>NC_060071.1:121606060-122856060 GCF_922984935.1 Meles meles
ACAGAATGGGAGAAGGTGTTTGCAAATGATGTCATCTCCTATAGGGCTAATACCCAAAATCTATAGAGAACTTACCAAATTCAACACCCCAAACCAAAATTCAGTGAAGAAATGGGCAAGACGTGAATAGACACTTTTCCAAAGAAAACATCCAGATGGCTGACACATAAAAAGATGCTCCACATCACTCATCAGGGAAATACAAATCAAAACCACAATGTGATACCACCTCACACTGGTCAGAGTGGCTAAAATTTTTTAAAAGATTTTATTTATGAGAGAGAGAGAGAGAGAGAGAGAGATCATGAACCAGGATTAGAGGGTAGGCAGAGAGGCAGACTCCCTGCTAAGCAGGGAGTCCAATGCAGGTCTTGATCCCAGGACCCTGGGATCATGACCTGAGCTAAAGGTAGACATTTAACTGACTGAGGTACCCAACCCACTGAGCCCCAGAATGGCTAAAATAAAACAACACAAGAAACAACAGGTGTTGGCAAGGATGAAGAGAAAGGAGAATCTTCTTGTACTGTTGGTGGGGATGCAAACTGGTACACACACACTGGAGAACAGTTTGGAGGTTCCTCGAAAAGTTAAACATAGGCCTACCTAGCAATTCAGCAATTGTACTACTAGGTATTTACCCAAAGGATAAAAAAATACAGAATTGAAGGGGTCCATGCACCCTGATGTTTACAGCAGCATTATCAGTAATAACTAAACTCTGGAGAGAGCCCAAATGTCCATCGACTGATGAATGTATAAAGATGTGGTGTATATATACAATGGACTATTACTTAACCATAAAAAGGAATGAAATCTTGATATTTGCAATGATATGGTTGGAACTAGAGCGTATTATGCTAAGAGAAATAAGTCAGAGAAAGACAAATACTGTATGATCTCACTCATACGTGGATTTTAAGAAAGAAAACAGAAGAACATATGGGAAGAATGAAAAGAAAAAAAGGAGAGGGAAACAAGCCAAAAGAGACTCTTAATGACAGAGAACAAACAGGGTGGATGGAGGGACATGGGTGGGGGGTGGGCTAGATGGGCCTGAAGGAGGGCACTTGTTGGAATGAGCACTGGGTGTTGTACGTAACTGATGCCTCACTGAATTCTACTCCAGAAACCAATATTGCACTGTATGTTAACTAAAATTTAAAAAAAAATAGGAGAGAGTCCCTTATGTTTTGTTTCCTTTTCCTTCTCTCTTTTTTCCCCCTCCCATAAGTTTATCTGTTTCGTTTCTTAAATTCCACATATGAGTGAGATCACAGAAACCATAAAACCCCTTCAAGAAAACAGAGACAGTGATTTTTTTGACATCAGCCTTAACAACAATTTTCTAGACAGGCTGCCTCTGGCAAGGGACACAAAAGTCAAAACAAACTATTGGGACCACACCAAAATTGAAACCTTTGACCAGCAAAGGAAACCATCAACAAAACAAAAAGGCCACCCACTGAAGAGAAGAAAATACTTGCAAATGATAGAAGTGATAGGGGGTTAATATCTAAAATTCATAAAGAACTTATATAACTCAACACCTAAATACAAATAATCTGATTAAAAAATGGGCAGAGAACTGGAATGGACGTTTCTCCAAAGACAACAGATGGCCAACAGACACATGAAAAGATGCTCAACACCACTCATCATCAGGGAAATGCAAATCAAAACTGCAATGAGATATCACTTCACACTTGTCGGAATGGCTATTTTGAAAAAGACAAGAAATAAGTGTTAGCGAGAATGTGGAGAAAAGGGAACCGACCTGCACTGTTGGTAGGAATGTAAATTGGTGCAACCATGGCAGAAAACTATATGGAAGTTCCTCTAAAAATTAAAAATAAAAATAGAAATACTATATGATCTAACAATTCCACTACTGGGTATTTTTCCAAAAACAAATATAAATATTAATTCAGAAAGACACATGCACCCCCTAGGTTTATTGCATCATTATTTACAAAACAGCCAAGATATGGAAGCAACCTGAGTCCACTGATAGATGAATGGATTAAAAACGATGTGCTTTATATACACAATGGAATTATATTCAGCCATAACAAAACAACGGAGGGGCACCTGGGTTGCTCAGTTGGCTGGGCGTCTGCCTTCGGCTCAGGTCATGATCCCAGAATCCTGGGACTGAACCCCCCACACTGGGCTCCCTGCTCTGTGAGGAGACTGTTTCTCCCTCTCCCTCTGCCCCTTCCCCTTGTTCTCTCTCTCTCTCTCAAATAAATAAAATCTTTTTCAAAAGAAAAGATAAAAAACCAGAGATCTTCCCATTTGTGACAACATGGATGGACTGAGAGGGTTTTTTATGCTAAGTCAGACAGAGAAAAACAAATACCATATGGTATCACTTATATGTGGAATCTAAAAATCAAAACAAAAATGCAACAGAATCATAAATACAGAGAGCTGGTGGTTGCCAGAGGGGAGGGTTTTGGGGAGATGGGCAAAATAGGAGAAGGAAATTAAGAGTCCTACCTAGTTACATAGAAATAAATCATAGGGATGAAAAGTGCAGCATAAAATATAATCAATAATATTCTAATAAATAACACTGTATGGTGACAGATAGTCACTACATTTACAACGGTGACCACAGTTTAATAATGCACAGAATTCTCCATTCACAATGTCATACACCTGAAATTAAGATAACGTCGTATTTTTTTAAAATTTTATTTATTTATTTGACAGATAGAGATCACAAGTCGGCAGAGAGAGAGGGGGAAGCAGGCTCCCCGCTGAGCAGAGAGCCCAATGTGGGGCTCAATTCCAGGACCCTGAGATCATGACCTGAGCTGAAGGCAGAGGCTTAACCCACTGAGCCACCCAGGCGCGCCCCGATAATGTTGTAGTTTAACAGTACTTTGATAAATGGAAGGTTTATTAGGTAGCTAATAGAGGTAGCAAAAAAGATCCAGGGTTTCTTTCTGAGGGGATAAAAAGCTCTAAAATTACGGTGATTATTGCAAAGAACTGTGAATACATCAAGTTGTACACATCAAATGGGTGAACAGTATACTACGATAATTATACCTCAATATAGGCACTTTTAGAAATAAGAAAAAAAAAGTTCAAAACAATGACCTCGCTTCCAATTTAAGAAACTGGAGAAAAGAGTAATTAGACCCAAATCAAGCAGAAATGAGAAAATGAAGAGAAGAAATTGAAATTAAGAATAGAAAAATGAAAAAAAAATTTCTTAAACCAGTATCAAAGTTCAGATCTAGCCAAATTGTCCAGTGGAACAAAAAGAGAGAAGACACAAACAGCAAACAAGAATGAAAGAAGAAAGAAGCATCAATATTGATGCTGCAAATGTTAAAAGGATGAGAGACTAGTATGACAGCTTTAGGCTCATTAAAATTTGACGATTTAAATAGAGGAATTCCTTTTTAAAAGACACAAACTACCAAAGTTCAATCAAGAAGAAAGAGATAACCTGGGGGTGCCTGGTTGGCTCAGTCGTGAAGCACGAAGCATCTGCCTTCAGCTCGGGTCATGATCCCAAGGTTCTGGGATTGAGTCCCACACAGGGCTCCCTGCTCAGTGGGAAGCCTGCTTCTCCCTCTCCCACTCCGCCTGCTGTGTTCCCTCTTTCTCTGTCTCTCTCTCTGTCAAAAATATAAATAAAATCATTAAAAAAAAACAAAAGAAAGAAAGAAAGAGGTAACCTGAATAGTTTGTGTCTATTATAGAAATTAAATTTGTAGTTCAAAGCCTTCCAGGAATAAAAACTCCAGGCCCAGATGCCTTGGGGGAAGTTGTAACAAATATTTAAGAAAATACATGCCAACTCTACAGAAACTCTTTTAGGATAGAAGAGGGAATATGTTCTAATTCATTTAGAAGGTTAGCAACACTCCACACCAAAATCAGAAAAAGACATTACAGAAAAAGAACACCACTAAGCAATATCCCTCAAGATTACAGACGGGAAAATTCTCAAGAAATTACTAGCCAATTGAGAATAAGAGCACATGAAAAGAATCCAGGTCAGCTTGGGTTTAGCCCAAGAATGCAAAGCTGGTTCAGCATTCGAAAAATCAATGGGATCCACCATATGGATAAATGTGAGTATATAGCAATACCCCACATTTTCATGGCAAAAACAAACACCATAAATAAAGTGAAAAGAAAGGATAAACTGGCAGAAAGTATGCACAACGTGTATCACAGATTAGGGGGCAAAACCTATAATTTGTGTGAAGAAACTTAAAAAAAATTTTAGACTTCAAAAATCTTGTAGGAAAAAAATGGACAAAAGATATTTGAAAAGAGAGTTCACAGATAGAGATATCCAACGGCAGCCTGGAAGCATGATGTTCAAGGTCACTCCCAGTTAGAGAAACACACCACTCCACAGACTCAAAAGCAGGACAACATCCTTTGTCGTGGGGCGGTGGGAACACACAGGCACGTTCATATATTTTGAGACATTCCCTTAGGTCTTAATATTTGATCACAAAATGAGGCCAAGTTAGGACACCAGTCAGAGCCTGCAACAGGTCCTGAAAACATTCTGTTCTGCTCTGGTTCGGCTGTTAGGAGCAGAGTTTCTGAGGTAACTTTCTCAGTAGCAAGGTAGAGTCATCTTCCTATTGATTCTTAAAAATTCCCTCCAACCAGCCAGCCTTCTGTTGAATATCCGCTCCCTCTCAGGTGCCGGACAGTAAACAGAGGTCTCGCCTGTAGCTGTCACAAATGAAAGCATACTACAAATGTGGATCCTGTCTTGTCACGCTGTGACATCTGGGTGGCCCTGTGCCTGTCAAACCTGTTTCTGCTCCATTAACCACATACTTCTTTTTTTTTTTTTTTAAGATTTTATTCACTTATTTGGCAGAGAGAGAGATGGTGAGAGAGGGAATCCAAGCAGGGGTAGAGGGAAGAAGCAGGCTTCCTGCCGAGCAGGGAGCCCGATATGGGGCTCGATCCCAGAACCCCGGGATCATGACCTAAGCCGAAGGCAAACGCTTAACAACTGAGCCATCCAGACGCCCCTACCCACATACTTCTGATGCCAGAGGCCACCAAACACATCATTATTGCGACAGGTCTTCCAATCCTGCCTTTTTGCAGTGACTCCAGCTTTGCCAAAATGGAGGGTCATGCTAGAGGCCAGCTGGTCAGGAAAAGGTGAATGGAAGCTGTACTTCCCAGAGCCTTGCTTCTCAAACTCCCAAGTGCCAAGAATCAACCAGAGATCTCCTTAAGATGCAGATTCAAGGTCAAGGAGGTCTTGGGAGAGCTCTGAGATTCTGCATTTCTACCAAGTTCCTAGGGGATGCTAAGGCTGCTGGTTCACAGCCTGGGTTTTGCCAAGTAAGGGGTCATGAGAGAGATATTTGGGTAGGATCCCCGGGGTTGGTGGCACACTCAGACTCTATCTTCCGCCCCCACACCAACCTGCAGACCTAGACAGGACCACCCAGCCTCAGTCCTTTTGATGGCTTCCCTTTTCCTCACGTTAATGTCTATACTCCTTGACTGGGCCCAGCAGGCCCCTCACAGGCTGTGTCCTGCCAACCTTGCCCACATCTCCCTCTCGATGTCTCAGCACGTCAGGTCACCTGCCGTTCCTCCGTGGACCTGTGCCCATGATATGCCCACCTCTCTGAAGGCAAACTCTTACCCCTAAAAATTCTGGTCCAATATCCATCCTCAGCAAAGTGAAGGGTTAATCACACCCTTCTTTGTACTATTTCTATACCTTACATGGGCTTTCGAAGACATATTTTAAAGTGATTAATTTACATGCCATCCCTCTATGGACCAGAAGTCTCCCAAGGTCAGGGACCATGTTCTAGTCTTCATCATGTTCTTAGTGAACACAGAGGTTTTTTTCCTGGTTTTCTTTCTTTCTTTCTTTTAAAGATTTTATTTGTCAGAAAGAGAGAGAGACCAGCAGGGGGAGTAGCCAGCAGAGGGAGAAGGAGAAGAAGGCTCCCTGCGAAGCAAGGAGTCTGATGCAGGACTCCATCCCAGGACTCTGACCTAAGCTGAAGTCAGACGCTTAACCGACTGAGCCACCCAGATGTCCTGAACACGGAGTTTCGAGTGGACCCACATTTCTGCAATGTGGCACCTGTCTTCAAAGTCATCAGAAACAGACAGCAAAAGACTCATTCAGGACGCCTGGCTCTTGGCCCCAAATCTGCCAATGCCCAGCAGCTTTAGGCACGATATAAATGAGAATGCTTTGAAAACTAGCAAGTGCTGCAATAATTTGACCAATAAAAAAGTCCCCTTCTGCCAAATGCTTCCAGTCTAACAGGGACTTTCCATTCTCCTAATCCTCACAACACTGGTGAGGTAGGAGTGGAGCCCCACAGTGCAGAGGGGCAAACCACAGCTAGGAGAAGTTAAAACTCCTACTTACAGTGATACTCCGGGATCCTTGTTGGCCCTGAACTTAGGCATTTTTCTAGTAAGGTCTCATGCAAGGTATTCTCACTACCTGAAAGTATACTGCATTGTTTAATAATGCAGCCTCCTAATGAATGACAACATTTATTTTTATTGCTCTATATATGGCTCTTTAAAATGCTGAATATTCAACTTGACCTGTGTTCATTTCTCACTCCCTCTTAAAAAAAGGTTCATATCTTATTCAAAGTGCTTATCATGTTTAGCATGGAGCAAAGGCTCTCTTTCTCTCTCTCTCAAATAAATTTAAAAAAAAAGAATATCATCTTTTACTATATATGTTCATATTCCATTAACTTACACAGATTTCTGCAAAGATATATTCCTAAAAGATTGTATTTAAATTAAAACCATTAAAATTCAAATGAAATGACAAAGTTAAATGAATTCAACTAAGAACTGACCATTTAAAGGACATTTGTGACAAACCCTGAATGCATAAACACCCACTCAACTTAGGAAGATCAAGTTTTCTTATCTGCACTTGGCTTTTAAAAAACATTTTTAAGCTTTTCCTCTAAGATCAGGAACAAGGGAAGGATGTTCATTTTCAACATCTCCATTCAACACAGTACTTCTAACCAGAACAATTAAACAAGAAATAAATGTTGTCCAAATTTGGAAGAAGTAAAATTACCTGTTTGCATATGTTAGGATCTTAAATGTAGAACGCATAAATATTCCACAAAAAGAAAAGCGTTAGGATAAATAAATTCAACAAAGTAATAGGATATAAAATTAACACACAAAAATCAGATTCGCTTCCATATATTTACAATGAATAATCAGAAAAGAAAGTGAGAAAAAAAACTACATTTACAATAACATCAAAAAGAGTAAAATACTTAGAAATGAATTTAACGGGAGAGATGAAAGACTTGCAGGATGAAATCTAGAAAAGGCTGCTGAAAGTAATTAAAGAAGACATATATAAATGGAATCACATCCCATGTTCATGGACTGGAAGACTTAACCCAAAGCAATTTACTAAATTTACCCAGTGTAATCCCTATCAAAATCCCAATGACATTTTTTGCTGAAATAGAAAGACTTATCCTAAAATCTGCATGAAATCTCAAGGGACCCTGAGTAGCCAAAACAGTTTTGAAAAAGAACAACAAAATTGGAGGACTCACATTTCCTGATTTCAAAACCTACTATGCTACAAAACTAAGAGTTCTTTGCAAAGGTAAACAAAATTGACAAGCCTTTAGCTAGACTGAGTAAGAGAGAGGACCCAATCAACAAAATTATAAATAAAAGGGAAGACATTATAACTGATACCACAAATACATAAAAGTTCGTTAAGAGGCTACTATGGACTTTAAATTATACACCAACAAACTGGACAACCTAGGAATCATGGAAAAATTCTTACAAACATTCAACCCACTAAAACTGAATCAGAAAGAAATAGAAAATCTGAATAAACCAAGCACTAACAAGAAGATTGACTGGATCAGTAATAAAAATTCTCCTAGTGAAGAAAAGTCCAGGACCAGATGGCTTCACAGGTGCACTTTACCAAACATTTATTTATTTATTTATTTATTTATTTGGGGGGGGGGACTTTACCAAACATTTAAATAAGAATTATCACCAATCCTTCTCAAACCCTCCCCAAAAAAGCAGAAGAGGAGATCCAGTTCAAGATAGTGACAGTTATAAACAAAGAAATAGACATTTCAAGTATATTATCATACTAATTAGGTGATATAAGAAAACAGATCAATACCTAGTGGAATATACTAGAAAATGGGAGTGATTAAAATATCAGGGGCACCTGGATGGCCCAGTTGTTAATCATCCGACTCTTGGCTCTGGCTCAGGTTGTGATCTTAGGATGTGAGATCAAGCCCTGTGTTGGGCTCCGCACCTAGCGTGGAGTAAGCTTGGGACTCTTACTCTTTCTGTATCTCCCCACTGCATGCTCGCTCTCTCACTCTCCCTATCTCTCAAATAAATAAATAAACCTTAAAAAAAAAAACACCTCAGTAGGGGTACCTGGGTGGCTCAGTCATTAAGCATCTGCCTTTGGCTCAGGTCATGATCCCAGGGTCTTAGGATCAAGCCCTGCACAGTGCTCCCTGCTTGCTGAGCCTGCTTCTCCCTCTGCCAGCTGTTCTTTAGGTTGTGCTCTCTCTGTTAAATAAATAAAACCTTAAAAATAAAAATAATTCAGTAATCAGCCATGTAACACATTCCATTAGCAGAAAAAAAAAAGGTGATGTAAGAAAATCCTGAACTCCCCTCTTCCCATGGACACACTGAATCTACATGAAAGAAGTTCCTATGGGGGGAGAAAACCCCCACAAACCTCTTAAAACTAGTGGAGGGACTTTGCATATTGAAGTGAGAAGGAAATCACATAGAAACGGTAGGAAAGTCTGAGACACAATCTCGCCAGATACCCTAGCTTGCGGTACAGCGACCCACACTCAGGAGGTAATTCAAAACGCTGAGAATTCCCCCTAAGGGCTGAAGGGCTCAATACTCCACATGTGGCACCTCAGTGTTTACAACCTGAACTTGAGAGACTAGCACCCACAACATCCAGTTGTGAAAACTGATGGGGCTTAAGCGCGTAAGCACGTGGAGCTGTAGCAAACTGAGAAGACGCTCTTTAGTGGCTTGCAAGGACGCTCACCTGCCCCAGAGCACAGCACAGAAGCAGCTGCTTTAAAAGCACCCCTACTTTATGTGAAGCAGGCTTGTTTGGTAATTTTAAAGCACTGGACTGAGGGGCAGGGGCCTGCTGGGATACCCTCCAGAAACGGGCTGATGGGTGCCATTTTCGTGCTCCCCCTCTGCCTTGCTAGCGCAGGCACGTACCACGTCTTCCCTTTTTCTTTTGTCTCTTTCTGCCCTGCCCCCACTGACACTTGACACTTGACACTTGACACTTACCCTGCCTTGTTCCAGCTGGCAGGCACCATGTGCACACTCCTCCTCCACAGCATTCTGGAATTCTAGGCGCTCCAGAGGGGACCTCCTTCCTACGTGCATCAGGTGCTCTGGCTTTACATGTGGTCATCTGTTTTTGGCAGATCCACTCAGGGAAGGCCCCTTGACTGTCTGGTTCTGGAGGCAGGTGTTGGAGTATCCCAGGGGACTGTTAACAATCGGAGAGACAGGTGTTGTTGGCCTACCACTCCTAGGGCACGGCACAAACAGCATACTGAAAACAGCCCTAGTCGTTCTGTGGAAGAGGCCTATCTGCTTGTCCCACCCCTCAGGGGCAGGCTCTGGGTCTGGCACACACCTAGGCGTCTACTGAGGGGCTCTCAGGGAATGTAGGTTGAGGGAGGCCATCTTTGGGCTGTGCTTCTACCTCACTATAGCTTGCCAATATCTCCCAGAAAGGACCTTACACACGTGCCAGGAGCCCCAGTTTTCACAAGTACCTCCCAGGGGACACTGCCAGATTGCTCACCTCTGGTGGCCAGTAGGGCTTGAAGTTGTGACCCCACAGGACCGTTACAGACATATTCACATAGATTAAAAACTGCTGCCTTAGGTGTCTGGCTGTCAGTCAGTCTGAATCAAGGTGCTGACCCTAACAAGTCTTGGCAAACCTCAAATACTAGGAGCTATTAAAAATGAAATAGGCTGCTTGGACCATCACAAAGGTTTGAGAGGCAACCAAGAGCTAGGCAGGGGTGAACAACAAAGTGCATTTCCTACAAGAAGCCACTCCTCAAGACTGGGAGAGGTGGCAGTTTCATCTAATGTTAGAAGCCAACACAGAGAACCAAACAAAATGAAAAACAGTAGTACGTTTCAAATAAATAAACAAAATTAAAACCTCTGGAAAAAAACCTTAATAAAATAGAAATAATAAATTTATCTGATGAAGAGTTCAAAGTAATGGTCGCAAAGATGCTCACTGAACACAGGAGAAGAATGGAAGACAATAGGGAGAACTTCAACAAAGAGACAAAAAATAAAGGAAAAGTACCAAACAGAAGTGACAGACCTGAAGGCCACATTGTAGAAAGTTCCTGACTTACAGTGTTCATCTTTTGATTTCTTGACTTTGCAGTGGTATGAAAATGGTATGTACTTGGTAGAAACCATAATTCAAATTCTGAATTTTGATCTTTTCCCAGGCTAGTGTATAGAGTACAATACTCTTTTGTGATGCTAGGTAGTGGCAGCAAGCCAGAGCTCCCAATCAGTCAGACAATCACAAAGGTAAACAATGGATACCCTTACAACCATTCTGTATGCATAGAACCATTATATTTTTCACTTCCAGTATGGTAATCAATAAATTACATGAAATATTTAACACTTTATTATAAAATATGCTGTTAAATGATCAATCATATCGCCAAACTGCAGGCTAATATAAGTGTTCTGAGCACATTTAAGGTAGGCTAGGCTAAGCTATGATGTTTGGTAAGTTAGGTGTATTAATTCATTTACAACTTATGATGTATTCAACTTGCAAAGAGTTTATTCAGATGTAACCATTTGCAGGACAGTTCAACCGCAGAATAGATGAAGGATAAGAAATTTGAAGACTGGGCAGAGGAACTCACTGAATCAGGGCAGCTAAAAGAAAAAAAAAATTAAATGAAGACAGCCTGAGACTTATGGGACAACATAAAGAGGACCGACATTTGCACTATCGATACCCCAGAAGAAGAAGGGGGAGAAAACTTATTTTAAAAAATAATTGCTAAAAATGTCCCTCACTTCAGGAAGAAACAGACATTCAGATCCAGGGAGACAAAAAATTCCAAATAAGACAAACCCAAAGAAACCCACAAGACACATTATAATTGAAACATCAAAAGTTAAAGACAAAGAATACTGAAAGCACAAAGAGGAAAAAAAAACTTGTTACATACAGAAGAACCCCAATGAGACCATATGCAGATTTTTCAGTGGACGCTTTGCAGGCCAGAGGGAGTGACATGATATATTCAAATTTCTAAAAGACACCTGGCTGGGGACTGAACATTACCCACAGCAGGCAAAGAGAGCCTCTGCAAACAAGTGAACTGAAGGGACAAGAGGCCAGGACTCAAGAGCAGAACATAGGCAGCACACACTTCAGAACCTTAAGTGCCAGGTTCTGGAGACAGGGGACAACTGCCCTGCAGGGCACCACAGGACCTCTTCTTCCTAAGACCATTACCTTCAAGAGCAAGAGACGCAGCTGACTTTCTTAACACAGAGAAACAGACAACAGAGAGTTAGACAAAATGAGGAGACAGAGGAATATGTCCCAAATTAAAGAAGAGGACCAAACCACAGCAAGGGACCTAAGTGAAACTGAAGTAAGTAATAATCATGAAGATACTCACTGGACTTGAAAAAAAAAGTGGAGGACACGTGGGGCACCTGCATGGCTCAGTTGGTTAAGCATGTGACTCCTGATTTTGGCTCGGGTCATGATCTCAGGGGTGTGAGACTGAGCCCCATGTCGGGCTCCTCACTCAGTGGGGAGTCTGCTTGAGATTCTCTTCCTCCCTTTCCTTTGCCCTTCCCAAGCACACACTCTTAATAAATCTATCCTTAGAAAAGGGTGGAGAACATCAGTGAGACCCTTAAAAAAGAGATTAAAAAAACAAATCAGAGATGAAGAACATAAAACATGGAATTAAAAATACACTGGATGGAATATATAGCAGACTACAGGAAGCAGAGGAATAAATTAATGACCTGGAAGACAGAGTTATAAAGAGTAACCACGCTGAGCAAATGAGAGAAAAAAAATTATTCAAATTGAGAATAGTCTAAGGGGACTCAGTGATAATAATAATATCATAATCTAGCATAATAACAGTATAACATTCACATTATATGGTCCACAGAAAAAGAGAAAAGGGGGCAGAAAATTTATTGAAAGTAATAATAAATATTGAAAGTAATAATAGCTGATGGGGTGTCTCAGTGGCATAGTCAGTTAAGCATGTGACTCTCAGGTCATGATCTCAGGGTCATGAGACTAAGCCCCCAAAATCAACCTGAAGAGGTCCACAGCAAGACATATTCTGATCAAAATGGCAAAAATGATGTTAAAGAAAAAAAATTTAAATCAATGAAAGAAGACAGTTATATGCAAGGGAAACCCCATGCAGCTATCACTAGATTTATAAGTGGAAACTTTGCAAGCCAGAAGAGAATGGCATGATATATTCAAGGTGCTGAAAGGAAAAAAACATGCCAATGTAATCTATAATCTAATCTTATACAGCCAATATAATCTACCCAGCAAGGCTATCATTCAAAATAGGAGCAAGCTTCTCAAACAAAAACTAAAGGAGGGGTGCCTGCGTGGCTCAGTGGGTTAAGCTTCTGCCTTCGGCTCAGGTCATGATCTCAGGGTCCTGGGATTAAGCCCTGCATCAGGCTCCCTGCTTCTCTCTCTCTCTCTGCCTGCCTCTCTGCCTACATGTGATCTCATCAAATAAATAAATAAAATCTTAAAAAAAAAACAACAGCAAAAAACTAAAGGAGTTCATGACCATCAAACTAGCCCTGCAAGAAATGTTAAAGGGGGGGGGGGCGCCTGGGTGGCTCAGTGGGTTAAAGCCTCTGCCTTCAGCTCAGGTCATGATCCCAGGGTCCTGGGATCGAGCCCCGCATTGGGCTCTCTGCTCCGCGGGGAGCCTGCTCCCTCCTCTCTCTGCCTGCCTCTCTGCCTAGTTGTGATTTCTGTCAAATAAATAAAATATTAAAAAAAATGTTAAAGGGGACCCTTTGAATGGAAAAACCATAAATGAGAGTATTAAAAGTATGAAACAAAAAAGCAGTAAAAATAAGTATTTCTGAAAAAAGTCAGTCAAGGATTCACAAAATAAAAGGATGTAAAGTATGACACTTAACATGAGGGGGGTGGGAAGAGGAGTAAAGAATGGGCTTGAAATTAAGTGACCATGAACTTAATATAGATTGCTATATGCATAAGATATTATATATGAACCTAATGATAACCATAAATCAAAAACCACTGATAGGCAAAGAATAAAGAGAAAGGAATCCACGTATATTACTAAAGAAAGCCAGCAACCATGAAAGCAAGGAGAATAAAATACCAGAGACCAACAAAAACCACCACAAAACAGGTAACAAAATAACAAATATATATCAATAATTCCATTGAATGTAAATGGAGTAAATGCTCCAATCAAAAGACAAATAGTGACAGAGTAGATAACAACAATAACAACAACAACAACCCAACTACAAGAGATTCATTTAAGACCTAAAGACACCTGCAAATTGAAAGTGAGGGGATGGAGAACATATATCATGCAAATGGATGTCAAAAGAAAAGCCACCACAGGACAGTAGCAATAGTTACTCTGGACAAAATAGACTTTAAAACAGTCTGTAAAAAGAAACAAAAAGGACACTATATAATAATAAAGGGGACAATCCAACAATATTTAACAAATACGCAAATACATAGAACAGTGAATAACAAACATAAATGAATTAATCAATAGGAATACAATAATAGTAGGGAATTTTAACATCCCATTATGTCAATGGGACAGATCATCCAAACAGAAAATCAACAAGGAAACAGTGGCTTTAAGTGAAACACTGGGCCAGATGGATTTAACAAACAAAACCCCAAACCAGCAGAAAGAAAGAATAAAGATTAGAGCAGAAATAAATGATATAGGCGGGGGAAAAAAAAGGAACAGATCAATGAAACCAGAAGGTGGTCCTCTGAAAAGACCAACATTTTTAAACCACTAGCCAGACTCATAAGAGAGCAAGAGAGAGAGAATGACCCAACTCACAGATGAAACAGGAAGAAACAGCAGCACCACAGAAATAAAAATTGTAAGACAATATTATAAAAAATTATATGCTAACAAACTGGACAATCTAGAAGAAATGGATAAATTCCTAGAAATACATAACCTACCAAAACCAAAGCAGGAAGAAATAGATAATTTGAGCAGACCAATTACCAGCAATGAAACTGGATCTGTAAAAAACAAACAAACAAACAAACAAAAAAAAAAAACAAAAACAAAAAAAACTTCCAACAAACAAAAGTCCAGGACCAGACAGTTTGGTGAATGCTACCAAACATTTAAAGATGAGTTAATACCTATTCTTCTCAAACTATCCCAAAAAATAGAAGAGAAAGGAAAACTTCCAGTCATTCTGGGGCCAGTATCTCCCTGTTACCAAAACTAGATAAATGTATCACAAGAAAAAAGAACTACAGGCCAATATCTCTGATGAACATACAGCAAAAATCCTCAATGAAATACTAACAAACCAAATCCAACAATACATTAAAAAAAAAATCACTCACCATGATCAATTGGGTTTTATCCAGGATGTAAGGGTGGTTCAATTTTTGCAAGTCAATCAGCAGGATACATTGTATCAGTAAGATAAAAACCCTATGAGCATTTCAACAGATGTAGAAAAAGCATTTGACAAAGTACAACATCTATTTGTGATAAAAATTCTCAACAAAGGAAGTCTAGAGGGAACATATCTCAACAGAACAAAGGCCTTATATGAAAAACCCACAGTGTATATCATACTCAATGGGAAAAAACTAAGCTTTTCCCCTAAGAACAGGAACAAGAAAAGGGTGTCTATTCTCACCACATTTATTCAACATAGTACTGGAATTAGATAAGAAAAAGAGATAAAGGCATCCAAATTGTTAAGGAAAAAGTAAAACTTTCACTACTTGCAGATGACAGGATTATTACATATCAAAAACCCTAAAGACTCCACCAAAAACCTACTAGAACTGATCAATGAATTCAGTACAGTTGCAGGATACAAAATTAACATACAGAAATCTGTTGCAGTCCTGTACACTAATAATGAAGCAGCAGAAAGTGAAATTAAGAAAACAATCCCATTTACAACTGCAGCAAAAACAATAAAACATCTAGGAAACAACTTAACCAAAGAGGTGAAAGACCTGTACTCTAAAAACTATAAAATACTAATGAAAGAAATTGAAGACAACACAAAATAAAGACATTCCATGCACACAGATTGGGAAAAGCAAATATTGTTGAAATGTCTATACCACCCAAAGAAACCTGCAGATTTAATGCAATCCTTATCAAAGTACCAACAGCATTTTTTTTTTTTTTTTTTTTTTTTTTTTTGCAGAAGGAGAACAAACAATCCTAAAATTTGTATGGAACCACACAACACCCCAAATAGCCAAAGCAATCTTGAAAAACAAACAAAAAAACAAACTGGAGGTATTACAATTCCAGACTTCAAGTTATCTTATAAAGCCTGAGTAATCAAAATACTCTGATACTGGCATAGAAACAGACACATAGATCAATGGAACAGAATAGAAAACCAGAAATAAACCCACAATTATACGGTCAATTAATCTCTGACAAAGGAAGAAGTAACACAGAATGGGAAAAAGATAGTCTCTTTAAAAAATAATGTTGGGAAACCTGGACAGCTACATGCAAAATAATGAAACTGGACCACTGTCTTACACCATACATAAAAATAAACTAGAAGTTGGGGCGCCTGGGTAGCTCAGTGGGTTAAAAGCCTCTGCCTTCGGCTCAGGTCATGATCCCAGGGTCCTGGGATGGAGCCCCGCATCGGGCTCTCTGCTCAGCAGGGAGCCTGCTTCCTCCTCTCTCTCTGCCTGCCTCTCTGCTTAGTTGTGATTTCTCTCTGTCATATAAATAAAATATTTCAAAAAAACTTGAAGTGAATTTAAGATCTGAATATGAGACCTTAAACCATAAAAATCCTAGAAGACAGCAAAGGCAGCAACCTCTCTGATATCGGCCATAACAATATTTTCCTAGATATGTCTCCGGAGGCTCAGGAAATGAAAACAAAAATAAACTATTAGGACTACATCTAAATAAAAAGCTTCCGCAAAGCGAAGGAAACAATCAAGAAAACTAAAAGGCAACCTACTGAATGGGAGAAGAAATTTGTAAAGGACATATCTGCCGAAGGACCAGAATCCAAATAAAGAATTTATACAACTCAACACCCCTCAAAACAAAATAACCCAATATAAACATGGGCAGAAGACATGAACAGACGTTTCTCCAAAGAAGACACACAGATGCATCAATAGATGCATAAAAAAGTGCTTTCCATCACTCAGCATCAGGGAAAGGCAACTCTAAACTGCAATGAGATACCACCTTGCTCTGTCAGAATGGCTAAAATAAAAACCACAAGGAGAAACAAGTTCTGGCACGGATGTGGAGAGAAAGGACCCCTCGCGCATGGTGAGTGGGAATGCAACTGGAGGCAACCACTCTGGAAGACAGTATGGAGGGTCCTCAAAAAGAAATAAAATGACCCAGAGATCCAGCAATTACACTACTGGGTATTTACCCAAAAAGTACAAAAATACTTAATCAAAGAGATGTACGCACCCCTATGTTTATCGCAACATTATTTACAAGAGCTAAATTATGGAAATAGGTCAAGTGTCCATCGATTGATGAACGGCAGAAGAAGATCTGGTGTGTATATGTATGACGGAATATTATTCGGTCGTAAAAAAGAAAGGAGGTCTTGCCATTTGCAAAAATGCAGGTGAAGCAGTGTTAAGCGAAACAGATAAAGACAAATATTGTATGATTTCACTCAGATGTGGAATTTAAGAAACAAATGAACAAAGGGGGGGGGGAGACCAACCAAAGAACAGACTCCTACCTAAGGAAAACGAACTGGTGGTGTGCAGCGGGGAGCTGGGTGGGAGGATGGGAGAAAAGGGTGAAGGGGATAAAAAGTACACTCACTGTGATGGGCACCGAGTCACGGAAAAAATCGCTGAATCACTGTGTTGTACATCCGAAACTAATGGGACACTGTATGTTAATTAACTATCCAGGATTAAAATTTTAAAAAGTTTTTAAAAAGTGCTCAAAGTCACAAACCCAAAACGCACTGCCTGGAAAGAAAGTCACTCAGAATGCAGGGAGAGAGCGTTTTCCAGACATGCAGGATTTCATCGCTGCTAAACCAGCCCTAGAAGACACGTTGAAGGCTCTTCCTCAGGCTGACTGGTAACGAGAAAACGCCTGACCAGAAGAAACCTCACTGCAGAGGTAAATATACAGTAAAGGCAGTAGATGAATCGCATAAAGCCAATGTGAAGGTTAAAAGACAAAAGTAGCAAAAATAACTATACAGTAATTAGTAAAGGGATACACGACTTTAAAAGATGTGAAATGTGACATCAAAAATATGAAACATGAGGGGGCAGTAGAAATTCAGAGCTTTAGAATGCCTTCAAACTTGAGTTGTTATCAACTTAAAATACCGTTATAAAGTGTTTTAAGTAATCCTCATGATAACCACAAGCAAAAACCTGCAGCAGATACACAAAAAATAACAAGAAAGGGATCTAAGCGCATCACTGAAGAAGTTCCTCGAACCACAACAGGGAGAAAGGGAAAAGGAAAGTAAAAGATGAACTACAAAATACAAACAAATGGAAAGATAATCATGCAAAGAATTGGGAGAATATTGTTAAAATGTCCATACGATCCCTACAAACTACAGATTCAATGCCATTCCTATCACAATTTTAATAGCGTTTTAATCCTAGGAGCCCCTGGGTGGCTCAGTTGATTAAGCACCTGCTTTCTGCTTGCATCATGATCCTAGAGTCCCAGGATCAAGTCTCAGATTAGGCTCCCTGCTCAGAGGGGAGTCTGCTTCTCCCTCTTCCCCTCACCTCACTTGTGTGTGAGTGCGCGCTCTCAAATAAAAATATTCTTTAAAAAAATCATTGACAACTCCTAATAAATTAATGGATCCCCAAATGAAGCTAAGATCACAGATGTTATGTGCCTCCTGGTAGAAGTACAGACCAACTCCCATGAAATATACTTGCCAAAAAAATACCAAATCTAGGGGTGTGTGGGAGACTCAGTAGGTTAAGTGTCTGCCTTTGGCTCAGGTCATGATCTTGGGGTCCTGGGATGGAGTCCCACACGTGCTCCATGCTCAGCAGGGGACTCACTTCTCCATCTGCCCCTCCCCCAGCTCATGCTTTGTCTCCCCTCTTTCTTTCTCTCTCTCTCTCCATCAAATAAATAAAATCTTCAACACAAAACAAAACAAAAAAAAGAACAATCCTAAAATTTGTATAGAACCACCAAGGACCAGGAATAGCCAATCTTGAAAATCAACGAGAGAGTGGGAAGCATTATGCTCGGATTTCAAACTACATGACAAAGCCATAGTAATCAACACAATATGGTAGCAGCTGAAAAACAGACACACAGACTGAGGGAACTGAAAAGAGAGCTCAGAAATAAACCCATACGTATAGCGTCAATTAATTCACAACCAAGGAGCCAGTAATACACAATGGGGAAAGGATAGCCTTCTCAGTAAGTGGTGCTGGGAAAACAGAACACCCGCAGGTAAAAGTATGAAACTAATGAGTATCTTACATCACATACAAAAATTAGCTCAAAAGGAATTACAGACTTGAACATAACACCTGAAACCATAAAGCTCCTGAAAGAAAACACAGGCTGTAACATGACATTGGTCATGGTGCTACTTTTTAAATCTGACACCAAAAGCAAAGGCAACAAAAGCAAAAATAAACAAATGGAACGACATCAAACTGAAATGTTTCTGCACAGTACAAGAAACAATCCACAACATGGAAAAGGCAACCTAATAAATGGGAGAAAATATTTGCAAATTATGTCTCTGATAAAAGGTTAATATCCCAAATATAAAAGAAACTCATATAATGATACTAAACAAGGGAAAAAAAGAGAGAAATGGGAAGAATATCTAAATAGACATTTTTCCAAAGAGGGGTGCCTGGGTGGCTCAGTCAGTTAAGCATCCGCCTTCGACTCAGGTGATGATCCCAGGGTTCTGGGATCAAGTCCTGCATCAGGCTCCCTGCTCCATGGGGAGCCTGGTTTTCCCCCTTCTCCTGCCACTCCCCCTGCTTGCGCTCTCTCTAATAAATAAAATCTTAAAGAAAAAAAGACATTTTCCCAAAGAGACCTACATAAAGCTGATACATGAAAGATGCCGGCAAACCACTAGGGAAAAGCAAATAAAACAACAATGAGACATCATCTCACACATGTTAGAATGGTTATTATCAAAAAGACAAGTAATAAGTGTTGGTGAGAATGTGGAGAAAAGGGAACCCTTGTGCATTGTTGATGGAAATCTAAATTAATGCAGCCCCTACAGAAAACAGTATGGCTCTTCCTCAAAAAATTAAAAATAGAGTTAACATTACCATCCAACAACTTCACTTCTGGATACTTACCTGAAGAAAACAAAAACATTAACTCAAAAAGATATATGCATTCCCATGCCATGTTCAGGGCATTATTTGCAAAAGCTAAGATATGGAAACAACTTAAGTGTCCACTGACCAATGAGTGGAGAAAGAAAATGTGATACATATGCACAATGGCATTATTTAGCCATAAAATAGAATGAAATATTGCAATTTGCAACAACATAGATGGACCTGGAGAACATTGTGCTAAGTTAAGGCAAAGAAAAACAAATACCTTTGATATAGTCTGTATGTGGAATCTTAAACCCACAGAGAACAGTTTGGATGTTGGCAGTGGCGAGGGGGCAGGGGAGGGGGCGCTAGCAGATATAGGTGAGTCAAAATAAGTTGACTCACAGTGGTAAAATAAGTCAAGGGTATATAATGTACAGGTTGGTGACTATAGATAATAAGACTGTATTGTCATTTGGAAGTTGCCAACAGAGTAAATCTTAAAAGTTCTTATGACAAGAAAAGTAATTCATAACCACGTACAGTGACATGTTGACTAGGATTATTGTGGTCATCACTTTGTCACACATACAAACAATAATTATGATGTATACCTAAAACTAACATAATGTTAGTAATTATGTCAAATTAAGCAGCACAGTAAAAAGATCATTCACTGCAGGCAGCAACCTCTTCGACCTCAGCCGTAGCAACATCTTCCTAGGAACAACGGCAAAGGCAAGGGAAGCAAGGGCAAAAATGAACTATTGGGATTTCATCAAGATCAAAAGCTTTTGCACAGCAAAGGAAACAGTTAACAAAACCAAAAGACAACTGACAGAATGGGAGAAGATATTTGCAAACGACATATCAGATAAAGGGCTAGTATCCAAAATCTATAAGGAACTTAGCCAACTCAACACCCAAAGAACAAACAATCCAATCAAGAAATGGGCAGAGGACATGAACAGACATTTCTGCAAAGAAGACATCCAGATGGCCAACAGACACATGAAAAAGTGCTCCACGTCACTCGGCATCAGGGAAATACAAATCAAAACCACAATGAGATATCACCTCACACCAGTCAGGATGGCTAAAATTAACAAGTCAGAAAATGACAGATGCTGGAGAGGATGTGGAGAAAGGGGAACCCTCCTCCGCTGTTGGTGGGAATGCAAGCTGGTGCAACCACTCTGGAAAACAGCATGGAGGTTCCTCAAAATATTGAAAATAGAACTACCCTATGACCCAGCAATTGCACTACTGGGTATTTACCCTAAAGATACAAACATAGTGATCCGAAGGGGCACGTGTACCCGAATGTTTATAGCAGCAATGTCTACAATAGCCAAACTATGGAAAGAACCTAGATGTCCATCAACAGATGAATGGATAAAGAAGATGTGGTATATATACACAATGGAATACTATGCAGCCATCAAAAGAAATGAAATCATGCCATTTGCGACGACGTGGATGGAACTAGAGCGTATCATGCTTAGTGAAATAAGTCAATCGGAGAAAGACAACTATCATATGATCTCCCTGATATGAGGACATGGAGAAGCAACATGGGGGGGTAGGGGGATAGGAGAAGAATAAATGAAACAAGATGGGATTGGGAGGGAGACAAACCATAAATGACTCTTAATCTCACAAAACAAACTGGGGGTTGCTGGGGGGAGGTGGGATTGGGAGAGGGGGAGGGGGCTATGGACATTGGGGAGGGTAAGTGCTATCGTGAGTGCTGTGAAGTGTGTAAACCTGGCGATTCACAGACCTGTACCCCTGGGGATAAAAATACATTATATGTTTATTAAAAAAAAATTTGGAAGGGGAGGCGAACCATAAGAGACTATGGACTCTGAAAAACAACCTGAGGGTTTTGAAGGGTCAGGGGTGGGAGGTTGGGGGAACAGGTGGTGGGTAATGGGGAGGGCACGTTTTGCATGGAGCACTGGGTGTTGTGCAAAAAGAATGAATACTGTTATGCTGAAAAAATAAATAAAATGGGGGAAAAAAAAAAGATCATTCACCATGATCAAATGGAATGGATCCCTGGGATGCCAGGGTGATTCAATATGCACAAATCAATGTGATGTACCCGAGAGAATAGAAAGGAAAAAATCATATGATAATTTCAATAGACACAGAAAGCTTTAGCATTTGACAAAATTTGACATCCATTCATGATAAAACCTCTTCACAAATTAGGCACAGGAGGAACATATCTCAACATAATGAAGGCTACATATGACAAGCCCACAGCCAACAGCATACTCAAGGGTGAAAGGTTGAAAGCCTTTGCTCTAAGATCAGAAAAAAAGACAAGGGTGCCCACTCTCACTACTCCTATTCAACCTAGTACTGGAAGTCCTAGCCACAGCAATTGGGCAAGAAAAATAAGTACAAGGGATCAGAAATGCAAAGGAAGAAGTGAAATTTTCTCTATTTGCAGATGACATCATGATTTTATATATGAAAAATCCTAACGACTCCACCAAAAAATTTAGATCTAATCAACAAATTCATTCAAGTTGCAGGATACAACGTTAACATACAAAAATTTGTAGCATTTCTATACACGAACAATGAACTATTTGAAAAAGAAAAAAATCCATTTATAATAGGATCAAAAACAATAAAATACTTAGGAACAATTTAGCCAAGAAGGTGAACCATCTCTATATTGAAAACTGTAACACATGATAAAAAAAGAGTAAAATACAAATAAATGTAAAGGTGTCCTTTGTTCATAGATTGGAAGAATTAATATTGTTAAAGGGTCCTTAGTACCCAAAGACATCTATAGATTTAATGCAATCCCTATTAAGTTCCAATAGCATTTTTTTAAAAGTAAAAAAAAAAAATCATAACATTTATATGGAACCACTAAAGACCCTGAATAGCTAAAGCAATCATGAGAAAGAAGAACAAAGCAGGAGGCATCACAATCACTTCCTGATTTTAACCTATATTATAAAGCTGTCGTAATCAAAATACTATATTGGCATAAAAAACATCATATAGACCAAAGGAACAGAACCGAGACCCCAGAAATAAACCCATGCATATATGATCAACTAATATTTGACAAGGGAGCCGAGAATACTCAATGGAGAAAAGGCAGTCTCTTCAATAAATGGTGCCAATAAAATTGGGTATTTGTAGGTAATAGATTGAAACTAGACCCCTATCTTACACTACTCACAAAAATTAACTGAAAATGGATATAAACTTAAATACAAGACTGGAAATCATGAAAATCCTAGAAGAAAATATAGGAAAAAAAGGTCCTTGACATAGGTCTTGGCAATGATTTATTTTAGATAGGACACCTAAAACACAAATGACAAAATCAGAGATAAACAAGAGGGACTACATCAAACTTAAAGTTTCTGCACAGTGAAAAAAAGATCAACAAAATGAAAAGACAACCTACAGAATGGGAAAATGTATTTGCAAACCATGTATCTGCTAAGAGATTCACACTCAAAATATAATAATGAACTCATATAACTCAAAAGCAGAAGAACAATCCAATTAAAAAATGGGCAAAGGACATGAATAGACATTTTTCCAAAGAAGATGAAGAATGGGGGTGCTTGGGTGGCTCAGACCATTAAGTGTCTGCCTTCGGCTCAGGTCATGATCTCAGGATCCTAGGATCCGAGCCCTGAGGCTGGCTCCCTGCTCAGCAGGGGATCTGCTTCTACCTCTGCCCCTCCCTTCTCCACCTCCCCACCTCGTGGGTGCCCTCTTTCTCTTCCAATAAATAAAAAATAAAATCTTTTAAAAAAGGAAGACATAAGAATGGCCAATAGGTATGTGAACGGATACTCAATATCGCTAATCATTAGGGAAATGCAAATCAAAACAGCCATGACATGTTACCTCACAACCTGTCAGGAATGGCCAAAAAGACAAGAGATGACAAATGCTGGCAGGGGTGTGGAGAAAAGGGAACGCGTGTGCACTGTTGGTGGGGATGTAAATTGATACAGCCACAGCAGAAAACGGTATGGATGTTCCCCAAGAAATTAAAAATAGAACTACCATATGATAGATAAAATAGAAACTACCAGCAACTCCACTTCTGGGTATTTATCCAAGAAACCCAAAAACACTAACTCAAAAAGATACCTGCATGCCCATGTTCATAGCCACATTACTTAAAATAGCCTAGCCATGGAAGCAACCTATGTGTCCCTTCACTGATGGATGAATGGATAAATAATTTGTGGTACACATATACAGAGGAACACAGTCCGGCCACCAAAAAGACTGAAATGTCGTCATTTGCAACAACATGGATGGACCCTCAGGGGATCACACTAAGTGAACTAAGTCAGAGAAAGACAAATAGCATATGATTTTACTTTTACACGGAATCTAAAAACAAAACACAAACAAAAAAACTCCATGAAGGGCGCCTGGGTGGCTCAGTGGGTTAAGCCGCTGCCTTCGGCTCAGGTCATGATCTCAGGGTCCTGGGATCGAGTCCCGCGTCGGGCTCTCTGCTCAGCAGGGAGCCTGCTTCCCTCTCTCTCTCTCTCTCTCTCTCTGCCTGCCTCTCTATCTACTTGTGATCTCTCTCTGTCAAATAAATAAATAAAATCTTAAAAAAAAAAAAAACTCCATGAAAACTTGTAGAAATTTGGTCCCCAGAAGCAGGAGCTGCGGGGGAGGGGAAACTGGATGAAGGTGGTCAAAAGGTACAAACTTCCAGTTATAAGACAAATAAGTTCTAGGTAACTTATGGTAATCAATTCACAACACGTAAGTTAAATCACTACAGCCTTTAACATTGCTGTAGTTCAATTTTACCTCAAACTGTAAAAAAAAAAAATGTTCAAAATCTACTATAAAGTGATGGTAATCAAAACACTGCGATATTAGCATAAAGACATACATCTAGACCAGTGGAATGGAAAGTCCAGAGATAAACCTTTGCATAGAAGGTCAAATGATATTTGACATAATGACAAAATGGTACCGTGACCATTCATGGGGAAAGGGCGGTCTTTCCCAAAAATGATGCAGGGAAAACTGGATGACCCACATGCAGAAAGATGGAACTGAACCCTTAACTAAGGCCACATACGAACATTAATTCAAAATGAAACAAGTACCTAAAACAATAAAACTTAGAAGAAATCGTAAGACAAAACTTTATGATTTTGGATTTGGCGATGAGTTCTTGAATATGATGCCATAGGCAATAAAACTAAAAAACAGACAAGATGAACTTCGTGAAAATTTTAAAAATTTGTATGTCAAGGGACATTATATAGAGAGTAAAAAGGCAACCCATGGAACGATAGGAGATAGCTGCAAACCACTTATCTGATAAGGGATTCATGTTCAGAATATATAGAGGACACCTCAAATGTAACCACCACTAAAGACATTCAAAAATAGACGTTTCTCCAAACGGGAGATACATACGAATGGCCAGTAAGTACAGGAAAAGATGGTTAATGTCACGAATCTTCGTGGAAGTGCAAATTAAAACTACATTGAGATACCACTCACACCCATTAGGATGGTTACTACCAAAACACCAGAAAACTAGTGTTTCAGAGGGTGTGAAGAAATCAGAGCCCTTGTGCTCTGCCGGTGGGAAACAGATGGTACTGCTACTGTGGAAAATAGAAAGGAGGTTTCCCTGAAACTAAAAATAGCATCACCATAGGATCCAGCAATCCCACTTCTGGGTATAAACTCACAAAACTGAAAGCAAGGTCTCGAAGAGGTAGTTGCACATTTGTGTTTACAGCAGCATTCTTCATAACAGCTAAAGCACAGAAGCAATACAAGTGTTTATTGATCAGTAAACGGGTAAACAAAATGTGATATATGCATACAATGGGATAATATTCAGCTCTAAAAAGGAAGGAAATTCTGCAATATATTGGCATACCATGGATGAATGTGGACATCATGCTCAGGGAAATAAGCCAGTCGCAAAAAGACAAATACTGTGTGATTCCACTTATACGAGGTACTTTGAATCGTCAAATCCTAAAGACAGAAAGTAGCATGGAGGTTGCCAGGGGCTGGGGGGCAGGGGTGGGGAAGAAGAACGGAGAGTGATGGTTTAATAGGTATAGAGTTTCAGATGTGCAAAAGGAAGAGTGATGGCGGTAAAGGGCAGTGGCTGCCTAACAATTCGAATGTATTTAATTTTACTAAAGCTGAATACTTAACTTACTTAACACTCAATGGTTAAGATGGTTTTAGGTTAGTTCTATTTTGACAAAAATATAAAAAATATGTTTAAATCATGAAAG
Source organism: Meles meles (assembly GCF_922984935.1). Taxonomy (NCBI): domain Eukaryota; kingdom Metazoa; phylum Chordata; class Mammalia; order Carnivora; family Mustelidae; genus Meles; species Meles meles. Next base: position 121,632,044 of record NC_060071.1, read on the forward strand.
TAATTTACACTTGTTATAATAAAAAATCAAACGCAGAGACACGTTAACAAATAGCTATTCCTCCCCTAGCCCCGAAGTTGTACAAATAATTTCAGCTCCTATCAGGTAACCTAGACACGCCATTACCTTACAGTGCTGAGCCAGCATTTTCCAGAAAGGGAAGGAAAATTCCTTTTCAGAATGAAGAACATAATTAAAATAGTTCTGTCCAGGAAGCAATGTATACAGTGGAGATATTACTTTTATGCAGAAGTGAGCAAGAAAAGTAATTTTAAATGGTGAGGTCTCACAGTGAATGCCAAGGGGCATTCAGGCATGGTTGGAAGGACTCTGCTTGGTGGTTAGCAGGTGGTTCGTGTGTATGTTCCCTGAAGCTTATCCCCCAACCCAAAGGTGGCTTAGGGAAAACAATTCTTATTAAAATAGTGATGACCAAGCAAAATTTCAGGAAGATAGTCATTAATATATTTATAAATTGTTTTACATGTACCACCTTGACTCCCCAAAATTATAAAGTCGTATAGGGGAAAATAGCCTCATTCCAATTTTAGGGATTGAGAGACCGGAAGTACTTTGTCTAGGTCGTCCAGCCCTTCAAAGTTCTTCAACCCTGTAAGCTGGGCACCTTCTAGTTTACCTGACCCCCTGTCTCCCACGGAACAAGGATGCTGAGCTAATTCTCTCTGGGCGGTGCAAGGCTGAATCAAAGAATGACAGATACATCAATGATCACGAACCATCACAGCAGCTAAGTGACCCCCAAATCAGAAATTCCTGACCTGGCTGTGGCCCAGGGATGACCAATATCCCCAGGGACACATTCTCTCACCACCATGAGAAATGTCTCAACACAATGATCAGAAAGCGTTCATTGGTCCAATGTGCATCTCAGTGTGAAGTAATATGCTTATCAAATAACTTTAGTCTCTCCAAAAGAGCTGGGGTCAATGTGAAAAACACTCTGGTCTCACAGGCATTCCCTACTTTACAGGGCAAGGACCTTCTAAGCAAAGATGAATGTGGGTACCGCTTACACCTGTCTTCCAAGTGATTTTCCAATCAGGGCAATCAGCGAATTATTGCATTTCTGCTGCATAAGAAAACCACTATAGTAGAAATTTTAGTTCCTCCGCACTGTCCCCCTGCTTTCCCCAGTTACCTTGACTTCCACATTTCTCTTTAGGGTCTCCTGATCTCTCCACTTGGCTCCTGGAGGGCCACAATGTCACTTCCTCACCAGGTGACAAGGGACGGAATTCGGCTGCAATACCACACCTCACCGGCAGATGCCGCAGCCTCAACACTTCACGGCCAACTTTCAAATTACTAACAACAAAACCGGCAGCCATTTAGTGCCTACTGTATGCCTTTCTTTCTTTCTTTCTTTTTTTTTTTTTTAAGTAGGCTCCACGCCTAGCGTGGATTTCAACCCGTGGCTTGAACTCATGACCTTGACATCAAGACCTGAGCTGAGATAAAGAATCAGATGCCCAACCGACTGAGTCACCCAGGCCCCTTGCCTACTGTATACTTGAAGAGCGTTACACTAGGCACTTCCGGTCAACCCTGCACCGGCTGGCTCATCTGGACAACTCGTGAGGTCTAGATTACTTAAATCGCATTAAGTGCTTTGAACAATGAACTGAATTGTAGTGTGAAATGATTACTAGCCTAAGGTGAGGTGGCAGAGACTGACGGGAACTTGGGTCCACCGCAGCCGTCTCAGCAAGCTGGTCTCTGCCCAGGGCTTACTTTCCATCCAGTTGGGACCACTGTCCTTTCTTCTGTCGCCCTCCACTAAGCTGCTGCTATGTCTCTAACTTGGAATCCGGGATTTGGCTCCTCTACTGCAAAGTGACGGTAGTTTTGGGGGTCGGGGTCTCAGGTGGGGCGGCCCCAGGGCTGTTCTGCCACATCATTGGCTTCCTGCAGGAACTTCTAGAAGGCAGGTGGCGCGGTGGGACGCAAGAGGTCGCGCTCTCACGATCTAAACTCAACACTAAGTTTCGTCCTTAAACCCCGGGGCTCGAGTCCCACCTGCCCGCGAGGACGACACCTCTACATGAAGAGCGCGGGCTCCGCTCTTCTGCCACCGGCCAAGGAAGGTCCTCTGGTGGCACCTGGGGGGCTGGAGCTCCGCGCGGCCGATGGACTGCACCTGCCCGGGGCCTGCAGTCTCGGGATCGAGCTCTGTCGCGTCCTAGCGTGTGATGGGCCGGAGACGACTCCGGCTGACGGCTGTGCCCGAGCCTCCCGCACGCCCGCCCCCCCCCCCCCCCCCCGGGGAGGCAGAAGGGCGCCAGTGCCGGCGGGCTCCCGCCCGCACTTGGCGTCCCGGCCCGCTTCAGGCGCGCGCGCGCCGCGAGGCGCCAGGTGCAGGGGCCCAGAGCGCTGAGGCTGCGCTCAGCGTGGGCGCGTGGCGCGGCCCCACGTGCAGGTTGCAGAGGACGCCGCTCAGAGACCCCTCCCTCCCATACACGTGCGGGCAGCGCCCCCTCCCCGCGCAGCCGCGCCCGCGCCGGGGCTCCGGTCCCCGGCACCGCGAGGCGGCGCACCGGCTGCCTAGGGCCGCCGAGGGGCGGGGCTGCCGTCCGCATTGTTCCTCCCCGAGTGGCGGGCCCTCCCCTTCCCCCAGCCCCGGGCGGGGCGCGGGGCCGCCGAAGCCGCGGAACGTGGGCTCGCGCCCCGCCTTTGTCTCCCGGGTGCGAGCCGCAGCAGCCCCGCGCCCGCCGCTCGCTGGCAGAGCTGCTTTGTACCGCGGCGCGGGCGACCCGGGCGTGGAGCCGGCGGGCGCAGACTCAGCATGGACGTGACGGTCTCGGAGCTCATGGAGCTCTTCTTGCAGAGCCCGCTGGTGACCTGGGTGAGTGCGCCCAGCTTCCTGCCCCATTGTTGGTGCACCGGCTTCTTCCCTCGCTGCCTGCCGTGGATCTCCCTTCCCGGGGTCCCGGGTAGCCTCCGGGACGCGGGGGACTCAGCAAGTGCTCCCGGCAGAGGTCGGGGTCTGAGCCCTGGGGTCCGGAGGCATTTCCAACTCGGGAGCCCGCGCACCGGGTGCGGGACCTCGCCGCGCTCTCGACCGGATCAGGGTTTGAGCGGGTACACCTGTTCCCGACCGGGCCTTGGGCTACGTCCTCGTAGCGGACAGGATCCGAGGAGTGACCTGGGCCCCGTCGTGGCTTGACCACTCGAGAAAAGGACCCATTCCCCGAAAATATCCTCGTGTAGTTTCTGAACCTCTGAGACCAGCAGGTGGGTGGCGGCGGGGATTGCAGTCTCCCAGTGAGAATGCGTACAGGCTGGGTTCGGAGCAGTCATTTCCAGTAGATTTGAGACGTGAGAAATTTATTAAAAAGTCCCTTTTGGTTTTGTTGTTTTTGTTGTTGTTTTTCGCCCTGGGACACTGGAGAAGAGCAGGGAGGAAGTTTTGTCTGTTTCCTGGCGCGGGGTGGGGGTAGAGGCCCTGGAGCAGGGTGGGCTTCTCGCCTGCGGAAGGGCGGACGGGCGTGCGTGGGTGACCCACTCTTCCCACAGGGGCCCTGCCCGCCTTTGCCCTGGAGAGCTTTGGACAGGGCGCTCCGGGGTGACTTTTCCTGCTTTTCTCTCCGCGGCCCCTACCCGGCAGGTGAAAACTTTTGGCTCCTTCGGAAGCGGCAACCAGGACAACCTGACAATGTACATGGATCTAGCCGACGGCATCTTTTTGAACCAAATCATGTTGCAAATGTAAGTTACCTCCAGGGAAGAAGGAAAGAGCGGTGTTTCAGAAAGTTTGAGGTTGTAGCAATGGAACATGGAGTTCGAACAGGAGGGTTCTTTGCCCGTGCGGCCCCTGGTGTGTCTCGGTTTTAAGGTGACTTCTTAACATTCGTGTGGATATGAAGAATTCTGGGTCGGCTTTTTGGCAGCTTGTTTGGTAAAGGCAGTTTGGAATTGAATGACTGTCATCATTTACTTGGTGTAAATAGCACAATGGACTTCCGAACTTAGATAGTTGACTGAGGTTTGAGCAACGAGGTTAAAAAAAAAAAAAAAAAAACACCCTTTTTGGGGGCAGGGAACTGTAACAGAGTCTGGTTACAGGAAGTGCCTAGGGCGGACCCAGAGCATCCATGTGACTGTAACTTTCACCGTAAGGTGGGATGCCTGTGTTTCTGAGCTCTCTTCACTAGATTGTACCTTTTCAGGTGCCCAGTAGCAAGTGCAATTGGTTAAGGCCTTTCTCATGACATGGATTTAAAGTTACTGTGTTGAGAGTCCTGGGAGTCTAATGCTGGCGTACTGTTTGTCTTAAAGCCCTAGAGCTTAAACAGGGTCTTGGTGGAAGTTAAACTTACTAGCTTGTGTGTTTGACCACATCCTTTCCTGCAGCTGAATTCTGCAGAGCCTGTCTGATTGACAGCCTGCCACAAGTAGGTGTTGGCTCCTGAGGCTGTGTTCTGTTTTTAACTCCCAAGTGCAGGGAACATATTGGAAGTGACTGTTGGTATGATTCACAGGCCCTGGAAGCAAAACAAAACGTCTTCATGTTCTCTGCAGATCAGCCACTTAGGCTCACTTACTCACCTGCAACTAAGCAAGTTGTCCTACTCTAGCATGAATGCATTAGCTAATGAGAATCAGCTTTGTGGCCCCTGAGGGGGAACAATTAGCTTTGACATATTCAGAAAGTGGTTTAAATAGATCTACTTAAAAAAAAGTCTGCTTTGAAAATTTTCTGGGAACACTGCTTCTTTTAATAAATCACTTGGTGTCATGTTGTGGGAGAGACACCTTAGTTTTGGTTTTGTTTTTTTTTAAAGGCACAACTAATCTTACTAATCTTGTGTTTGATTAGATCCTAAAATGACGTGTGTTACCAGCTTTGGCAGCACTTGTCTGAGAATATTGATGAAAAGGAGTTTTCCTGGGGTTGTCTAGTGGCATATTTAATTTCTGGCAACTCCCCCCCATTTTGGTGGACCCCGAAAATGACTGGATTCCATTGGTGCAGTGACCGTTGTGTCCTTACTCAAACCCAAGACTGTTTAATTAAAAACAGCAGTATTCCCGGCCTCTTCATTCAGTTTTTACACCCAGGCAGAGGGGAGAACAAAAGCCCTAGGACTGTTTCTCTTTCTTCCCTGACCTTTGGAATTCCTGAAGCGTTTACTGCTTGCTTGTAAATCAGGAAAGCCTGTTGGACCATTCCTTTGAGAAGTGCCAGTGCTCATCACTCGTTCACACTTGGCCCGTGGCTAAATTCAGTTTAAGGGCGTCTCCACTTCCCTTGGCAGTTTTTACCTGTTCTCTCCTTTGTGATATGCTGAGATAATCATTCTGGGAGTGGGAACTGAGAAGTTCGCTCTTACGGCCTCAAACCGGGCTTCTGGTGCCTTCTGGCCAGGGTCAGGAGCAGAGGAAGGGACAGCGGGAAGCTGGGTGGGTAGCTTTCCAGCTGAGGAGATCAAGGAGTGAGGAGCACCAGAAGCACAGTTTACTGATTGTATGATCAGAATAAACCTGTTCCAGGGGCGCCTAGGTGGCTCAGTGGGTTACGCCTCTGCCTTCAGCTCAGGTCATGATCTCAGGGTCCTGGGATCGAGCCCTGCATCGGGCTCTCTGCTTGGCAGGGAGCCTGCTTCCCCCTCTCTCTGTCTGCCTCTCTGCCTACTTGTGATCTCTGTCAAATAAATAAATAAAATCTTTAAAAAAAAAAAACAAAAAACCTGTTCCAGGTGATAGGATAGAAATCAGAACACTAGTTGCTCCTAGGGGTGGGTGGGGATTGTCTGTAAAGGAGACACAGGTGAACTTCTGGGGGGTGCGGAAATGGTGATAATGTTCTGTGTGTTCGTGGGAGTACATCTTATTTTTCAGAATTCATCAAGCTGTAACTTAAGATCTATGTATATCATTCTATGTAAAGATGATCTCAATTAAAAAAAAAGTATGCAAAAAAAAAAAAGTGTATTTCAGCCCTGGTGTTGACAGCTTAGGGAACTCTAGGTCTGTCTCCTACTGGCCAAGTGATGCTGGACATACCACTCGAGGATTTTGTTTTCCTCATCTGTACAATGGGAACTAAAGTGCCTCTCTTAAGAGATGGTTGTGAGGATTAAATGGGATAACATGTTAGCAGTTAGCACCGTCCTTATCACTTAATAGGTACAAGTGTCAATTACAAATACTTTGTCTTAATCCAGAAAGGATTGGAGGTGCCCTGTAAGAATTTTTCTAGTCTTCCTTTCTTCCACATTCTTAATCTCCTAGATTACAGCATCATTCTTAGCCTGGGCCCTCTCTTAAGGAGAACTAAAGCAAAACTGGACTCCGGAACCCACGTCCAACCCCTCCATCTAATGCTGTACAAAAGCCTTTGTGTTCACTTCCGCCAAATGCAGAAATGTCAGGCTAACGGGCAGGTCAGTAATAAGGCTATATTCTGCCTTATCTCCTCTGCTAGTAGCTCCAACGGGTGTTATTTGCCCATTTTGATAAATTTTCCCCAAGTTGGTAGGACCTAGGAAGATTAAGAGAGCAGTATGCTAATTGGGTATGGAGCTCAGATAAGAGGCGGGTTACCTAACACTTCAGAGCCATATGGAGGCCGGCGGGGGTCACGTGGCTGCACCTGGGCATTGTCTCTGGCAACTGAAGAAGGCTGCAGTAGTAGTCTCTTGGCCCTGGCCTCCCGGTGACATCAGTGCCTGGAAGCAGGAAAGCCCTGTGGCTCAGCTTTCAGGGGAGGCCCAGTGGAGGAGCATTCCCAGTGAAAGGCATTGAATGGCATGGACCAAGATTCATGGGAGAAGGTGCTGAATCGTTCCTCTGTAAATGCAGTCTTTCTGGGAAATCTGCTGGTACCCAAGGGAAAACCAGATTGCTCATTCACTTTGGACACATTTCTCACTGTCTTGTAGAAAGATATTTAAGCCCTTGGGCTCTGAAAGCTCTGGATAGACAATTTCACATTCCCCTCTCTACCACTTGTTCTGCTCCCTTGGGCAAATTACTTAAAATTTTTAAGCCTCAACTTCCTGATCTGTAATAAGGGTATTGTATTTTATACACTTGGGAGGATTAAATAAGATTATGCATCTAGAAAATGCCCAACAAACATTCAGCATTGTTCGGAGCGAGGCCAAAGGCCTGGGGTGTGTGTGTGTGTCCCCACATGCCTGAGCCAGTATGCATCTGTACTTCTGAGAATGGACACCTGATTTAAGGCAATGGCTGTTGCGTGTAGTTGGAAACTTGGGATTGGGCCTGAGGTCAGCTTGTGCCTTTGCAAGGCTTGTAGTAAATCCAGCATTATTTGCTTTGTTCAGATTTTCCCTCAGTGCTTACTGTGAAAATCAGGATAATATGTTATTTAGGGGTTGAAAACATCCTCAAGTCAAACAGAGTTTCCTGAATTTCTTTTTTTTTTATTTTAAAGACTTTTTTTCTTTTAAGATTTTGTTTATTTATTTGACAGACAGAGATCACAAGTAGGCAGAGACGCAGGCAGAGAGAGAGGAGGAAGCAGGCTCCATGCTGAGCAGAGAGCCTGATGCGGGGCTCTATCCCAGGACCCTGGAATTGTGACCCGAGCCGAAGGCAGAGGCTTTAACCCACTGTGCCACCCAGGTGCCCCCCCACCTTTTTTAAAGTGATCTCTACACCTAACGTGGGACTCGAATTCACAACCCCAAGATCAAGAGTTGCACACTCCACCAACCAAACCAGCCAGACACCCTGAGTTTCCTATGTTTCTAAAAGGCATTTGTAGAATAATTTTTCCCCTAATGTGTTGCAAGAGGAGTTCTAGTCCCATTCTGCATGTATAAAAGCTGAGGGCAAGTACTTTTAGTTGAATGAGTTTGTGTTGGCGGAAAAGTGTCAGAATACAAAAGATTTTTGTGAACTTAAGTGATTTCCTTTTTTGGCTACAGAATCTGAGACTCTTCGTGGGGGCTTTGAGTCCTTAAAAATTATATCAAAAATTTACATTGGTTGTAGGAGAGTAGAAGAGACAGATGAGCCAAATAAAATTGTTAATGATTTTACCATGTAGAGGTAGCAATGCTTTTATTCTGGTGTCTTCAGATGTCTATAGTATGTAGATATATGCTTCTTAAGGTATTTTATGCAGACATGGGCTCATGCTGTTGTCTTTCAGCATCCCTGTTTTTCAACCCGTGATACGTTGTGGACATGGACATCTCTATATCTATAGATCTTTTTTTTTTAAAAGATTTATTTATGTATTTATTTGACAGAGATCACAAGTAGGCAGAGAGGCAGGCAGAGAAAGAGGAGGAAGCAGGCTCCCTGCTGAGCAGAGAGCCCGATGCGGGGCTCGATCCCAGGACCCTGGGATCATGACCTGAGCCAAAGGCCGAGGCTTAACCCACTGAGCCACCCAGGCACCCCAATAGATCATTTCTTGATTCATTTTTAAATTTTGGAAGCCTTTGGAATAGAACTAAAATTTGCAGGCTAGCTTTCCCAAGGGAGGGGGCAAGGTTGCCATAAATATAAATCCTCTGTCTTTAAAATTCTAGGTCAAGTTGATTTGTTTTTTTCTAGTTTTTGTTTTTGAAAGATTGATTTATTAGAGAACACACGTGTGCACAGGAATGGGAGGGCAGCGGGGAGAGAGACTCTCAAGCAGACTCCCCGCTGAATGAGGAGCCCAAGCCCATGACTGGAGCCGAAGTCAAAGATGCAGATGCTCACCTGACTGAGCCACCCAGGTACCCCTCTAGTTAGGAGGGTTTTTTTTGTTGTTTTTTTTTTTTAAGATTTTATTTTATTTATTTGACAGAGAGAGAGATCACAAGTAGGCAGAGAGGCAGGCAGAGAGAGAGGAGGAAGCAGGCTCCCCGCGAAGCAGAGAGCCGGATGCGGGGCTCGATCCCAGGACTCTGAGATCATGACCTGAGCCGAAGGCAGAGGCTTAATCCACTGAGCCACCCAGGTGCCCCTAGTTAGGAGTTTTTATAAGGAAGTGCTGAGGGCCCCACACGTGGGACTCCAAATGTTCCTGAAATCGGACAAGCTACCAGATGTTTGCACCCAGTGCCTCTCTCCTGTCCTCTGACCTCTTGCTATGGGGCTCTTGGGCCTTTGCATTCTAGGGCTATCATGAAAAAAATATCCTGTTAGTAATGATGGCTTTTGGGGACATACAGTTGTGCAGTGGTTATGGGATGTCCTCTTGCTGGGATATAGATCCATGTATGGGCCCACATTAGCCTGTGCAGAGCTGGCCTTCTTGAGTGACCCCCTAGGGCTGGAAGAATCCTGTAGTCATTTTGCTGATGAATGGCCTGGGGCCCAGAGAACCTTGGCCATGGACTGGCATCTGTGTCTCCTGCCCCCTTTTTGCAGCACAGAAAGGTGGGGGTTACTCCATGCTGGGAGAGTGAGGATGAGCCTTTCTTAACTGTAGTTGACTTTTGTTTCCAGTTATTTCTTCATAACCTCTTGACCCTGAGAGCCTTCGCTGAAGGATGGAGCACTAATGATCGTGATAATTAGTCTAATTATTTGTACAGTGAATGTTGAGGCTCTTTTGGAGTGTAGTTTCAGTTAGCTGACCTGGGAGAACAAAAGCAGAGCTGGGCAGAGGCTCCTCTGTTATTATCTGGGGGACCCACAGGTCCCCACCCTGGGTGTGCGATGTGCCTTTGCACACGCAGGAACTGTGCACCGTGTTTTCCAACACACGTGCGAGGCCCCCTGACTTAAAGCTGGGACTACAGAGACAAAGTGGAGAAAGCTCTGCGTGCTCTCTGAGTTCTGTTTTAAGAAGTACTTTAGTCACTTAATGAAATTGCTTCTCCTCTCTTGAGGTACCTAAAGAGAGAAGTGAGCCTTTAAGATAAATTGTTTGTAATGTCAAGTATCCTTCTGTAGCTAAAAATGCCCTTGTGGTTTAAATTCTGAATGCGGCCTCTATTCCTAAATTAATTTCCACTGAACTGTTAACCTTTGTTTTCTCAGTAATGAATGGCTCCAAGAGAATTGTAACGTGCAAATGGCTTGGCCAGACGCCATTACTGTGTGGGGACAATAAGAAACGTTGTCACATGACAGTTGAAAAGAGATTCCCTGGTTGCTCCAAGGTGTCCATGTGATTATTTTAGGGGGATATAGGCTAACTGAATAAAATCTGTGGCTATGACCAGTTTCACAGGTAAAGGGGTTTACAAACACACCATGCAGGGTGGGGACTCCTGGTGTATATATCAAATATTTAATGGTCGAATTCTAAACAGCTCATATTATTAAAGGAAAAAAAAAAGGTGGTACTTTCAGTGAGGTCTGAAATGATTTCACCTTGTGGATTTTTTTTTTTTTAACTGTTTGTCAGTTTTGTGTTAATTACTGGCTTTGGAATGAGCCCCATGGCATGGAGGTTGATCTCCCTAACTGCCCAACTCCTGTCTGTGCTCCTGTCCCTTTGTGGGGGTGATTACCGAGGAAGAGGGGCTGACATTCTGCCCTCGTGCCTGTCTCCCAGGGCCGGAATGACAGATGAAACCCTGAAAACAGCCCTCATTTGAATGAGACAGTGACATGGGATGGAGGGCTTTGTTAGAAGCATTGTGTGGTAAATGGGAAGGTAGAAGCTAAATCCGGTCTACAGTCTACCCAGTCTGTTCTCGTCACGTAAGAAACATTTTGAGAAACGTCCAGGACGTGGATGAGTGGAAATACAAATCACTTGATTGATTTCTAGTTTCATCCCAACCAGACCTGACTTTTGCCCGAGATCGGAAAATAAATGACACCATGGGGGTTTCCCACATGAATTATTTATATCTCTGCGCTTAGCATTTCTTGTAGAGTATGTGGTACACCAGGTCACATCACAGACTCCTGCTGTTGGGTTTTCAAGGTAGATTTGTGTCCCTGAAATGTAAATCACAGGCACCACCGGCCCTAGACCAATCTGGTGACGGAGGTGGAGGACCCCGGTGAGATGGAACATGAATGATTTTGATTTACTAACTCAGAAAATGTACTCCCCCCCCTTTCTTGGTATTTCCTGTATTTTGGTTTGCTCTTCTTAATCTTGAAATCTGTCTTGGGAGAGGTTATTGGTTTTCAGACAGTATCACTTCTGGGGTCTGCATTGGTCTTTGATGGTGGTTTCTCGGTGCTGCTAGCAGTGGGAGCGGAAATAATGTTGACTCAGGGCCTGTGATGGGTTGGTGATGGGGAATGGGTGATCAGGGCGGTGATGCCCCCCCCCCCCCCACAAGGTCCGTGGCTTGGCAGTAATGGAATAAGGATTTGACTTGAGCCACGTTGTCATAACCATGTAGTTAGTGAGGCTGGGGCGGCCTGGAGCTGGCTCTCGGCCAGAAACGGGGTGTGTGGCAAATACTGGGATAAGCAGTTTCCTCCGTTCTCTTCCTTCTCCAGAGACCCCAGGCCAACAAATCAGCGCATCAACAAGCACGTCAACAACGACGTGAACCTTCGCATTCAGAACTTGACCATCTTGGTGAGAAACATTAAGACGTACTACCAGGTAAGGGCTGGGAACCTTGTTCCCCTGGAGTTCGGCTGTGCGTCTGGTGGTATCGTCACTGAAAGGTTTCCCCACAGGAAGCCGAGAGGAAATGGTGTTCATGGTTAGGCATCTGCTTGCTCACGCTTGGTGTGTTTTCACTTGCATCCTTTTCTTTTTTCTTTTTTTTTGCATTGCGGGAAATGTGTCAGATGCTGGATCACTTTGTCCAGTTAATATCCTTTGAGCTGTGTGCAGAGCATCATGCTTGGTATGGTAGGACCCCAGGGATGGGCTGTGATTCACAGCTGCAGCCCCAAGCATGCTCTTGAGCGGGGACCCTGACACGGTGTCACCCACAGCGAGTGAGTCTTTGTTCAGGAGTAACTGACAGGGTTGAGGGAAAGAAGAAACCACGGAAGGGTTATGTTCGTGCTCCCAGCATGCAGATGGGAGCACTGGGGGTTCACGGTGCCAAGTGGCAGGTGCTCCCTGTGTCTCAGCAGCAGATAGGTGATGGGTTGGGCAAGGGGGCCTGATGGGGAAGGGCTGTTCGCCTTCGGAAGGTCAGGTGAGAATTGTTGATGTTGATGGGAAATGGATTTAAACTGTGACTCTCAGAGCTCTGGTTTATAAACTTCTTAGCGGTGAAACTTTACTCCCCGCTGTGCATTTTTCTTGCAACCCCAGGTGAAGCCCTAGTGACTGTGATTGACTTCAGGGTCAGGGGGCTCTGGTTTTCTCTGCATGGCACCCTCCTTTCCCACTGGGGCATCTCTGTTGGTTGCCAGGACCTTAGGGAACACGGTTTGAGAACGGCTGCTCAGGAAGGTATCTTTTCCAGAATTCATGCTGGGGCTTCACCGATTCCTTGAGCAGACTCTGCCTCTGGAACCTCTTCCTAGCATCAGATTCCTGGACTATAACTCAGTCTCTGTGCTGGGGTTTAGGGGCATCTGCAGGGTGGTGAGGTCCCTGTCAATATGAGGGAGTCCTCAGGCCACCGTGGTTCACTGTCTGTCCTCATGCAGTCATTGCTGGTTCTGAGGTCAGCTGAGGCATCACACCACGTGCTGGGCCGTCTCCTGCAGGGGACTGCGGTTGCTGCAGGAGCGTCCCTTCTGAGGACTCAGTACGAATTTGAAGACGGATGGGAGAGGGAGGGAATGGACAGTGTCCTGGGTTTTCCGAGATGATTGTTTCTGTTGTCCTTCCACCAAGGTTGGGGTGCGTGAGAGAGGGTTACTGTGCTGGGACTCTTTCCATGCATGGCCAGTTCTGCAAGCCACCTGGGCTCCCTGCATGGACCATCGGTGGCCGGGCACTGTGGACTTCCTGAGCAGCCTCTGTGAGGCTTAGATCCAGCCCCATCCTTTTAGTTCCAGATAGATGGCAGCTCTGCTGGAATGGGGGGCCTGGGCGAGCTGGATCTGTGGGGCTGAATGGGTTTGTTTTCCTCTGAGGGGCGCCACACTCAGACCCAGGCATGCTGTAGACAGGTGGGAAATACTCAGCGAGTGTTTTCCTGGGGATGGCCATGGGCAGGGAAGCTGAGCAAAGACAGTGAGGCTGCCTGTGAACTCAGGTCTGGGCATGGTGGGGACTGTCTGGTGGAGGGGCCGGTGGTTCAGCTTGTCCTTAGGGCTTTATCCCAATCTGTAGGCACCATTCCTGGTGAGCAGGGGCTTTTGGTGTTGTGTGCTAAGTGCCAGGGCTGTGGAGTGCAGGTAGCTTAAGACCCTTAACCCATGCTGCGGAGAGGGTGGGGAAGGCTTCTTGGAGGAGGAGGCACCTGAGTGGAGTCTTGGCAGGTGACGTGAGTCTCCATTTTGGAGGATCATGGGAAAGAGAGAAGGGGAAAGTGTGTAGAGGTAGAGGAAGACATGGAGGCATGAGACCAGCCTGTCCTTGATCTGTCAAGGTCCAAGTTTTGCACAGTTGCTCAGATAAAGGTCTGCTTTACCCAATTTCACATGAATCCAAACTCGGGAGGATGTGAACATGAGAGAGACAGAAACTCAGAACAACGGACTTGCAAGGCTGGCCAGAGCCAGTGGCAGTAGCTCCACGGGTGTGTGTTGGGCCACAGGTGCGGCTGGGGGGTGGTAACCTCTCCCTGGCGGCGAAGCTGTCCGTGAGCAGCATGCCGCATCAGGCCCTTGTTGCAAGCTGTCAGCCATGCGGGGCTGTCCTCGGCTCTCGCTGTCCCCAGGAGTCCCGAGCTGGTGCTGAGCTGCAGCTCCCCACCATCCGGATATGGGCTGGGCGGACGGAGCGTGACAACCACTCGAGACCGTGTCAGTTTGGAGGCAGGTAGCTGCTCCGTGTAGAGTTCCAGGAGACGAGACACGGTCAGAGGGAGGAAGAGATGTCCAGTCCGTTCTCAGGTCCCAGAAAGACTCACAGGTGGAAAGGAGGACCCTGCGTCCTTGGTCTGCTCCTACGCTGTTAACTCTTCGGGGCCGGGGTGCGCTGGCAGCCCCAGCCCTGCACAAGCGTTTGCTGCGAGCTGTTCCCCACCCCCCCCCAGTCAGTCCTGCTCCCTGGGAGGCTAGTTGGCCTCTTCCTCTCGGGGCTGGCACAGGTTAGATGTGTGGGCAGCTCTGTATATTTTTTCTTTCCGATTTATTGTAAAACAAAGTTAAGTCCTGGTCCTATAAGTAATCACTGCTCTTTATAAACAGCTTGGAAAACAAATAGCAAGAAGAGAAAGAACTTCCTTCCAGTTTTTGCATGAATAGTTTTTGTTTTATACGGTTGTGGTCGCCCCATATATACAATTGCATATCCTGCCTTTTCCCCTGCCACCTGACGTTCAAGTATACACATACTTGGTTGTTATTATAAGAGGTCGTGAAAGAAAGTTTCCCAAGAGGAGTACGGCCCGAGTCTCCTTGTGAAAGTGGCCCTCCAACTTGGGAGGGCTCGGGAAGGAGCAAGGCAGATGCCGCTCCTTACTGGTGCAGGGTATCTGGAAGGGCGAGAGATTGCCCCCGAGTAAGTGAGACTACTGCTTGCCCATGGCTTTTTGTTGGTAGACTTCTTGAGGTCACAGAATCCTGCCTTGGGTCTTGTTTGCCAAGCAGCGGTTCTGCCCACTAGCTGTCCCCTTCTTTTCTGAAGCATCACAAGGCAGGGACCATTAGAAAGGATGGGGACCTCTCTTGAGTAGCACGGGCTTATCGTACAAGGAAGCTCAAGTTTTGCCTCTGAAAACCTGTGGAGGTGATGACCCTTGACCTTTGTCTGGGGCAGACAGTAGATGGTGGGTGGAAATCAGCATGGCCGCCTCAGTCTGACCACTGGTGTGTCAGCCAGGGTCCCAGGCTGCTTCCTGACCTGCTGCTTGGACTTCTCCAGGGCTGGGGCCTAGAACTGGCATTTTCAGAAGTTCCCCCGCTGTTACTCTCACCATCCTTCCAGCAAACTGGGGAATCTGGGCTTCTCAAAATGTGGTCCCCGGACCTGCAGGGAACCTGTTAGAAATGTAGATTGTCTGCCCTCCCGCCCCCCACGCCGGCTGTGGCTGTCCAGCAATCTGTCTTCACAAGCCCTCTGGGTGATTCTGCTGTGCACTCTCGTGGGAACCAAGGGTTAGAGTGTTTCTAGTGACGTCCAGAAGAGGCACCTTCGGCCAGGTCCCCCCAGGTGACTCCTCTCTGTCACATATGATGGACGAATATCTCGTGTGTCCAGGAACAGGGAAGCAGGAAGAGAGTGCTTGGTTTAGTCGTTGCCTTTTGCAGAAAAAAAGACTGACAGCCCGAGGTGGAGGTTCCCGCTCCAGGACGAGCCCGCACAGGCGGAGGAACATCTGCTGAGAGGCCTGGAGGAAAGGCAAGCTTAGACCAGACCTGCGTGCTGCCTCAAGCCCCCCGGTGGGCCAGCTCCACGCCCCGCCATCATAGGATGCTCGTTTTATTTACTCAAAGCCAGACTCTTTTTCCTCTGAGTCCTTTTTTTTTTTTTTTTGGTTAAATTCTGGATTTATAGAATGATTGTTTTATATTCAGATTCTTGAGGATTTACATTAAACGCACGTTCCTTTGACAGTCGAGCCCGTGGGAAAGTGCATCTAGTAGAAGCAGAAGTCCTGGGTGCTGCAGGGGCTGGTGTGTGTTTATTCCTTGGGCGCTGTACACTGTGTCCCACTGCCACGCCCTGCCCCGGACCCCTGCCGTCCTGCTCCTCCTCCCAACAGTTGGGGCCTGCTTGTCACGTGACGTTACAGAGGCTTCTTTGGCCTTATGCCGGTGGGAAGTGGTTTGAACAGCAACCTGGATACATTCGGGTGTGTGTTGGTCTTTGTTGTCAGGTCTACGTAGACCTCGGTCTGGAAATCGGGACCCTCAGGTGGATGTAGGGACCCACCTGCAGAACTTACCCTGAAATGAGAAATCTGCAGAGTTTCTTGGAGCTGTACCCCTTACGGATCATGTGCCAGAACCGTCTGCTTTCCTTCTCTGGCCTGAGTTCTTATCTGTCCAGAAGAGGATGGGCCCTTAAGAGCCTCAGATTCCACAGTCACACAATGGCCAGAGACAACCAAGAATTACAGGTCATTTTCAGGAAGCTTTGTTTTAGGAGGTCCTTGAACTTGTGAGCTCTGGTCTCTCACCATGGTCAGGAGCCAGGACCGACCCAGAATGATGTACTTTAAGATTTTACTTATTTAGAGGCACTTGGGCGGCTCGGTGGTTTGGCATCTTCCTTTGGCTCAGGTCATGATCCCAGGGTCCTGGGATCGAGCCCCTCTTTGGGCTCTCTGCTCAGCGGGAAGCCTGCTTCTCCCTCTGCCCCTGCTTGTGTTCCCTCTCTCGCAGTGTCTCTCTCTGTCAAACAAATAAGTCTTTTAAAAAAGTTATTTATTTATTTGAGAGCAAGGTTGCACATGAGCAGTGGGGAGAGGTAGAAAGAGAGGGAGAAGCAGGGTCCCTGCTGAGCAGGAAGTCCAATGTGGGGCTTGATCTCAGGACCCTGGGATCGTGACCTGAGCTGAAGGCAGACGCTTCACTGACTGAGCCACCCAGCTGTCCCAAACATTGTTTTTTACTTCAGAAGAAATGGTACAATGAAGAGTCTGGGGTTGCTTTATCTTATGTCATTTTTTTTTCTTTATTGCTTTGGAAAATTAAAGCAGTACAGATGTTTCGAATGAACACTTGTGTATCTGTTAAATATGAATACCTGAATATAGTTCATAGCTGTTTGAGGCCTTTTTCCCCCTTAAATAAAATTTCTCTTATCAAAGTCCCCAGGACATTAACAGCGTGTCCATTTATCCTTTCTTCCAGCCCTAGGGATAATCCCCATTGTTAATTTTGTGGGTATCCGCTTCACGATTTTATACTCTCATTCTCTGTATATATGGGTGTGTGTGTGTGTGTGTGTGTGTGTTTATGTGTGTGTGTGTATATATATATATATATGTTTTGTGTGGTGCCTTTAGATAAAACTTCCATACACTTGGCCTGTACCTTTTCCCCACTCTCCCTGTTTTTGAGATCTGTCCATTTTCAGTGGTGGTTGTTTTAGATAAGCATGGGCTGACTAGTTAAAATTAGAATTATCTCTAGAAATATGAGCACTCAGTTTGAGAAGTGAAAGACTTGTCACAAGTAAGAATAGAGGGAAACATACATTTGATATTGTCGGTGGGAACATGGCAAGCTCGCGTAGCTCTGTCCCATTCGTGGGGCGGAGGTAGTGTTCAGTTAAAGTGAAGCCTGCGTAGATGGGCATGACCTGCTTTCATGGATGGGGACGGTGTTCGGGGGAACATACAACAGTCCACATGGGCCATTTCTACAGTATCAGTGGAATTTGCTTTATGACGTGTACAGTGTATCACATTTGCAGGGGAGAGCTTTTGCCAATGTTTGTTTGTTTTTTAAGATTTATTTATTTATTATTTATTTATTTATTTGACAGAGAGAGAGAGACAGACAGACAGACAGATCACAAGGAGGCAGAGAGAGAGAGGGGGAAGCAGGCTCCCTGCCAAGCAGAGAGCCTGATGCGGGGCTCGATCCCAGGGAGGACCGGGAGATCATGACGGGAGCTGAAGGCAGAGACTTGACTCACTGAGCCATCCTGGCGCCCCTTTGTTTGTTTGTTTTGTTTTTTAAGATTTATTTAGAGTGAAGGCAGGAGCAGAGGAGCAGGGGAGTGGGGAGAGAGAGAGAAACACAGACTCCCAGCTCAGTGCAGAGCCGCATGCTGAATTCTGGATGCAGGCCTCAATCTCATGACCCTGAGGTCATGACCTGAGCTGAGCTCAAGAGTCCGACACTTAACCCACTGATCCATCCGGGTGCCCTTCTGCTTTCGGTTTTATAGAGCAGGACTGTGAGGCTCCACAGGAGGAGATTGAATATTCTAGATTTTGTAACTTGGACTTATAGTCTGAGGGTGTAGAAAGTAGTCTCTTGTGTTAAAAAGATATGTTCTGATTGCTGATTGGGAGAAATAAGGAAAATGATGTTCACCGGTTATCTCACTTCTAAGAGATGCCATCGTTAACATTTCTGTATTGATGCCTTCCCTCTCTGCGTCCGTGGGCACCTGGGTTTCAAAGTGTGGATTACCTTATCTAGACCAGGTGTTATCTTTCTTTTCATTTACTGTGCAGTGAGTGTTTTCCCACGTCGTTAAATGTTCTTTCATAGTAGGAATTTTAGCGTCTACATGGCCCTTCCATCATGTGGCTGCCATTACGGCTGATACTGAGTTACTTGTGTCTACACGGCCCTCCCATCATTTGGCTGCCATTATGGCTGATACTGAGTTACTCGTGTCTCCGAATTGCAAACACCACCACCATGAACATACCTGGTACTTAACCCTTTCACCAAATGTTTTCATTTCCTTGCACGACAGGCCCGGTATGGAATTCCCAGGTCACAGGGCATGAATACTTGGAGGTCTTCTGTGTTTCTTGCCAACTTGCCCGTTCATGCCCCTCATGTAGTATTAAGACCTGCCATGTTTCATGTTGCTGTTAAGTGCGTGACGACTATTTCTGGGTCTCTGCCATGCAGATGAAGGGCTGAAGTTTTTACTGTACACCTGGGGGGGGGGGTTTCTTGCATGGGGAGTACTGTCAGAGGCTGGTTTGGAGTCTCCAGCGGTGACGGCATGGTGGTGAGGCTGGGCAGTCTTCAATAGAGAGGCCCTGGCGTCCTGTCCCCAGGTCGGCAGTGGGAGCTCTTTTTCTGTTGTGGACTTGACCCGGGAGCTTTCCTGCTTCCTTGGAACTGGGAACTGTCCGTGTACAGTTCAAGAGGGGACCTTCCAGACTCTGTTGGGAAGTGAGCCCGAGAGGGGCGGTGGTCTGCATGGACCCCTCCTTTCCTCTTTCCTTCATCTCACTTCCTGGCCCTCGTTGTCTCTAGGGTAGTGATGAAATGGGGGATGGGGAAGCTCTGGGAACCCGGAGAGATGGGTGTCCCTTGCCAGGGGCTGCCTGGTTCTTTCCTTTCTTGTTCTGAAGGCCGTTCTCCATGCCTGAGGTGCCCTCATCTAGTGGCATGGGAGAGAGGCCATAAACCAGCCGCTGTAACACTTGAGTGATCACAGCCTGGGAAGGGGTGAAGTTCATAGGGAGCTTTCTCTAGTGGTGGGTGACACTTGCCCTGAGTCTTGGAAGCTTGGCAGTGAACTAGACTGGCAGAAAATGCGGTCCACGGGGGTGTCCTGGTAGAGGAACAGCATCTGCAAAGCTGTAGAGACATAAAATAGCCTGAAGGCTGATTAAATCTCTCCAAGGTGGCTAGAGGTTGGGTGTCTTTCCCGGTGGTGATTGGTGAGGCAGGAAGACGATGAGGTGCCGGGGTGGGGTGGCGGGAGCAGATGCCATGCTGATGAATTCAGACTTTATCCTGGGGGACTCGAGAGTCTTTGGGAACATTTCTATTTTTAAAAAAGATTTTATTTATTTATTTGACAGAGCGAGAGAGCACAAGCAGGGGGAACAGTAGAGGGAGAAGCAGGCTCCCACTGAGCAGGGAGCCCGATGCGGGGCTAGATCTCAGGGCCCCAAGATCGTGACCTGAGCCAAAGGCAGATGGCTAACCATCTGTGCCAGGCACCCCCAGGAGAATTTTTAAAAGGGAAAGTTGAAAAAAGGAAATGCTGGTCCCCATATTAAAAATGGGTTGGTGTTGGGGCCCCTGGGTGGCTCAGTTGGTTGGGCATCTGCCTTCAGCTCAGGTCATGATCCCAGGCTCCGGGGATCGAGCCCCGCATTGGGCTCCCTGCTTGGTGGGGAGCCTGCTTCTCCCTCTGCCTCTTCTTCTGCCCTCTCATGCTCTCTTTCCCTTATTCTCTCTCAAATGAATAAAATCTTAAAAAGAAAAAAAAAAAGTGAATTAGTATCAGGAGGGAGTGGGGAGTCGGTGCAGATCGTGGGGGCCTGGACCAAAGCAGGGACAGAGGAGACGAGCTCTGAGAGATACCCGTGGGGTATTGCCCACGTGGGGTATTGCCCACGTGGGGCATTGCCCACGTGGGGCGGTGGACGGCAGCTTCCTCCGTGCCCCACCTGGAGCGAGCATCTGAGGGGAAGGTAAATGCTTTCCCAGGCCTCAGACTTCTGAGGTCTGCAGCAGATCTCCCTGCTCTCACCAGGGCCTCGGGGTTCAGGGCCTGCCCCGTGGGGCTGAGTGGCTGAAGCTCGGTCAGCGGGAGGGGGAGCCACTGCAGGAGGGGGCCGCTCTCAGGGCCGCTGGAATTCCCCTTTTCTACACTAAACAGAGGCATTTGCTCTTGACCTGTGACCCTCCTTGTCCTGCTGACCAGGGATGGAGCAACCAGGGCTGAGAATACCTGGTCACGAGCTGCACCATCCCAGACCTTTCCAGACGCAGGTTTTGTTTCTGCCCAACAGGAGACCACATGTCGGATGGACTTGACTTGTCTTTTCTCCTTCCTGTTTTTAGAAAAAAATGCTGTCCAGACATATTGAATAGCAAGCCAGGACTTTCGAGATTCAGCTTCTTGGCCCAGTCAGAAGCTTGAGGGAAGGTAATAGTGCCTCCTGTGAGCCAGGCCTTGGCTCCGCGCGGAAGAAATTGCTGTCTCCATTTTACAGATTAGTAAAGTGAGGCTCATCGAATGAGATCTAGAAACAGCCCCAGAGAGCTTCAGGTTTTCTCGGTCATCGGCTGCTTGGCGAAATGTCTTTTTGAAAATCAGGCTTTCTGTGTGTATCGTGCCGGGAGGTAGCTTGGGGCAGGCGGAGGCACAATGCTGTGAAGGTGGGCAGGGCCCCTCTGGATCTGCAAGGACACCGTGTGAGGGGGCTTCCTGAGCCAGGAGCCTCCTGTGGCAGGCTAGGCTGGGAGTGCTGCCTCCTGGGGGTCTCCTGCTTG
Source organism: Meles meles (assembly GCF_922984935.1). NCBI lineage: Eukaryota > Metazoa > Chordata > Mammalia > Carnivora > Mustelidae > Meles > Meles meles. The sequence continues at coordinate 121,652,903 of NC_060071.1, forward strand.
GCCTCCCCCTTGTTGAGAACTAGACTTCACACCAGCCTGGAGCCGCAGAGGAAGGGACCGGATCGCTTCAGGCCCCTTCTGAAGCCACCACTTCCAGGGTTGGGCCAGGGGTGGGATGCAGGGAGCAGCTGGCCTCAGGCTGCACCCCCAAAGCAGCAGGAAGCAGAGAATCAAGGCTAACTGTGGAGGGTGGGGAGGGGTGAAAGGTGGGTCTGATGTAATTAGTGGACCTGGAACTTGGCCAGACCGTGGAGGCTGAAGGCGAGGGGAGAGAGAGAGAGGGAGGTACGGAGACAGGAGGCGGGGAGAATGTATGTAGACACCCTTTTTCTGGTCTCTCTGGGCTTCCCCTCTTGACCTTGAGTCCAGACCATGAATCACTGGGGCTTTCCCTCCTGCCCCTACGCTGCCACGCTCTCCTTTCCTCCAAGGCCCCGTGGGCCGCCGCCTGGCTCTGGCCACTGGGCACAGCACTGAGCCCACGCACCCCGTACAGGGATGGCCCACTCAGACCTTTGCATCTGCAGATCTGAGCCTTGTCCTGGCTCCTCTACTAACTCTGAATGGCACTTCTTTCCAGAATCCTGTTTCTGATACCTGTTCTCTCACCATGGATTTACTTCTCCATACCTTTTTGTTCAAAGTTTCTCGTGGTCTGTGGCCACGTCTGTAAGAATTGTCCTTTTTCCAGCCTGGCATAGAAGAGACCTGGGAGTGGAAGTTGGGGCCGGGGGGGGGGGTCACACCCACGCATCGGGCAGGTGGTCTAAATGTGTTCTTGCACCAAAATATTAGCCAAGCCGCGACTGCGAAGCGCTCAGATGCCGAGGGCGGGCCGCACTGCTCTTAGGGGAGGTGAACAGCCCTCCTTTTCAGTTAGCTCCTGTTGGTCAGGTTCAGAACCGGGCTGCGAGTGGCAGGGCCATGGGAGTCCAGCACTGCTGGGTCATCAGAGAGGCGGAGGAAGTGCTAAGAGGTACCCATTCCTTTTGTGATGAGAAGGAGGGAGATGGAGTTCTTGTTTTGAGGAGGGAAAAAAAAAAAAAGAGTCTCTCCCTTGCCTTGGGTTTTGGTGTTCGGTGCCAAGCTCCGCATGTTGGATGTTACAACTGCTTTGTCAAAAGGAGTCTCTGAAGAACTTGCCCGGGCAGGCTTCGCCCCTCCGTCGGGCCTCCTGCATGGCTCACCTCCAAGGCTAATAACAGTTTTTGTTGTTCAACTGTTCTTTTTGGAAAGGCAGCGTTTTCCTGCAACGGCGCCGAGGCATTCAGGGCCTTGGTCCTTTCCCTTTATGATTGAATTTGAGTCATTTTTCTGGTGTTGAGGAGAAAGCCTGAGGAGGATGAGGAAGTGCGTTTCCGAAATCGGTGGGTTCACCAAGGATGAGAGAGGCCCTAGCTTGGAGTGTGTGGGTGATATTTTGAAGGGAGGGGAGGGTTTCAGAAGGGCTGCCGGGTATGCTCTGCGAGGGTTCCATTGACTTGGGATTAGGTTTCTCCACAGGTTAAGAGGGGAGGGGAGGTGTTCTGAATACAGGACCACGCCGTGAGGGAGGAAAGGGGGCACGTTGTTCCCGGGGTGGGGGGAGGGATGCCTCCCATTGCTTCTGTCCACCCAGAAAAGAGGCAGAACTGAAGAACAAGGCCTTCTTCACTCGGGGTCTCAGAACCGCAATCCAGGGAGCACAGATCCCAGAGTAACCAGAAAAGTCTCCCACCTGTGTGGGGAAAGCAAGGGTTTTTTTTATGAGAAAGAAAGGTGAATTACATGATGTACCTAGGGAAGAGAAGAGGGGGGGAAAACCCAACGGCTAATTGAGGGCTGACTAGCTGGGTTGCTTCTGATTACTTTCTCATTGATTATATTATTGATGCCAGCAAACAGAACTGTCCCGGGTATGTATGTATTAACCTTCCTGTCCTCCTGCGATACGACTGTCAGTTGTTCTGTTGAAATGTTATGAGCAATTGCCTGTTAAACTCTTGCCACTTCTGGCCCAGGTCAAGAGTTCATCCCTTGGAAAGGAAGAAGGGGCTGGAAAATGGGATGTCTTGTTCCACACTTCCACTGGCCGCCCCCTGGCAGGGGATGGTCCTGGTGTTGGCTCTGGAGGGGGAGGAGTCAGGTTTGCTTTCTCAGCTCGGGGGAGCAGGTTGGCCACTGCCCCCAGTGGATAGGGGGTGGGAGGGGCAGGAAGGTGAAGCAAGAGTGGGGAGAACCAGATGGAAGAGTGGGGGTAGGGGAGGAAGTAAGGGCAAGCTCACTGCTTTGTCAGGTCGGGTCATTTAATCCTTGCAGGGGTCTAGAGACGTGTGTGTCATTGTTACTACCATTGTGACTTAGGGCGCATCATGTAACTTCACCTATAAAATTTGGGTGATATACCACATCTTCTTTATCCATTCATCTGTTGGCGGACATCTAGGTTCTTTCCATAGTTTGGCTATTGTAGACATTGCTGCTATAAACATTCGGGTACACGTGCCCCTTCGGATCTCCCTGATATGAGGACATGGAGAAGCAACATGGGGGGTTAGGGGGGTAGGAGAAGAATAAATGAAACAAGATGGGATTGGGAGGGAGACAAACCATAAATGACTCTTAATCTCACAAAACAAACTGGGGGTTGCTGGGGGGAGGTGGGATTGGGAGAGGGGGAGGGGGCTATGGACATTGGGGAGGCGAACCATAAGAGACTATGGACTCTGAAAAACAACCTGAGGGTTTTGAAGGGTCAGGGGTGGGAGGTTGGGGGAACAGGTGGTGGGTAATAGGGAGAGCACGTTTTGCATGGAGCACTGGGTGTTGTGCAAAAACAATGAATACTGTTACGCTGAAAAAAATAAATAAAATGGGAAAAAAAAAGAAAAAAAAATTGGGGTGATACCGTATTGCAGTTGTTGCTGTGCTTCACCTGGAGTGATGCCAAGTTTCTGGAGGCCTTGAGTGCAGTCGGTCTGTATCCTGTAAGGGCCAAGCCCAGAGAGCCAGCAAGGAGAGCGGCGGGGGCCTGTTTGCAGAGGCAGGAGGTAGAGGTGGGGTTCCCTGGAGCTCACCCCTCGCGCTGTGACCTTGGGAAGCTTCATCTCCCAAGAGTCTTTCTTATCTGCGACAGGATATTGATAGTGTCTGCGTTAAGGACCGTGACGGGGGTTGAGTGAGGGCCTGGTGCCCGTACTTCGAGGGTAAGACGCCCACTGGTTGGGCAGAGTCGTGAGCCGATCTGCCTCACTGGTCATGCTTCACTGACATGAGTGGGGAGTCTGAGGAAGGCCCTCCCCCGGGGTCCACTGTGGTCCACTGTGAGATGTTTGGATCAGTCTAATAACCACGTCCATACGTGCTTGACTCACCCTATGCGTTTCCCTCCTCTGTGATCTTTTTGAGCTTCCTGTGTGCTTACAGTGCCCTGAGTGTCTAGACCTGTTAGCTCACGGTTTTATCTGCTGCCAGCAGTGAACTCTCTTAAAAGCAGGCACTGCATTTTGGGTCCCAGCCCACCAGCGTGGAAACAGGTCTACCAGTAGCATGTGTTAGAGACAAGATGCAACACAACAGGACCCATGAGTCTGGAGTAAGCAATTCAGAAAATTGGTCAGTCCTGGCATTCGGGAAACTTGTTATGGTACCGGGCCTGGACCCAGGATCCTGCCTCTAGGCTAGAATGGCCCTAGAAAGTTCTCTGCCCTGTGGCTGCTTTGTAGACTGAGTAATTGGAGGACAGGGCATTGCTTTATTTGTTCTGTGTCCCTTGAGTGCCTGACATATCTCAGGGACTTAGGACCCGACCATTGAGGAGGTCAGAGATGCAGGGGAGCGGCTGGGGTGGGGTAGCTAGAGCCTTTGAATCCCAGTCTTTGAGGGGTCCCCTGCTGCTTTCACACCAACCTGTAGGCTTTTCATGTGGTGTTCCGCTTTGTTGATGGAGATGCCATATGTCAGGTATTGGGAAGGCTCAGTCCCTGGGGGGTGGAAATTACATTGGTTGTTTTCAACTTTGTCTAGCCAGCTAGGCTCCCCAGAGCTTTGTAGCGTGTAGGCTTAATGATTTTAAAACTTGAAAATGAATGCCTCCTTTCCAAACCACAACCACCAAACAGGCTCCTCCTCCTGCTTACTTCCCTTTACAGTGTGGAACGGTGGCTGCTGAAGTTATCAGAAACTCTGAAGGCAGTTTGGCACTTCTGGTGCAAAGCTGTTCTTCTAGACGCTTCCCCGGCCCTGCCCCTTTACAGTGAGAATTTGTGATGTTGGAGTTTTATAGACTACAGTTTATAAAATTGGACTTTTCAGATGGAAGCTATGTTATAGCTGTGGATGTCCCAAGGTTGAGATGCCAAAAGAAAGAAGAGCTGGTGGTTTCTGATGAGTCCAGGCCCTTCTTTTCTTTGGCTGCCCGGAGCAGTTAATCCTGGACGGCAGACGGGGACAGTGGTACAGGTCACCGGGGAGGTAGAGGTGCTTAGATCTGACCTGCTTCACCTGTCATCACCTGTCACTACTCCGGTTTCTTCCTCTGGGAGGTAAACTCTGAGGCCACCTTTAACTTGTCTGCCCCTGGCTAGTGTCCTGGGGAGGCCTCTGGATGGTGACCTCCCCCCACTGTTGTACAGACAGCAGGCCGTGTGGTCTTTCCTTCCCCGGGGAAGCAACCTGACCCTCGGCGCCATTTCCTCCTTTGTCCAAGGGGGACAGCTGCCCTTGACTCCCTGGGTCAGAGAGGGTGTGGCAGGCAGCACGTGGCAGGCAGCCTGGCACTCACTGCAGAGCTGGAGGCTGGTGCGGGTGGATGGAACCTGTTACCAGCCTGTAGTACTGTCTTTGCTCCTTCCATGCCCACTCCCCCTCCCCATACACCTCTACATCTTTTCTCGGCACTTTCTCCCATCGGAGCACATTCCCTTGCCTACCTCTTCAAACCTGGGTTTAATGATTTTTCCTGATCCCCATCATTTCAGAGCCCACCTGCCTTCTCTGGGTCCTACACCAGTTTGCAGGTTTTTCTCAGGGCAGGGCTCCCTCCCAGGGAGTTGTGCCCTCCCCGGGATTGTGCCCTCCCCGGGACTGGGGGGTTAATAAATGCTGGTGGATGGGCCACCCTGTCACTTGGTGTGATCCCAAGAGCTGTGTCTGAAAGAAGTGGCCCAGGGCAAGCTGTCCGTGACAGGCTGGGGTCCAGTGTTCCTGCTGGAGTGCCTTCCCTGCACTGAGACTCTGGGTCTTTATTGACTCTGGGGCTCAAAAGGTGGGATACGTTGGTTTCCAAAGGCAAAGTCACTTTGAGAAGCCATTTAGCAGCCTTTTTTAGACAGAAAGTAATCGGAATTGTCACCAGCAGAACCTTCCTCTTTTCCCTGTGAAAGTTTCCTCCTCTGGTTCTGACTGAGGTTTCCCTCTCTGCTCTTGGCAGGTCAAGGTCAGGGCATGAGGGTTCCATGTTCATAACCACCCTCCACCTCCAAAGGGTAGAGGGTTGTGTTCTTTTGGGAGCTGGAGGGCAGGCGTATGGTAGAGAGGGGTGACCCAGTGCCAAAGCTGTAGGTCATTTATGTTCCCAGTGTGTTGGAGCTCCTAGGTACAGTCTGTGGACGGGAGAGCTTGAGCCACTGGGGATGGCCAGGTTGGCAGGAACATGGGCAACTGGGAATGGCTTTTATGGTGGTCCTGGTGGTGGCTGCCACCCTGAGAGTCCCCAAAGAGCTGGGAGAAACTGGTGGGAGTTGGGAAGGGAATTCATGATATGACTTTGAAATTGGAGTGTGTGTTCAGATTTGGGTGGGAGGAGTCTATAATGTGTAAGAGATCACAACTGGAAGAAAGAGAAAAAATAAAAACATGGTATGTTGAGGAAAATTGACCTTTTAGTCTTTGAGTAGGCTATCTGATTTAGAAATCGTCTTTGACTTAAAAAGCGAGGAAGAACACCCATGCTAGTAGAAGATTTATTCGTAAAAGCCGGGAGGTGAGGTGACCCAAGTGTCCCATCTCTGGGTGGATGGATTACAAAATACATTGTATTTATGGATACAATGGGATATTCACCTTATAAAGGGAATTTCTGACACCTGCCACAGCGTGATGACCCTAGATGACATGGTGTTTGTGAAGTAAGCCAGTCACGGAGACACGCAGTCTGCATGATCCCACCACTGTAAGGGACCAGGAGCAGTCAGATCTGTAGAGATGGAAAGCAGAATAGTGGTTGCCGGGGACTGGGGAACAGGGCAGAGGAAATGGGGAGTTACACTGTCTAGTGGGATAGAGTTTGACATCGCAGGATGAAGAGGATTCTGGAGGTTGGTGTAATTGTGAATGTACTTAACACTACTACACTGTACACTTGAGATCAGTTAAGCTGGTAAGTGTGAATGTGTATTTTCTGTGGTTTTTATGTTGTGTGTTCTACATAGTTTTACCAAAAATAAATAAAGAAATAAAGGACTGAACCCATACCCTTTCCTTGTGGAAGCCTCTGGTCCCTCCATTTTCTGGTTCAGATGGGTGACCTGTGACCCAGGGACAGGAAGTAGGAAGTTTCCACTCCTTTCTCTCTTTTGGGAGAGTCTGTGTTGTTTTGGATTTCTTTGTTTCTAATTCCTTTGGGCTCTGGGAATCCTCATAGTAGAATGAGACCAGCTGTTGGCTTTTTGCATATGGTACCAGGAAGGTGGCTTCAGTGACACTTTTTAGGAGGATACTGGGGGATGGGGGGTAGTTGTGGGCTTTACTTCCTCGGGTCTGGCAGTGTGGACTAGACACAGCCAGTTAGAGAATCAAGAGGTTGGGCTGGTGCATGCTCCCGGGAGACGTGTGCATCACAGCCCCAAGGATTTCTGCAGTGGGGCGGGGGGGGGAGGGGCTTTATTTAGCACTGGTACCTGGTACATGCCAGCCTGTGGTGTTCTTGCATTTAGCACAGAGCTCGAGGCATGCGTGTGGGTGTGGCACTGAGTTAGATGCCCCCCTCCATACCATGATGAGATGGAGATGCTAAAAGCATAAATGAAGAGGAGGATAGAAGGTTTCTATGGAACATGTGGCTCTGCGCCAGACACTGGTCTCAAATATTTTCCACAGGAATGAAGAGGGCATCTAGTAAGAATGATTTTTCCTGAAGAATATTTCGTGAATGTTGGTGTACGTGATGTTGGTCACCAAGGGCTTGAAACCTCGGCCCCAGCTTAAGAGTGGCGTGTGTCTGTCCCACTCCAGTGGCTGACAGACCCTGTGTGGCTAGTTGAGCAGGGTCAGTCAGCATTTCCTTTATTGCCCTTCCCTTTATCCTCCATCTTTCCTTGTTTTCTTTTCCTTTTTTTTTTTTTTTTTTTGTTTAAAAGAATAACCTTTTCACCTGGAGTCAGCATAGGGGTCTTTCCACCTCAAAGCAATTAATCTTAAATTCGGGCAGCCAGGATATTCCTGGGGATGATGGATAGTCCTGGGAGTTGAGGACTTTTTAGAAGCTCTTGCTTAAATCAAACAAGGATTAAATTGTCAGACACAGAAGCGTCCCTTTCCCCTTGAAGTCTTTTGGGTCTAGGTCAATGACCTCCGCTTTGAATTTGGGATCACTGTCTGTCTAGAAGAGCGGTCTGTGACTCCCTCCCCTTTCTAACTGAGAGGGTGAGGAGGGAGCTGGTAGTGGAGGTGACGGCCTGTAGCCCCTCCTATTCCCATTTTAGTGTCTGGACTTGGAGAGTGGATGAAGCTGTTTTCCTCCCAGCCCCCACGACCCCTTACCTAACCCCACCTGACCTATGGCCCCACTGCCCTTGGCGGTTGCTGCCATGGCCTTACTGTGAACTAATTGGATCCTCCTCCAGGTGAAAGGCAGGCATGCTCCCTGCGTTCCTCGGTCGGTCCTGGATCTGTGGTGGCCTGACATCCAGACTGATATCCTGCCTTGGGCTGGGGAACAATTGCCGGGGGAGAGGTCCTTTTCCATCTGGAAATGAGCTTTTTCCGCAACACACCCCCCTCGCCTCCTGCCCCGTGAAGGAGATCTTGGCCCACTCTCCAGAACCAGGTATCTGGATGCTCTCTTTGCTGCCTTCTATTGTTACCACAGAACAGGATGGTACTCAGAATAAAGCATCACATAAAAAGAGAGAAGGCAGATGTCTTCCTACCATCCTGCCAGCTCAGCACATGAAAGTGGTTTGGAGTTCACTGTCCCTCCCAGCCTGTGGCTCTGCCCTGGGAAGGGAATCTCTGGCTTTCTCGGGGACAGCTGGGGGTTATTAATACCCAAGGAAGTCCTTCACATAGGCCCCAAAGGGGGAGGAGTGAGCCTCTCTGCCCCCAAGCTTGCTTCTGGGGCACAGCCCACTGTGAGAACAGATCTTGGTCTTTATTTGGTTGAAACGTCATGTGTTAGAGTGTTTTCGAGCCTTTTTTAGTCATTTTCTGTGCTGCCCCAGTGGCTGACAGCTTGCTGTGTGTATTTCTTATTTACAGATGGCTTTGAGAGCTTACTGTGAGCTCCTGACTGAGGGCCTGGGCGCAGACATACACATGGTCTGCTCTGAGTGGTGCCTGGAGCTTGTGTCTCGCGGGAACGGCTGAGGTTCTCAGCCAGGATCTAGAGTCACGGTGGCCGAGCGTGATAGACTCCTCGGTCTGGGGTGTCCCTGGGGCAGGTGCCCCCCGGTACCCTGAGATCGGATCTTAGTGTTTGGGGACCCCAAGGGTTTAGGGGCAGCCTCAAAGCTCTGGAAGGCTGTGCTGAGTTTTATTACCGGGGAAGGGGTGTCGGGGTGGGAGGCAGGGGGAATGGGAGAAGGGCTTGGCTGCAGCCACACGGTGAGTAGAGCTGCAAGTCAGACCTCCTGTGATATGACCAAAATCTGTGTACGTTGACTGGGGCTCAGTTACACCCCCCCATCCTCTCTCTTGCTGGCCAGAGCTGCAGGTGGGAAATGCCTGGGGCCTGATACATGGTGGTGGTCAGGCTCAGGAGAATGTAATGGGGCCAGGGCGGCGGCAGGGGTGGGGGGTGGGGGGTGGTTCCGAACAATGGGGCTTGGCTGGCAGCGTGAAAGCCAGGAGGGAAGTGAGGAGTGGCTCAGTGCAGCATTCTCACTCCAGAATACCCGGAGCTCCCCAAAGGCAGTGTGTGGACCCTTCTGCCCCAAAGGGAGGGGTTTGGCTTTTAGCTGGTCCTGCTGGGCTTGGGTATCAGTACTGTTTCAAAGCTCTCTTCGAAGCTTCTAATCGGATGACTGTGATGAGCCGCTAGGCTGAGAGCCTCTGATCCTGTCCAGCCTGCTCCTCGTTTAGCAGACTGGGGGGGGGGGGGCGGGGGGGGGCAGAAGCCCCAGGTCGTGGAGTGGTTTTCTTTTGTTCCTCCTGCGATTTGGAGGCAGCCGGCGGTTGAGCCCAGGACCCGAGGCCTCGGCTCCTGTCTCCCCCTCGTTGCCTTGTTTCCAGGTCAAGCATCAGTCTGGGAGATCTTCTGAGGCTGTGAAAAGTGGCTGGGGTGGCTGGCGTGCCTGTGAGCTTCTCAGAGGCAGATCGACCTGGGAACGCCTGCCTTTGCTTCTCGGTGTCTTTTCCCAGCCTGACCAGACAGGACAAGGTGGCTCCCGGCTTTCAGTTGCTGCCGGCTTTGCGACATCGCGGGGGACAGAAAGTGAGTGCGCAGATGCATGCGGCAGCTGTCCGCGCTGTCGCAGGGCGGCTTTGTCTGGAGTGTGGTTCCTACGATGCTTGCCGCTCGGGTGGCATGGCCTGAGCGGGCTTCTGGGAGAGGACACAGGGGAGCCTGATGGCCAGGCCTCCCAGGGCTGCGGACTGGCTTCTCTCCCTGGTCTGCCTGGCACAGCGCTCAGGACAGCCCCCAAGCTATCTGAGCAGGAGCCTTGCCTCCAGGGGCTCACCTTATCAACTCGGGCCCTTTGAACCAGAGCTGGCTTGTCCTGTGCCCCTCGAGATAAGGCTGGAAAACACACGCTGTTGGGAGAGACCTTGTAGGTTGTCCTTAGGCAGATGGATTGCTCCTGTTCGGTGTCATTATCTTGTTTCAAGCTTTAACCATCCGGAGGCGTTTTTCCAGAGTGTCAGATGCTCTTTTCCGTTTCGCTGCTGCTCTGCTGAAAGCCTTCCGCAGAAAACCTGGGGTGCTTGTTGCCCACAGTCACTGCCCTGCTGCAGGCTGGGAGCCTCTGGGCTGAGCGCCTGCTGTGCGCGCACAGCTCTCCATGGTGCCCGGAGAGGCTCTGCGATTCGGGAACCGAGCGGCCCAATGGTTCGGCACCATAACCAGGCCAAGGCAACACCTTCACCAGGTTCGGAGCCCGAACTCTCTGTTGACAGACCTCACAAACCAGTTCAGTGATCTTCGCGGAAGCATTTTGTGTTTCCAGCCTTGTGGTTCATTTTCTTTCCCAACATGCCTCCCCCTGTTAGAGGCCTACACCCATGTTGACATGAACAGTGGCACCAAAAGCTGATGTCACCCCGGGCTTGTGACTCCACTCCTTTGTGCCTCAGATTCCCTCATTTGTAAAATGGGAATCATAACAAGGTTGGACAGAGGATAAGGCAGCCAGGATATTGTGGAGGGCCTGGCCCTCCGTAGGTAACTGTTGGCAAGCACTGTCATCACTGCGTCTGATGGTAGAGGGGGCCCAGACCAGCCCGTGGCATCGGGTTCTGGCCGCCTTCTCGGGCAGGTGCCGCAGGTAGTTCTCAGGCCCCTGAGGTGGTCTAGGGGGCTAGGCGGGCCCTCTGGGTCCCTTGGGTCATCCCAGCATGGGGTGTGAGGAGAAAGGGTGTCAGCCTAAGGAATTGGTGAGGATCTCCCCGAGTCTGAGCAGTCATGTCCCACACCGTGATGGTGGCCTCACAGGAGGCAGGCTACACGGGCAGAAAACAGATGGGCCTCTGCAACGGAGGCTGTCAGCCACCAGAGCAGGGAGGAATCGGGATGTGACCATGGTGAGGATGTGTGTGTGCACGCATGTGCAAATACACACAAATCCCGTTGGTCCCGGCCTGAGTCTGCTGCCCGCATTTATGTTAATTGTAGGTTCATCATAGGAGAGAGAGAGAGAAAACGCCCAGTCCTCAGAAGATCCATAAAAAGTATATGGCGAATGGCTCTGGGATTATCAACTCCATTTCACAGATGAGGAGATGAGGCCTTGGCTTCATTTCCTTTGCAAAGTAGCTGACTCAGGGTCACAAGCAACTCGTGGGAGTCAGACCTGAAATTGGAAACTGGGCCTTTCTGGTCCCGATGCAGTGTTTTCCTCTGTGCTGGGGGACCTCGCAAATAAATACGCAGGTGGGTTTTCTAGGCGATGAGAAAGGTGGGCGGAGATGTGTCACGAGCAACAAACCTTGTACCCGTGACATAGACTTTTAACGCCTGAAATAGGGGATCCTGGGTGGCTCAGTCGGTGAAGCCTTTGACTCTCAGGGTCGTGAGCTTGAGCCGGAAGTGGGGCCCCACATTCACTGTGGAGTCTGCTTTACGTTCTCTCTCTCTTCCTCGCCTGCCCCTCCCCAGTTCGTGTGTGCGCAAACACACACACACACACACACACACTTTCCCCCCACCCATAAATAAATAAAATTTAAAACAAAAAGACAACACCCCCCGCCCCAAATATCCAGATCCCTGGGCATACCCTGTACTTCCCAGGAAGGACACCAGCTTCTGGCTTCAAAGTCATCCAGCAGTTGGTGACCTGAAGCCCGTCTCCAAGCACAGGTTTGCTGTGATGGAAACCCCCCCCTCCACAGTGGAGGGCCAGCGGAGATGCAAAACACCCTACACCTCGCGAGTTCCTGCCCGTCGGCTCCCTTTCTCGTTGAGGTGGCAGGTGGCTCCCAGCTTCGTGATGCATGCCTAGAGGCTGCTGTCGGAACCGGAACCAGAGAATATCTGGGCCACGGGCCTGATGGGGAGGGCAGCCATGGGGGCATGGCTGGTGTTAAAATTACCCGTTTCAGCAGGACGAGAGAATGATTCTCTACCACAGAGACGGGTAAAGGTATTGTTGGGACTCTGGTTGGATGAATTTGTTGATAGGCTCCTTGTTTTCCCAGCTTGTTAGAAGTATCTGGAATTGCGTGTAGGGAGAGGGGGGTGGGGTTATGGACATTGGGGAGGGTATGTGCTGTGGTGAGTGCTGTGAAGTGTGTAAACCTGGTGATTCATAGACCTGTACCCCTGGGGCTAATAATACATTATATGTTTATAAAAAATAAAATTATTAAAAAAAAAAGTATCCGGAATCCTGTAGATAAATCCTGGCCAACAAACTATGTTTCACCTGCAGTTCCAATGCTTTGGAGTCTTGGATACCCTTGAACTGAAACCTCAAAGTAGTACCGTCTTGGGGCCCATGTTCCTGATGGACCTTTTCTGTTAGAAAGGGAGAATTTGTGGGTGCTGGTCTCAACCATGTGGTTGATTAGGAAGGGTTTTGGGGACCTAAGCAATCACACTGCCGTGCTTCATGGGGAGGAGTTACTTAGGTTTTTGTGTGTGTTTTAAAAGATTTTATTAGCACAGAGGTGGGGGAGGGAGAGGGTGAAGCAGACTCTACACTGAGCAGGGAGCTTGACATGGGGCTCCGTCCTAGGACCCTGGGATGGTGACCTGAGACGCTTCACCGACTGAGCCACCCGGGCATCCCCGGGGAGAAGTTACTTTGAAGGCAAACAATGGAAAAGTTGATCTTCAGAGAAGTAGGGACCGTACTGTCCTTTGATGCTGGGTGGTTGGTGACCTAAGAGCCGCTCCATGCTATGGGTCTGAGGCCTCACCGGATTCAGCCGTGTGTTCTGTCTTGGGGTTCTCTGGTGGCTGAGGGCACAGTGGGCCTGGGTCCACGTGGGCTTGACCAGGGAGAAAGGGAAGCGAAGATTGCAAAGCCCATCGTGAGGAGCCCAATTTGCCGGCTGGCCAGTGGAGCCGCTGGAAGTGTAGGAGCGTGTGGCTGATGGGGCCCTGGGGGTTGCTGGAGGAATGGTGAGCAGCCCTCTCTCCCTTGTGCTGGCACGTGGCGCACAGCCTGGTAGTGGGAGTCACGGCCTTTCCTCTGAGTATCTGGAGGATCCCCGTGGCTTGGATTTCAATGCGTTTATTATCTCCCCTTGGGCTTACCGGGGGCACGAGAGCACCGTGGTCCGCAGGTGTGGCTCTCCGAGTATCTCCCTGGATCCCCCGGTGCTCCGGGGTCTGCAGCCGTGGCTGTCCAGAAGCCCCCCACCTCCACCCCCCGCTCCCTAATGGAAATGGAGGATGCCGGCTTTCTGCAGGCTTCACGGTGTCACCTGTTACTGGAAGAGTTGAACCACATGGATAAATTTGTTTCTGTCTCCCTGGGAGAAAAACGGAGCTCCTGTAGTTTGAAGTGATCACATTTCGGGGGTCCATCCTCTCCGCGGGTGGCCCCAGCTCCCTGTCCTAGCATGCAGTGGACAATAAAGTGGTTGATGACCTGCGGGAGCGCTTGTGTCTTTTCCCAGCGCCTTCTTTCTCCGCCAGAACGGCGCTGTTCCCAGGGGTGTCCGGTTTCCCAGTGCCCCAGCCCGGTCTTCAAGGGGCAGAAACTAGTTTTGCAAAGTAAACTGATACTTCCGCGGGGATTCTTCCGAATAAGCATAGAGCAGCTTAATAAGTTACTGGCAGACCTTTGAGGAGGCCGGATGACCCTGGCTCCTGGCCTTTTCCCCCATCCCCTTTTGCTCTGGGTCCTTAACACTCGAGTGCACGCGCAGAATGAGGGAGGGCCTGGCCTTTCCTCGGCCTTGTGAGGGGAAGGGCTTGATCGGCATGGCCGGTCGTGCCTGGGGCCCTTCACTAGGTGGGGGGACTCCTGGGCTTAAAACAGATCCCTTGGGGGGATGAGCCTTTTCATCCCCCTGACTCTTCGGAGCAGGTGAGAAGGGGGCTCCTGCAGTCCGGCTGTGGGCTTTTTAAAGTTTCTCGGCAGGGTTTGGCAGAAAGGCCCTGGAGCTCTGGAGCACATCTGGGGCTGAGAGGAGGTGCAGTGAGGCTTGGGCGCCAGACCCTGGGGTCCTTCAGCAGTTCTCAGCCTGATCTTAGAGGCTGCAGCACAAGAAGCTGGGAAGAGGGAGGGCAGCCACAGCTGGGAGGGTGGAGGGCCGGCATTTCAGGAGCCTTGTTCTCTCCCTGGAGGCTTGAGGCTAAGGAACGCCGCCCCCCCCCCCCAACAGGGATGGCAGCCTCCTCTCCCTCCTATGGCACAGGTGTTTATTATTATTATTTTTAATTGTATTTATTTGACAGACAGAGTGAGAGAGGGAACACGAACAGGAGGAGTGGGAGAGGGAGAAGCAGGCTCCCCGCTGAGCAGGAGCTCTATGCGGGGCTCCATCCCAGGACCCTGGGGTCATGACCTGAGCCGAAGGCAGCCGCTTAATGACTGAGCCACCCAGACGCCCTGGCACAGATGTTTAAAGAGGCGCAGTCAGATGAGGCTGTGTGTCCTGAGTGGGATAAGTCAGGATTTAATCCTGGTGTGGGCGAGTCTGTGCCTTGTGTCCAGGAGGGCTGTGGTCTCCCCTTGGATTTTCTGTAGACCAGATAGTCTGTGGGACCCTGAAGATCCTTCCCTTGTGCCTCACCCCCTTCTCAGGCTGAAGTCAGGGGAGGCGTTGTCCCTCAACCTTAGCAGCTGTCTCTTTCCTCCTCCTCTGCCCTCTCCCTCAACTGCTGGGTGCCTTAGGGCATAGGGTGGTTGGGGCTGGGCCCTGAGGAAGGATGGAGAGACGGGAGATGTCACCCCAACTCCAGGGGCCTGGGTGTTGTGTTGTGCCCCCCCCCCTTATTTACAGTGTCCTTAGAAACCATCTCGCTGTGGGGAGATAGCAGATGGGTTTATGCCTGGGCACAGAAAGAGCAGTTGTGGCAGCCCCGAGTCCTGGGTCGAGAAGGGCTGAGAGGCTGTGACTTGGATCTGTGGTAGCAATGTCTGCCACAGAGGTGGGAGGAGGAGGACAATGGGTGTTCCCTCTCATTTCACAGATGAAGAAACAGAGACCTGGAGAAATTCGGACTCACTCTGTGTTTAACAGTGAGTCTGGGACCAGAACCTAAGGCTGCTCAGTCTCAGCCCAGGGCTCTTTCTGCTGCCCGGACACTGAAGAAGCCATCCTAGCTAGAGAGGCCAGACATGCAAGGGTGAAGCAGGGAGGGGAAATAAGACTGGCCCGGGTCAAATGGGCTGGTCAGAAAAATATACCGAAGAAGGAATCAGAAAGGTGACTGGGAGATGGGCTTGGGCTGGAGAGGGGAGTGAGCTGGGTCTTGCAGGAGAGGGCCCATTTGGACAGAAGGCAGTTCTGCTATTTCCCCTGCTATTTCCCGCCACTAGGCAAGCCTGGCCACCTAGGGCAGAACGTGCAGAAGCTGCTGCCTTCAGCCTTCTCTTGATGGGTCAGGCTTGGAAGCACTGACCTTCAGTAGCAGGAGGAATGTGTAACTTTGTGGGCGTAGGGGAATGCAGAGTCTTAAGATAAAAGCCTAAACCCAAGAGATGCTTTCCATAGTTGGCCAGCTGGCTTGTCACACCTGCTGTGTCCCCTGCATCTGTGCACTGGTGTTTCTGAGACCTGAGGTTTTCTTCCCCACCCCCCACCCCGGAAGCATCCCCTTTGGTGATGTGTGATGGGTCTGGTGGGTCACAGCCCCCTTCCTAGGATAGGCCAGGGATGGGAGACTCTGACTCCCCCCAGAGAAGCCCCTGCACGTCCAACTTCTCCATATGTAACCACACCCTTGCATGTTGTCAGTCCCCGCCTGCCCCACCCCTCCATTTCACATGCTCCTTGGCCAGTGGTTAGAGTCACAGAAGGAACAAGTCCTCATGGGCGTGCATATAGGAAACCCGCCCTGGAGCTTCTGCAGGCTCCCTAATGTGAACTCTGTATCCACTCACTCCCCACCCCACCCCTTCTCTTCCACTTCCGGCTGGCCTCCGAAAATGTACAGAGTGCTTCATTTTAAGAAGCACATAGGAAAAAAAAATGAAAGCATGTACTTGTGGTTATGTAAGAAAACGCCATTGTTCATTAGAGAAACATTCTGATGAGGCGAAATGATGTGATGTTGGAGTTTGCATTACAATAATTTTTGGAGCAAAGGGAGACATGATGGATGAACCAGGTCTTGCACATTGTTGGAGTGATGCATACATGGGGCTTGCTGGTTGCACTGTTGTCTTCCTTTATTTCCATTTGGAAAATTTCCACAAGGACCTTGTTCTAAAAGTGTATAGGATTCTTCCGGAAATGTTTTGGCTTGCGTGTGATTTTTGATGGTCTTCGATTAAGCTTCTCTACCTACTTCGAGGTGCATGTCTGACTTTCAGAACGACACTGGGCTCTTGTGTCCTTGCTTCTCTTGCTGCTTGTTGAAACAGATGTGCTTCTTCATGTACTGTTTTCCGAAAAGTTGGCGGAACGTTCAGCCACCCCCAGGATGACCAGAATTCTATCTGTAGGATTTTACAAAGGTTTTGGGTGCTCTTGTATAAATAGTGATGTGAGTGTTGTTTTCGTTGGGCAAGTGTTTATTGAGCATGTGTATGAAGGCCAGACAACTGTGCGGAAGTGACGTGGGGGAAGGGCCCCGCTAGTGTGGGGATGACTCGTGAAGCTGGAAGGTGAGGCCCTGGGAAGAGGGAGGGTCCTGAGGCCCCATGGCATAGCGTGGAGGTGCCTTGTCCAGTCCCCAGCCATGTCACCCTGGCCTGATGTCCCGTAACACTTACAGTCCGCCCAGACCCCTTTGCCTTTCCTTTCTGTTCTCATGGTAGACCCTTTCACCAGTCATTAAAGTACCAAAGGGCAGGGAACGTTCAGTTTTTTGTGTGTGGATCTCCAGCAGACCCGCTGGAAGTGGGAACAAGGCACTCCAATGGGAGGCCCAAGCACCAGTGTGGGTACCATGGAAGGCCATTGCTGTCACCTGTCCCTGGAGCCCAGAATGAGAGCAGGTGCTGGAATGGAGTCGGAGGCAAGCTCGAGGGGCCAACGCTTGTGTGGCCCCAGCAGCCTCCTCCTCACACAGGCTCACCTGGAGGAGGCTCGAGAGCCCGGGGCAGCAGACGGCAGGGTGAGAAAAATTCTGGCCATGGAAGACCAGTTAGACCAGACCTCGCAACAGCTCATCCCTAGTCCTGGGTGACAAGGGCAGGATCCTGTACAGACTGACCTGGGGTATCTCTGTTTCAGCCCTTGACATTGACCTTGATCCTGTTGAGGTGTCTTTGATGTCATGCTCTGCCTGCAGCCTCATCCTTGCCCTTCCAGCCTTTTCCATCTGGCAGGAGTTGGCCTGTTCTGTGGGAGGCCTTTGTGGCTAGGAACGCAGGGTTTTAGAGTCAGGTTGGCAAGGGGTCAAGACCCGGCTCTTGCATGCATCTGGGGGTCGTGGCGCTGGGTCAGTGTTTGCTCCCAGGCTGACAAGAGGCCATCGGGAAGGGTTAAAGCTCTTGGCTAATGCTTGGGTGTTGCTGCTCTGCTTGGTTTTCTGTTTCTCAAACACTGCTAGAGAGTGCAGATTGGTGCAGCGACTTTGGAAAACAGTCTGGCATGAATGCCAAAAGTTCTGCATCCATGTACCCTGGCATCCCGCTCATTTTACACCTAGGTGTGTACCCAAAGGAGTCTCGGGCATGTGGACTCTGGGAGACTCATGCAAGAACGTTCATAGCAGTTCTGTTCCCAACGGCAGAGACCTGGAAACAGCTCAGATGCCCATCAGTGTAGGAATATGGATGAATACAGAGATGTGGCCACACAATGGAATATTAGGCAGCTGTTGAAATGGATTCCCTGCAACGACGTGCAGTGATGTAGATGAATTTTAGCAATTATAAATACCAGGTAAAAAGAGCATGTGCTCCCGAAGATCACATACAGCACCATTCCTCTTCCTACAACGTGAAAAGCAATAAAACTGTGCTTTTCAGGAATATTTATGGATGAAGTAAAGCTGTTAAAAAGAAAGGCAAGGGAATGTGTATTTGTGATTCGGGATGGAGGTTTCCTGGATGGGAGGAGGCGGGGCGGGAAGGGGTCGCCATCTGGTTAGATAGATTATCAGGGTCGGAGCCTGTGTGCGGGGCGGTGGGTGTGCAGGCGGCTCTTACACTGTGAAAAGTAACTACATGAAAGTGAGCCATGTGTGACCACAGAGGAGTGTTGTGAGCCAAGGACTGTAATTAATAATTAACCCAGTTCTGTGCTCGGAGGGTCCAGCATACACCGCCCCCAACCCTCGCCTGCCACTGCCAAGTTCGTTTGAGCAAAGGCTGTGATGACCTGGTGTTCATGTGGAGGTAGGGGGTCCCCCTTTCCAGAACCACCCCCCCCCACTGCTCTCTCACCTCCCCCACGCCCCCCTCTTCCACAAGGCCTGCCGGCTGTTGCAACCTCCGCAGCTCGTGGCTCTGTTCTTCCTTAACCACTTCTTTCCTGTGTGTCGAAGGGCCTGGCTAGAGACAGCCTCACCCAATCATTTCCACATGTGTGAGTTTTTCTAACGAGGCCAGAGGTCGTGTTTTATCTCCTACCTTACATGGCAGATTGCTCGCCAGCTCCCGGCCACTCTCCCCTTCTCCCCCTCACTAAAAGCAGCTCCAGTATCCCCAGCGCTGCCGCTTACCCCACAGGGTTCCAGACAGTCGCTGCCAGCGAGGCAGGCCCTGGGGCCCGTGTCCTGTCAGTGGGCAGTGTGGAGGGCCCTTTCGGGGAAGCCCACCTGGGAAGCAGCAGCCTGCCTTTCTGAGCAGCTGCCTGTTGCCTTTGCCGGGAATGTTCGAGGTGCCCAGCTCCCTGACACCTGGAGCCATGCTTGGCAGGGGATGGGGGGGTGGTTCTCGTGGTCAGTCTGGCTTCTCATGTCTTGACTCTTGGGTCTGTCTCCGTTGTCAGGTCGTCTGTACTCACAGATTACTGTCATTGTCAGGGCTGTTACCATGGAACCCGCCCCCATCTCCACAGTTTCTAGCCCCATAAGGTAGGTGGTGACCGCACAGTGAGGCCTGTGGGTTAGGTCAGTGGGGCCTTAAACTGGCATCTGGACTCCCGGGAGCTGCCGTTGGGTCCCACGCTCCCCTCAACTGCCAGTGGCCTGGGTGTCACTTAACCCCTCTGAACCCAGCTAGTTCAGGGAGTTAGGACGGTGCCTGCGGGCACCCGAGTTAATCAGCATGGATGGTCAGCCAGCTATGGGGAGCCCCGTGTCCCGGGTGCTGTCACTTCCTCAGCAGCCCCATGAGCTCCGGAGTACCACTGTGAGGAGTAAAGTCACAGCTCGGCCTGCCCTCAGCAGCGGTGCTGCTCCCCCAGAATGGATTCAGGCCCCCCGCCCCGACCCCCCGTGACCCAGCCTGATGCTGCCAGCCCTCAGCCGTCACAGCAACCTCCCGAGTGTCTAGAGAAGGGTCAGGGTGGACGGTGTGAGATGAGATGAGCTTGCTCTTTCGGGGGTGGGGGTGCTTTCTCGTGGCCTCAGTTTCTCCTTACCTTCCTGCCTTTAGCAGAGACCGGTGTCTCAGATGCAGGGTGAGAGGCCCTCTGCAGGGGGCAGGCGGCGATGCTGGCCTAAGGGGCACGGCGGAGGGGGAGGCTCGCGTGCACGTGGAGCGGCAGCCACAGGAGCCCCTGGGGGCAGCCAGCCTGCCCACCTGGAGCCAATGTGCAGCCTGTTTCCTGCATCTCCACAGCCAGGGAGCAGGAGCGTGGCTGTGGGAGAAATGACTTTCCTGCCTCTGCAGCCCCGGTGTGCCCCCCTGCCCTGGGGAGTCCGCCATGTGCTGAGCCCAGTGCTGCAGCTTACCCCACGGCCACAGTCTTTCTTCGGGCCTGTGGCCCTGGCTGGGAGGGCCCAGCACGCCCCACCTTTCTGCGTCTTTCCTCTCTGCTCCTGGGTGAGAGGTGGGGTTTATGAGGCCGGCTGCTGGCCTTCCAGCCTGCCTTCTCTCAGCTGCGTTCATTCAGGAAACGTTTACCCGGAGCCCCCCCCAGGCCCGACCAGAGCTCCGCTCCTGACTCTGAGCTCACTCTCAAGGGGGGCGGGTGCACAGCCGGCTCGGCCATGGGCCCATGTTCACTCACTGTCACGTCCCCGACTCCTAGCATGCTGCCTGGAATCGACCCAGGCTCGGTGAATACATGTTCAGTGAGTTCTCTGATGAGCGTTCGAGTGAGACAGCCCATGAGTGTGCAAAGCACAGAGGACAGTGACACTGAGTTCAGGAGGCAATGCAGTCCCCGTGAGCCGGATGTGAAATGGGCACCGGCCCCACTGACTGGGAGCTGCTCTGTCCCCCCTGGACCAGAGTGAGCTCTTCTTCACACGCAGCCTGCATAATGTGGGTGCCGGCAGTGGGTGCTCGGTCAGTGTGCAGGGCTGAGTCTCATCGTCATCGGCTTGGGCTGGGAGAAGCCACCTGCTGCGTGGCGGGTCGGGCACAGACCGTCATCCTGCTTGATTTGAGTTCAGGAACAGCTGGTGAAGGTGCCTTTGTCTAGAAGTGTAGGCGCTCAGCTAGCCCCACGGGGAGCCAGAGCAGCTGGCCAGCCTTGTGACCAGGTGCTGGGGTGGGTCTGCGTGCCTTCGCTTTCCCACCTCCTCCCAAATGTTCTTTGATTTTGGTGGTCCTCATACCCACCTTACCCACAGCTGAAGGAAAGCAACCCCCCCCCCCCACACACACACCTCGGTCTTCACATCCTCAGTGCAGAAAGGCAGGGCACGGTTTCTGTCCCTGTCCTGTAGGGATCTGCGCTCAGGCTGTTCACACAGTGAGCCCCCGTGCCAGCTTAGCTCCTCTGACAAATACGTAGCAAGCCCCTCCTGGTGCCTTGTCCTGGTTGAGGGGGAGCCGTGGGGAGGGAAATGGCCAATCCACATCCTGGGGAACCCACAGCCTGGTAAGAAGGCTTGAGAAGTGAAGCTGATTTGGCAAAGGAAGCCCAGTCCGCAGCCTCATAACGAGGGACTGAGAATTGCCGGTCCCTTTCCTCTCGTCCCCACAATATATATGCCACAAGCAGTTACAGCAGGGAGTGTCCCCGCCGCTTAGCTCGAGCAGACATCACTCATCGATGGGGGCACTTTCTGACTCTGAGCCCTGGCTTCGGGACCCTCACCATGGCACTCCCGGTTGATACGACCTGTCCCCTGTGCCTGGTGTCTAGGCTCAGAGTCTATGTAAGCCCCGTGTCCTGCCGAGTGCCCTGTGTGAGAGCTCCTGGGCTTCCTCAGGCATCAGCAGGGGCTGTCTGACCCTGGAAATGGCCCCACTCTCCACATGCGTCGCGCTCAGTAGGACTGCACGGCACATTCTTGCCGCAAGACTTTCCCCCTTGCTGGTCCCTGCGGCTGGAATTCTCCCATTCCTCATGTCCCCCTGGCTCCCACCCTCTCCGCTCATGTTTGTCCCACCGTCGCTTCATCGATGGGGTGGGGTGGGGCTTCTTTGGCTTCCCCTCTGTAATCTCTTTCTCCTTCACTCTTGTCTTTTTTTTTTTTTTTTTTTAAGATTTTATTCATCTATTTGACAGGCAGAGATCACAGGCAGGCAGAGAGGCAGGCAGAGAGAGAGGAAGGGAAGCAGGCTCCCTGCTGAGCAGAGAGCCCGACGTGGGGCTCGATCCCAGGACTCTGGAACCATGACCTGAGCCGAAGGCAGAGGCTTTAACCCACTGAGCCACCCAGGCGCCCCTCCTTCACTCTTGTCTTGTCTGCTTAGTTTTCTTAAGCACTTAGTATTTCCTGGCACATGTGATACACTCACTGACCTCTTCATTGTTCTCATTTACTGGCTGATCCCCACCAGCCGAAATCATCATCGATCAAACAGATCTTGCCCTGGCAAATAGCCAGCCAGCCAGGACCTGGGGATCCAGAAGGTTGGCTCCTTAGGCCCTCTCTGACTGTTGTCCATAAGCGAGGGTCTGTTGACCTCTGGACGAAGGGTGAGGCTGGGTTCAATGGGCGGAGGTCCTGGGGCCTCTGTTCTCACCAGACCCTCCTCTCCTGTGGTCAGTGGCTTTGGTGTAGCCAGCGGTTAGTGAGCATCTGTGGACAGCAGGTGCAGGAGGCCTGGGGTGGGGAGGGGGGACTCGGAGAGGAGCACCTTACAGCACCCCAAGACCCTGAGGCTCCCAGTCACCTTGAACTGACTGTGGGGCTACACAGTGCAGGAGCTCAGGGGGGCCCAGAGGAGAGAGTTGTTATTTCTAGCCAAGGAATCTGGGTGCAGGGTGGCATTGGACGTGAGTGCTGTAGCGTGGGGAGGGTTGCCTCCAGTGCTGGGGGTAAGGGGGTCGAGCTCCCGCCAACCCCTGGTCCAGCTGCCTTGAAGTCCATACCATCTGTTGAGATTTTCACTTCCTGCTAAAACATTACCCATTACAGACTTGTCATTTCTTAACCTTCCTCCTCCCCAGTTTTCAACTGTGTCCTGAGCTGCCCTCCCCCAGTTTCCTGCTGTAGAATGCATTTTTGGTGATAGAAAAAAAACAACAACAACAGAAAAAAACTTTCCAGCGTTTCTTGCTCTCTAGATGAAGTCTGGCCGTCATTTGCAAACTCCCGTAACGATGAGAAGTGACTGGTTCTTACAACATTTGTTTGCTTGTACTGTGTGTTTGTTTTTATTGTCATTCCCAGGTGGGTGATCGTGCGACGGGACCGCTTCTTCAGCCACCAGCATGACATCCGTCCATACTCACATGCCTGGATGGCATCTGCTCTTCTCTGTCCCTCTGTAGCTCAGTGCCCCCTCTTCCTGAAAGCCTTCCTGGATTGGCCTCTCCTGTTGTGCCTCAGTTCAGATGCTTCACATCCCCTCTGGCTGGCGAGTCTGTCCCTGGGTCTTCCTCCCAGGCTCTTGCACATGCACCCGGGACACCCTCACTGCTTTTTGCAGGTTTGCTGAACTTGTCTGTCTGCATATCATAGATTTGAGGACAGAGATCTTCTCTGTGTAACCCCCTACCCCCTCACATACACTAGCACACCCCCTGACAGCCATTAGGTACCCAGAAACACAGTGGTGCCAGAGAGAGAGGGATCGGCTGCCCTTCTGTTCTGCCCTGGGGGGATGGATGTGTGGAGGCCTGGCTGACTTGGGAGCATTGACGCTCACCTGTGGGGTGGTGTGATGGCCTGGCTTCCCCACCTGCCTTTCCCTGCCCTCACAGGTCCCAGCAGGTTGCCACGTGCAGCAGCTGGAGGCTCCCGGGTACTCTGTGCCCCTCCTGCTCTGACTTGTATCCTGGGAGCGTGGGAGCCGCCACAGCACCCGCAGGCAGTGGGGATGGCTTCCAGGGTGTGGCACCAGCTCTAGCCCTGCCCCGGCTGCTAGGGGCGGGCGGGGAAGAGAGTGGGACCCGGCGGACGCGCAGACGCCCTTTGCAGCTTGCTGGGACAGGGGAGAGCCACGCCTCTCCTCCGCTGCTCTGTGGGCAGGCCTGGGGCGGAAGGTGCCCAGGAAGTCAGCCTGGGGCTCCCACTTGCTGGGGGTGCAGGGGAGCAGTTGGGTCCCGTGGACCAGGTGGCGTTGGTGGCTCCTCCAGCCTTCCCTTTGTGTGCACACGCCCGCGGCCCTCTGGTCAACAGATGGTGCCAGTATGAGCCCCACGCCCTCCCTCACCTGCCGGTTAACACATATGTCAACTCTGCCGAGAAGCTTGAAGAAAGGTTCTCCAGGGGCTGGCGCACGGCTGTGCGATCCCTCGCTGCCATGAACCAAGTGTCAGTGCCAAGCACCAATGCTGATGTTCGTGCTGGGGGGAGAGCACCGGGCAGCTCTGAGCCACTCCAGGCGAGTGTGAGGACAGGACACCCCTTTCTCCCCTGCGGCCCCTCCTGGAGCACGGTCCTGGGTGTAGGAGGCCCTCCGTAGACGCTGATGGAGGGCAGTGAGCTCCTTGCTGGAGCAGGAAGAGCTCCAGGGCAGAGTCAGAGGAGACCTGGGTTTCTAGACCCAAAGGTGATGCAGCACGTCTGTGACTTTCCTCTCTGGGCCCCAGTTTCCCTGCTCTGTAGGTCAACTGGAAGGCTCTGTTTCAAGAGCTGGTCTCGCTGGCCCCCTGCTGCTGGCTGGGGTCTGTCTGCAAGGCCGTGTGTGCCTCTGCTGGGCCATCTGGGGCCCTGTGCCCCCACCCCCTGCACCTGCGGTTGCCGTTGTTCCCTAGAGCCCCACTTTTGGTGCTGGTGACAGGCTTGTATTTACCATGTGAAGTGGTTCCTGAAACACCATTTATGGGCAGAAATTGTTCTCAGAGGAGCCGAATGCAGTGCCCTCTCCGTGCTTCCGGGGCTCCCCCACCACCTTTTTTGGTCCAGGGGCTCAGAACAGGCACTTCCCAGCATCAGATAAGACAGGTCCTCCCACAGAGAGCTCCCCAGGCGTCACACCAGCCCTAGAGGGGAGGGGACAGGCATTTGTGGGGACACTTGAGCGTCCTCCAGCCCTGTCCCTGTTGGGTTTCCCCTGGGTTCTTCCGGGCCATGTGGGCACTTGCCCGTGTTCGGAGTTGGCCGCCCTAAGTTAGTGACTACATGAGAGTGTGCTGTATTCCTCTGTGTCAGCACCACGTCTCCTCTCCCAGTTCCCCTCCCCCAACTTCGGAAGGAGCCAGACATCCCTTAGAGATGGTCCCTGTCCTGGAACTGAGGAAGGTGCGGCTCAGAGAGGGACTGTGGCCTGCCTGAGGTCACACAGCAATTAGCTCTGCCCGCACACAGTGGTGATTGCGTTTCCAGGGGCTCCTTCCCACAGGTCTGCTCCTCGATCTGCTTGGAGGAAACACTTGCTTCCCTTTCTGTGAACAAAGCGCGGTCTTGGTTTGTTTTTGTGAACAGAGCCACGGGGAGAGGCTGCTACGAACACGAACACGGGGGCAGGCGGTTTTCTTCTGCTGCTGTAAGCCCGGGTGGCCCCAGCGGGTAGCTTTCAATCACTGGCTGCTGTGACGTGGTGTAGCCTAGTTAGGAGAGCCCGTGCTGTCTGTCAGGCTCGTGCCACTCTGCACTGGTGTCAGGCCTTGGGGACCCCGGAGTAATTGAAAGGGGTTAGAACAGATGGATTGAATCTATCAGCAGCTTTACGTGACAGCCTCTTAACATAAAGTACTTCATTACCACTCGTTTTGCCGGGGCTCCCTGCCCCTGTCACAGGGAATGCGCTAGGAGCCAGTGCCCCTTGTCCAGATGGGATTACAAGCCCGTGGCCCCATGGGCCCAGGCTTTGAACAGCCGGCCGAGGATAAATCATCAGGCTTACACCTCCTCCCAGCAGTTCAATTAGAAACTCATGCTCTTGGCGTTGATACCCCAGAAAGCGGGCTGGGGCGCACGGTTGGGGTCAGGTCCCTATTGACCTCAGATGGGGCAAAACTGTGGGAGGCAAGATTTGCCGGGGGTTGAGGGCAGCAGGCTGTGGGTGCCATGAATCCCCACGGAAGGTACAGGCCAACATCACCAATAACAGAGTGCTCTGGTTTGGGCCATGGGGCAGGTGGCGTGGTCCTGGGGAGAGCTTACTACCCAGAGTGCCATTCCTGGCCCCTACTCTGACCCCACCACGAAGCCTCGTTACCAACACCGCACTCTGGTTCCCTCAGATTGGAAATTCTGATTCTTTTCCTAACCGCCTCACGGGACTGAGGGGAGCAGGAAAGAGATGGGACCCTTTCTGTGGTTGGGCATGTGTCTGGCAAGGCCAGGCTTTCGGGCAGTTTTTGTTTTGACCGAGGAGTACCAAAGGATATTATGGAACTCCTCTGGGCCAGATCCGGGTGCAAGGTGTTGAGATGCATCGCTGGGAGGACAGCTCATTGGTGACATGAGCATAAACAGTGAGGAGGACATGTGTGCGGAGGGCCCAGACACTACCCCAGCTCTGTGGGTCTGTCTGGGCTGCTCCATGAGCATCTGAGCCTTGTGGAGTCCCAGAGGCACATCCTCTGCGTGAACCCTCACTGGTGCTGTGCACTCCCTGGCAGGGTTCTTGCTGTGGGGGTTAGATGTGTCTTCTCATATAGGGCACTGGAATAGACCCTGGGAGCGTTGGAGTTCGGGCGATACCTTCCTTGTCGGACTCGCTTCGGTAGTGTAGGAATTTTAAATGAAACTTGTTTTGCTTTGTTTGCTCCTAGAACAATCATATTTGGGAATTAACAGTAGGAAAGCATGGCATATCCAAAGCAGCATTACAAACTCACTGTGAGATGTTTTAACTTTTGTTAACACCTGCAGGTTGGTGACTCTTAAGGCCTGCGGCCGCCGGTTTTACCAAGTTTGCAAGCAAAGACAGTTGAGTTCCTTCGATCATGGTGGTGGAGCAAAGCAGGTGATTTTCAGGATCTGATTCCCCGTTAGTGAGAAAGAGATGGAGAAGACGCCTCTTCCCTCAAAAAAAAAGAGACTTTTTTTTTTTTTTTTTTTTTTTTTGAGTAGGTTCCATGCTGGGTGTGGAGCCCAATGTGAGACTTAAACTCATGACCCTGAGATCGAGACCTGAGTTGAGGTCAGGAGTCAGACACTTATGGGACTGAGTTAGCCAGGTGCCCCCATTAAAAAAAAAATTTAATATAAATTTTGAGAAATCTTTTCTGATCAGTCTAATTTTGTCAGCTGGCATTGTAGCAGCTTTTTGCTGCCTCTGAGTGGGGAGGGGGTGTTGCGTGACAAGGCAAAACGCGAAAGGACCACAGATGTGGACAAATGAGGCATTTGGAATTCAGAGGAAAGAAAATTGCATGTGCTTCATGGCATCAAAGGTAGCTGTATGGAGAAGGTAATACTTGCTGTGAGCTTTGGAGGATGACTAGGATTCTGACTGGGAGGAGTGCAGGCTAGGGATGTGGGGGGAAGAAAACGTGCCCCACGGGGACCTGCAGAGTGTGTGGTACAGTGTAACCCAAGGCTTGACTTGCTGGCCCCATTCAGCAGTTCAGCCATCTTTGGGCTTTCTCCTTCTCCTGTGGGACTCCTAAGCATTCTACATAGCCCAGCTCAAAAGCCACCTCCAGGAAGCCTTCCCAGACTTGCCTGGGTAGGGTTTAGTGCTGTTCCTTGTGCTGTGTTGCTCTGACCCCTATGGAGGGTCACTCGTGATTCTGAGAACCTGGCCTATGGCAGCACTTATTTTGTCTTTCTGGCATAATATCAAGCCATAAAAGTGAGTTTCATTTGGAGGGGAGAAAAAGAATTCTTTCAGTGTCTTCATGACACCCGTGTCCTTGATCCTGCAGTCCCAGTGTTCATGCACAAGTACACATACACAAGTGTTTCCACCCTGAAACTTCTCCAGGACCTTGCGTCTCTTCCACCACGAGAGAAGACGATCTTTCTGCTTGGGCAGGCGCAGAGGTCCAGATGGGCCCTGGCGGGATTGTGAGTCTTTTCAGGGAGGCCCCTACACTGCCCCAGGTAGTGGATGGAACTTTTCTGGGACCACCTGAGCCCCTATCTTCAAGGGCCTGGTGCTCGGGAGCCCACCCCTCCCCCCAGGGTCTCTAGCCTCCATCCCCAGGATGCAGCGGGGAGTGAGCCCTCTCTGCCCACCCCCCACCTGTCCGGGGTCACTGGGGTCCTACTGGCTGGCACCTGCTCTTCCCAGCTGAGGGAGGCTTTGCGTTTCCTGGTGGGAGATGCCAGAGTGCATTTCGATGAGGGAGCAGGGCCTGGTGTTCTAAAAAACGGAAGTGAAATCCCGTCATTTTCCTCTTGGATACGTGGTGAGTTGTCTCAAAGGAAAAGGTGATTTCTGGGAGCCTGTCATTGCACAGCTCCGTCACTGGCAAATCGATGCTGCCAACACAATCTGAGAAGCCAGGTCATGGGGTTAAAATAGCGTCATTTAAGGGGGTACAAGCCCCAGGATCGTTAGAAAATGTTGGGCAGTGCCCTTGTCATGGTGGCTGTAGGAAAGAACGTGCTGTCATTTTGGTAGCTTCTCTGTGGGTTTCTCTTTCTTTACTACGTGGCTTCAGGACGGCCCGTGCAGCCGTGTATCCCTGTCTCAGGCATCTGTCATGGTCCCAGGAACCCGGGATGAGTGCTGGATCTCCCCGGACCTAACCCGCCCCCGGGATCCACTCGTAGCCACCGTGCGGAGGTGCCCTTCCTCGATCGCATGCCTTGTCATCCTTTCTTTTGTATTTTGAGGTGTTGGGGGGCTGTTTTTGGCGCTCCGTTTACTATGTTGCCGTTGACAGTGGTATTGTGAGGTGGACTGTTTACGTGCACTGATGCCCGGGGTCAATGGAGAGGTTTTGAGGGGCCTGAGCTGTGTCCCCCTATTCCTAAACCAAGAGAAGAGGTCCTGGGAGAAAGCACGGGTTCATTCTGGTTCTTCCAGGACGTTCAGCGGCCATGGGCGGACAGGTGCGCTGTCTGTAAGCCCTGAATGGGGACTGGCCAGAATGGAATTGGGGGCCCAGCTTCCACTGGGACCTCACAGTTTAATGGAGTGGCTGGACAGAATGCAGCAATTGAGCTTCATCTACAAGCCTTTGGGAGCGAGGGGGTCCCATCAGGCCCCTGCTGGGGTCCATCCCGGGTCCCTCTCAGCCCCTGCTGTGCTGCCTCAGGCCTCTGACTCCCCCTCACTGTGACCTCCTGCCTCTAGCCGGGCAGCTCTGTCCACAGGGCAGTGACAGAGCCTTCCAGATCTTTTCATCCTGAGACTTTGCTGGTACCGGCCTAGTGCAGACGTTCGGGAAACCTTGAACGTCCCGGAGAGGAGTGAGGTGGGAGGGGGTTTGAGGAGAAGGGCTGGGGACAGAAGGGGTGCTGAGGGTGTAGCTTGACCTTGTGGCGTCAGCCCACATTGTGGCCCGGGCCCCACGGTGGCTTCAAAGACCAGCAGGACAAGCATTTGGTATCACCGGTGGTGAGGCCACGCTCCTGGGTCCACCAGGGCCACCCGCTTCGTTGTAATCAAGTGTGAGGTGTGTGCGTCCCGGCCGCCTCTGGAATCTGCTCATTAGCATCTTCTGTCGTCCTTCCTGTCCCTAGCTGTGCTCGGGGACCCGTGAGGCCCAGAATGGGGCTCCCCCTCCTGTTTCCTGTGTTTTCCCCCCATTGAATACATTTGTACTTGCCGGGAGAGAATTGTAATAGGAAGGGAGCGTTTTCCTCCCACTCCGCTCCCTGGTTCTGTTCTCAGAACTTCTCCCCAGCCGTGACCTGTACAGCCATGCCACCGGGCCCTGCGTTCTCATCCTTGGGTTGCTGCTGAAATCAGGAAGCTGGGAATTGGATGGGGGCCGGGATGTCGTCAGGGGGAGCCTCCAGGCTTGTTGACACCATGTGCAAACACAGATGCGCAGCCCTCAGCACCGCCAACTGGGGCGACAGACGCTCCCTGCAGAGTGTCCTGGCTGACCCCATCCCTCCCCCAGCAAGGAACTTCAGAATTCTGGTAAGATCCAGCTTCTGGATTTGTAGCCCGGCTGGTGTCCGGGGGGCTCTCTCCCCTTCTTACATCACAGAGCACTTTCCAGCCCTCCGCCACTGAGAATCCGCTATGCCCACCCTCCTCTCACCCATTCTCAGGACTCTGGATTTGTTTACAGCAGTTACCAATGGGACCCTTCTAGGAGGCAATTAGTGCGGCTTTGTTTATGAAAAGGAACATCTGGGGCTTCCCCAGCATCTTATGTTAGGATCTAAGAACACACTCAGAGGAGGGGACCAGGGGAGGCAGAGAGAAGAGGTACAGAATCCCTCCTGGATCTCCGGAGTTAACCCTTCGTCCTCCCCAGTCTGCGCAGAAGGTGTGTGGGGTGAATGTCTCTGGGGAAGCTGCACCCTGAGTCTGACTCTTCCCTCCTGCCCATCAGGCCACAGGGATGCGGTGACAAGACGAAACTGCGTGGAGATTCGTGTGTGCCCCTTTCCCTCATCTTTGCCTCTGCCTGTGACTATGCCCTTTGCTGCTGCTCTTTGCAGAGGCCTGGGTTGGCACCAGGAGGGCTTGCTGGCAAGTTAGAGGGTGCTCAGAGCACACCCCTGGGCTTGTGTCCTCCATCCTGGCTCTTTCCCACCCACGCCGCAGTCTGGGGTGTGACCAGGTGCCCGCCGAGCTGTCCAGAGTCAGCTGCGGTCTGCACAGTGGCTTTCTGTTCTAAGTCCCAGGAGGGAGGGTCTCCTTGTCAGCAACCACCTCACGTCCCCACTAGATGGAGGGCCTGGCCTGTCGCCTTGGAGGCCCTGCCACCCCGAGGGGACGAGGGATGTATTTTCTCGGCTTTCCTCAGGGACTGACTGCCACCGAGTCCTCTTGTCACTGGTGTTGGGGAGTGACTGATATGTCCTGGGCATGACAGCTGCTAGTCACATGTGGCTGTTGGGGCCTCCGTGTGTGGCTGGTGTGACTGAGGAAGTGAAATTTTCCTGACATTTGAAAACTGACACTTGATTCGGTCGTTGGAAGACTTATAAGTGTGTTGGGAAACTACTTTTTTCAGATCAAGTGTTTCCAGTGAAAATTTAGCGTCTGAGTTGACACGGATTGTGGGTATAATCTTAGGGATTCTAGAGACCTTGGTACCAGAAGAGAATGTAAAACATCTCATTCATGATTTTATGTTGGTTGTATGGCAAAATGATAATATTTTGGATATGTTGGTTTAACATATTATTCGAGTATTTTCATACACGCAAACACACCTTTTTTTCCTTATCCTTTTTAGGGCAGCTACTAGAACATTTGAAATTAATGTGTGCCTCATATTGTATTTCTACTGGATAGCTCTGTCCGTGTCCTCACACCTTGGAGCCTGCTTTTGCTGAAAATGTGCTTGGTGGGCCTGTAGGGAGAACGTTAATGTCTCAGGAGTGCTTTGGGCCACAGGATTAGATCTTAGGAGATCTACAGTGTTGTTGTTTGAAAGGAACAAATTTAAAAAATCATCAGTTCATAAAGTAATACTTCTTGATTGCACAAGAGACACATTTCTTGTGGGAAAATTAAAAACACTGATGTGAAATACTGTGTTTGGGGAGAAGATACGTGGTTTTTCTAGCAATAGTTTCTAGCAGTGTTTCCAATGATCTTTTGCTGAGATGATCATTAGCATAAAAATACCACCTTGTTATTACTGGAGAATTCTTTGAGATGATTTCACGTTCTGTGTCTCCTTTGTAAGCGTGAGCACCGGGTCATAGCTCTGGTGCCCCTGACCCTTGGATGGTGGGAGAGGGAAACCAGCCTGGGCTTCCAATGGGACTGTAACTGGTTGGATGGTGACAGCAAGTAAATCTTCCAGAAGCCGGGCTGAGCCCTTGAGTTCAGCGTGGAGGCAGAGTAGCGACTCCGTGAAGGAATGGGCTTAATCTGGCCTGGAGTCCTTCCTTTGGCTGGATGAGCGAGCTGGAAAGTGGATTTTGCTGATTTTACTCTCCGTGTGTGTTTTGCCCCAGGGAGAGACTGTGGAATCTTTTGGCGGGAGCATTCAGTTGAGAGACTGTTTTGTATGTGTGTTGACTTCCCTCAGGCCCTGAAGGAGGGCTGAGGCTGCTCTATAATTCATGCTTCTGTCTGGCACAGGTACTTCCCAATGAAGATGTGTTTGAGAGACCATTAGCATCTCACGTGGTGATCTGCGACCCCAGATAATAAAAACGTTCGCCGGCATTGAGTGGAGAGGGGTCCAGTGTGTCTGGGTCTGCATCCGCTCCTCTCCCCCTGCCCCTAATCTGGCGTGGACAGGAGCCATGGAGAGACACTGAGGGGGGAGGAGAAAATCACTTTATGTATATTTTGAAGGTATTGGCCTCTCCGGGCATGATTTCCAAGGCTACTACTCTGATCTGACAATTTGGACATCGTTCTGGGCTGTTCAGCTGGGCCCCGTAGTGTTAGAGGACTGTGTGATTGTTCCTGTTTTCTTCCTCAGGGCTAGTTGGCATTACACAGGTTACAGAGGTGCTCGAGTTCACCTGGTGCAATAGAGTGGTGCTGCAAAGAAGCTGTCTTGCTGGAAACATTTTTCCAAAAGGCATCAGAGAAGAGCACCTGGCTGGCTCAGTCAGTTACACACTTGCCTTCGGCTCAGGTCATGATCCCCAGGTCCTGAGGTCTAGCCCTGAACCGGGCTCGTTCATCAGGAAGTCTGGTTGTCCCTCGGCCCTGCTCGTGTTGTCTCTCTCACTCTCTCTCTCTCTCAAGTACATAAGTAAAGAAATAATCTTAAAAAAAAAAAAAAAAAAAGGCACAGGAGGAGCTTCGGTGAAAAATTTCTGTAGTGACCCCTTTTGTAATGTTTGCAGATGGAGAATACTTAGGGAAACCTACCCCCCCTTCCTTGTCTTCTGTAAAAATGAGACTTTAATCTTCCGATTGGTGAAAAACAAGGCGCATCTGGGCAGAGAAGACGACCTGTCCTTAGAAGTGCTCTGGGAAACTGGTGCAGGGGCTCGGCGCGTTGGAGTTGGAGCCGGCACGCTCCACTGGGGGAGCTTGTTAAAGACCCTAGACACGGGGGCATGACTGATGGCTGGTGCCTGGGCCCTTCTTTCAAAGCCCCTCGGTGTGAGGGCCAGAAGGCAGCTCATTTCCTCGAGCCTCCTTTAACGGGTGCAGATTAGCTGTGATTTATCCCCTCCCCCCAGGACACGGCTGCTGTAAATGAGGGAAGTCTCCTCATTTACAGCTCGTCCCAAAGACCTGCCGCATGCTAGGATCCTGAATCATCAGGTTATAAAGACTCCGTAGTCTCTCTCTCATCTTTGCTGTGTACTTTTTTTTTAATTGCACCAGCAAACCGTACAATAAAAATAAAGACCTCTCTTAAAAAGAAACTTAGACTTAATCTTCTATCCTGGCCTGCAGTAGGTCTCTCTCTGCATGGGTAGGCATGATTTTTATGTGTTAGTGATCAAGGCAGAAACGTACTTAACTTGGGCTTTCCACGTTTATTTATGTCCTAAATATTCCTTCCTATTTTAGAGGATCCTCAGACTTAGCACTTACTGGCCGCATGCTCATCCAGGGACAGACTGTAATTTTCTTAGTCATTCTTTAATTTTGTTTCCTGTTCTTAACGGTATCTTTTCCCCCTTTGTTTCTGTAGGAAGTTCTCCAGCAGCTGATCGTAATGAATTTGCCCAATGTCTTGATGATTGGCAAAGACCCGCTGTCTGGTGAGTGGCAGCTGCCCCCTGGGGTACCCGGGCATCACCGTGGGCTCTGAGCAGCTGCTGGACGCACAGCTCTGAGCCAGCTTGGTGAAAACACGGGATCGTTTGGGTGAGCTTCTAGAACGGTGGTTTACTCCCCGGAGGTGTGAAGCGAAGACAGAATTTTTTTCCCTTGTGAATGAGTCCTCCCGACCCCTCGTTTGCAAGTGCAGAGGCAAGTGAACCCTCTGCTCTCTCTGGAGTTGCCGGGGGTCTCTCCGTAGTAAGCACCGAATCCACACCATATTACCTGTTGGCAAGAAGGTCACAGTATTTTGTGGGAACGAACGTCCCTTCCTCGGGGATCCCAACATGCTTTCATTGACCCCGAGTTGGATCTCTCCGGCATGCCCTGTCTTGTTTCAGCTTTCACGCCTTCCACCGGTCTCTGGAGATCAGTGTAGGGCAAGGTTTCTAAGTCCTGGGCTTGGACCCTCGGTGTGACTTTGAAGGACTGAAGGAAATGTCCACCTGGACACCTTCCAGGAAAGCAGAGCTTAGTTCATACCTACCAGCTAACTCACCGAGTGAGTTGAAGAGGGTGATCGATTTTTTTCCTGGCCACAATCGTGTGCCGTGACCTGCACCCATGGCTCGTGGATGTCAGCGTGCAGGCCCAGGGACAGTGTACTCGCTGGCTGGGACTTGTTCCGGTGGGGACCTGGCTGTCGTTGGTCTCTGGCCTCCTAGAATAGGTGAGGGTCCAGGAGTGCAGGAAAGGTCCCACACAAGAGTGGCTTTTACAGAAAAGACAAGCTTTCCTCTGCGGCATCTCCTCACCCTGTTCCAATTGGCATCTGGCCCCTCTTGCCCTTTTCTTATGAGAGTAGCTGGTGTTGCCTCAGGACTGAAGGAAGAGAACCCTGAGTGACCGGCCTAGGACAGTCCCCACAGAGAAGCCGTCTCTGAGTGCCATGGCCCCGGGAGCTGCCCTTGTATCTGGAGGCACCAAGTTAGGACCACAGAACATCAAATCACTTTGCTCGTGGCAGGTGTCGTCAGGGGTCCCGCTGGCTGGCATGTCACCTTGTCTCCTCATGAGCCAAAAGGAAGAGGTTTCTTGGGCCTCCCCTTGATCACTAGCGCTGTGGGCCGTGAACACTGACGGCCTTGCACAGTGATGGCTTTGCAGAGGCCGCCCAGGCCCACCTGCTGGCCCACCTGCTGGCTCCTGGCAGCGAACGCCCTTCCCCACTCTGTGCGTCGGTAACAGGGAGCCCTTGGTTTGCCTTGGCTCTGGCTCTGCCTTCGGGCCGTCTGGCTTTTTTTCAGGGTTCCCCCAGGTTGAGGATGCCAGATGCAGCCCATTCTAGCCATAGTCCTGGGCCCCAGGGGCAGTTGGCACTCCCGTGTTTCCGTGGTAACGTCAGGAAAGTGGGGGGTCTGCTTTACTGTGCAGAATTGTGCTTCCTGTCCTGATTTATTCGGCGGCTGGTTTTCTAGGGGCGGGGAGAGATGCCCGTGGGAGGTTTGTGATTCAGACTTAGTTCCGCTATTCTGTCCGCTCTGGGGACAGCCAGCGGTGTAAGGTGAAGAGGCAGGTGGAGCAGCAGGAAAGAAGAGCGCTCCCTCCTCGAGCCCCTGGTGAGCGCGCCACGTGCTGGGCGTCGTGTATGTGTTAAAACAGGGGAATGGGATCGTGCTTCTGGGGTGCAGAGATGAGAAGACAGAGGCCCGTGGGGTCTAAGTGACAAGCCTGCGGTTACATGGCTTGTTAGCAGGCCCTGGAGCCTGAGCTTCCCGCCTGTGTCACACGCAGACAGGCCAGGCTGGGCCAGGATTTGACCCTTTTGACCTACAGACATGGCTGTGGCATATGGTTCAACCTGCCATTAAACACATCCCACCCACCCCCCACCCACATCCAGCCATCCTGTCACCCCATCGTGCTGTGTAACTTGCCCGCCCTGCCTCTAGGGGGGCCCCTCCTCTTCCCTGTCCGTGTCCCCCCCCCCCTTTCCTGCTGCCATCTGGAAGCCTGTCCTCTAGAGGCCTCCTCACCAGCCACCTCCACACCCTGGGACCCTGGCTCCAGCCTCTCCCCTAGCAGAGTCTCTCTTCCAGCCTCTGAACCACATGGGCCCAGAGGGGGTGTCTATACACAGAGGACCCGGGTCCCCACTTCGGGTCTGGTGCAGAGCAGAAGAAGCTACAAGGGTGTGGACACCGTGACTTGTCTTTGAAATTGCTTTATTGAGCTCTAGTTTTGTGCCATCACATTCGCTCCCCCTCAGGATACAACGTAGTTTTTGTTGTAAGTGTATAGAATTGGGCAGCCTTCACCATCTTTCAGGCTTAGAACGTTGCGGAGCGGCTGCTTTTGAGGCTGTGATGGGTGAACGGAGTGTCCCTAGCACCGAACAGAGTCAGTACCCATCCGTCGAAAAGGTGGCGTCACCAGCTCTGACGGACAGGCGGGGAAGAGAGCGTGCACGCTGGCCTGGCAGCAAGCTCGGGGGGGCCTCCGGGCCGGCCTGACTCCCCGTGGCTTCAGCAAGCTTCGCCCCCAGGGGGCTGGGGCCGCCTCACCCAGGCATCACCGCGGGGAGCTGTGAGCTGGGTGCACGCTTGGGTAGTTCTGACAGGGGTCCCAGGGCCTCTGAGAACAGGGGAGGTTGGCAAGGGAGGCCCGCCAGCGAGAAGACACAGAGGCATGTATATGGAATAGTGTGTTCTGTCTTAAATTTTAAAACATAGATGAGGGAAGAAGCATTTGGGGTTTCTTTTTAAATAAAGAACAAAGCCTTTTGGTTTCTTTTTTGTGTGGTTGCCTAGAAGTGGGTTTGGGAGTTGGGAGGGGCGCTGCCTTTTCACTAATGCTGCCACACATATCTTAGGGGCAGGCCTGTGCTCTTGCTGGCTGGTGCGGGAACCGTACTGTTACTTACAACGTTTCACAGTTCATGGTTTTGTTTGGTGGGTGGGTTTTTTTGTTTTGTTTTTTTTTTAATTTCTTTTGGCAAATGCACCTCAGTGGAGCCCGGTGCCAGGGGCGGGACAGAACCCAGCTAAGTGTCTAGTCAGACACACACACACACAGTGACACCCATCCCAAGACACCAAGCATTTGCCCCCAACCTCCGACCTAGGGAAGGAAGATGTCATAATTCCTACTACTATGAGATTTTTTCTGTGTGTAGAACCTGCCACACCCATTGAACAAAAGGATGTTCTCTCTTTTTTTTTCTGCTTTGGATGGGATTCAGGGACAGCTCCATGAAAGTGAGGAAGATGGAGCACTGGGTGTTGTGCAAAAAGAATGAATACTGTTACGCTGAAAAAATAAATAAAATGAAAAAAAAAAAAGTGAGGAAGAACTTCATATACTTTAAATTGCTTTTAAAATCTCTCCTCAGGGGCGCCTGGGTGGCTCAGTGGGTTAAGCCACTGCCTTCAGCTCAGGTCATGATCTTAGGGTCTTGGGATTAAGTCGGCAGGGAGCCTGCTTCCTTCTCTCTCTCTCTCTGCCTGCCCCTCTGCCTACTTATGCTCTCTCTCTGTCAAATAAATAAATAAAATCTTAAAAAAAAAAATCCTCAGTGTCTTTCCCTGCCTGACCCCAAATCCTCTTTCTCTCTTGTCTCTTTTGTACCTTGATGGCCTCTCTGGGTTTTCTCTCTATCGGTATTTGGTTTTGCAGCGGTCTCTCAACTGGATATCAGTCCCTTGGGAGGTGTCTGTCTAGTGCCTCATTACTGTGGACCCCATGTCTTAGAGCCCAGCCTGGGGTCTCACAGGACCCTGCTCTGAGCCCCTTGCTCACTTTTATATGACAGCTGTTGGTGGGAAAGCCTTGTGCTGGTGGCTCTCAAGGCTGGGTCTTGTAGGGTGTCGTGTGTTGTGCTTCTTCCTGGTTGTCCGAATCCTGCCCTCCTCTCTCACCCACACTCGCTTGTCAGGCTGATGCCTCGGCTCTACCTTCCAAACACCTGAGCTCTTCTTCCCTCTTCCTGCCTCACTGCCACCCCGGTTCCAGATACCCCTGACTTTCCCCTGGCTACACACCAGAGTAGCCTTCTGCCCACCTGCTGTCCCTGTCCTTGCTCCCCGCCATCTGTCCCCTGCCCTGGTCTCCTTAGCAAGTGAGTCAGATTGTGTTACTTTACCGCCCCCTCCCTCCTGGTGCTAGGACCTGCGCATGCTGGCTGGTCCCACCACCTGGCTCCCTTTTCCCAGGCATGCGCGGGTCTTGGCTCAGGGGCCACCTGTGGCTGCAGCCCCTCGGCCTCTGGGATCCCCTCCCCTCATCCTGCTCTGCCCTCCCTTTCTCACAGTATTTGTCACTCTCCAGTACACTTGATCATTTATTTTTCATGACTGTTGCATTGTTTATCACCCCCCCCACACACACACATGCACGCACGTGTACACGCACACACAACGATGTAATCTCTCATGAGGGCAGGATCTTTGTTTTTTTTTTTTTTTTTTTTTATTTTTCTATTGTTGCCACTATGTTCCAGATGTCTAGAGCAGTGCCTGGCACATAGTAGGTGCTCAGTAAATGAAGACTGCTGGACACCCACCTTCATCCTCTCTCCTGTCCTCACTTTCCTGTTCCTTCAAGCGAGTGCTCCTGAGAAGGGTTAAACACAAGCTCTCCCAGATATGAAGGTCGGATGTCCGTGGTCAGGGTCTTGTGAGAGCTGCTCTCTGCCCAAGCCTGTGTGTGCGGCTCCACGAGGCCTGAGCCAAGGCCCTGGAAACTGCCCTCACCCCACCATCTTGCCAGCTGCACATCCATTAAGTACCCTGGCGTGATTTACCAGAGTCTGTTCTGGATGTCCGCTTTGTCCATAAAGAGAGAAGGTTTTGGACCAGACCTAGACCAGCTTCCCCGTCCCTTCAAGCCCTGTTTTCTCAGCAGCCAGACCTGTCACCGTGCCACACACAAAAAACTAGATTCGCCTGATGGGAAGCCAGGGTGGTGTTAGCAAATTAATTTCTCCACTGAGTCATTGAATAGTCGTGCTGGGGGAAAGCATGGCTCTTCTTGCCAGGTTTGTACCCAAGTGCAGCGGTGGTATTCTGACTTGTACATGGCTGATCCCACCTCAGACGTGCAGAACGGGAGGGAGGGAGCCACTGACGTGCAGAAACCCAGCCCAGAGAGGAGAGGGAAGGCATTCAGAGGCACACAGCATGGGGATCTCGTGGGAGAGAGACATATCTGTCATTGAGTTCTGCAGGGGGATGCATACGTGGGCAGGCAGAAGTGCCGGCCGCCCTCCGCGTTCTGCCTGGTGCTGCTTGTATTCCAGACACCCGGCGAGATCCCTGGTCCCTGGGAAGGCTGACCCCAGAGCCTACAGAGTGCTCCCTGTGTGAACACGGCTGGAGCTTTGGAGGAGAGCTGGGGCCTTCCATTTATCCTTATTCAGTGTGCTTGCCCTTGGTCTTTGGTTTTCTCCATGTACTGGGGGTCCTAGAACGGCTTCTAGAGACACAGAAAGCACCGTGAGGTGTCAGAGTGTTCTGAGCCCACAGATCCTGTGAATGTCCTTCCTCCCAGTCCTTGCAGGCCTCCATTCTGATCGCTGCTCTGGCTGAGGAAACCAGAGGGCCACTTTCCAATCCGCCCGCCTCACCCCCCCCGACATAGTAGATGAGAATGACCCTATACCTTTCCTTTTCTGAGAAGGCTACCTGCCCCTCAGCCAGAGCCCCCACAGAGAAGCTCAGCCTGTCCCTCTCCTCCAGCGTTTGTATCAATGCCCACCATCTCTAGGTGGGTCCAGGGGCCCCAGAACCAAGCAAGCTATCTGTGCTCAAGAAGCTCCCAGTCTTTGTTGGGGAAAGGACGGGAGGAAGGCAACATTGGTAACTACTAGATCTGTTCCAGGGTGAGAAGTGATGCAAGTGTACTTTCCACAGAGTGCAGAGCAGGTAATGAGCTCTGCCTAGGCAGGTCAGGAAGACTTCCTGGAGGAGGTGTGTGGCAGAGCATCAGAAAGGAAGGTGTCCTGGGATGGAGGAGCTCAGAGGGGTAGAATTGTCTTGGGAATTCCATGAACAGCATCATACTCAGGACACAGCTGACACACATTTCAAAGGCCAGAGGGAAACGGAGCTCCCTGAGACTCCCAGAATTTAACAGTGTTTGCTTGCTCTCCTGTCAAGGGCACTTTGGAAGTACTTTTCAGATCCCAGGGAAGCCTTCCCTCATGGTCCACACTGTGCAGCTCCGTGTTTCAGTGGTGAACAGGGAGATTGTGCAGGGCTGGTGTGCCCATGACAGCCAGGAAAGAGGGCCCAGTCTGGACTATTAGGAATAATCTTCTTGTCCCTGTGAAGTACTGTCTTAAAGACCACAAGGTCTGGCTTCCTTCTCCTGCCATCTTCCTGCAGTCCTACCCTCCCCCCTGTCCTGCTTGGCAAGGGACATGGTGGCAAGCATCCACCGTTGGGGGTTAATGAGACATAGTTGTGTTCTTTCTCCATACTTTTTTTTTTTTTTTTCATTTCTCCCTGAGTCTGATCTTGTCTTGTATGCATATATTTTTATTTCTGGATTTATTATAAAAACCTCAGGTCCTTGAAATGAAGAGGGAAGAAGTAAGCAAACAAAAAGGAAAACCAAGGCCTTGCAGCCATCTGTTTATGCTCCCTGTCCCCTCCTTGAGGGAATAGGCTCAGAAAATCTCCCAAACCGTATTTCGCATGGCGAGGCCACATCGTGCCCCTTGGCTTCTGTGCTGCTGGCTGGATTCAGAAATGAGTTTTTCAGTCCCATCGAGAACACGGGGGGGTTGCTGGGCGTTTCATCGGCAAGCTAGCCCTTGGCTCCTCCAGGAACGTGAGGAGTTTGGTTAACACCAGGCCCAGGCAAGCGTTCCAGCACCGCCAAAGGCCGGCCTTCAGAACAGCCTGTGGGATCGGCCTGGAGACCAGCCTTTGTTTAGCAAACTTCTTAGCGATGGGCTGTACACAGAGACGGCTCCGCTGGCTGCGATCACCACACCATGGCTTCCAGCGGGACTGTGCCCTGTGGCCGTGGCCGTCCGCCGAGGAGGGACGAGATGTTATTTGTGAAAGGTCTTTATGGTCCCCAAGAGGATTTGGGCTTTGAGTCTTTTGCCTGGTGGTCTGGAGGGATCCTGCCTCCTGTCCTCTCCTGCCCGTGCAGACGCTGGGTCTCCAGCTGAATTCTCGTGGTCACTTCTGCTTTTTCTGGTCTTCTGTTGCTGGCTGCTCGGGAGAAGTAACTCTCACCTGCTGGGCCCGGGGAAGGCTGGATGCGGCAGCGGCAGGGGGAGGGGGAGGGGTCCATGCCATCGGAGGGGCATGGTGGGACCGTTTCGGGTGTTCTTTGTCATCTGGGAGCAGCTGCCTCCCGTCAGAGGCCTCTTGTTGCCCACATGGTGGTGCGGGGGGGGGGGGCCCAAGGGCTGGGGGCGGACTTGCTGTGGGCAGTGGACAGACACTGGGATGAGGGGGCCGCTGGTCACTGTGCGCTTGGGAGGCCTCTGCCCCATTTCGCACAGACATGTGACTCTGAGCCTGCCAGAGCCCACCTGTGATGACCATTTATTTAATAATTAAAGGGGTTATGGTAATGCCTGGTGGGGGCCGCATTCTGCGTAAGAGAAAGCTAGGTAAAGGTTTCACAGGGTTCACGCTTCAGACAGGGAGGTAGCAGGTGTGTGGGGGGTGCCTTCCTCAGCCGGCTCGTACCGGGACAGGTACATGGAGGGTCCCCATGGGCCCACCTACCAGGAATTCCCCCTTATATACTATTTACCAGCAACACCCGGGGAAGGCGACCCTGACTGTTAAAATAGTAATAAACAACTGTTCTTGATATAAGTGGAACCCCAGGAGGGCCCGCAGAGTTGTGCCCGTGTGGGTGAGTCCCGGGGTGTCTCCACAGAGGAGACACATACACGGGTCATGCTCAGCGCAGGGCTAGTTTCAAATCAACGAAACAGGCCCATGATCATCCTCAGGAAACGGCCGTTTTTAAAATAAGAAACTGGGAAGAGCATAGTTCGTGATTGACTCAAGCCCATAAAGCAGAGGAGAGCAGCGTGAGGAAGTATTAAGGAAAAGTATGTTCGTGTGTGTGTGTGCGAGGCCTCCATCGCGGCAGGGAAGGAAGGCGAGCCTGTTCTCTGGGTCCTTCTGCCGGGGGTTCGATGTGAGCTGTTCAGGTGACTGGTCTAGTTCCCAGGTGCTGGTTAACTGCCCGCCCACTAGCACACTGGGATCAGATGCTCAACTAGATAGAGCCTTGCTCTGGAAGGAACTAGGACCATCGGTAATGGCAGGGATGATAGGGAGTTGGGGCAAAGCAAGCAGTGGCCAGTCTGGAACCAGATCTGAGTTCGGGACCCTGCTTGTCGAAACCTGTTCTTGTTTGTAAGATGGAGAGAATACTGTTCTCTGGGGGTTCAGTCCAATGGTCGTGTGTTCTGTGCAAGGGCAGACATGGTCTGTGGGCGTGACGGACATGTGGGGAGACAGAATTAACTCAAATGGGTCCATTTTCCAGCCTGTGAGGGTTTAACCCTCAGCCTTGGTGGCCGTTTGCAGATCCTGGGCCTCTGTGGTTGTGGAGAGGGGAGTTAGCGAGACAGAGGGGACTCTGAGTCACTACCTTTTCTGGTCTTAAAGATAATCGCTGTCTTCCGACCACAGCCAGGCAGAGGGTGGTGTGCAGCTGGGGGCTGGAGGAGCTCCATCTAAGAGGGGCCTTGGTGTCCCCTTGCCCAAGTCCCCACCTTCATAGCTCAGTGATCATTTACAGACGATGAGCTTTGTTTTCCGTATCCAGAGACTAGGAAGTGGCTGCCTCTTAGCAAATCCGAGTAGAGCGAAAAAGGACTCTTGAGATCGTGTACTGGGCACAGGGGACGGGTTTTGTTTCATGTGTCAACTTCCATTGATCGACAGTGGCTGTCGTGTGCTCTGTTCAGGAGGATTCTGAGGCCTCATTCCAGGTTCCGTAAGAAGCCGGTGGGATGGGGCACCTGGGTGGCTCAGTGGGTTAAAGCCTCTGCCTTCAGCTCAGGTCATGGTCCCGGGATTGAGCCCCGCATCGGGTTCTCTGCTTGGCAGGGAGCCTGCTTCCTCCTCTCTCTCTGCCTGCCTCTCTGCCTACTTGTGATCTCTGTCTGTCAAATTAATTAATTAAAAGAAGCTGGTGAGATGACGAGCCACGTGTACCATGGACGCAAGATGAGAGAGGGGATTTTCCAACCCAGATCTAACCCAGCTGCCATATTTCAGAAGTTCATGTACTTTTTTTTTTTTTCAAGATTTTATTTATTTGACACACAGAGAAATCACAAGTAGGCAGATGAGGATCCTGAGATCATGACCCGAGCTGAAGGCAGAGGCTTAACCCATGAGCCACCCAGGCGCCCCATGTTCATGTACTTTAATTGGTCCTATCCCCAAGCCCACCCTCACCCCACGTGCAATGTCAGATAGCTTCTCTTCTGTTTTGGAAGCTGATTACCACAGACATCTGTAGCTTTATACATAGCTTCAATCAGTAGATGCATTCCAGCTCTGTGAAGAAAGGCCACTGTGAGTTTCTCTGTGTCAGGGCTTCAGGAAGCAGGTAGTAAAGTAACCAAGGTTTTTCTTAGACTCAGCCATCAGATCAGGCCGTCATGGGATTCCCCCTGGGGTTGCGAGTAGATGTAGAGGCTCTTGGATGTTTTCAGCCCTCCCCCCACTCCTTGGTTGCTGATGACTCACTCAGTACAGAAGTGCACATCGCTTCGTGCCCTGTCCCCATTTCTCACTCCGAAAAACCACCCTAGTGAGCTTAACCAGGAAGCATTTATAATTTGACACACGCTCTGTTCCCTTTCCTCCGGGCCTTGCATGTGCTGGTCCCGTGCCTGAAAAGCTCTGGTTCTCCTGCCTCCCACATGGCTTCTCATCCTTGGGTCGCAGCTCAGAGGTCACTTCCTTGCGGAAGCCTTGCCTGAGCCTTACTCCAAGCTGGATGTCCTTCCTCGGGGTTTCTGTAGTGCTTATCGGCTTTTTAGAATTGCTGGCAGTCTTGGTTTGCGCTCCTGAGCTCAGCGAGCCCCTGGCACCCAGTAGGTGCTTGGGAGGGCGTTGTTGGTAGGTCTGTTTCTTCTTTGCCTCCCTAACTCTGTCACTGAGCCAGTCTCGCTGGCAGGGACCCAGTACAGAGTCTTCTGGTATGTTTTGAAACTATTCAAAACCCAGATCAGGCAGATTTATGAAAATAGCAGTAGTTCGCTTTACTGTTGAAATCTTGAGAAATTGGGCAGCAGCTTCCCAGGAAAAACGAGGAATCTTGTGCTTTTTAAAATGTATTTATTTTTTTAATTGCATAGGAATCTATGTACGGGGTGAAAATCACAGGGTGCATTTGTTGTAAGCAAATGTTTGTACTCACTTCGCCTGGTGAGACCGAGCACACACAGCTCCACCTCATTTCAGTGAGGGCAGAGGTGGGCGGCCCGGTCGATTAAGCATCTGCCTCTGGCTTGGATCGTGATCCCAGGGTCCTGGGATTGAGCCCTCCACCGGGCTCCCTGCTTGGCGGGGAGTCTGCTTCTCCCTCTCCCTCTGTGCACGTGCTGTGCTCTCTCTCCTTCTCTCTCAAATAAATAAAATCTTTAAAGAAATGAATGTGGGCAGAGATAAATTCCCTAGGACCCTGTTCATGGCCAAGAAGTTCATTTTAAATAATTTTTTTTCCATGAAAATTTTTTCAAAGACTCTCTCTCCCTTTAAAACCTCTGCGCCGACTCTGTTCTAAAACAGCGAACAGGAATTCCGTACTTCTAAGGGGTATGAGTGAGTGAGTGACTCACGGTTGTCATTGTGTGTGGCTGCTGGGTGCTGAGGGAACAGAACCCTTTGTTCTCCCACCGAGCAGCAGAATGTGGGCTGAGCCCTTTGTGTACACGCACACGGGGTTTCTGGGCTCTTCCCTGCAGCCGGTGCCCCTGCTGCTGGCAGTGGGCCTGTCCAGGGCTTGTTCCCGCTGTCAGTTTGCTGTTTTTATCCGTTGTGACCTGGGAATGTGGATCATCGGAGTTGTTTAAATTATTCTAGAGTATGATATAATTAGGACCTTTGGGGCCTTTCCTGTGAACAGAGCATGTAAAGATTTGCCTTATGACCTCTGACTTCCGTCTGGGCCGATCTGAGACCTTCCAAATGCTTTCCTTCTGCATGTCCGCTCCCTGCTGGTTACACACCAGGTGCGTGGCCTATGCAAGGTGAATCATCACTGGCAACAGCTTGGCGGGGGTTGCGGGGGGCGGGGGGTGGGTGGGTCCTGCACCTGTTAGGTCCACCAAAGGCTTATGAGGGGCACTTGTCAGGTGTCCGGGGACTGACCAAGGGGCCAGAGGTGAGAACACGCATGTGGGCTGGATACAGCACTATGGCCGGGGAAAGATTTTGGTGAG
The DNA here is from genome assembly GCF_922984935.1 of Meles meles. NCBI lineage: Eukaryota > Metazoa > Chordata > Mammalia > Carnivora > Mustelidae > Meles > Meles meles. The sequence continues at coordinate 121,697,501 of NC_060071.1, forward strand.
ACTGACTGCAGGCTCTCAATATTCCCGTGGGCATTTCCTTGTCATCCAGACTAAAACTGTGATTGATTATCAGCTCAGGTTTAAGGCAGAAGTTAGTCATTGTGGTCTTGCATTTATTTTTGTCTATGGATTAGGACTTCTGGGGCCAAGGGAAAGGCCTCCAGGTAACAAAAGGCTTTAGTCTGAAATTTTTGCATTTCAGACATTGATGAAGTTCTGCACTTTATCAGCAAAGAGAAGGGCTTGACCATCTGCCTCCCGTGCAGTGCCACACCTTAAGCATATTCTTAGGACTGTGGATCTGAGTGCTCTCAGGGGTCCCCAAGGCCCAGTCCCCCAACCCGTCCTGCCCACCTTCAGGCTGGAAGGTGACAACGGGGAGTGCAGCTTTGGTTGAGCGAATGTCCAGCCCCCATACCCGAGACTCAGCCGTGATCTCGGGAAAAGCCATGTTGATCTGCTTCTTGGTTGAGAAATATTAGGACAAGATCGCACATCACTCCACACACACATTATACCCAGGGACTGGAAATGAACCACAACACTAGTTCCTGAGGCTCCGGCTGGGTTTGCTCGTCCCAGTGGTTGCTGGGGATACTTTGGGCCATTTTTGCCCAGAGTGAGTGGGTGCCAGTAAGTCTGTCAAGAAAACCGAGCTATTGGTGGCTTGTCGCCTCTCTCCCCAATAGAACAGGACATGATAAGAAAGGGAGAGCCCCGTGGAATTTTTCACCTGGCAGCAACCTTGCACGTCACCCAGCTCATCGCATTGGAAAGTGGAGAGACGGTTTCGTAGATACGGAGACCAAGCCTGCCAGACAGAGTTTGGCTTGTCGGAGCCACACCTCTCTGGGTGACGGAGCAGGTGTGGAGCCCAGTATCTGACTGTTTATTTACGTGATCAAAACCAATTAGGCCGGCCGATGAGGGTGCCTGCTGCCTCAACCATAATCGGAGAGACACAGTGCGAAATGGCAAAATAAGAGTGTTTTGGCAAAATGGAGGCAGACTGAAAGGACACAGGCATGGGAGAAGGGGGTATTGGGACTGGCTGTTTTGGGGTTGTGAGAAAGTAGAATGGTAAAGCCTTTCTGCAGGGCAATTTATTAAAGAAGGAAGGAAGGACGTGCATAATTAGCCACGAGGTGTTCTCTGTAGCAGTGTTCACATCAAAATAGTGAAGACTTGAACCCTTGAAGGGTATTGATTAAGTGTTTGGCCTTTGTACAAAGTCAATATGAGACCATCACAAATGATGCATATAGGGGCACCTGGGGGGCTCAGTCGATTAAGCATCTGCCTTCGGCTTGGGTTGTGATCTCAGGGTCCTGGGTTCAAGCCCTGTGTCGGGCTCTCTGCTCAGCTGGGAGCCTGCTTATCCCTTTCCCTCTGCCCCTCTCCCCACTTGTGCTCACTCACTCTCTACCTCTCTCTCGCAAATGAATAAAACTGTAAAAAAAAAAAATGACACGTATATATTTAGGATTTGCTCTAGAATACTCCAACCAAACACTAATACAGAGGACGTGGGGGAGGGGTGTGGAACCGATGGGTAAACTGTTGATTCTGTGAGGTGGGGGGGGGATGGGGTAGGGGGGTTTGCAGCTGCACTCCCTTGTCTGTTTGACGTTCCGCATGATGGAAAGGTGGAGTTACATGCAGCCTTATTTTGGAGGACTCGGTATTTCCCGTGGGGAGGACTCTCTCCCCTGTGCTTTGCTTCCCACACACGAAAAAGAGCTGCTGCTTCTGCAGTTCATTCATTATCATGAGAGGATATTTATGTTATCGGAATGGAAAAGGGCCACAGATAGCTACGGACGGAATTTTCATTTGTTAAAAAAAAAAAAATCACCCATATAAAGAAAACAGATGGGAGTGTGTTGATCTAGATGAGTATCGCTGGGCAGGAAGACTACCGTTTTTCTAGCTGGGTTTCTCCTCCCTCCCCCCTGCAGCAGACAGAGCTCCCCGGTGAAACTTCACGAACAGTTGAGCTTAACTAGATATGTTGTTCTTTCGGTTTAGGGAAGAGCATGGAAGAAATCAAGAAGCTGCTGCTGCTGGTGCTGGGCTGTGCCGTCCAGGTAAGGACTGGGCCAGGGATGGGGAGTTCCTCCTCTCAGCCGTCTTGAGCTGGGATTCCTGAGCGGGGAGTTCTAGGGTTCCTGGGAGCGCGGTGGCCACTGTGTCTGGCACAAGGCACTGTGGGCCAGACAGCAGGTGGGGACCCATGGGCCAGGATGCTGTTAGTGCACTGTCCCCAGTATCGAAGCATCTAGAGATCTAGAGGAGCATCAGTAAACTAGGGCCTGTGGCCACCTTTTTTTTTTTTAAACATCTGGCCCTTTACAGATGAAGTTGGCCAGCTTCTGGCCTAGACTGGGTGTTTTTCTTCTTTGCTTGTTTAAGAATCCCCGGGAGAGCTGATTTAAATTACAGATGTCGGCATCCCCCGCCCCCCACCCCACCTGGTGTTGTCAGTCTGGGATGAGCTTTTTCAGAATCACCCCCCTACGTGATTCTGCTGTAGGTCTGATGCGGGTCGTCTGACAACTTCTAGAGAAACCTCCATGGGAGAGCTGGTGGGTGGACAGGAGCTTGCTTGGTTGTGAAGGAGAAAGCCAGGAGAAGGTTTGGGTAGCTGGCCAGTTTGGTCTGAAACTGTACTTAGGCGGTGGGGTAGCCCTAGGTCGCCCTCGCACGATGCTTCCTTTAATGCCTGTAACCCTCCACAGTGTGAGAGGAAAGAGGAATTTATCGAAAGAATCAAACAGCTGGACATTGAGACCCAAGCTGGGATCGTGGCTCATATACAGGAGGTAGGTGTGTGGCTCTGGGGGGGCGTGGCTATAGATTGCTCCTGTGGCCACCCGGACCGCAGCACGCTCTACCGGGGAAAAGCTTACGGAGTAGGTCACCTGTTAATGATCTTGCCACTAATAGGATTCAGACGCTGCAGACACACTGATTCTATTTGGAAAGGTAACCATCGGCAAGCTAAAACGGGATAAAAATAAGAAAAATTTTTTTAAACCCTCAATCAAGTCTTCTTTTGCCTCTTCTTCTTGCCTAATATGGACTCAGACTATTTTTAAGAGCTGTCAAGTGGTTTAGGCTCAGAATTTGATTTACAGACCCTGAGGATGTCTTCTGGCAAATGTCACCCTCCTTCGAATGGTAGATCTTTATATAGAGAGATTATCCGCCTCTGTTGGTGACACGGCAGAGAAACAAGCCGCCCCCACTTGCGGAGGTAAAAACCAGCAAGTCCCAGGGGGGCTGTGAGGAGACCAGGCCTCCTGGGTCAGGAGGGCTCTGCACCGAGAGCAGCCCCTCCCCCATTGCCGTTAGGTGGACGTGGTTTCGCTGGAAAGTGAGCCTGGAGAGGCAAGGGCCTACCTGATTTCCTCCCCCAACCACCACCCCACCCTGTCTCCAGAAGGAGCACTGTATGCTTTACTCACATCCGGAGATACGGTTCAGCCTGCGGTGAAGACACAAAAAAGACACAAGCGGGAACTCATAGGAGCACGTGGATAACTGGCAGGGGCAGCTGGGGGCAGAGCTCCCCGTGCCAGTACCAGGGACCACAGCTCCTAGGCTCGGGGGTTCCCAGAGCTGTGCAGGGCATGGTGCGTAAGGCTGGTGAGCTCTGAGCCAGGATTGGAAGCAGGAGATGGAGGCAGCTCGTCACAGGGAGGGGAGGCCGTCAGGGAAAGTCAGTAATGTAGCAGATATTCTCAGCCCCCATATCAGGGGCTGAGCGACGGTGAGCCTCAGAATGATTCTGCTCTTTAATTTTCCTTGCATGTCTGTGTATTTGGAAAATAGTGTTTATTCCGGGACTGGGGTCCTTGAGACTCGCTAGTTCTTTCCACTTGCTGCCTTTCCTGGTCAGACAGCGGGATATTAGAGAGCTAGAAGGGATGTAGCCAGAAAGGAGTCCTGTATGCCTCTCAGGCTGGTGGAGGGGCTTGGCCTTCACGATTGGCTGGGTGCTGCTTAGACGTCCAGGTGTACAGAACTGGGGGAGGACGGGCACCAGCCTTTAAAAGCTCCTTGGGTAACTGACGTATTCCTGGGGTTGAGCTCCTGTGCTCCTTCCTCAGGGGCCTTTCCGCAGCCTTGGCTTGGGGCAGGCCTAGCACTCAGCCTCTACTCCTCGTCCTGAGCCTGCCCTGGACGACGGGCTGAGATTTCTCCTTATCCTTCATGATCAGCTACATCTGTTTTTCCTTTGTAAGGTGGGGAGAGGTAAGAAAGGGGGTGCCTTTTGAGAAACCAAAGGACTCTACCTTTTTTTTTTTTTAAGATTTTATTTATCTGAGAGAGCATGAGCAGGGGGAGCAGGGGAAGCAGGTGAGGGAGAAGCTCAGCAGGCAGCCCAATGTGGGACTCCATCCCAAGACCCTGGGATCATGACCTGAGCCAAAGGCAGACACTAAACCAACTGAGCCATCCAGGCGTCTCCCCTGCCTCTCATTTAAGAACGTTTTTGGTGTGCCTCACTGAGTGGATAGCCCTGATTTTTTATTTTCCTATTGAGACCTGAGTCTGAGATTACTTCTCTTCCCAAACTGAAACATCAGGTACTCAAAATAGGGGGCTTATGCACCCTTGGCAGGTCTGGAAGGGGAGGAGGTAAGAAGTCAGGCTGGCAGAAACCATGGAGAGGCAGCCCAGTACAGACGTAGCCATGGGCCTCCGCTCACGCCTGTCGGAAAGGGGAAGATCTCATATGACCTTCAGGGGTGAGATACAGGCTTACCTGAAGATTGCTTTAGATTGATTCAGACCTATCCCCCCCCCCAATATAATTGTCGTGTGTCCAACATTCTGGCGAAGAGTTTGATTTAACATTTGGTGTATCCCATTGAGTTGGAAGTAATAACACACGGTCCCTCTCCTCCCCCTCGGAGCTCCTGAGGCTTCCCTGCCTTGCGTTGGAAGCTGGCAGTACTCTGGGAACAGCATCAAAGGACTCTTTAGGAAAATACCATATTGGAGGAGTGCTTTTTGGCATTAAAGCCAACCCCCAGGTCCTCATTTCAGGCAGTGTTGAAAGTGGGAGTGACTTGCTGAGGGGAGCTGGCACTTCCTTATGCAGCCCCCTTCCCACAGCAGAGGGCTTGTTGGTGAAGGGCTGCTGGTGTCGGTGGAGCGAGTCAGCCAGCCGGTGGGGCGAGTCAGCCAGCCAGAGGTGGATGCTCCCGGCCGGCCTCAGCAGTGCCTCCCCGTGTGCCCACAGGTGACCCACAACCAGGAGAACGTGTTTGACCTGCAGTGGCTGGAGCTCCCAGACGTGGCCCCAGAGGAGCTGGAGGCCCTCTCGAGGAACATGGTGTTTCATCTCAGGAGGCTCATCGATGAACGAGACGAATGCACAGAGGTGCGTCCTCTGACACCAGCGGGAGAATTTTCTAGAAATGCCGAGCTGGTCAAGGGGGGCTCCTCTATTCATACGCTCCTAGTCATCCCAATGAATATTTCGTCTCTTAAAACTCCTACCCCCTTTCTCCTGCCTCCCTCTCTCGGGGTGTCTGGCTCCCAGTGGGGATTTTTCTCCTTGTCTTCTAACGTGTGTGGCCAAGGGGTGGGGGGCATGGGCACCGTGTGGGCTGCACTGATGAGATTGCACCCCCTTCCCCCATGCCGCAGCTGATCGTGGACCTGACCCAGGAGCGGGACTACCTGCAGGCACAGCAGCCGCCCAGCCCGCTCAAGTCGTCCAGCACTGAGTCTACCCCCAGCCCCACCAGCAGCCTCTCCAGCGAGGACAAGCAGCACCTGGCCGTGGAGCTGGCCGACACCAAGGCCAGGCTGCGCCGTGTCAGGCAGGAACTGTGAGTCTCCAGTGACCCCGGGCTGCCGTTCTGCTGCCGCGTGGGGGCTCGCCAGCACAGTGTCTGTCGTGCCATCTCCCTTGATGCGGTGTGGCCGACCGGAGCGCGCTGGTGTGGACCCCAGTGTCAGCGGGCTCTGCCCCCAGCTTGGTCGCAGTTTGAATGTGGCCCGGTCGCCTCCCTGTCTGGGGTCCTGCGAGTCCAGGTTACAGATCGTCTGTCCACATCAGTCTGGTCAGGGGCAGGAATGATCACACCCGGGGGGAGGTTTTCTTGCCTGGAGGGAGGATGTGACTTCCCCCAACAGGTGAACCTGCTGACCCCTCTTTCCTGCAGCAGGTGAAGTGACATTCACTTCACCCCACCCAGGGAGCTGCCCGCCTCCCCCTAGCTGCCTGCCTGGCTGTGGGGATGCACCTGTAGTTAGAGCCTTCTTACCTGTCCGCACCCTCAGAAGGAAATCCGGTGTCTGGTGGGGGGTGTTTGAGAGCAGGTTTTTAAAAGTTAGAAACGGGAGAAGAATTTGAGTAGGAACGTTTTGGTGGACTCGGTCTGCCGACTGCCCTCCTGGCTCCCGGAAGTGTCCCCTTCCCTCGCCCTGCTGTGGTCTCGTGAGGTAGGGGGCTGGAGGGGTGCTGAGGAGGGCTCACCATGGTGCCTCCACATCGCCTCCAGGGAGGAGAAGACGGAGCAGCTTGGGGACACCAGGCACGAGGTGGACCAGCTGGTGCTAGAGCTGCAGAAAGTCAAGCAGGAGGTGAGCGGGAGGGGCTGTGCACATGTCTGGGGGGAGGGGCTGGTGGTGGCTGGGGCTCCCCCAGAACTGTGGCCTGGAGGTTTGGGAATGCGGCCTCAGGAGCTTCCAGCAAAGGCCTCTGTTTCTGTCCGGCCCAAAGCAGCACGGCCCGAGAGCCAGTTGTCCTCAGAACTGCTTTGGTGGGGGAGTGACCATGTGTGTCCATGACAGTGTGTGGGGGACCCCCCCCCAACATGGACCTGCCCGACCATTAGAACCTGGCTTCCCCGGGGCGTCCTGGAAATACTATACCGCCGGGGCTCTACCCCTCCTCACTCTGCAGAGGGATGCCCTGAGCTGGGTTCCCCTGCCTTTTCCCGCCTTCCAGAACATCCAGCTGGCAGCTGACGCCCGCTCTGCTCGCGCCTACCGAGACGAGCTAGACTCCCTGAGGGAGAAGGCGAACCGCGTGGAGAGGCTGGAGATGGAGCTCGTGCGCTGCAAGGAGAAGCTGCATGACGTGGACTTCTACAAGGCCCGCATGGAGGTGAGCCCGTGCCTCCCAGACGCACCTGCCAGGTGTGGGGCAAAGGGAGCTTTGGGATCTCCATGGCGACGCTTCCCTGGAAGGTCCCTCTCTGTGCTCCCTGCCTGGCCGGAGGTGGGGAGGGCAGGGGGAGAAGGAGGGAGAGCTCCTGTAATGAAGTCCTCTGATTTCTTTTAGGGGTTTTCCTTCTCCTGCTTCATACCACAGTGATGACCTTCTACTCAAGGACTTTTCTTTTTCTTCTTCTTGCTGTTTTTGGTGGTTAACTCTTGCCAGGACTCCATTTCTTTATTCTTAAAATAGAGATAGTCCTACCACTTCACGAGGTGTTTTTGTTTTTGTTTTTGTTTTTGTTTTTTTCAGATGAAAGGGGCAGAATTCCTGGCACTTGGGCTGGTCCCATAGTAAGCCCTCAGTCGTGGAATCCACCCGGATCCTGAGGTTCTGGGTAGATGGTGCCTGGGAGGGCATCGGGGCTGAGGGGACTGGAGGCCAAGACCCAGGTGGGGTCCCTGATGCCTCAGCCGTTCACCCCAACTGCCTCATGTCAGCCGCAGGTTTTGGGACCCTCTTTTCCAAGGCTTCGGGGGTTTTGCCCCCATCACTAACCCCGGGGGCTCTGGAAGTAGTTGTTCTGGGCTGGTAGAATCAGGATGTCAGCGCATACCAAGTGGGCTTGTTTGGTAAGAAATAATCCCAGTTGCCACCCAGGAGGTTTTGAGGGGACCGAGCACAGTGGTCCTCTCCCAGCCGTGCTGCTGGCAGGCGCTTGGGGAAGGCTGTGTGGCTGAAGACCAGACAGCCTCTCCCGCAGCAGGCGGGCCCTGCCCTGGGACCATGGGAGGTGGGTGGGATGCCATAGGGGCAGGGCCTGTTAGTTGCCCAAGGAGTATCTGTTCCCTGAGGAATGTGACACCCTACCTCCTGCGGAGAAGGCGCCTTTGGTGCTGCGGCCTTGGCCTGAGCCTGGGGTGCGGATGGGACGCCAGCTCTGGCTTTGTTCTGGAAATGGTTGGCTGGCTGGCGGTGCTGAATTTGAAAGGCATAAATCCTGGGAGACAGGTTCTGGGATGTGGGCACCCAGCAGGGCCTCTCCTCACTAGAAATGCCATAGTTGGGAGAAGGAAAGACTGTCCTTCATGTTTGCCCAGACCACTGCCCCAGCCGCCCCTCCTGCATACTGGGTGGGGCGGGGGGGACCTGATGCAGTCCCAGATGGGATCAGGGGCAGAGTGTGATTCCCACCTCTTCCCCCAACTCTGTCCCATAGGGTGGTGGATGTCAGGATCCGGCCTCTGCTCTTCGTGCTCATGCCTGGCCCTGTCCGAGCGGCCTTGTGCAGTTCTCCAGACACAGTCCATGGCGCGTCCGTGGTGTGCGAAGCTGCAGTGGCAGTGAGGGATCTAGATGCCCTGCTTCACGGAGCTTCCCAGACTTTCAGGGTTTCTCCTGGGACCCCCCGGTCCGATTTCTCCAGTTCTCGTGTTTCATGGCTCTCTGTGGCAACCACGACTTTTTTCACCTTGATGCATGTCCTAGGGAAGAGCTACCATGAAACTGGCAGTGCCTGAATTTTTGTTTTAGTTTTTTTTAGCCACGAAAGAAATAGCGTGTGTCTCCGTACGGTGTTTCCTTGGGGGCAGGGGGCAGGTTTGCAGACGCTTTGCAGCCCAGGCTGGCTGATGCCCTGGGGCTGGTCTGCAGAGTTCAGGCTGCCGGAGAGAGAATGAGTCGTGCTGTGCCGTGATGCCCGTGATAACGGGGGTCAGCGGACGGCAGTACGTGGGCACTCCTCCTTAGATCTGAAGTAGTTACATGAGCCTTGCTCACTGTCTGGAGGGGAGTCCCGGGCCCCCGCGTGGAAGGTACCTGCCATCCTCAGGAAGCGTGTCAGTGAGGGGAACAGTGTGGTTTCTGTTTCAGAAAGTACATTCGGGTTGCTGGGTGGGAACAGGTCACGGGGTGTCAGGAAGCCACGGGCTATGAGAAGTCTACCAGCCAGGTATCACCCGCCCGGACGGGCCCACCTCCTCCTGCCCGCTCCCTGCCACAAAGCCAGGAGGGGCTGAGCAGGAATAGAGCAACAGCGGTGTTCTCTCGTTCATTTCTCACAGCAACCCCAGGGACGCGGTGAGCTCAGGGCGGCTGCATGGACCGCACGGGGTAGGTGGCATCCCGTGCGGACCGGGGTCTTCCTCATGTTCCAGGCTCCCTTTCAGCTGCAGCTTTCCTCACTCCCACTGGCGGAGGCCCCAAGGTGGGGAGTGTGTTTGCTGTGATTGTGGCTCCATGCTCAGCATCTAGACCAGTGGACAGACACTTGTTGAAAGAATGTTGTCTGGGGTTTTCCTGGGGCAGTGTCTGCAGAGCTGGCTGCCGCTGGACCACGTGGAGTATCCCCCTCCCAGACCCCTGCCTAGGACGCCCCCCCTCCCCTCGCAGCTGGCCGCCCACCAGAGTACTTGGCTCTGTGCTGGGAGTGAACCTGGAATGCAGCTCACAAACCTCAAAGCAGGCTGCTTTAGGAGGAGAGCCAGCAGTACTGGGGGCCCCCAGGGGTGGAGGTGGGCTGTCTGGCCCCGAATGTGGGGGCCTAGGCCTGGGCCACTTGGTCCCCCCCAGTGCTTTGTGTTAGGGGCAACACCGCCTTGATGCACAGGTGTGTTGGATGGGCCCGTGTTTGTATTTCAGTAAACAGGGTTTCCCAGCTTTTATGGAAAATCAGATTTTCCAGGGTGTGCTGATGCCCATTCCCAAGGGATTCACCGTAAGATTCCCGAACGATTTCTGAACAATGAGAAGTGTGCAGTGACATACAGAAATGTGGCTGTGACTTGAGATTGACCTGCATATGCTAAAATCAGATTAGAAAAGAGCTAAGGATGATGTGTACACATCAAAAAACCAAAGACAAAATGGACAGAGGGCTGGATAGATGGGCAGACGTGTGACAAAGAGAAAGCAGAACATTAATTACAAATCTAGGTGGTCTGTGCGTGACGTTTAGAATACTTACTTCAATTTTTCAGGGTACTTTAAATTTCCATAACAAAATATGGGGAGGGGTGGAAAGTAAAAAGATAGCAGTGGGCATTAATTGTTTTGAATAAGCTGATTCGGGATTAACATCAGTTTACTAATGAGATAATGTAAAATATTAATCAGTTTCAAGCTGTGAAACCACTCGAGGTGAGTGTTAGATCATCTCTGTTTCTCAAGATGTCTATATCCACCTGCTGCCGTGTCCACGTCCGTTCAGGATGCCTGTTCAAAATGCAGATTCCTGGGTTCCACCTTTGGTCCTGGGAGTGGACCCCAGGAGTGTGCATTCCACAATGAGTGGATCCACAAGGAATGTGCGGGCTTGCACCCAGATGGCTCTTCTGCTCTGCCAGGCATGAGGTTCCCAGGCCTCCCCAAGGGTGCTTTCTCCTTCCTGCTGGCTTCTCTGGGCCAGAGATGGGGTGGGCGGGGTGGCCGGCAGGTCTGTGGGTGGACCTTGGCGGGAGGCCTCCTGTGTGCCCTTGGAGCCCCTGGGGGCGGGGACCGTGTCTTAACCAGACTGCATGCCCCAGGGCCTGGCACTCACTGGGTGTTTCATAATCACCCCACAAGTCGGGCAGAGCCCCTTTGCTCAGCAATGGAGAGACTTAACCTGGGGACAAGGACAGGAAGGATCAAGAGCTCTTGTCCCCTCCAGGAGGGAGTGGTGTTGGGTGTGAACAGGCTGGAGGGCAGCAAGACAAGCATGATTGTTGTGTTCATGCCCACTCATGCTGTGGATACCTACCCCATAGGGGACCCACTTCTAGACACAGGGCGTGGCAGGTGGCCCAGGTGCCTTCCCAGAGATCCCGGCCAGTCTCACTGAGGAGAAACATGGTAACCCGTGTCATGGGGGGCAGCATGTGTTAGTGCCGCATGGGAGGATACTTTTGATCAAAGGCCTTGGAGTTCAGGGCGAGGGCAGAGTTAATTGTGGTTTGAAAAATATGGACCGTGAGTTTCCACGTTTTGTTGTTACGCTCCTGGTAACTCTTCTGTGGCTCACAGTCTGGTTTATACGAGGGCTTACGTGGCAGGAGACCGGCATGGAGGGAAGCCTGGGGTGGGTGCACCGGTGGTCCCTGACTCCCCTTTGCAAGCAGGTGTCCCGCCTCGCTCCTGCCAGCAGGGCATGTGGGAGGAGGACAGAGGCAGAGCTGCTTCCTGGAGGTTCGTCTTGTCCCACAGTTTGCTTTTGGCTGAAATTCCCAACAGCAAAGGGCAGGTGCCTCGCTACCATGTGCGTCTTAAGCAGAATAAAGGTAAGACGGACCTTGTCCTCACTCCTCTGAGATTTATGGCTTTCTGGGCAGCGCTGGCTCCAAAGTCAACACAGTCTGAGAGGTGGAGACTGAGCAGGGCACAGTCCTAGCTGCCTCGCCCCCTGCTGGGTTGTTGAGGGAGGCTTGCCCCATCTGTAAAAGGGGGTGCCCTGGCATCGTGTTTCCAGTGCACTTATCCTAGTGAGACACGGGAACCGACTGATCATGCACCAAGGGGTGGGGTGGGTTGTTGGCAGGGCAGTTAGCAGTTGGATTTGTGAGCAGTCCACCCCAGCCCCGCCTGGCCCCAGGGGCTCCCCATCCTCCAGAGCCCATTTCCCCACCTGCCAGCATGTCCTTGCTGCTGCCCAAAGGCAGGCTGAAGAGTGAGGGCCTCTGCCCACTTCTGTCGTTGGTCATTGACCCCAGAGCCTACCCCCAGGATGCCCTCCACAAGCATCTGAACCGGCCGCTCAGCCTCCGTCGGTCCTCATTCATATCCCTCTGTCCTGCCATCATGGTGACCCTTCTAAGAGTTCCTCAGGCATCTGTGCATTGCTCTGGGGATAAAATCCACACTTTGCCCCTTGCCGGGCACTCACCCACTTCAGGTCCCCCCATCGTCCCACTGAGGCATCCTGGGCCCAGTCTGTCTCCCCCAGCAGGGCCGGATGAGGAGAGGGTAGGTCAAGCTGTGCGGGGCCTTCTGAAGCTTCTCATTTCCTGTAGGCCCCCTGCACGCCCCCAGCAGTGTTCAACCCGTGGGGCTGTGATGGTGAGTGTTCCTCTGTCCCCGCCGACTTGTGCCTCACTGACCTAGAGCTTGAGTCCTCGAGCATGTTGTGTAGCTTGGGGATGTCCAAACTATAGTCCATCAAGGCTGAAATCCCGCCCCCCATCCGTTGTAAGTGTAAAGTCTTACTGGAACGTCGCTTATCCATCCACGCACAGTGTTTTCTGCGGCGGCTTTTGGTACACCTGCAGAGTTGAGGCGTTGTGACAGAAACTGATGGCCTGAAAAGCCAGAAGCACGCAGCTGTGGTCTGGCCCAGGGTAGGTGCACAGTGAGGTTTTTAGATGAGCAGGAAGAACTGGGTTGTTGGAGCTTTTTCTGCCTGCCAGGAGTGGCTAAGCTCTAGCCACATCATCACACGTAAACCTCGGGGTGGCCCACCAGGTTTAGCGGCCACTGCGGCTTCCTCTCACTTTCTCCAGCTGGGAAAGCTGAGGGTTCCTCCACCCCTCGTGCAGCCTGCCCTGCCAGTAAGGAGGCGCACCTGATGTTGAAACACGTGTGTCTGCTTGCAGGGCTGTGACCTTGCTGGGGAAGGAAATAAGGGTGGGGGCTTGTAGAGACAAAGAGGGTACAGGGGAGAGGTGAGATGGGGGGCCTCGAGGAGGGGGTGATGGCGGAAGAGCAGGGGGGGCCTGGCCTCCAGCAGTCCATGTGGGAATTTGGACATCATGCCGTAAGCAGGGAAGGTTCAGACTCAGGGAACGGAGCAAGAACCTTGGAGCGTTGATCTTCCGTTCCCACAAGCGACTTTGCATTTCTCAGTGTTCTAAGGAGTTCTGATAAAATTCGGTACGGTGCAAAGTTAAAGCAGGCTAGATCTGATGCTGGGCTTACACTTCAGTCCACCGCGCTTCTGGAACCTTCCATGGAGCTTAGCAGACCTAAGCTTAGCAGACCGCGATGCAAAAGGCCGAGTAGGTGGCGTTCCGCCAGGAGGTGATCTCTACGGAATGAGCAGGAGGTCCGCCTGCCGGAGTGGAGGGCCCTGTCTCCCTCCCGAGGACACCTCTGGGCTGGGTGCTGCGGTCTGAGCCCAGCGGGAAGGAGCTGGTTGTGTCTTTGATTCTGCCCCCACCCTCCAGGCCCACCCCACTGCTGCCTCTGCTGTTTGGCGCTCACTGGGGTCAAGGAGGCCCCATGAAACGAGTGTCTGCCTGCTGCTTGGTGGATGGAGGCTCAGAGGCTGCCGGGCTGACCAGTGTCTTCCAGGGGTGTGAGGAGATGGTGACAGCCCCTTGCTCCCCGGGCCTTGGGCGCCGTGTCTGGAGTATATCCCAGGCATTACCGCACCTGATCCCGGGTCCGCCCTGTCCGTGTTAGAGAGGGAGGGATCCCTGATGGAGGGACAAGCTCTTGCCTCACGTCCCATGGCTAATGGCGTGTTGGGAGGCCTGGGAGCCAGAGCCTGTCAGCCTATATCCCCGGTCCCTGCTCCCGGTCACCGTGCCAGATTAGCGGTGGCAGTTCTCGAGCCCTTGGGGACCAGCCATCAGGCCTGGCCTGTGACTGCCTAAATGTGGCCCCTCAGCTGTTCGCGGGGCTGGGTCAGGCCTTGAAATAGCCTCCTGGTTCAGTCGAGGTCAGGTCTGCAGGGGGGCGGGCTGGCTTCGGCTGCTGCCCCGACATGAGGAATGAGGCCTCTCAGTCCTCCAGGCCGAGCCCTCGGCTTGCTGTAGCAGCTCGGGCACAACTTCGCGCAGATCCGGTTTCTCGCTTCTGAGGTAGTAGGGTGTACAAGGCAAGCTGAGGTATTTCTGTTGGCTTGAATACGGTGGAGGTCGAGGTGGAGGCCAGAAGATGGGAGACGTATTTGCACTTGATCTTAGCCAAAAGGCCAAGAAGCAATGATGGAGACATATTTGGGAAGTAGTTAAAAACCGTCGTGTTCCATGCTCTCTTTCACTCCTGTACATTTTTCTCCATCCCTGCCTGTTGGAGGTCGCTGAGTCCTTCAGGGCCCATGTCACATGCCTTCTGCCCCTGCCTTACCATGGCATGATTCAGCCGACAGGCGTTACTGAACATATCTCTGAGGCCCACAAGAACAGACGTGGAACAGCCCTACCCTGAGAAGCTGACGATCTCAGGGAGGAGGGAAGGCCACGTTGCCTCATGATGTGTCCAGAGCATTCTGGAGCCCAAGTACCTGGCTCAGCAGGCAAGACAGAAAGAATCTGCAAGCATTTCTCAGAGGGGGCAACCCAGGCTGGGTTTTGCAGGCTGATTAGGAGTTGGTTATGAGGCTGAAGGGACAGCCTGTGCGGTGAGAGCTGAGGGCTCAGCCGTGAGGTGATATGGGGAGTGCGGCTGGGTGGGTTTGCTGGAACTCAGGGTGTGAACTGTGGGGACCGGAGAGGGAAGACCAGGCCTTCTTTCTGCTCAAAACCCCTGTGTGTGCTCTAGGTCACATCATTATTGCTGGCTGGGGCCTCTTTCCCCTATGAACCCCTTGAGGATGGTTTGCAGACAGTTGAGGGCAGTGGAGAGAACCAAGTCTGGAGCTCTCGGGACAGAATTCAAATCCCAACTCCTCTTGAGCTTCATGGCTTTGGGTTCATTCCTTAATTTACCCAAATAATTCTCTTCGTCTATAGGAGGGGACAGTCCCTACCTCCCTCTTGGGGCTATGGGGCCGAGTGAGGGAGGGAGGGGCAGGGAGCACCCAGTGCAGGACCAGCCTCATGGTGGACATGTTCTCTTAACAGAAAGAGGGCACTTGGGTAATCCTGAGGTTTAAAGCCTTCTCAGCAGCCAGCCTTTGATCAGAACCGTGACCGCTGACCAGAAGGCACGTGGTTTCCCCTTTCCTGAGAATCTCCGAAGCAGGGGAAATGAACACGCAGTGGGCAAGCAGGAGCTACCCAGCTGTCAGCGGGACAGGCCTTTGAAAACCGCCACCGAGAAAAGCAGACACGTCCCCACATCTGGGTGTTTGCACACTGTGAAGGCATTTGGGGAAACTCAGTGCCTCCAACATACTGAGTGGTGCTGGAAGGGCTCCGGGGAGAGGAGAAACCAAGAGGCCCCATAAGTGGGGTAGGGAGGGGAGGAGAAATGGCCCTGCCTGGTGCAGGATTAAGAGTCCAGCGGCCCCTCCTACGTGAAGGGGCTCTGCGAGGAAATGGCCATCACGTTCCACACCTGGCACGTGCCTAACACACAAGGAGCGGGGTGCTAATTTGTGGGGTTTGCCTCTGTTTGTGACTTAAGTCTTAGAGATTCCCCATTTCTAGAACCATTTTTTGTCCAAGAGCATGTACGTAGGATGTCCGGATAGGAGCCAGGTTTGGAACGAAAGCTCGTGTCAAAGCTCCTTCCTCCCAGGACCCCGAGCACGAAACACGTGTTGAGTCCCGAGGACTGGACTCAGCCTTCGAGCCAGGGACTGTTTCTCAGCCCCACCTCTTCCTGCTTAAGGAAATGGGGCTCGGCAAGGTCCCATGTCGGTCGGCAGCGTCCACTTGTCCGCCCAGATGCGGTTGTAGGTGCCAAACGCCTTCCTACCACGGCGGCACGAAGTAGGCACCGAGACAAGTGCACTGAAGGAGGGCCGGAGTTCAGGCAGCTGCCTGATGGTGAATTTTCTCTCCCAGCAACGACTCCCGTCTGGCCTGGCGCAATGGGACCGGTCGGGTGCAGGTGCTGAGAGGTGGAGCCGTGCCCACACCCGCACCGCTCCCCCAGCACTGCAGCCCAGCCTCACCCCTGCAGCATGTGTCTGGGCCTTGAGCCTTTGTGACCCGGGTGCCTTCATCTGACCGTTCTCATGTGTGTCTTTGCCGAGCAGGAGCTGAGAGAAGACAACATCATTTTAATTGAGACCAAGGCCATGCTGGAGGAGCAGCTGACCGCCGCCCGGGCCCGGGGCGACAAAGTTCACGAGCTGGAGAAAGAGAACCTGCAGCTCAAGTCCAAGCTTCACGACCTGGAACTGGTATTGCCGCCACTACCCTCCCCCCCCCCCCCCGCCCCCACCGCTGTCACTGCATCCTCCATGGACTGGGGCAGGTTCAGGTTTACACTCTGCCCTTCTCTGGGCTTTCGGCTTGGGCTCACGCTGCTGCTGCTGCTGCTGCTGTGGTGGTCCCGGGGGCCGTGGAGGGGGCAGCACTTGATGCCTACGAGACGGGACTCGACTGCTCATGCCTTCCTATAAGGATGGATGTCCACGTGTGTCTGTTGCAAGAAGGTCTCTTCTGGCCTCCATGGTGTGGGCTGAGCTGTGATGCGGGATCGTCTTCAAGGCCTGCTGGGCCTGCTTGAAGGCCACAGAGCCGCCCGGCCTCAAGATACTTTCTCTAAGGCCCCACGTGGTATGTCACTCTGTGCAGACAGCGGTCATTAGAGACCTCGGGGCTCTGTTCATCACCCAGGTCACTGGGACAGGGTGTCTTTTAGCGGCTGTAACTCTCACAGCTGGATGTAGGGTTGGAGACATTTCCTTGCAGCTGGACTTTTTTGTTTGTTTTGTTTTGTTTTTTGGGTGTTTTTTTTTTTTTTTTTTTTTTTTTTTTTGCAGTGAGCAGGTGTGTGGAGTCCCTTCATCCTGGGGGAAATGAGGGCAGGTGCCTGAGGGGCCGGGGTCTTACTCCTTCCCTCTTTCTACACCAGGACCGGGACACAGACAAGAAGAGAATCGAGGAGCTGCTGGAGGAAAACATGGTCCTCGAGATAGCCCAGAAGCAGAGCATGAACGAGTCCGCCCACCTTGGATGGGAGCTGGAGCAGCTGTCCAAGAACGCGGACCTGTCCGACGGTGGGTAGCGCCTAGTGTCTCCAGCCGATCCGGCTGCCCCTTCTCCCTCGGCCGGGGAGCTGAACACTTGGCTCAGAATCTTCCATGTCAGTCTGTCCATTCGCCCTCGAGTAAAAAGGATTTCTTTCAAGTGCCATTTGGAACAGTTTCCTTGCAGTTCTCCCCCAGGAGAACATGAGGGGTCTGGCAGCCTCCGTGTCGGGATGTGAAATGCAAATTAAGTGTTGCCCGCTGTCTCATTTCCCATATGGGCTGTCCTAGGAGCTTCCAGATTACAGCATGCTGACCCCCAGAGGACATCTTAGGCTTCTCTGTGGATGGTTGAAAGCTCTGGATGGCAGGTGACATCCCCAGGGGCTATTAATCTCCACTCTAGCTGTACCACCCGCGTTATTTCCTCTGTTCATTTGCATAATTGGGCAAGATGGATGCAGTCTGTTTTCTGTCACTCCGGGTGGGGATTGCTAAGTGGCTGCTGTTCGCAGGACTCTTTCTCTTCTTTCTCGCTCCCTGTGCTTACGTGTCCGCGGCTGCCCAGCACCCCAGACGAGGTGCTGGCTTGGGGGAAGGTGGGTGGGGCAGGAGTCAGCCCGGCAGCAGGAAGCTCTGCCTGCTGGGCAAACAATAAGCCAGTTCCTTTGTTCAAAAATAGTACTCCTGCACCTGATAGCGCAAGTTAATGTTTACTTAGAACTTTACGGAGCCGTTGGTAGGGCATTGGCTGGCTTGGGGATGGCTTTTTCAAATCTAGTACAGTCCCTGAGCATAATGGAAAGGTCGCTGAGAGCAGCTGGTTATTTCTTATCTTCAAGCTCCGAACCTAAAATCAGTTGAGTAAATTGTTAATCAATGTGAGAAGTTAGTTCTGTCCGAGCTTTGGTGCCCCGGTGCTGTTGGTGGGGTGGGCCCGCAGGGCTGGGGGGGTCACAGGGATCCCCTGCTCTGCGAGTTGAGGTCCACTGGGGAGGACCGCTGCCCCCTGGTGGAGCAGAGAGGTGGTGCAGGCTGCCTAGGACAGGCTCAGACCAACCGCAAGGGTTTCAGTGAGAGACCAGGGGCAGCTGATGGGGTCGGAAGCCTCACTGATTCAGACTAAAGTATGTTTGTGAGCCCTTTCAGGTCAGTGATGATGATTTCTTCTTGGTGGTCCCAGCTCCTAGTGCTTATCTGGAAGCTGATGAGTGTTGGTTTGCATGGCGGCATAGGGGGAGCAGAGCCTGAACATCCTGGTGTGTGTGTGCTGTGGTGGCTTCTCCAGTCAGAGCAGCTGGCTAGATGACCTCTTTTTTTTTTTTTAAGATTTTATTTATTTGACAGAAATCACAAGTAGGCAGAGAGGCAGGCAGAGAGAGAGGAGGAAGCAGGCTTCCTGCGGAGCAGAGAACCTGATGTGGGGCTCGATCCCAGGACCCTGGGATCATGACCTGAGCCGAAGGCTTTAACCCACTGAGCCACCCAGGCGCCCCTAGATGACCTCTTTTAAACCTCAGTTTCTTATCCTGCAAAATGGGGGTAACGAAGCCATCTCACAGGATTGCCGTGAATATCCAGTGACAGGAGGCAAGAAGCGTTACACTGCGCCTGGCCCTCGGGCAGGCGATCTGTGTGGAGCACCTTTCCTCTTGGTCACATCAAAACCCATCCCCCCCCCACATGCACCTGCGCACACACGCATCCATATCCCACACCTCCTGATTGTTGGGGATGCTGATGAGCACAGCATTCGGCTAAGAGCCGTTGGTTTTCTTTGTGATAAACCGTTGTGTCCTCACAACTGTGGTCTCTGAGGTCCTGCCTTTCACTGAAGAGGAAATGAGGCTTGTAATCAGTTCCATTGTTTAACTTGTGGAACCTTCGCTTTGACGCCATGAGCACAGAACTGCGGTCGGGGATGACCACAAAGTCTGGAGGTAGACGGCGGGGCCAATGGCAGGACAGTGAGACTGTACTGAACGCCACAGAGCTGGATGCTGAAGATGATTAAAGTGGTTAATTTTATGTTCTGTGGATTACACCACAATTTAAAAATGTTATTTTTCCCCATGGTTGCTGCAGAGGTATGGTCCGAGTGATCCCGGGTCCTAAGTCCCTAGGGTCTTAGGTCGGGCTCCTTGCATTTGTAGCATGGTGGGGACTAAGCCCCTCCATGCATGTGTGTCCCTTGAGAACACCTGTGCTGACGTGTGCGCCGGCCTGGGAGGGTTGGCATGGTGGATGCTCCTGCCACCGCCTCCGCGGTGTGCCTGTTGTTGCCTGGGGTCTGTAGGACACTTCGGCTTGTTGGAGCTGTCCTGCCATCCTCGGTGGGTGAAGAACGCTTCAAGATGGATGCTGATGCCTCCAGTTCTTACGATCAGGCAGAGGGTGTGAATGCACGTTTTGTTTCCAGCTTGATGTGCTTGCTAGGAAAGCTGTCCCCTCTGTGTCCCTCTAGCCCCTGGCCTGATGAATAAGAAGCCAGTGGGGGGGCTGTGTTAGCAAGTGTGGTAAGGCTCCCAGAACAGAGCATGTGGAACTACTGACGGGACAGGTGGGGACAGGACAGCCCCGATCCCTTCTTTTCTTTTCTTTTCTCTCTCTTTTTTTTAAAGATCTTATTTATTTAAGAAAGAGAAAGCATAAGCGGGGGGGAGGGGCACAGAGAGAGGGAGAAGCAGATTCCCCACTGAGCAGAGAGCCTGATGAGGGGCTTGATCCCAGGACCCTGGGACCATGACCTGAGCCGAAGGCAGACGCTTAACGACTGAGCCACCCAGACACCATCACCACCCCCCACAGTCCCTTCTTTCATGGGCTTTCATGTACATTCCTTCTTCCTTTCCAAAAAAGCCCCCCGAGTTACCTTCCTGGCTTGTGGCAGGAGGGGGCCAAGAAGTTTAGTTCATGACTCTTGGGTCTGTGCCCCCTTCTTCATTTGTATTTGAGCTGTTTTGGGGCAGAATAGATAATCTGCCTTTTTCTCTCTTCAACTCACATTTTCATCTCACTTAGAATTTTAAACAAATTTGTGTATATCGTCTCATTTTTTTCCAATACAGTCGTGAAATTACAAAATCTGTCTGAAGGATGGCAGCTACCGGGCATACGTACCCACACAGCCACCTTACTGCTTGGGGCAGACATAACTAGCCTATTACCATGCCCCTCCTGCTGAGCCTCCCAGGGCAGGCACAGAAATGTCACCGACTGGCCATCTCTGTTGGTCTCTTACCCGACTTTGTGCTTTAGCCTCTAGGAAGTCGTTTGTGTTTGAGCTGAACGAGTGTGCCTCCAGCCGCATCCTGAAGCTAGAAAAGGAGAACCAGAGCCTCCAGAGCACCATTCAGGGGCTGCGGGATGCGTCCCTGGCCTTGGAGGAGAACAGCCTGAAGTGCGGGGAGCTGGAGAAGGAGAACCACCAGCTCAGCAAGAAGGTAACCCCAGCCAGGGGTGGGTGACCTCCTCCCCCAGCCCTTGTCTGTAGTATATAGCGGGCAGAGCACATAGGAGTAGCGAGCACGCACAGCCCGGCAGAGATGCTGACTGCGGTGCAGCCACAGTCAGTTGTAATAGAGGGACAGGAAGGTCATTGACAAGAGTTAAGAGGCCGCGGGGCTCGCCCCTACACAACTTCTTTGAGCGTGTGGCCCACATGTGACTTGACCTCTGTGTGCCTTGTTGTCTTCATCTGTGAAATGGGGTTAACAGGGATTATAAGGATGATAGGACTTATTGTAGGTGAAGGGTCTGGCACAGAGTAAGTGCACTGTTAAAAAGCATAGGATGGGACATGGGAGAGGAAGCAGCGATGTAAGTCACACATGTGTGTGTTTGTATGTGTATGGGACATGGGTGGACAGTTTTAGGGCATTGCTGGTGGTAAAACAAGGTCAGAGCTCAGTTTCTCTTGGATTATGGGATGAGGAAGAAGAGATGGCTGAATTGTATTTGCCTTGCAGGACAATGGCTGGGTCTTTGATATAGCACAGTAGAGCCCAGACCTCTGGGAGGACAGACACAGGCTTGCCAACTGTCTGCTCTGTGGTGACGAGGACCCCAGTTCATGCCAGGGTGCGCGAGGGGGCCGTTGAGAGCTAGGGGTTACCCCTGCATGTTGGTCCCAGGGCTTTCGGACTCCTCACCCACACGGTACGGCACAGATACTATGTGGGCTCTGAGCATACCCGCTGCCGGATCCCACCGGGGGGAAAGGGCGGGGGAGCTCTCGCTTGCCGACCGCTGCGCAGGATGGCTGCTTTAGGGGTGCAGGGATCCGTCCTGCACACAGGTCCCGCCGGCCTCGTGTACGGAGGCTGCATTGGCAGGGGATGGGGGCTGCAGGCCGTAGACCAGACACCCCGGTCCTGGCTCTCCCAGCACGTCCTCGCCGCGTGAGGCATGGCTGGAACGTTCTCTCCGGTCCCCTCCGGGGGGCCTCCCAGCTCCAGCACTCACCCTCCTCATCCCTTTGAAGGTTTGTGTGCTCTGCAGCCTGCTGGGTGCCGGATACTTTGTGGTCTCCCGGAGGACAATAGGAAGCACCCCCTCTCGAGTGCTGGCTTCTCGTGCAAGTGGAAGGCACCGAGACGGTTTGGGGTTTTACATTCACGGGGGCCTAGCACAGGAAATGTCTTTATAAATGGCAATCTGACCTCAGCCAAGATTAAAAAAAAATTGACCTTTAGAGAGATGAGAACCTTTGACTCCGCAGGTCCTCACGGTCAGCCATAGAAAAGCTGCAGGGTAATCTCGCTGACCCAGCTGCCAGCTGGCCTCCGAGGCCACCACTCACACTTTCCTCTGCCTTTGGGGTCCGCCCCAGCACCACCACCCCCCCCCCCCGCACCCTCGCTGCAGACAGGACTGGTGGTGGGGGCTGCCTGCCCAGCGTAGTCCTGAGCCCCCGTCTCTCGCCCTTCCCCACTTCCTCTTGCATCAGTTCCCCAGGGGACAGCCCCTCCCCTGCCACAGCCCATGGGAAACGTGTCTTGGCACAGCATTCCCGGTGCAAAGGAGGTGCCCCTGTTCCCAGACTGGAGTCCTCTGTGTCTGGTGCCAGGAGCCCTGGAAGAAGGTCCTCCTGCCCCCCAGAGCGCCTCTCCTCCCTGTTCTGCTCAGCCTGCCCAGGGCCTGGCTGGGTCTGTTCTGACCTGGCGTGGGTGGTTATGTTCTTTCCTTTCCCCAGCCTTGGTCACCTCACCCTGCTGTCCTTCTCTCTGTGGGCTGTGTTTCAGCTACCAGCTGGCATTTCTTGGCCCATAGGTGAACCACCGACCTGGCAGAGCCCCACAAGGGACATGGCCTGACACTGACTTTCCCGGAGCTAGTCCAGACAGCATAGCATAGGACGGACACGGGCCAGCGGGGACACAGTGACCTGGAGGCCCAGACCCCTGGTGCCAGCCTGGCTCTCCCCACCAACCCGAGTGTAGCCCAGGCTGTAAGCTTGCTTAGGTTTGCAGTGTCTGTGGGAAACGTCATTCCCCAAAGTTAATATCCTCCCTCTCACTCACAGAACTTCCACGGACCTTAGCGAAACCGCCTCCCTCTCGTGACTGTAACTTTATGTCGATCTCATGAGAGATTGTGCCTTGAGCCGAGAGGTAAAGAATCCTTATGTTCAGAGGAAGGGGCAACCCTCTGGGGGAGCACAGAGCCCCACGGCTGAGAGGAAAGTCCCTGGCACCCACATACCCTGGGAGCCCACAGCCTGAGCGGGGTCTTGAGGAAGGACAGAAAGCCTTTTCTGGGCTAGCAGGATGGCAGCGAGCTCCCCCAGCGTCACTGCGGTCCCTCAGGGATGAATAAGAATCGGGGCTCCAGTTTCATGGCAGAAAGAACCAGAAAGGAAGAAAGAGGACAGTGAGCAGCCAGCAGTGATGGCGGGTGAATGTGGGGAATTCATGTCTTCAGTCGAAAAGCCTCTCTCTGGGAGACAAGGGACAGTGAGGTAGATTAACCGTGAGCTCGGGGGTGAGTTGGGAAGGCAGGGCGCACGCACCACAGGCCCCCAGACTGTGCATGAGACCAGGGCTGGGGTCGTCCACTGGTGTGCGTCCTAGCTCTGATTTGTGTTCGCTGTAAGGCCTTGGGTGCGTCACTGAGCTCCTCCAGCCCAGAGTCGCCCTCCGTGTGGTGACTGGTCATAACCACCCGCACGCTCTCAGGGAGGTCAGCTGACATCGGCACGCCTGACATGCGCCTGGTGTCTGCTGAGCGCTCCGTGCTGGTAGAAGCTCGTGAAGGTGGACGCTGCTGGCCCCCTGTCCATTAGAGAGACTTGCTCCTGGTCCTGTCGCTAGGAGCAAGGGACCAGATCCTGAACCCTTGTCCCTCTGACGCCAGTCCCTGCCCTTTTCCCAACTCCTGTCCGCAGTGATAAGGAGTTTGGTGTTGGCAGGAAGGGCCAGCAGCCTCCTTGAAACCCTCATGCTGCCAACGGCACCACGGGCATTGCCTCAGCCCGCTGAGTCAGCTTCTACCACGCTCCCTGAGCATGGGGCACAACTGTGACAAGCTGGAGCTAGATGGCTCATGTTTAGGAAGCCCGGGCACTGGTGGGGCCCAGCAGGAGAGCTTGGTGCCCAGGAGGGGCTTGGGTGGTCAGCCGGGCAAGATGAAACATGGTCTGGCCTGGGGCAGGAGATGGGCATGTGGCGCGGGGAGCAGCATGGGCAGACA
The DNA here is from genome assembly GCF_922984935.1 of Meles meles. Classification (NCBI taxonomy): domain Eukaryota; kingdom Metazoa; phylum Chordata; class Mammalia; order Carnivora; family Mustelidae; genus Meles; species Meles meles. The sequence continues at coordinate 121,721,149 of NC_060071.1, forward strand.
GGACACGACTCGGGGACAAACTTACCTGGTGGGTGCAGGAGGAAGGAGAGATGCATCAGAAGATGGCTCCAAGCGGCTGGGTGAACAGGAGTGTCACCGACCCAGGCGGCAGTCGTGGGGGAGGGGGAGGGACGAGGGTGAGCAGGAGTTCCTGGCAGGGCATCAGGCGGTGGCCCTGGAGCATGGGGTCTGACCCTCGCTTGGGTGGACAAGGCCTGAGACGGAGGCGAGGGACCTGGAGGAGGCTGAGAACACGGTAGTGAGGCTGAGGAGGACTTGGCGACCAGGACCTTCCCGTCCCCGCCGAGCCAGAAGTGCAAGGTGTGGGCTCAGGACTGAGGTCGCTGCAGAACACCGTCCGGATGGTTTTTTTTTTTTTTTTTTTTTTTTTTTAAAGATTTATTTATTTATTTATTTGACAGAGATCACAAGTAGGCAGAGAGGCAGGCAGAGAGAGAGAGAGAGGGAAGCAGGCTCCCTGCCGAGCAGAGAGCCCGATGCGGGACTCGATCCCAGGACCCTGAGATCATGACCTGAGCCGAAGGCAGCGGCTTTAATCCACTGAGCCACCCAGGCGCCCCCGGATGTTTTTTTTTTCCTCGAGAAGAGACCTAGTAGAGTATTCTGCGAAGCTGACGGGTTTGGGTTTGTCCTAAAGCGGAGCTTGCCTTGCGAGGCTGACTCGTGCACGGGCTGGGTGTTGGGCTCCACAGATTGAGAAGTTACAGACGCAGCTGGAGAGGGAGAAGCAGAGCAACCAGGATTTGGAGACCCTCAGCGAGGAGCTGATCAGAGAGAAGGAGCAGCTGCAGAGTGACATGGAGAGCCTGAAGGCTGACAGAGCCAGGCAGGTAGGTGTCTCCGGGACGGATGCTCCTGCCCGCAACAGGGCACGTCCAGGATTCCAGCCATTTCCTGGTAGTGGATGAGTGACACACGGGTCACCACTTGCCCAGCCGAGCTGCTCCCCAAACCAGCAATTCTTGAACTGACCATGGAGGAGCAGGTGGTCAGAGTTTGCCTCCCAGGGGACACCGGCTGTCCTGGTTTTGATTGTCGTGATTGGGAGGAGGGGAGAGAAGGGGCTGATGGCATGTGGGTGGAGGTCAGAACGGCTACCAGATGTCCTGCAATGCACAGGACAAGGAACTGACCCAGCTGCAGGCATCCACAGCATCCTAGCAGACAGCCCCGGCCAGCCTCCAGGCTTTATTTGGCTCACGCCACAAGAAGTCCTGGGGTGGGCAGCCCAGGTCTGGTGCAGTGGCTCGGGGATGCCAGCCAGAAGCCAGGCCTCTCTCTTCCCGTTCTGTCACCCCCAAGCTCTGGGCAGGAAGGAGATCGTGATGCCTAAGATATGCGTCCTATGGCGTGCCGGGCATGTTAGAGGCACAGAACTGACAGTCACCCTGAGCCCTGCAGGATGAGGGGGAGCCGGGGTTGCTAAAGGTTGGTGTTGGGTGGGGGCATTGAGGATGGTGAATGTTCGAGGCAGAGAGATCACCTGCAGTGTCTTCTGGGGGAGAGTGGTGTAAGGGGAGGCCACAGGCGGACGGGCCCAGGTCGTGGGGGTCCCACCAGCCAGGGTGAAAGGTACCAGGAAATCTCATCCAAACGCAAGCTGTGGCTTGTGTTTCTGAATCACTCGGGCTGCTGTGGGTGTGTTTTGGGTTGAACAAAGTCACGAGTGCCCTTTACCTACTATTCACACCAGCCCCCTGGAAGCAGTGGGACGGCTCTGGCTGCTCTGTCAGGGGCCTGAACTTGAGTCTCCCAGTTTGAACCCAGATCACTGAACGACATCCGTGCAGCCGCCGTGTCATTCGTGCCCGTTCTGTTTCTCTGCAGATCAAGGGCCTCGAGCAAGAGAAGGATCGTCTCAACCAGGCGGTGTGGTCGCTGCGGGAGAGGTCGCAGGTCAGCAGTGAGGCCCGCGCGAAGGACATCGAAAAGGAGAACAAAGCCCTCCACCAGACGGTGACGGAGACCAGCAGCCGACTCAGCAAGCTGGAGTTCGAGAAGCAGCAGCTGCACAAGGACTTCGAGCAGGTGAAGGAGAAGGTGGAGCGGGCGGAGGAGCTGGAGAGGGAGCTGCACCGGCTGGAGAAGGAGAACGAGAAGCTGGCCAAGAAGGTGGCCTCCCTGAAGACCGCCACCGAGAAGGCGGACGCCCTGGAGCGTGAGAGTCGGGGCCTGGTGCTGGAGAACCGGCAGCTGAGGAAGTCGCTGGACACCCTGCAGAATGTGTCGGTGCAGCTCGAGGGTCTGGAGCGGGACAACAAGCAACTGGACGAGGAGAACCTGGAGCTGCGCCGCATGGTGGAGACCCTGCGCTTCACGGGCGCCAAGATGGCGCAGATTGAGCGCGAGAACCAGGAGCTGGAGCGGGAGAAGGAAGAGCTGCGCAAAAACGTGGAGCTGCTCAAGGCCCTGAGCAAGAAGTCCGAGCGCCTGGAGCTCAGCTACCAGGGCGTGAGCGCCGAGAACCTGCGGCTGCAGCAGACGCTGGAGAGCAGCGGCCAGAAGGCCCAGGCCCTGGAGCAGGAGCTCAGGGAGCTGGAGGCCGAAAACCAGGCCCTGCAGCGTGACCTGGAGGCCCTCCGGCTCGCCAACAAGCAGCTGGAGAGGTCGGAGAAGGACCGGAAGGCCCTGGAGCAGGAGGTGGCCCAGCTGGAGAAGGACAAGAAGCTGCTGGAGAAGGAGGCCAAGCGGCTATGGCAGCAGGTGGAGCTCAAGGACGCGGTCTTGGACGACAGCACCGCCAAGCTGTCCGCCGCCGAGAAGGAGAGCCGCGCCCTGGACAAGGAGCTGGCCCGCTGCAGGGATGCGGCCAGCAAGCTGAAGGAGCTGGAGAGGGACAACAGGGACCTCACCAAGCAAGTCACCGTGCACACGCGGACGCTGACGACCCTGCGAGAGGTGAGCTGCTGCGGGCGCAGGGGAGGGTGAGCGGGGCGGGGCTGGCGCCTCGGTCCCAGGGCACAGGGGCACGCCGTGGGGTGCGCCTCCCAAACAGAAGTGGGACTGTATGTGTCATCCCTGATGCTACTCGGGATGGTGTCTGTGGGGATGAAGAATGAAGGGGATGTCACCTGTTATGGTGTGCCTGCCCAGAGCTGACCACCACTCCCACTCTGGCTCTCTGGGTCCCGTCACCTCCCGTGGGCGTTTGCACATGTACGTGCTTGACATCCTCCTTTCCTGCATCCTAACCTCTTTTGCCTTTCACTTCCTGTAACTTTCCTCAGTGTAGCGAGTAAGCTTTAAGCCATGGGTTTCTAATGACTGCGAGATATTAATTCTGTAGATCCTGTAGATTGACTGCAATTACTTTTTAGACATTTAGGTGGTTTTTCGATTTTTTTCATTATTTTAAATAACACTGGACATCTTTACACCCACATCTCTGTTTCCAGCCTGTGTTCCTAGAAGTGAAACTATGGCATGTACGGGTATGAGCATTTTAAAGTTTCTTACTATGTCTGTGTCCTCCTTTTCCCCCAGTATTTATCCCCCAGGTCATCTGGCTATTCCTTCAGGATTGGGGCAGGGGAATAAACTGCTTTTGGGAATGACTCAAACATCCACAGGGTGTGGCACAGAAGTCGGGTCTCGCGCCTGTAGGATACCCAGCATGGCTGTTCACGGGCAGCCTTAAATGCAGTGAGTCTGGCAGCTCGGTTTTGCCACCTGGTGGCGTGGCCGTCCTGTGGCCTCAGGTGGATGAGGGAGAGCGTGAGTGAGGGGGACCACACTGCGCTGTCCAGAACTCGATCACCCAGCCACGTCTGGCTGCGGGTCAGGCGAGGAGATGTGCATTAGCTGTGTGCCAGGGGAGAAAAGGAAGTAGGTTTGAGGACCACACAGTCGTCTCCATGTCCTAAAAGGAGCACAGACAATGATGCAGGCAAGTCTGTATGCTGTGGGGGGAGACACACAACATGAGTACCACCCCTCACCCCTGTCTCTGTGAGCTTCACATCAGTTACACTGAGGTCACAGACAAGCCCAGAATCATAGCAGCTCCTCACCCCTGGCTGCTTCTCACTCACGAAAGTCCAGGTACGACCCCCACCCCCACCCCCCGGGACCCTGCCCTCTGTGCTGTGACTCCGCAGTCCAGGCTGCTTGGACGAGTGGCTCCACCCCTCCTCCCCCAGCACAGGGCCTAGGCAGTCACTGCGGCAGGAGAGAGGCTCGTGCCTTGGCCTGCGATAACTCAGGGCACGTCCACTTGCAACTTGCTGCCCAGAACTACCCGCCAGCTGCTGGGTGGCTGGGAAATTTGGGGGAGCAGATGGAATGTGTGGTGAGCCCCACTCCATTACTGCCATCTCAGGCCTGAGGATTTGCTGTTGGGGCAGGGGTGGTGGCTCACATGCCAGGAGCTGTGGCACCAGGCAGAGAGCAGTACCTGCCTGGAGAGCTCCTGAGACACGTGGAAGGAAGCTGGGCCTCCAGGAAGGGACCCACCTAAAGGAGAGCCCCACTTTGGCAAAGCGAACCAATACCAGGATTTTTTTTTTTTTTTAAGATTTTATTTATTGATTTGACAGAGATTTAGCAAAAGAGGGAACACAGGCAGGGAAAGTGGGAGAGGGAGAAGCAGGCTTCCCGCTGAGCTGGGAGCCCGATGTGGGGCTTGATCCCTGGACTATGGGATCATGACCCAAGCCAAAGGCAGATGCTTAATGACTGAGCCACCCATGTGCCCCCAAACCAGGGTTTAAAGTAAAATCTTTCTCCTCCTAGTACTTCTTGCAGAGAATTTGCAATAGGAAAAAGTATTTCGTTCCATGACTCCACAGAAAAAGGCAGGCATGTCAGAATCCAGGCCTCCTCCTCCAAGGTCAGCAGAAATGGTATTGCAGACACACATCCTGGACGCATTGCCGTGTAGTCTTGTCACCTTCAGTGCGAGGAGGCTGGGAACGTGTGTCTCTCCCCTGCCCTTTGGAAGACATCCCTGGGGTTCACCTGTCCCCACTGAACTGTCAGCTCAGCCCTCAGGACACCTGAGTCAGCTGTGACTCTGGAAGGCAGCTGCTCAGCCTTGAGAAGGGGCCCATGCCAGGCCCTCCCCACTGGGCTTCCATCCCACCCACGTCCTCTCCCCGTCCTCTCCCTGTCCTGGCAGGACCTGGTGCTGGAGAAGCTGAAGAGCCAGCAGCTGAGCAGCGAGCTGGACAAGCTGAGCCAGGGGCTGGAGAAGGTCGGCCTCCACAAGGACCTGCTGCTGCAGGACGAGAGCGGCCACGGCAACATGTGAGCACCCCCTGCTGCGGTCTGTGGGCGCTCTCAGCACGCGCTGCACGCACCCAGCTCCAGAGCTCAGTTCACTCTGCACGGCCTGGGGCTTGCATGTGGGCTCTGGAAGAGGCTGGCGTCCCTTATGGGACAGGGCTTCTTCCTGGAGAGTCCCGGGGAGGAGTGCAAAGAGACTCTTTTGTCCAGTGAGAAGGCCTCTTAATTGTTTTAAAATAGATTTTTTTTAAAGTCAGTTTTAAGTTCAAAGCAAAATTAAGGGGAAGATACAGAGAGTTCCTGAATGCTGTCTGCCCTGCCCAGGAATAACCTCCCCCGTACCCGTAAGCCCCCACCAGAGTGGTGCACCTGTTACACTCGCTGTGTCCCCGTCAACCCTTCATCCCCCAGTGCCCGCAGGGAACCTTAGGGTTCACTCCTCATGCTGCACGTCCATGGGTGTTGACACAGGTGTGCTGCCCGGGTCTACGTACAAGATCCTACAGACTCGTTTTCACAGCCCCACACGTCCCTGTGCTCTGCCTACTTATTCGTTCCTCTCTCCCCCACCCCAGACCTTGAATTGTAAAAAAAAAATTAACTATTGTGAACTTCGCCTGCAATTCTTTTCCAAAACGATCTCATTTTCCAAGGGAATCCAATATTTTGCAGAGACCTAGAGTCCCAGCTCCACGTGATGGGTGATGTGGCACCCCGTTGGTGTGGCAAAAGGGCCACGCAGACTTACCACTTACCTAGCTCGCGCTGTGATCTTAGGCAAATTGCTTAACCCTTCTGAGACTTGGTTTCCCCATCTGTAAAATGGCCACGATAATCCCTCCCTAAGACTCTGCTTGTAGAACTGCAGCAGTGACATTTCATTTGAAGCTGTCATGGGTGTCTCTATGGAGAACCCTGGGGAGGGCTCTGGATGATGGCTTGTGGCTCTTATGGTTCTTCTGGGCCAAATGCTGAAGAATTACAAAGGAAACCGGCTCAGTGGGGGAGACAGTTGTTGGCAGCTGGGAGATTGGGAGCCTGTGAGCAGAAGAGACAGCTAAAAACTACTGTATATTTGTATCTTTCAGAAAGTGCAATATTTTGGAGGGCAGAAATGAGTCAGCACTAAAAACAACGTTAGCCATGAAAGAAGAAAAGATTGTGTTCTTGGAAGCACAGATGGAAGAGAAAGCCAGCCTGAACCGCCAGTTACAGAATGAACTCCAGGTGGTAAGATGTGACCCCTTTCCGGGCCAACCGTGAGTCCCAGCCATGAGGCCCCTGCCTCACCTTCTCCAGTCCCTCACCCTGGTAGCAGAGGGGTGGCTGGATGCCCATCTCCCGGAGCAGATGTACTGACCCACGGGGTTCTGAGCGGGGCTGCCATCAGAATCATACGCATCGGGGCCAGATGGAACCAGAGTGAACCAGAGGCCTGGGGGCAGAGGAGTCCAAATCCAGAGCAGCTTTGAGTCTGTTAGGCAGGATCTGGGACACTGGCGAGAATCGGCATGAGACCGTGAGCATCAGGACCAAGAAAGACCCAGAGTCCCAGGGGCACCCTGAGATGGGACAGGTGTGGGTGCACCGGGGCTTGGTCAGGATGTCCACTCCTGGAACATACGTGATTTCCATCTTTCCTTCTTGAAGCCTTGGCGCAGTTCTTGGCTGTGTGATTGAATAAGGAATCTAGAGAAAAAGAGTTCTCGGGCTAGAAGCGACTTTATAACCTCCCCTGGTCCGTATTCCCCAGACTCGCCTCCATTTTGTGGAGTGGGCTGCTGAGGCTTAGGGAAGAGAGAAGACTGGAGTTGGGACTGAGGCAGATTTCTGGAAGGAGAAAGGGGGAGGATGGGCTAGGCTGTGGGCATTCCCCACAGAGCAAGAGCCAGGTGTCAGGCTTATCCCTAATACCAGGTGAGGGGTCAGGGACGCTGAGGAATTGGGTTCGCTGTGGGACTGTCCTCTAGCAGTGAACACAGAGCTCTGAGCCGGCCTCTTCCTGCCCCAAGTCTGCTTTCCTGTTCCCACACCCCGCAGCTGAAGACAGAGTGTGAGATCCTCAGGCGGAACCAGGAGGAAGGCAAGCACTTACAGAACTCTTTCAGACACCCTGTGGAGACTTTGGTCGCCGGCCACCAGGGGAAGGAGCCCTGGGGGCCCAGCCAAAAGGAGGCCACCATGGAGCTGCTCCGAGTGAAGGACCGGGCCATCGAGCTGGAGCGGAATGTGAGTGGGCTGCCCCTGCTGCCTGGGTTCAGAGAGAGGGTGCAAGCCGCTGTGCCCTAGTGATTGTTCCACTGATGGGCCGCCATTCAATGGGAAGGACCCAGGAGGTCAGAATCTGCTGAGATTTATCCAGATCTCATCGAATACCTTTTCTTTTCTTTTTTTTAAGATTTTATTTATTTGACAGATGCACAAGAAGGGGGAGAGGCAGGGGAGAAGCAGACTCTCCGCTGAGCTGGGAGCCCGATGCAGAACTTGATCCCAGGACCCCGGGATCATGACCTGAGCCGAAGGCAGACACTTAACAGCGCTTAACAGCCACCCAGGTGCCCCTTCTCTAGTTGAATACTTCTTAAGCTGTCCTGGCAAGTCCTACAATCTCCTTTTCATTTGAGATCCCTTTGCCCTTTCTAGTGGAAAGGTGTGGATTCACATTTTCCCACAGCGAATCCAACTGCCTGCCCATGAGACTTGGCCTGCAGCTTGTACACCAGTCCTCCATCTCCACAGTGCTTTCTCAGGGGTTGCCAAAGCATAGCCCGCCACCTGTTTTTGTCAATAAAGTTTTATTGGACCAGAGACATGCCCTTTATTTACATACTGTGTGGGTTCGTCTTCCCACCATAGTGGTGGCAGAGGCCACCACATGCCTAGCAAACCCCCAAATTCAATCCGTCGCTTTACAGAAGAGTTTGCCGGTGCACATCTAATCCCCTGATGCTGTTTGACTCTGCCAACAACCTTGTGAAGCAGGTAGTCAGGACTTTCACCATTGGCAGGTGAGAAAGTGGAGATAGAGTTTAAGAGACTTGACCCTATGGGGCATCTGGGTGGCTCAGATTGTTAGGCGTCTGCCTTCAGCTCAAGCCATGATCTCTGGGTCCCGAGATTGAGTGCTGCATCAGGCTCCCAGCTAAGTGGGGAGTCTGCTCCTCCCTCTGCCTCTCCCCCTGCTTGTGCACTCTCTCTCAAATAAATAAAAAATCTTTAAAAAAAATAATAAAGACTCGATGCTACATCCCGTGTTAGCGAGGGACAGCACCAGGCTAGAGCCCACCTGTCCTCTTGGTGGCATATTTTACACAGTCTTTATCAGTCTTATGGAACAACTTATTTACTCTATCTGCTGTCACTCCTGAGCAAGGTGAGGTGTGGTCCCAGACTTTGACTCCCTGTCCAGTGAGACAAGCTCAGAGAAGTACACTCATGGGGTGTTCCGCAGAAGCATTAATGAGAGAAGAGATCCCTTGGCTTTAACCCCAGCTCGCCTTGGCCTTGCACTCAGATGCTTAGGTTGGAAGCAGTGTCCCCATGATGTGCATGCATTTCTGTCTGGAAAGCACATACCAAGAAAAGGAGCGCTCTCCCCCTTCCCTTGCAGTTCTGTTGATCGTCTGTCTTTTCCAGGAGGGAAACAGGCTACTTCTCTTAACTGGTGGACTCTGGCTTTAGTCCCCAAAGTGTCAGCTCTTGGCGGTTCCTTACAGCCCCTGTGCCTGGGGCCAGTGAACACTGACCGAGCTGATGTCTGATGGGCCTCTTGCTTCTGCCTCCCCTAGAATGCAGCTCTGCAGGCCGAGAAGCAGCTGCTCAAGGAACAGCTGCAACACGTGGAGACGCAGAACGTGGCCTTCAGCTCTCAGATCCTGACGTTGCAGAAGCAGAGTGCCTTCCTACAGGAGCACAACACCACGCTCCAGACCCAGACGGCCAAGCTGCAGGTGAGCCCCATGCGGTGGGCCCCGGGGAGGGGGGCGGGGGGAGGGTATCTCTGGGTCTCCCCAAGACCAGCCCCAGCATGCACGCCAGCTCCTCCTCCTCAGGAAGCCAGGCTACGCGTGGGAGGCTGTGCTGTTCTGTTTTGTGTTTCATAGACTCTTTGTGAGTGGGGGGTGCTGAGCCTCAGGGTGCTGGAAGGTGGTACGGGTGTGCAGCCGTTTCTACCACCGAGCGTCTGACGGCAGGGCTGGCGACTCGGTTTCTTTGCTCTGCCCTGTAGGGTTGCCTGTTTCCCCAAGTCTGTTCCTTGAGATTTTACTAGGAGTGACTTGGAAAGAGATCCTAGGCTCAGACGCGTTGAGCTCAACAGAGTTAATGAGGTGTGTTTACTATAAACGCTGGCAGAGCCTTTTTTAAGCTGATGGGAATTTTGAGTCTTCACGAAGGAAGTAGGGGGTGAAATGGCTGCAAGGCTGTTGAGAGCTTCTAGCAAAACTCCCGTCCCATGCCACCTAGTCGAGGATGTTGGTTTTTATTTATGGTTGACAGATTGTAGGGAAATGAACTAATCCTTTATTAATGCCATTTGTGAGAAAAGCATTTGAAAATGTGCAGCCTGGGTTGGGACGGTATGTAGGAAACTATTTGGCAAAGGGGCTGGGGTTTATTCTTTTAAAATAACAAAATAGGGAGTGCCTGGGTGGCTCAGGGGGTTAAGCGTCTGCCTTCAGCTCAGGTCATGGTCTTAGGGTCCTGAGATCGATCCCTGCATTGGTCTCTCTGTTCAGTGGGGAGCCTACTTCCCCTTCTCTCTCTGCCTGCCTCTCTGCCTCCTTGTGATCTCTGTCAAATAAATAAATAAATGAATCTTAAAACAAAAATAATGAAATAGGGTATCAGTTCATGGTTTTGGTGGTGGTGGTGGGGAGGTCTCTGTCTGGTTTTGCAGTTGGTCACTCCAGCCCCAGAGTGAGTTAGCGCTCCCTGCTTGGTTTTCTGGGGGTCTGGGATGTTGTTGGGCCGTGGTCCTGTAAACATTCATTCGGTGAGGGTGGCTGCTGGTGGTGTTCAGGTGTTCTCTCTTGTTCCTGATTTTCTACGGGTCCTAGAAAAATAGACCTTTAAAAGTGGTCAAAGAGGGTGCCCAAGGAGCTTATCCAGAAAAAGGACACAATTTGCCTCAGTAGGCCACCTGTGGGGAGGGGCACGAGACGGAGCCGCCTGGGATGGTCTGCTGTGCCCCCATCCCCCAGAGTGGTTCTGAAGTTCAGAGGCGATGGCACCCATGTCCCGGTGGCGGGTGCTGCCTGCCTGGAGGGTCCCCGTGGTCTTGATATCTGCCTCCTGTGTTGGTGCGGTGGCCGCGCATGGGGACGCGGGGTCTGTGAGGCTGCCCCTTCTCCCTCCACAGGTGGAGAACTCCACCCTGAGCTCCCAGAATGCCGCGCTCACCGCGCAGTACACCCAGCTGCAGAACCAGCAGACCGCCAAGGAGAGCGAGAACGAGAACCTGCTGCGGCAGCAGGAGCGGCTGGCGGCGGCCCACGAGGCCCTGATGCAGGACCACGAGCACCTGGCCGCGCTGCACGAGCGCCAGTCCTCGGAGTACGAGGCCCTCATCCGCCAGCACAGCTGCCTCAAGACGCTGCACCGCAACCTGGAGCTGGAGCACAGGGAGCTCCGCGAGAGGTGCGTGCAGGCGTCGGGGCCGCCGGGGGTCACCTCCCCGCCTGGGGGCCTCCCCCGCCTTCCCTCTTGGCCCCGCTGCTTCACATTGCCCAGGACTCCGGAACTTTCCAGAAGGGGGTGGGGTGTAAAATCAGGAGTCACTCTCAGCCATTGGGAGCACGTGCAGCTGGAGCCTGAGCAACGGGAGGGTCCCCCCGCATGGAGAAGGCAGTGCCATGGCGAATCCCAGCTCAGGGAAACCCAGCTTCAGGGTCCCTGCTGCCCTGAGGGCTCCCACCCCCTCCCCACTCCACTCCAGATCGGGCATAAAGAGGACATTCCCCGCCACTGCCAATCCACAGTGACTTGCTTCGTTTCCCTGTCTGGGTGTGGGACCCTTGCTTTCCAGCCTTCAACTTTGGCAGCTTTGGAATATGGAGAAAGGGAAGAGAACAGTAGAGTGAAACCAAGTCCATTTTAGCCATCCCTCTCTCTTGATACCTGCCTGCTCTCCTTTACTTACCTGACCTCAAATTTGTCTGCACTGAATTGGACAGATCTTCACTTGGCGCCCTTGACAACCCAGACTCCTGGGTGTCGGGTCTGTTGGGTCAGCTTGTGTTGCCTGAGCTCCTGCCCTGGGTGGGCCCCCGATAGCCCTGGCACCCGGGCAGCTATGGCAGGGATCTGGCGGGAGGGAGGGGTGGCATGCACCTGGCTGGGACACAGGAGGAAGCTGTGTCTCTGCAGAGAGGCTGGCATTTCCCTTGACTCGCCTTCATCGCTGGGTCAGTGGAGCCCTGTGAGGGCGTGTAATGACGCCGAGGGCACAGAGGTGGTGACGTTCATTTATTCACTCACCCGCTGCTTCCTTTCTGCCTCTCTCTGGGCTCCTCTACCTGCTTTACCCACCCAGATCGCCCTCCTTCAGGGGCTGCTGGGACACCTGCCCCCAGTAAGCCAAAATCAGCATCTTCTGTCTCCAGGCATCTCCGCCCTCACTCCCCTGGAGCCCACCCATACTTCATGCAACACTTAGCATGTACTATGTGCACATGCTCTGTCTGGACATGGAGGGGTGCTCCCAGTTGGCTCGGGAAGTAGAGCCCACAGCATTCCCTGAGCTCTGGAATGAGCTCCATGCCCACCACTCACCAGGCACCTATGTGTTATGATAGCCCCCCGTGGTATTCTTAGTGTCTGATTAGAGGGGGAAGGTTTTTGCAGGTGGAATCTGGACCAGCCTTGAGGGAGGAGTGACTGTTGGTTGCCATCTGGTTCCTTGTCCATACAGCGGGCGGAACTATTGTAGTACTCGAATTTTCCCTGGCTGGGCAGGTGGCTTGGAGGCACCTTTGGTCTGTCTGCAGCAGGGCTGGGAGTTTGAGAATGTAGGTACCTGGAACACAGGGGTGATGGCTCTGACATTAGATGCTTGTTTCTTAATTCTCTTAGAAAGATTTACTGAGTGCCCGGCCTCATACCCGGGATTCACGGATGAGCAAGACGCCCAGCGTGTCCTGCCCTTCGGTGGTTACTAGTGGTTACAGTTATCCCTGGTCACTGGCCCTTTTCTAAGCCATTATAGTAGGGAAGCAGGATTTGGGGAACCTTAATCATCTGCCTGTGGCCCTGATTTGTCAAACCTGGAGACTTGTCATCACCTGAAGAGCTAGACCGAGCCTCCACTTCCCGCCGTACACCTGTCCGCAGTGGGGCAGCCTCCACCCTGGGGCTGAAGGCCGGGCGAAAGTTTGTCCTTGAACAGCCGCCCGAGCGTGTTTCTGAGTTTTACTCCCCGACGATTCCTGGTGGCAGGATGGTTCGAGCGCGGCTGCCGTGGGGACTGGGAGCCCAGGGGTGGAGGTCTGAAGACGGGTTGGACACTGTGGTCTGACCGTCTGCGAGTGTGAACAGCTCAGACAAGGGAGGGGGTCTGGAAAGAAGGGTTTCCCTGAGCGCGGACGGCTGAAAGGCGGTGTGTCAGTCACTGCCTTGGTCTAGAAGGGGATCCCGAGTCCTCTCTGAGCACGGATGCTGCGTGCGCAGGAGGGACAGCCAGAGCTCATCATCTGCGCTCTGCTGCCCTCCAGAGCCCGCTGTGCCAGAACCACAGAGACGGGGGCTGCAGGAAGGGGGGAAAGGAACCGAGCAGATGGGGGAGGGAAAGGGCTGTGGTTGGGGCCCATGAGAAAGGGGAGGGGATGTGCGCATGTGTGTGTGCTCACACACGTGTGTGCACGTGAAGACCTGGCCTCTGGCAGCTGCTGGGCCCCTGCCGGTTAAGCCTCCATCCCTACAGCCAAGACAGACCCAGAGCAGGGAGACTCGGTTCCCAAGGGGAGGAGGGCAGAGGGCTTACCCAGCCCCTGGTCAAGAGCGATTACCTGCTGGAATGGAGCTCTTTATTTTGTGGTTCCTTTTAGATCTGTTTGTGCTTGGTGAGCCACCTAGTAAGTATTTGTAACTCCCGAAGCAAAGGGGTCCAAGTGCAGAAAAGAGAGTCTCGGTGTGCCCAGGTGGCCAAGGGAGGGGGTCCTGCTTCAGCAGGAAGTCCAGGGGACTGTGCGGACTTGTCAGGTGGGAAGAAGAGGCCCCGCCTGTTCCCTGCCCTGTCCCCCTCCGCTTTGCAGAGAGCAGCGGCCAGAGGAACCCCGTTTTCTGTGGGAGGTTCCACAGTCTTCCGGGGACTTCGTTCCAGAGGAAGGGAAGGCCCCGGGCAAGCTCCCAATGGGTACGTTCCCCTCCAACAGGCACGAGGACATGCTGAAGCATAAGGCAGAGCTGGATGAGCGGGAGAAGGTTTTGAACACTGAGAGGGAGGCTCTGCAGCAGGAGCAGAGGACGGGCGCCATGGCCGTGGGTGAGAACCAGCGGCTGCGGGGCGAGCTGGACAGGTGAGCACCCAGAACCCCGTCAGGCTCCGTGCAGGACAGCTGCCCTCCCAGATTTCACATAGACCCGCCCTGCCCCACCACAACCACCCTGCCCCACCGCAAGTGGTCCCTGGGGTCCCCTGGCTGGCATGTTCACAGCTGCGGGGCACAGGCTGAGAGGGAACTCTAGCTGGTGGCTGGGACGGAAGGACCCAAGTGACACCTGGGAATGGCGCCTTGTATCCAGCACGGACCCTCCTCTGATGTAGGCCACGTGGCAGTCTCAGGAAGGACACGCCATGGATGCTCATTCTTCACACATTCCCTATTTGTGAACTCACCTCCTTGCTACAATCGCCCCAGATTGATACGGAGAAGGTGCTTTCACTCACATGCCCAGGACGACCCAGAGACGTCTCTGGCTGAGGGCGAACAAGGGTGCTCTGCTTTCTTACTGTAGTTCTCGTACCGTGAAGAAGCATCCTTTTTGAAGTCTCTTCAGTGCCATGGTGTTTTTATAATTTTGCGCTTTTTGGTGGCAATTTTGCTAATTTTTCTTTTTAAAGATTTTATTTGCTTAAGAGAGAACACAAGCAGGGTGAGTGTGAGAGGGGGAAGCAGGCTCCCTGCGGAGCAGAGAGCCCAATGCTGGGCTCGATCCCAGGACCCAGGGATCGTGACCTGAGCCAAAGGCAGAGGCTTTAACCCACTGAGCCACCCAGGCGCCCCCACAGTTATTTAAAATAGCTCCCAAGTGAGGGCTGCAGTGTGGTGTAGGGCTCCTAGTGCAAGGCTGTGCTCCCTTCTGGAGAAAGTACACGTTCAAGAAGCTCCGTTCAGGCACGAGCTATGGTGCTGTGGCCGTATGTTCCCTGAGGGGTCTTCAAACAGAATCCCCGATTGAATAATCGATGTCGTGATCCTTTGACTGCAGTGTGACCAGAGCTTGCAGGAACATATACCCTGTGTTTCTCCAAGAGGCCATGGTTCAGTTCCCGCCAGTCCAGTGATCCTGGGGTCTTCCTAGAGCATCACTCCCTTGAATAACAAGACTCTGCTGTACAACCAGTATCTCATCTCCCCCCCGCCCCCCTTTTAAGCAACAGTTCAGTAAACAGGCTCAGGGATGAACTCACCTGTTCAGAGTTAGTGCCTCCCGTGAATGGCAGAGTCAGGACGTGAATCAGGCCTTGTCTCGTCACAAAGGCATGACCGTGTGAAGCTGCTTCCTCTCCAAGTCCTTGTGCGAGTGTTCTCTGGGGCCACACACTCGGCGGCCTCCAGGGACCTGGGGAGGCTGGGCCCACGGGGGAGGGAGAGCCTGCCCAGAGCTTTCCAGGTTATTTTTCCGTCTTACGCTTTTTTCTGTAAGAGAAATAGGACATTTGAGCGTGGATGTGAGACCTTCAGGTTTTTAAATGTTGGCACGCTGATCCATTTCAAAGAAGCTTTTAGGCCGAACAAGGGACATCTGTGCAGATGTAGTCTGTGGGCCTCCAAATCTTGCCCTCAGAAGCCCTGATTGGATGATAGTGACGATGAGGATAATTTTAGAGGATTTCTCTAATTCCCTGGCATCTCCTAATTTATTCATCTCAGGAGGTGAAATTAGAAAAGAGTTTGAAATTGGGAAGAAGAGCTGGACGTAGACACACGATTTTTTTTTTTTTTTTTTTTTTTTTTTTTTTTTTTTTTAATGACAGAGAGAGATCACAAGTAGGCAGAGAGGCAGGCAGAGAGAGTGAGAGGGAAGCAGGCTCCCTGCCGAGCAGAGAGCCGGATGCAGGACTCGATCCCAGGACCCTGAGATCATGACCTGAGCTGAAGGCAGCAGCTTAAACCACTGAGCCACCCAGGCGCCCTAGACACACGATTTTAAGGCAAAAATATTCTGGATCAGTGTTTCTTTTAAAAAAAAAAAAAAAAAAGTTAACAGCCGAACTCTTTTTTCCAAGTACGCATGTGGATAGGCCAAAGCGTTAAATGTAAAAGAGAGCATCACGGTGAGGCTGCGTTGGGGCACGTGTCTGAGCCTGCCCACTCTGTCTCCCCCAGCCCACCATGGGGCACTGGGGGAACCCTCAGAGAAACCCCAAGGAGCACAGTTTGAAAACTTATTCTGTTCAGCCCCCTCATTTTACACCTGGAAAAAACTGAGGCCCAGAGAGGCTGTCGTCCTGTGTCAGGGTGCCCAGCGGGGACGGAGCCTGTCATGCCCTTCAGCCCTTGGCCTGTGGCTGTCCACCCCCAGGGTCAATTTCCTGCACCAGCAGCTGAGAGGGGAGTACGAGGAGCTACATGCCCACGCCAAGGAGCTGAAGACCTCCCTGAACAACTCCCAGCTGGAGCTGAGCCGCTGGCAGGCGCGGTTCGACGAGCTGAAGGGGCAACACCAGAGCATGGACATCTCGCTGACCAAGCTGGACAACCACTGCGAGGTGAGGCCTCAGGACACGGCCGAGAGCTCCGCGCCCGGGGTGCTGGTGGGTCGGCGCTGACGCTGGCGCTCAAAGACCGTGTGGGGGTGGCCCAGGGGCCAAGAGGGAACGGAGGCATTGGAAAGGGAGACAGCCGCCATGGTGGGCAGGGATGTGTCAGAAAGCACCTGTCCAGCTGCCCTTTGCTTCTCTCAGGTTCGGGGATGCGCATGGGAGCAGCAGGGGTGGTTTCTTATCCAGCCCCGCCGCTGTGTCTACCCTTGTCTTTCACCATTGCAGTTCCGTGTCCACACTGTTCTAGAGAAGTGGCGTGGGTGGCTGACTCTGGCTCCGGCTCCCAGGGCAGCTTGGACAGTGCTCACTCGGGGGCTCCCTGGTTTCCAGAGAGGCAGAGCTGTCCCATGTGCTGTGCTAAGTGGGAAATTTGTCTTCTTAAGCAGCAGAACCATCTCAGATGAGATTATGAGCAGATCCCAGGACAGATAAGGAAGGCAAAGTGGGTGGAGCTGGCAAGAGCGGCCTGGTCCCATCCCCCTTCAAGAAGCCCCAAGGACAGCAGCCTCCCTGGGACACAGCTCCTCTTGCCTCTCGTTTGTCCAGAAACCCTCTCAGAGGCCTTGTCCTTCAAGCTCCCAGTAGCCCGGTGGGACATCACAGCTGAGAAAACAGAGGCCCAGGGCACACAGTTGCCTCCGAGCTCCCCTGTGCTGGGGCTGGGGCACGGGGTGTGTGGAGGAGGTTGGGGGCCGGATCCCCGAGGCTGTCTAAGGCCCAGGCTTGCGATGTTCCTGCTGCATCTCCATGGCGGTACTCCGAGGCAGGAGCTGGCAAATCTCAGCCGAGAGTCACGTCCAGCCCGCTGCCTGTTCTCGGACAGCTGTGACCTAAGACCGTTGTGTACAGTTTTAGGGGTGGGGAGATTCTCCCAAACGATAGGTTGTGGCGGGTGGAAATGTTCAAAAACTTAAGTGTCTGTGATGGGGACGTAGCCGCACCCGTGTGTTTGCGTGCCATCCGTGGCTGTTTCCGGTGGTGGTGGCGGCCGAGTGGGAACACTGCCACAGACACCCCCGGCCGGCCGGGCAAGCCTGAAATACTTAGTTTTGGGCCCTTCACAGAAGAGGTGTGCCAACCCTTGTCCAGAGCAGAGCTGCCCCACGGAAATATAATGCAGGCCACAGACCTGAGTTACGGTTTTCTAGTAACCACACTAAAAAAGTGAAAAGGGGGGCAGGACTCATTTTAATAATCTACTCTGTCTAGCCAACATATCTAAAATACCATTTTGACGTGTGACCCCCCAAAACCCTTACTGAGATATCTTATGTTCCCTTCTTTATTACTATGAAGTCTTCGGAATCCTTGTTTAATTCGGCATGTCACCGCTCAGACCATCTACGTTTGCAGTGCTCCATGGCCTCACGTGGCTGATGGCCACCAGCTGGGGCGGGGCAGGTGGGGATTCGGCTGTCCCTGGGCTGGTGGCGCACTCGGTCCTTGCAGGTTCTCACAGGAGGAGAGGAGCACGTCTCTGTGCGTGTGACCTTGCCCTGGAAGCCGGGTTCCCAGCGGTGGAATCCTGGGGTTGCACTGTTTGACATGCTGATGTGTGTTTTAGCTGCTGTCCCGTCTCAAGGGGAACCTGGAGGAAGAGAATCATCATCTGCTGAGCCAGATCCAGCTGCTGAGCCAGCAGAACCAGCTGCTCCTGGAGCAGAACTTGGAGAGTAAGGAACAGTACCATGAGGAGCAGAAGCAGTACATGTAAGGATGTGTGTGTGAGCGATGCCTGTAGACCGAGGGGCTCTGGCTTCCCCGGGCCCGTGCCAGGACCTATGACATTCTGGGCAAGGAACGGCCCCCGGGCCCATTGGTGTCCCGAGGGCATAGGGACAGTCCATCTTACCAGCACGTCCTTCTCTTGTCGTCCCTGGAATGGGTCTGGGCTTGTGCACCTGTCGTGGTTGGCTCTAGTTTGCTGTTCAGAGGCAATGCCTACTGCCAGAAGCTTCGGAATCTGCTTCTGGAATATAAGCTCACTTGTAAAAACAGGACGGTGCCAGGGCCCCTGGGTGGCTCAGTGGGTTAAAGCCTCTGCCTTCGGCTCAGGTCATGATGCCAGGGTCCTGGGATCAAGCCCCACATCGCACTCTCTGCTCAGCAGGGATCCTATTTCCCTTCCTCTCTCTCTGCCTGCTTGTGATCTCTGTCAAATAAATAAAATCTTAAAGAAAAACAAACAGGACGGTGCCAACAAGCAGGATCTCAGGGAAAGAACTCAAACGGAAGGTTCACGAAGCTGTCACTCTTCGTGGAGGCATTTGTGTGCTGCGGGTTCGGCACTCAGTTCAGGTGGAACCCCACCAGCCTCACAGCAGAGGGGCCCGAGCCCTCGCCTCTGGTTCAGAGGCCTCCTTTTCCTGGCGGCTGTGGGCAAGGCGGATTGAGGGCTCTAGCCCCCATGACTCCCTGAGATAAAGCGTAAGCACTGCAAGGCCTGGGGTCCAGACGTGTCTTGATCCTTTCCGTGTTTCTGAAAACGTGAACTGGTTCCCAACATTTACAGGAGATTTGGCTCAGTAACCTCGGTGTCCTGGCTTCTCTGAAAAACTGACAGATCTGCCCTATAGGTCTCGCGCATGCCTGCCTGGTGGCCAGCTGCCGGGGCTACCATCCCCACAACTCCCCTGCTCCTTCCAGGCCTGCTTTGCTCTTTATCTCCTTGGTCTGGCCCGCAAAAGCTTTCGAGTTTGCCCCCGTGGGAAGGTCATCAGAAACCCGGTGTCAGAGTGGGTCTGGGTCAGAGGTGTGCCTTGGCAGAGCTGACTCTCTCGACCTTGATGCCCACCCAGCGTCCCGAGGGGGAGAGGCACACCTCTCCCCCCTCACCACAGGTGTTGTTAATACACAAACTCTGTGTCCGACCCCTCATGCCTAGTGTTGTGAACGACCTGGCTGGCAAGTCCTTGGGGCTTCTAGAAGTACATAAGTTTTAGATGGTGAGGGTTTTGCTTGAGTTGACTTGCACCCCAACCCTGAGTGTTCTAGCACAACTCTGCAAGGTATCCAGGTTCCCGGAGCCATGCCAGACGTTTCCACGCACACATCCCCGACTTCATGGTCGTGATGGTCATGAGCACGATGACGTCCAATTCCCAGAAAAGGTCCTGGGCTGGGCGGATGAATTCACATTACTTTATTTACAACGGGATTGACAACCCCCCCTTCCCTCTCTCTTCACAGAGACAAATTAAATGCCTTGCGGAGGCATAAGGAGAAACTGGAAGAAAAGATCATGGATCAGTACAAATTCTATGATCCTGCTCCAAAGAAGTGAGTCGATTCATGTGTCGGGGACGTAAGCCCAGAGCAGAGCCCTTCCTCGTGCAGGAGTGGAGTGGAACGCGCTCCCACCTAGAGCGGCGCCCGGCCTGGAGGGCCCATGCCTCCTGCTCTGTGGAGGCCCTCAGTGTTGCAGGCCTCCCCCGGGACTGAAGGAGTTAGATTTTCAGTCTCACCCTCTGTCCCCCAGCTTGTCCTGGGAGGGTCAGCGGATGCCAGCTGACCCTGACGAGACACTATTTAGCCACAACCCTTGGCAAGGGGGGGCAGAGAGTCTGTGGTTTGGGAGCCATTAATGTGGGACAGAAGGGTGGCCATATGAGATTCTGTCTCACGATTTAATAAGACACTGGATGTCACATTCCTGTTTGGGGGACGGAAGCTGTGTACCTGTACCCTTTAAACACGGGAACCTCCGGGCCTCACACACATTCCTCTGGACTCCCTGAACCCCAGGGCAGGTTCACAAATTCAGTCCTTTCTCCAGGGAGCAGCATCCCCCTGGCGGTGGGGCCGGCCCAGTCTTTGCGGAGTGCCAGCCTCCTACGGGAGGCCTTCCCCTGGATCAGGCCTGAGCCTCAGGAGCCGACCTTTTCCACATCCCAACCCAGCCCAACCTCAAAGTTAGGATCACCGTGAATCCTTAAGGTTCTCTGGTGAACCACAGATTTTCCGAACCTCAGTCCTCTTCCCTCTGTCTGGCAGAAATGGAGGCCCAGATGAGACCCAATGCTTTGTGCAAATGCAGTACTATCTAGTTTCGGAGCTAACTTTTTTGGTGATATCAGAATGCCCCCATTTCCCAACAGCTGCAGCTCTATCGCTTGCTCTTGAAATTTGCTGGTTTTCATTTAAACAGCCCACTCTTCCCTCCCCCCCGCCCCCGCTCTCCCAGGCTCCTTCATGCCAGGGACTGGTTGAAGAATGTCAGTTTATTCCACTTACTATTAACATCAGCAGAAAACAAGGAGGTCTGTGACACAGTCCCAAAATGGCATTTTGACTGAAAAATCGCCCATGGGTGGGACTTTATTTTGCACAGATAATCAAGAGTTGGAATGTTACACCATGTCTGAAGTTCTGTTTCCCCAAGAGGCTAGTGTGGATTTCTGCCACGGTGCGCATTTCTACCATCCCTGCGCCCCAAATCCAGTGATCGTAGTGATGGCAAGGAGCGCCATCATTCTGAACCCCAAATTAACGGCTTATGAAGAAAAGCCCGGCTCACGTCAGGGCACCCCGTGACCTGTTGGAGCGGCATCGAGGGTTGGTTGTATCCTCCTAACAGTCTGCTTCTCACTAGGAAGAACCACTGGATTGGTGCCAAAGCCTTAGTCAAGTTCATCAAACCAAAGAAAGAAGGTTCCAGAGAACGACTGAAGTCCACTGCCGAGAGCCCTCCTTGGCAGGTGGAGTCCCCAGACCCGGCCTCGCCATCTCCTCAGGCCCTCAGATTGCAGCCAGAGAACCCCGAGGCCACCCCATCTGGCTCCAACAGTACAGAAGAGCGCGACACCCTCAACGGGCCTGTGGGGAAAGGTAGGAGCAGCTGACCAGGCTGCCGTTGGGCGAAGGAGGGGACGGGTGCTCGGAAGGGCTCTGCCTGGATGGGGCAGGACGAGAGACAGAGTGTGGGTGTCACACGCGTGCCTATAGGAACAAGAGGGCGTGTGGCTTGCACAAAGATCTGCCTCCTTGCCTAGGTTCGCCGCCCAGTAGAGAATACAAATTCACATTGGCAGCTTCGTCCTGTGACAGTTTTGTTATTTTAGAACGAGGAGTGTCCCACGTCATGTAAGCTGTGGTAGCGTCCCGGGCCGATGATGACGCAGGTGCAGTGGAGACGGGCTCAGGGGTGTGTGTTTCAGGGCTGTGTGTGTCAAAGAGTCAGGGGCAGCTGTTTCTGGAGGGAGATCCTCGGTGCATTTAATCCCTTCTGTGCATACACGGGATCTTCAGGAATTCCCGAGTCCTCCCAGCCATGGAGCCCTGCCTACCTTTGTACTTACAGCTGTGTTCTGGAGTTTGCCAGAAGTTCTGACATGGATTCCTAGTCGTATGTGGTGTATTTCCTCTAACCTAAGAGGCTCTCAGCGGTATGCTGTGTAATTGCTGTCTATACTGCCGGGAGAAGCACAGGCAGCCTGAGGAGTTCGTGGTTGTGTCACACTCTGGTTAGAGGGCTCTTCTGCAGACTCAGATTGTTGTGCACAGACACACGGGGAACACAGGAGCGCCGTGCGTGGGGTGTGCCCGTGACCGCTCCGTCAGAGGCCCCACCTGGCCAGCGGTGACCATCAGACCCATCGGAGCTGTGTCCGGATTGCGGAGATGTGAAGGAATGGGGGAAATTGTGTACCTCAGAAGCAACTAAACACAGGAATTGCCAGAAACATTGTTAGGTTTTCAGCTTTACTTTTTAAATATTAGTTTATGGATCCTTTACCCCTAAACCCGCCAGGCGTGCACCCTGAGCAATTTAAATTTTTGTGAAGGACGTTGGAACTTTCTGAAGACCAGGCCTAGGCCTGAGAGCCCTGTGCCCCCGCAGGCTGCTGTGATGGTGCTGAGGGCCAGTGGTGACAAGCTGCCCCGTGAGTGTGACGTGGGCACAAGCCTTTTGGGGGCACCATTCAGTGGGTCTTGTTGTGTCACGTTCAAATGCAGAGGAGAAAGCATGCATGTGCGCACACGTGGGGACGAATGCTGGAGACCAGTTTAGGTAAAGGGCTCAGGAGCCACTGAGCGATGATGAGGCTGAACCTTGGTTTCTGTCTAGCTGGGCGCTCTCACTTCAGGTTTTCCCGTAGGCTCTTCAGAGTTGTTGGCCTTTATCCCCTCAACTTGTGTTATTCTCTGAACTGACTTGATTACCATCGGCCTAATGAGCTAGGAAAACTTGGGGAGGAAAAAAGTATTTGACTGGTCCAGGCTGTTGCGCCGGCCCGTGGACAAGTGGGTCAGGGAACATCATTCACAGCAGCAGCCGCTGTGCACGTACCGGGCGTCCCTTCCGGGCTCCTTTTAGCTGACTGACACGCTTTACCCGGCTCTCGGAGTTCTAACTACCCCCTGAGGTGGGCATGATTAATCATTCCTTCAAAGAGAGTCTTGACGAGATGTTAAACACTTGCCAGTATAATCTCTGGTGGAACTGGGATGCCCACGCGGGGCTGCGGAGCTGGAGCTCGTCACCTGCATGTGCCGGTAAAGCCCTTTAGAACGAGCCGGAGAACCTGGGGCCCCTTGTTCTGTGGCGCGAGCACCAACCACCAGGTGGCGCTGTGGTGGCAGAAATAAGCAAGGCCGTGGTATCCTCCCGGATCCTAAATCAGAAATCCCGTGGCCCTGCTGTGTCCATATGCGTCGTGTTCAGAAAATACGGCTGAGGGCTCTGACCATCCATGAAGTACAGGACTGGAGTAGAGGGTGTGCAGGAGGTTTTAAAGGAAACATTCTTGGTGGTGGGGGGCAAAAAGAGCTATTTTCATTATTTTGAAACTTGTCCCATCAGAAGAGGTTGAGATGCACAGAATTATTGGTGAGTGCTTCAGTAGACCGCCCTCCCGTGGCATCAGGCCAGAAACACACCGTGAGGTGTTTCCCGGGCCCTTGAACAGGAATGGGAGTGGGGCGTGCCCCAGAGTGTCAGGGGGCCTGTCATTAAAATGGATGAGTAAGAGAAGCCGGGTCCTAAATGAATAAACATCCTCCTTTAATAATTTAACACGTCGAAATTGAAAAAAGTCTCAGCCTTCGGCTCCTTGAGCGATACACAGTTCTCATCCCGTGCAGAGAGAAGCGTTGGCGCTAAGACGCCCCTGCGTTGATCACGTTGAGTCAGAGCATAAACGATTCACCGAGTCCTGATTCTGGGCTTGTCTTGGGTATTGTTCCCATGTTTCCTGGGTCGGACAGGATTCTGACCTCCTGCCTGCATTTAGCTAATTTAGAGTCGTTTGTTGTATTATCCATTTCATTCATTTATTGTTTTTTTTTTTGTTTTTTTTCCTTCCTCTCTTGGGTATCCGGGGAATAACCATTTAGCTACTCAGCGCAAAAAGAGTCCCTTTTTGAGAAGCAAAAGCAAGGACAAAGACAAGTCTCCAACGGCCCATCCGACTCTCTCTAAACGCCTGCGGTTCTGGTCTTCCTCTGACATCCCATCCTCTCCTAACGAGCCTATCCCTTTTTCAGAAATTGGGGATTTCTAATCCTTTTCCTTTATCATGTGTTTTCATCATGCATCCTCCTTCATTTCTGAACTTCAAACAAACCAAAAAAAAAAAAAAAAAAGTACCTAAAGGCCTGATGACCCCCAGTGGACTCCTCCTCCTGATCCCAATTCCAAGCCAAGTTTAAAGTAGCCAGCGTGGATTCTGATTTCAAAAGAGAAGATGAGTTGTCACACCCTCTGGACCATTTCTGCAGCACAGCACAGTTGTAGGGAGCCTCGGGACATCCACGCGCAGGTCCGTGGGCCAGGATGTCCGCGCTAAGTAAGTCCGGTGGCCGGGTGCCGCCCCCCCCACGCTCGCACTCGCAGCCCTATGTCGCGCCCGTGTGTGAAGCAGAACTGGTCAGTTGTTGCTTTGCTTCCTAAAATAGACGGCCTCTGTCAAGTGAGATTTTTGGTTTTTTTTTTTTTTTTTTTTTTGAAGACTTCTAAGCAGCTGAATTTAAAGCTGCTGTCCTTTCCTCCTCCTCCGTCAGAGCACTGAGTTGTGGCTTTTGCTGTCAAGGCCCTTTGTAGACGTGCTCTGGGTCCCGAAGGATTTATGGCTGTGTTCCAGCAGTTTGTATAATTGGATCGATGTTGCCAAGCCAGAGGTCAGCCCAGAATGAAGTTTTACGACCTCTTGGACTCGGATGTTAGACGGCCTCGGACAGAAAGCCCGTCCGCACACCACTCACGCCCCGAGCAGGGGGAACGCTGGTCGATAGAGGCCTTTAGCTACTGCGCTGTCTGCTGTCTGCTGTCGTTCTCATGCCGTCTTCTGAGTTTTGCCACATCTTTGTATCCACCTGTGTGGTTCATGTACATGTCTTCCCTTGAATTGACTCACTGTTATCGCTTAAATTTATTTTAAATTCAAGGGAGAGATTGTTAGCAACTGTCCGTGAGAAACCGGTGTCACTACAAAAGCAAGGTAACTGTACGGACAGATACATACCGATTAAGCTGTTGAGGTCGGTTGATGTGGCACTGACTTCATGTCATATGCTTCGCCTCGGGGACCCTGGGCACCCATGGCCCCGGTCCTCAGGGACCCTGTCTCGCCAGCATGCTGTCGGCCTTGTCCTTTTTCTCTGCCATCCGTGCTGTCCGCTCCCCTCCACCTCCCCTCCGCTCCTCATTTTAACTGCACCTGTTGGATGCTTGTCCCGACTCATTCCTCCAGACTTGAATCTTGCTTCTCATCAAGGGTATCTTCCAGAATCCAAATTTTGCCTTGGTTTCAAGTTGTAAGATTTGGGCATTGAAAACGTCCCAGGGAGTGCAGACCCCCAAGTGGCTGAAGGGCCGGCGGGATCAGCCCCGCGGGAGGTCGTGGCACCGGGTCCCGGCCTTGGGGTACCTAGAGGGGGACATGGTACGAAACAGGGCTGTCCTCATGCTCAGGGCTCTGGCCGCACACGTATCTTCCATTGAGAGAGCCTGGCCCTGTTCCTACTACTAGGCAGTGGGAGAGTTTTTTGTTTTCTTTTTTTTAATGTTTTTACAGAAAAAAATTTTTTTAATGGGAGTATGTGTTCAGGGTAGATAATGTAGCGATTGCAGACGAGCACAAGAAATGGAAAAAGTCACTCGTACAGTGGTTCAGGCTTCTTAAGTGATTGTTAGTGTAGGGGTAAGCTGCCTTCTCAAATCCTAAATGAAGCCAGTTGGCAGGATGCACGTCTCTCCGTCCATCCATCCATCCTGGACCTTCGGGACGTTGGCTGCAGGCCTAGCAAAACCCTGAGAAGACTTCATCAGGATCCTTTATAATCAGGCATCCGAGTTACACACGTGCCCACAGCTCACATGGTGGCCTTCTGGCAACAGCTGGTTCCTCCTCTTGAGTCCTTCTCCTGTCCCAGCCTTTCGGGGTCCCCAGTCTGACCCATGCGTGGAGCTGGGGCCAGCCTCTCTGCCCCCAGCCCCAACCACAGGCCCGTAGCCAGGGACCTCCTGTCAGCACCGCAGCCCAGCTTCCGTCCTTGTGGTCTGTGCACCCCCGGTGCCCCTGCTTCTAGGCCTCAGTGTGGCAGCCCAGCCTTGCACAGGATTATGCCATTCTGTTTCTCAATGTCCTTCTCTGCCCCAGGCCCTGGGGACCTAAAACCAAAGCAAGGGTCCCCGCACAGAGGCAGCCTTGACCGCACAGATGCCTCCGCTGACCCAGCCGTGAAGCTCTGGCCCTCGGAGCTGAGCTCCCGGACCTGTTCGACCTCAGCTATCACTACAACCCCTTCCAGCTCCACCTCCCTCTCCCGGCACCCAGGCCGCACCAAAGGTGAGTCACGGGTCCTTCCCCAAGACCTCAGGCTTGCAGAGACAGGTGGTCAGCAGGCCGCTGAGGCTGTAGACCTGCTTTGCCGTCCCATAGACCCAGCTTTGGCCCGTCAGCCGTGTGGTGTGGGGCGGACAACCTCACCCCCTAGCGGCCCAATCCTCAGCCGCTCTCACCACCTCCATTCAGGAATTGGTGGTACCAAGTAGCTCCGGAAGGGACGTGAACGACAGTTTGGGCTAAAAGCAGGCAACGCCTTAACCCACGTTGGTAGGAGTTTGGAGGCTTATTCTCTGTGGAGGAGACGTGACGGGTCTCTGAATCCAGAGGTGGCTTGGGGGAGTAGGAATCAGGGCTCCTTCACTGAACACAAGGGGATCCGGGGAAGGGTTTACACAGCGAGTCTCTCCCAGGGGCCAGCAGCCATGCCTGGTTGTACCTTCAGATATGAGGTTAAAGTGTTCTTCAAGGGATCTGATAAGCCTGAGAAATTCCCCCACAGAGCGGCTCAGTCAGATCTTGTCAAGCAAACCTCTGAAAGTTCAGGGACTCCCCGGACATACAATAGCAGTGACCCAAATGAGTGTGGGGCCGCAGAGTCACCCGACATGCAGCACAGAGACGGCCACTGTGCGGTGTCTGTCTTTGGCGTGTCGGGCGAGGTGACGCGTTCGCCCCACAGCACAGGAACGGGATGCTGTAAGCGAGAGCAGTGAAGGGAAAGGCTCTTGGCAATCTAAAATATGCGAACAGAAAGGAAGATCAAGCCTCAGACTAAGAACGACATCCCTCGTGTAACTAGAGATAAGAGCGTATCCGAAGCCACAGCTGGCGGAGCCGGGAGGGGTGCCTCTCGGGTGTCGGGAGTCAGAACTGGGAAAGGCGATTGCATTTCATCATCGCACCCCCCAACTCGACTCCTGAAACCTGGCTGCGCAGAGCCTTGCTTTGACAGGTAGAGTGCACAGGGTCCCCGCCCTCGGGGTGCACCTGGGGAGAGGAGAGGGGCGAGCACAGGGCGGCCATGCAGGCCTTCTCTGCTCCCGGCTTGATCCTGGAAGCAGCAAGTCGCTTGCTGCTGGGGGTCAGGGGAATGGGGCCGTGTACCAGCTGGGACGGACAGTCAACATTTCCCCTCCCCCTTCTCTCTGGGTTTGGGGTACAGAAGCCCTGTCTGGTCTCTGGGTGGGGGCTGGGGACTCCCAAATCCCCCCAGACTTCGGCGGCCTGTGTGGCTCAAGGGCCAGCCAGCCCTTCAGACTAACCCACGGGCTGTGTCAGCCTAGGTCCCGTTCCTAAACCAGAGTCTGAGCCTAGAAACACCTCTGGCTGTTCCTACACCTACAGAGTCCATGGGAAAGTCAGTCACTGCTGCAGACCCTGCCCTGGCCACGCGATTTCCCAGCAGCCCATTCTCACACTCCTGTGTTCACGTCCAGTGGGCACATAGCCAGTTTCAGTGGAAGGAAACCCCCTTAGAATCAGCCGTTTTTTAAGTTATTCTGGTTTCTTTGAGAGTAGAATTTAACAAACAGGATCAGGGCCCTGTGGAGTTGCCTTTGCTTCTAGGCCCTTCCAGTAAAGGAAGAGAGGACAGATATATATTACTGGTTTGTGTCCATTTCCAATACAGATTTAACATTGCAGGATTTCACATTTGCACGTCCTTTGCTTTATAGAATGCCTGTCTCCTGAAACATTTTTTTCCCCTGAAAATATGCAATAATGTTTTTTTTTTTTTTAAGATTTTATTTATTCATTTGACAATCAGAGATCACAAGTAGGCAGAGAGGGGAAGCAGGCTCCCTGCCGAGCAGAGAGCCCAATGTGGGGCTCGAGCCCAGGACCTTGGGATCATGACCTGAGCCGAAGGCAAAGGCTTTAACCCACTGAGCCACCCAGGCATTCCTGCAATAATGGTTTAAAAAGTAATCCTACCAGTGCTACCAGTCAGCATAAATTCAGCAAGCAATGTTTTCTTTGTAGTTCTTTTTAGTCCTTGGATTTTGTCTCACTAAGGATGCTCTCATAGAGTTTTACGTTAAAAATTCACTGCAGATCACTGTTTCTCTCTGATAAGGTTAACAGTTTGACACAGTAAGCTTTGTTCCTGTTTTTAGTTTTAGACTTTTTTCTTTGTAACCCTGTGTGTTTTAACGTGTAAAATAACCAAACCAAAAATATTCGAAAACCTGAATTACATGACAAGGTATACTTGGTGCCCTCTCTCCCCCTTGGTCCCCGCGACTCCATTCCCAAAAACACCCTCTGGATAAGCTTTTCTCTTAGTCCCTTGTTTATATTCCCGGTATTTCTTTCTGTAAAAATAAACCAAAATAGGGGCACCTGGGTGACTCAGTAGGTTCAGCATCCGACTCTTGATCTCATGTCTTGATCTCAGGGTCGTGAGTTCAAGCCCTGTGTTGGGTTCCACATTGGGCGTGGAGGCTACTCAAAAGCAAAAACATGATAAATAAATAAACAAAATCTACACACCTTGATTTTTTTTTCCCCCGGGCATATATCATGGAGATCTTTCTTAGTCTCTTTCTAGCTCCATGCTAATGAAAATGCCCACATCTCGATCCTTTCAACCACCCCACCCCCAGAGCTGATTTCTAGAAGCAGGGTTGTCCTGTCAAAGGACAAATAAAAATGTACTTTTCCTAAATAAGAGTCTATAGTTGTTCAGAGTGTTCCAGAAAACCCTGTCTTAACCAGTGACCTTACTTCCACCATAGGCTATAATTCAGATGACAGCCTCTGTGACCCATCCCTGGAGCTGGAGTTCAACCACAGGCCGTACGGTGAGTGCTCAGAGCCTCGCACCCTTGGGCCCGGCGTCTCAGACTGGGTTTCATCAGCAGTGCTTTTCTTTCGAGCTCAGTCCCATGTGGAAAACAGGTAGACGTGACGTTGTTGCATTGAATGGGATTGCAGAGGGCCACGGTTCCTCCAGACTCCTTTCCACCCTCCCCAGGGGCCTGGGCATGTGACTTCTGCTTCCATACCTCCCATGACAGGGAACTCACCACCTTAAGAGTATCCCACTTCCACAGGTTCCAACTCCCCTTGCTTGAAAATGCCCCTGAGGTTTGCCAGGATGTTCTGCTGACCCCGGTGGGAGCCCTGGAGGCAGGGAGGCCGCTCATTGTTCTCACTTGGATTTTAATTATCTAGAGTAGCTCTGAGATGTGTGTGGTCTTAGAAATTGTTAGAAGCATTCGGCCATTTGACTGAGCTATATTGTAAATTTCTGCAGAAGGGAAACAGTGAATTATATACCAGCCTTCTCAAAAATTAAAAGCTGCTGTGGGTTTTAATGATTTTTGAAAAACAAAAGTCCTAGTAGGGTGGGAAAATAATTCTTTAAAAAAAAAAAAACCCTCAGAACTCACAGTGAGTTCTGTTTTTGTTTTTTTTAAAGATTTTATTTATTTGACAGAGATCACAAGTAGGCAGAGAGAGAGGGGGAAGCAGGCTCCCCACTGAGCAGAGAGCGTGATGCAGGGCTCTATCCGAGGACCCTGAGATCATGACCTGAGCCAAAGGCAGAGGCTTAACCCACTGAGCCACCCAGGCGCCCCGAGTTCTGTTTATTTCTAGTCAACAATAAATGTAGGGGCTAGCGTTGTCTCCTACCCCAGTCATCATCTTTTTTTTAAAGATTATTTATTTTCAAGATATTTTATTCAACAGAGCCACCCAGGGACCCCTATTTATTTTTTTTAGATTTTATTTATTTATTTGGGAGAAAGAGAATGAAAGAGAGCACATGAGAGGAGGGAAAGTCAGAGGGAGTTAGAGTCAGGCTCCCCACTGTGCTGGGAGCCTGATGTGAGACTTGATCCTGGGACTCCAGAATCATGACCTGAGCCGAAGGTGGTCGCTTAACCAACTGAGCCACCAAGACGCCCCTTAAGATTTATTTTAGAGAGCAAGAGCATGAGTTGGGGGTGGGTGGGGCAGAGGGAGAGAGAGAGAGAGAGAGAATCCCAAGCAGACTCCCTGCTGAGCATGGAGCCCAACTCGGGGCACCATCTCACGACCCTGAGATCACAACCTGAGCCGAAATCAAGAGTCAGATGCTTAACGGACTGAGCCACGCAGGTGCCCCTCCTACCCTAGTCATTGTCGTAAACCTTCTGTGATGCTGGTGTTGGACAGATACAGGCACCACACTCGGCGTGAGAAAATACAGGTTCTGTGGCAGAACAGTTTAATGCATGGGCCCTCGTGTCTTCACACCGAGGGGCGGGGAGCACACCTGGGAGTACTGGCCCCCGTGCTCTGTTAAGGCACCCTGAGGAGCCAGATTGGTGCTCCAAGAGCTGACCACTCAGGGGTTTTCTTCCTAAGTACTCTGATTCCTTGAGCTTTTCTTAGCAGGAAAAAGAAGGAAAAGCAAAAGTGCTTTGGGGACTAGGGGACTCCTGGTAGCCCAGTCGGTTAAGGGTCTCCCTTTGGTTAAGGGTCAGGTCATGATCTCAGGGTCTTAGGATTGAGTCCTGCATTGGGCTGAGCAGGGAGCCTGCTTCTCCCTTGGCTTCCCTCCCACCATGCTCTCCGCCCCTTCTCTCTCTCTCTCAAATAAAATCTTTAAAAAGAAAAAAAAGTGGTTTGGGTCCTATTGATTTGTATCTCCCTTTCCTCTTAATGAAACTTCATTCCTTTTAAAAAGATGTGCATTTTTTCTGTCTTTTTTTTCCCCTCCCAGAGAGGAGATTTAACTCTGCTTTTATGCTTTTCACGAAAACTTAAGTATTTTTTGGCTCCTCCCCAAACCCCATTTGCTAATACTTGTTTTCCAGATGCCTGCTCTTTGCAGAGTGCACAGCACTTGGGAACCCCGCACCCTATAGACCCAATCAGGAGAGCGTCCCTGGGGCATGGGGAGCAGAGCATCTCCCATGCTGGCCTGTCTCCAGGTCTCCCTATAGTTCGACCCAACACCTGCTGTGTGCTGAGGGGATATGGGGATGACAGAAGTGCGGTCCCTGTCCCCAGTGGTTCCTGGTTCCAGGGCTCCTGGAAGAGCAGACCAGGAGAAGCAGGTCTGCTGGCCTTGAAGGGGTAGAGCTGCCCCTCCTGCTGACTCAGCCTATGACCTGAGAGCTCCCACACGCCGCATCGGGCACACACTGGCAGCAGCCACAAGGGCTGGTTTCTCTGGCCCTTGTCCCTGTGCAGGTCGATTTTCCCCTCGCAGGTAGATGTGCATTTGAGATGGGGAAGCAAGGAGCTGAGGGACCACGAATGGCCAGGGAAAGCCAGCTCTCCCCCACCCCGGGCCCCCCTCCCCGGTTCCTGCACCGGCCCCTGCAGCTCACCGGAGTGAAGGTGCCCGTGTGCAAGCCCACACCCCCTTGTGCACAGGTGCATGTGTGCGACCCTCAGATGCCCGGCTCCCACTCTCTCCAGGTCTCCCCGGTTCCAGAAAGCTCTGTGCCATCAGGGGAGTGAGTCCTTCCACCTCAGCTGTTGGCTCACACCGAGCCTCCCTTCTCTCCAGTCTGTTTGCAGTGCCAGAGTCCCTAGCACTAGAGCTAATAAAGACAAAGCTAGTGGTCGTTTCTGGATCGCCTGTGGGATGCTGTGCCTCACACCCACTTTGGTGAAGCTGGATCCCCTGAAGGGAGAACATAGAGAAACCCAGAGTCCGCCCTTCCGGAGGACGTTGCCTTAACTTCAGCGTAGAGCGGCTTTGTTACGCAGCTTTTCTTGGATTCGATGGTTCGGTCGGGGGCCCACCTGCCCCTGGCCATTCAGGCTGAGTGTCTCTTCCTTCCAGTGTCCCGGCCAGACAGCTTGGAGAGCAGTCGGAACACATCCAGCGACAGCTCGCCTCTTAACCTGAAAGGTAGGTCAGCCTTGACTTCCGTGCACTTCTCGTTATATTTGGGTCTTTGGTTCTGGGCTCATTTATTTTTATACTTCGAGCAAACACACAGGCTTCTCTGCTGCCTCACGTGTTTGCACGTATAGTCCATGTCATGCGGGTTCAGGGCCAGACCCGGGTGTCTGAGTGAATCCCTTTACCCCCGCCCAGCCCAGGGTGCCTGGGCCCAGCACCCCTGCTCTGAATCCACTACTTTATCTGTAGAGTGGGGTGTCATTAGGACCAGGAGTCTGGGGTGGCAGAGAGCACAGCTGCACCATTCTGATTCTTTCCATATTTTAACCACTGTAGTGCACGGTATCGTCTGTCTTAACGAACATTTCTGTGCATTTGAAAAGGACGTGTATGTTGTCCCAAGACTAGAAGCTTTTCAAAAATTTTTTTCTCTTAGCATGCACCTGACCGGCCCATGGAAGACACTAGCATGTAGCAGGCCTAAATAACCCTTCAGTGAACGGATGACACCTGACGAGCATGGGGCCTCATAGTGATGAATATTAGATAGTCACTTGAACTTCACCAAGAGCTCTCCACTTTTATCTCAAGTTACTTTATTTTTAAATGCCAGACGGAGACAGGGGAAGCCTCCTACGCTGTTGGTGGGAAGGCAAGCTGGTGCAGCCACTCTGGAAAACAGTACGGAGGTTCCTCAGAAAGTTAAAAATAGAGGTACCCTATGACCCAGCAGTTGCACTACTAGGGATTTACCTCAAACACATAAAGGTCATGATCTGAAGGGGCACCTGTACCCTAATGTTCATAGCAGTGATGTCTATAATCACACTATGGAAAGATGTCCATCAACAGATGAGTGGATAAAGAAGATGTGGTGGAGATATGTAAGGGAATATTACTCAGCCATCAAAACAAATAATTTTGCCATTTGCAATGACGTGGCTGGAACTAGGGGGTATTATGCTAAGTAAAATAAGTCAATCAGAGAAAGATAATTATATGATTTCACTCAATATGTGGAATTTAAGAAAAAAAAACAAGAGCATAGGGGAAGGGAGGGAAAAATAAAACAAGATAAACTCAGAGAGGGAGACAAACCATAAGAGACTGTTAACCATAGGAAACAAACTGAGGGTTGCTGGAGGGGAGGAGGTTGGGGAGATAGGGTAACTGGGTGGTGGGCATTAAGGAGGGCAGGTGATGGAATGAGCACTGGGTGTTACATACAACTATGAATCACAGACCTCTATCTCTGAAACTAATAACGTACTATATGTTAATTGAATTTAAATAAAAATAACAAATGCCAGACTGAAATTCTGAAGCTCTCAAAAAAAAAAATTTTTTTTAAGTAGGCTTAATATGGGCCTTGAACTCACAGCCCTGAGTTCACGACCTGAGCTGAGATTGAGATCAAGAGTCAGACACTTAACCTACCAAGCCACCCAGGCGCCCCTTTCCTAAATGTTCTTACTATCAAAATCCCAGCCTGGGAGTGCAAAAACAATGAATACTGTTACGCTGAAAAAATAAATAAAATGGAAAAAAAAAAAAAATCCCAGCCTGGGAGAAGTGCGCCCGGCTTCTCTGCCAGGGTTCTGTTTTGGGTGAACCCAAGACAGTCCAGAGCTGCTCCGGAGGCAGGCAAGAGAGGGGAGGGAGACTCAGGTGTGTGCCTCTGTACCACCCCACCCCACCACCCAGGTTCCTCCGACCAGCTCCACGGCAGGTCTGAGAGCTTCAGCAGCGAAGACCTGATCCCCAGCAGGGACACGACTGCTCTGCCACGGGATGCCAGCACCCCAGGACGAACCGCCCTCGGCCGCCATGAGCACCCCCCACCCTGGAACGGGCCTCTCCCCCAGGACAGCGTCCAGAAGAGAGGCGCTGCACAGCCCCATGCGGGGGGGCGGCCCTGCTCTCCCTCGCCGAGCAGTGAGATGGTCACGCTGGAAGAGTTTCTAGAGGAGAGCAACCGGAGCTCCCCGACCCCTGTGAGTGGCCCAGGGCTAGGACACCGCGTGCCTCTCTTCCCCCGCCCTCTCCCTGAGTCAGGACCCGGGGCAGAGACCTTGACAGCAGAGGCATAGAAGGGGCCAGGGCAGGGGTGCCGTGGCCTGGGTGCAGAGCTGGCGTGGGTGGAGAAGGTTGCCCACCAGCCGGCAAGCCACACACACTGGCCACCAGCCCCGGACCCCAGGGGCCGTTGACTCCATCTGTGGAGTGAGCCAGCAGGAGTTCTTTGCCAGCACGGTGGGCAGGGATGGGGTGTGCCCCTCCAACCTAGGAGCTTCTCTCAAGATAGGGCCAGCCCCCCACTTGGCAGGGGGAGGATCTCACAGTAAATTTTGTGGTGAAGCTCTGACTTACCCACTCACCCTGAGCCTTCACCAGCAGAGGTCGGCAGACTGTTTCTGGAAAGGGCCGGAGAGTAAATGTCTTGGGCATTCCCGACCGACCGTAAGATCTCTAGTCGACCGCTCAGCTCTGCCGTTGCTGTGAGAACACAGATGGAGCCCATCTCTCAGCGAACGGGCACAGCTGTAGGCCCACAAAACTTTCCTCACGGACGTTGACATTTGAATTTCGCATAATTTTCATGGGTCACGTAAGGCTGGGTGTTTTGGGGGGGGGGTTGTTGTTTTTTTTTTAAGATTTTATTTCTTTTTTGGACAGAGAGAGGGAGACAGTGAGAGAGGAAACTCCAGCAGGGGGAGTGGGAGAGGGTTTCCCGCCCAGCAGGGAGCCCGACTCGGGGCTCCATCCCAGGACCCTGTAGTCATGACCTGAGCCAAAGGCAGATACTGAAGGACTGAGCCACCCAGGCGCCCCATGGCTGTTCTTTTTAAAAAATTTTGTTCGATCATTTAAAAACATAAAAGCTGTTCTTAGCGCATGGGCCATGCAAGAACTTGTGGCAAACAGATTGAGCCACACAGCTGGAGTTTGCTGGCCTGTGTTCTGCGGCTCTGACCCCCGGATGTCCTGTACATGGGGGTCCCCGTCCTCTGTCCCCTCTTCAGGGCCTCAGTTCAGCTCTTCCGAAGTGACAGGCACGTCTTTTGCACTCTGTGCCTGACTTCAGTCTGTGAGCAGCTGCGTTACTGGACACGTGAACATGCTGTCTTGCAGTTGAGCTCTTTTAAGGATTTTTAATGCTTCCAGGATTCCGTCTCATTCTCCTTCGACCGCTGAACTTTCCTTAGCTGCACGGTAAGCTCTGTGAGCCCCGTCAGCAGGCCGTGGGGGAACACAGTCTCGTTCAGTAGCTGTTTACTGAACACCTACCGTGTGTGACGCAGTGTGCCTAGGGCCTGCTCTTGAGAGCCAGAGCAAACCAGTGAATGGCAAATGGCACACTTGCTAGTGTGGTCTCGTGTTGTCCCTGAAAGGAAATGGAAAACGTGGTCCCTGCGCTCCCTCCCTTGATGTTTCCATCTGGCAACCACTTACTCTATGTGCTGGGAGTTGGAGAAACCAGACAAAAGCCCTGCTTCTTTCAGGAAGTTTAGGGTCTGCTCAGTGGTTCCCATATTCACCAGGTGGCCTTGCCAGGACACAGGCTGCCCCCAGAGCTTCGGGCTCCGTGAGTCTGAGCTGGGGCTCCTGGAGAATCTGCAGCTGTCCTGGCTTCCCGGATGAGGCTCTGGCTCTCGGCGTGTGTCCAGGCATCCCACACCAAGAAGCCCCGATCTGGTGGAATAAGTGAAAATAGTCCAGAAAGCAGGGCTGCCTGCACTTGGGAGACTTTCCTTCTCCACTCTTTTCTGACTACGTACATGTCACAGTGAGTTTGCTTTCCCTTTGCAGATTTCAGGGGAGAGGAGCAGCTCTGTGCAAAGCGACAGGGCCCACCCTGTTCAGCTCAGACCTGTCCCTCGCACTGCTCCTCACTCACGCTCCATATTGTCACCTGTCCCTTTACAGCCTAAACAAGCCCGAAATAAACTTGCACGGTGGCAGCTCATGTTGGGGGCTGCCATGTGGCCCTGGAGAGCCACGTTTACCTCTCTGCCTGCCCAGGATGCGGACCCCCTGCCAACCCCATGCACCTGGCCCTTCCCCGCCCCAGGGAAGTCACAGCCTGCCCCACCCGGGCCTCCACTCCCTGGGTATTGATGATGCTGGGAGAGGGGTGTCTCAGAATGGGCTCCTGGGTGGCCAGAGCAGGTGGCCCCCTGAGGGTGCATATGGAGAATTAAAAATGTGCCACGTGGACCCAAGTGGCGCTATCAGCCGCTGCAGTCAGACGTCACGCAGCAGGAGGCGTTCATCCCTAGTCTGCTCTCTAGATGCGGGTCCTGTGGCAACCCTGAGGCTTCAGCTTCCTCACCTGCTAAAGATTGTTTTAGTCCAAAGCAAGGTTGCTTTGACAATGAAGGGAGGGTTTGGTTTCTTGGTGATTACACCCACAGTTCTTAGCACAGAGCCTGGCACTCAAGAAAGGGTTCCCGTCAGTGTTAACAATGGAAGGTCTTTTTTTTTTTTTTTTTAAGATTTTATTTATTTATTTGACAGATCACAAGTAGAGAGGCAGGCAGAGAGAGAGAGGAGGAAGCAGGCTCCCTGCTGAACAGAGAGCCCGATGAGGGGACCCTGGGATCGTGACAGCCAAAGGCAGAGGCTTTAACCCATTGAGCCACCCAGGCACCCCAACAATGGAAGGTCTTAACACACGCTCCACCAAGATCTGTGTCCTTGCTGAGCATCAGATAGCAGAGTGTGCCTCCATCAATTTGAGCATCCAGATGTTTCTAGGGGCCAGGAGCTGTTGGCAGGTGTGGACGGCTTCTGAGCTCAGCTCTCCCCACCCCCACCTGCCACGTGAATGTACTTCCTATCCTGGGTTTTCGGAATCCGTCGGTCTAAGGAGGAACCTCTGCTTGGCTCCTCCAGGCTCTGGGTCCTGACAGGGGGCTGAAGTTACCAAGCGGCATCATAGACCCTGGCCTCTGGTGACTCTATGTGCCTGCAGGGTGGTGGAGAGGACACCGGTTCACCAGCCAGGGGAAGCCCAGCCCCTGAGGGGAGCAGACTGGTGGGCTGTGCCATCCCCTGCCTTTGGTCCCCCCCCAGGCAGCCCCATGGTCCTGGGCAGTCTGCGTTTGTTGCTCCCACCCACCCCCACCGTGCCCGCCTCTCACGGGGCAGTGGTCTGAGCGGCAGTGAGGGTTCTGGCTTTTTAAGAGCCGCTCTTGCTCCCTTTCCTCAGTGGCCCCAGACAAAGTCCTTGGGGTGTGTCTGAGCGTGGTGGGCTGACTACAGCACTAGGGGTCGGCTTGCTCCCCGTGCCCTGCCTGGTAGGACAGCAAGAACAGATGGGGACAGTTAGCTGCGGTCAGGCTTTCAGTCCCGACCTTTCCATAGCGTGGATGAGATTTGTGGGAAGTCTTCTCCTGTCCGGTGTGTGTGCTTGTTTGTGACGTTACGGGTCTGCCACAGTGATGTCTGCGGTTCTCGCCCTGGTGAACCATGTATAGCCCCTGAAGCCTGACCAGGGGTGGTGTGTGAGTGGTGGGGCGACATTAGACCTCGAAGAGGCCAAACAGGAGCCAAAAAAACCCCGCCCTGGCCACCTGCACTGCCCAGAGGACATCCTGGGGTGGGGGTTGGGGGGAGGGCTGTCCCAGCACCGGCCTGGCCCTCGTGGCCACCTCTCACTTCTTCTTTCCTCCCTGTAGGACGCTCCCAGTTGCCGGGATGACCTGCTGAGTGACTACTTCAGGAAGGCCAGCGACCTCCCAGCCACTGGAGGCCAGCCAGGACCACCTACCAGGAAAGAAGGGGTCAAGATGCCCACCAGCTTTGTGGCCCCCACCATCAAGACGGCCATCAGCACCTCAGAGGGGAAGCTCCCGAAGCCCGGGCAGTATGTGAAACCAAGCTTCAGAGCTGCTGAGGCCGAGGCCCTGCCCAGTGGCCCCCCGAGGCAGGTCCAACCTCCCCAGAGCCTGTCTCTGGGCAGACCCCGGCAGGCTGCCATGCCCCGGACATCCCACACACCTGCTAGCCGGAGCGCGTCTCTGAGCCGGGCTTTCAGCCTCGCCTCTGCCGACCTTCTCCGGGCCAGCGGGCCAGAGGCTTGCAAACAGGAAGCCCCTCAGAAGCTGGGGGGTCCTGATAGCTCAGGGGGCAGAGAAACGGGCAGCCATGTCCTGCAAAGCCCCACACCCCCCAGCTCCCACAGCCTGGCCCGGGAGCGGACCCCACTTGTGGGAAAGACTGGCGGCTCTGGTCAGGGCCCAGGCCCCCGCAGCCGGCCCCCGGATGTGAGGCGCTTCTCACTGGCTCCCCCAAAGGAGGAGAGGCTGGCCCCCCTGCAGCAGTCCGCCACAGCCCCAGCCATCGCCGCTGGAGCTGGTGGTTCCTGCAGCGGCAGCTCCCAGACCCAGCACTTCCCCCCGGCTGCAGCCCAGACCACCAGGACCAAAGCCCAGACGCCCCCCCACGCGGCAGAGGTGGCCGCCGTTGCCCCTGTCCGGGGGCCGCTCAGCCTCTCCGAGTGTGATGGGGTCCCAAGGCAAGGCCACAGTGAGGGGCTCCCCACCAAGAGCCCAGGGAGGTCCCCTGACTTGGCTCCCCACCCCAGCCGGGCCCCGGAGGACTTCAGCCGCGGAAGCAGCTTGAAGAGCACGCCGGCGTCCCCCGAGCCTGGTGGGGACCCGCAGACGGTGTGGTATGAGTATGGCTGCGTGTGACTCATCTGGGCCAGCGGCTTCTGAACCTCCCAGCGACTGACTCACCTTCTAATTACGATGGCCTTTTCTTCTGTCTGCCTGTGGTGCCGGGAAGGGGCTTAGAATGCGGACCGGGGTTCCTGGGCATCTCTCCCGCTTGTTCTGTTAATGAAAACACTGTGCCAAGCCCTGAGAGGGTTACACTCCCGTGTGCGTGCGTGCGTGCGTGCGTGTGTGTGTGTGTGTCTGCTGTATGTGTAGCCTCCAGCAACCGCTGTCTTTTGAACAAATCCACTTCAGCATGGGGACACTCAGAATACAGTGACACAACTGACCCCAGAGTAGACACTATTTGAGCGCGTCCCGGCAGAACACTCATTTACAACTTGGCGACCTCTCTTAAGGCACTTGTGTTTGTGTGTGTGCAAACACACGTTCCCATGGCCAAGCCCTAGTGGTTCTGGAAACTCCATGTCCTCTTCCTAAAAGCCATTTGATCCTAGGAGAAGTCCAGACTGGCCAAACTACAAAGAGCTTGAGGACCTCGGGGAGACGCCAGAATTAGAATTGCTGCTGAAAACCGGAAGTGCGGCCACGCCATTTCCTGGGGTCCCAAGCAATTCCATTTTACCCCAGGGCAGGTGGCCTCGGGCTTTGCCCACCCACTGCTGGCTCCTGGGCTCCGAACGGTAGGCTCTGGGGGCCCCGTGGAGACCTGCCTTCCCTGGCTCACTCTTCTAGAAACACTGGATCTTCTGGGGCTGGGGGCCGCGGCAGAGAGGAGCGCCGGTCTCGGCCCCCTCCCAGCAAGCAGGCGTCGTGTACAGAGGGGAAGCACGTGCAGGAGTGGGTCGTAGGCCTGCTTGGTAATGTGGCTGCCGCCTCTCCCTTTCCCCAGTCTCAGAGGAGAGACTGATTTATTATTTCTGAATAACTTCTTGTGGTAGAAACCAAATTTCTTTTAATATATTGTATATGTACACACTCCTGTGAAATATATATACTTCGAGGGGGATCTATTTATGTTCCATTGGGAGTCTGTCTTTTCTCTCAGGAATCTTACCTGCTGCTTTGTGTATTTGGTCGGATTCCTGACAAACGTTTTCTGTTTAGTAAAGGTGCTCTTTCTGGGATGTACTAAACCTGGTGACTTTTTTCTGTTAACAAGATCAGTTGTAGGAGTGCTTTGGGTTGTGTACTAAATAGCCATTCATTCTGGAACACGAGGACAGGCTGATAATAAAACAGAACGGCAGAGACTCGAGTCCTGGTTTTTCTCACTGGGCGGGGCTGGTGGCATTGGACCGGCCATGGTGGCTGGGGGGACCTCAGGGGGTCTCAGGGCTCTCTGGGCGCCCGGCTTCACCCCAGAGAACCTTCTCGGCTGCTGGAACCCACAGCCCCCTTTGCCTCCAGGTCACAGAACACAAAAGAGCAAGTTTTTCGGGCTCACTCTGCAATGGCTTGTTCCCAGACTCGCATTTATTTTCAGCTTGGAAGAGCTGGATCCCATTTTGGTGTGGGATTCATCTCGTGACAGAAGTTCAGCTTTCAGCTGGTCCTTTGGGTTTTCCTGCAGCTACTCAACTCTGAAGGGTCGGATCTGGAATTTAGATCTCCGGGGCCTCAGTTCAGATGCTTAAGTCAGATGGAGAGAAGGAAACTGGCATAGACCTGCCCACACATGACAACATCTTTCTTCAAATTGTTCTGTCTAGCGGCTTCTTCAGTGTCTCCTCCCTCCCTCCCTGGATGTGAAAGTCCCCTCTTCCCTCTCCTTCCGCCTGTCCCTTCCGGAGCTCTGCACTCTGGCCCGTGACTGCTCAGTGAGAGCTGCTGCCTGCAAGCTTGGGCCCAACTGGGCAGCGCGGCCTCCTCCTGTGGGGCCTCGGTGGGATTTGACGCGTGGCCTGTCACTCCTCGAACTTAGCCTGTGAATCTCTGCCCTCTGGAATGTCTCTTCAGTGCTCACACTTGCCAGCCCTTCATTCACTCACTCACTCTCTCCACAAACTCACTGGAAGCTAAGGAGTGGAATATTAGCCATCAAAAAACGAAATCTTGAGGCGACTGGGCGGCTCAGTTAAGCATCTGCCTTCGGCCCAGGGTCCTGAGATGTAGTTCCAGGGTCCTGAGATGTAGTTCGTATCAGGCTCCTTCTTCGGCAGAGCCTGCCTCTCCCTCAGTCTGTCCCGACCGCTGCTTGTGCTTGCTCTCTCTGACAAATCTAAAAACAAAACAAAAAAACTTGCATTTGCAACAACATGGATGGAACTAGAGGGTATAGCATAAGCAAAATAAGTCAGAGACGGACAAGTATATGATTTCACTCCTATGTGGAATTTAAGAAACAGAATAGGAGCAGAGAGGAAGGGAGGGAACAATAACAAATCAGAGAGAGACAAACCGTAAGAGACTCCCAACCATCGGAAACAAACTGAGGGCTGCTGGACGGAAGGGGGTGAGGGGATGGGGTAGCTGGGTGACGGGCATTAAGGAGGACACGTGATGGAATGAGCACTAGGGGTTATGTGCAGCTGATGAATCCCTGAACTCCACCTCTGAAACTAATACACTATGTTAATTGAATGTAAATAAAATTAAAAACAACAAAAAAAGCTAAAGTGCTAGGTCCTAGAGGCCTCCCCTTCCACGCACCCCCAGGGCTAGCCGAGTGTTGACCAGTCCTGACCTTGAGGCCTGAGGTCACACCTGCTGTCCGATTCCCCCTTGCTGGGCCTGCAGGCCTCAACTCCTGGGTTTGGCCACCCCCGCCCCCACCCCTCTGGCTCCTCTACCTCATCCAGGGGCAAACTGTCCTGCGATCACAAAAACCAGAAGCCCAGGATAAAGGCTTGGCCCTTGTCTCTGCACCCCGCATGTTATAGGCCACATCCTGGACTGAGGATGGGTCTGGAATCTGTACCCCCACCCTTTATCTTAGCCAGCTGTTCTCATCCCAGGTCGCATACACACCTGGCCTTCGGGGTTGGCTGAAGCTGCCTGCCTTGGATGACTTAGTCCTCATGGTATTCACCCCAGGTGACCTTTTGAACCATCCCCCCTCTGCCTACCTCCACACTAACCACACCCATCCCTTTGTGGCCTGGGTCCTCGGCATGGCTCACTTTGAGGTGCACCCAGCCCTCTTATCACTCCCTCCTCTCACCCCAGACAAGCTCATACACATCCACAATTTTAATTACAATCTGTTCCCAGAAGGCTCCAGACATCTCCAGCCCCGGCCTCTCCTTGGAACCTCTAGACCTGACCTGCATTTCCAGCTTGGATGTCCCCAAGATACCACCAACTCAGAACGCTCAACATGGAGGTCACCATCCTCCCCCACCAAAGCTTCTCTACATTCCCTATCTTGTCCTATCTGTCCCCTTACATCTAGACGAGATCCAATATTCCCCTTCCTACTTCCCCGTGTCCTATCCATGACTTCATCAGCAAGTTACAACTCTGACACCTCGTTCACATTCGCAGCCCAACCCTGGCAAGCTTCCCCCCGTGAGCGGCACCCCAGGGTCCTGCTGCTGAGCGGGACATCCCAGATCATGTGTCTCCTGAGCTTCAGGCCCCCACCCTCTGCACTGGCCTGGTAGCTGTGTGACCTTGTGGCTGGGAAGGAGCCAACTGACAGCTGGTATTCATGTCCTTTGCTGAGGGGTGAGGTCTGCCTGGAAAGAGAAGTGGGATCATCTCTGGGACAGGAGGGGCTCACCCTAAGTAGGACACAAAAGTGAGAAAATGAGAGAGGGATAGAAGAAACCTTGGGAAGCATCCAGCCAGCGTTTAACATCCAGCCAAATGTTTATCAACCAAGTGGGGGAAGAGGAAAGAATGTGTGTGCATACACACACACACACACACACACACGTGTGTGTGTGAATAGTTTTGCTGATATAAAATATATAACAAAACTTACAAATAATAAAATGTGCAATACATTTTGTTGCAAAATCCACACATCCCATTGCTTCTCTTAGAAAGCTCTCACTGATTTTTGCCAGACGTGTATTTATAGCCAACGTATGCGTGCCACTCACGGATGCGTGTCGTTCCTGCAGGAAGGCTGGTTCGTATTTTCGTTTATGTTAACCAGAAAGATGAAAGTGAAACAAGCCAAAGATGCATGTCAGAACTTCACCCCCCACCCCCCCACACACCGGTGGATGATGGCATGGCTGCTCGGTCATGCGATGGTTCTGAAGGCAGGACCAGGAGTTTCCTCAGTTTCCCCACTGTTCACATTGTATTGGCTATGAACACAGCACACCTGCCATTAATATGCACCCCAGACCCACTTTTACGTTTAATCTGCCTCTTAACATTTTCTCCATCGTTTTCTTAAGTCTAGACCCTCAAGAAAACATACATCAAGCCTGGATTGGGAATATTTGCCAGTTTCTGTGGTATCGATACTCTCACTAGGGCTGATTCCAAGCTGCTGACCGGGTGTCAGGAAGCGTGGAGGGAGGTGGGAAGGGATGTGCAGCAGCCCCTGTCACAGGACCCCCCACACACCCCTCTACAGTGGGTGTAAATAACCTTAAGAGTGTAAGAAACAGTAAAATAATTAGGAAGTGGCAGGTTTTATGTATTTATTACCTTCATTTTTAATATACAGTATTTAATCAGAGGTTTACATAAGTCAGCTTTTAATGATGACTGTTTCACAAAGGGCTTTGCAGAATCCTTTAGGGATGGGCTGAAAAAGCAGACACAGAACAACTGAGAAGTGACCAAAGGAGGAGGAACCCGTGAACGGCTGACCACCGACTCCATGTTACCCAGGGCCCACAGGGCCACCGAGCCACAGCGGGAGGCTGGAAACTGTCCCAGGCAGCTCGCTCCCCTCCATCCCCGCCCTTGCCCTTCTGCAGGCGGCAGAGGGGGAGAGTGGGCCTGAGGAAAGCCCATCACCTCTGCCTCTGTCAAGGAGGGCGGTGAACCACACAAGGTCAGGCAGGAGCCCCGGTGTCCTGGCAGGTCTGGTACTTCCTGGGGACAGGGAAAGGGTCGTGGCCACACTCAACCAGTCCTCCCCTTCCCAAGCTCTGGCTTTTCGGTCCAGCCCACTCAGGTTAAGTTTATGGGCGGTCACATGGCCCCGGCAGTCCTTGTCAGTCTGAGAGCTGGCGGAGCAAGGCCAGCCACCTGCGCCCCCCCACCATCCCCTCTCCCAAGAGGCCCCTGAGAAACAGCGGGCAGAAAACCCCGGGCCCTCGGTACCGGCAGCGCGGTGGTTCTAAAGCAATGGTTCTGGAAGCCGCTCCCTCCCGGGGCCCCTGGAGGAGCCCCCGCCCCCTCACCCTCTCCCGAGGCGGCGGGTGAGCCGGAGCCGAGCGCTGCGCAGGGCCGCCCGCACCACGCCCCCCGCCCGTCCCCGCCGCCCCCGCGGTCCTCACCCGGTCCCCGCACCGCCGTCGCCGCCGCGCGTCCCTCCGCTGCCTCCCGCCCGCAGCGGATCGTGCTCAGCCGCCGCCAGGCTTCCTGCGCCGGGAACCCGAGAGAGGTGAGTGCGCCCGGGCAGCTGGGGTTTGGGCCCGGACAGCGGGGCAGGTAGTGCGGGGATGACGGCGGCGGAGCCGACCGCTGGCCCTTCCGCAAGACCGGCTCCCCGACATCTTCTGCGGCGGAAAATTCAAAATCCAGTCTCTGGATAAAGGCCTTTGTGGGGAGTGGAGGAGGAGAAGGGCTGGGAAGCAGGTCCTGTCATTCCAAGGTCCACATCCATAGCGCTTTGGGGGCCCAGGGACCTACCACCCAGAGGGTGTGTCACAACGCTGGCATTTGGGGGAGGGGACAGGAGGCCAGAGGGGCTGCCCAGCCCAGGGTCCCTGCGGTGGGTTAGATCTCAAAAGTCCAACACCATTCAGGTCCTCTGGGGACATGCCCTGACCCTGCATAACTGCAGCGAAGGCCCTGGGAAGGAGCACTGCGGGCGGAGTCCAAAGACCAGGTCCCAGGCTGGAGACTTTCCTGATGCAGAGGGGGAGAGAGCAAACTGATATCTCCCCAGTGCCTGCTCAGTGCGGTGACAGTACCTCTCCGTC
This sequence comes from Meles meles, assembly GCF_922984935.1. Classification (NCBI taxonomy): domain Eukaryota; kingdom Metazoa; phylum Chordata; class Mammalia; order Carnivora; family Mustelidae; genus Meles; species Meles meles. The sequence continues at coordinate 121,765,758 of NC_060071.1, forward strand.
AGCATTCCCACCTGCCTCAGCTGTGCCCCCTCCACTCCCTATCACTCATTCAGCCGATGGGCCCTCTGCCAGGCGGAAACACGGGTTGGAGGGAGCTGGTCCCTGCCCATACAACTCACACTCTAACTGATAGAAGGTCTGCCGTGCTGCTCTTTCCTGCCCTAGCCGATCAGAATCTAAGGCAGTATTATCCCTGCACTGATGAGAAATTCTTACGCCCCCACCATCAATAATCACTGGACCCCTTCCACAGCACCCACACACCAGTCACTGGGAGGATTCCCAGGATGCCTCCTCATTCCCTCATCCCCTTGTTTCACTTTAAAAGTCACCTATTCCAGGAAGGCTACCCTGACTGCCCTCCCTGCCCATCATCCTCTGCTCATAGCTGTAATCAGAGTATTGTCATTGCTGTGTCTATCCTAGTTTCCCCCGCTAGGTCATTTAAAAAACTCAGCCATTCGGGTTCCATTTTATTATACACATAATATTTTTCTTGACTATTTTACTTTGGAACTGTATTATGGCAGAACCTCTACTCAGGAAACAGAAACTTAAAACTTAATCTCTCGCTGCCACTATTTTCAGATCTCCCCTAGGCTGCTTCACAACTTCTGATGCGGAGTCCATCAGCTTTTTGGTACCTTGGGGACAAGCCCTGATACCCCAGAATGACCCCTGGGGCACCTGACAGAGGACAAAGAGAACCTATATTCTGAAGAGAGGACAGGGACCAGGGCCCCCTCCTTCTCACCCCTCTAGGGCCTGACTCCCTTCCTGTATTGGGGGCAGGAGGGACAGGACGTGTCCCATTATGCAGCCTTCCCCTATCGATGTCCTCTCACTGTTGGTCATCCCTTCTCTGGCCAGCCTGCACTGGCCCTGATGGCCCCTGGGTGGCTCCTCGGGGACACCATGCAAAAAACCCCTGGGGTCTCCACACTGTCCAGATCCTGACACGGCACCTTGGCTCCCAACCCACAGACAGCCCTATGGGAGCTCAGCTCCTGTCCTCCCTATCCACTTAGCCACACCAGCGGGCAGGACAAGTAGAGGACATGCAGGGGGCTGAGTCTCCCCTGGCCGGCTCCTGCCTTTCTCCAGGCTTCTTTCCTTCCCGACCAAAAAGGCGCACCGAGCTGATTAGCATCACCTGCCTAAGCAGATGGACCACTGGGCTCCTCTCTCTGGAGCGGCCCCAACCCCACTCCACGAGAGTTCACTTGGAGAATCTTAGCCTCTCAGGGCTCACCCTCCCCAGCCCTGCAGATGTGGACCAGGGACCCGGATTAGGACTGGAAGCCCCAGAGCGGTCAGGCCCACTGCTGAGGGACACTCTCGGTGCTCCTTTTGGTCTTCAACTGGACCCCAGTGGTCAACTCCAGAACAGGAGGGAGAACCCTTCCCCCCACACACTCATGGTTCTGGGGCACTTAAATACCCTTATTTTTAAAAGGAAATTGTGTTTCACTCAGAGAAGTGGGAAATCAGTATCCTCTGCCACAAAAGCAAGGCAATTGAACAAATAAAAACAAGGAAAACCAAGCAGTGTTGGTCTTAAACTTAGATTAGCACCTGTTGCCTGCAGAACACAGCTGAGGCTAGTTCTCTAGTTTACAAAGGGAGATTAACAAGAATTAAGAATTAAAGGCATACTGACACCCAGCTAGACTTTCTCCTTAGTGCAGAACAGGTTAAGAGAGAAATGGATAGGGAAGAACAAAATACATGGCCAAACTTCTATCAGTCAGCCCCTACTGAGTACAGAGCACCACACTGTGCCTGAAGTGATGCAGAACAAGCCTTCAGTGTATCCATCCCTGAAGGGTCACTTCCTCCAGGAAGCCCACCCAGATGGGCCTCCTTAGCCAGCTGTACTTCTCCTGTTTTAAGGGTCATTATGCTCTACTGTAATGGAGTATTGGCTTCCACTCCCAAGCAGAAGTTCATAAGAACGACCACCAGGTCCATCTCACTCACTTCACTATCCAGGTGTCTGTCCCCACGGGGCCTGGAGCACAGGGGTTGAATAGATGAATGAATAATGAATGCATAGCTGGGTTGACCTTCTTGACTTTGGTTTGCTGGGCACCCCCACCTCCAGCAAGGCTTTTCCTTCCTCCTCCACTTCCTCCTCCCTGCCCACACCCCACACCTTCCATCCTTCAAGGCCCTGTTTGAGAGCCCAGTTTTTCCAGGAGGCCTTTTTCAACCCACTGAGCCCATCCTGAGCACCCTGCCCTTGAATCTTCGATCCCTGGCGCTGCCTGTGCCCAGGGGACATTCAGTTCCATGGTCCAGTGTGTTCCCCACACCTGCACGGGACAAGCAGTATGGGTGACACCACAGAAGCTTGATATCTAATGTGCAGTGGCTCAGCGTGGTTCCCCCTTCAAGGACGCGTCTGTGTTGGCTCCGAGACACTGTATGGGTTCCCTAGCGTTGCTGTGACAATCACTCTAAGCTTAGTGGCTTAAAACACAAATCTCATCTTACAATTCTGGAGGTCAGAAGTGGGTCTCGAGCTGTCAGCACAGTGGAGTTCCTTTATGGAGGCTCTAGGAGAGAATCCATCTCGTTTCCTTTTTCAGCTTCTAGAAGCTGCCTGCATTTCTTGGCTGGTGGCCAGCTCCCATCTTCAAAGCCGACTATTGCTGATTGTGTCTTTCCCACCCGTGGAAAACCCAGGATACTCTCGTCGCAAGATCCTTAAATGAATCACACCTGCAAAGTCTCCTAAAAAAAGACCCATTTATTCATTTGAGAGAGAGAAAGAGAGCAGGGGGGAGAGGAGCAGGGGAAGCAGGCTTCCCCTGAGCACTGAGCAGACACGGGGCTCAATCCCAGGACCCCAAGATCATGACCTGAGCCAAAACCAAGAGTCGGACGCCCAACTCACTGAGACACCTAGATGCCCCATTGCTCCCTCTTTTTAATTAATTAATTAGTTGACAGAGAGTGCTCATGAGAGTGGGGGAAGGGACAAAAGGAGACCATCTCAAGCAGACCCGCGCCCCGCCCCCTCCCACCGCTGAACGTGGATCCAGACGGGGCCTCCATCCCATGACCCATGAATCCTTGACCTGAGCTGAGCTACTCAGCCCCTGCAAAGTCCATTTTGCCATGAAAGGCAACGCAGTCACAGGTCCTGGGGATTGGGACATGGACATCTCTGAGGATGAACATTATGCAGGCTGCGTAATAGCTGTCCTGGTTCATCACAGGGCACTGTGGCCAGTGATGTATTAATAATAACTGCCGTTTACTGAACACTGACTCTGGGCCAGGGACCGTTCTGAGCACGTTCCCCAACACCCTGAGGCGGGTGCCACCATTATCACCCTCACTGTACAGGAGAGGCACCGAGAGATTAAATACCTTGGCAAGTGGCAGAGCCGGGATTCGAACCTGGGCAGTCTGGCTCCACCATGTGCGTCCTCCTAACCTCCTCACCTCCTAACTGCCTCTCTGTCACCACTCTCACCTCCAGGATCCCAGAGCCTGGAGAGACCAGGCAAGGTCTGAAGCCCAACACAGAGGGAGAATTGTCACCGAGATTTCTGGGGGAGACCCCATCTGGGTCACAGATTCTCCGCCAGTCCCCTCCCATGTCAGCCCTTTCTCCTCCCCACTAGAGGCACCCAAGCCTATCCCAGGGAACAGCAGGGAGCTTTCAAAGTTTCTCTTTCGGGGGTCCAGGCAGGTGAGTCTGGAAGAGCCCCTGGATGCCACCCGCCAGTCAAATTCACCTCTGCCCTGCCTCCACAGCCACACCCCAATCATATGAGCCCCACAGGAAACCAACCAAAGACACTAAACCACACTTTCCTAGCTCGCCATCATGGAGAAGCTTGCATACTTGAGCCAGAGGGGAACACACAAGCCTTCCACAGGCACTGGATGGAGAGGAGTGCCCTAACATCCCCTGAGCACCCAGGAGGGGCAGGCATATTTCTAAGAGTTTTATACTTATTAATTCATTGACTCTAGCAACGCTGTGAGGTCCTGTTATTATCCCCATTTTACAGATAAGGCAATGGGGGCAGAGAGCAGTCAGGTAACTTTCCGAGGTCCCATAGCCAGGATGAAGATCCAGGATTCCGTCCATTCTCCATAAGCAGGAGAACCAAGGCAGAGGCTGGTCAAAGCTGGCTGGGACCCACCCGATGACAGTCGGCCAAGCCCCCTTTGTGCCTTCCTAGCATAACCTGCTCTCTTAGCACCTGCTGGGCTGGGCCGGGCCCTTGGTTTCTATGTCAACAGATTTCTTGAGAGCACTTTTCTATTTCATGCTTACGCTGAACTTCATTATTGCCTCCATTTTTGAAGGAGGAAAAGCAGACTGCAGGGAACCTGAAAACTTGCCAGAGCTCCCCCAACCACAAAGCAACAGGTTTAGGATTTGAACCCAGACGATCAGATGCTTCCCCCCATCCCTCTCCCAACTGCCTAAGACTGAGCGAGCCTAGCCTGAAGGCCTCCTCCAGAAGTCTGAAGTCCAGCCAGGCACGCAACAGGGTTTCCCCAGTGTGCCAGATGTGTGCACTCACACTTCTTCTGGACTTGCACTCCCTCTCCACCAGCCTCAGAGTTTCCTGCCTTCGGGTGGCCCTATTAGTCACACTGTCTGAGGGCCCAAGGATTATCTGAGTGGGAGCGGAAACAACCTTGTGTTAACCAAGTCAGTCAGTCTGATTAATCCATTCAGGCCCAAACCTGCTGGAGTATGGCTGGTGCCAGGAAAGAGAATTCTCAAAAAAGCCAGCTTCTTGCTGCTTGAAACTGTCCAGGGACAAGCCTGACTCTATGGTGACAAGCATTTCTCAAAAGGAAAGTCTGACACACCAAAAGGAGTAGCTAGGAGGCTCACGGCAACAGGAAGCACAGGGCAGGGGAGTCCGTGAGAGGCAGAGCCCCGCAGCTGAGCAGGGGCGACGACGACGGGTTGGGGCTGGAGCCCTGTGAGGAAGCAGGACCTCATTCCGCTCTTCCGGGGATAAAGACAGATTTCCTCTGAGGCTGGCCAGCTGTGCTAATTGGAAGAACAAACTGGAAGAAACAGTAATTTTTTAAAAGTAGATAATCTGTGCACATAAACTGTGTGCATGTTCTTCCATTCATGCGAGTTTGCAGGGAAGAGACATCTGGTCTCCACGTTTGTGCATCAGGGTCTTGGCAGGAAGCAGAGGCACTGTTGGGCAGGGTGACTGAGGGGAGGTTAACCCACGCGCGGTTTTTCCGAGGTGTGGTTGGGGGAAGGGAACCAGGGCAGGACGGTGCACGAGCCTGAGGCAAGCATGTCGGGGCAGTTGTCACTCCCCCAGGCTGGAAGGAGAGGGAAGATTAGTGCCGGACAAGGACTCCAGCGGTAGCTAAAGGCAGACAGCCAGCCTGGCAGGGGGAGAAACACTCCCTCCTCTCCACTCTCCTGCCATCCTCTGATCCCAGTTGGCGCCTCCCAATGCCAAACCCAACAGAAGCCAGAGGGCAATGGAGGCCTGCGATCCAACCCATGGAGTTAGGAAGGAGGCAGGTAGAGAGGGGTTCTGGATGGGCTGATAAGAAGTCCTCGGCACACTTCTGGCCCTGGTGCGACCGTCTTTCATCCATCCCCTCTGCTGCCATTTCTGACCACCTGCAGGGGCTTCCCTAAGCAGACACTGGGAAAAGCAAACGCCGAGACCAAAAACGCAGGAGAGGCTGTTAAAGAAGCAATGGACGTAAACGTCACTCATGCCGGGTATGGAGAAATTCTGCCCGCGTCTCTGGAGGCCAGCCCATTGTGGGAGATGATTGCTGTGGGCAAGGAAGATGGTTATTAGTACAGTGTCTCAAATCAGCATTCCAGGAGCATGGGCCATAATTTGCCATCCCCTAGAACCAGGAAGATTCTGGAAAACAATGCATACATCATTTTAACTTAGTGAGCTGTTTGTTGTTTACAAGGCCAGGTTTTACTTACAAAAGAACAAATTCTGCTCCCCTTGCCAAGGACTGGACATCTTAACACCAAGAAACAGAGCAAAGTCTAGCCAAAAGGCGACATTGTAGGCAGCACAATGAATCTCCACTTCTCCAAATCTAGCATCTTCTTAGGGAGAGCAGAGCCAGAGATGCCAACCCTTTTCCACTGGCCAATTTTGGATCTTTAAATAACTAGAATAGGTGCCTTGCTGTTCTGTCTTTAAAAAGTGAAGCATGAATCCAAACGGAGCTTGTTTTAATTGAAGAGTATTGACACTTGTAAAAGGTTCTGGGTTTGGAGATCCCTAGTGCTAGACCGGGAGAGAAGGGACCACCATCTTGTAAGTTACAATGTATATGCCTCCCCGCACCCCCCACCCTGAATTGTGCACCTGGTAGCCCACATGGGATTCACTTTGTAACAAACTTCCTACACAGCATGTACTGTGCCCTTGGGAGCCAGAATCCTGGATCTGGCAACTGACCATGGGCTTTAAAACACCCCACTTGTCTCCTGGGGGGATAGGATGAGACCGATCATAACTGCTGCAAGAAGCAGCTTTAGTTAGGACTCTGTTCAAGTCCGGGTTCAGACACTCAGAACTGAGTGCCCTCGGGTAATTCACTGAAGCTCAGTTTCCTGAGGAGACCATTCATAAGCACCAGGGACACAGTAAGCATTCAAAAGGTAAGAGCCATATATAAGAGGGTGTGTAGGGGGGGACAGTAACAGCGAACATCTATGGAACCCTAATATCTGCTGGGTGTTGAGCTAAGAACTTTTCCTGATTTATTGTGGAATCGTCTCAACTCCCTTTTGAATCAGTGTCCCCATTTCCCACATAAGGAACTAGGCATAGAGAGGTTGAGGGTTTTATCCAAGGTTGCCCTACTAGTAGGTAGTAGAGCTGGGGCTCAAACTCTAGATACTCTGGCTTTTGAGGGCAAATTCTTAACAACTATTCTCAGCTTGGCGATTTTTCAAAAGCAGATGTGCATTTTTATGGCATGCATAGTTAATCCAGAAAACTCCATTTGTGAAGATTTTGCAAGGAGGAAGAATTTCAAAATGAGGACCAGCCAAGGGGTTCATGCAGCCTCTGAGAAGAGCTTGCTGGGAGGTTCTGGGTTCCCTCTGCTTCCCCTGCCTGCCTAGCCAGGGTAGCTTCTCCCCTCTTGTCACTGTCCATTTCCCTCCGGAGACTCACCGAGGGACCCAGTCACAAAGCGGGCAGCTCTGAGCCACCCGAAGGGCTTAGCTGAAGGTGAGACGTCGACTTCTCTCTTTACCTCTCTGCCTGCTCTCTGGTTGCCCTCCATCCTGCCACCTGATCATCAGTCCTAATGACCATGATGGCATGAGATTCTGCAGACTCCCGCGGTGTCACTCCAAGACACTTGTTCTGCAAACAGGAATAGGGTGCTCTCCTCAGAGCCAGGGGCTGGGCCAGGAGTGAGTGTCCTGCACAGAGACCACTGGGTGCCAGTGCCCCCAGTGGATGGTGCAAAAGATGCTGGGAAGGGAGCCAAGGGAGCATAGCACAAATTGCCTGGGAGAGCCAAGAAGTCTTGATAGGGAAAGTGACTTTTGGGTCTAAAAACTGGGGCTGGAGTTCCAGAGATGAGGACAGGAGCCAGAGTTAAGATCTGCAAGGGTGAAAGAGCAGAGATGCTGGAGGAACTGCTGAAGGTAGCTAGGCTGGGTAGGATACTGGCTCTGACCTCACCTGCCTGGGTTTGAATCTCAGTGCCTCCACTCACCACCTGCGTGGCCTTGGGCTCATTACTTGACCTCTCTGTGCCTCATCCCCCTATGTGCAAAATGGTGATGATAACAGCATGTACCTAAGAGAGGGGCGAGGATCAGTTGTGTTCCGTGCCTCTAAGTGCTTGGCACGGTGCCTGGCACACACTACGTGCTCCACACTGCAAGCCCTGGCTATGGTTATTGCTGTTCTCTGGGAGATTGTGGGGGCAGAGGGCAGGCAGCCCGGCTGTATCGCCTCCTTGAATTCTCAACAAAACCAGCAGGAGGTCCTCTGTGTTGTGCCGGGCCACCCATGACTCAGGCACACTTGGGCCAGGAAGCACCAGGGCAGGGATCCAGGAGGCAGAAAACCTAAGGGCAGGCTCCCAGGTTGGGCCACTGGGGCTGAGCTAAAGGCTCAGGGCAGCCGCTACAGACTGCATTTACTGAGTGGCTACCAGGTGCCAGCGCTGTGGATAAGGACTTGAAAAGTACAGAAAGGTGCTTCCTGGACTCTTCTCTCAGCTGACCTAGGGATGTGGCTGAGAAGGACCCTTGTCCTTTTGCAAGCAAGGCCCGTCTGAGCCCACATTTAGGCGCTCCAGAGCCTGTGCGGGGGACACAATGGTAGCGGGGGTTGGGAGGGCTGTACCTCTAGGACAGGTCTGAGCAACTGTGGTTTTTCCTGGCAGGCGCCTAGCCTGGGGCCTGTGGTCATGAAGGGCAGGGCAAGGACCTGCAAGGGCTGGGTGTGCCCGACGGGGGGCGGGGGCAAGGAGGGGAAGAGGACAGAGGATGGGAGAAATCGGGACACCAGGAGGAGGAAGGCCCGGCCAGGAAATGGACCCGCCAGCGTTCCCAGACCGCTTCTGCCCGCAACCAGAGGACGCAGTGCCCACCCTGCGTGCTGCGCGCTGGCCCTAGGAGGGGGCGCGGACAAGGCGCGCGGGGTAACTGCGACCGGCACCCTGGGCCCTTCACCGCGCAGGTATGTGTCCCCCGGAGCCAGACCTCTTCCCCTCGCCACAGTCGGTCGCAGGGTCCCTGGCGCCCCAGGAAACCGCTTGTGGAGAGCGGCCCGGTCCCAGGCACCGGCAGCCAGCTCTGCGCCTTCCCCGGGCCCGGCCCCGCGAGCGCGCGCTGAGGCTGCGGACCCGTGGGGACCACGTGTACGTGCGCGGGGCGCAGCGACCAAGTGCGGTAGCGACGAAGTGCGGTAGCCGCCGCGTGCCCGCGTGGGTGCACGGGGCGGGGCGGGCCAGCGCGGGAGCGGCGGCGTGTGCGCGTGCGCTCGGGGCCGGGCGGAGGCGGCCAAGTGCCGGCGCACCCGGGATGAGCGCCGCGGACGCCTAGCGGAAGCGGGCAGACGCGGTTGCGGCTGCGGCCAGCCTAGTGTCTGCCCCCCAGCGCCGCCGTCGCGTCCCGGTCCCTCTCTGGGGTGGAATGTCTCTGTCCGCGGTTGCTGCCTGCTTTGGCAGCCACCCCCTCGGCCGGCTCTGTGACCACCTGGTAATTACACACACACACGCACACGCGCGCACGCACGCACACACACACACACACACACACACACACACACGTTGTCCTCAAGCTGGAGAACAGTGACGTGGTGGCCAAATGGCAGAGGAAGACACTTTGGGGATTTAGGAGGAGGAATAGAGGAGGGAGCGCTGACTTGGAGCCAGAGGCTGTCACTTTCTGGCGCCGGGTCTCTGTGAATCAGAAATAACTACTAGCCCGGGCCACCGCATGGGCATGGCGGGTGGTGAGATCAAAAAAGATGTGAGAATGGGCCAAGTTCAGATGACGTGATTGTCTTGCTCCCCCTGCCTGCCGGCACAGGTAAGCTTCTGAAGAAAAGAAGGCTTAACAGAGGAATAGGGGCTGGAGCAGTGTGGAAGCTATAGACTAGGGCATCTGCCGCTGAGAGCTCCATTCCAGAGCTAGATGACTCCAGCCCACATCTCAGCTCTTCCTTTTATTAGCCCTGTTACCTTAGGCCAATCGGTGACTCTGTTTTTAAGCCTCAGTGTTACTTTCTGTCAAATGGGCATGATGGTAGAGCCTGCTTCCTACGGTGGTCCTGAGATCATGCAGCTGAAGACTTTGCCTTGAAAGCCTTGCAGTGCTCCCTAAACATTATGTCTGAATATTGTTATTGCCATTATGTCGCACCCTTCTGGGCACAGGAACACTGTAAGGAGAGAAGCCTCATCCAACAACAAACAGTGGGAAAATGGGCTTTGTCCTTCCTAGCTGACTGGTTTCAAACAAGATACCTTCCCTCTCTGAGACTTAGTAGCTCATGGGGAAAATGATTATTATTGTATCCACCTCACAAGGTTGTTTAAAAAATGAAAATTATATGAATGAATCTAGCCCATGACAAACGCTCACCTGATTTTGGAAAAAAAAAAAAAAACAACTAGAACTCCTGTTCTAGTTATCTCCTTCTGTGTTAAAAGCCACTTTAAAGACAGCAGCTTAAAATAAGAGCATTCATCTATTTTGCACAGGAATCTGTGATTGGGCAGGGTTGGGGTGGGGGGATGGCATATCTCTGCTCCTTGCAGCATCGGCTGATACGGCCAGCTGGGACAGAAGAATCTTCTTCTAAGATCACACGCTCATGCGACAAGCCAGGTAATCCTGGCCTTCACCTGGGACCGTCATTCAGGTTCTGGTTTCCTGTCTATGTGGGCTGCTCCAAGAGGCTGTTTGAGCCTCCTCCCAGCATGGCAGCCAGGTTTTAAGGGCAACTATCCCACGTGATAGGAGGTGGGAGCTTCCAGTCTCTTCAGAGTTGGCCTCAGTAGCAACAGAGCTCACTGCAATTCAAGGGGAGGGGACTTCGAGGCTGTCTCTCAATGAGAAAAACATCACATAATTTCTGACTATCTTGAATCCACCCCAACTTGAAAGCCTTCCCTGTGCATTGGCTTTTTTTTTCCCCCCTGCTGGGTGCCATGGTGACAAATTCATTCAGCTTTGCAAAGAAGACCAGTAGAGATCCAGATATCCCTAACGAGGGCCTTATCACAGAGCCTGTTTTGGTCAGGATCACTCTCTGGGCCTGATTCCAGGCTGATGAAGCAGGCCCCCTTAAATAGTGGCTTCTCTAGTGTCTGTGTCCTTGGTCCCTTGGAGGCTTCAGTCCCCTGCTCTGCCAATCCCTTGTCCTTAAAACAAGAGGGAGAAGCCAGGAAGAGGGTAGGTAATTTGGATTCAGAAAAGTGGATTTTAGTAGGTGGCTCCGGCTGAATGTAATGAGCACCAACGTTCTCTCAGTTCCCTGGAAAAATCTGTTTGTTTTCCAAGAGGGTTGCTGCCTGGGTGTTTGGAGTGACTGTTGTCCTACATTATTAGGTTATTAACTGATGGGTTGGAGCACCGTGAGTGGGGAGGCAGGAGGCCGGAGAGGGCAGCAGGCCCCGGGAGTAGCCATGGCAACCTCCAGGTCTGTGGTTTGTGCTTTGGCTCCAAGCAGGAAGGATGCCCAAGACAGCTGAGACCTTCTCAGAAAGACCACAGACGCTCCAAAGAGAGAGGTTTCCACTGTAAAGTATTTTCACACGGCCACCCACCCATGTCTTCAGAGTCAAAACCAACCCTCTTTCCTGTTGCCTCACCCCAGAGCCTGACTGTCTGGCCCAGTCCTTCATCTCCTGACTTCAGTTTCAGCCACACTGGACTGCAGGAAGAAGTGGGTTTGAGATTCATGTATTCATTCACACATTTGACACATTTGTGTCGTGTGTTTATTTGGGGCTGACCCACCTTCTCCCTGGGAGAGAACAAAACAGACCCTGCTCCTCCTTCCTCCTGGGGCTTACTGTCTAGAAGGGGAGAGAGGCATGAGCAAATTCCCACCCATTGCCCTGTTAATCTTTGAAATATAATTAATTTAGACTTGACTTGAACCCCAGCCCTGCCGAGAGCCAGCTCTGTGACCTTGGTCCGTTCGGTGGTAAAGCCAGGATAATAATATTTACCTTACGGGGCTGCTGTGAGGCATCACCAAGGCACGCTCTGGGATGCTCGGCGTCTCACATGTAGTGGTAACTCCAAATATGTAAGAATCGTCCCCCGACCCCCAGCGTCCCCTTGTCCACCGCCTGTTTGTTGTTCGGGACTCGCCAGCCGCCTTCTCTCTGTAGGAGGAGCCCTGGTCCCAGCTCCCTGGCAGTCAAGGCAGTGGAACACCCAGACCTCACCTTTCAGAAGTCTCGAGTTGGTCAAGGCAAGACAAAAAGAACCCAAGGAGGGCTGTGTGGAGGAAGTGGCATTTGAACTGGGCCTTGAACAAGCTCTGCTTCTCAGATTTTGGCATGTGTCAGAAAATCCCAAAGGAATTGCTCCAAGGCCAGACTCTTGGACCTCATCCCGAAGTGATTCTTTTTGAGGGAATCCAGGGCAGGCCCAGGAATACTGAGGTGGGCTTCCTAAAGTTCGTCTGGGAGATGCTGCCTTGAAGACCAGAGCAGGGATTTGGCCTTGAAGAGTCTAAGAAGAGGTCAGGAAGTGGTTGGCCATGGACTGAGCCTCAGAGCAAGGGCTGATGGGGCCTCCTCATTTCCTTCACACTTTAGCCACCTTCTGCCCATCTTGCCTGCCCTCCCCTGCAGGGACACAGCTCCAAGCCCACCCCCTGCCCAGAGGCTCTATCCTAACTCCCCACGCCTCCCCAGGTGGCTCTATGGATTGGGCACGTGGCTTTGGTTCCATCACGCTCCCTTCTTGGTCCTGAATTCAGAGTGGGCGTGGGGGGAAAAGCCCAGGTCTTTGTTTCCTTCCTTACCTCCTCCACCTCCGAGCCCCTCACCCCAGCTGCGCGCCCCCCCCCTTTTAGTTATCAAACATTTATTAGAGCCAGCCCCTTGGGCAGCATGGTACCAAGCACTGTGGGGCTACAAAAGAGAGAAAGGCAGGCCTGGCTCAGGGGCCTGGGAGCTTGTTAGATGTGCTTAGGCCTTACCCCAGACCTACTGAACCAGATTCTGCATGTAAACGAGCTTCCTGGGAGATTCACACCGACATTTGTGAAGCACTGCTCTGTAGGGTTTTTAATAAGGACAATATGGAGGCATGGTCGGCAGAATAATGACCCCCGTCCAAATGATGTCCAGTTCGTAGCCCCTGCAGCCCGTGAATATGTTACCATACGTGGCAAAGGGAAATTAAGGGAGCAGGTAGAATCAAGCTTGCTAATTAGTTGACCCTTATAGCAGGAGCCATGTCCTGGATTACCTGGGCAGGCCCAGTACCATCACAAAGATCGTTAGAAGTGGAGGAGGGGGGAAGCAGGGTCAGAGTCAAGAAGGAGGTATGAGGCTGAGAGCAGAGGCCAGAGTAAACGGCAAGAGACAGGCTCAACCCATCCCTGCTGTCTTGGAAGCTGAAAGGGGGCTGAAAGCCAAGGAATGCCAGAAGCCTCTAGAAGCTGGAAAAGACAAGGGAAGGAATTTTCCCCTAGGGCTTCCAGAAGGAATGCGGGGCTGCCAATACTTTGATTTCATCCCAGGGAAACTATGTCAGACTTCTGACCACTAGACTGTAAGACAAGAAATTTGTGTTCTCTTAGCCACTAAGTGGGTGGGGATTTGTTCCAGCAGCAACAAGAAACTCATACAGTGGTCCAGAGTCTTTGGGGTCAGTTCCCCCAAAGACTGCTCTTCCCTAGTGATGGGGCCCCAGGCCAGCTGCTGGCATTCTTGAGTCTCCGTTGCCCTAGCTCGAAGACAGGGATAAACCCGCCACACAGGACTGATGCAAAAGTTACAACAGGAAGCATCTGAAAGGTGCTCAGACCAGGTACTAAGCACACGCTCCCCGACTGGCAATGACCATGCTCCTGGATCCTGAGTCGCTCCCACCTCTTCCCTGACCCCACCAAGGCCATGGTGCCAGGCACTCCAGGAGGTTCCCTGCTGGTTCTTTTTTTGGTCCTTGAAGCCATCTTAACCTCACACCTGGCCACCTTTAAATGCAACGGTACTGCACCTTGCATCAGCTCCTCTGATGTAAGCCTGTGGGAAAGTAGAAGGCCTGGGGAAGGCCAAGGCCAGCCTTCAAGACCCAAGCCAACAAAGGTCCCTGCAGTCGAATAGCACATGGCTCACGATAAGACACTTGTACTTGTCTGAGCCCTCAGGGAGCCTCCAAGTCCTTTCCCCCAGCTAGCCCCAAATTGGTAGAGTAGCCAAGGGAACCAGGTAGTGCACTGTAACAACCACCTCACCAAGCTGGCCTGCCCACCCTTCACTCCTCCCAGGGTAAATCAGATCATGGGGCAGGACCTCCTATCCTTGTTTTATCCTGTTTCCGCCATCATCACCAGGCCCATCATCACCGTATCCTGACTAACATCTAAGGACCGTCTAGGTGCCAGGTGTTTGCTGGACCTCATCTTCTCTGGTTCTCATAGGAGACCATCGGTCAGCAAGGTCTGAAGTTTCTCAAGGTCACTGTCAAAGCCAGACAGTGGCAGCACGGAGACTGAGCCTGCACAGTCTGTCCCAGAGCCTCCGATTTAACCTTCATCTCTTGCCCCTGGGCTTGCTGCCACCTGCTCCCAGCTCAGGGCAGACTCCACGGCTCTCCCTACAGTGATTCTTAAATTGCCTGGACTTCTAGGGGCCAGTGGGTGCCCAAGAGCCTTACGGCCTACGGTGCTATTGCCCTCAAAATCATAGGCTTCAGAGTGGCTCGGAAAAGTCCACCAGCCCTCCAGAGTCAAGGTTCTTGGAGGAGATGTTTATGCTGGGGGCAGACAGGGATGCCCAGGGCTCAGTCTGACCTTCTGGGGCTGCTGTTCTCATGGGGACCTACAATGCTTCCTGACTGCTGTCACCGAGGGCTGAGAGCAGGAGACCATGATTGTAGGTGGCAGGCCTGGCACAGTTTAGGCCCTAGGTCTTTCCAGGATGGAGGGAGCCACAGAGGTGGACCCTGGCAACCCCTGGGAGGTCACCGTATCCCATGGAGCTCAGGCGCCCTTGCCCTTCACGAAATTCCCCCCTTTGCTCAACAGCCGCTCCAAGATCCTGTCACTTTGGGTGTAAGGACAGAAGTATGAATGGGGCAGGCAGGCCAAGGGCTTCTCTGGAGGCTGTTTTTATTACAAACTCATTACTTTGCACTTAGTTGTACTGAGTGAGGTTTAGGGGAGTCAAAGTGGTGGGGTCCCTAGGACCCCTCAGGCCACCCAGCTCAAGACGTGGCATCATCACAGTTTCTAGTCGTTCTTTCCCGTTTTAGGTTAAAGACGAAATCGTGGCACCAAAGTAGAACACAGCACGGGCTCCTTTTTCTCTTCCTGAGTGGGTGTCTCAGAGGATGTGGGCTCAGCTGATTTGAGTTAAACTAAAGTAAGCATCACCCCTGCACCTACAGTCCTGAGGGCCCACTGGGGAGGAAGAGGGGATCTCTGGCCCTCGAGAGAGGAAGGCTCCCCACTCCAGGTAAAATATGGTGTCTATGGCTTGCAGAGGGGGCTGGGCAGCCTGGAGGCAGCTCTTCTGGGGGTCCTGGGGTGGGGGAAGGGAGGCAGCGGCATCTGTGGTTCCCGCAGGTACAGACCGTCCCGTCTGTGTTTGTCTGGTTAGGCGGGGCCGGCCTGGAGAGAGAGCCAGAGGCGTTCTCCCGGGCCTGTGTGTCCGCCGGGGGCCGGCATTCCCCACTAAGTTCACCGTGCTCCCCTCGCGCACCCGCTCCTCCTGTGACATGGGGGAACGCCAGCCACACTTCCGTGGCTCAGGGAAAACCTCGGGGTCTAACCTGCTCCACCCCTCTCTCACGAGATGCAGCCTTTAGCAGCAGCTGCCACCGAAGCATGCGCTTGGCGGGCCCCACCCCACAGGAGGAGATTTTTTTTCTGACACTCCTACCAATATAGTCCCCCCGCCCCCCAAGGGACTGTCACAGCCATTCGTCCTCTGGAGAGGATGAGTCCCACAGATCACCCGATGGGCCAGAGAGAATGCACTTTCTCAGTGGCCGCAAGACATGGTAGATGTTGGCTTTCTGGCTCCAGCCATGTTATCGGACCAGCAGGTTCCAAGGAGATCACGTCAAAGGGAAGGAGGATCTCCCGACCCAGCGCGGCGCCTGAAGCCAGCGGCTCTCTCGCTTAGCGTAAGGCCCTGGTCTAGAGCCTTGGCCCCTGTGTGCCCGAGTTTCCCCGTTTGTAAAATGAGGGGCCTGACCTGGGTCACCACCAGGGGTTCTTTCAATCCCGCTGCACTGAGGAAGTTTAGTAAATGCTCCTGAGAGACAGCAGGCCCCCATGAAGCCAGAGCCCTGGGCCGGCCCCCTGCTCAGGGCCAGGCCGCTTTACAACATTGCTGCTTGCCTTCTTCAGCGCCCAGAGCCTTCCTCTGCCGCCCTGGTTCTGTTGGTCCGCAAAACAGGACCCAACTTGCTTCCACCCCATCAGCACGGCTGCACCTGGCTGCCAGCTGGGCTTGTCCAGAGACGTTTTGAGAAACACTGGTGCTCACGCCTCCCCTCCAGGAAGGATGACTTCATCCATCCGAGGTAGGGCATGGGGGCTGGCATTCATTTGTATCAGCTCCCCAGGTGTTTTCTGAGGTGAGGTATGACCCACTGACCCAGATGTTCCTTGGGAGCGGCTGAAGGGTGACAGGCAGGGAATGCGAGCGGAAATAGCCATGCTCCCCTGTCCTTGGCCGTTATCCCATTGTCCTTGCCTGTGTCCACAGTACATTCTAGTTACCGGAGCCCTGGCTTGTCTGAATGGCTCAAGTAAGGACCCCTGGGGCAGGGGTCCAACCTCCTGCACCCCCATTCCTGGTATTGAAGGTGCTCAAGGTGGTTTGATGGGTAGAATTAGTACCCTTGGCTCCTCCCGGCATCCCCTGCCTCCCACTCCCCAGGCCCCCGCCCCTAACAGAAGCTTGAACAGCCCTGGCAAGGTTTCTCCCTGCCCCCCTTGGGGTGTGTGACGAGCATTCTGAGGATGCAAGGATGCAGTCCCCCGCTCTCATCCTTGGCTGGGGAGTGTTCCTCGGCAACCGCCCAGCCTGATACCAGATCGGAGTTCACATGATTCTGCCTCAGCTCAGGAATGGGCAGCCTCCAGCTGGGATTTTCTAGACCGAGCTGGGGAGGTGTGGTCTGTGGAAAATCTCTGGAGGGGAAGCTCAGGTCCTGGCGGCAGGGTGGCCGGCTTGGGGTTTCCTCTGGGCCCATCAGAGTGGGTCCACTCTCCTCCTCCAGGCTTCTCCGGAGCAGCTGGAGGGAGCCTGGCTGTTTGAGGTTTGAGGGCAGAGCTCAGCCTGGGTGGACAGTCAGAGAAGAGCCAGAGTCCCCCTTCGCCGCTGCTCCCTGCCTGCTCCTCACCTGGCGGCAGAGATTGCCATCGCCTTCCTGGGGTCTGGAGGCCGAGCAAGGCGGGGGATCAGCCCAGTTGTTTGCAGACTGAAGATGGTGACTCATTAGTGGGTCAAGAAATCAATTTAGTAGCTAACGACCTGCATTTTGAAAAACGAAATAGAAATGATCAGAGTGCGTGACAAGTAGTAGGGTAAGTATTGCTTTGGGGAAGTTTGTTTCTTAGTATGCGTGTGTATAATGTCTGTGCGGGTTTGGTTACAATGTCAAGTGTGTTCTTGCTGTGGCTTGTGGTCGAAAGAGCTTAAAAGGCAGCAAATTCATGCCATGATCCTGGGTTCTGGATTCAAAGGGATAGTGGTACCAGCCCCACTCGCCTTAGAGGGACCGCTGGAGCCCCGATGGGACCAAACTTCGAAACAGTTGCGAGGGCTTTAGAAACAACACTGTCTCCTCCTTGTTGGTGCTGGAGTGAGGACAGTTGGGAGCCAAATAGGACCAAGGAAGGAATATAGTCCATATTTTCTACTTCTGTCCTGGAGGGAAATGTCAGCCTCCAAAAGCATGTAGAGGTTTGACCGCTGAAGGGAAGGGAAGCTGGGCTTGCCGGGAACTCCCCACTCCATGGGCTCGGGGCTCCGTGAGTAACTGCGTGCGTGCCTGTGTGCTGCTCACGGAAGAGACGCGAAGATTAGATCACTGTTTATGCATCAGCTCAAGGCCAGCGTCAAGCCCCTCCGCCTGCTGGCTGGGAATGTGCAGGAGACTCTGAGTTTGCCACAAAGCCGTGCTTTCTTCCTTTCAGGGCTCATTTCTCATGGTCGTTAAAGTCCTCGGAGGCCTCCCTGCTGATGGGCATTTGTGTAAAGATTTGCCTCGAGGTGTTGGGTTGTTTTGTGTGGAGTCTCTCGGTTTCTTAGAGGCATGATGAAAGCATTTGAGGTAGACGGAGGGGCTCCTTGTGTTGGTTCTTCGCCCCGACCTCCACCCCTTGGGCAGCCACGCACGCGGCACACCATGGGCTTTCCTCAGGGGCTGCTGAGGAAACAGTTGACCTAGCAGAGCACCTGCCAGGTGCAGGGAGCTAGCCCAGGACTAAGCCTGGGGGCCTTCCTGGTGGCATCTGAGGACTGGGGCTCCGTGAGGCCTGGAGGTGGGGGGTGACTGCTCAGTGATAATCGTGATGGAGAGAAAGAGAACATGGCACAGAAGAAAGTGTGGGCCGATCTGAGTTCAAAACCTGGCCGGCCACATTGTAACTGTGGAATCTGGAGCGAGTCGGTTCTTCTCTCTGCGCCTCAGTGTTTTCATCTGTAAAGTGAGCACTGATAAGAGTGGTGTTGAAAGAGAACGAGTGTACGGGAAGGTTCCTGGCGGGTGGACGGCTCTCCGCTGACGTGGCTTGGTCCTGCCACTCTGTCTGCGTTCTTCCATTTACAGATTACTTTTGCACCCACTGTGACCCTTGATTTTTGAGAAGCGAGTTTCCTACGGAGACCAGGTAGAGAAAGGACACTCCTGGCAAGGCGTAGTTGCCATCTGAGGGTACATGTTGTCGGGAACCGGTAGAAGGGGAGGCTGGCTGGGATTAGACCAGGTGAGAAAGCTGGAGCCTCGGACCAGCTCTGGAGCCTTGTATAGATTCCCGGCTGCTGGAGTGAAATCTACAGTAAATCTCCCTTCTTCCTTTTCTCTTTCTATGAATGACATCCCTACTGTCCCAGCACCCAACCTCAAACCCTTCTACCCATCCACTCACCCATTCATCCATCTCTGTACCCATTAACCCACCCATCTATCCACCTACCTGGCACCCATCTAGCTGTTTACACATCCGTCTACCCATCCACCCACCCATTCCTCCATCTCTCTCCCCATTCGCTTACCCATCTGCCCGTCTACCCTCAGACATTCATGTCCTCATCACCTGCCCTCCATCTACCCACCCACTCAACCCACCCACCCATGTACCTCTGTACTTCTCCATCCACCTACCAAATAATTTCTGACAGCTCATAAGGACCAAGTGCTGAGGAACATCTCAGATTTGCCCCTGGCTCCGATTTATCCACCTCCCTTGTCAGTGGCTACAGCTTCTTCTTTCCCCTCTCTGGCCACACTTCCTCATACCTAAACCCCATCATGCCAGGCTACTCTCAGTTCCCCAGAAGTGCCCATTATCTCTCATAGTTGGCCTGTTGCACACATTGTTTCCACAGACAGAAACTTCCCTCTGCTGGGGCAGCCCTTCCCCCTTCTTCTGTCTTAGCTTGACTTGCTGCTCAGGAGAGCTTTTGGGGCTGGGCTGGGTTACCTCCTACGAACTCCCTTAAAATCCTGTGCTCTCCTCAGGAGCTGGTTTCGCTTGTCTTCTTCACTGTCCCATGAGAGTAAATGCAGCTTGAGTTACACTGAGTGACAGTGTCTGGCACGGTGGCTTCCATACAATAGCCGCTCAGTAAGTTTCTGTCGTGTGAACGGGTAAGTGAATGGATGCATGAATGGATGGAAGGAAGGAAGATTGGAGAACCATTGAAGGATCTGAAGTCGGAACGGTTATGTTAGATTTGTATTTGAGTGGATGGCTTTACAGAGGGTAAGATGGAGCCAAGTATCCAATAGGAGGCCACTGCGCTGCTTCTGGGGATGACATCTTGACCAAGCCAGTCTAGGGCACTGGTGAGGAAACTGAAGGGGAAGAGACTGATGTGGGAAATATTTAGGAGTTGAAAATGGTAGAACAGGATAGTTAACTGGAGGCCTTGGATGAAGATAAGGAAAGAAGCTGAGGGCTCTTCAGCTGGACAGGTAGAGATGCCCCTTCCAAGAGCAGATTTGTGCAGAAACAATGGAAGTGGGGTGGGTCTCACTGAGCCTGGCCACTGAGGCAGGAGGACGCTGGTGATGTCCGCCATCCACCTGGCAGGACAGAGGGATGCTGTGCCCCAGAGGGTGTGTGTGGAGTGAAAAGAATAAACCAACATTAAATGTGAGTGTCAGGGATGCTTACAGCACCGCCATACCCTGCCTTGTTGTCGTGTGGTAGTAATTTGTGCATGTGCTGCTCCTGTCCTGTGAGATTGGAGGCCCCTGGAGGGCGGGAGAAACACAGAGGAGCTGGACCCTTGGGCAGGCCACTCCATCTCTCTGGGCCTCAGCTGCCTCATCCCTCAAATGGGGGAAATAACTGGGCCGTTGCAAAGATGAGGGTGGGGGCATGTGTGAAATGCTCTGCGAAGGATTTTGCAAATACGAGGGCTGAGTATCCTGACAGATCCAGTCACTGCTTCTTGAGAGACTGAATCAGGCTGTTGACCTCGCATGGGCCGTCTCCTGGTTCCGCCCGCAAGGTCCTGCTGGGGCTTCAGTTTCCACTCCAGCCACCTCTGCTCCCCAGGTTGGGAATTTGTGTTATCCTGCCACTTATCGGGAGCCAAATCCCAGACCTTCTAGAATGCAGAGGGCCAGCCACACCAGCATCAGCTTAGGAACATGCTAGAAATTCTCAAGCCTCACCTCAGACCCACTGACTTAGAAACCCCACAGGGGAGGCTCAATAATCTGTTTTCAACAGATCTTCCAGGGCATTTGGATGTTACCTAAATTCGAAAGCCACTGCTCTTCGAACACCCAAATCCTGTTTTGGCTACAAGTGAAGGTAGGAGGTACTTGAATCTAAACATAGTAAATGTTTCTTCTATGCCCTGCAGACTTGAATATTTTTGACTCTGGTCGCCAGAATTCGATTACTCTTGGCCTAGGAGGGAGGAAGGGACAAGCCAGTGCCCCGGCACCACCCTGCCCCCAACCCCCCTGCCCCCCTCCCCCTCCCACACACACGTGTACACTCACTGCTAGTAAACAATAGGCTTCAGCCTAGTGACTCCCAGTGAATTCCTAAGACCTGACAGGATGTGTTTTTCGCTCTGACTTCATTCACCCGAGAAAGTGCTCCGGGGGACTGTTTGGGGCCCTGTGCTGCGGTCCACTTCTCATCCAGAAGCCAGCCAGACCGTTTGGCCCCACAGGTGTGGGCTTGGGATTTGGGGATAGGAGGTCTGGCAAGAGGAAGGTGAAGGGAGACATGGTTTGACACACTGAGCTGAGTATTGGGGTTACAGACCTCAGCTGCCCCTTTCCCCTTCCTCTCACCATCAAAATGTAGAAGCAAAACCAAAACACACAAAAAGCAAAATACAAGAAGATGCCCTTGGGCGCCATTGGTGGGAATGTAAAATGGTGCAGCTGCTGTGGAAAACAGAATGGCAGTTCCTCAAAAAATTAAAAATAGAATTACCATATGATCTAGTAATTCCACTTCTGGGTATCTACCCAAAAGAACTGCGAGCAGGGACGCAAATAGATAACTGAACATCCATGTTCATTGCAGCCACAGCCAACAGGGAGGGCAGAAACAACTCAAGTTCGCTGACAAATGAATGGAAAGACCAAATATAGTAAATACATACAATAGAATATTATTCAGCCTTAAAAAGGAAGGAAATTCTGCAAATGCCACAGCAGGTATGAATCCCGCGGACATTTCGCTGAGTAAAATAAGCCAGTCACCAAAAGACAAACCCGGAACGATTTCCTTAGATGGAGGCCCTAGAATCATCACATTCACAGGAACAGAGAGCAGAACGGCGGGTGCCAGGGACTGGGGACCAGAGGGGGATGGGGAGTTAGTGTTTCATGGGAACAGAGTTCCAGTTTGGGAAATTGAGAAAGTTCTGAAGACGGACAGTGGTGCTGGGTGCATGAGAGTGTGAGTGATCACCTGTACACTTAAAAATGCTCCACGTGGTAAATGGTATATTATATATATCTCACCACCATTAAAAACACCAAGAAGCACTCCCCTCCAGCACCATCACTGAGACTCCAGGCTTGTGTCCTGGAGAGGATAAAGAGCTGAGCCGGAGGGGGAGTCCTCGTCTTCTAGAGACTGAGAGGTTGGGAGTGAGTCTCCGGTGGGGGCAGGGAGGTGGGACATGCAGCGGGAAGGCCCAGGCTTCCTTCTTCAGTCTGGCGTCTGGCAACCTTGGTGTCCTCACCTGTGAAATGAGGCGATGGTCTTCACTTATTCCTTCCAGAAGTGTTCGTGAGTACGTGTGAGGTGCCAGGCTGCGTTCAAGGCGCCCCTGGACTCTGGCCTCTTGGGATTCGCATCCCCGTGGAGGGGAGAGACCAGCAGCCGCAGACAAGCAAACCGGCAAGAGCAATCTTGCGTGCTTCTGGGGGCTCTGGGGAGCCGTCAAGCAGCTGGTGTGAGGGTGGCGGGGTGGGGGGCTGCTTATGTGGGGCAGTCAGGGGAGATCTTGCATAAAGGGAGCCAGGCCTGAGGTGGAGGTGGAGGTGGGGGGGAAGGCAGGAGACAGCACCCCGAGAGGCCGCCACTTATGCAGCCGAGGCCTGAGCCACGGACAGCAGGCCTTTGTGGCAAGTTCATGGTGTGTGGCCGTGATGGGCGACGCCGAGGGAGCTGGGGCCAGATCACGCTGAGCCTTATAGGTCCTATGAGGAGTTTGGGTTTTACTGCAGCTGTGATAAGAAGCCATCTCAGTGGCTTTTAAGCAAGGAAGAAAAGGCCTGGTTATTTTAGAGAAAGAGGGCTGTGGCTTCCACGTGGGTCATGGGCAGGGGTGTGGACGGGAGAGCTTCGGTGAGGGAGGAGTGGTGCTGGAGGGAGCCACAGGGAACCCAGGCGAGGAGGGTAGCTTTGGTAGGACCATCTCTTGCCCGTTTAGGAGAGAACTTTATGAAAGTTGCAGGGTACTTTCCCAGGGACAATGCCCATACTTACATGTTTATAAGATTGAGCAGGGGGTTGGAGGGGAATCCCTCGAGTTTTCCCTCCATGCACCCCAGGACTGGAACTGCTGGGCTGGGTGTCTCTGAGTCCCTTCCCAGCACGCTGCACCCGCTTCCAGGCTGAGCCCTGGCTCCAGGGGACACCAGGGCCAGGCAGGGGCCACAACAGAGCTGCAGGGGGGAGGTGGTGGGCGGAGGGGCCGTGGTCAGCAAGTAGTGAGGTGGCCGCAGCAGACTCTGAGGGGTCTCCCTTCTGGGTCCTCGAGCTCAGCTTGACTGTGGTGGCAGGACAGTGGAAAGGGCAGAGTGGATCTCCTGATACTTCAAAACAGCTTCGTTCAAACCTCACCCACTCAGAATTTGCAATCATGTGGGCTGTACATGCTCAAGGCAGGGCTGAAATTGATTCTTGGGTGGGGTGGAAAAAACCCTTAACTATGACAATGATTTGTCGCCCTTCGAAGGGCCCCAGTACACAAACAGATGTGCAATATATCTGGGGTATTAAAATTGCATGGGAAGGGGGCAGTCGGGGGGAAAAACTGCCTAATGAGGCTTTCTGGGAGGATGATTCTTAAACAAACAAAAAATTGAGAAGTCCTGATTTAGAGGCAGTGAGATTTTTCAGTGGAGCCAGAAGAGTTCAATCAACAGAGTAGCTCCGGCCTTTCGTTTCGATATATTAATTTATAAAGCGGACTTACAACAGAAATCTTTGTTCTCTCTTGTTCCAATGAATCTGTACACACAGCAATAGCATTTTCTTCGTTAAATTCTCAACAATATGGGCTTTTCACCAATGTGAGACTTCCCATCTCTTACTCTGCCCCTTTGCCTCTGGCAAAACAATGCTGTGGATTTTGGCATCCATCATCCATCCATCCATCACCCATCATTTTACGTAGCCCTGATACTGACCTCTGGACAGGTGTTTCTATGGCCGGGTTACAGATGAGGACACAGATGCTCAGAGAGGGGAAACCACTCTCCCAGCCTGTAAGCAGCTGACCCTGGTCTGGTGCTCATTTCTCTTGCTTCCTCGTGCTATTCCCTGCACTGTGTCCTCAATTCCACAGAGAGGAGGTGAGGTAACACCTCCTGATGAGCACCTGGGGGTCCAGACCATGCCCCGTGGGAAGTGTGGTCTTCGTTTCTTGCCAGAGCCCACTAGGATATGGCAAGGTGGGGCCACTTCCGGGCTGTCTGGAGAGGCTCCCAGAAGCGGCTGTGGCCTCAGTGCTGACTGACCTGGTACCTTCCTGGGAGCAAGTAGGAAAATGTGAATGATGCCTAGTGCTGTCGTGGGGAGAGTGGCCAGAGCCCTCACTGTTGTGTGTGGGTTGGAATTGATCTTCACCTTGGGCGTCCCTTGGAGAGTGGGGCTCAGGGTGAATTTGTGCTCATAAGAGCTCCTCTCCTGGCTCGCTGCCCTGAGTGACCAGGAAAATAAATAAGGAACAGGAAGCCAGGGAAGGGGGGACAGGGAGGCATAAACTACCATTTAGTGTCTTGGCATGTGACCAAGAGAGTCAACTAGATAGTTGAGTTGGGTTGAGGTTGGTCCATCTTCTCCATTAAGGAAGGCCCTTAGAACAGTACCTGACAGGGGCGCCTGGGTGGCTCAGCGGGTTAAAGCCTCTGCCTTCGGCTCGGGTCATGATCCCAGGGTCCTGGGATCGAGCCCCGCATCGGGCTCTCTGCTTGGCTGGGAGCCTGCCTGCTTCCTCCTCTCTCTCTCTCTCTCTCTGCCTGCCTCTCTGCCTACTTGTAATCTCTATCTGTCAAAAAAATAAATCTTTAAAAAAAAAAAAAAAAAAGAGAACAGTACCTGACACACAGTAGGCGCTACATAAATGTCAGCTGCCGTTCTCTGAAGCCTTTCCCACCTTTACCTTTCAGGGCCTTACCCACCACCGAGGAGACTCAGCTCTCCATACATCTAGAGCCGCATCCGACTAGCAAGATGGCCGCGGAGAGACCTGCCTGCTCCCTGCGCCCGTGAGGGGTGAGGTGCCCTGGGGCCCCGCGATGGGGAACGCCACCGCGGAGAACACCTCGCTGTGCAACATTGACCACACCATCCACCAGACCCTGGCCCCGGTGGTCTACGTGGCGGTGCTGGTGGTGGGCTTCCCGGCTAACTGCCTGTCCCTCTACTTCGGGTACCTGCAGATCAAGGCCCGCAATGAGCTGGGCGTGTACCTGTGCAACCTGACGGTGGCCGACCTCTTCTACATCTGCTCGCTGCCCTTCTGGCTGCAGTACGTGCTGCAGCACGACAACTGGTCGCACGGGGACCTGTCCTGCCAGGTGTGCGGTATCCTGCTGTACGAGAACATCTACATCAGCGTGGGCTTCCTCTGCTGCATCTCCATCGACCGCTACCTGGCCGTGGCCCACCCCTTCCGCTTCCACCAGTTCCGCACGCTCAAGGCGGCCGTGGCCGTCAGCGTGCTCATCTGGGTCAAGGAGCTGCTGACCAGCGTCTACTTTTTCCTGCACAAGGAGGTGGTGGAGGACGGGGACCGGCACCGCGTCTGCTTCGAGCACTATCCCCTGGAGCCGCGGCAGCGGGGCATCAACCACTACCGCTTCCTGGTGGGCTTCCTCTTCCCGCTCTGCCTGCTGCTGGCCTCCTACCGGGGCATCCTGCGGGCCGTGCGCCGGAGCCACGGCACCCAGAAGAGCCGCAAGGACCAGATCCAGCGGCTGGTGCTCAGCACCGTGGTCATCTTCCTGGCCTGCTTCCTGCCCTACCACGCGCTGCTGCTCGTGCGCAGCCTCTGGGAGGCCAGCTGCCAGTTCGCCAGGGCCATCTTCAACGCCTACCACTTCTCCCTGCTGCTCACCAGCTTCAACTGCGTGGCCGACCCGGTGCTCTACTGCTTTGTCAGCGAGTCCACGCACAGGGACCTGGGCCGCCTCCGTGGGGCCTGCCTGGCTTTCCTCGCCTGCGCTGGCGGTGGCCGCGCCCGGGAGGCCTACCCGCTGGGCGCCGCAGACGCCTCCGGGAAAAGCGACGAGCCCGAGCTGCTAACCAGGCTCCACTCAACCTTCCAGGCCCCGAACTCACCCGGAGCCGGGGGGTCCCCTGCAGGCGGCTTGGCCTAGTTCAGGGCAGTGGGGAGTGTCTCACCATCGGCAGGGGGCTGGTGAGGGCTGAGCTTGCTGGCTACCACTGGCCACTGCCCTTGGCCAAGGACAGGTGCCTCTTTCTGCTGGAGTGAGAACCTCTCTGGCCCAGGGAGCCTGCTCCAGCTTGCTGAACCCGGTGGGGATGAGCCCCGGGAGTTGATGGGTGTCGTCTGCTGCTGGCTGGGCTCCTGAGGAGGAGAAGGGGGCGAATTGTCACTTCACGAGGTTCTCGAAGAGAAGCTGATGGGAGGGGGTTGGTGCAGAGTGTGAGGGCATGGAGGATGGGACTGGGGGGTGAGGGCGGGTTCCTGGGAGCACACATGCAAGGACCTTCCAGTGCCATCATCGTCACAGATGACACCTGTCCGGAGGCCCCAGTGCTTCCTGGGGTCATGACACGTGAAGCTGTGTTGTCATCACTGACAGTTGGGCCTCACCCCTTTGTGGGAAGAGGACCGGCTGGGAGGTTGGATGGGGAGAAGGGAGGTGGGGAGGTGTTTGGGCACTGGGAGTGTGTGTTGGGGGACAGTGAGGGGAATGACAGCAGAGGAGAGACCCCGGCTCCAGGCTCATCTCACGTTCAGAGGGAGAGCTGAGCGGACTTCCCAAGCCCCAGGATGATAGAAGACAAGTCCCAGGGTTCCCCTGTGGTCCTTTCAAACAGCCAGTACCGAAAGCTCTGTGTCAGGACAGAGTTCCCAGCACGCACAGTCCTCCTCATTAGTTTTCTGTTTCCATCTCCCAGAAGCACCGGACGCGGAAGCTGGGGAGTGTGTGTGTGTGTGTGCGCACACACGTGCATGTGTTCATGGTTCAAATGCCAGTCTCCATGACAGCTGTGTGCCAAGACACTGAGGCTGGGGTTGTGTGACTGCTGGTGGTGTTGCCTCCCCCTGCCCCCCAGTTCCCACTTTGTCCCCTGCCAAACACCCTGTGGAGTGTCCAGCAGTCTCATGATATCCTCTCGCTGTTCTCAGCTCTAACAAAGTAAAACAGAGACATATTCTCTAGCATCTCCCAGCCCAAAGGCCTGGGGTTAAGCTTCATGATGGTTTAAATAGCTCCTGGGACAAGGAGAGGAGGGGGCCCTGGGCTCCTTCTGCTGCCCTTGTTCCCCAGTACGGCTCATCTGCCGGGTGGCCCACCTCACTCCCTGAAAGGTGACAGCAGGTCCCAGGAGCCGCTTGTAGCCCAAGGTACTGACTGCTCTCTCTCGTTCTGTCCCCGAATGCTCAGTGCGGGTCTCATCTCTCCTACACCTTTGTGCCCAGCCATGTTGAGCCTCCACCCTGGCGCACATGCCAAGGACCAGAAGAACTTCTCGCTGCTCCAAGGATCTGGCCACCTTGGCAGAAATGCTAGCCCTTCAGGTTTCCTGGCCGTGGGCTGGGGCCAGCTCTGACTTCCCTCAGAGTTCTGGGATTCAAGCTAAGCTCCCCACACCAAGGGGCTGGGTGGACTGGGTGGACTGAAGCCTGGAATGGGACCAGGGATGGGGAGATTCAAGCTGGCATCCACAGAACATTTCTGGAATCGGCTAAAAGGAGGGCCAAGGAGAATATCTCCAATCTCTCTTCCCCTCTCCTCCCGTCCTTCTCTGAGAAGTACGTTTATCCTGATTCTCTTACCCTCCAATCAGGGCTATCCCGAGGCAGACGCCCCAGGTTGGAAGTGACATTGGCTTTGACTGGGTAGCCCCACTGTAGCTCCTTAGGGAGGGCCTCCCATAACCTGGGGAGCTTCTCTTCCCTTCCTGAAGGAAGAAGTGACCAGATATGAAGGTGGCAGAAATGGCCATCCTGCCAAGAAAAGTCTACCTAGTCTCACCCCAGAATCTTACTGGGGCTATGGCACTGGTTGAGGCCTCCATGCCCCCTCAGCCCAAATTTCCTCCTATTTTGACCTTAAACATGGGCATTCCCACTGGGATGGGCTGGGGTGAGCTGAGGGTGGTTCCTTTTACTATCAAGAGTTGTATTTTTGTATTGTCCTCTCTTTTATGCCAAGTATGTGCGTGTTGGACTGTGCACTGGATTTATGTAGCAAACTTGAGTCTGCAAATAAAGCAAAGTAACCAGCCACAGCTGGAGTGTGCCGCAGTCCTTAGGGGGGAAATGCTGTTTTGATACCAGGGGGAGCCTAGAGGGTTCTTGAAATATCCAGCAGAGTCAGGATGTTCCAGGGATCGGCTTTCTTAGAGAAAACTCAGAGAAATTAGGGCATTTGCCCTTGGTTACCCAGCAGTGACCCACAAGGATGGAGCCTTCAAGTGAAGTTGGGTCTTCTCTCCCTCTTCTTGAGAGTTACAAAGTATCTTCAACTCTTCAGCACATTGTTGCAAATCCACTCTCGGACTTAATTTGGCCCCCTCCCCTTTGAGGACATAGTCCGACCCTGTGATTTGGAGACTATCACTCTGTCCTTGGACACATGGCCCCTTCTGCCCTCTAGGTGGCTTTTCCCCACAGTGAAGACAGGCTTGATCAGACAGACCACCCTCCTCATTAATGGGAGGAAGACAGCTGAAGTAGAAAGACCTGTTGAGTCATCTCTAGGGGCTGTCCTCACCACTTGAGCTTTGTTTGGGGAGGCTCACATTTGTTGACCAGACCTTTGAGGTTTTAGCTTTTTCTCAACAGTGACAGGCTACATGTTTATTGCTCAAGATCGGCTGCATCATATTAAAACATAAATTTGGTTTTGGATACTTAATCCTTTCCTGGGTCAGACTCCTGGAGTCCTGGAGGATTCTGCTAGAATTGATCCTTCTTCCAAACAGACTAAGTGAGGACGTCATTGGAGATTAAGACTCCTTTCTCTCCTGAGAGAATGGATGGAGGAAAAGGCCCATCTGGTTTGGACAGAAGGTGACAGAGTCATTAGATTCCTTTCTCATTCACCAGTGTTGCTTAGCAAGATGAGGGCTCATCTTCCTGTTTATATACACTGGTCTGTGGGTTGGCCAGACAAGAGTGGGAGAAATTTTCAGCACGGAATACATCCCCATCTGCTGCTTTCCTCTGATGGGTATAACCAAGAGAGCCAGAAGGTGGTCTGCTTGGTTCAGTGCTTTTCTCAAAAACCTGCTTCTTGAAGCTGGTGATCCTATAGCATCCATGCCTGGAACTCATCTAGCAAGACAATGGCCCTTGATGGCAGTCACCCTCAGGTCACTATAGTACCCAATGATAGGAGAAATGGTAGGATTTCAATTCCATCTGCTTTAATTCAACAACTATTGGGACACTGCTAGATTAGACATTAGATAGCAGTGCTGGAATGTACCATAGAGGTCATGATATCCAATTTCCTCTCCATTGAATTATCCCAGACATATCCCCTCCCCCCAAATGATGGTCCAGTTTCAAATACCACTAATGACACCAATTTGCTACTAACCAAGATAAGTCATTCCAAGGTTGGGGAGAAAATCTTAACTCCGAATGAGCCAAGGTAGATCACTTTCCCCACTGGCCTTAGAGCATGTGAACTGTGCCTCTGGGGACACATGGTCCTTCAGGTACTAGCATCTAAAGACAGTTGTCTTATCCCACTACTCAGTATTAAACTCTCTAAATTTGAATTAGACAAAGCTGCATTATACTATAGTAACAAATATAGCCCCCCAAATCACAGTGTCTTAAAACAAGAAAAGTTTGTCTCCTGTTCACGCAAAGTCCAATGAGAAGCTGCCAATTCTGGCAAGTCTTTATCCAAGTGATGGATATAATTCAGGATCCTTTTGTCAAGAGGTTCCAACATCTTGGTGTCTTCTTCCATCCACACAGGGTGGGGAAGCAACAAAATCTCTCTGCGCATTTGTGGCCAAGTCTGGAAGTGGTTGATAGCTCTACTACTCACACTCCATTGGCCAGATTCCAGTCACATGGTCCAACCCAACTGCAAGGGAGGCTGGGAAATGTAGTTTTCCTATGTAGACAGGAAGAGGAAGCAGAAGCGGTGAGCATCCAGCCCAGTCTCAGACAGACAGCTCTTTAAGCCACCTCCCTCCACTCAACAGGTTTTAAACTCTCACCTTTCTGCACCTCACCTGAACAAAACTCACACCTTCAAATGTGATGCTTGGATCTGAAGTGAAATTAAGCCTGTCTGATGTGCACTGAGGAGAAAGGGACCATTTACCTCCCTGTGCTTCTGTTGACACATTAATTTTTCTGGCAAACAAATCATCATGACTGACATATGTTGAGTTTATGGGAACTGATGTTAAGCCACATCTTCTCCATCCTGCCTGGAGCGGGGGTCTTCTGAGACTTAGACTTCATTGAGGGATAGAGGAAACTACACGGACAGGTAGGAAGTAGAACAATGTAGAGGGCTGGACTGAGGGGGGCGCTGGCCATCAGCAGGGCCTGGGCAAAGAGGGGCAGGAAATGAATTCAGAGGAATGTCTTGCCCAGATGAGCAATGGGACAACATTGGA
Source organism: Meles meles (assembly GCF_922984935.1). Taxonomy (NCBI): domain Eukaryota; kingdom Metazoa; phylum Chordata; class Mammalia; order Carnivora; family Mustelidae; genus Meles; species Meles meles. The sequence goes on from NC_060071.1 coordinate 121,796,213, forward strand.
CCAGAGGACAGCAGGGGGCTAAGGAACCCTGACCCCATTAGCTACCTTGCTTGCCTTTGAGTCTCACCTCCTGCAGGGTCTACAGGGCATGTGCTCCTCCATATGCCCAACGTCTCCAGCCTGCCCTTGAACACCCAAAGAGCACCCTAGATCCTGCTTGCCAGGAGACCCCTAAATTCCTGGAAATGCCCAGAGATGTTCACTTGCCCCACACATCCAATCTATGGATACCCTAACCCATCTCTTCCCCTGAGCTGCCCTACCATTCCCTGTGGGTCACTCTTGTCCTGCTGTAACTGGCTTCCCCAAGGTCGGAGCCATGCTCACCATGCTACCCCAGACGTAGACACAGGCTTTTTATCAAAATATGGCCAAGATGAGACATATTTGAGCAAAATTTTCAAAGGCTTGACCAGGAATCTCTACTGTGGGACAGAAACACATGAAAACTGGATCCTGGAGCTCAGAGCTCTAGTGGTCCCTGGGCTGGACCAAGCTAAGAGGTATACTCCTGGCTCTCTCTTGCACCTTAGCCCCTTTCTCCCTGCAGGGGGGCCTCTGGGTGCCTCACTCCAGAGTGAGGACCCCCCACTCTCAGTCTTCTCTGGGCTCCACCTGCGTCCCAGCCTCTTTCCCAAACAAGTTCATCATCTCCCCATAAACTTCTGGCCACAGTGCATATAATTTATTACACGGTCCTGCCTTAAACCGCTCCACATCAGAACAAAACTCTATTATTACTGTTGTAAAACCAAAGGCCCATTAGTGTCTTTCTCCAAAATATGAATCAGAAGAGTGATGGCAGCTTTACCAAAGAGGAGTTTTCCTCTCTCCTAGCCATCGAGACTTCAAAAATGCCAGGGGATGCTCTCAGAGACCCGCCTGACATGGAGCTCAGCCATCGCAAATCAGGACCAAAACTGTCCCTGGAGGACCCCTGGCCCATGAAGCCTGGGGCTGGGAGGGACTCGGCAAGCTGCGAGAAACTGCAGGTGGAGGGACCGTGAGCTCATTAAATGAGCACATCAGCCCTGAGCTCACGCCAGCAGAAGCACAGGCCTGTAGGTGGGAACACTCAGCCAAAATGACAAGGGGACAAGGTCCCCACCCCAGCTGCTTCTGGCCAGGGGCTCTTGGCCATGCCCTGGTGTAGGGCGTGCTGGAAGTGAATCCCAGATTGCTTACTGTAAACTCAGGCTTTAACTTCTACAGCTGGGTAGACAATTTGGGGTAGCATGTGTTCCACGCTTTACAACTAAGGCCCCTTAAAGAACTGGAGTAGATGCGTTTAAGGAAATCAAATGAAGCAGCCCCAATAAGCATGTGGGGCCTATAGCCGGGAAGCCAGACTCCGTCATCTGGATGAGTCAGCCATCACTCAGTCGTGAACCAGCACAAGGTACTGTCCCCGTTTGATATGGGTCAGTGACTCTACTTCTAATTTTCTTGGGAAATATGCAGTGGAAGATGGTGAAGGAGATGTGGGCGGGCTGACTGCAGTTGTCCGGAAGGATCCCATGAGGCACCTGAGCCCAACACCATCCCGACCCAGCCCCCAGCTCCAGGAGTGTGCCTGCCCTCCTCTGTGGGAAGGCCAAAGCCGCTGGCTCCTGGCTGGGGCTGAGCATACGGGGAGGGAGTGGGAGAAGTGTCCGGCTCTGCGGGGAGGGTGGGTGGGAGGTGCCAGGACCTGTGGGGGTAGAGAGAGTGGGGGGGCAGATAGGAGGTGATGGTGAGAAGCGTCAGGTTTGAAGGCCCACATAAACAAAACGTTGTTTGAATAAGAAAGCATTTCAAAGGTATAAATATTTAGGTACTGGTGGTAGAGTCCCAGAGCTTCGTAAATAGGCACTCCGTATTTGTACATTTTAGTATTTCCTAATGAGCCTGTGGGATTATTCACAGCCCTGGTCATGCCTACTCTTGTGTCTGCCTGGCAAGGAATATTTTTGCTGGTGTCCCTATATGGGACTGATCAGAAGACTCTCAGAGCAGACCACGTGGGTGCCCAGGGGAGGAGGGTTGAAATCAATGCTTCCACGCACTCAGGAAGAAAAGAACGGTTCTCCTTGGGTCCGTATCATCCGCATGACCCTGTCCCAGCAGTGGTCATGTAGGATCCTGGGCAGGGCTCACCCAGAGCGAGGGTTCATGTGCAAGGCTGTCGTGGACAGAAGCTGAGACCCTTGGGGAACACTTTCTCGTATCCAGGCATGACCATCTGATACGTGGGCCACAGGCACAGTCACATACACATTGTGGTGACATCCACCAGCTTCTGGATCATCTGGGCGTGGGTGCCATGGAAGGGCAGCCCGTCCACCTCCATGCCCACGACCCCCGACACTCCACTCCGGACCTTGTGCCGCACCAGGATGCCCAACATCTTCTCTTCCTGGAAAAAAAAGAGGACAGAGACAGAAGTGGTGGAGGGAGGGGGGAGGAAAAAGAAAGAGATGCATACATTTATAAGCGGAGGAAGAGCTTTTGACTTGGTGTGGTCTCTTTTTTAAGAATAAAATTTCACTTAACCATATGGATGCCACTGAAAGACTCATGATGAAGACTAGGTGTCCTACATCATGCCCCAACTGCCCCAAGCCCCTCCTCAGAAGCAGCCACTTCGAGGAATCTGGGGTGTTCTTCTGGGAGTTATAGTCATGTAACTAAATTGTGGTTATTATGGAAAATTGCATTTAGCATTTGTTAAAAACACGGAAGATTCACTTCTGTGGGTACAGCGTAGGCTACTTCCTGCAAACCAGCCTCTGCTCAGCTCTGATCATCTGTTGGTGTGGGCCATGTCCCATCTCCCTCAGCATTCCCCAGAGCAGATAGGGGAGCAGCTGGAGGGAACAGAGCTCTGCAGGAAATGCAGCCTGATCCTGGGCCCAGCAGCAGGGTTTGGGATCAGACAGGTCTGACTTGGGTCTTCCCTGGCCTCTCCATGCCTCAGTGTCCTCATCTGTATAATGGGGATGTTAATAATAACAATAGTAATAATGTCTTCTGAGTGGGTTGTTGTAAGGATTAAATGAGCTAATGAAAGTAAAGCACCTAGTGTGGTCCTTGACACACAGTAGGTGCTCATGAAATCAGGTAAATTATTATTGGCAGGGTTGTGTCCCCTGGCCTTTAACCCAGAGCTTTTTTCCTTTGCCGTACTTGCTGATTTTTTTTTTTTAAGTGATTTGATTATCCTCCTCCCTTCCTCCGAAAGTAAGGTCCCAAAGAACTACTTGCCTACTTGCCCTCCATGCATCTCCCTCTGGTTGGAAAGTTCTGGTCACCCTGAGAAAGGTGGGTCTTAAGTGAAGACACAAGGAGGATGGTACCTGAGGGGCAAAAGTCCAGCCCATCCTCTCCCTCCTCCTCCACCAGCAGTGGAGGGGGATGGGTGGAGAAGACCAATGACTCTCCAACAGAAAGGTTAGGACGGTTCTAAGAAGGGCTCTCGGGGCGCCTGGGTGGCTCAGTGGGTTAAAGCCTCTGCCTTCGGCTCGGGTCATGATCCTCAAGCCCCGCATCGGGCTCTCTGCTCCGCAGGGAGCCTGCTTCCTCCTCTCTCTCTGCCTGCCTCTCTGCCTAGTTGTGGTTTCTCTCTGTCAAATAAATAAAATTTAAAAAAAAAATGCTCATCTAAGAAGGGCTCTCACCTTCCTTCCCAGGCACTTGCTCAGTGATCCCACCCCTGTCAAAGTCAAAGTTTTCTCACCTGCTACCTGCCACACCCTGAACCTGGGGTACAGAGGTGAATGCGACACGGTCCCTGCTCTGGTGGGCTCACTGTCCAGATGACTGATCAGGCAGGAATGGTCCGTGGAGATCACGGCACAGGGCAAGGGCATCCAACCCCCATTATCAGAGTGGCTCAGGAAAGGTTTTCTGGAGGAGGGGCATCTCGGACCACAGGTGATAAAAGAGCAGGAATGAGCCAAGCCAGGGGTGCTTGAGGAGCTCTCACTGCAAACTTGTCTAAATAATGGAGAATGAGCTGGCAAAGGTCGCCTGGGAATGGCTCTCCTCTCAGCTGGCCTGAGAGCCTGCATTTCCATTCTGCCCTGGGAGGGACACCCAAGGGCATTTCCTGGCATCTCTTTGTCCTCCAGCCCCTTCCCAAAGGCTGCCTGGCCCAGAATGCCATTTCCTGCCCTTTGTTTGGGTTTTATTCTTCCATTTCTCTCCCAGTTGGGTCATATCCTCTCTTTATGGGGGAGTGCTTCTAGGATCCGGGAGTTGGGGGGTGCGTTTCCTCCCACACACTGCCTGCTGGCACCATTCCCATCCATCTGGGCCCCAGGGAGGGTCCTTGGGGGTGTCAGGCTGCATGGGAGCCATCAGCAGCTTAGGAAGGGGCTGGCACTCAGCCTCTAGGAAGAGCCACAAGGAACAGCTGGGCCAGCAGGGACAGCCGGCACATTTCCAGGAATCACTGAATCACCTCACCACCTTCCAAGAGACTCCACCAAGTGGAGGAGGTGGCAGAAGGAGAGGAGAACCGAGCTGGAGGCAGAGGACCTCCTGTGACATCCCAGGCCAGGCAGTGACAGCGTGGCATGAGGGGAGAGACAGAGGCCTGAAGTGAGACCGGGAGGACAGGGCTTGGGGCCCAGTGCACTGTGAGCAGGGAAAGAGGCCCAGATAAGTTCTGGGCTTGGAGGCTGAGCGTGGGGGTGGTCTCTGGGATTCACAAGGGGAGACTGGCAGGCTGATATTCACGGTGGGGGGATGATGTTGCTCTTCAAAGTGGGCTGGGAGATAGGGGCCCTCTGGGAAGTTAGAACTGTTCTGTGCCATGACCTTGGCAATGGCTGCGTGGATGTGTACATACGGAAAAATCCACCTACTGTCCACTTACGGTTGAAGCACCTCTCTATTCCATGTAACTCAGTGTTTCAAAGCTGGCAAGAGAAATGGAGTGGGATGGGAGTGCTGGGAGAGAATAGGAGCCCAGGATGAAGCCACGTTCCTGCCTTGTCCATTATCTGCGTTATCCATCCATCCATCTATCCATCCATCCATCTGTCCATCCATCCGTAGTCCCTCCTGTAAGTTGTCATCAGTCAGCTTGTAGCTCCTGATGAGGTCTGAGGAATGCCCTCAGATAAACCTCCCGGGCACAGGGAAAGGCCAGAGCGGGCAGGGTGTGCCCTAGATGAGTGGCGGCCGCCTTCCCTGGGCCCCTCCGCATGGTGCCCACACCCGTCACAGTCACGATCAGATCAGACCCCTGAGACAGGAGGCCCCGCTTACAAGCAACTCACACTGCCGAGATGAAGGACATTCCTCGCACCTTAGCCAATCCGGCTGCACCACCTGCTCGTGCCACAGCTCTGCCCAGCACTCCTGGGTGACTCAGGGATGTGCAGGGAGCGACCTACTGAGCTCCACTGTGACGATTCCAGTTCTTTCTCCCGCACGCGGCATTGCGTCATGCCCCTGCACCTTTGCTTTATGGGTCTTGCTGCCTGGAAGGCCCCTCCCACCCTCTCCTACCTGGTTACTTAGAGCCTGGTCACCCTCCAAGACCCAGCTCAGTGCCACCTCCTCCAGGCAGCCTTTCCTGAGCTCTCGGAATGAGCTAAGGGCCTGTTCTCTGTCCCCACAGCCCTGCACACTTCCATCCGTCTATCCTCCACCCACCCACAGCGGATCCCGAGGTCCCTACCCAGGGGCTGGGTCTGACCCTCCATTTTCTCCCAGAGCAAAGCTGGCCTGGCCCAGAGGAGGGGCTCAACACACATGTGTTTGTACTTTTGTTTTGAAAAAAATGCTCCCTTTTATTTTCCTCCTAAGGGTGATACATTATTAATGTATTTATGAAGGACGGTGTGGAAACCCAAAGGGAAAATTTTCCATCCCTGGAGGGTAAGCGTTTGGGTTGTATGAATTTTCCTGGCTGGGTTCATTCTTTTGTGTCTGTGAATCAGGAATCAGGCGGTGAGGCAGGCCCCTGAGGCTTTTTTTCCAGTTCAGATCCAGGAAATGCAAAGAAAGTACGCAAGGCCCCCTGGGCACCACTGGGACAGGCCATTTCCCTTGAAAATACCTTTCAGCAGCTCTAGTCCCCGCCCCCCCACCCCACGTGGCACCCTGGCATTACCAGGAACCGGGAAACTTCTGAGCCCTGGAATGAGCCCAGAGAATGGAGTCAGAGAGACCCAGACTCAGGTCCCAGCTCCCCTCTCAGCTGGGTGTGTGGGGCAAACCACCTCCCCTGTGGGAATCCCAGCTCCCTCATCTGTAAAGTGGGCACAACGTCAATCCAGAGAGGTGTTGGGGAGAAATGGGCTGGCAGGAGGCAGAAAGAGAAACAGAGGGAGACACCAGGCTCTGGAAACTCCTGCCTCTCAGCAGTGAGAGGCTCTGGGCCTCAGCCACTGGCTGCCTGGGCACTCATCACAACCGCTTCCCCGACCTGAGCTGTTATGTCCAGGCTCAACGCTCGGGAACCTTCCTGCCCTTAGACTGCATTCCTGTTGACCAACCGTCGAATCCAGGGTCTCCGAGTGCGGTCACCCAGAACGTGTCAGATAGGCTGCTTGTCCAGCCTACTTCAGGCCGACTGAGCCAGGAAGACTGGGGTGGGTTTTGCACTTTGGGGTTTAAGATGACCCTGAGGTCATTCAGATGCCTTTGAGGTTGGGGAACTGCTGTCCTAACAGGGCACTGAGTCTGTCTGTCCGTCCATCCATCCATCCATGTGTTTTTCATTTGTTCATTTATTCCTTCATTCTACTAGAATTTACCAAGAACCCTGTTTCCCTCCACTGGTTGCTAGAAAAGCAGACACAAGAAATTCAGTTCCTGGTCTTGCATTTAACAGTCTAGACCTCTGGGGGACCACACTGGGAACGTGAGGCGGGAAGGTGCAGGAGACTGCTTTTGGACCGGTTAGGAGTGGCCCAGCCTGACCTAGCGCGGGAACCCCTCCCTCAACCCTGACTGGGCCCGTGTCAGGGCCTTCCTCCTCACAAGGCTGGGCAGCTCTGCAGAAGGCAAGCTCTTCCTTTCCGTGAACCATAGTCCACTCTTGTGACCTCTGCCCCTCAGCCAGCTTTTGTCTCTCTCAAGTGGCCGAGGGCATGGTCTGTCTTCCTCCCCCAGGACACCATTCAGGTGTGAGGCCTCAGGCCCCCCAGTCTTGCCCCTTCCAGGCCACACACACCCCCGCTTCCTCCACTGATGCAGGCTCTGCAGCCCTGTCAGCCTGCTGCCTGCTGTCAGGTGAAGGGGATGCTCAGACAGAAACTAGAGCTCACAGGGAAAGTCACCTCAGGCCTGGGATTTCAACATAAAGTCGGGGCTTTGGCACCAATTTCCCAAGATCCAAATTATTCTGGAAAATTCAGAGCAGAAGGTGCTCCAGGCTCTGGGAGGAGCAGGGCATGAAGAGGTGGGTTTGAGCCTGGAATCAGTGTCAGCAGGTGGGGCCGCAGGAACTGAGGCCCAAGAAGGGAATGGCAGAGTCATTGAGTCCTTCTGTTTTTTAAAAATAATCAGTCTAAAATAATCCACATGTCAAAGAGCCACATTGTGTGGTGGCAAATTCTGCTTCCCTACAGAGGCAGGCTCTGCTTCTGGCTGCTGACAGGCAGCAGTGGTGTTGGCCGCTGGTTTATAACACAGAACCCTCGGCTTATAACCTGGAACCCTCGGCTTATAACCTGGAACCCTCGGCTTATAACCTGGAACCCTCGACTTATAACCTGGAACCCTCGGATTATAGCCTGGAACCCTCGACTTATAACCTGGAACCCTCGGTTTATAGCCTGGAACCCTCGACTTATAACCTGGAATCCTTGGTTTATAGCCTGGAACCCTCAGCTTATAGCCGGGAACAGGCCTGCCCGTCACGCCAGGGTGTGGCCACCTGGTGTGTCACCTTGGCAACAGATGGAAGGGCCTGAGTCCAATTCTGCTCCCCAGGTGCTCCGGAGGGCCCAACTGCCTTCATGAGGTAATGTCGGTGGACCTCACATGAGTTCAGGATGTACAGAGCACAGGCCAAGGCATAGCCTCCCCAGTTAGAAACACCTAGAACAAAAAAAGATTCTATCACGGAAGTGGAAAGGTAATGGGGTCCGTCACCCTGCCACTCAGCAGCTAGAACTCACCTCAGAGAATGGCCCTGAGGTCAGTGGCACGCGTGGCACCATAGAACTTGTGAGAAGCAGATCCTTGGGCCCCAGTGCAGACCTATGTCCGGGGAACTCCGCAGGGGAGACAGGGAGCACACCGAGTTTTATTCAGCTCTCCAGGGGATGCTGATTCAAGTTAAAGGTCGAGAGGCACTGCTCCAAACCACCTGGGTTACCTACAATTACCCACCGACCAGCCGAGAACCTTCAGGCTCTCCACCTAGGAAGCTGCTGCACATCTTCTGACATTAAGAAACTCTCCTGCTGGGGCGCCTGGGTGGCTCAGTGGTTAAGCCTCTGCCTTCGGCTCAGGTCATGGTCTCAGGGTCCTGGGATCGAGCCCCACATCGGGCTCTCTGCTCAGTAGGGAGCCTACTCCCCCCACCCACTGCCTGCCTCTCTGTCTACTTGTGATCTCTGCCACATAAATAAATAAAATTAAAAAAAAAAAAGAAAGAAACTCTCCTGCATGGCGGACCGGTGTCCATCATGCTGCGCAGAAGCTGGCCCCCAGAGGGGCTGGTGACTGTACTCGAAGAGGGTTCCTAGTTAGCTTCTGCCTGCCTTCCTTTTCCGTGAGTCAGCCCCAAGGCACCTATTCCTCAGCACGGGGACGACACCTGCTCTTCTCTGACACCTGCCGGAGTCCTCCCTTCAACTGAAGAAGGATTGAGGAAGGACCTGCTAGACTCTGGGCGTCAGAACGAAGAAAGAAAGAGGAGCTCTGGACCCGGGGAGAGAGGGCCTGTGCATGCAGCCGACACCAGGCGAGGGAGGTGCTCACGGAGGGTGATGGGAGCACTCAGGAGGGACCACTCATCCCACCTGGTCTGGGAAAAGTTTACACAAGAGGGGTCATTTCATATGGGACTTGTAGGCTGGGCAGGATTTATCAGAGGAAGGGTGGAGAGTGGGGGCCCTGGAGGTAGGAAAAAGTCCCAATATGCAGTGAGTACAGAGGCGTGTGGCACATAAATAGAAGACATATACCAGAACGAGGCGGGGAAGGGGCTGGTTGGGGGAGGGGCAGCAGGAGAGGGAAACAATCTCAAGCAGGCTTCACGCTCAGTGTGGAGCCCAACATGGGGCTTGATCTCAAGACCTGAGCCGAAATCAAGAGTCTGACGTTTAACCCACTGAGCCACCCAGGCGCCCATCAATTATTTCTAGCTAGTTAGATGGTGTTGTTGATTTCAACCATGCCCTTACTCATTTTCTGCCTGCTGGATCTGTCCCTTTCTGACAGAAGGCTAATAAGTCTCCGTAGATTTTAGAGTAGAATCAGCCATTTCTCTTTGTGTTTCTATCAGCTTTTGCCTCACATATTTGACGCTCTGTGTTAGGAGCATACACATGAAGAATTTTATGTCTTGGGGCACCTGGGTGGCTCAGCTGGTTGGGTGTCCCACTCTTGGTTTCTGCTCGGGTGGTGGTCTCGGGGTCATGGGATTGAACCCTGAGGAGTCTGCTTGGGATTCTCTCCTCCCCCTTCTGCCCCTCCCCTGGCTCACACTCACACACACATACTCTCTCATTCATATTTCATTCATAATAAATGAATGAAAAAAAAAAACTTTAAAAGAAATTGTTATGTCTTTGGGGCACCTGGATGGCTCTGTCAGAAAAGCATGTGACTCTTGACTTTGGGGTTGTGAGTTCAAAGCCCAACACTGGGTGTAAAGATTACTTAAATAAAACTTGAAAAAAGAATTGTTCCGTCTTCAAAACCAAAACCCAAACAAACAAACAAACAAAAAAATTGTTACATCTTCTTGGAGTATGACCCCTTTCCATCATGGACTGCCCCGCTGATCACTTTTCCTGCTCTGAAGTCTGCTCTGTCTGAGATTAATATAGTGACTAATGCTTTGTTTTGGTTATAGTTTGCCTGGTAGATTTTCCTCCCTCCATCCACTTTTAATCTATGTGTGTTTTTATGGTTAAAGTGGGTTTCTTACAACTATAGTTGAGTCTTATTTTCTGATCTGCTCTGACAATCTCTGCCTTTTAACTGGGGTAGTTAGACCACTGACATGTAAGATGATCAGTGATACAGCTGAATTAATATCTTCCACACTGGTTACAATTTTCTGTTTGTTGCTCTAGCTCTTTTTTTTCACCCCTATTTTTGTCTTCCACCCCTTTTCTGTCTGTTGTGGTTTAAATGAGCATGTTATAGGATTCTATTTTCTCTCCTTTCTTAGCATATTCTTAATACCTCTTTTTTTTTAAATTATTTTTAGTGGTTGCCCTAGAGTTTGCAATAACCTTTACAACAAATCCAAGCTCACTTTCAAACAAGCATTTCACAGTTAGGGCAAACGCTCCTCATTCTTCCCTCCCACTGCTTGAATGATTGCTGTCAACCACTTCACTTACATCCAGGAACGTAATTGAATGAGTCATTCCTATTATTACTTTGAACAAGGTGTTATCTGTTAGAGCAATTTCAGAACAAGAAAAATTAAAGTTATTTTGCCTTCACTTATGTATTCTCCAATGCTCTTCTAGGTGTAGATCTGAGTTTCTGACCTACGCGGTTTTCCTTCTCCCTGAAAATTTCTTTTAACATTTCTTGCAAGGCAGGTCTACTAGAAACAATGCTCTGTTTGAGAAATTCTTTCTTTCTCTTTCACTTTTGAAGGATAACTTCACAGGGCACGGAATTCTAGGTTAGTGGGTTTTTTTTTCTGTCAACACTTGAAATTTGTCATGCTACTCTATGGCCTGTGTGGTTTCTGAGGAGAAGTTGGATGTAATTTCTACCTGAGCTCCTCATTTATCCTGCTGGTGATCTCTGAGCTTCCTGGATCTATGGTTTGGTGTCTGACATTAATCCAAGGAGGGAAATCTCAGTCATTATTGTTTTATTTATTTGTTTTTTAAAAGATTTTATTTATTTATTTGACAGGGAGAGAAATCACAAGTAGACAGAGAGGCAGGCACCAAGGAAGGGGAAGCAGGCTCCCTGCTGAGCAGAGAACTTGATGCGGGACTCGATCCCCGGACCCTGAGATCATGACCTGAGCTGAAGACAGAGGCTCATCCCACTGAGCCACCCAGGTGCCCCTCATTATTGTTTTAAATATTGCTTCTCTTCCTTTCTGTCTTTCTTCTCCTTCTGATATTCCCATTACATGGATGTTTGTAATTGTTCCACAATTCTTGGATATCCTATTCTGTTTCATCCAGTCTTTTCTCTTAGCTTTCTAGTTTTAGAAGTTCCTGTTGTTGTATGTTCAAGGTCAGAGGTGATTTTTCTCAGCTGTGTCCAGCCTGCCAGTGGGCCCATTGAGAGCATTCATCATTTCTGTTGCAGTGTTTTTGATTTCTGGCATTTCTTTTTCATTTTTTTCTCAGAATTTCCATGTCTCTGCTTATAGGACCAACTGCTGTTGCATGTTGACTACTTTGGGGTGTTTCCCTTCCCCCCAGGTAGGTTAGGATCTGATAAAACCCCAGCCCGCTAGGCTCTGATAAAACGGTTTCTCCTGAGGGCAGGGCTTGTTAAGGATGGAGTGCTCCGGGGGCGCCTGGGTGGCTCAGTGGGTTGAGCGCCTGCCTTTGGCTCAGGTCATGATCTCAGGGTCCTGCGATCAAGCCCTGCATGGGGCTCCCTGCTCAGTGGGGAGTTTGCTTCTCCCTCGTCCTTCTCCCCTATTGTGCACGCCTGCTCTCTCTCTCTCTCTCAAATAAATAAATAAAATCTTGAAAAAAAATAAAAGAATGGAGAGCTCTGATGTATTTCAAAATGGTTTCTTCCCTCTACCCCCAAAAGCACAAGGGGATTTTTCTCTGATATCCATGGTGTGGACCAGGTGGAACTAATGGGGGCAAAAGTCACAAAAGTGTGGGGACCCCTTGTGACCAGGGCCCCGTGGAGTTTTGAACTCTTAGACCTGTCCACACTGAACCTCCAGCCATCCATCAGTTGCAGGTTTTCCTACCCTGGTACTAATGCCCTCAGAGATTTCTATTCCTCTCCAGGCTCGGTTTTGAGGATGAACTGGGAGAGCCTTTCTTGGGTATCTGTCAAAAGTCCTGAAACTTGTGGTGCAGTCAAGGGAGGAGAGATGGAGCCCTTTAGGACCTGGACATGGGCAAGGTCGGTCCTGATGGGAAAGGGAGGGACAGGGCAGCCTGGGGCAGAGGTAAGTCTGAAGAGAGGTGGGAAGAACTTTGCCCCCTCCGAACACTTACCAGATTGTTCACTTCCCTTCCACCACACAGGAGGCACAGAGGAAAGCATGGATGACTCCTCTTCAGAGAGGTCTTCCCTGACCACCGATCTAAAGTGGCCTTCCTGCCCTTTCATCTCCCTGTAGCTCCTCGTACTGCCTAGCATGAGCTGGTGGATTTCTTAGGGCTCCTTGTCCATCTACCCCCACTAGAGCAAGCGCCCTGTGGAGCCCGACCCTTGCCACACTAACTCCAGGACCAGTGTTTGTTGGATGACTGAATGAGAGGCCTAAGGCTGAGAACCAGGTCCCCATCTTGACCTGGTGCACTGGAGACTCCACTCACAGAGGAGGGGAGCTTCTGGCTGGATGGGCTCCAGGCCTCCAGGTTCCTCCTCCTGGGGAGCCGGGCCTGACTGACCCACCATCTGAGCACTCACCAGTGATGATGGCAAAGTCAGCCTCCACGTCACAGGCGATCACATCCCCATTTCGTATGTGTCTCTTCACAGCCTCCTTGACTTTGCCCATCCCAAGCTCATTGCCCCCATCACCGACCCCTAAAGGGAAGAAGAACCAAGTCAATCCATGTACAGGATCCGACAGAATTGGGGGGAGACTGTTTGGGGGAAGGGGAGCCCCTTCACCTGTGTTGTGTTGCCTCAGGAAGGGGAAAAGGATGGGCTCGGGGTCTATTTTTAGACAGTCAGAAGATGTACTTCTCCTTCACGTCTTCTAGAGGCTTCTTTAGTTAAAAGTGAGTTGAAGTTTGGAACTCACCAGCGTGCAGCCATGTCCCCTACTGAGTCACGCTCTCAAGTCACAGATAGGGACCCCTATGCTGGTGCTACCAGGCCCATGGGAGAAGCAGGTGTGGCTTTCCTCAACTTTTGAGTGGCTCCTGCCCAGGGAGGGGCTACAAGGTCGTGAGCCCCACCTGCGTGGCGGGGAACAGGTAGAGATGGTTAAGGTCAATTCTGCCATTTACTTTAAAGGTTTCTGGTGAAAGAGAATGAAATACAGGTGTGTCAGTTCATCTTCGTCTACGCTAGAGGGGTGCCCGACGCCCTGGGAAGTAGCCGAATCAGGACTGCCTACCACAGGGGGAGTTGGTTGGCAGGTGAAAGAGACCAGCTGTAAAGGCTGATCAGGCATCTGAGGGTTTGTTAATTCGCATAATAAATGCAAGAACAAACATGCTAGAATAAATCAGTGTTCGAAATTATTTAACTCTTTGGTGAATGGTGTTAGAGACAGGGGGATTGGCCCAAAATAAATACCAAACACCTTTCACAAGGTGAAAATAATCTAACCAACCCCGCAGCCTGCCGCCGTCTCGGGTGGTGCTAGAGGACCACCATTGGTCCTGGGTTCCGCTGTTTCTGGAGGATTCTGTAGGTCAAGGTCAGCAGGGAGACAGTTGTCGCTGCTTCAAGGTAACAGCTCCCCCAGGCGCTGGCCTGAGGCATGGTTGCATGGCTGTTTCTGTGTGGGTTTCTACGGAGGCCTAGAACGCATGCAAGAAATCCACCTGAGGCCACATGCATCGTGAGGTGGTGGACGGGGACGAGAGCTCCCCACCTCGAGCACCGGAGACCTGGACGCAGCCGAGAGAATCAGATGATCTCAATGGCCTGGTGCCTCAGGTCCACACCCTGAGGACTTCTCTTCGTCAGACTAAGATGGACTGACACACATCCTTTTCTAGGCCCATGGCAGCGACGGAATGAAGGGAAACCATGACAAAGCTAGCATTGGTGTTTGTCTACATCTGTCTCTGGTCTTTCATACTTTATGAATTTTGTCTTGTCTGCTTCCCATTCAGTCCTGCCCGGGCCTTGTCTTCTTCACTTGAGGGCACTCCCGGGGTCTCTGAGAGACGCAGGAGCTTGGTGCTAAGTGGCAGGTCAGTGTTATGTCCATGACAAGCCAGCGGCCTGTGGAAACTGAGGAACGGGGTGTCGATGGAACAGAGGAGAGAACAGACAGGGATGGTCCTACAGGGCAGGAGACCATGGGGACCACAGGAGAAGCCTGGGCTCTTGAGGATAAGAGAAGGCTCCAGAGGTCCACAGGGGAAGTAGTTTGAAGGCACAAACAGCCAGTTCTACTTGCTTCCTCTGCAGTCTTGGGGGCAGCCTTGGGGGGATCAGCAAAGATTGGGGGTCCATTTGGCAGGGGAAGAACAGCACCTTCAGATCCTGATTGCCCCTTTGACTTGGAGACCCCTTCCTTCTCTACTCTGGGCACTCCTTCCTCCAGCCCTCAAGTCCTCGGCCTGTCCAGCCCAGAGAGGCAGGAAGCTGAAGCCAAGTGTGCCGTGGGTACCACACCCAAGGCTTCTTCTGGGAAAGACCAGGCGCTTTGCAGAAATTTTCTACTCAACCAGGAAGACTTTCATTGTCTCATCAAAACCTCAAAAGCCAAAGGTGACTAATGAGTCCGGGAACCACTCTGAAGTGTCTGAACAAAGAGAACAATTAAACACAGAACGAGAAATTTGCCTTCATTACCCGAGGGTCTATACCTACCCCCAGGGGAGGAACGCTGTTCTGGGAGTTGTGTCAAGCCTTTCAGAAATTCATTAAGGCAACAGGATTCCATGAAAAACATGTCGGAAGGGATTCTGGGAGTCTGGACTCCTAAATTCTACCCGCAACCCTAATGGGCTAGGTGACCTCAAGGAACCTCCCTCGGCCTCATTTTTGGACACTCTGCCTGCCTTATCTACCTGCCAGGGTATTAAAGAAGCTTTGACAACATATGGATGTGAAACCTCTTTGAAGACCATACAGTTCCGTACAAACACAAATGGTCACATTGCTATATCATTAGCAGTCAAAACATTGCACTAATCACCTATTTAAGTCATATGAAAAATGAGTGCACTCAGAAGACGAAACAGTATACGTGGTACCTGTGTCCTGAATGACTGATAGTACACACCCTGTGTCGATTTTATTATTGTTATTATTTGATTATTAGTTTTAATATTTTAGAGCTGGGCCAGTAGGACACGCTCGATTAAGCGTCATTTCCCTTTCTTGCTTGTGGGAATGTTGGATTTCTAAGCGATGGTGTCTTTATCATCTAAACTGGCCATAATAAACAATGCTGGGGCAGAAAGCTACGGTCCCCATAGAACTCCTCCTTGTCGTTCTATAGTGTTCTATAGTCAGTGAAAAGGCAGTTAGTGCTGACACAGTCTTGCTGAATTCTCAGTGCTCCCCGCTTACCCGTTGATGAGATTCCAGGAATCTTCCGTGTTGCCAGGAAAAGGTCATCAATGGGGTCAACCAAGTGCTTGATGTTCATCTTCCTGGCGTTGTAGTAATTGCCATCGGCAGCCCTTCCTGCACGTTCTATTGCCACCAGATGGTCGAATCTGCCAGGAAGCAAGGTCATGGGGACCTTATGGGGAGGGTGGCTGCCTGGCTGGGTCATGTGTTTGTGTGAAGGACCCCTTGCATTTTTTTCTCCAATTCCTTCACTCCTACAGAATTTGGCTGAGCCTTTAGGTCTAATTGCCAGGGCTTGTACTGGGGCCTTGTCTATCAGATC
Organism: Meles meles; assembly: GCF_922984935.1. Classification (NCBI taxonomy): domain Eukaryota; kingdom Metazoa; phylum Chordata; class Mammalia; order Carnivora; family Mustelidae; genus Meles; species Meles meles. The sequence continues at coordinate 121,812,093 of NC_060071.1, forward strand.
ATTTAGAAAAATATCATCAGAATCTTGGGGCACCCGGGTGACTTGGTTTGTTGAGCATCCGACTCTTGATTTTGACTGAGGTCTGATCTCAGGGTTGTGAGATCGAGCCCCGCGTTGGGCTCCACGCTCTGCTCAGTCTGTTTGAGATTCTCTCTCTCTACCGCCGCCCCTCCCCACCGCACACGTGCACGCGTGCACGCATGCTCTCTCTCAAATACACAAATAAAATCTTTTAAGAAATGAAAATATCATCAGAATCTTTAACAGTTCATTCGAGTCAGAGGCTGTGAAACTAGGAAGGCTGACGGTCAGGGTCACATGCTGGATGCTGCTGCTGTCCTGGCCCAATCTCCACCAGCTGGTGGGCGCCAGCACCCAGAGGTCTGAGCGTTACCTGCTCTTGGCACACCGCTGCCTTCTCCCAGGATCTTGTTCCGTTTATGTACACAGACAGACTTAAAGAGTTGAAATGGAAGACAAATGAATCTAATGCAAGACTGAGATTAGATCGGCGGCATAGACAGTGACGTAGGCTTGTGGGCTGCGAATCAGATGTAGGTTCCTGTCCAGACCCTCACGCTCCTGGCCTTGGCCAAGTGCTTAGCCTCTCCGACCCATGTTCACTATATCCGATGACCCAACCGTGGGGACGGTCTCATACAGTGGTGAAAGGAACCTCCCTCGGCCTCACTGTAGGACACTGCATTATCGACTTCGTAGGGTTTCAAAGAGGCTTCAACAATATAATGGAGAAAATGCACGAGAGGTACTTCGCAGACAGGCCCGTACCTACTCAGTGCACGGTAAATTGTGGTCTTGGTGACAGTTGCCATTATCAGGAGGAATCTTGTCTTGATAAACCAACTTGTGAAAATTGCACCTTTATAGCTCTCCAAATCCCCCACGATGGAGTTCTTTATTTTTTGTAAGGTTGATTTATTTATTTTAGAGAGAGAGAGCAAGCAGGGGTGAGGGAGGGGCAGAGGGCGAGGGAAGAGAGAAAATCTCAAGCAGGGAACCCCGCTGAGCATGGAGTCCGAAGCTGGGCTCGATCTCACAGCCCTGAGATTGTGACCTGAGCTGAAATGAAGAGTCAGGTGCTTAACTGACTGAACCACCCAGGCGCCCCATGACAGATTTCTTTAAAATCTTTGCTGTGGAAAACCATGTGGCTGTTCCTCAAAAAATGTGAAATAGAATCACCACAGGGTCCAGTGATTGCACGTCTGGGTGCGCACCCCAAAAAAGCACTGAAAGCAGGGTCTCAAAGAGATGCCGGGACCCCCTTGTTCACAGCAGCATTATTCACACTAGGCGACAGGGACAAACAGAGGGACAGAGAGGCAGACTGTGGCACGCACATACAAGGGAATATTATCCAGCCTTACAAAGGAAGGAAATTCTAACAGACGCCACAATGTGGACGAATCTTGAGGATAATTCGCGAACTGAAATAATCCCGTCACTGAAGGACGAATACCGGATGGTCTCACGGGTATGAAGGACAAACAGCAGTGGATTCACAGAGACAGAAGGTGGGGCTGGGATCCCGGGGGAATGGACAGTCACTGTTTAACGGGTACAGCATTCCCGTTTGGGAAGAGGAAAACAGTCTGGAGATGGACGGTGGGAATGGCTGCACACCGGTGCAAGTCGACCTTCATGTCACTGAACTGCGCGCTTAAAATGGTAACATTTATGTTATGTATATTTTACCTTAATAAAAAAAAAAATCTAAACTCTGAGTGCCTGGCTATGCCCCCCGTTGGGTAGAATGTGGTGACATCATAGATGCCTGGGATCAGGCCACTGAGAAGGTTTTAGAATGTAATCCTGAGACTACATGCCCGGGGCCAAAGAAAAGCAGCCACCGAGAAGCAGAGTCAATAGGAGGAAGAAGACTTGACCTTGAATTTCCCCTAGACCTATATCCATGGTGATGAAAGCCTGTTTGGAATAGGATCTCTGACTAAGATCAGTATGTTCTCTGTCTGTCAGGGAGAACACCACTTCTGGACCTTCCCCCCAGGAGAATGTCAGTTATATACCTTATGGGTGGATTGATTTTTTTTTTTTTTTCAGGCCAGCAGGATCCATTTAGCTACAGTGGGAAGTAATGCACTCCTGGGAAGCCGGCTGCCTGGGAAGAGTTAACACATCTTCTCCAAAGACAGCACACGCCCCTCTCCCCACGATAATCTGATCTGCCTGGCCCCCTTCCGCTCAGCGAACAGAGCAGCTCCTGCGTTAACAGGCATCAGGAATCCCACCCAAGAGAATTTTCTAGCTTCTCCCTGACCATCCGGAGCTCTGTTTACATGTCAACCATCTGGAGAATAGAAACATCTCTAATAGGAACCACACATGTTTTTGCAGTTTTAAATAGCATATGGGAGCCACAATTGAACTTTGTCTTGGTGACTCGTGGTCCTTGTTATGATCATCAATTCTGCTGTGAGCTGCAGAACAGCATATGCCTGCCAGGCCTATGGAAGCAGTGTTTTTAAGCTCTAACTGGACACTTATTAGTGGGTTGTGAAATAAATTTATTAGGCCAGGTTGACATTTCTAGAAAAGTAAAACAGAACACTGTAGAATAGACTAGAACAGACTGGGATAGAAAACGTCAGAATATATTACCCATAGCAAAGGTAAATACTGTTTTCTGAATCTTTGTTTTAGTTGTGCATATGTGTGTATACACGCGTGTGCATACCAGTTTACAGTGCAAAAGGCATTACCGTTGTCAAAAAAGTTTAAAAAACACTATTAAAAAGATAAGATCTGAAATACACCCTACATAATAAAGATGTATTTTTCAAAATATCTGATCACAATACACAGTAAAAAACACACCCACTTGCACAAAATGTCACAACAGCATACTTATCGTCACCACACAGGATGGACGATGGTATGTCTACTTCTCATTCTCCTTGCAAACGTGCCGGTGACCCCACCAAAATGACTCCCTGCTCTCTAAGGGGTCATGACCCAGTTTGACCCATGCTAGTTTTTGGTTCTTGTAATTTTCCTCTCTTCTCCGTCTATGGACATGCCAACTCTCAGGGAGCTGCTATGCCCAGAGATGCCTTGAGAAGCCCCCAGGACACCCTGAAACTCAGAAGTCTGCCCCATTAGACACCCCCGGGCTCATGGCTCTGTTCTTCCTGGAGTTATCGAAGTGACGACCATTGTTGGCTTACACTGGAATGGGACACACATACCTCGGTGACTTGGGGTCCCCATCTTTGCAGAGAAATGCTTGAGCGGCTCCCACTGATTCACCTTGGAAAGTTAGCAAGGGGACTGCTGTCTTTAGAACACCTTGAAAATAAAGGCGAAGGACGGACACGTCAGTCCTGGTGCTGCATTTGGGAATTCATGGTGGCTTTTCGAAAGCTTCTTTGGAAAGTATCACTGTCATTACGGAGCTGCACCTACCTGTCGAATACTTTGTTAGGAAACCCGAGACCTCAGCACAAGAATATTTGCTGACTTTTAGTCCTGAGTAAACCCTAGGGTTGGTGGATTGTGTGACCCTGAGTGGCATGGAATTGGGCTATTTCACCACTCTTGGGGGCGAGCAAATATGCTGCCTGTAGATAGTCCACGAGACCCCGTGAACGGAGGCCTATTCTGGCTCACTGCCATTGTGAGTGCCAGGGACACGCGGTGCCCATGGTGACGGGGAGCTGGCCCTCTGCTAAGCATGGGACATGCATGCTCTCACTTAATTGTCACAACAATTCTCTGTGAGAAAAACCATTATTAAGCCCATTTTACAGAAGAGGAAAATGGAGGCTCAGAGGTACTACATAAGTTGGGTGAAGCCAAGAATGGAGGTCAGGGTCCCGACCTCAGTTTCCACTCCAAATTCTCATCTGCTCTCCTCCCTGCATACCTTCAGGGAAGTTCCAGAACAACAGTGGAGAGTCCCAGAGGCTGGGTGTGGAATTGGCTACTGGTATTGGAGTGATTGCCAGAGTGAATTTGACTCTCAAAAACAGCACCTTCCCTAATTACACTAGCAATACATATTAACAGAGAATACGTGGGAAGCACACACAGACCCCAGATTAAAATAAGAGTGACTTGGTTTTTATGAAGGAATCCACGTCCTAGCAGTTGGGGTAGAAGGCTTGTGCATTCCCGGGCCCGGGATGAGGTCTCCATGAAGATGGTTAACAGTGGGTCTGTGATAGGGACGGACCCAGCACTTATGGGTCCCCTGGTTCTACAGGGCCCCCCCACCCCCGCCACCCTGCTCTGTGGCCCACAGCCCAAGCAAGCACACCGTCTACCTTAAAACCATGGGCTCGTGTTATAAATGCTGCTTCCCACCCCAGCTTCACAATAGGGCCGCCCCAAGCCCTTTGGGAGCTGCCACCGCCTCCCCAGTGGGTGGAGGAGACAGAATCATTGTCAGAGACCCTAAGGGACCCCCAATGTGACTCCTTCCAACCTCCCTCCCCAGACCCACCCGTTGTCTAAGGGGGAAAGTCAAGGAGAGAACAGTCAATCGGGGGATACTCACTGAGCACATTCTATAAGGGACAAGCCTAGGATTGGGGCTGGGCTGGAGGCGTGGTCACAAGATGAAAGATCCAGCCCCTCTCTGTGCTGGGAGGAGCAGCCTTGGTGACCTGGCAAGGGGACTGACCACCACCAAACAACATTCCCAGCTGTGTGACCTTGGACAAGCCACAGAGACTCCCTTAGCTGGGGTTTCCTCCTCTGCAAAATGGGGTTAGTCATGTGTCCCCCGAGCCAGGATTGCTGTGGATGCAATGGTGTGAGCTGGGGGTCTGGCATGTAGTAGGTGGTAAGTTAAAGCTGGTGCATTTTTCCTTCCTAACATTGGATCATGGATACAGGATACTGGTGAGAAGGGGCACCAGGGAGCCAAACAGGGCAGGGAACATAACATAACCCTCAGGGGGCACACAACGAAAGAGCCTCTGCAAAGAAACGTCAGCAAGATGAGAACTTGCACCTGAGCTGCGAAGAATCCATTTATCCATTTGGTCCATTGAGGCCCAAGACAGGGAAGAAATGACTAAGCTTTTTCTTCTTTAAACATGTTCAGCCTCTGGTTATAAGAGGAACTGAACTAATTTTCATTAAAAGGCCAAATCTCTTTCCCTTTCTTCGTCCACATGTCACAAAGGTTCTGCAAAATCGAATAGAGCAGATGCCACCTTTGAAACCACCCCATGGGTGAGCCCCAGTTCTGAGCTCCCAGGCAGCGGGAGCCTCTGAGCCAGGCCAGCCGGTGAGCTGCGAGGGCAGACCTGCTTCTGGGAAAGTGGACACAGAAAAAAATATCCAAGCCACTTGTCAGATGGGGGAGGCTGCTGAGCCTGCTGGCAGCGGCTGGCAGCAGCGCTGTGGCCCGTGCCTCCTCCTTGTTCGCCATACCATCCTTCAGTTTCCCTTGGTCCTCCGTGCAGTTCCTTCCCAGCCTCCCTGGCTGGCTCCCTCTCTCCTCCTTGACCTTTCAATGTGGAGCATCCCAGGGTATAATCCTGGGACCTTCTCTGTCTCTTATTCTCTGGGTGATCTCACTCCGTGTCTGGACGTAAAAGGCCATCAATATGCCATCAACATGCCAACTGGTCTCCAATTTATCTTTCCAGCCCAGACGGCTCTCCTGAACTTGACTTGTATATCTGCCTACTTGAGGTCTCCGCTGATGTGGGTTCCCTGCCGCCGCACCCTCTCCATCACCCTCCCCGAACTGTGGAGGCCTCCTCTTCCCCCATCTCACCCCTGCATCCAATCCACCCAGAATCATGACCCTATGTTCAAAATAGAGACAGAGCTGTCTGCTTCTCGAAACCTCCACCCACACCATTCGTCTGTTTGGGGTTCTCTGAAACCAGAGTCTGACCCAAAGACTTGGGTGCAGGCGGTGTATTGGGAAGATGATCCCAGGAGGCAGGTGACGGGCAGAAAGTGAGGGCGGGAAGGAGGAAAAACCAACAGGAGGGAATGGGCACATTCGAGGCCACTGCTTTAGGCAATGGGGTCCCAGTTCCGCAGGGACCTGCCTGTCTCTGAGAGACAAGAGGCAGGGCTCCTTCCTGGTTGAGGGGTTCCCAGAAGCATCAGTTCCCTTACTAGTGAACTGAGTGGGTTGGCACAGCTTTGAAGAAAACCTGAAACCACCAGCTTGCCATGGGGTCTGGTCAGGTCCGTGTGGTGCCCCGTGTGGTCATTCCAGCGGTGGCTGAAGTCACTGGGGACCGAAGGGACGGGCACCCCAAGCCACCCCATCTCCTCCTTGCAGGGACCTGTCCAGTTTCTACCCTTGTCCCTACAGCTACCTGGGTGATTCTTTAAAGCTGAAGCCAGAATGTGGCCCTCCTCCGCTCAGTGCCCTTCTAGGGCTCCCCTCCCACCTGGAAGAAAAGCCCAGTTGCTCACATGTCCCTTGAGGCCCTTCCAGGCTGCCCCCATGACCCCTCTGTCCTCCCTTTCTGGCTTCTCTTGTCCTCATGTGTACCAGGCCACTCAGCTGGCCGGTAGCCCTTTCTGAAACCTGCCAGGACTCCCAGGCTGCCTGGCTTCTGCTCTGGCCATGGTCACAGCCCGGGGCCTCTCCCTTCAGCAACTTCATCAGTCTTGGCTCCGCGGTCACCCTGTCCACGAGGCCTTCCCTGACCATCCTGTTTAGAACAGCAGCCTACCACCTGGGCTGCCAGTCCCCCTCCCCTTAGCCTGGTCTGCTCCCCCACCCCCAGCCTCACACCTGCTTCCGGGCCACACACGTGCTTTATCCCCATGTGGTTTGCCGCCCGCCACGCTCTCCTGGGATGCGCTTGCCCATGAGGGCAGGACGGTGTCTGTCGTAGCCATCGATGGCTCTCAACATCCCACGACAGTGCCTGGCACAGAGCAGGTGTTCCGTACACATTTGTTGTGTGACGTGGCTTCTGTGTGCTCGGACACAGCCTTTGGGAAGCTTTCAATGTCACGGTGCTATAGGGCATGTCTTACTGGGTTGAAAGCCTGTTGAGAGGCTAAGATGGAAAAATGTGTTTCTAAAGAACGCATTTTCTGGACACTGAGACAGGCAGTGGGAAGAAGGTTAGAGCACCAGGCTCTCCACTGATGCCCCAACAACCCTTGCAGAAAGAGGAGAGCTGAAGAGCGTCCTCTTAGCGTGCACCCCAGACCGATTCTGGCCCGAGACCGGAGCATCACGGCCTCACGCCAGCGTCCCCTGCGGTCATGCACCTGTGTGCTCCAGGAACCTGGGCAGCGTGGGGCATCCCTGCCCAGCTGGCCCAGCGGGGTTGCGGAGGGGGGCACTGCCATCTCTGTTCTTGACTCCTCCTACCTGGGGGGGCCAGGGCTGGCCTGGGTTGCTGAGGTCCCTGCAGGCCACACAGGGAAGGGAGCAGGTGCACAGTGGGACACTGGGCTCCAGAGCCTGGAGGACCCAGGTTCAAACTGGAGCTCACCATTCCCACCTGGGGAACTTGCCTGCCCCTCTCAGAGACTCAGCGTCTTCATCCATAAAATAGGGCTAATGCTGCTGATACCAGAGAAGGTTCAAACAGGAAGGAAAACGCCCCCTGTCCAGTGTATGGCCCGGAGCTGGGTGTCTGGCAGGAATTGCACACACTGTGGTCCCCCCTACCTCCCACATCCTCTGCCCCCAAAGGCCCATTTGGGGGAAACGGACAGTCCTCCTCTCACTCCTCACCTTGCTCAACAGCCTCTTCCATAAGCTTCTCGAACAAACTCAAGGCTCTCAGGTCGACGATCATGGAGACCCCCTTCCCCAAGGCCTGCAGGAAGGCGGCGAGGGCCACGGCTCCCGGTGGCCCATCCGTCTCTTCTGAGGGCTGGTGGTTGAAGTGTGTGGGGAAGCCAGTGGTGATGAGCACGGAGTGGGCGTGGGACAGTGACAGGGAGGCTCGCAGCAGCTCATCTCTACCGAGCAGGTGTCTGATCCCCCGCTGGCCTAAAATTTGTTAAAGATCCATTTATTCACTTTAGAGAAAGGGGGAGGGCAGAGGGAGAGAGAGAGAGAAGCAGACTCCACACTAAGCGGGGAGTCCAGCGTGGGGCTCGATCTCACGACCCTGAGATCATGACCTGAGCTGAAACCAAGAGTCGGTGACCCAGCTGACTGAGCCACCCATATGCTCCGTTATTTTCTTTTTTAAAGTCACAAAATAACGTCCTGTGTTTTAAGTGGAAACTTATGTAAGGAGCAGTTTGGTTTTTTATTTACTCTTATTTCTGGAGAGGATTTGAGGGGATGTGGCAGAGATGGCTAGTTGTTCCCCAGAATGGCTTTTCCACCCCTCCCGGTCATGAAGGGAAGCCCATCTGTGGCCGACCAGGAGCTCTTCCCGTTAGGGGTTCCAGTCTTCCACCAGCCTAGGTTCCCTCTGCTGCATCCGGAGACCAGTCAAAGGGACCAGGAGCGGAAGTCATGGGGGCCCCCTCCAGGCCTGCCATCCCTGCCCCCTGCCTTCTTCTCTTCCAGGCTGCTGGGGTGTTGACAACCAGCACCTCCTGAGGTCACAGAGCATCAGGGCAAAGATTCTGGCTGGAGCAGGTCCCCCTTCCTGCTGAACCCTAATACTTACCACAGAAGGCTTGCCCTGGACGGTTGCATGAGAGGCACACACTCGTACTGTATTTGAGGAAAGCATCTAGGGGTTAATTTGTTATAGCAGTCTAGCAGACTCTAACTAACGCAGGAAAGTCGAAGGAGGCGCAATGGGACTGCCCCAGTAGGGCAGTGACCAGAAGAAGGCCTCCGACAAGGACTTGGGAGCAGGTATTTTTATGGAAAGTGAGCCCAGGAAGTCAGAAGATGGAGGCAGTGTGAAGACAGGGAGAAGAGGTCCTGCAGAATGAATGTATGAGTGACAGCTTAACCGTAAAGGCAACTGGGGCTTTGGTCCGATGGAGCTGCTCTAGGAAACTGTGGAGTTCACACCTCAGGGCTATTCTGCCAGAGGACGGGGGACCGGGCATTGATGCACCTGTTCCCATCCCCCGCTGGGTGCGGGGGAGACAGGCAGGCCGCCAGCAGCATCTGCTCTAACGTCCTCCAGTGGCTGCCAACCTGGTCCCAGCTGGGCAGCACAGTCCCCCAGGGCCCATCACGTATCATTGTGGCCCCGTCCATACTCAGGTCACCTCAGAGCATATCTGTGCCCGGTGATAGCAGGATGTGACTCAGAATTTCCCCCTGCGTTTTGGCTAAGGTGACAGGTAGACCGAAGGATGTGGCCAGAGGGTGTCAGCTTCCCCTTGAGGTGCGAGGAGAACACGAAAGGACACAGAGTTGGGGTTCCTGTTGTAAAGAGACAGTTCGAGACTTGGAATCTAGAAACTTACATTCAAGTCCAAAGTAGCTGTGTGACCTTGACCTCGTCCCTGGATTGCTCCGGGTCTCCATTTTCCTACATGGAGCATGGGTGGGGTGGGGGTGGGGGTTCCGGGTGGAGGGAGGCTGCAGGAAAGGGCTCTTTTCATGCCTGTAGTGGGAGTGGGGACAGGAGTCCCTGTCCGGAGGGTCATTAGCACTCAGATTTGTACGTTCCACTCAGATCCGTACTTTCCAGCCATTCGCATCTAGGAATTTATCCTGATAAAGTGATCGCGGGGAGGTCCACACATGTGGTTGTTTCAGCCTTGACTATGGTGTCAAATGATGGATGATGATAAAAATGGTGGAATGCTTGCAAAATGGAATTCTATGCAAACATTGAAAAGGATGCTGTAGAAGATTAATGCCATGGGAGGGTGTTCACAATATATTAAAAAAGGAAATATATATTCTTTTTTCAGCCTTGCAGACTTAGGACTGAAGAAAAAGACTTTAGGGGCAAATATTGAACGGTGGGTGAATTGTGAGGGGATTCTGCTGATTTTCACAGCCTCTTTACATTCATATATTTTCTGATATTTCTACAACCAACGTGAATGGCTGTTAGTGGAAGGGGAGAAGTATAACACTGTACCAGAAAAAAAATCAGAATGTAACCTATTTCATAGGATGGGATAAGCATCAAAAGAGAGAGGAGGAGGAGAGAGAGAACTTTGTCAAATTTAGGGCAGTCAATGATTTCATCACTTGTGATGGTTTTAGCATGAGGGCCGACATCGTCACTATGAACTCTGCGGTTCCTTCTTGTTCTCAGGCACCTCAAATGCAAGCCAACGTCCTCTCAAAAATGACTGAGCGGCTCTATTATTAAGCCCAGTGAGCAATGCTCAGTATAATGCCATTAATCTTATTTTGGGCTTATTTAATATAGCAGGACTCAAAGCATCTCTTGTTCTTGAGGCTTGATGATGCTCCGTAATCTACAGCATGGGCGTTTCTGGGCAGTCGTAAATCTGCCCTTCCCTCACTCATGCTGCAAACCTAGACCCCTTCTGCACAGGCCCCCAAGGGGGGTTTTGTGGATGACCTCCCGGGTCATTTTAATTAAGCTCGGGTGCCCCGGGTCTGCCATAAATTTACTTCCCACTTACTTTTTCATCTGAGCTAATGGCAGAGTTAATAATTCTTCTTCCCTCATGACCCTTGTGCTGGATGGAAGGGTCTGTAAGCCTGGGTAAAAATGTTTGTGAGGGAGAAAGGATTGCAAAAATTTAGAAAAATATATCCACCCAGGAGCTCAGCTATGTAAGAGGCTCTGTACACACAGCCACGGGCTTCCATGTCTATGGGTGCGTGTGTCCCAAAAGGGGCATCGGCGGGGGAGGAGGGGCATAGACCCTGAATTTACTGGGGGTTTATATGCAAAAGAAACCAGACTCTCTGCGGAAAGAATGAATGAATGAACAACCTAACAGACAAACAAAACATCTAAAAGCTAGGCTTTGTAGTTCTGAAGGAAGTTTTGCTACTGCAGACCTTTGGTCCCAAGCCGAGGGGAGAGAGCAGACATTTTTAAGGCTGTTCTGCATTGTTCAGTTCTGGCGATGATCTTTGTTCACTCAAAAATACACCCAGCTTGGTGGCACAATGACACCGCCCAGGTGCTGTTCTCTGTCCCAGCGTCACTGTCGTCAGCTCTGTCTGGGTGCTGGGACTCTGGCTAGGAGGCTCGAGCTCTCCAGGCTGACCTCCCCCCTCTGCTTCCCACAGGGACTGGCCTGGTGATAATACAAAGCAAACCCAGACTCCAATTTCTCTAGTACTTATTGGTCGTGGACCTTGGAGTCAGTGGGTGAGGATTCAACGTCTGCTCCCACCACGTACCAGGTCTGTGGACTTGGGCAAGTTTCTTGACCCTGTATGCCTCCGTCTCCTCGTCTGTTAAAGGCTGTTAGTCAAGGTGGCCTCATAGGGTCCGCGGAAGAATTAAAGATGAAACTTCCTAAAGCTTTTAGCACATGCCTGGCCCACGGTAAAACTCAGTAGATCATACCTGTCGTTCTTATTACATATCACATCCCCAAAAGGGAGGTCTAGGTGTTATTTCTCCTCTTATACTGATGAGAAACTGAGGCAGAGAGGGGCAGGGAAGGCTGCACCTTCAATCTCTCTGGAGCCTTTGGGGGCAAATGGATTGTTTCCGTGCCCACCACCGCCCTCTGCTGGCCAGCTTGGATAAGACATGCGGCTCTTACATGATTATGGGGTGGTCAACTTGGGGGTGGCCAACTTCCTCCTAATTGGAACCAGAAGACCCCTAGCGGATTCCATCTCTAGAAGCCAACGGGGTGCAAGCCACAGAAGGGCTGTCCTTTGTCTGAGACGCAATGCACAATATTGATTGCAAAGTCTTGTGAAGCTGTTCCCTGCTGGGTCCTGCCACACCAGCATCCCCAGGAGAGTGGGGATCCAGCCCCCTGCCCCAACCTCTGCTGCCCAGCATAAAAAAAATGTATTCCACATCCAACCCCAGGGCAATGGTGCAAAAGGAGATTGGGGACACAAGGATGACTTCATTTAAACGGTCGCAGTTGATGACTTAAGAACCACACTATGCCCTTTTTTCTTACCATCCCAGTCCCAATTTAATCGCGATGGCAATGTGCCCAGCTAATAAGATTGCCTTCCAAACTCCCTCTTATGTTTAGTGTTGAAAATTTGGGGAAAAACATAAATAAAGAAACAAAAATTATTCACAACTGAACTACCCAGAGATCATCAACATCCGGATTTTGGTCCATTTACTTCTTTTGGGGATTCATATGCGCTCTAAGCATTTAGAAAAATCGCACTGTGGGAATGCACAGTAGAGGCAAAGAGAGTTCAGGCAGCTGATCCTTCTAAATGAAGGTGGAGGTGGAGGGGAAAGAGGACTCAAGAAAATACCTTAATGATTCCCAAGTACTTTTTAAAGAGTTTGGATTTTAAATACCTTGAAGCCTTGTTATAACATTGGTTTTTGAGGTTTGTGCTTTAGAATGACCTTACAGGTGGAAACTTAACTCTCACTGGATGAAGTCTCAATCTTCATAATCTAATGAAAAATGTTATAGTCGTTACATGACATTAAGGCTAAGCCTGCTTTCTCGATAAAATATCAATCTCTTCTCTTTGATAGTGTTAGCTAAATAAAGAGGAATATAGTCTTCTCTTTTTTTTTTTTTTTTAAAGATTTTTTATTTATTTATTTGACACAGAGAGATCACAAGTAGACAGAGAGGCAGGCAGAGAGAGAGAGAGAGGGAAGCAGGCTCCCTGCTGAGCAGAGAGCCAGACGCGGGACTCGATCCCAGAACCCTGAGATCATGACCTGAGCCGAAGGCAGCGGCCTAACCCACTGAGCCACCCAGGCGCCCCTATAGTCTTCTCTTTTAAAAAAAAAAATTCAGGGGCACCTGGGTGGCTCAGTGGCTTTAGCTGCTGCCTTCGGCTCAGGTCATGATCTCAGGGTCCTGGGATCGAGCCCCGCATCGGGCTATCTGCTCCGTGGCGAGCCTGCTCCCTCCTCTCTCTCTGCCTGCCTCTCTGCCTAATTGTGATCTCTCTCTATCTGTCAAATAAATAAATAAAATCTTTAAAAAAAAAAGATTATAAAAAAATAAAAATAAAAAAAAAATTCATGGGGCGCCTGGGTGGCTCAGTGGGTTAAAGCCTCTGCCTTCGGCTCAGGTCATGATCTCGGGGTCCTGGGATCGAGTCCTGCATCGGGCTCTCTGCTTGGCAGTGAGCCTGCTTCCCTCTCTCTCTCTCTGCCTGCCTCTCTGTCTGCTTGTGATCTCTCTGTCAAATAAATAAATAAAATCTTTAAAAAAAAATTCATACTGTAGAAGCAGGTGGTTTGCATGTGGTCTTTTTCACTGATCCTTACACCAGTGATGAATTTCTCCAGGTCATTAAGGTGAGAACGCTTTGTTTCTTACCTGGGTCTATGGCAATTATAGTCTCTAGCTCTCTAATCTTCTGAACAGCTGAAGCCGATGCCATGCTGTAGTGCAAAGGATCTTGGGAAATGCGATGGACCTCTGGAATTCCCTCAGGGGCAAGACAACGGGCTGGAGCTTCTGTATCCTTCAGGTTGGTCATGACGGTGCAACCCGGTGCACTGGTGAAAGCCAGCTGGGTCTCTAAAACACACAACAGGAGGGACTGAGCCTGCTCATGCCATCAAATTCAGTCCATTCTCATCTAGCCCACGGTTGATGGGCAAGATGGTGCCAGGCATCAACGCTGCCAACAGCGCTCCTCACACGGCTTGTTGTACCAAATCAGAAAAACCAGTTGATGACTAAATCAAGCCCCACTTAAACAGGTGCTTCCAGTGTTTAGGAAAGTGAAGATGAGCTGAGTGTGGGAAAAGAGGGAGGTACCACCACAGCTCTAGATAGGAATTTCCATCAGTTGAATCCCAGGGGTATCAGAAAGTACTTACTGAACGCTTTCAGATGCATGAAGACACCTCTCTGGACCTTGCTAATAAATAGCTCTCTCTGAACGTAGCATCTGTTTTTCCCACAACAGTTTTACCTTGCTTGCTAATTTCATTCTTTAAAAAACTCTCCCGTACTAAATTCCAGGCAATGTGAAACACTCGAGTGTCGCTAATAAGAACATGGCTTTCGTGTGCCAGAGAGATGAGACTTGATTCTCTTAAAGCCTGTTTCCTCAACTATAAAATAATGACAATGCTTCAGGTGTTTGTTGTCAGAACTAAGCTGGAAAATGCACATAGAAGTGTTTTCTCGCAACGTGGTTCAGAGTCAGCCCTCGGTAAATGAAGGTTTGTGTTACTGTGTCTCCATGTCCTTTTGCCTGGCCCATGAGGGGCTTCATATTTACTATACTTAATTTACACCATCTGCTTTCTTCAGTGTCATTATTACCCTGGGGTACGTTAACCCCACTCAGCTGTGTGCTCCCAAAGACGAGGACCGTTGTTTACTGATCTCAGAACACCGCGTAGTACCTTGCACATAAAAGGGGCTCCGTGTGAATTGGTGTGAATTGAGTAAGTAACAATGTCATAAATGTCACCGGAAACAGTAACATTTTGTTTTCAAATTCAACAGAAAGCCGAACGAACACTTCAGAAGGAAAATCTACTGATAATTGCACGAAGCATTCTAACGTAATTTTTAGAGAGGCAAGAATTAAGGATTTTGATGAATGCGATCACTGGTTTTCTGTGTTTTGGACAGCACCGAAAACTGGTCATTCTAATGCCAGGCATACACCAGGTTAGTCAGCTTCAAGGGTGACACAGGCTTTTGCCCCATCAGCTGTGAGGTCTGTAATATAGCAACTGATCTATCACCAAGAGAAGTTTATTTTCTTTATTTCTTATTTTTAAAAAGATTTTATTTATTTATTTGAGAGAGAGAGACAAAGACCGAGAGTATGAGCAGGGGGAGAGGGAGAGGGAGAAACAGAAGCAGACTCCGCTGGGAAGGGAACCTGATCCCAGGACGCTGAGATCATGACCTGAGCCGAAGGCCAAACCCTTCACCAACTGAGACAGCCTGGCCCCCACTAATAGAAGTTTAAATAATAGAAGTTTAGGGGCACCTAAAATGGGTTAAAGCCTCTGCCTTCAGCTCAGGTCATGATCCCAGGGTCCTAGGATCGAGCCCCACATCAGGCTCTCTGCTCAATGGGAGCCTGCTTCCCCCTCTCTCTCTCTGCCTGACTCTCTGCCTATTTGTGATCTCTGTCGGTCAAATAAATAAATAAAAATTTTAGAAAAAAATAATAGAAGTTTAAATATTATATAGAGGTTTGAACAAGATTTTTAAAAAAGATTTATTTATTTATTTTTAGAGAGAGAGCACTAGTGGGGGGAGAAGCAGGGGGGGGCCGGAAAGAGAGAAGCGGACTCTCTACTGAGCTCAGAGCCCGATCTCACAACCCTGAGATTATGACCTGAGCAGAAATCAAGAGTTGGATGCCCAACGGACTGAGCCACCCAGGCGTCCCAGCACGATTTGTATAAAACTAGAACTATTCAGGGTTGTCCCTAAGCCAATGATGTCATTTGGCCTCAGTTACAAAGCAGTTGTGCTATTTCAAGCCAGAGCTAATGCCTGCAGTTTGCCGGGATGCCCGCTGCAGTGAGCCCTCTGCTCACTGCAACCCCCTGCTCACCTCAACCCCCGTGGCTGGTGCAGAACATGTGTGATGCCATCGTGCTGAACCATATTTATCACCCATGTGTGGGTGTGTGAACACACGTGAGCACACACACACTCGGAAATGACCACAAACTCCCTGAGAATGGCATCTTGTCTGGTGTAACACTGTGTTCCCAAGATCTGGGTCCCTGCCTGACACATAGCAGGTGTCCAATACATTTAATGTTAAATAAACAAAGGAATAGGGGGGCCTGGGTGGCTCAGTCATTTAAGTGTCTGCCTTCAGCTCAGGTCATGATCCCAGGGTCCTGGGATTGAGTTCTGCATCGGGCCCCTTGCTCAGCGGGGATTCTGCTTCTCCCTCTCCCTCTGCCCCTCCCTCTGCTTGTGCTCTCTCTCTCTGTCTCTGAAAAATAAAGTCTTTAAAAAAATAAACGAATAGAATTCCATGCGTCTTGCATTTATGCCTCATTGCCATATTAGAAGTAATCTTCCTTTATCATGAGGCCATTCTGATAGCTAAACTTATATGAATGCTTTCCATAAATAAATAAATAACATTAAATTCTGTGATTTGTCATGCAAGTGTGGCTGACCTAGAATTTTCTGGTGTCTATGAAATGGGCTGCCATAGTTATTCTTAATGTTTCTAGCACTTTCCCTACCTTACAGCGAGCTGGTTAGGGCGCCCTCGTGTGTCTCTTTGTTGTAATATCACCCTATGTCTTTGAAAAAAACAAGTGGACAGTATTGCTTTAAAATGCAGAGGTCCCCCCTCCTTATGAAGATACCTTCCAAGACCCCCCGTGGACAAGAAACAGTGCATAGCCCTGAACCCTCTATAGATTATGTTTTTTCCTATCTGTACATCCCTATGATGAATTTTAATTTGTACATTAGACCCAGTAAGAGATTCACAGCAATAACTAAAAATGAATAGAACAATTAGAAAATATACTATAATAAAAGTGTTGTGAATGTGGTCTCTCTTTCCAAAAATACCCTACTGTACTGTCCTCACCCTTCTTCTTGTGACAATGTGAGATGAAAACATGCCCATACGACTTGAGGAAGAGAGGGGAGTGCAGTAGGCATGCGTCGTGACCTGAGGCCACTGTGACCCTCTGATTCATGAGAAGGATTGTCATGGGCTTCTGGACCACAACTGATTGCAGGTAACAAACCTCAGGAAGTGGAGCTATGGGGAGGGGGGGACCTTGCATCCTGAAAATACCACGTGAAATAGGGTGTTTAGTGCTGCTGTTTGCCTTCACTCTTATTTTCAAAGCCCTACAACCTTCAGGATGTCTCAGAAAGTCAAGCTAAATATTGGTCTTTCTGCAGGTGGAAATATATTTCATCAAAACGTACAAGCTGCTGGTGAGATCCAGCCCTGGGAGAGCTGTTTGTTTTATGTTTTGTTTTGTGACTCAGTTTCCTAAGCCACTGCACTGTGACCCTGTGCTTCCAAGAGCTGGAGACCCAGCCGTTTCCATCCTGGGTCATAGTCAGAGCCCCCTTCAAGCCCCAACATACTGCAGCTGCTGACGGCTTCAAGACTGGTCATCTGAGAAGGCCAGAACACAGGGACGTCCCCTGGCTGACACACCACAGGATCCCCATAGTCAGGTTTGGAAAGATCTTTGATTCCCAGCCATTCTGCAAATGGAAAAAGAAAATGAATTCCTGCGGGTCCTGCCCTGGCAGTTCGCATCCAGATTGAGCACATCGAATAGATTATGTTTCTTTCTCCCAGAGAAACTCTGATCATAGGATTGCCGTTGATGGTACCAGAGAAAAGGATTTGGGACCTTAAGGACGCAGGACGCTGGCTAAGTTCTAGTGCATTCTGAGTAGTACAGTTTCAGAACACGGACCTCAGACACCTGCTGTGATTGCTGGAGGAGCCCGGGGTGCACTCAGCCTGACATCCCGTGCAGATTGCTAACCCAAACCAGCATTTGTGAGCTGGCATTTATCTTGGCACAGGCTACCGGTCACATAACACAGATGTAAGCTCTGTCGCTTGACTACCAACAACAGCGTCTCTACCCGTGGCCCGGCATCAGAAGGTTCACGAGGACAGCAAAGATGGATGTGTTGGGCCCAACCCTGCTCCACTAATGAGAAAACAAGTCAAGGATTCAGCAATACACTTTGCTTTGGCTGGTCCTAAGATCTTTCTACGAGAGAGGTGGCCAGGGCTGACTGCATCGTTGCAGAACGCAGGCTTTGTGTGATTCTGAAGTCCAGGTACACCGATCTCTGTCACCCGAGACCCAAACCCAAGTTTTCATCAGGCTCTCTGAGAACCACAAAGAGGCCTAGACGCCGCCAAGCTGGGATTTTCTCCCTTGCTCTCAGACCGAGTTAATACACCGGGGATCAGTTCAAGTTAACAATTGGAACAAAACCCTCCCCTGCCCAAATATATTACTGAGCAACAGCCTAAATTAGAGGTGGCTCAGAGCTCAAGTTCCAGGACCAATAGCTCAGCTGCCATCCTCTGCCACCGGCTCCTCCCACCCCAGGTTCACCTGAAGTTCACAGGAGAGAGTGGGTGAGGCTGGAGCGGCACTTTCAGACCGCCCCGGTCTGAGGGGCCCCTGTAAACCCAGCCCTCCTGAGTTCCGCCTTGTCCAGGACCCCTGGGAACTCTGGGGAGGAGGAGGACAAGCCAGGGGAGTTCAGGAACATAGCAAGTTCCCGTCTTCTGAGGCTGAAGTTCATGGGTGGCTGTCAGAATCATGAAGGATAGTGGACACTCACCTGGGTCGCCGATATGAATGGGTTGTCCCTTAATTCCCATGGAGCAGCTGGCCTGCACCAGCCTTTCCAGCTTGTCCTTGGGGATGGGCCTCATTGTGACCACCAGGGGGCAGCAAAAGCCAGCCATGGAGGCACAAGGCACGGTTGTCTGAAAAGAAATTGAGGAAAAGGGCATCTTGGCTCCAACGGGGTCTAACACAACACAATAATTTTTTTTTTTTTTTTTTTTTTTTTGCTTTAAAAAAAAAAAATCAAGGAAAAGATGTTGAAAAACAGAGTTGACCCAGATGGAAACCCTGAGCACCGAGTTCAGGGCCGCTGAATGAAGAAGGGGGTCCAACTAGCTAGTATAAAAATACAGCTTCTACTTTCATGTGACATAGAAATGAGAAAGGCTGCTGGCAGTGATTGGTTTAAAACAGAGAACCTTCACTTTGTCTGTGCTGTGGACCCTTCTGGTAGCGTGGTGCAGCTAGGGACCCCCACTCTGAGGAAAGTTTTTGATTGCATACGAGGAAATGCATAGGTTTACAAAGGAAACCAGTTATATTGCAAATGTGACTAACAAATTATGAAAAAGTGTGATAGAGGGACATGCATGCTTCATTAACAGCTTAAGGAACGAGCTGGCAGATATACCGATATGAATGTGAAGTAGTGACCGGCATATAGGATATTTCTGAGCTCTCAGGAAGAACTGCTGTGGGACAAGAAAATATCTGGGCATTTGGGCATAAGGGGTCCTTTGGGCAGCCAGGGTCACGGGATCTGCTGATGCAACAGCGGCTTGTTGCCTGCGTTTGGAATGGAAGGAAATGCTCAGTCTCCGTGTGAGTCTGTGAATAGCAAAATGTAATTTTTTGCATCCAATTCCATGGGCCTCTGAATTTTCTCCACGGACTTCAGAAGGCCCCGTGGACCACAGGTGAAGACCTCCAGGAGAGGCAGAGGCAGAGCAACCCAAGGGACAAGGATCTCACAGGAGGCGCTGGGGTCTGCTTTTCCTCCTGAGTCCACACAGGGGGCTGCTGGTCTGTGCCCAGACCCCACCGAGCCCTGCCTCCCTCCTTCTGCCTTGGAATGACCTGCCTGCCTTTCTCTGGTGGTGGTGTTCTCTCCCTTGAGTGGTTTCTGGTCACTGCAGTGGGGCTTACGAAAGATTTAGGACATGGCCAGGATGATGACCCGCTGGGACAGTCTTGGCTGCTGCCCAAAGGGCTTGCTGTTGGCGCTGAGGGGGGAATGGGCTACCGGCAAACACAGCACTTCGGCATACTATCATTCTGAATTCAAGCTACCTGAGAAAATGCCAGTGCAAGAAGAACACTCCGACACCCCTTCCCCTCGCCCACCGAAAAGCAAGAAATAAACGTCCTATGTGAAGGCGCCCTCCCTGCACCAGGGGGGTAGAAGGCATCCTTGTCTCCAGCGATGGGACATCCAAGACGAGAGAGCTCTCTCAACAAACTTGGGACTTCCTGGCTGATTTACTACCCCAAGCCCAAACTTCTCCATCTTGCCAATCCTTCCCAAACCCACTCTTTGTCTGAAAGGCACAAAAGCCAGCTGCTTTGGTCACTTCTTGGAGCCTCACCCCTTTGGGGCTCCTGCAGGTCTGACACTAAACTTATTCTTCTCCTGTTGATCCATCTTAGGTCACTTTAAGTAGTAGACCAGCCTAAGGACCTCGAAGGGAAGAAGGGGCGGCTTTCCCTCCCCTGCAGCACGCTGGCTGTGTCTGCCCGGTTGGCGTGTGAATCACAGCACTTGGGAAGGGACGCAGGTCAGGAACTTTCACAGGGGACAGGCCGAGTTCCCCTCAGGGTCAACACTGAATCCAGGAGGGCTGGTGGGCCTTTGTGGATAGAGCCGTGGGCCAGAAGCGACCGTGCTGAACCAAAGCCCATGGTTAGGTGCAAGGTCATGGGAAAAGGACAGCTCTGCTGAGCACGGACTAGGGGCAGTGACGAGCACTCTGTGCCAAGCATCCCTTCCTCGTGTTACACGCCCACCGGTGACATTTACAGATAGGAGCTGGGGTTCTGGGTTCCAGGCTGGTTTGGGGAGGCGGGCAAGTCCTTGTCTCTCTCCGGGCTTTCAGCTCCTCATCTAAATGAAAGGCTGAGCGTGGGCATCTGCTGCACATGGCCATGTGTTCGGGGGGGAGGGCAGACTGTGCCCAGGACCCCCGCCCCCACTCCCGTAGCTGCACTTCTGCCCCCTGCCCTCCTCTGCCTGTGAAAACCGCTCAGGCACACACTTCACACGTAGAAATTGCTTCTCAGGGCCCCTGGGTGTCTCAGTTGGTTAAACATCCAACTCTTGGTTTCGGCTTAGGTTGTGATCCTGCGGTCTCGGGATCGTGCCCCGTGTTGGGCTCTACTTCACATTCTCTCTCCCTCTCCTTCCCGCTCACTCTTTCTCTCTGGCTCTCAAATAAATCAGTAAATAAAATCTTTAAAAAAGAGAGAATAAAATTGCTTCTCATCAGAGGCAGCTCAGGCCTCCCTGGCAGGAGCCCCCACTGAGCCAATTTTAATCAGCACCCGGGAGCCCAGGACAACATCTGTAGCCCAAGGTCTCCACAGAGACACCCACAGCCGACTGTCCCTCCAGCACGGTGGCGTCTCGGGCTTCACACAGATGTCCTGGGAGGGGTCAGTGGCCTGAGGGAATCTGGTTTTCTCTCCTTGATGACCAGGGGCTGGTGTGGAAGCTCAGACACACAGCAGGGGGGTCACCCAACAGCGCTGGGAAACCCCAACAGAACGAGGGTTTCAGGAGAGGCGACCACTGGGGGCCACCGGGGGCCACTGTGGGCCGAGAAACCCAGCCCAGCCGCCCACGGGCTGGCCCAGGCTCTGCCACAAATCCTCAGGTCTTGCACGGGCCAGGCACGCTCTCCCTGATCCCAGCAAGGATTTTGGAGCCGAGGAGGATTTTTCAAAAAGCTATTGACATGCTCTGAGTTAAAGGAGCCAGACAAAACTCCAAATGGGCTCGGCATACACGGCAGCAACGACCCGTCTGTAAGAGCTCGACTCCTGGGCCCAAGGACACACGGGGCGCTCACAGTGATCCCACGGCAGCAGGGGAGAGGCTGCACATCGCATTCCCCAGCTGAGCGGGCGAGCTCGGAGAGGCTGCACGCCTAGGAAGTGGCTGAGCTGGGGCCACGTCGGTCTCCTGCCTCCCGTGTCAGCGTTCTCTCTGCCACGAGAAAACTCAAGGTGACCCACCTGTTCGGGTCATCCTGCCCCTTGTCGATTGTGCCCTCACCTTGTAGGCCCCCGCATGGCCGTGGCCTGGGGAGTCTCTTCTGGGGAGCCCCACCTTCTCCAGGGCTGCTTCCGGGGAGAAGCTACAGTCCAAGCAGAAGGCCACCATGTCCTTCAGGAGCTCCCTGTGTTCCTCCAGCGAGGTCAGGCTGCCCGTGCAGGCACCGAACTCGTACTTCCGGAACTGCGGACGGCCCGTCCTGGGGACACAAGGGAAAGCTCACAGTCCCGACTCAAGACGGCCCCCGACCGTGCATTGTTTAAACGGATGAGGGAGAATGAAGAGGATGTCTGGAGCTGAAATTTCGGGCATCTTGCGGGCATCCTTCAAGTCACGCCAGACTGGAAACTATTAAATCAGCGTGCGTATAGTGTACTCCCTGATCCCACCCTGTTATATTTTCTATCACCTCCGCCCAGGACCAACCACACCAGCAAGGAAGAAAAGATGGCGGCCTCTCTGCCCCTGAGGCCGGGCCAGCAGACCAAAGGGACAAAGGACATGTGTCTCAAGAAGTTTCCAGGGCTAGCAGTGGGTGAGGCCTTTCTCTTCCCTTAAAGAAACTTTTCTGTAGAGTTGTTATAAGCCTATTTTTCATTCACTCCAAAATCATTTGCTGAGCCATTCCTTCATGCCAGGCACAAGCCAGGTGATGGGACCATCGTGATAGAGAGGACACCGGCCCAGCCCCTAAGAAGCTTGCCATCCTACATTGGCAGCAGAGAACACTTGCAACACAGAGCAGCGAGTGTTAATGGTCCAGGTAGAGGAGTGACTCTGAGAAGGGAGAAATCCATTCTCTCCCACAAAGGCGGTGGGGATGGAGCTGGGCTCCTGAAGGACGAATAGGAGTTCACCAGTCGGGCAAGGGTGTTAACAGTCCAGGTAGAGGAGTGACTCTGAGAAGGGAGAAATCCGTTCTCTCCCACAAAGGCGGTGGTGACGGAGCTGGGCTCCTGAAGGACGAATAGGAGTTCACCAGTCGGACAAGGAGGAAAGCACATCCTTGGCAGAGGGAGCGGTATGGGAACAGCAGGAGGCCTCAAACATGTGACCCATCAGGGGATGATCTGCTCCAGGAGTCCCTGAGCTGACAGCAGAGGGGGTGTGAGGGAAAAACACAAGGAGCTGACCTCGGGTCCAGGGTGGGTCTCTGAGGGACCCTCCCACACCACAGTCCACAAAACGTAAAAACAGAATGTTTTTGAGAAGCGTTCTCTCTGGGGAGAGGACTGAGGATGGCTGGAGTGTCAGGGGTGGGGAAGAGCACGGAGCTGGGGCCAAGTCACTACAGGCCTTTCTAAGATTTTGTTTGAGAGAGAGAGAGTGAGCGCATACGTGTGTGAGCAGGGAGAGGGAGAGAGGGAGAAAGACTCCCTGCAGAACGCACCCGCTCTCACAACCCTGAGATCATGACCTGAGCTGAAATCAAGAGTCAGACGCTCAACCGACTGAGTCCCCTCCCCCAGGCGCCCCACACGGGTCTTGCCATCAGGCTAAGATGCAGGGCATGGGAAGGAACTGAGGATTTGAAATGGGAGAATCAGGCGACCAGATGTCGCATTGGGAAAAGTCGCTCTGGTGGGCGAGTAGAAGCCAGAGAAGATGGGAGTGTGAGCCAGGGTGGTGGGAGCACGGGGGGCTCCCTGCAATGCTACTGTGGAAGCAGTCCGCGGGGCCGTGAAGCCGTATGTTCTATTCCTGAGTCTGGGAGGACACGCCGCACAGGGTCAACAATGGCTGTCTTCAGGGATGGCCCATACGAGTATTTCTGTCTTCTCCTGCAGGCTGTGCCGATGGTTTCTGGCCTGGGTGATGAGGTGGGTGGGAGATGGCGTCAGCATTTCCGCAGCCAGGGCGGGACTTTCTGGGTGATCCCCAAGATTCTTCCCGGAGATGGGGCAAAGGACAGGATGGGAATGGAGGGGAGGACAGCTCGTTTCTGAGAGAGTTATGAGCAACACTCTGTGCCAGGCATGGAGGGTCCCTGTGGCTGGACATAGAGGTCCCTGTTGATACACTCCCACGCATCTTACCTGGGGTCCGGGACTGCGTTCAGGGCAGGCAGGGACCACGTGCCTGGCTCGCAGAGGCCCAGCAGAGGCAGAGGGCCATTATTGGCTTGGCAGAACTTTTCAAAGGCTGGAGCCAGGGACCGGTGCAGGACCACCACGCTGGCGGGTCGGAGCCCTGGGTTTGGGGCAAGAGAAGAGACACATGCCTCGTCAGTTGCTTCTTGGTGGAAACTTCATTTGAACTCTTTCTTGTAGCCCAGCACAGAACAACGCCCTTTGGTATACAGCTTGGTGAATTTTCAGGAAATGAACCTACCCAGGTCGCCAGCACCTCGGTCAAGAAACAGAACATTGTCAACGTCCCAGTATCTCTCCGGGCCCCTCATGATCATCACCCCCCACTTCTAACACCACGGATTACTTTTGCCTGTTTTTCCTCTGATGGAATCCTACAGCGTGAGCCTTCTGGGTCTGGCTTCTGTCACTCAGCTGTGAGTTCAGGAGAGCCATCCTTTCTGCCACGTTTGACAGTAGCTCGTTCAACCTCGTTGCTGGGTGATACTGTCTCTACCGCGACGTACTTACCCAGCCCAGCTGCAGATGGACATTCAAGTGGCCTCTGGTTTGGGGTTCTTATCAATGGTACTCTCACGAGCATATTAATGGATGGAATTCGGGGCATGCCTGCGTGCATTTCTGTTTGGCATAGACCTGGGGTGGTAGGGTGTGTACATGTCCAGCTTTAGGAGTTCCAGCAAAGCAGTTTCCGAAATGGTTGCATGAGCTCTTGCTGGCTCCTTCTCTTCCCCAATGCTTGGTGTTGCCCATCTTTGCATTCTAGCCCCTTGGCAGGTGCACTCTGGGGTCATGTTGCCCTGAGGCTGGAAACAGCTGGGAGCCCTCCCGCACATTTTATTAGCCATTTGGATATCCTTTATGGGACAGAGACTGCGTGTGTCTTCTGTCTGGGCAGATTCTTGGCTGAGCAGGCTCCCAGAATCCTTGACTCTCCCTCCAAGTATACGGGCTTGCTGCAGCCACGGAGGACGACCACCCCACCTTGCATGCCATGACTTCCTCTGGGGTAAGCAAAACCGTGTTTGAATCCTGATTCTGCCTCCGAGCAGCAGTGTGACCCTCCGCCTTAGTACTCCCACGGACAAGATGGCTGTAATGATACCCACCTCAAAGGGAACCCCGTGAGTTCATTCCTGTGCATCAATTACCCAACACATAGACGTACAGGAAGAAGGAGTTGGAGTTACATTCATTCAGTGGAATGTGGTGTAGACATTTAAAATTATGGGACAGAAGGAATGTTTAATGATATGAAAAGATGTTGGTAGCGTAGGGTTAAAAAGAAACAATAGCAGATAACAAAACAGTATGTTCGGCTTATTCTCCTTTTAATAAAATTGATGAGAGAAAGAACTAGAAGGAAATACATCTGCATGTTAATCTGGTGATCTCCAGTGACAAGACTGGGTGCTTTTTTATGTTCTCTTTTATGATTTTCTCAATATTCTAAAATTTATGTAATAAATAGTATCTTTCTGTAACGGGAGCAAAAACAAACAAGAAAAGTTATGTTTTTTAAAAAATTATTTCCTTTAAAAAGACCGTCTCAAAGAAAAACATAATTACGCCGTTTTGAAGAAGTGACCTTGGTGACAATTCTAAGAGCTCAGTTTGCTGTATCAACGTGTGGCCCTCTCTTTTCCACCATGAAACTGTCAGCTAATACTTTCAGAGTACTTACTCCGTGCAGAGTCATTTATAGATGTAGTCACTTGTATTTTATACACGAGGAGAACAGGCCTCGAAGGGATGAGTGACATCACACACCTGGCGAGTGACACAGCCAGGACTTAAGCCTGAGATGGGGGGCGACCTCCGAGTCCCTCTTGGGTCACCACATGGCTGCAGGCACCGGGCCTCCTGAGGATGGGTCCACCATCCCCTCTGGTACCTTCCTCCTCGGGGATGGTAGAATGAAGCAGCTGCAACCATCCGCAGGGAAAGTTCTAGAACAAGCCTTTGTGTCTAACAGCCTGGAACTCCTGACCTCAAACCTCAGTGCCTGCCAACGCTGCAGACTTTCAAAATGCAGACAGACTGGACACTCCCAGCCCCTGCAAGCCCAAGGAAGCTGACTGCACGTCTCGAGCAAGCCCAGTGTGTCTCCAAAAATACTCTAGAGTGGGGTAGAAGGGAATTCAGCCAGCCTAGAAGCCCGGTTTTCCTCAGCTGCCCTCTCTCACCTCCAAAGCCTGTTGGGAGAGCAAATTGGATTTTGAATACCACAAATCAGAGAGGTATTATGTGCACAAAGCTTCTTTGTTTCATTTTTAATTAAATGTACTTCAGAGGGCACTGTGTTCGGGGTTGGTTCATCTCCACTGAGGTTTGTTCATCTCCACTGCAGATCGGAGAGAGTCCCCTGAGTTGCCCCCATTAGTGACAGGACACCAAGAGAGGGCTCTGTGACGGGTGGTTCTTTAGAGGGAGTGATGGACGCATGAGGGGAGGGTCTGAAGTGATCGCTGCATCCCGTGGGTCTCTCGAGCTCTAGCTAAGGTCCTGATGGCTTTTTCTTTGTGAAGAGAATGAAGTGAGTCTTCTGAGTCCTTTTACCTCAATGCAATATTTTCCTTTTTTATTTAATGATGAGAGAGAGAGGGAGAGAGAGAAAAGCCCGTTTAATGTTCCTAATTTGATGTAAATCCCTGGAAGACAGTCCCAAACTGGGGTGTTCCAGATGTTCTGCAAAATGAGCGTCTTTCCTTGTGGCGCATTCCATGACAGCGGCCAACTTGGACGGACCATCTTACCCATGAGCTCCTTAGGGAGGATTGTATTGTTACTTCCAGTTCCCAGGTGAGCTTAGAGAGGTCACACGGCTCACCCACAGCTTTGGTCAGTAAGGGGCCAAGCGGGGACTCGCACCCAGTCTCTCCGATGCACATGGCTCTCTTGGCTCCCGGAAGTTCTAGGGAGCTGTGGGGTATAGCTGGTGTTTCCTGGTACGTTGTGTGCATGTAGGGCTGTGGGAGACCATAACCTTGGTGGCTTTCAATAAGGCACATTCCCTCGTGTTCACAGCCCTGAGTGGCCCCTTCCCAGTTGACTCTGTCCTTGGCCACATGCCTTGCTTTGACAACGGGACGCTAGGAAGTATGAATCAAGCAGGTGTTTACTATGTGCTAATTATGGCCCATCCTCCTGGAATCCTGAGCTACCTTGTAAAGAAGTTGGGCTGCCATTGCTGGGGAGGCTTTCTGGCAAGACAGAAGCACGAGGCCAGCCCTGGCTGCTCCAGATCCTCCCAGGGGACACTCCACAGACACATGAGGGAAGGAGCCCTCATAGACAGTCCAGCCCCAGCAGACAGGACAGCCCGTGAGGCGGAAGAACCACCCACTCTGCATAGCCTCATGGCAGAATATGGTTTAAGCTGCTTAATTTGGGGGCGCTTTGTTATGCAACAATAGATAATTCTACTGGCCTGGAAATAGCAACAGAGCCAGACGTGTCAATCAGCAATGAAAACTGTCCTGCTCTAGCACTTGAAACCATGCGGCTGGCTCTCCCTCTGGCCATTCCTCTTTCCAGAAAAGTCTTCCTTGTCATGAAATTTTGCTGGGACTCGGGTCAGTGACAGCTTGGATGTCTGTTTTCTCTCACAGGAGACGGTGCACCCAGAGGAGACCAAACCAGGGATAACTGGTCTGAATCAAAGCCAGATTAAAATGCAGTGTGATGTGGGGGCACCCTTCCCCCGAGGGAAAACCCACTGCATGCTCTAAGGCCATGGGCGGTTCCCCCCCCGTGGAGGTGGGGAGGTGACCAGGCAGAACTGCTGGTGCTGAGCCGTCTGATAAGGTTTTCACACCTGAGTCTTGGCCCAGGTGCCACATCTCCTTCTGCGAAATTAAGTAGCGACCAGAAGTAATAGCCTCCTGCCCTTACTTCCTGTTTCCCTAGCAGAAGCTAGAAATCTCAGGGATTCCTGGGCCCAGGACAGCTAGTATTCCCAAGGAATTTTTCTTTCTTTTTTTTACCCGTCTGGCACCACTCACCCCCAGCCATGCTGGACACACTCCTGATGTTTGGTTTCTTTTGTAGAATCAGGGTCCTGATGGCAGGCGGAAGGCAGGACTTCAGGTGGAGTGTGAAGGGTATCATGGCGTCCTCGAAGGGGCCAGAGTCTGGGTGAAGGAAAGAAGGGGGACAAAATGAGGGGCACAGCTTCCCCAAAGATGGCAGACTCGGCCTCAGATACCTACCACCTGCCTGCTGGCCCTTTCCTGGCCCTGCCCTGGGTGGGCACTGTTTGGAGTAAACTCCCATCTTATATCTCAGTTACTTCTTTTCCTCTTTCTCTTCTTTTTTTCAGATTTTATTTATTCATTTTGAGAGAGAGAGAGAGGAGGGGCAGAGGGAGAGGGAGAGAATCTCAATCGGACTCCCCCGCCCGGCCCAAGTGCGCAGTCAATGTGGGGCTCAATCTCTTGACCTTGAGATCATGACCTGAGCGGAAACCTAGAACCAGATGAGCCACCCAAGGGCCCCTCATGTCTCAGTTTCTAATGAGAAATGCCCAGAACTTCAAGAGCTTTGCTCAAGCCCTTCCCTGCCCTGAAATGTCCCCCATTCCTCCCTCCTGAAGGCCTTCCCATTCCTCAACACTGGCTGGCATCTTCCCCATCTAGGCAGCAGCCCCGAGGCCCACACCTGCTGCTGCTGGGCCTCTGCGCCCCCAGAGTGTTCTCTGAGCCACTGACTTGGGCCTGATGCTTCACTTGACTCTGAATCCCCCCTTTCTCTTTCCCAGGGAGACTCCCACGCGTCTGGAGAGCAGGGCTACCTCCTGGACCTCTCCCAGGGCTTATGCCGCTGAAGCACTCCCGTGCCAGAGAACAGACAATGGCATACCACAGGCACTCACAAACGAAACAAGAGGCCAGATGTTCCGCCCACGTGTGACTCCTCTTACTTAGATTTGGGTGCCCAGAAGGAACAGGTTTCATGTTTTCTGCTTTATACTCCCTGCGCCACCCCCATGGACTCTAGGTACCGTGCCTCACAGAGATTTTTGGTGAATGAATAAAATACTGTAGATTTTCAAATATGGAGATGGTGTCCGAGCTCTAGGAAATTACACCCAGAAAGGAATCCTGTATGTTGACTTCCTGTGAAAATTCTTTTTTTTTTTTTAAGATTTTATTTATGTATTTGACAGACAGAGATCACAAGTAGGGAGAGAGGCAGGCAGAGAGAGAGGGGGGAAGCAGGCTCCCCGCTGAGCAGAGAGACCTGAGCCGAAGGCAGAGGCTTTAACCCACTGAGCCACCCAGGCGCCCCTCCTGTGAAAATTCTTAAAACGAAACCTTCCTTTACTTCGGTTTATAGTTTAGTTTAAAAATGGAGCTGGGAGGCCAGCAGGGGGCGCTCTCACACCCTACCCTTGGCCCACCCCACAGAAGCCCTCCACCTCGCACTTCCCAAGTTCGATTTGAGCTCCTATTTCACTTTCACTACCCGAGTAGGAGAAAGAAAGGTGTCCTCCTCTCCCACAACAGCCCAATCAATGAGGAGCCTCAACCCCGACTTTACTCCAATGACTCTTTGTTTCTGTAACAGCTGTTCTCTGGGAAGGAGCTACCTCTCTCCTTTGCGGGCCCCCCCCCCCCCCCCCCCCCCCCCCCGCCTCCGGACTTGCCTGTGGTTTGGCCACAGCTGACTTGCCCTGAGTTGCAATTCTCCGCTATCTCCAAATAGGCCCATTTTTGCTAGTCAAATAGCTGGAAGTTTTATTTTTAAAATCTAGGGCTAAGGTAGGTGAAGAAAGGAAAAAAACGAGGTGAAAAGTACAGCATAGAGAATATGGTCAATAACACCGCAGTCCTGTGTTGTCGACAGGCAGAGACTATCACTCTTATGGCGAGCACTGAGGAATGCATATCAATTATCAAATCAGTATTTGTACACCTGAAACTAATACAACATTGTATGTCACCTAGACTTCAATTACAAAACAATCTAGGCTTAGAGCGTCACATCGTGTCAGCCTCCAAGGCACAGCCCAGTCTTCTTCCTCCCAATATACCACGTGCCTAGCACCGTGCCTGACACAAAGGTGGGAGTTCAGCGTTTGTTGAATGACTAGCTGACTGCAGAATGGATGACAGCAGGAAACCAGGGCAGTGTCCACAGTGAAGGTTCTAGACAAGCGAGATGTTTCACAATCCTTTCTGTGTTTTTTTTCTTAAAGAATTTTTTTTATATATTTGAGAGAGACACAGAGAGTGAATGAGTGAGAGAGAGAAAACACAAGTCTGGGGTAGGGGGGAGAGGAAGAGGGAGAAGCAGAATCCCTGCTGAGCAGCTAGCCTGATGTGGGGCTCAATCCCAATCCCAATTCCGGGACTCCAGCGTTCTGACCTGAGCCCAAGGCAGATGCTTAACAGACTAAGCTGCCCAGGTGCCCCTCCACAACCATTTCCATCTAGAGAAGAACCCAATGAGATTCCAAACCACCAACGTATGTTTTCAACTCCAGGTTCATAGATAGAAAACCATGCGAACTCCATAGCCATTTTAATGGAGAATTTGAGATTGTGTGAAAACTCTAACAAACAAAACATAAGAAATCATTGCCCTGGAAAAGGTAGAGAAGTATTTTAAAGCAACGGTGAGTGCTTTCATGGCTACAGAACAAAGTGCTTCAGGGACCCAGAGGAAAGAACAGTTGGTCCCACAGGGCTGAGGGGGCTGTATGCCTGGAGGGTCAGGGGAGGTAGGATTCCATCCCCCAGGGGAAGATACTGAGTATTAAAGCAGCTGCTTCCACAGGTCAACCCTGAGCTTCCCTGCTGGGCTGAGAGAGTCCTCCTGGATGCGGCAGGCCTGACCTGTCGGCCAGCTACAGGCCTGATGTCTGTGGTTCCCCCAGGGTCACAGCAGAAGGCTTAGCACCTCAGCCAGGCACCCAGCAAAGGTCAAAGAGAGAACCACTCCATAATGGTGTGGGGATGGTGGCCAGACCCCTCTGATAATGGCCTTCACTTCATATCTGTTGGAGAGAATGGATTTTACCCCAAACCTACCAAAATGAGAGACCCCAGGGGTACCTGTGAGCCCTTTCCCCTCATTATTATCACTCAGGAAGATAGCCGGTGGGAGCGGGGTGCTGTTTTGCCAACAAATTATAGCCCAAACACCAAAACCTTCTTTTTTTTTCTCTTTTATTTTCTTCTCTTTTATTTATTTATTGTTTTAATATAAATGTAAGTGGATCTAGGTCATTCCTGTAATAAGGTTGCTTTCCTGGCCTGCAGATAAATGAAGGTAGCTCGAAATCCTGCCCTGTGAAATGTACACTGGGAGGGTGCCCGGCAGGCAAATACCATCCACTGTGTATGTCAGGAGGGAAAGAAGACTGAGAACTCCTCCCTTACAGAGTCATCCCCTGGAGGCAGGGGTCAAACAGGGCATGAAGTGCGTGCTCATTGGCTCCTGCCAGAGAAGTGCCTTCAAGACACCAACCACAGAATGCCTGATCATATAATAAATGATAGCAGTCACCAACCCACCATATACGAGAACCCACTGTGAGCCAGACCCTTTCTTCTCACTGGTTTACAACCATTGCTTCCTCACCACTGCCCCACAAAGAAGACATTGTTAATCCCATTATGGACAAGGAATGGGTCTTGCAGAGACCAAAGAAACTCCCTGAAATCCCATAACTAGTAAATTGTAGAGCCCAACCCCAAGAACAAAGTCTAAGTGCATGCTTATTTGACTGACTCTACCTTCCTATGTCTATATATATGTATCCATCCATCCATCGATCCCACCATCCATCCTCTGTATTTTTTTTAAAGATTTTATTTATTTATTTGACAGACAGAGATCACAAGTAGGCAGAGAGGCAGGCAGAGAGAGAGGAAGGGAAGCAGGCTCCCTGCTGAGCAGAGAGCCCAATGTGGGGCTCCATCCGAGGACCCTGGGATCATGACCTGAGCTGAATGCAGATGCTTTAACCCACTGAGCCACCCAGGCACCCCATCCTCTCTATTAATAGGAATCTCATCCTGGGGCTTGGGTGGCACAGTGTTATGCATCCCACTCTTGGTTTCTGCTCGGGTTATGATCTCAGGGTTGTGAGATCGAGCCCCATGTCAGGCTCCCCACTCAGAGCAGTCTGCTTCAGATTCTCTCTCCCTCTCTCTTGGCCCCTCCCACTCATGTTCTCTCTCTCTCAAAAAAAAAAAAAGAATCACATCCTCAGTAAGAATAGTAGGGACCTTCCCCTTTTCCCACATAGGGTGATTCCAGAGCCAGAGTCTCTTGGCTCTCTATGTGTTTTGGAGGGACTGAACTCAAAGGTAGAGAATGGGTTCAAACCATTAGACCACACAAAGTGAAGTTTCTCAGGCTTTCCATCAGGGCCTCCAGTGAACTCACTACTGAGTGGCCCTGAGTAGTCCAGGTGCCTCAATGCCCAGTGAGGTCTTACTCTAAGTAAGGGACTAATCAGTGAGCCCTGGTTGGACCCTAAGAAGCTGCTTTACACTTTGAATTTCCTTCTCTTTAGAGAATAACAAACTTCAGGTCCACAAATATCATTTCTTAGTCATGAATATACCAGAGAGGGGCCCACAGCCCATCAGTTCCTTAGAAGGATCTGACACGCTCCAAAGCTCAGTGTAAAAATATCTCAGCTATGCCTGTCACAGATAACTGAAATTCCACCATTAGAAATTAATTTCTCTGCTTTACCCAAGTAATCCAGTTGTAGAAAGACATGCTCCAGATGTGCTCAAGCAGTGAGGCCAAATGATGGGAGCACATGGCAGCCCTATTTGTAATAGAAATAATTTAGAAACAACCTAATAGAGGTTGATCAGATACATGGAGGACTGGTTAAATAGAAGAGTAACTAAACTATGGTACATCCCTACCAATCAAAGAGATACTATGTAACCATTACAATGAATGAGGCTAGTCTATACACTTCATGTGAAACAATTTCCCAAAGACATAAAATGAACAATGGAAAATGGATAAAATGAATAACACGAGGCAAGGTTATTCTATGTTGAATAACACCCATGATGTGTTTGAGTGTACTGGACGATCTCTGGAAGGTTGGAGAAGAGCTGCCTTTGAGAGGGAAATTAGGTGGATGGGGTCCTGAGCAGGAGCAGTGGCTTGCCACACTGTATTTTATGTGAATGGCGCCCTCTGGAGTTGTGCCATGGGGTGGCCCTGAGGGAAGAGGTATCTTTTACATCTGTCCTTCCTGCACCTTTGAGTGGGACAACATGGACATATTATGTAATTAAAAAATGACATTTAATTTAAACATATATAAGGAAGTTAGAATCATATCTTTTTATTTTATTTTATTTTTTAAAGGGTTTATTTATTCATTTGACAGACAGAGATCACAAGTAGGCAGAGAGAGAGGAAAGGAAGCAGTCTCCCCGCTGAGCAGAGAGCCTGATGCAGGGCTCGATCCCAGGACCCTGAGATCATGACCTGAGCTGGAGTCAGGGCCCCAACCCAATGAGCCACCCAGGCGTCCCAAGAATCAGATCTTTTTAAAGTCATCTCTATACCCTGTGTGGGGCTTGAACTCACAACCTTGAGACCTGGGGTCATATGCTCTACCAACTGAGCTGCCCAGGCACCCCAGGACTAGGTTCTTTTTAAAGAAATAAAATATTATAATCAAATAAGTCATTCCTGGGAGCACTGGGGGCTCAGTCGGTTAAGCATCTAACTCTTTTCTTTTTTAAGATATTTATTTATTTATTTATTTATTTGAATGAGAGAGAGAGAGAATGAGAAGGACAGAGGGAGAAGCAGACTCCCCACTGAGCAGGAAGTCCAATGTAGGGCTCGATCCCAGGACCCTGAGATCATGACCTGAGCCGAAGACAGATTCTTAAATGACTAAGACACCCATGCGCCCATGCATCCAACTCTTCATTTCAGCTCAGGTTATACCTCAAGGGTTGCGAAATTGAGCCCATTGGGCTCTATTGCAGGCACGAAGTCTGCTTAAGACTCTCTCTCCTGGGGCACCTGGGTGGCTCAGTGGGTTAAAGCCTCTGCCTTTGGCTCAGGGCATGATTCCAGGGTCCTGGGATTGAGTCCTGCATCGGGCTCTCTGCTCAGCAAGGGAGCCTGCTTCCATCCCTCTCTCTCTCTCTGACTGCCTCTCTGCCTACTTGTGATCTCTGTCTGTCAAAAAAATGAATAAAATCTTTAAAAAGAAAAAAAAAGACTCTCTCTACTTCTGCCCCTCTCCTTCACTCCTCTCTCCCTCTCTAAAAACAAATAATAATAATAAAATAATACTAATATGAAGTCATTCCTTATACATTTGTCATAAGTTTTTCATTCATTTGGGAAACATTATTTAGTTCCTACTGTATGGGTTGCACTGAACACACAGAGGTGAGTAAAGCAAAACTTATCCCCATGTAAAAGTCCTGCACGCCTGGGAGAGTGGACAGCACGGTGATAACAATGACAGCTGTCACTTCCTGGGTGCCCACTAGGTGCCTAGAGTCCAGATACAACCCATCCTCCAACCGTCATCCAGCAGGCATCACGGCAGAGAGCACAGATGCTGGGGGAGGCCGTGAGGATCCCAAACCTGCCTCCACACTCGGCAGGGGATCACCGACCTCCCCGTGCCCACCTTCTCCTCCGTAAACCGGGGCTAATAAGAATCTGTGCCCCACTGAGTGGTGGGAAGGATCTGAGGAGCTGGCACATGTGAGAGCCTTAGAACAGTTCTTGGCCAGGGATCCACACTTAGCACCCTGGAAGGGCCAGCTGTTTGTCACTCGGCACCCAGCCTGTGGCAGGGACTTCGGGGAAGAAGATAGCCCCCGCCCCCGCTCACGGGGGGTTTACCATCCCTGGAGACAGACGTGAAGCACATAATTACCGCCCTATCTGTCTTCTGTAGCTGCAACACCACGTGCTGAGCGCTCCCGGGCCGCGTGGACTGGGTGGGGAGGAGGGAAAGAGGCTGGGTCTACCAGCAAGAGTGGGGGTCAGATGAGTGGACGGGTGGGGAGGGGGCTCTCTAGGCCAGGAGACAGCGCGAGCAAAAGCAGGAAGGCGTGTGAAGGGAACCGGCTTCCTGTGCTGCTGGAATATTTGAGGTAAGGGAGGAGGTGGGGGAGCAGGGGCTGGGAGGGCAAGCAGAAGTCAGCTCCTGCGCGATCCAAGAGCGAAGGGAAGTCACGGTGGTCCGTGGTAGAGGGACTCGGTAAGACTCTCCTTTTACCAGGAAGGTAACAGGTGGGGGACTGGACCACGGGGCAGGCTAAGTAGGAGGCTGGCAGAGGAGGGGGAGACCGGCTGAAGGATGAGCGTCCAGAAAGTCTCCCTCCTAGACAAGAACACTGAAGGAGAGTGGGTGCCTTAACCTTTCATTGCTGGGCTGAACCAGCGAGGACTCAACACCCTTCCGGGGTCCATAACTGTTGTTCCTCTGAAATGGGGATAGAAAAATCACACACACACACACACACACACACACACACACACACACACACAGGAAGGCTTTCTGTTTCCCTTCAGTCCTCCCAGGGAAGGACTTCTGATCTGCTTTATTCCTTGCTGTATCTTGGAAACACCCAATAAAAGTCCGCTGTTTGGGGAGACAAGCAGAGCAAGTGACAGGCAAAAAGACAACCATGATGAGAGAGCCCGGGAGGCAAGAGAGAAACCATACAGCTCAGAAACCCAGGGAAGCAAGTACTGCAAGCAGGAATTTGAGATCATGGAGGTCAAGGAGGATAAAGCCCAACAAGCATCCATCAGCACTTCAAACTCACACCCTTTCTCCCTCACTGTCATGATGAAGTCATCACGGTTCTGCCGGCTAACAAGCACGGGGAGCACCACACCAGAAGCAGGATTGTGCTTAGCCCCTGACTTTGAAGGGTATGAAAAAATTAGTAGGAGACCCAGTCCATTTCCTTGATGTTCACAGCCCTGCCAGGAGGGTCTCACTTATTCACAAGCGCAAGCCAATTCACAGCAATACAAAACTCCATTTCTGGTTTCTTTCGAGGTCCCTGGATCCCTTGCACAGAGTCCTACAACTTGATAATGGAAGAGCAGAACAAGTAGGTGTACAGACCTTTTCTTCACTCATTAATTTTTGTGGTGGGAGTTACTCAACATTTGCCAGGAGAGTGGCTGATGACAGTCCAAATACAATGGTACATTTGTGAAATAGATGCCGTCGTATGGAAGAAGCATCCTAACTGTAATAAATAATTCATACATTTAGTTTCATTATAATCACAGAGACAAAAGATCAGGGGAAATGCTGGCAGTCATGTTTAGTACTGTTTATCTAAGAGGTCAGATACACATGCTCCCAATAAGCAAAAAGATTGTTAACAAAACACATATTCTCAACCAAAGCCAATGGTGGTCCCTTTTACTTCCCCTTCCTAAACAGTTCAGTCCTACCTAAGGCCGTTAGGTCCATGGTGGGGGAGAGAAGGGGGGGTCATGGTGGCCCAAAGCAGGGGATTGGAGCTCAAGTGATGAGGAGGACATCCCCAGGGAGGGTGGCCTGGCCTGTGGTGTCACTGCCTGATTCAGGGCAAGGAGGGATGCTTCCTAGGGTCAGAGAATGGTGGCCTGGTATGTAGCATCAGAGGGTAAGGAGTGTACCCACGTGTGCATGTATCTGTGTGTGTGCGTACACCTACATGCGGAGAAACACATATTCCTTAGCTCTGCCTGGGAGCAGCCGCAACATTTCAATAGGTACGAGCCCATCTGGTGTCCCACTCTTGGATTCAAAATACCATCATCCATTAAAATGAGTGAGGAGTCCTTGGAAAAATGGTTGATTCCACAACCGGGGCCAGGAAGTCAGAAGATGAGCCTAAACCATCTCGTTGTGCTAGAAAGTGAGGACATGCTCAAAGAATGATGGGGCCATACAGAATGGACACAGAATGAAAGAGATCTCAGCAGTCAAACTGGGGACAGTGTGAGCTTTAAATTAAATAATGATGGGAATGGATATAACCCACTAACTAATATAGGAATCCATACATTCATGTGGAGATAGAAATAATTTAAGTTGATGAGGAAGGAGATAGTGACAGTTTCGAAGTACCTCGCCATAAAATACCTATCCATTACGAAGAGGAAAAGACTAGTTTTATCATGAAGAGACCTGGGAGACACCACCTTGATCATGTGATCAAAGTATAGGAGCAAACCAAAATGGCGGATCCCTTGGTAGGGTACAAGGAGAAGGCAGTCACTGTTACGATATTCCCGCCACGATGCATAACTTAAATCTGATCTTAACTGAGGGATGTTCTATAATGTCTGTGATCTTTAAAAGTGTCAAAATCATGAAAGTCAAGGAGACAATGAGAAGCTGTGCTTCTAGACAGAAGGAGACTAAACAGACATACCTAAATCCAAGATGGATTTTGAACTGGATCCTCTTGTGGTAAAAGACGTGACTGCAAAAATTGGTTGTATTGTGGTTAGTTGGGGAAGTGTCTTTGTAGGAAAAACATAGGATAGTATTAGAAGATGATGGAGTTATGGGGACAACTTATTCCTGAGAAGTTCAAGAAAAAAAAAAGAGGGTTTTTTTTGTTGTTGTTGTTTTGGTACCACCCTGGCAATTTTCCTGTCACTTTGTGATTGTTTCAAAATTCAAAAATGATGAGAAACAAGTATTGAAAAATTAAATTGTAAATAAACAAAATGTGACATATATCTACAATGGAATAGTATTTAGCCTTTAAAAGGGAGGAAATTCTAACAGATGCTATGACAAGGATGAAGCTTAAAGACATTAGGATGAGTGGAGCTCCTCAATGGTGTCGTTGACTGAGCATCTGACTTGGTTTGGGCTCAGGTCCTGATCTCGGGGTCGTGGAACCGAGCCCTGCATCAGGCTCCATGCTCCGTGCAGAGTCTGCTTGGGATTCTCTCTCCCTCTCCCTTTGCCCCTCCCACTCGGGCTCTCTCTCTCTCAAGTAAATAAGTAAATCTTTAAGGGAAAAAAGGCATTATGATAAGTAAAAAAAGCCCACCACAAGGGACAGATACTGTGTGATGGTACTTATAAGAGGTACCTGGAATAGTCAAATTCATAGAGACAGAAAGTAGAAGGGTGGTTGCCAGGGGCTGGGATGGGGGCAACGGGGAGTTAGTGTCTATCGGGAACAGACTGTAAGTCTGGGATGATGAAAAGTTCTGGAGATGGAGGGTGGTGATGGTTGTAGGGCTACATGGATGTATTCAATGTCACTGAACTGTACATGTAAAACTGGTTAAGAGAGTAAATTTTATGTTCTATCAGTTTTACCACAACATGACATGTAAATTGAACAAAGGAAACTGAGATCGTTAAGGCGCATTCACATTTGATGTTCAGTTTCTGACTATTGCTGTGAAAAGTGACACAGGTGTCGGTGTGTGTCTTGGATTCAGTGTCAAATATCTCCAGCTCAGGGTTCCTGTTCCAGTGCCAAGAGAGGGAGCGCATCTTGGAAAAGGAAAATTTTCATGTCTATGCTTCACATGGCCAAGCAGTAACTTTACGACTTCATAGAAATTTAGGAAAAACTCTCTGCCAAACGTGGCTGTGAATGTCCATTCTTAGAGAGTTATAGAATATTTGAGAGCTCATTCTTCAAAGTAAATCTGCTTTCAGTAACTTAGCTAAATAAAGCAATCCAACCTAGTGGCAGAACTCCAAGGTATGACATTGCTATGGGCAAACAAGGCAAACCCTTCTGTTTCATCGTTTGCTTGCCCCTATAAAACTAGAAGTTGTGCGTCTGCATATTTAATACGGAGGTACTGGAATGCTCTGTCAGAGCAAACTCCCACAGCCATGAAGCGAGACACAGGCATCCAGATGGAGGTTAAGTATATGACATCACTAACAGTAAATGCTGTCACGTAGTCCCATGGGTGAATGCTAGGGATAAACCCAACAGTTGCTTTAATGTCTAGCTAGCCGTTCACTGCACAGCTCAACCAATGGCATGACCTACAAGGCTACTTCAGGGTCACAGTGAGCACCACTCTCCGGCTGGAGAGGCTGATGGCTCCATGCACTTCCACCGCTGGGAAAGATCTTGCCTAGTGGTAATACTCTGGCAAGGCACAGAAGAAGTTACGGTGACCCAAACAGAAAAGCACTTTGACACTTTGGGCCATGGTTCCTTTGTGTCAAATGGCAGACATGCCTGAAGAAACATTTTGTTTTTAAAGATTTTATTTGTTATTTATTTTAGAGGAAGAGCGTGCAAACGCATGAGCTCAAGCAGGGGGAGAGGCAGAGAAAGAGAAAGGGAGGAGCAGACTCTGCTGAGCAGGGAGCCCGATGCGGGGCTCGATCCTTGAGCTGAAGGCAGATGCCTAACCAACGGAGTCACCTAGGGTCCCCAGGATAGACCCTTTAGTGCCTTCCAGTTCTATGGTTTTCATAATCAGTAACTACTTGGCAATAATTTATGAGTAGATGGAGGTATTGATTATTAAAGGTTTTTTTTTTTTTTTAATTCCTTTGTTAGGGGCGTGTGTGTGTCTTTGAGAGTAAAACTAACTCTTAGTTGGTCAGTTCTTGGAATGATTGGTCTGAGAACCATACATTAGTCCAGAATTATGCTTGCCCTTCCCTGAAGGAAGCGTGCCACCTGATAGCGTACTTGTACGGCAACAAATACTATAGGACTAGAGCCCCGTTCCAGAACAGATATTGTAGGGCAGCAGGAATAACACAGGCCCTTTAGACTTACCCTCTTATGCCAGGCCCAGTACAATTCAGGTTTAAAGGACATATGTATCTATGGGTCACATTTCAGAAGGCACCGTCATTCACGTAAACCCAAGTAAAAATGAGCTAAGCTTGGACCCGTCTCATTTACGTGCGTCCCTCGACAGCTGTGCGGAGACGGTTGTGTGAACGCCCCAGGATGGCCTGGGCCACTGTTTCAAAGGGTCTTTCAGTCCCATTAAAGCTGCATCCAGAAATAGTCAAGGCCGGGCCTCGGTCCTGACAGCTGGAGCTTTCACGAACTGAAAACCACACTCTCAGAAGGGACGGTGTCCTTCCCCGTTCTGTGTCATGGCTGAGATTCTCGGAGGTTTCCTTTCATGAGTATTCCTGATACCAGCCATTCGGGACCAAGAGCCCACACTGCAAGCTCCTTGTTGCCCATCGCACGACACCGAGTTTCACGCCGGTCCCATATGTGAGCAGGATGGGGACCTTGCAGGGAATGGCGCGCTGCACCATAACGGCCAGGCATTAGTTCAGAGGCCGCTGTTGGCCTCGGTGCTCCCCGTGCTGGGCAAAGGCCAAGCCCCCGAAGGGGGTCCGGTGGGAGCCCCAAGAGAGAAGGCCCCCACTGGTGCCCTTGGGTGGATGCC
This sequence comes from Meles meles, assembly GCF_922984935.1. Taxonomy (NCBI): domain Eukaryota; kingdom Metazoa; phylum Chordata; class Mammalia; order Carnivora; family Mustelidae; genus Meles; species Meles meles. The sequence continues at coordinate 121,852,169 of NC_060071.1, forward strand.
AACCGAGAGCTCAGATGTCACAGGGAGAGAGTGAGGAGCCTCCTCGGGCTAGCCTCCCGTGGCGCCTTCTCCCCTGACCGAGCGGCTGGCAGGTGTGCCGGGCCCCTGGGGGTCCTGGCGGGCAGGCAGCCAGCACACAGCCGAAGCCCGGGCTCCCCAGCTCTCAGTGCATCTCCATGGGAACAGCTCGGCAGCCCCACACTAGGCGGGGTGCCCCATCTATTTCTATGGTACCTGTCACCATGGCACCTACTTGCTCTGAAAAACACAGGCTAAAAACAGAACCTGAAGGAAAGGGGGGCAATTCACTTCTCCGCAGTCAGTCCCCTTCTCCCGCAGCTGGTGTCAGACCTTTGGCGTGCTCACGCAGACCTCATGCCTTCCCGGTTTCCGCGATTTTGTTGGAGGTGGCTTTGAAAAACAAAAGGCTTGGTCTCAGCACCCGCCTCATCTTGGGGGTGATGTGGCGCGAGGCTCCGGGGAGTTTGCGCTCCACTTGCCCCGGGTGTAAAACTCCCAGGCCCAGGCAGCCCCTCCGAAAACCCCTCCCAGAGTTTGTTCGAGGCCTCCTGGGAGGTGTTTCAGGAAGGGGGGGATAGTGGGGCGTAGGGGAGAGGGATGGTGACATCAGTGTACACAGATGACCCAAGAAAGGACGCGCTTATTCCAACAAAGCGGATCACGAGCTTTTCTGGGAGGACGTGGGACACTCTCTTCAGGGGGAGATCCATGAAGGCAAACAGCTTCCTGGAAGGTTTTCCTTAAGTTAAGGGCCATCCTTTCCAGCCCAGGCCTCACACCAGGCTCTGGAGTCTAGCAGGGACAAGCCACTTCCTGTGACCTCAGCCTTCACGGTCCTTCCTTGGTTTGCCCGGCTATGAAATGGGGGCATTGCCAGCCTTAAGAGCTTTGTGAGTGCGGAGGAAGCACTGTACATAGAGCATCTAGCATCTAGCATAGAGAACGCAGAGCTGCTCGAGAGGAAGCTGTGAGGAGGGGGGCGGTGACAATGTGACAATGGTCAGGACAGAGTGCTCAGCCTGCCCTGTTTCTCCCCAGCTGGATTTCCTGCCTCCGTCCTGGTGGGGCAGGTATGAGCAGGGCCCCTGGGCCTGAGTTGCCCCCTGCCTCCAGACCCGCACCCTCCTCAGTGTCCTTGGGCACACACGTGGCACCTTCCTCTGTGTCCTTGGGCACACTCGTGGCTGAGGACAAGCTCACCCTTCACAGCAGGTGTCGCCAGGCAGAAGGCTCATCAGCCTGGCACTTACTGGGACACACAGGACAATGAAATCCCCCTGAACAGGAGAAAATCCCAACCCAGTTCTCTGCCTGTGGGCTTTTGGAGTCAAGCAGCCCCTAGGGACTCAAATCTCCCCTCTGCCTATCTGTTGCCTGAGTGACTCAACTTCTCTTCCCTTTCCTTCCCCATCCGTGAAATGGGGTTGTGCTTCCTGTCTCAGAGGGAGGTTGGGGCACTCAAGGAGAAGAGGCAGGAAGAGCCTCCAGTCCAGAGTCAGCACCTGGTGGGCTCCCCTCTTCTCTGTTCCCCCACAGAATGTTTTAAGGTGGAGTAAATACTCTCTTTAATGAAGTAAGTGTTAGCCTTTATAATAGAAGGAAACCGGTGTGTTTCCTGAGTTTGCTGAGGTCCTGGTAGATGCTGAAACTCCCAAACTCACCCAAGGCCAGGCGTGGGGTTGGCATGGCTGACTCTGGGGCCTCTGGGGTTGGCATGGCTGGCTCTGGGGCCTCTGCTGGCTGCCTCCCTCACCACCGCTTCTCAAGAACACTCTGCCAAACAAAATGGTGGGCTCGCTCTCACACATGTCTTACTTGTTCCTTTTTTCAAAGATTTATTTATTCACTGGGGCGGGGAGGGGCAGAGGGAGAGAGAGAATCTTCAAGTTGACTCCCTGCACGGGGCTCGATCTCACAACCCTGAGATCACGACCTGTGTCAAAACCAAGAGTCAGATGCTTCACCGACTGAGCCACCCAGGCACCCCTACCTGTCCCTTTTTATTTTGTAAAAGTAATTTCCCCACAATGCTTATCTCTCTGCCGAGTCCCACCCCCAAGAGGGCCCACTTTCCACTTGAGGATTCATGTGTTTCCAAGAAACTGGACCCCCCTCCAACGTGCTAGGGACAGAGCCTGTGGCCGGAGGTAAGGCGATCACGTATTTCTATCTCCTGCGTCCAGGGAGTGGTTCATGGGGCCTCTGTGGGTCCAATCAGAATGTCCCTTGTGACTGTCTTGCGAATGGGAAACAGAAGGTCCATAGGGGCTGTAGATGTGAGGCCAGGAACGCTCCAGTCATCCAACTTTCCTAAGCAAGACCAGCCTCTGGGCAGAACAGACACTCGAAGGGTGACGGCCAAAGCCCCACCCAGGGGTGGGGTCAATAAATCCCATTTGGTGTAAAGCAATTTGAGTTGGGTTTTCCATAACACGAGGAAAAATGCACCACGAACATGATTTCCTCTTGGGAGTTCCAAAGCCGCCATCACCTTCAGACCTCAGTTCCCAAGCTAGCTCTTGAAGAAAGCCCAACGAATCCTATTACCTCCTTTCCCCTGGGCTCCTGTGTGCTTTTTATTTAGGACTCGGCCATGCATGGAAGCTTCACAATAAAATTGGTAGTGTCTCTGTTTCCCACTGAAAATGATGAGGCCCCAGTGACATTTTCTCCATGGCTACCCGTTTATTAGTTGGTGAGACCGGGACTAGAAATGAGGACCCTGTGTGATAGGGAGGCTATGAGTAAGCTTTTATTCCTTTTTCTAAATATGAATTATTTTAATTCCCCAGTTAGGATTCGAATTTTCTTGAGTCCAAAGCCATTTTTTCTTCCTCTTTGGGCCATCCATTGGAGTCACGTGAGATGTGTTTGTTACCCAGTAGCCAAGGGAACCTCCTACAGCCAGAAACACCCTGGCCAGGGGCCCGACAATGCCCGGAGATCTGCCGAGTTCTTTAAGAAGTACCAGGCGCTGGGCAAAGCGCTTGACATATGTGTTCTCATTTTTAAAAAATGGCTCACTGTATTTACATTATTCTTGGGCCCAAGGGCAAGTGGCCTTTCGCCAAGGCCTGTGAGCAGAACCTGTTTGGACTGAAAGTGTATGCTCTCTCCCGAAGAACAAACATAGAGGGCAGGGTCCCTTACTGTGGCACACGGCAGGTGCCAGGACTCTGGGTTCGATTTCCGGCTCAACTTCTTATTATCTGGCTGGTCTTGGGCAAGTTACTTTGTGTATTTGTGCCTCAGTTGTCTCATTTGTCAAATGATGATCCAATCCCAACACCTCTGTGGGCTGTGGGAAGATTCCATTGTATGGAACACCCAGCGCAATGCCCGGCATCCTTTTGGCTCTGTTCTGCTATGTTTCTTCTTTGCTGAGCACGAACCAGTGGCCGGCTCTCACATAGGTGTGTGTCCCACACCCTAGCTCCAGGATGCTGGCCAGCCCTACCCAGGAGCCAGGGAGATAGAGTTCAAGGAAACATGGGTCACCAGGTGGGGAGAACTTTCCATCTCCTTCCTTGCCAAACATAGATTAGCAGCTAGAAAGCCAGAGTGGGCCGAGGAGGGGTGGTTATGGCTCACGCTGCTTTGTTTCACCGCAAGTTCATTGTGTTTGGATTATAACGAAGTGTTTCTCCTTTTGTCTCTGCCCAGCAAGCCGTGAACAGTTCCAGATCTGACAGCCTGAGCCCTGGGTCTAACTTATTAAAGAAAGGAAAGGGGATTTGCTGGGTGGTTCAGTCTGTATTTTTTCAATTAAGATGTGACACTGTTCCTCAAAACAGTCAGACTCCCCCTGAGGTTTTAAGCATTCTCGAATAACCAGCACACACTTGCTCAGGGCTCTTTGTCAGCCGGAGGGGAATGTCCTACCTCTTTCAGTAAATGAGCTGCACTTCTCTGTGGCTAAGGCGGGGAGTGGGGCAGGGAAGCCCGAAGGACAGGAAGAGATAAAATGCCCCACATGTTATCAATTCTTCTCATCTCCTCCTGTATTCAGAGAAGGCAGGTCTGCCCAGCATTTCATTCCACCCCAGGATGAGGCTTCTGGTAAAAGGCTTCTGTTAAATGGTTCTTTGTTTTTGCTGGAAGCAGTTCTCTATCTGTTTCTGGGAGGCGGCACTCTCAAAGTATAGATCCTCAGGACACAGTGCTTGATAAAATTGCAAACTTCAGGCTCAGTAGGATTCCCACTGGTTTAGACGCTACCAGAGATGGAGAACCTTGGGTCACAGGTGAAGAGCTTGGGTTTTACAGTCAGATCAGTATGGACTGAACCCCAAGCTTCAGCTCCAATCCCTACTACCTGCGGACCTTGGCCAGGTTATGTAATCTCTCTGGGTCTCACGATCATCACTTGCACCAGGGGAATGCTAGACACTCAAGAGGGATGGTGCTTCTGTGGTTGCTGCAAGGATGCAGCGAGATAATGCTTGTTTAACCATGCTTGCCGTCTAGTAAACATTCACTGCATGCTAACTCTTCTTTTCATATAATACTGCATTCAAAAAGGTCTCAGGAGCTTATTATGTACAAGAAATAAACTTGGCCATCACAACCAGTGTTAAGAGTCTACCACTACAGGTTTTGACAAGTCTGTAGACCAGCAACCGGACAGGGAGGTATCATGATCCACAGGAACTCCACCAGGACTCACAGCAAATTCTCAACAACGAGCCAGCCAGGAGAGGGCAGCAAGAGAGAGCCAGAGTCTTACTGTAGCCTTTCCAGTTACCATGCCTGAGTGTTGGAGGCACTTGGTGTGGTCCAGGTTGGTACTAGTTTGAAAAGACACCAGATCTGGTGGGTGGAGACACAGTAGTGTGAATTTCACAGCTGGGTGGTGTACATTAGCGTGGTGGGTGGTGACTGTGTCTCTGACTCAGCACCTCCGAAGATATTTACTTTAAGAAATCACACAGGCATCACTCTATTGTAGGAAACAGGAAAACTTCATTGAGATGGGGTGGTAATCTAAACCAGGGACTGGCAAATTCTTTTGCATAGCCTGTGAGCTAAGAATGGTCTTTATATTTTTTAAGCATTGTTAAAAAAAGAGGAGGAGGGGAACAATATCAATAGCAAAGAACAAAATAAAAATAATAAAATAGACAAGTAACAAAACCAAGAATATTGTGATAGTTAATTTTTTTCTCTCAACTTGATTGGGTCATGGGGTGCCCAGAGAGTTGGTTAAACATTATTTCTGGTGTGTCTGTGAGGGTGTTTCCAGATGAGATTAGCATTTGAATCAGTGGGCTGAGTAAAGCAAACTGGCCCTCATGGGTGGGCATCATCCAGTTCCTGGAAGGCCTGAATAGATCAAGAAGGCAGAGGAAGGGAGATATGCCTTTTGCCAGACAGTTTGTGCTGACACACTGGTCTACTCCTGCCTTCTGATTAGGACCTCACCCCTGGTGCTTCCGGTTCTCAGGCCTCTGGACTCGCATAGACTGAAAGTATACCATTGGCTTCCCTGGGTTTCTGGCTTGCAGATAACAGACTGTGAATCAGCCTCCACAATCCCTTGAGCAATTTCTTATACATTATACATAAGATGCAATAGATAATACAGATTTATTTCCTATTGGTTCTGTTTCTCAAGACAAGAAAAAAGAACAAAAAGCCCAGCAGCATACTTAATGATAAAATGTTGAGAGCACTCCTTTCAAGATCTGGAACAAAGCCTAGGAAGTCCCATTATCAGCACATTATATTGGTCAGTGTAGTAGAACAAGGGGAAAAAAGGAAATCGAAACGTGGAAGGATAGGAAAGGAAGGACAAATACCCTTGCAGCTCTTATGATTGTCTGGATGGAAAACCCAGTGTGATCTACAGATAAGTTATTAAAATTGGTATGAGAGCTCAGGAAGTTTTCTGGATACAAAAGCAATATGCAGAAGTCAGTTGCATTTCCATTTACCCGTAGCTGTTAGGAAATGTAATTTAAAAAGATACCACCTGTAAGAGCATGAGCAAACATCAACACTTCAGAGTAAATCTAACAAAACATGAGAAAACTGTTATGGAGAAAATTGTAAAACTTTACTGAAAGACTTTAAAGGACCCGAGTAAGTGGAGAGACAGCATGCTCGTGACAGAAAGAGTCAATCTTGTAAATATATCAGTTATCCCCAAATTGATGTACATATTCTAGGCAATTCCAATCAAAATCTGAACAAGATTTTTAAAAAGATACTCAACAAACTGATGCCAAAGTTTATTTGGAAGGGCAAAGGGCCAAGAAATGCCAGATCATTTTTTAAAGGACAGATACGTATGGGTCTGTTTGGCAGCAGAGGACATTTCCTTGATCAGATATCAAGACTTCTTAGAAAACCATAGCAATTAAGAGTAAATGAAAGAACTCCCACAACTCAAAAGCAAAAACAAACAAGCTGAAAACAAACAAACAAACAAACAAAAAAAACAACCAAGAAAATCAAAACCTCAACCCAATGAAATAATAAGAAAGGACTTAAGACATTTCTCCAAAGAATTATATAAAGAGCTAATAGGCATATGAAAAGATGCTCAAATCACTAATTGTTACAGAAATGCAAAGAAAAACCAAATAAAATACTGCTTCAGGAGTGCCTGGGTGGCTCAGTTGGTTGAGCACCTGACTTCTGGTTTTGGCTCAGGTCAGGATCTCAGGGTCATGGGATCAGCCCCACGTCAGGCTCCACGCTTGGCCCGAAGTCTGCTTAAGACTCTCTCTGTCCCTCTCTCAGTCTCTCTTTAAAATAAATAAATACATCTTTGAAAAAAGATGTAACTTTGCTCCACCACCCATTAGTATGGCTGTTATTAAAAACAAAACAATACCTAAAAACTGAAAATATCAAGTGTTGATGAGGATGTGGAGAAATTGGAACATTTGTGTATTGCAGGTAGAAATGGAAATGTAAGATGGTGTAGGTAGCCTTTGTGAAAACAGTATAGCAGATACTCAAAATCATTAAACGTCAAACTACAGCCCCACTTCTGGGTATGGACCCAAAAGCATGGAAAGCAAGAACTCAGACAGACATTGCACATCTATGTTCTTAGCAGCACTACTCACAACAGCCACCGCAGGTGGAATAGTCACAATATTATTATTCACAATATTCTGTAATAGGTCCAGTGATGGATGAATGGATAAACAAAATATGGTACATGCATATAACGGAATATTCCCAAAAGGAAGGACATTCTGACACGTGCTACATGGATGAACCTTGATGACACTGCACTTGTGAAGTAAGCCAGACACAAATCCCATGTGATTCCACTTATTCCACTTTCTAGGGCTAGGTTTCTAGGTTCAGTTTGGGATTCTGACAAAGTTCCAGAGATGGATGGTGTTGATGGTTGTATATTAAGTGAATGTACTTAATGCCACTGAAATGTGTACTTAAAAATGGTTAAGATGGTAAATTTGAAGTTATGGATAGTTTACCACATTTCTTTAAAAGATTGGGGGAGGGGCTCCTGGATACCAAGTCAGCTGGGCCTCTGACTCTTAGTTTTGGCTCGGGTCATAGTCTTGGGGTCATGGGACAGAGCCTCACATCTGGCTCCACTCAACATGGAATCTGCTTGAGATTCTCTCTCTCCCTTTCAAGACAGAAAGTTTGGGAGCTTAGAGGGAAAAAAAAACACAATCGCTCAAACATGGAAAGTTGACTTCTGATGGAGAGGACATTGCAAATAAATGGGGAAGAAAGTAAAACTGGGAGGCAAGCATCTTACAGCAAGCACAAAAATAAAATCCAGGTAGATTAAATACTTAAAACATGAAAGATTTAACACTTAAAATATGAAAGACAAAATAAGAAATTCTTAGAAGATAGTATCGGGAAATACCTTTATGACTCAGCTTGGTAAAGCTGTCTTGGATAAGAAAAAAAATCTCACATGAAAATGAACAGCTTCTGTTCAAGTCACCATAAATAAAATGCAAAGGCAATCTCAAGCTGCAGGTAGATATCTGAATGTACGGAACTGATACCAGATTATAATCCTGTAAACCCTTAAAGAGCCCTTAGTAATCAATAAAAAAATATCAACAGCCCATTCAAAAATAGGCAAAAGACATAAACAGGGCATTTCACAGCAGAGGAAAAGAAAATGATACATACAAATTACAACCAAAAGGAGCCACGGACCATGCCAACGCGACCGACAAAAATTAGAGTTGACAAAAATGAGATCAACCAAAACACTACCACTGACCACTATTGGAAGCGTAGATTATTACAGTCTCTTGGGGGGCTGGGTGGGGCGAAATTAGCACCATCCAGGAGACTTGAAGGTGCGAGCGTCCTTCAGATTGGCCATTCCACACATTGGTATACACTCAAAAGAATAGAAGAGCCCCACGCAGTGTGGGATACTCCCACAGCGTACTAGTATGTAGCAGTAAAAATGAACTACAGTGGGGCGCCTGGGTGGCTCAGTCATTAAGTGTCTGCCTTGGGCTCGGGTTGTGATCCCAGGGTCCTGGGATCGAGCCCCATGTCAGGTTCCCTGCTCCACGGGAAACCTGCTTCTCCCTCTTCTACTCCTCCTGCTTGTGTTCCTGCTCTCTCTCTCTGTATCAAATAAATAAATAAAATCTTTAAAAAAAAAAGAACTACAGTGACTTGCATCAACAGTAAGGAATCTCGAAAATGTAATGTTGGATGAAAGAAGTCACAGAAGAATATGTATTGTATTCTATAATATAGCATTAAAGTAGGCATCCACGCTCTGCGAGACCAAATAATATACTACTAGAGATTTAAGTGTGTGCATGCATGTGTGTGTGCGTGTGTGTGTGTTTGTGTGTGTGTGGGGTAAAACTATAAAGAAAAGCACGGCAGATGAATTCTGTGTAGCTGCTCTCTGATAGAGAGAGGAGTATTGACTGGGGAGGGGCATTCTGAGGCTTCTAAGAAACTCACACTGTTCTATTTCTTAATTTGGGAGGTGGGGATGCAGGTGTTTGTTTTGCTATTCTTTAAGATGAACATACGGCTTATAAGTATGCATGATACATTTCACAATTTAAAAAAATAACATAAAAGATAAAGAGCCTCTCCGTGATGGTTAAGGATGCAGGAGAGAGGTCAAATCCTCTGAAGGGCAGGCAAAGGCAGGGCAGTCTGTCATACTCTGGACCAACAGGAAAATGCAGATCAAGAAGGCTTAATTTCTGAACATCTATTTTTGCCTCTCAAGCATTTTTCCCTTTCTGAAACTGCCTTTCTCTGCAACCCAGAGGGGCTGTGTGGTGGGCATGCGACTCAGGACAGTTAATCAGGGTACCTCCTCTTGTCTGGCCTCAGTGGTGAACATACAGGGATGAACAGAGGTCCCAAGCCAGCCCAATTAGAGCTGTCCATGTCTCTCTACTGGAACAATCAAGAAAGAGGGAATATTACTATATGTAATGCATGGTGAGCCTAGAGCTTCATGAAATCAGCCTGAAAATGAAGCCAGCAGAGAGAAAAGCAGAAATGAGGACTGGGGAATCACAGAGGGGCAGAGAGAGGGTAAGAGACAGGCAAAGTCCTCATCCTGTCATTTGAGTGCCTGGATCCAGCTATTCCTGATTCCCATCATGGAGACAGTTGTGGATCCAGCTGTGATCAAAAACGTGCTGTGTAGCACAGAATTTTGTATCAGGAGCAGGGGTTTGCAAGTGACAAGGCCTAATATGTGGCATGGGCCGTATTGGGATGGGGAGTGGAGCAGTGTGGAGCTCCCCCTACCTGACCAGGAAGTGAGCAGTGTCTGATACATGGAGCAAAGCTGCTAAACTCTATCCTGTTGAGTTTGGGAATTCAGACTACAATGCTCAGTGAGTTTGGGAATTCAAAGACCTTGTTAAAAAAAAAAAAAAAAGCCAGGTAATGGGTGTGCGATGGCTACATCTTCAGTCTTTTTAAAAGATTTTATTTATGTCTTTATTTAAGAGAGAGAGAGAGAGAGAGCATACATAAGCCAGGGGAAGGGCAGAGATAAAGACTCCCCACTAATCAGGGAGCCCAATGTGGGACTCGATCCCAGGACCCTGGGATCATGAACTGAGCCAAAGGCAGTCACTCAACTGACTGAGCCACCCAGGTGCCCTTCTTCTGCCTTTAGTAAGGTACTCTAACAAAAAGACACACTTGAATCTCAGCTTGCCTTTCTGAAAGCAGGGAAATGGGAAAACAGAGCCATGAGATCCTCCTTGTGCCTGTGGCCAGTAATTCAACCGAGCTGAGAACCAGAACACCATCTTTTGGTATTGCAAAAGTCAGATCCCTGTGTGGGGCTAAGGTTGGTGCCAGCACAGTCTGAGAGAAGGAAAACACAGTGGGAGATAAGAGAGGAAGGCTGGAGAGGGCTTCTTCCCAGCAGCCCTTGCTGGGTCCTCCCGGTTTGGCCAAAGTGACTACTCCCCCCAGCGTGGACCGGTGTCCATTGGGAAAGAGCCTGAGCACAAGCAGACTGATTAGCCCTGCCCCCCCAACCCTCCCCCACCCCGCTACCCAGTGTGTCCAGGGCAGAGGCCTAACGGCTGTAAACCTAAATGAGAGCTAGGGAAGGGCAGAGCCCAGAGATGATGTTAGCAGACAGACGGGGTGAGGACAGGGTCCAGATTCCAGAGCCTGACTTGACTGGGCTCCAGTCCCGGTTGCCAGCTCACAGACTTATCAGAAAACTTGCTGCTCAGCAACTGTCTCGAAGTTTAGAGACTCATACTGCCAGAGACACCCCCTCTAGCAAACCACAGCACGAAATTGCTCAACTGCTGGGGCCGGGCCCGGACCTCTGGGCTGAGAGCCTTGTCAAGGGTCTGCTGGAGGGTACAGTCTCCAGAAGACACATCCTCTCTGATGCCACTCACGGAAGGCAGTGAGCCAGGGAAAGTCTTCCAGAGCGCAGAACCCCAGGCACCCTCAGATGATGGAGGAACTCCTGTCTTCCAGTAGGTAGGATCTGGCTTCTTGCCAGCCATCATCTACAGCCTGTTGGCCGAGTGATCACAACAGGCTGTTTCCCTTAGTCCCTTTGTTCAATGCCAAGTGGCTTTTCTTCCCAGGGTCTTATTTTGTTTCCGCCACCATTAAATGATGCCAGGGTATTGAACTTGATCGTTAGCTGTCAGCTGACAGATTCTTAGCAGTAACATCCAGACCCAACCAAGAAGAATGTACAGCCGTCAGCTCTGCCGCAATGTGGGCAGCCCGTACCAGGCTGGGTGGTGCATTTCTGAAATTGTTTGTACGCTAGGCAGTCAAGGGGTACAGTGCAGTGGCTATCCATTAGTTTCTTTCTGCCCTGGAATTAGTTTACTTATGTTCTCCCCCACAAAAGTATGTCTAAGTCCTAACTCCCAGCACCTCTGAATATGAACTTATTTGGAAAAAGGGTCTTTGCCGATGTCATTAAGGGAAGGATCTCCAGAAGAGATCATTATAGATTAATCCAGTGGATCTTGAATTCAGTGACGCGTGTCTTTACAGGAGGACGAGACACAGAACGAGAGAAACATAGAACTAGCAGCCACAGCCCGGTGGAGGCCGAGACTGGGAGGATAGGGCCGTAAGCCAACACTGAAGGCTGCCGGGGGCCAGAGATGCTGGAGGAGGCCGGGAAGGGTAATTCCCTTGAGACTTTGCAGGGAATGTGGCTCCACCAACAACTTGCCTTCAAACTTCTGCCCTCCAGAAGGGTGAAATAATATATTTTTGTTGTTTTTAGCCACCAAATTGTGGAAATTTATTGTGGCAGTCCCAAGAAACTCATACATGCCCAGACATTTGACTGTCCCTCTCCCAGCGGGGCTGTCAGTCACTCCCTCAGACCCAGGGGACCTGTCGAAATGCCCCGTCCCCAAGATCACATTGGTTGGTTTGGTGATGGTCCCTCCAATGGACTATTCATCTGTCCCCAAAATTCGTATATTGGAATCCTAACCCCCAGGAGATGGGCGTCTGGGAGGTAATGACGTGATGAGGGTAGAGCCCTCGTGACTGGGATTAGTGCTTTTGTAGACGAGACCCCAACAGAGCTCCCTTTCCCCTCTGCCTTGTGAGGTCTTCGAGAGAAGATGGCCATCTGCCAGCCAGGAAGCAGGCTCTATCTAGACATCAAATCTGCCAACACCTCCGTCTTGAATGTCCCAGCCTCCAGAACCATGAGAAATAAATGGGAGTTGTTTAAAGCCCTTGTTTGTGGTGTTTTTGTTTAGCACCCCAAATAGACTCAGACAGTCACACGACCCAGAATAGGCAATCAGAGTTACCTTTCGTATTTGTATAGCTGTTGGGAAAGAAGAATTTCTTGCCCTGAAATCTCCAGATGCAAGGACAATTTCTCTCCCTCCATAGAAGGAGCTGGCCTGAGAAGGGAGTCAGCTGAGAAGGAAGCAGGGCCAAGGGGTAGGAAGGGAGAGGCTATCCCTGACCCTACAAACAAGCATAGCTAAATACAGATTTCCCTCTGGGATTTTCGGTCAGTAAATTCATCTTTCTTACGTAAGTCGGGGCTGTCCATTGCAGACCCCGGGTCCTGATCTCCACATTCGGAGAGGTAGCTGAGCCCAACCGATCTCTTCAGCCACAGGGAGCCCACACTTGGGAGAGCAGCAGAAGGAGAGGTCTCCTCGGGTGACAGGGTTGAGGCTCCTGGCATCTCTGGCACTCATGGTCTGGGCCATTGGACCAGGCCCAGTCCGCCCAGCTGGACAGCTGGCCAGTGCCTTATCTGAAACGCTGAGGTGATTACCACAGACAGAATCCCAGCCATTCCAAAGAACGTATTTGGCAGCCAAGTAAAGTTCAAGCACAGAGGTAAAATCGCATCATCACGAACAATGCAAGTTTCTGTAAAACATGAAGATTTGCTTCTACTGAACCACAGAATCCGAGCGAGATGCCAACAACGGATCTGGAGCACAAGGCGTTCCCTGGCCCGGGCAGCATCGCCTTCCACCAGTGCTTTCTCCAGCCTTCTGTGCTCCTTGCTGAGGAAAGTCACTGCTCACAGAAAGTCCAATCCAGCACCAGCTGCTACCCCCACAGAGACCTGTTTCCTACCTGAAGCCTTAAATCTTGCTGAACCATCAACCCCCCAGACCAAATGCCATAACTGAAGGAATTCAGAAACGCCAGAGAATAAAGAACCCCTGGGCAAATGCAAAAATCCCGTGTATTCTTACAACCCAGAGGAAAGACACAGTGGGGAGGAGGGACGGTAGTGTTTCTTTCCTTTGCTTAGCTCCTGGAGGGCGGATTAGCCCTGTCCTCAGCTGACTGGCAGTGCCGCTTCTACATGTCTGATAGTCAAGGCCAAAGCGCGCTTCCGTTAAAAAAATTGGATACACCCTGAAGAGTTTTGTTTTTTTTTACAAAGGACCTTAACCTGATGCCTCAGGCTTCCTGAGTGAGAGTTAGAAGTTTCTGAAAAAATAGTCCATTCCTTTACCATCTGTAGAGCACCTTCTATGTGCTGGCAACGTGCTTCCACCCCGGAGCTGCTGATGGGGAGACTGGTGAGTGAGATCGTGAGAGCAGAGCCAGCAGTCGTGGTCTGCAAGATGTTGCCTGAGCTGAGCTTTGACAGACAACTGGAAATTAGCCCCAAGAGGAAGGTAGAAGAAGGCCCTGCTGGTGAAGGCATGTCCTGAGGCATGAACCTGCGGCCCCTCGAATGGTGGGGACACTTGAAAGGTAGGCAAGAAATTACTCGGAAGGGTCAGGTGATTAACTGAAGGTGCGTGAACTTTATTGGAGATCTCTGGGAGCACTAAGGAGCAGGAGGATGCCCTGAGCCAAAGGCATTAGAGGGATGACTATGGCAGGACTCCAAAGGAGGACAGGAGTAGAGGCAGTCCCTCAAGGGTCCTTTCCTTTGCCATATCTGGGTGAGAAGCAATAAAGTCTTTCCCCAATGGTAGGAGAATGGGGGGAGGAGGGGGATTACAGGAGTTCGAAGAGCGAGATTCACTGGAATTGTTACCAGATTGAAAGCAAAAGATGCAATGAGATGTGGGATTCCAAGATAATGACTAGATTTCCTTGTTCTGGCACAGGCAGCTGGGGTAATGGTACCATTCCTGAAAATAAGGGACATAAGAAGATGGGTAAGTCTTGGAAGAGCCTGATGAGGAGTCTGGCTTTAGAATGCTAAGTGGGAGGAGCCTGGGGACAGCCCCAGCAGGTGTCCATGAAAAACTGGACATTCAGGACCCGATGGCAGGAGGGAGAGCAGGGAGGACACCAAGGACACCAAGGGAGAAGGCAAGAAGAGGAGCGAGTAAGACACAGAGGCGCAGGGGACATTAAGGGAATGAGTGGAACAGGAGGTCTCCATAAAGAGACCATAAAGAGATGGAAAACAGTGTCCAGCAAAGTAACGTGGAAACCTAGAGAGCAGAGGCACCTCGAGAGAGAGGCTCAAAATGTGGGCGTGTGCAATAGTACCAATGTTCTAGACAGATGGAGTCACCTCCGGGAAGAAAAACACCAGCTGGACCTGGAGAATGGCTGCCTTTCATGACATCCGTCTTGGCATTTGATCATGGGAACATATACCAGATCACAATGGGTGATGGAGGTCTGAATGTATAGGTGGACAGTGTTGACAGCTAGTGTAGATAATTCTTTCAAGAAGCTTGGCTGTGAGGGGAGAGAGAAAGGGAAACTGAAGGGAGAAGTTAGACAGAAATATGGGATCAGAACAGAGTCCTGTTCAGACGGGAGAGACTGATGAGAATATCAGTAGACAAGAGGCTAATGACGTGAGCAAGAGAACACAGCGGGGGGTTTCCAAGGGAGATGGGCATCAGCAGCACACAGTGAAGGTCAGCCATTGGCAGGGGCACACCCCTTTCCTGGCGTGGGGGGAGCAGAGAAGCAGAGTAGGAGACACACTGTGGGAATGACCAGGGAAGATCTTGAGAATTTCTTGGGCCCTCAGTTTTGTTCAGTTTTATCAGTGGACAAGATGGATCCTCTAACATGATAATGACAGACAAAGCAATGGAGGTTCGAACAGGGCTTGATGGAAAAGGAACAGTCAGGAGGAGACACCAAGGACCAAATGGGACAGGGGAGGCTCTAGGGACCCTTGGAAGGGTTTCCCGGCAGCCTTGGGAACCCAGGACTCTAATGGTCCAGATGATGTGATGGGCAATTCCTCCTACAGCAGTCAGAGCCCCAGGAAGGAGCAAAATAGTTTAGCTGGGTAGATGCACACAGAAGGATAAGCAGGCAAGAGGGATGAGAGAGAGAGAGATGCAGATTAGAGCGAAATCCCAACCACCACAGTCAAGTGAAGCCAAGCCCTGAGTTAATAGCAATAACCGGTCCAGGTGTTTAGCACAGGGGCCAGGTCACATTTGTGTGTAGGCTCGAGACCCTCTTCAACAAAGACAGTGTCTGGGGGCAGACAGAATGAAAATGGAAAGAGCAGGAGTTTTAAAATCAGGCAGACATGGGGTTAAAACTGTCCCTACCATTTCCTTTACTGAGCTCACATTTTTGGTCCACAAAATAGGAAAAATACTTGCTTTGCAGAATGTACAAGGATTGAGTGAGATGGTTAATGCAGAGCAAGCCTGCTAGGCTGTAGACTCCATCAGGCGCTGTTTTGTGACTCAGGGCTCTGGCTTCTGCCTGGAGCAGGTGCTTGACACGTGGTAGGGCCTCAACACATGCAAAGTTCCTCCTTCATCTGTTAGGCAATATACTTCAAACTACCTTCTCTGCCCCTAGAGAAGGGATTACCATTGGTATTCCCTTTTTTGGCCCATCCAAGCTGTTACTTGCAATGATAAGAATGGAACGTTGATCTACACTTCCTTTTATTGAGCCAGGTTGCTATTGAACGCAGCGCTTTCAGAAACGCAGGCACCATGGAGGTTGACCTCTAAGACCACAGAACTGCCAGACCACATGGCTGCCCAACCACCCACCAAACGTGTGGCTTGATCACTTCATTACAGCCCTGTCGGCTCGAGGGTAATCTTTGATGATGTGGGGAGAGGGTTCCCTCTTCCGCACATGCAAGCGTGGACTCCAGGAGAATGGAAGGAGCTGGGACCTTTCCTTCATCAGATACCCCGGACTCAAGATCACAAGGAATAGGGACTCTTGCAGGTTGGGGAAGTTGTTGAAAGATCCAGAAGAAAGCAAACAAATAAACAGAGCCAATGCCACCCTTGCTAGGAGGTTTGGGTGGTAAGGGGACAAGGCTGCCCAACCCAATGGACAGTCAGTCTGACGAGCCGGCAGGAGATAACCATGCTGCCACCAGAGGTGTTTGTCTGAAATGTAGAGCCAAGAGCTGTCCCTGGATTTCACTAAAGAAGAAATCCCAGAGAAAATCAGGCATCCCTAACAAGTAGAGCTCAGGTAGGCTGAGAATCTGGCAGCCTGAGAAGACACTAGCCAGTCCAGATTCAAGTCTAAAGTGCACCTCTGGGACGTTACAGCCCCATGACCATGACCTGCTCCCAATTTCTACCCTCCCTTTCTTCCTTTTAGTAAGACAACTCGTGTTCGTTGGGCACATTTAGTTGGCCCAGCTACAGACTACAGTTCCCAGACTCACCTGCAGCTAAGTGTGCCCCGGTTCTGGTCAAAGAGCGATCCGAGTGGAAGGGCCTGAACAGCTTCTGAGGTACGTCATCAAGAAGGGGGCTGTTTGCCTGCAGGCAGGAACAGAAGATGGATGTGGTTGAGAAGCTACAACTAGGGTGAAGAGGGGGACACACCCTAGGCCCTGAGGGGGTGGGAAGAAACACAGGTCAAGGAACCTGGGTTCATGAATGACCCTATGGAGCAGAGTCGTTTCCCTGTCCTGCACTAACCTTCTACCTCCTGGCCAGTAGGTGAAAAGGAAATACATTTCTATCCTTTTGGAGCCAATGTATTTTGGGGTCTTTTTGTTACAACTTACTCCGTGCCCAAAGCCATACAAAGCGTTTCCCAGAGATACAGATACTAACAGTTTGAGAACCCAGTGGGATATTTATTAAAAATTTACAGTGTACCCGGCACGGTTCTAGATACCGTGCATATGTTATCTCATTTAATCCGGCCAGTCCTCCTTAGGTAAGGGCCGTGATCTCCATTGGACAGAAGGAGGCCCTGGGAGACACAATTCTTTGTCTGAAGATGCTTAGCTACTGAGCGGCCTAACTAGCGGTCAGACCAGTATCTGGATGGAGAGCCTAACCCTTAGCCACTATGCTTTTCAGAGCAGAATGTCTTTAGTTCCATGCAGTGTAAAGGACACAGCTTACTTTTACTAACTTTTCTTCAAAATCATTGCAGGGCCAAGGCAAGTCATTTGGTTCCTGTGCTGTCAGTTTTCTCCAAGAGAGCACAGGAAGGGGACCCAAACTATCGATCTCACGGAACTGCTGGAAGGAGAAAATGAATTCACGTATGTTTAAGGAATGCTTTCAAAACTACCAAGTGTGGCGTAGGTGAAATAGCACCTTAATGCAGGCCGGGAAATGCTTCAGATCAGAATAAGAAAATGCACTCATGGTGCGCCTGGGCGGCTTGGTCGTTAAGCATCTTCCTTCGGCTCAAATCATGATCCTGGGGTCCTGGGTTCAAGCCCCCATCAGGCTCCCTGCTCGGCGGGAAGCCTGCTTCTCCCTCTCCTACTCCCCCTGCTTGTGTTCTCTCTCTCGCTGTCTCTCTGTCAAATAAATAAAATCTTAAAAAGAAAGAAAATGCACTCAAATTTTTTTAAAGCAAATGTCATCTAGCAATTTGGCAGATCGCCTGGAAAGGCTGTGGAATCTGCTAAGGAGAGGGGTATGTCTGGTTTTGTGCATCTGTCACCCTCAACGGAAAAAGGGAGAGATTAATTGAAATTCATTGAAAGAGAGCACACCTGTGTGCCTGCTGTGCACGCATGCACAGTCACACACACACACACACACACAGAGTCCCATGCACACACACTGAATAGAAGGCTCGATATAAAAGAATCATTATTATCAAGACCAGGAGTTGCAGCAATTTACAATGCCCATGGGAACTGGACAGGTACAGAAGTCGGGAGTTGGGGAGGGGCAGGCAACATGTTTGCGTATGAGTGGGGACCGCTGTGTAAGCCTGGTGTCCAGGCCTCTCAGAGTCAAACAGGCAATTTCCCCATTTTCCAAGGAAGCTCCGATTAATCAATAAATAAAACACTTCAGGAGCCAGCAACTGATCTCCGGGACCTAGCCCTGCTGCTGGATATCTCATCTGGCTCTTTCAGATGCTTCATCATCATTTTGGACAAGCCACAGTCGGCGCCCCGACCCTAAGCGCTGCCCTTCACCCCAGGCCACCTTCCTCTTCCTTCTTCCTCATCTCCACTCCACCCCCTGGTAAAGCCAGCTTTCTCTTTGCTCCCTACTCTCAGACCTCCCCTTCTCTTCCTTCTAGCGCATACCCACTGATCTTGAAGACACAAAGCAGCTTCCCTCCTCTGCGTGCCAATCAATGCCAACCTTCTCCTTTCTGCCAACATAATCTCAACTTGCTACCCGCCCCCAATGCATGATAATTTTTGCACACGGTCTCAGGAAGCACTCAATTGTCCGCAATGAAGAAGGGGGGCAGGAAGGTACAGATAACATGAGAGGAGAGACACTCCAAAGTCACAAGGCTTTGCCTTTAGCGTTTGGTGGCGCACGGTCCAAAGCGTGTCACTGCAGCCCCCAGTGGAGACAAGCCTGACAAGCCGTTGCGCGGCCTGGAGAGAGCCTGGAATGGGATTCACGGAGCTCAGCCTCCAGTCAATGACCAGGCTCCTGCCTCCACGCCCCTTTCCCTCCTTCAAGGGCCCTGCCTAGGTGCAGGCCAACTGCCCCACGCCGGCCACAGCCCCCATGGCCATCCTTGTTGTGGCCATTAGCTTCACTGCCTCGTCCCCAGGAAAACCTGTGGTCCCAAGACCGACAGTTACACTGACAGGTTTCAGTTTTACTTTCTCTGCTTTCACAGGACCTTGGGCTTCTGGGGACAGTGGCTCGGACCTCCAGGCCCCTGCAGGAGAGGGGGACAGAATGGAGAAACACCACCCACACCTGAGGTCATCAGGTGCTGCCTGTCAGGAGCTGAGCCCTGACTTTCAGAGGCTCCCCCCCCCCACCCCGTAGGGAAAGAATTTCAGGGAACAGCCCCTGGGTGGTGGCGGGGCGGGGGAGGGGCGTGTGTGTGCTGTCCTGGGGGGAGGGGCTGTGTCGTGTTCTGCGCCCTCCTGACTTACTGTTGATTTGGGACGTCGGGACTAGGGCTACAAACAGTTCCTCTCTTTGTTTCCACGGCCTCGCAGAATGTGTGCTTCCCCCAAGAAGCATAAAGGTCCCCTTTCTTCGGCTCGCCCGCGCCACCGCGCCGCTGGGGCTGTTCGTGGGGCTCGGGTCTGGGAGCCCAGGCCAGCCCCAGCGCAGACCCTGGCAGCCAGCAGCCCGTGCTCACTCGGTCCCTGCCCTGGCGGGGTGGCCTCCCGCGGCCTCTTGGGCAGGCAGCCAGCTCCCGTTCTTAAAGCGGCAGAGCCTCCAATTGCTGGGCGCCCGGTGCTTGCCGCAGGAATCAGCCTGCACTCCCTGGAAAAGGGGACATGGAATACAAGGGGCTTGGGGGAACTTTGAAAAGTCCTGATGCCTGAGTGGCAGCCCCAGAAGTTGTGATCCAGAGTAGGGCCGGAGCACTGTCCCAGAGATTCTGATATGCACTGAGTCTTGGGAATCACCCCAGCGTGCTCTGACCTCAGTGTGCTCAGGGACCGCCAGCAGATCCCCTTCGAAGGCAGATTCAGATCCAAAAGGTAGAGGGCCAAGGTTCCAACCAGCTCCAAAGACCGAGCTGAAGAGCTGAGGGGATGGTGGTGTCAGCACCCTGCCGCCCCCATGGGGAGCCCGGGACCTCCTCCCTCATGGAGGCCAGCTGTTGTGAGGGTTAGCTGAGGGAGGCATGGAGCCCTCGGAAAGGGCTCAGGGGATGCTGGCTCCCTCAAGGGCAGAACAAGATCTGCTTTCCTCTCCTGCTTCAAAGCCATCTGACTTCTCTTTTGCCCCAGGATCAAGCCTAAACACCACCGAGTTCCCTCACCGAATGGTCCCTGCTCACATCCGTGGCTTCCCCTCCTGCCTCTCCTGAGTCTCTGCACCCCCAACCTTAAAACATGAGTCACACGCATGTAAGCCATTTCATCTCTGGGCTCTCGTGTGCCCCTCCCAGGCCTGGTTCCCTCTTTCCATCCTCTGCTCCACTGGCTAACTTCTTCCCTTCCCTGATGACTTGACACAGGTGTGAGCTTCCTCCAGACAGCATTTCCTGGTTCCTGAGTACTGGACAGGTGCCTCCTCTGGGTTCCCAGCCGTACTTCTCCTCCCAAAGCCCCATACCCTTAGGCTTCGCTTGTCTCTCTGCCTCTGATGGTTGGAAACTCGGGGAAGTCTGAGCTCATGACTGTGTTAAATAATATTGGAATCAATGAGTGAGAGGACAATAGAATGAATGGATTAATTACTCAAATGAATGAATGAAAGTTCTCTTGTATTATAGAATCAGGAACCCCATGTTGCACCATCCCACCCAACCTGGCTGCTACCTCTGACAAGCCAGACCCTCCTCCTGTGTCACTTTGCCAAGGTCCCCAGCGACCACAGATGCTCTTCCTTCACCAGCCCCAGCCCCAGCCTCAGCTTTGCCTGCAGAGCCCTAGAGTAGGAAGTTGCTCTGATGGGCGTCCTGTTTCTAGAAGATGAACTAAAAGTAAAAGGTAGTTGTCACATTGGTCCTAAGTCACAGAGGAGCCAGAGCCCATGTATTACGTTAAACTTTATTGGACACTAACCCAAAGATGGAAATAACCCAGGTGCCCACCAGCAGATGAGTGGATAAACGTCAGGTATCCTATAAACACAGAATGGGATCTCTAGAAAAGGATGGAAGTCTGTACACACCACAACATGGATGAACCTGGAAGATATTCCGCTAGGTGAAAAAAAGTCAGACACCGAAGGACAAACATTACCTGATTCTACTTACATGAGGTAGGTAGAAGAGTCGAATTCGTCGAGTCAGAATCGGTGAGTGGTTACCAGGGGCTGGAGGAGGGGAGAATGGGGAGCTTCTGTTTACTGGGTACAGAGCTCGTGTTTGGGACGATGACAAAGTTCTGGAAATGGATGCACCGACACTGTGAAGGTCCTTGACGCCACAGAACTTCACACCTAAACATGGTGCAAATGGTAAATTCTGTATGTCTATATTTGACCGAACACACACAAAAGGCTTTATTAGTATCCTAAACCACGGGGACACCTTAACTAAGGCCCATCCCACAAGTGGTGATTATTTATAAAGAATCTTTTTTTTTTAAAGATTTTATTTATTTATTTGACAGACAGAGATCACAAGTAGGCAGAGAAGCAGGCAGAGAGAGAGGAGGAAGCAGGCTTCCTGCTGAGCAGAGAGCCTGATGTGGGGCTCGATTCCAGAACCCTGGGATCATGACCCGAGCCGAAGGCAGAGGCTTTAACCCACTGAGCCACCCAGGTGCCCCTTATAAAGAATCTTTATAAAGATCTTCAGGACCTGGAACACACCCTGGCCTTTTCTTTCTGTTTTTTTTTTTCCTTGAGGTATAAAGCTGAAATGGAAAGCCCCAGAAGGTTAGGCTGCGGGGACTACCAGAGGTACGAGGAATGTCAAATATTTACAGTTGGTTTCTTCAGGGGGTGAGATCCAGCAAAACTGCTAGGGGAGGGAACCAGTACAATGTTCCGATAGCGTCAGAGCGTGCTTGGGGGAAGAAGCAGTTGCTTGTGTCCAAAGAATTTAGGAGTATAATCAAGCTATTGTTGGTAATTGCTTAGCTAACATGAGTCCCCTCAAAAAAAAAAAAATTAAACCCAGGTGATTACTGTATGACAGGTGACTGAAACTATTCCGAAGTTAAGAAAAGGGTAGGCCATGGAAGGGATTGAGTGGGTGATAGAAATGGGAATTCGAGATGCTTTGCCCAGACTGAATTCAATGGGAAGCTTCCAGAAGTGGCTGTCCCTGGACAGTGGTGGGGCTGAGGGATCAGTCCTCAAAAGTAGATCTGGCCTCCGGTTAGACCTGAGGTTTCTGCCAACTGCTGAAGAGAGATCAAAGGCCATGCCTTGCTCTGACTCCACGGAGTCCTCGAGGACAAACCGCACGCCACCGGCCCACAGCCAGCAACCCTCTGCCTCGTTTCACTCATTTTACATCAGCCCGGGGAGTCTGGGTTAGGCAGGGAACATGCAAATCCCTGTCTGCTGCGTCCACAGAGGTAGCCAGGAAGGACCTGGGTTCTGGTTGTCGGCTCTTGTCTCCATCGGCCTTTCTGCCTTCTAGCGCATCATACTACTTCCCCTTTCTGCAACAGGCACCTGTTACTCTGATCTCCCGTCTGCTCGACTCCTGGAAGGGAGAGCAGGGAGGGAGATCCCTGGGTATTACAGACTGCACCTAACACCTGGCAGAGGAGGCCCCCAGAGTATAGGGGAGCCGAGGTATGAAGACCTCCAGGCATCACAGCCCCACAGGACCCGGGAGGGACACAGGGCTGGCTTCATCACATCCCTCATCAGCAGATCTCAAATCAACCTTTCCTTCCTCCGAAAGTGTCCCTGGCCCCCTAGACCAAGCTGGCACCTTCTATGGTAAGTTCTCCTAACTGCCAGATTCTTCCTTCAAATCACTTTAGGGAACTCTAAATTCATAAAATTATTTGGTTTTCTGATTTTCCCACTAGACATTAAGCTGCACGAGAGCAGGAAGCATATCTGTTTTGCTGCCGGCTTCCCTGTTCCTAACACAGGGACTGGCACAGAGTAGGTGCTCCGTCAGCGCTTGGCTGGGTCGGTCAAGGGGAGCCAGGGGAGAGTTCTGAAGGATCTCACTGGGGCCCTGAAATTCAACTTGCTCCCATGTTTGCTGAAGCTTATTCCAGAGTTCTGTTATAAGAGCTACTAATTCCAACCATAGCCGTAATCACGGTAAATGCTTACTGAGTTCCTACTATTTGCCACGTTCATGTTTTATCTTATTTAGGGGTTTGTCTCCTTTGATCCGGACAAGTGCAGTAAGCTCTACAGTTATGCCCTATCAGCGACAAGAACGTCAAAGCTCTGAAGGGCGAAGTGTCTGGCCCACCATCCTAGGGACTCCGAGCAGAGAAGCAGGGATTTGACTCTTGCTGGGTTTTTTCATGTAAACTCCATGAAGGAACTGAGGCTCAGAGAGGCCAAGCAACCTGGACAAGGTCACACTACTAGGAAGCCACAGGCAGGTTTCAAACTGGACTCTGATTCCAAAAGACTAGTCTGTAAAAGAAGGTCAAATCTCATTTTAGACAATGACCAGAGAAGTCTCAGGGAGTGAATCCACCAAGAGGAATCAGAGCCGGAAATTCCAAGTCCACTGAACAGGGACTAGAAGTTGCTGCTGAAGGGTCTGGAGGCCCAGACCCTTGGGGCTCACGGCACATTCCTGTCTGCCTCCTTCTCCAGGAATTGAATTACCTTACCTCTCTGAGTTTCCCCAGCCCAAAGCTCTACCTCCCATTGAACCGTTTATCTAGGACCAAAGCCTGGGGGCGGGGGAGGGTTTCCTGCCACCTCTCTGTACAGCTCCCTGCCTTCACAGGGCACCTGGCTGGCCCTCAGCCAGCCACACTCTCCTCTGTGGTGCCAGGGCCCCAGGCAGCTGGGAGTTCCCGAAAGGCTAAGCCACCTTGTCCCCTGTCTTAGGGACAGAGCAGCTCTTGAGTTCATTTCACTGGCAGAGCTGGGGGAAATCGCGGCCCCTGTTGAAAAGGGAGGAGGTTCCATAACCATGGCTGACCTGCTGCACAAGGGGCCGCTGGTTTTTAGAGTTCTCGAAAGTGCATTTCTCAGCCGCAAATAATGCCATTGTCACGGCAGAATTTCCTGTTTTGCACAAATCAACCATATTAAAAACAGAAAGAGGCAAGAGACCGGGATCCATTGTGTCTGCTCAGCTGCTTGACTTCTGGGGCTGGTTTAGGGGCAGGCAAAGACACACGAAGGGCATGGGGCCACCAGCCTTCCTTTCCACTGCCTGCTGCTCCGGCATCCCCAGATAATTCACAGTACGTTTCCCCCAACTGGTCCTGGCGCGCTGGTCATTTCCGCTCATTCTCCACACGGCTTGCAGACCAATAGCCCCCAGGTGGTATTTTTGGTCACTCGTCTGTTTGTTCCAGACCCTCCAGTGCCCTTTCCAAAGACCACAGAGTAAAGTCTGACGACTTAGTCAGGCATCTTAGCCTTCCTTGCGTGACTGTGATCACATTTACACAGACCCTGCTTCCGGGGCAGAAACCAGGGTGTAAAATTTAAGAGGGCACCAAAGAACTCAGTAACAGAAAGTACTGAGTAAAAATGAAAAATGAGAATTAATGGAAGAAAACTCATGATGAGCAAAATACCAAAATTTCACATGAAGACAGGGTTGGATCCTGCACTAATATGACCCCTCACTGGCCTGTTCCCTGTCTCCCACCCTCCCCTGCTCAGCTCCTGACCCCTCAGGGCCTGCTTGGGTTTTTCCTAGCACATCTCACCATCTGATGCATCCTCTCATGTATTTCTCTCCAGTCACTGCACTAGAATCTAAGCTTCGTGAGAGCAGGGCCTGGTGCCTGTTTGTTCATGGCTGAATCCCAAAACCTGGAACGAGCCCCAGTGTGTGGCCCATACTGGATTAATATTTGTTAACTTAGGGCGCCTGGGTGGCTCAGTGGGTTAAAACCTCTGCCTTCGGCTCAGGTCATGATCCCAGGGGCCTGGGATCGAGCCCTGCATCGGGCTCTCTGCTCAGCAGGGATCCTGCTTCCCTTTCACTCTCTCTGCCTGCCTCTCTGCCTACTTGTGATCTCTGTCAAATGAATAAATAAAATCTTTAAAAAAAATTTGTTAAATTAAATCTCTTCCTCTAACTCTTATGGGAAACTTCAACATATAAGGCACATAAACAAAGGTTTTCTACATTCAGCTTTATGTAATTACTTAGAAAGGCAGCCGCTGGAAATATTTGGTTTCAGGGGCACCTGGGTTAAGTTGGTTAAGCGACTGCCTTCGGCTCAGGTCATGATCCTGGAGTCCCGGGATCAAGTCCCACATTGGGCTCCCTGCTTGGCAGGTAGTCTGCTTCTCCCTCTGACCCTCCCCCTTCTCATGCTCTCTCTCTCTCTCATCCCCTCTCTCTCTCTCAAATAAATAAATAAAAGCTTTAAAAAATTGAAAAAAGAAATATTTGGGTTTACTTGAACATAAAAATCTGAAAATTGATATTATGGACACTTGTGGGCATCACCCCCACAGCACCATCATTTTACTTTGTTATTGCATTTTCTTATTTTATAAAAGATTCATTTATTTATTTATTTTAGAGAGAGAGAGAGAGAGAGAGCATGAGTGGGAGGGGCAGAGGGAGAGAGAGAAGCTTAAGTAGACCCCACGCTCAGTGTCGAGCCCAAGGTGGGGCTCCCAACTCATGACCCTGAGATCACAACTTGAGCCTAAACCAAGAGCCGGATGCTTAACTGACTGTATCACCCAGGCGCCCCTATTTTCTTTGTACAGTCTCAGCAGAATCTGATTCCCCAAGGTAAGCAGTTGCAAAGTATAACTATTAAAAGAAAAAACTTAGAGTTCCTCAAACTGTAAATGCGTGAATTGTTTGGTATATGAACTATAACGCCAAAAAAAGCTGTTAAGCAAAATAGTTCCTCTTGCAACTCTTCTCTAGATGGATGAAGATTTTCTTTTACGAAACAGAGATGGAAGGAGACACTCACTTCCTCAGTCGGGACGAAAATCTGTCAACCTGAAACAAAACTCAAGGTGTCGATGCTCTCAACCATCTTGCAATTTAGCCCGCAACCCACTCATGAGTGTGTTCTTCTTTTTACAATTTTAAAATGGTTTGAAAGAGGGGTGCCTGGCTGGTGCAGTCAGTGGAGCATGTGACTCTTGACCTCAGGGTCATGAGTTCAAGCCCCACGTTGGGTGTAGAGATTACATTAAATAAATAGATAAATAAATAATACTCTAAAACATCTCAGTTTTAAAAAATAGTTTAAAGCATATGTTGAAATAGGAATTTGAATATGGAATCATGGCACTGTGCGTTTCAGACGAAAATGCTGTGTGTCAGCGCTACCTCAATAGAAAAAAATACAGACATTGGAATCCAGGAGTTTGAGGACCTACCTGAAGCCTCTCAACCAATCGGTTTCACGGAATCCTGTTTGAGAACTGGTTTTCCGGTAATTGGCGCCCATCCTACCCTAGCTATCACTTCCTTGTACTTTTCTGTGTTTGTTTCCTGTGTCCTCCGTGCAAGTCAGCCCTACAGGGCAGGAATTCCTAGCCCGATTCTGTGCCTGGCACACATCTCATGCTCAAACTGTGCTTCTGTTTTGTTTTGTTTGGTTTGGTTTGGAATCAGATTGAACTTGACCCCTGTGTTGATTTGATCTGGTGAGTCCTCAGTAGCTATCTATCTTTGAGCTCTCTGGTCAAAAGGAAAAAAAGACATGCGATTTTCATGTCACAGAGTCAGAAACACCAACAATCACAATTGATATGCATTTAAACTCTGGAGTTTTACTTGGTTTTCCTCTTTCAGTGATTACAGCTCAGCGCAGTAAGTGCTATTATTATCCCCATTTTACTGAAGAAGAGACTAAGGCTGCCCAGTAATGGAGAAGAAATTGTTACTATGGTCACACAGCTGGGAAGCTGAGAGCTGGCATCCGAACCAGACCGGCTGGCTCCAGAGCCCGCATGCGAATAATAGAAAGCCACTGGACAGGCCAATTCGGAAGAAGAGGGGGAAGAGGAATATGAGAAGAAAGCCCAGGACTGTGTCAGGCAGAAGAAGAACGTACAATGGTATGGCCCAAATCATAGGTGGAAGACCAAGAGAAAGAAGCGTCAGAGAATCCAGGAGAGAGGGGCTGGGTGTGTTGAGTATGGAAAATAGTTGCTCAGACTTGGCATCATGGGAGCTCCTGGGAACCTTGGCAAGAGCCAAGTCTCTGAAGCAGGGCTCTCAGTGGCTGCTCTATTGACATTCATGGCCAGATCATTCTCTGCGGTGGGGGGCTGTCTGGTGCACTGTAGCTTGTTAAGCCCCATCCCCAGACTGCATCTGCTAGGGGCCAGGGGACCCCTCCCCTGAGTCGTGATGACCAAAAATATTTCCTGGCATTGCCAAATTTCTCCTGGGGGACAAAAATGCACCAGGTTGAGAACTACTGCTCTGCGGAGTGGTAGGAACAGAAGCTAGACTGGAGGGACAAGAGGAGAGAATGGGAGGCATGAGGGGAGAGGCAGAAATGAGGTGGGAGGCGGGGCCAATGGGAATAACCTTTGTTGTCTGTAAGAGTCATATATGCTTATAAGTTATATACAGTTTTGTGTGTATGTATATATATGCCTATGTACACATACACACATACGTGTATACATGAGTTTTATTTTCACACATGTATATTATTCTTATATTTGAAAGTTTAAAAACTCTCTATATACATATGAGACACAGAGATCTAGAGATTGATGGCAATGATCCAGGGTAGAGTGAAAATCTGCTGAGGAAGGAGAGAGAGAGAGAGAAAGAGAGTGAGAGAGAGAGAAGATGTGATTTTCTGGGATAAGCAAGAAGGAGTAGGACACAGACCACGGGCTGAGGGATTTGCCTTTGGAAGGAGTAGAAACACTTGCTCCAGTGTAAGAGAAGAAAGAGAAGCGTGTTGCCGAAGAAGATGTAGGAAGATGTGTACATTTGATGGTGGCAAAAGGAGGGAGTTTCCATCTGTTGGTTTCTATTTTCCCGACCAAACACGCGGCCTCGGTCAGCAGTAGAAGCTGGGATGGAGAGCGGGGAGGAGGAGGGAGGAAAAGGCACAATACTTGTATGAGAGCAAAGCAAAGCCAGCTAACAGGAGGAGAGGTAGTGTTGATGGCCCATTTGCAGTCTGAGACCAGGAATCTGAAATGAAGCCAGCTGATGCGGTGTGAGGATTTTCCCAGTAACTTCATCTGTGCTGGCGTCAGCATGGGGCAGGTGCATGAAGACTTTAGTGACTGGCCACAGCTCCCCCCAGGTGGCCAAGCCCCAACGTTTGGTGGTTCTTCCTTTAGCAGGAGGCAACCGTACACCTTCAAGATCAAGAACCAGGGGCCATAGCACCCTCATCCCTGGGAGCAGATGCACAAATCTCCCAGCCCATCCCCCATCCTCCAACTCTATCCTCTGTGTGCACACCTGTGAGCCCACCAAGTTTTACCCAAAGTCCACTGATCCTCCTCATTCTCTCAAGGACGCCCCTGCTCCTCTGTAAGTCATGTCTGTTTCCCACTTCCAAAGACATCTTCCTTTAGCCTACTGTTCCCAGTCCCAGAGAGAGGAACAGCGAGTCTGAGCAACCATTCCATGTAGGAATCAACATGCAAAATTCTACACCTTATGATCTGCTCATCTTAAAAAGAGGCACGTCCTCTTCTAGACATGAGGCAAGTTAATTCCAATGAGAGAAATTTCAGTTCACCCCAACACCTCCTTCTGGAATCCATCCATTTTCTCTCAGAGAGCACCCGGAATTCTGGAGCGCTGATCTCCTCTCCTTTTTTTTTTGAGCCAGGAAGTCAAATTAGAAAAATGATCTCTGGCAACTAATTTTGACTTTGACTCAGTTTATCTTTGACTCAAGGTTTCTTCAATAAACCAACTTTAGGATTTCTGTGGCATTTAGAACATCCCTAAAGTGTTAAGCTGTTACCCCTTATCCAGGGAATGGATGGTTTTCAAATGTCCCGGTCATATCACTGCAAGGTCATCAGAAATGTTGGCTTTCTGAGGATCTCCATGGTGTGACTGCTGAACCAAGCTACTGGCAAGGTCAGCCTAACATCATAGAGGAGTTCTCAAACCCGATGAACATCCATCAGAATCCCGTGGAGGGCTTTCCGGCCCCAGCCCCAGATTTCTGGATGCAGCAGACCTAGGGAATTTGCATACCTAAGCTCCCAGGGGATGCTGCTTCCTCTGCTCTGGGGACCGCACTTTATAGCCACTGGCAGAGTGGAAGGAGACAGGTGTTGGTTGGCATCAGACTCAAGTTTGAATCCTGGTTCCATCAAGCGAGGGAAGCCCGGGCAAGTTACTTCACTGCTCACTTATATAAAACGGGGATCATACTGCCCACTTTGAGAGCTTGTTTTGCAAATCAAAGAGAGTCATGTCAAGTCCACGGCCCTCAGTAGGCAGTCAGTAAAAGAAAGAGGCAACTATTTTTAATCACTCTTCTAACACACCTGCACAACTCCTAGCTCTTTGGATTAGGCATTCAAGACAAGCATCGACTTGGCCTCAGAAGTCGTGAGGAGGTTACTGAATTGGTAATCTCTCCACCCTCTCTTCCTCCTCTTCTGAGCATCCAGGCACCAAAATAGCCCCCCCACGCCCACCAATGCACTTCCAGCGATGACACTGCCAAGCGGAGGAGATAACTGATCACTTTCACATTTTGTAATATTTTAAGTACATTATCTTTAAAATCTAGGTCAGGATGAAAACTGAACTTGGGCTCATGCAATGTTAGAGCTGAGAAGAAACTTTAGAACCACCTAATTTTCTTGTTAAAGATGGGAGAGCTGGTGGTAGGGAAACTGAGCCCGGGGAGCTGGGCAGGGCGGGGCTGGGCGGGAACCTGTGAAGGCCCGACAGCAATTCCCAGGGCAGGCGCAGCCTGGGAACCCAATCGTGCCGCCCGCCAGTCCTGGGCTGTCTCCTGATTCTTGGCTTGGGGGGAGCCGGTAGTGGTGAGCATGGGGAGGGGTCATTGGAAAAAACAGCTCATGCCACCAAAAATGTTCCCCTTTCCTAAATACAATTGCAAATCGCCCTGGGCTTCTGGGGAGACCCAGGAGTCCTGAGTATGCGAGGTTGTCATCCAAAGGCAATGGTTATATTTCCTAGGGGGACAGATTACAATCACTGAGGAAAAGGGGACATTTTTATGCTTATCGGTAAGGGGCACGTGTTAAAAAGAGTTTAGAAACGCTGGTCCTCTGCCAAGTCATCTCCCTGCTTAATATTTTCCTTCTCTTTAGTAGGTCAGAAGGCAGACCAGTTTCTTTGCATTAATTCTTTTAAAACTACTTCCTGCATACAGACTCCTCTGGTCTTCCTCATCTTCCTTCATCTTCCTCTAACGTTAGCCCCCAAATGCAGAGAGACCCCAAATGCAGAGAGTCCAGTGCAGAACAGACATCTTTCACTTTGATTTACCTTATAAAAAATGAATAGGTTTAAGACCCATTTGCATTAATTTTTCTCTTATTCCATTATTTTCTACTGCTCAGTAGCCTCTGATTTGGCGAGCACACTTTAATTGCTGCAGTGGTTCAAAGACAGCCCCCTTGCTGTCAGCCAGCAAGCATGTCATGAGCCTGTCTCGTGCTGCTGGCCACCGAGCCCCACAGATGATTCGATGACCAACAAGATGGGCACTGTCCCTGCTCTTGGTGGTGTCCAGGCTGCCTTGTAGGCAATGTTGTCTTTCCACAAAAGGGCAAGCATGACCAGGATGGGAAAGGTGGGGTGCTGGAGCTGGCTCATATAAGCTTGTAGGAGTCAATTGTTAAATTTTCAGGGATTTTGTGAGCCGTGGTTAAAAAGCAGCTATTATTTAAAATTAAGATATATAAATGTACAACTAAGTAAATTAAAGGTACACACTCAAAACTCATCATAAAGATGATGGAAACACTCCAAGTTGATACGCACTCAAAAGTCATGCCTTCCCAACCACCTTTTGATGTTTTACTATGATCCTGACGTTATTAAAGTCTGTATGGTAGAAGGGTTACCTAATGGCACTCTGCTAGGCACTTCCCAAGTCTGCCGCAGCCATCAGGCAGATAGTCTGACATTGACCAAGGGATAGTTTCCCACCCCTCTATAGAGCTGGTTGTTAGCCATGTGGTAGTACACTAGGGCCTACCAGTGATAGCAGAAGGCAGAAGAACCAAATGGATAATAAGAATATTTGGAGGGGGGCACCTGGGTGACTCAGTGGGTTAAAGTCTCTGCCTTCCAGTCAGGTCATCATCTCAGGGTCCTGGGTTCGAGCCCCACATTGGGCTCTCTGCCAGGCGTGGAGGCTGCTTATCCCTCTTTCTCTGCCTGCCTCTCTGCCTACTTGTGATCTCTGTCAAATAAATAAATAAAATCTTAAAAAAAAAAAGAATATTTGGAGGGGATGGTTCTAATTGGTCCTTGAATGCTAAGTAGAGAGAGATGGGGTAAGGGTATTGGTGGGTAAATCTGTCTACATGTCAATGTCGAATTGTCTTTGGAGGGAAAGATGAGTCTATTTGTTTCAATAATAGTTTTATTGAGATGTAATTCATAAGCTTATATAAGTTGTCTATTTGAAGTGCGCAGTTTTTTCAGTACATTCAGAGTTGTGCAACCATCACCACAATTAACTTTAGAACATTTTCAACACCCTCGAGAGAAACCCTGGTACCTATTAGGAGACACTCCCCATTTCGCCCCAACTCCCCTCCCCACCCACAGTCTTAGGCAACCACTAATCTACTTTCTGCCTTCAGAGATTTAAGGCGGTTTTTAAAAAAAGCTGACACAGAAACCAGAAATTGTATGAGTTCATCTTGGAGAGTATGTCATGGGTTGCGTGCCCTGTGCCAGTCAGTAATTTACCCAGGATCCCCTAGGGCAAGCTTGACAAAATAGCCTCCTGATTGTGGCTGACCCACTCCCTCCCAGTGGGCCACCTGGCTTCCCTGGGGATGGAGCAAGGAGGAAAAGTTCATAGAGGAGAGATGAGTTGTTTTTTGAGCTGGCCACGTGCTGAAGGTGTGAGCTGCAATCGTGACAGCTGAGGAATTTGGAGAAGCAAGCTAGGGGGCTGTGCACTGAGGTAGCAACCCGATGTGACTATAGACTCAGAGACTTCCAAGGACAGCTGTGTCTCTGGAGAACATGGTGTGGTCAGTCTTTAGACATTTCTGAGGAAGCTCAAAGCGTTTAGGCTCCACCATTGACTTGGTGGCCCCAGGAGGATTAAAAAGAGGGTCTCACACCCCAGTTTTCAACAGTGCCTCACTCCACTGGCTCAGGTGGCCACTCGTGCAGTATAACTTGAGGGCATGATGAAGACTTAACTATCTCAAAATAAATGCCCACCTCCAGTCAGCAGTAGTATCTGAAGTCCCTAAGATTCCTCTGAGTTACGCCGTGGCCCCCAGAGGCTACAGGTAAGATTCTTGTGACGTGGGTTTGGGTCAAGTGGTTCAGGCCAGCAAGATGCCATTTCGGGGAGTGGGGATTGTATCCTGCATGCAATGGAGATGTGAGGTTTGGATTGAGGTGGTAACCAGTAGTAATCATTCTAGATTATAAACAGGATGTTTTTGGGGAAAAGTGGACCAGACAAGAAACTGCAAAGGGTGGGGAGGGCCATTGAAGAGTACCACTGAAGAGATATAGGAAGGAGAAGGTCCCCAAATTTGAGGAAAAATCTGGGGTGTTTCTCCATTCCATCTGGTTCCTTCAACCGCCATCTTTCTGCTCTTCGCACAGTCTTCTTCCTCTCCTCCCATCCCATACGACAAATAATTGCAAGTTTTTGTTCTTTGCCTCTGCTCTCCAGCTGTTGCCACATATCTGAACTGAATAAAGCATCTCTTTTGAAATCCACAAAAGAAATTTTTTTTTTTTTTAAGAGGCTGGACTCCAATAGGAGGAAATCACTCCCTTGGAAAAGAAAGAACATGGAGTGCATCGAACATTTGCTTTCGTTCACGTGCAGATAGGTAGCAGGGAGCACACTCTTCCGGGCCACTTGCCTGGTTGTGGCAGGTGGTGAGAACAAGATCAGGCTGGAAGGTGAGGGGCACCTTGTGAGGATCCTGAGAACCAGCTGCACTGCTTCTTGTGCTCAGCAGGAAACAGCATCTCCCAGCCATGGCTCTTGGGTGCTCTACGGGCAAGGGTGGGTTCATTTCTTAGCGATAGTGACTGTTTTGTGACCCCAAAGCGCTCCCACCTGCGTCTACAGGCTCCTCAAGTGCTTTTTCTGAAAGGTTGTTCTGTGTCTGGGATCCCATTTCCACATGGGCTGTTGCTATTTTTGTGTGTTTTGTTGTTGCTACTGTAAATCGTGGTAAAATGCACATAACATAAAATTTGCCACTTTTAAAGTGTACACTTCTGTGGCATTCAGGGTACGCAGTGTTGTGAAACCACTAACTAGCTCTAGCTACTTCCAGAATGTTTCATCACTCCAAACGGAAGCCTCATACCTACTGAACAGTCACTCCCCACTTCCCCGCCTCCTCATAGCTCCTGGCAACTGCTAATCTGCTTTCTCTCCCTTTGGATTTACCTATTCTGGACATTTCATATAAACAGAGTCATACAGTAAGTGGCCTTTTGTATCTGGTCTTCCTTCCTTTAGCATGCTACTTCAAAGTTTGTCCACACTGGGGGCGCCTGGGTGGCTCAGTGGGTTAAGCCTCTGCCTTTGACTCAGGTCATGATCTCAGGGTCCTGGGATCGAGCCCCACATTGGGCTCTCTGCTCGGCAGGGAGCCTGCTTTCTCCCTCTCTCTCTGCCTACTTGTGATCTCTGTCAAACAAATAAATAAAATCTTAAGAAAAAAAAAGTTTGTCCACACTGTAGTATGAATCAGCCCTCCATTCCTTTTTTACGGCTAAATAGTATTCTTTTGCATGGATAGACCACACTTTGTGTATCTGTTGTTGCTATTCTGCACCTTATCTACCCGAACACAAAGCCTGGCTCCTTCCCCATTTCTATGATGACTCCACTCCCATTTTCCTCCTGGGAATAATGATGGCTCATAGCATCCTAGGAGGGTTAAATCATATATAACAAAGTGACCCAAATCACCACAAACGGCACTCAATATATCACTATCATTAGGAGTACATGAGTTCCTCCTAACCACTCTTTCAGTTGTATCCGTCCACTTGTTTTACAAAATAGCTTAAATGCCATCAGGGTTGACAGCAGAGAGGAAGATGCATGGATTAGATACTTGCTGGCATCGTGTTGAATGCATCCCCCACTGGTTCCCAGTCTGGGGACCATGAAGCTACTTGGCTGCACGGTTATAGCAAAGAGTTCCTGAACCATGTCTGCAGCAAACATTCTACGGTGCCCAGCGGCGGCTCTTAGTCTCCTGCGCACACAGGCGTGACTGTCTCTCACGTGTGGGTGGTCGCTGTTGAGATAAATAAAAGCCAAGTCATCCAAAGCCTCCATCATCATCTGCTTCCTCAGTCCAGCAAACACTCAGACTACCACTCATCTCAGGTGGGGATCTTCAACGTTGGGAAGGTTAGAAGCCACCAGCACACGATGACACCAAAAGAAATGGAAGCGTTTCTGCTCAGTCTGGGGAGCAAACCATGCCCAGGAGCTGATCGAACATCAACGATGAGTTTGGTACTCGCCTAAGCACCATGGTGGGGGAGTAGGAATATGAATAAGCCGAGGGTAGCTTCTGTCCTGCACGCTCTGAAACTGAGATGACCAGATCCACAGGCCAGTACACTAGGAAATGTGTCTGCACCAAATTGCAGGGATGGGAAAAGACATTTTCCTTCACCCTTCCAGGTTCTTGGCTGAGACACTCCCTGCAATGAAAGAGAAATTAACAGGAAAAAAAACAAAACAAAACAAAAACAAACAACCAACCAAATGTAATTTAATTTGTAAGTACTGGGGCCCCAAAGATAAGAGACCCCAAAGAGTGACCCAAGCAGATAGCTTCTAAACCTTTCAGACAAACAATAATTTTGTGAAGAGTTGACAAGACAAACAACTTCAGGTTTGGTGTAGTAAGTTAACGAAGAAGTAACCAGTTTATTTGTGCAACCTTCTTGATCCTGAATTCCCTATCTCTGGCAATAAGGATGCCTTCTACCTTCCAGGGGCAGAGAGATACACTTCACCTGGGAAATTTATTTACTGCTTTTAGGGGGACAGAGGAAGGTCAGAGTGTCCTTTTTACACTGGCTGTTTCCTAAGTAACTTTAATTCAAAATAATTATTATGCAAGAGAGGCACACCTTGGGGCCACCTACCCTGAACCCTATTAAAACCAATGGTTACATTAGCCACATGGATAGTAAATGAGATTAGTGGCGCCTGAAATGCTCAGAAAAGGCTTATAAGGAAGAGTCTGGTTTGAAGGACAGGCAGAGTTTGAAGAGGGCAGGGAGCTCTATGCCGGGAAGAGAGGGGAATGAGTAAGGAGTATGGGCTTGCCTGGAGTCAGGGTCTGATCCGGGAGACATAGTCAGTCCCCATGCTAAGGAGGTCAGAGGTCAGAGCCCCAGAGTGGCAAGGGTGACAGATGGGCAGCCAAAAGCCCTAACATTTTAGTGCAGTTGATGGTTGAATGAAAGGTGTGTCCCAGGCAACTCAGCCTGACTGGAGCAGGAGAGGCTGGAGCCAGGGATGGGTTTGGGGGAACTCAGGGACTTTGTTTCCAGGCTGCAATTGTTACAGACCCTCCACCAGGGATGAAACAGGGGTCTGTACTTGCAGTGGTCTCCTATGTGGCAACTGAGTTGTCTGCCCTCTGTACCAACCCTCTTCTGCTCCAGACCTGCAAATTTGAATTGCCCGGACAGGCTATGGACTTTTGCTTAGCTTCCACAACTTTTTGCATTCTTTCAAGGTTCAGGGAAAGGCCTATGA
Organism: Meles meles; assembly: GCF_922984935.1. Lineage (NCBI taxonomy): Eukaryota > Metazoa > Chordata > Mammalia > Carnivora > Mustelidae > Meles > Meles meles. Next base: position 121,888,008 of record NC_060071.1, read on the forward strand.
CCCTAGGAATGGACAATTGGACTGGAAGTCTGCCATGCTGGTTTTATAGATATCTTCCCATCTCGACACTCCTAGAAGCAACAGCCCTTCTCGTGGCAAAGTCCACACTGGCCACACCTTTCTCCCACTCTTGCTGAGGGCAAAGGGTAGAAGACTAAGAGGGAGGGATGTTTCGAGAAGCCGGAGTACTGGTTCATTTATCCCCAGGAAGGCAGCCTCTGGGGCTGAGATTTGATAGTCCCTGATGGCTCACCCTAAGTGAACTTGGGGGACAGTGCTGTTACCCCACCTCGGGGTGTACATTTCCTGGGATTCGGACCAGGACAGCATAGAGGAAACAGCTTGGCTGCATGAGAACCTGTGGGCATCTCCCTTTTCCTACTTGTCCTGAGAGCTGACCTGTGTGATTCCTCAAGTTGTACCAGAGGAGTTTGGGGGATAGGGGTGGGAGGTTGGGTCATGCACGCCGTGGCCATCAGTGGACTCTTTCTTACCACCAACAAGCTTGTGCCAGGGGCTCTTAGTGTCCTAAGTAGGACTCACTTTCCCCAGAGCCTAGGCAGGAGGAGACACTGCCTCCTTGTCTTCTTCAGCTCAGATGCGGAGGGCTGCTCATGGTCAAAGTAACCTGGGAAGGGAGGTCTGAGAAAAGTCACAGGCAGGTGATATTTCAGAAGGCAGTGACGTCTGCAACAGGAGAGCAGAGCCCGTGGGGACAGCACTGCTGCCATTCAACAGATTTCCTTCCCTTCTCCTTTTCTGGGTTGAGGAAACTGGGGTACACAGAGGAGAGTACGTGATCTTTACTGAGCTCCACAGTTAGGACGGGGACCAGTCCAGTTCCCGACCTGTGGGTTTATCCCCACGAGAACCCATGCAGTTTTGGAACAAGGCTGGGACCAGGTGCTTTCCTCTGTGTGCTGTAGTGACAGTGTGGCTGGGCAGAGGGGAGGGAGGAAAAGCTAGCTGGCCACAGCTTGGCAGCTGCCAGCTCCATATCTACCCGGGCCGGTATCCCCTCCATGTTCACGGCCCCGCCGGCCACACCGCGACGCTGCACAGATTGATCTCTCCCATCCCCGCATCGGTCGATTATAGGGAGGGTCTGCCCGGCACTGGCCCAGGTTACAACTACTGACCCCGAGTAATCATTACTAGGGCCTCTTTCATTCTCAAACTGTCCTGGTTTGGACAACACATTACTTGGTCATCCTAGTTAGGAGGGACAGACTTACATAATGCACACAAAGTAGCTTAGGCAGAGGGAGGTTCTGTGGTTCGGTCCACAGGACAGTCAGACCTAGTGGGAACCAGGGACCTGCACCCCACGTGACCCCTTGCTGTCCGTCCTTTCTGCTTTTCTCCACTCTGAGGCTTCGGTGCCTTTTCACTCTGCAGCCCCGTCCTGTCTTCGAGACAAAGCTGCCCCCCCGCTCTGGAATTGTGCATTTGACAGCTTCTGTCATCCTAGAGACACTGCCGTTCTCGGCTGCAAGTGCACAACTGTCCCAAAGAAGGGACTTCAGGCCACACTGTGGGTGGGAGGGCCAGGGAGCTGCAGGGCTCTCCAGGGAACCAAGAGACCACGGAGAAAGGAGAGGGGTATAGAATGGACGCCCCCTTCGTGTCCGGCACAGTCAACATCCAATAGTTACCGTGTGAGTCCCGTGGCAATTTTCTGACTATTTGGCTGTTACTGATGTACCACAGAGGACTCATTTCCTTCATGGTCCCTGCAGAAAGTCCCAGAGCAGGAGGGGGTGGGGGGCTTCCCTGCTCCAGGGCGGGATTCCTGGGGAAAGATGCTGGATCCCAGAATGCATGTGGCTTTAGGTCGGGAGTTCCTGGCCCCTGAAGTTGTGCGTGCGCGTGCGTGCGCGCGCAAGCCTGTCTGTCTGTTGTCTTCACAGGACCGGAGGCACTGGGGGTTGAGGTCCACGTTGGCCCATAGCATCCCCCGCTGAGGGTGACCCTATGGAAAGGAGACCTCTTCCCTTCCCCCTGCCAGACAACTGGCCACATCTCCGTCCTGGAGACACTTTCTGCCCTGGATGAGCTCCGCCCCAGACTCCCACAGGTCAGCAGAGGCACCGTGGGCTGCAGCAGCAATAACAGATTCGAACACAACCCTCCCGCGGGCTCCTCACCTTTTCTGATTTTCTCGCCAAGAGGCAGAGTCACTAGGACTGAGAGCCCTGAGATTGTGGGAATTATAGAGGTGCCCCCAAGAAGGGAGGACTACATCCTCAAAACAATGGCATGGGGGCTCAAAAGCACATTCAAACTGTTATTTTATTGGAGCAGCTGGCTGGCTCAGATGGTAGAGCCTCTGACTCTTGATCCCAGGGTTGGGAGTTCAAGCCTCCCGTGGGCATAGAGCTTACTTAAAGAGAGAGAGTATAAGCTATCATTTTATGAAGCACCCCCTGGTGGGGCGCCGGGCTGGTTCGGTCAGTAGAGCATGTGACTCTTAATCTTGGGGTTGTGAGTTCAAGCCCCACATTGGGTGTGGAGCCTACTTTAAAAAAAAAAGTACCCCCCGAAAAGGTGCGGTTGAACACAATGCTATGAATTGTTATTTATTTCACTTTTCACGTACCTTATTTTTTTAAGGTACCACCTCCCCACCCCCCACCCCACACTGGTGCCCCTTCAAGTATATTTTACCTTAAATTCCTTGAGGGCAGGGTCTTTGTTTTCTACTTTGTTGTCACCGCAGAGCTGGGAACAGCACTAGCTGGCACACACTGACTTCCCAGTAATTTCAGTAATTACTTGCAGTTCCCAGTGAGGCCCTGTTCTGCCTGGCTTCCGGCTTGCTTTCTCTGCCTAGAACATCTTCTCCTGGCCCTTTGCCTGCCTAACCCCTCCTTGTCTCCAGAGAGCCCATTCAGATGTCCCCTCTCTAAGACACCTCCTCGGATTCCCAGGCTGGGCTAGCGGCTCCTCCCACGGGCTGTCTCACAGCACAGCGGCCATATTGCCCTATTGTGGCCCCCACCAGGGAGGGGGCTTCTGGAGGGCAACACAATTCCTGGCACACAGTAGATGACCAATACATCTTTTCTGAATGGACAAAATGATCTCGTAAGCCATATTCGATTCTAGGCACAGGCTAGATGAATAAGGCATGGATAGAGTCCCCTGGAACTTCTTCAGGGACTGATTTTCTCAATCTGTAGCAAGGAAACCAGGGGACAAAATCAGTTGACATCAACATTGTAGCAAATTTCTAGACTTCATCTGTGTCTCTGACTTTGAAAGGTGGGTCCGTGCTGGAATTAGTCTGGTCCTCAGTCAAGGGGAATTTAAGGAAGCACAGTTTCTTTCATTACTTAAAAATGTTTACTGAGGGTTATGGGCCGAATGTTTGCACAAACTCCCCTGCCCTCCCACCCCCACACCATACACTGAAGATGGGGCTTTGGGAGTAGGTTTAGATGAGCTCATGTGGGTAGAACCCTGGTCTGATGGGATTAGTGTCCTTTGGAAAGACCCCACACAGCTTGCATACTCTCTCTTTCTCTATGGTGTAAGGACACAGCAAGAAGGTGGACACCACAAGCCAGGAAGAGAGTTCCTACCCAAACATGACCATGCTAACCCCTGATCTCAGACTTCTAGCCCCCAGAACTATGAGAACATAAAATCCTGTTGTTAAAGCCCCTCGGTCCATGGCGTTTTGTTATGGCGGCCTGAGCTGGCTAAGTAAGCCACCCACTGTCCTGCCCAGTCTGAGAGGAAATAGAGCAAGTACAAAATAATTACCCTTCAGAGCTGTGGACACAGTGCTGTGGAGCTTAGGGAGTGGGCAGTTAGTTCTGCTGAGGAAGAAGAAAAACATGTGGGCAGGCATCACAGACGTGCCCTTTGAACTGGTCCAGGAAGAGAAGCACGCGTTTCCTCAGCAGAGATCCGGAGGGAGTAGCCGGTGGGTGAAGGCAGGGCAGAGGGCTGACGTTTCATAACCTCGGATCGACAGGTCCCCGTAACTTGACAAACCACACCCTGGCCTCCTTGATAAACACGAACATCTCAGGCCCTCCCCTAACAACATTTGATTAAAAAAGAAAAAGTAAATATTGTGAGTACAGAAAAGCAAAGCTAAGGCAGGCGAGAAAGCACAGCTTTGCCTTCAGTTTGCACATCCCCATCCTTACTCGGCCCCTCCCATTCCAACGTAGCCACCTGGGGGGGGGGTGCCCCTCTCTGTCACCAGATTTGCACAGTGATTTGCACAAAGTGGCGGTGAAAGTCGGGCTTGTGAATGGGAAGCCCGAGGAACACTTGGTGGCAGAGTGGGGTAGAGACTGAGGCAGAGGGAGCAGTTAGAACCCCTCCCATTGTCTTAAGGGCTGAACATCCGTGCTGGTGTTAGGGAGGATGGAGAGGAAGAGAGAGCTCATGATGGGGGGTGGAGGAGAGAACCATTCAAGCGTGGAACTGAGTAGATGTGGGGCAATCAGGAGCTCAGAGCCCTGATCCAGAGCATCTGGCTCACATGCACTATGAGTCCTGCTGTGTGCCCGAGATGGTGCTGAACACTGGCCATTCAGCCAAGTCCAGCACAAGGAATCCCCCAATTTCCATGGCACTTGCATTCTAGAAGGAGGAAGATGGGCAGCAAACAAGCAAATAAATACATGGACAAGACCATCTGGTCAATAGTCAATGCAGGGCAGACAACACGGCAGGTGGAGAGATGGCGGTAAGGCAATTCTTTAGCGGAGAGCTGTGGGAAGATCTGGGAGCAGAACATCGAGGGCTCCAGGGCAGGAACACCTATTTCTTATATATTAAAACAATTTTTTTTGAAAGAATGAACATTGCTAGTATCCTGTTCTTAAGTCAACACAGAAGCAAGGAGACATCTCCATTCCCCAGAAGGAACTTCACGGAGCATATTCCCCTTCTCCTTCTGTTCTTGCCCAAACACGGCTGGACATCCAGAGACTCACTCTTCACTGGGTCTTTCTCTCTTTGTTCTGTAAGAGCGAGGCAGACCACAACCCTCAGTGTGGCTGAGGTGTCAATGTGCTGAGAGCAGGGCCCCAATCGAGACTCCCCTATGTTGTTCCCAACCTTCAGACTTAGGGTTGAAAGTAGGGGCAGGGCACACAGTGGCTGCTGACCTTTCTGAATGAAAGATGCACACCTGTATCTCCAACAAAGTTAACCAAAAGCCTTTGTTGGGGATGATGGAGTCTATACCAAACATGAATTTCACTGGAGTCCTTAAGTCTGCCTTAAACTGGTTTCCAACACAGGAGGGAAGGTGGGTGATTAATAGACACCATCAAACCCTTAAGATCTGGCCTCAGTCTCACAGAATACCAGCATTCCACGTTGAGGGCTAGGAAATGTTGAATTACAGGAATTACAACCTCAACAGGTCAAATGTAGGCCTTATCCTTAAAAGAATTGTTCGGTCTTGCTGATTCTGAGACCTAGGAAACATGTCCCCTCCTAAAAGTTGTGAGGAGCTACACTTGGTTCTCAAGTAACCGCAGTAACAAGTTCTATGTGGCTGTTTCTTAGAAGATCTCTAAAGTGCAAGGCCAAGAGCAACTTGCAGAAGCAAAGCAGTTTGGTCAGAATCATGGCTGGGATCGTCGCATGGGCCACACCAGGGTCATGAACCTCTTTCATGGGAAGAGGGTTGCCTGTCTCACGTTTCTTCTGGGAATTACTCTCAAATATGAAAGGGTGTTTGTATGCTGGCACTCAAACTGGTAAATGCCCTTGACATGCTGTTTCTAGCACAGTTTTCCTCTTCTCTGCTTTTCCAAATCCTACCCAGCTGGGGTAGGCTGAATAGGGAACCCCAAAGATGTCCACGATCTAATTGCTCTAAACTGTGACTACATCATTCCCTTGCCTAAAGGGCACTTTGAAGATGAGATTCAGTTAAGAATCTTGAGATGGGGAGATTATCCCCAATTTTCTGGGTGGGCCCAATGTAATCACAAGGTCCTTGTAAGAAGGAGGCAGGAGGGTCAGAGAAAAGAGGGGAGAAGCAACAACAGGAATAAAGCTTGGACAGACAGTCTTTGAAGACCAGAGGAAGGGACCATGGGCCAAGAATGCAGATGGCCATTAGCATCTGGAAAGGACAAGGAAACAGATGTGACCTGAGAGCATCCAGAAGGAATAGAGCTTTGCCAGCATCTTGATTGGAGCCCAGAAGCCCTATCTCAGACTTCTGACTTCTGGAACGGTAAGATAATAAATGTGCGTCATTTTAAGCCACAAAATATGTGTCAATGTATTACAACAGCAAAAGGAAAGTAACACACCAGCTAAAATCCTTCAACCTTTGGAAAAGTTATGTAGGCCCAGACCTGAGGCCCTCTAGGACTGTTCTAGTTTATGAATGCCTCTTTCTTTCTATTTAGTCATTTGAAAGTTAATATTATATTGTTATGGGATATGCCTCCTGTTTTCTTCTTGAACATCTCCCTTGGCTTAGTAGACATGGCATTTGCAGAACAGGGAGCAGGCCTTTACCCATCATGGAGCTTTCTAAGCAAATGCTTTTGAATAAGTGAATGAAAAATAAACAAACTTTTCCTTGGACTTCTCTATATTTCTCAGACGAATGAACACTGCACAAAGTACACAAAAGGTACTCATGTATCTGTTGATCCTTTTCTGAAAGTTCAAAACATACATACATTTTCACCAGGACCCCCCCTTTTGCACCGGTTTCATATTTATTGCTGAAGGCTTTTCATATGAGTTTGGGACTTGTTGGATAAAATGGGGGAAACCATTAAAAATGGCAACACCTTCTCTAAACATTTCTTTTAACTTAAAACATATAAACGGGTAAACATTCACCAAATTTTGATGGATTGACCAGGACTTGGAGTGTGTGCTAATAGGAGTTCCTTCCAGTCACTTTTGTTGAAATAACACACAAACCTCACCTGTAATTTCCAGTTTGGGTCTCTATAAAATGGTATGAAGTTCCTTAAATAGTTAAACATATAATCACCTATTTCCAGATATATAAAAGAACGGAAGGTTGGTACGAAGCCATCTGTACACCAATGTACATAACAGCATTGTTCATGATAGTCGAAAGGGAGAGACAAGCCAAATGTTTATCAACAGATAAATGGATAAACAAAATGTGTGGTATATTCCATGCAATGGAACACCTCTTAGCGAAAAAAAAAAAAAAAAAAACCAGAATGAAAATTTGCTGGACGGCCCTTGAAAACACCATGCTAAAGTGAAATTAGCCAGTCACAGAAGGGAGATTGTCATGGGATTCTACTTATATAAAGTCCCCCGAAGAGACAAATTCATAAAGACTGAAAGTAGAGTAGAGGTTACCAACAGCAGGGGAAGGGGAATTGGGGGTTATTGCATAATGGGTACGGCATTTACGTTGGGGATGATGAAATGTTTCGGGTACAGATAGTGGTGATGTTATCCCAGCATGGTGAATGGAGTTAAGCCATTGAACAGCAGGCTTACAAACAGTTATAGTGATACATACTACGTTTTATATATTTTTCCACAGTTTTTTTGAAATTCGTAAAAAACATTAAAATCTCTTCTCTGAATCTATTCTAATGCAACAATATGAAATGCGAGCAATTTTTTCCTTTTTTTTTTTTTTTTTTTTTGCAGAAGCCTCTTCACCACAATGTTGTTTTGAGTTATAAAATATTCTACAAAACTTTAAAGTTTATTAGCTGGTGATTTGTCAGGCTATTAATATATATCCACATCACGGACACTCATTAGAAATTCATGTTCATGAAGAGATCTTACTGATGCAATATTTTATGGACATGTTAGTTTTACTAACATTATATTGTATTATAATGTTACCACTTAAAAAAAGGCGGAGTATACTTCTGTATGATTCGTATGATTTCCAGGTGTGTTAAACAATAAAAAACTTAGGCATCCGGCTGGTTCAGTCAGTGGAGCTTGTTACTTTTGATCTCTGGGTTGTGACTTTGAGCCCCATGTTGGGTGTTGAGACCACTTAAAAAAATAAAATCTTTTTTAAAAAATTTAAAAACTTAGTATAAAATTATTTGGAGAAAGTTTCCCATGTTTGCCCCTCATGTTTGGGGAAAAGTTACTTCCCCCCCATTTCTTTATTGCTACCCTGTGTTCTCCAGTTTTCTTCAGAAAACGTATTATTTTAAAGACCCCAAACCAAAACCCCAAAATGTCCCCAACCCCACATCTTCCTTGTGGCCTAGTTCTTGCTCATTTGGGGCTACCACATCCTCCCGGTACAAGAGTGTCTTCTTCTCTGACAACCGCTGCTCAATCCTAGTTGTGGAGGTCGGTCTAGCGTTTTCACAAAAAGGCACAAGCTTGTCCACAGAAATGCAGACGGACGAGTCAGTAAATAAATGAGTGAAAAGACAGAGAGAGAAAAGGATTCTAAGGAGGAAACCGGCTGGGGTGGGAGTGGGGGGGTGGGGACTGCTTTGTTCTCTCCCACTGAAACCTCACCATGAAAACTTAGGTTCTAAAACCACCAGTTTCCGCTTTCAGAATAAAAGCGGACGGCCAAGTCCCTTGAAAGTAAATGTAAGGTCAAGGTTATTAAATTCAGTTTTTGAGGGGAGCGCAATTTAACTGCTCCCTAGCATACCATCCAAAGTAGCTTTTATTGACGTTGAGACTGCCTTTAAAAATAATGAAAACAAAATAGTTTCTTTTTTCTTTTAAGCCTGGCAATGTGCACTGCACCAGAAAAACTTGGGAAACAGGGTCTGTTTTGCAGGATGTTGTTCAAAAGAAATTTGTTACTTGACCATCAGGGATTTCCCAGCTTCTTCGGAGTTGCCATGGCCGCATGGCTTGGCATTGGACCCCCTTCCCCACGTGTAGCCTCATGACTCCGGGCATTTACAGTCCCCAGGACTTCCTGGGTTGTGTTGTGTCTTTTTGTTTTTGGTCTTATTGCGCTGCCTGCCTGGAATGTCTTCTCCATCCCTAGCTCGCACCCACGCATCTTTCTTTTAACCCTACCATGGCCATCCCTGTGAGGTTTCCCCTCCCCACCCCTGCACTAGGCTTGAGCCTCTCACCCCTTTTCACCTTCTCTAGGTTCTTTTGAGAACCCCCAAGACACTATCACACATGCTCGCTCCCATGTCTGTCTCCCTGTGGAACAGTTTCAGACTTTTATTATCACCCCCTTGTTTTAAATTCTTATTTGTTGTGCACAAATGATAACATGATGTTTGTGCCATTATTAATAATTCTTATTTGGCATTTACTATGTTTCAGGGATGTTCTAAGCACTTTACATATATTCCCTAATTTTTGCAACAGTCCAATAAAATAGATACTATTTTAATCCCCATTTTTCAGAGGAGGAAACTAAAGCACAAGGACTAGGAAATTTTTTCTAATGTCATAAATCTAGTTGGGGCAGGCCTGGGATTTGAACTCAGGCAATTTAACTTGCTAGTCTAACTATATTCATAGCCCTGACTGCGTTATTGGTGGACATTAGTAGTGTAGTACGCAATAAATATGAAATAATACGCACATACAGGATACGCATGCCCCGACTTGTTATTGGTGAGAGAGTATGCAATCACATAATTATACTCTGTGACTTTTTTCAGTCGCTGGTTATGCCAGAGGTTGACAACATTTTTCTGCAAAGGGTCAGATAGTAAACATTTTAAGCTGTAGGCCAAGAGGCAAAATCAAGGATATTATATAGAGAATCAGATAACAAATTTCCACACCTTTTTATTGAAGCCAAAATATAATAATAATTGAATATTTTATCGTATCAGTCTACCAATGAGAAGAATGGAATTATTTTCTACTGGGTAATATTTCACCTAAGTGGGGTTCAAAGTTCAGCAGATCAATGGTGAATGTTCACCTGTTAAGACTGTTCTTAACTCGCGGCCCCCAAACAGGGAGCAGATTCTGTCCGCAGGCCACATGTGGCCCATCCTTGGGCCACTTTTGCCCAAATTCTTGCAAGCTCCTCCGCAAGACAGTCCCAAGATCTTTCGAGCTTTGACCACTGCTGTTCCCCTGATAACTTTTTCCATCCAACTGGATTATTGGTGTTCTTTGGATGATTTCTGGTTTCTCCTGGAAGGCCTCGTGGTCCAGAGGAACAAGCAGAAGTCAAGAAGATTTGAGTTCAAATCTGGATTCTGTCACTTGACAGATCTATGCCTTTGAGGAAGTGATTTAACCTCCCTGTGCCTCAGTTTCCCCATCTGTATGTAACCTGGTTTTTAAGCATCAACATATTGTGGGCAAAGATGGAGTCGCCAGCTTTCCTAGTATTCATCCCCACCTTTTTATTTAGGGCCCTTGGTCCCTGTTGAAGCCTCCCTCATGACTTCTAGGGGTCCCACCCCTACAAGCCCATGCCTTCTGGGTACCACCATGGTCTAGCCAAGTCACGGTGGACTCTGCTGGTGCCCTGGGTCAAGACTCCAACCATGATGCCAGGGCGATATGGTGGGTCATCTAGGATGACTTGGGAGGGAGGTTGCCTTGTCCTGTCTATAGTTCGCTGTTTGAGGGGCCCATAGCTATCTACTTATGGCCCAATATTAAAGAGTTTCTGGCAAAATAACCCTTCCATGTCCAGCCCCCACTCTGCAGAATTCACAGAAAAGATCGCTGGAGGGGCACCTGGGTGGCTCAGTCGTTAAGTGTCTGCCTTCGGCTCAGGTCATGATCCCAGCGTCCTGGGATTGAACCCCACATCGGGCTCCCTGCTTGGGGAGTGGGAAACTCCCTCTCCCACTCTCCCTGCTGGTGTTCCCTTTCTCGTGTATCTCTTTCTATCAAATAAATTAACAACTAATCTTTAAAAAGATCACTGGAGCCTGAGCTGGGAGAAGCCTCAAAGGCCCAGCCCAGAGACTAACGTCAGAACCACCCTATTTCTCCAATGATCCTGACATTCTTATCAGGGAAATCTCTCTGTGCCTGGATGCGCTTTTTCTCCTGGGATGCTCACTCTCTAAGGCTTTCTAGCTCCTCTGAAAACAGTCTTCTGTTGAGCTTATCCAACCCATTCCCTTGGACTTGAGGTAACACCCCTTCCCCTCCAACTGTTACAAATCCCAGGGTCAAGTACAACAGCAATGACTTAATTGCAACTTTCTTTTGGATTCAATAACAGCTTAGAATAAGCATACCGATCTCCACTTCTGCTGATAGACATGACTGAGCTCCTCTTAGATCTTTCGTTCCATGACCTGGTGACCTGGCTCCTCTCACTCCAGGTGAAATCGCTGATGGCAGCTGTGTCCCCACATGCGGCCTTCTCAGAAAATGTACTACTAATGGCTTCTGGGGTGTTTCCCAGATGCAAGTGTACACAGATTATACAGGGTCTGTACGACCTGTTTCCCCGGAAGGCTCCAGATGTGTCTGCGAACAGCATCACCTCTGACAGGTGCAGCCCTCACCTGTCTGTAGGCTGCAGATACTTACCAGCACTGCACAGCGTGCTACATTATTTAAAGTCATGGTTCCGTGTGGTCTCAGCTAGCTTGTACTGGTCAGAAGTGGATGTTCCCAGTCTGCCTCGGACCAGACCAGCAGAACTATGTCTGTATTGCTACCATTCCCCCCGCAGGAACCATTGTGCAAACATGCTTTGATAATCCTTTATCATAAAATGTTTTATTTAACCATTTTCCTGTTGTTAAGCAAATATGTCATTTTCAAATGGTTTGCACTTATAAAAATTGCTTCGGTGAATGTACTCGTGCCTGAATCTTTGTGTCTTTCAATATGAAATGTACGCAGTAAAGAAGAAACTGAATGACAGAGCAGACACCATTTGAGTCTTGGACATAATCTCCCAACCAAAAGACATTTAGAAGTCCCTCCTCTCCTAATGGTTGGGTTGACTTAGAACTCAGTGTGGCCATGACACTACAATTCTCTGTTCGTTTCCCGAAAGACTGAAAGTTGTAAAAGGGATTCTTTGGGAGGAAGGAGACCAGCACATAAACAGAGCTCTTGAAAACTTGAGAACGCATGTGTTCTAGAAATGCTCTTTGCACGTCGTCATTTGGATGTGGGAAGTCAGCGTGTTCCAAGGACTTCCGATGACGGGCTCACTTTCTTTTCCAAAGTATCTTGTTATTTCAGGTATCTTGTTATTTAAAGAAGTTTAATTAAATAAAATAAACTGCAGTCCATTGCATCAGATGGGATGACATCAACCCTGAAATGACTGGAAATTTCATCACAGAGTAACCTTGGGATATTTCTGTGGGTTGTTTCCTGCCCCCACCTGGTACAATCCAAATGCATGCTTAATTTCTCCAGCAGAGGTGAGAGTGTGTTTGCAATCACAATACCACCACTTTGCACATTATCTCATTTGATTCTCGGAACAATACTCTGAAGTACAAGCAGTTATTTTTATGATCTCAGTTTAATAGAAGCAGAAGCTCGGGCTCAATGATGTTAAATGGTTTCTGGTCCATTTCCCAGTTTCCAGGCAGGCCTCTGGCTAAAAACTGCCCCTTGTCACCAGAGTCTGAGAACCGAGCCGAGAAGCTAGGCATGCACCAAATCACTCCTGGGATTGCTTTCTTTCTTTCTTTCTTTTGCTTTTTAATTTCTTTCTTTCTTTCTTTCTTTCTTTCTTTGTTTGGAGAGAGAATGCAAGCAAGGGGAGGCGCAGAGGGAGAGAGAACCTCAAGCAGGCTCCACGCTGAGTGGGGAGCCCAACAGGGGCCTGATCTCAAGACCCTAACATCACTACCTGAGCTGAAGCCAAGAGTCAGATGCTCAACTGATGTACCACCCAGGTGCCCTGGAGCATCACTCTTAATTAAGAAGGGACAATGAAGGAACTCCAGATACTTCAGGAAAAGACTCCATAATAAAAGAGAGAAACTAAAATGATCAGGAAAAAAATGGATGTTAGCCGAAACTACTGTGGTCACCTTTTCACAGGATATGTAAACCAAATCATCACACTGTATGCCTTAACCTTATACAGGGATGTAAATCAATTATGTCTCAATAAAACGAACAGAAGTAAAAGTAAACAGGAAAAACACAAAGATCTTGGAAGAAACAATTATTTGAGGAAGAGAACCCAAATTAAAGCAAATTGAACTAAAAAGCTCCAATTAATAGATTCAGAAAGACTCACGAAGCTATTTCATCCATAAAAGAACAGAATGCGATGATAAAGGACAAACAGGGTGAGTTCTTCTCAACTGGAAATATGCCCACTAAAGTTGTAAAGAATCAGTAGGAAAGTGTGATCATTAAATTACGGTACTCTCTCTTAATGGAGAACAAAAGACAGAAAAAATTTTTTTAAAGGTTTTATTTATTTGAGAGAGAGACAGTGAGAGAGAGCATGAGAGGGGAGAAAGTCAGAGGGAGAAGCAGACTCTCCAAGGAGCAGGGAGCCTGATGTGGGACTCGATCCCAGGACTCTGGGATCATGACCTGAGCCGAAGGCAGTCGCCCAACCAACTGAGCCACCCAGGCTCCCCTAGACAGAAAATTTTTAAAAAGGTAAGAGGGACACCTGTGTGGCTTAGTGGGGTAAGCATCTGACTTGGCCCAGGTCATGAACTCAGGGTCCTGGGATTGAGCTCAGGTCGTGATCTCAGGGTCCTGGGATTGAGCCCTGTACCCCTCAGGCTCCCTGTTTAGCAGGAGGTCTTCTTCTCCCTCTCCCTGGGCCCCTCCTTCCCACTTGTGCTTTCTCTCTCTCTTTCCCTATCAAATATATAAATAAAATCTTTAAAAAATCATTAAAAGGTAAGAAAGAAGATATATAAAATAAATACAAGAGGTCCAATATTCAATTAATAGTAGATTCAGAAAGAGAGAACAGAGAAAACAAAGGAAGAGGACAGTAGCAGAGAAATACACCAGGGGAATAGTCTAGGACTGAAACCCATACATCTTTAGACAGAAAGGGCCCACAGAGTGGTAAACACAGAATTTGAAAAAAGATCCACTTAGTCACATAATCTGATTTGAAACATCAAAGTTAAAGAGAATAATTGGAAAACTTCCAAAAACAAAAGTTCCTTTATAAAGGAGTGAAAATAAAACAGATATCTTAAGGGCAATGCCAGATACTAGAGGCAAAGTGTAATGCCTTCTGTATTCTATAGGAAAAGGATTTTCAATCTATAACGTCATACTCAGCCAAACTATCATCCAAGTATGAGTGCAGAGTAAAGATTTTTCAGGACAAACAGGGCTCAGAAAATTGACTTCTTGCCCGCTATTTCTTAGGAAGATACCTGAAAATGTGCAATAGGAAAGCGAAGACGTAATCTAAGTAGGAAGATACGGATCTTGGGAAGTCTGGAATTGAACCAGGAAAACCATCAAGGGAAACCCCATCATGTCTGCTATGGGATGGATGGTGGGCCTCAGAGGGGAAGGTTTAAAAACTCCACAGAATACCTGATTGGATGAAGAAGACAAACCTTTTGCCACCTCAGAACACAATATTGAAAAAGCCACAACAGTGTAAATGTGGTAATGATTGTCATTTTTTGTGCTCAGTCTATGGGAGAGTTAGTTATCAAGAAAAGAATATAAATATTCTTTATCCTTAAAATTATATATGGCAGAGATTGAAATGTAGATACAAATGAGAGTGTAGGGTTGCTGTGGCCTTCATCTTTTTTGTGAGCAGTCAGGAGATAACTGCCCTTAGTTGATGGAAAAAGAAATCAAGGTATATTAACGCCACACAGGAAAACTCTAGAAAAACAAAGTTATGTAACCTTATAAAGGGGAGAGCGGGTGTTGGAGAAAATGCATGAAATCCACATTTATCACATAAGGAGGACATTAGTTAAGGTATAAAACGAACAATCAACAGTGATAAAAGCAAATTACTTAAAGCTATAGAGGTCACACCAGAAGAAAAACCTAAAAGAGATAAACATGATTATTTCCGAGGACTGGGAGAAAGAGGAAGTGGGGCAGGAGTATTTTCATTCTGCTTGTGTATTCAGCCCTGCACTGTGTTGCTGTCCTCTTCACGACTCCCCCATTCCCACCCCATCTCCTTCCTCTCTCGCTCTCTAGCCCTCTCTTGTCTCTTTATTCACTTAGAACCTTTGTTTGTTTGTTAGGTTGATTGGTTGGTTGGTTGGTTGGTTTAAAAAGTCAGCTAGTACAACCGGCATAATCTGACTCCAAGTCTCCACGAACATCTGATCCCAAACTAGAGTTTTCCATCTGTTACACAAAATTGTCCATTTTCTCACAGGGTATGTGGGAGCATTTGGGGATGTTTCTGAGCTCTGCATGGAGAGTAATAAGGACTTGCAACAGGGTCAGGATGGCAGGCGCAGGAAGATG
Organism: Meles meles; assembly: GCF_922984935.1. Lineage (NCBI taxonomy): Eukaryota > Metazoa > Chordata > Mammalia > Carnivora > Mustelidae > Meles > Meles meles. Next base: position 121,903,350 of record NC_060071.1, read on the forward strand.
ATGTTGACGATGATGATTCTGATTCTGTGTGTCTAGCATGGAGAAAAAAAGGTTTACTACTTTTTTTTTTTCAGTTTTCTATTGCTGTGTAACAGATGAGCGCACACTTAAGCAGCTTAAAACAACATCCATTTCGTATTTCACAGTTTTGCAGGTCGGAACCTGTCAGATCAAACAGAGTCCCTGTGTAGGATTTCACAAAGTTGAAACTGAGGTCTAGGCCAGGGGGGGCTCCTGTCTGGGGGCTGGGGCAAAGCATCTACTTCCTAGTTCACTCAGGGTTGGCTGAATTTAGGTCCTTATAGAAGGGCCGAGGGCCTTGTTTTCTTGTTGGTTTTTGACAAAGGAGGCTGCTCTCAGGGCCTTTCTAGGGGCCCCCCTCCATTTTAAAGCCAGCACCAGCATATCTCTCTTGAATGGAAGCCTTTTTATGCTCGTAGTCTCCGTGACTTTGGCGGCCAGCTGGAGAAGAGTCTCAGCTTTTCAAGTGCTCATGTGATAAGGCTGGGCCCACCCAGATCATCCCAATCTCAAAGTCAACTAATTAGTAACCTTAATGACATCTGTAAAGTCCTTTTGCTGTAGAACAGGAGGTAATCACAGGAGCAACACCCGGGGACAAAGGTCACAGGGGCCATTTTTTTTTTTTTTTTTTTTTATCATTCTACCACGCAGAACATGACCGTTATTTTTATATATGATATGCTTTACGATAAAAATAACATAGAAAAGTACAAAGAGGAAGTTTTAAAAAAACGTGCCCCAAATCTCACCAGAAACAGCATCAACATTTGGAATAGTATCATCTTCGCAGGTCCTTGTGGATTCAACACCAACAAAAAGATCACTAGACACCGGTGGGATTTTACTTTGCAAATGACTTTTATTGTTTTTAACAGATTTTATTTTTAAGTAATCTCTACACCCAACGTGGGTAATCTCGAACCCACAGCCTGAGATCAAGACACACACACACTCCACCAACTGAGTCAGTGAGGCACCCCTGCAAATTACTTTTAAGTAAAATGATTAAAATTAATCTTATAGAAAAAGAAACGGAACTTGAGCTAAATGTTTCTATACCACAAAAAAACCTGTGCTCGCTTTGTCAGCACATATTCTATACCACAAAAAACCTTACAAGATCCCCTTTGAAGATAAGAAAAGCTATGATAGAAATCATCAAGAAGGCGTGCCTGGGTGGCTCAGTGGGTTAAAGCCTCTGCCTTCAGCTCAAGTCCTGATCGCAGGGTCCTGGGATCGAGCCCTGAATCGGGCTCTCTGCTCAGCAGGAAGCCTGCTTCCCTTCCTCTCTCTCTGCCTGCCTCTCTGCCTACTTGTGATCTCTCTCTGTCAAATAAATTTTAAAAATCTTTTAAAAAAATCATAAAGAAGTTGGAATTATGTTTGCTTAAAAAAGCGGCAATGATTATTTCCTTGCCGTTAAAGATGAGTAAATGTACATCTTCCCAAGTACTCCCACTCCAATTTTTCCCAATTTTTGTTAGGTATATAATTATTTTTAAAGTGTAAGCCTTTTCAGCATTTACATTTTGTTCTTTAATGATAAATTTCACAGCTGTTTAGTCTTAATTCCATATTTAAAATGATTCAAAACTCATCTTGGTTATTTTTAAAAAAATCCCTAATTCTCCTTTTGATTTCTTTTGGTTCGTCCCTTGGTTGACTGGATTTCAGTATAAAGGATGTTTTTCAAGAATGTGGCAACCCTGAGTTCTTTCGTGTTTGAGAATGACTGCCAATAGACTTTGTACTTAATGGACAACTTGGCAGAATATAAAATTCATGAATCATAGCATCTTCATGCTCCTAAGGTTTGTAGAGCTTGCTTTATTGTTATTTAATATTAGGTGTGACTTTTGATTTTTTTTCTGGTATATTTTATTATTGATCACTCTGAACAAATTTTACCTTGACACACAGTGTATGCTTTCTACCTGCTGACTCAATCTTTATTTCACTTAAGTTCCTTCTGCTCCCTGTGTTCCGGGTTCTTCTTCAAGCATGTTAATTACTTACGTCCTGGGTCTCCATTGTTTATTTTCCATAGCTCTTGCATTTGTATATTTTATAATATTTCTTATTATTTTCAATATTGTTTCATTATGTCTTTTACTAGTCTTCCTTCTATTTTTGGTTGATTCTTTTTTTTAAGATTTTATTTACTTATTTACTTACTTACTTACTTAATTAGAAAGAATGTGCACAAGCTGGGGAGGGAGAGAGAGAATCCCAAGCAGATTCCAAGCTGAGCACAGAGGCCAACATGAGGGCTTGATTCCATGACCCTGAGATCATGACCTGAGCCAGAATCAAGAGTCAGATGGTTCAACCAACTGAACCATCCAGGATCCCCCATATTTGGTTGATTCCAAAGGGCTTTCCTCTCTTTACTTTCTTGAGCTCTGCTACTCAGTCTCATTGTCTTTTGCTGTTACATAATTCTTTGTTTGTACCCCTGAACCTCCTCTTTGAGCTTTTTTTTCTGTAATTTTGTAATTTCCCCACTGGGATAGGGCATTCTTCTTCTTCTTCTTTTTAAGATTTTTAAATTTACTTTAGAGGGGGATGAGGCAGAGGGAGATGGAGAGAGAGAATCTCAAGCAGACTCCACACTGAGTGTGGAGCCTGACACGGTGCTCCATCTCATGAGTCTGAGATCATGACCTAAGCTGAAACCAAGAGTCAGAGGCTTATCTGACTGCCACCCAGGTGCCCCAGAGCATTTTCTGTTAAAGAACCACATGGAAGGGGTGTAAAAAAAAAAAAAATTACATGAAAGGGGTAGAAGAACAATGTTGAGGCACTTGGCAGCTTTCTTTGGTGTGTTTCCAAATCTGTTAATTTCTTCTCCATGAGAGAATGTCTCTTGGATTCTGAGGTTTGGGCACCGAAGAGGTTACTGAGGCTCCCAGCAGAGCCCTCTCAGTCTAAAGCTGTCTGGGTTATAATCTAGAAATTACTTCTCCATCCCTTACCCTATCATCTCGAGAAGACTCCTTTGGCATAGAGACCAGGTGACAGACAATAGAAAAAAATGAGTATCCGCCTGGTTTCTCCTTGGCATTGACCTTCCTTGTTATCCTGGTTCTTGCTACAACACTCCCGGTTTCTCCTCTGAAGTCCTTAGATCTTATTACGCAGATCTAAATTTCAGTGACCTGAGTACCCCTTCTACAATTTTGCTTCATCTGTATATCATCTCTATTGTAATCAAGGTTCTTCTTTGAATCAATTCCTAATTTTTACTTATTTAAAAGGAGGGCATCTCATTGTCAGAAATGAAAAGCCAGTACTGTTTGTGATAAATAGGAGGTAATTATAAATGCAACAAAAACGAAACAATGACAGTATGTTTTAGCTAGATACGGTTGTCTGCTGCAAGTGGATTCAGAGGGCCACATATTCCTGGTTAGAAGAGAAATTACTACAAACTAGAAATAAGTTAAAGACTCTTGGCACCAAACCAAGACTTTCTTCTCAATGTAATCACCAGTGAAAGAAAACTCTAAATGAATGACTTTTTCATTATGTTATTTGATGTAATTAAATGATTGTCCATGTACCACCTAAAGTTTGTTTCCTGTTCCCCCGGTAATACAAGGCCCCCGGCCTTTGAGAAACCTCACTCTCATTCAAGGATCAGTGACTCAGTCCCTTGGGACTGTGGCACTAGCAGCTAAGAAAAGGTGTTTCCTGCTCAAGGCTGGAGGCAGTGTAGGTTGGCTCTCATCATTTCACCAATTTCAGTACCGATTTTACAGCATTTGGCAGACAAACTTCATGGTTTGTGGTTTGAGGTTTTGAGAGTTTCCTTGTTTCATTAAAAACGGGGCTTTTTCTGTGTTTTTGCTTTGTTTTGTTTTTTGTGGCTTTTAGCAGGTTTTGAGGGTGGGGGAGTTGCTGGGGAGGTAGGGGGTAAAAAATATCTTTACTATCTTTCGCTGGATACATCTGTGAGGGCATTCCTCTGAAGTTTCTCCCGCTGTGCACGAGTTGGCACAGGTCCACACAGCCAGAGCTCCGACCAGATCTTCCAGCTCAGCCCAGCACTCTGCGTCTGCCACATTCCAGGATCTCTAAGCTCGTATCTGGGATACCAGAAGGTAGAGTGCGAAACAGCCTTCATGCCGCTGCCCCCTCACAGAACTTTCTTCCGGTTTGCGGACTCCAGGTGTGGGTGCGCCTTCCCAACATCCTTTCTGAGAACAAGTGGCCATATGTCAACTTCAGCGGTGGTGGGGTGTCTTCTGAGAGTATGAACCTTATACCCCCTGTCATCTCTGTATCTTGCAGTGAGTCCCTTACATTTACTGGATCTCTCTCACACAGAAAAGATTCTGACCAGGTCAAAAACACACTCAAGATGTTGATCATGTCATATTTGACTTCTCTGAAAGAACTCCTTTCTTCTCTGAGTGTATATCTAAGTATTTTGATAGAATCAGTTAGAGGCGGGCAAGATGGGGTAAGCCTCTGGTGTTCCCCAAATCTTATAAATCCAAAGGTGAGGGGCTCTCTGCTCACATTGCTTGAATAATGAGATCATGAAGCCCTAAAGCCTCACACCAATTAAGGTCTATCCCAACTTTGCTTTGACCCTCCCCCCATGCTAAGGACAAGGGAGGTCACAGCATGGTGCCATAGTCACAGGCTCACAAGATAAAGATAAAGATAAAGATGGGGGTGGTTAGGGGCACCCATTCTGACACCAGGAACCAGCAAGCCTGGTGAAAGGCAGTTTCTAAGGGGGAAAAACATATTTTCAAGCTTTTTCCTCTATTACTCTTCTGGGCCTTAGCAGAAACTGATGCTCTCACCGACACCTTCCCTTTCCCAGCCTCTTCACGGACAGGTCTTCCCCCGCTACTTGTCCATCTCTCAGGGCTGGAGGAAACAGTGATGTTTTCCTTAATTCCAACAGCTACATCCCGACCATCATGTGCCTCCGACAGATCTTCTTCCTTGGTTTCTAAACCATCCACTCTATTGCTCTCAGCAAAGTCCCTCCCTCAGGGGTGTGTTCAACCACTGATCTGTCATTTTTCTCCATACCCTATCTAGCACCATCACTACCTATAAAGAGTTGCTGTTATTTCAAAACTCCAGTGTGCTCTTTTTTACCTTCCTCTACGCTGATGGTTCTGCCTTAGAGTTCTACCTAACAATCACTTGAGGAACTTTAAAAACATCCCAAAGTTCAGGCCCTATTCTAGAAGCCGGGGATACTGAGATAAGATGACCAAGTAAGTTAGCCCCGAGTCTACAAGGTAATCTCTGCCCAATTCCAGCCCCTCCTCCCTCTCTTTGGCCACAGTAAAGAACCTCCTTCCATTCCTTCCATCGAAGGCTCAAAGGCAAACTTCTCAGTAAGCTCAGGTCCCCAGCCCTATTCACTTTTTCAGACACTCTCTTCCTTGGTTCTTCTACCTCTCCCCATCCATCTATTCATAACCACTCAAACACGTTCTAGTATTTCTCATTTTAAAGGAGAGTCAAATAGAAAATTACCATCTGTAGATTATCCCAGTGATATAACTGCCATAGGCCAGATCCACCAACGGATGATAAAATTAGTGGGTGAAAGTTTAACCAGAAGCCAGGTATTTGCATGGTATACAAGTAATCTCACATACTTTCCCAAATACTTATTAATTACAATGGGAAAAATAACACCTTTAGAATAATCTGGCAAATGCCACCTTAACCAAATTTTCAAGGTTAAGATCACAAGTAATAAGAATATAAACTTCTTTTACCCCTGATATGGTGAATTTACAAGCACATCACCTTTGTTACTCTTGCCAAAAATGTATTACTTCAAATTTAATCATAACAAAATATCAGGAAAACACAAATGAAAGGGCATTCTTCAAAATACTTGACCACTGCATTTCAAAAGAGTTAAGGTCATGAAAGACAAGGAAAGACTAAGGAACTGCCAAGGACTAGAGGAAACTAAGGAGCCATGACAACTACATGTAACATAGGATCCTGAATTGGATACGGGCACAGAGAAAGGATATGGCTGTGTTCTAATAAAACTCTACTTAGGGACATTGCAATTTAAATTTCCTGTAATTTTCATGTGTCACAGAATATTCTTCTTCTAATTCTTTTTCAACCATTAAAAGATTAAGTCATTTTTATGGATAAACTGGTGAAATTGGTGGAGTCTATAATTTAGTAATATCTTACAAATGTTAATTTCTCAGTGTTATTGATTGAACTGTGGTATGTAACATATTAATATTAGAGGAAGCTAAATGAAGGGTATGGGGAAACTGTATTGCTTTCGCAACTTTTCTGGAATTAAAAAAACTTTTGAAAATAAAAAGAAAAAAAAACACAAAAAACCTCCCTGGGTCCCTCCAGCTAGGGCCTTCCTTCTCTATTTCTTCAGGGAGAAAACTCCTGGAAAAATTGTCCACACACACACTATTTCTACCCCTTCACCTCTCATTAGCTCTACAAAAACCACTCTGCATCTTGTCCCCAATGCCACCCAAGTTGGAAAATTCACAGGATCTTTCCAGACTTTCTCTTATGTGACCTCTCAGGGCATGGGCTTCAGCTCACCCCTCCCTCCTTCTAGAGACACTTTAGCTTCTGAGACACAAAACTCAGTGGGTTTTCTTCCTGTACCTGCAGCTCTACCTTCTCATTCCAGTATCTCAGTGCTGAAGTTCCTTTGACTTCAGTCCTTGGCTTTTCCTTTCTTCCTTCTGTACATTTTTGCCCCAGGCAATCTTATTCCTATCTCTGGCCTCAAACACCATCTATCTTCCAGCGATTCCTAAATATATATCTTTTCTATCCTCGACCTCTCTGCAGAGCTTCAGACTCTCATAGCCACATAGCTACTTAATATTGTCTTGGATGTCTCAAAAATCTTCCGTCTGGTAGTGTGCTCTTCCTTTAACTCACCCCTCTCATTAAATGATACCTCCGTCCTCCTCTACACCTAGTTGCTCATGCTAAAAAACCTCGGTGTCATTTTAGGTGCCCTCTTTTCCTCACTCAGCAAATCCAGTCCTTTATGATGTCCAAAATACATATCTAGAAACATTCCATTCCTTACCATATCTACTGCATTCACTGTCACCTTTTGCCCATACTACGGTGATAACCACCCAACTGGTCTCCCTGTATCCCCTCTTGCTTCTTCCAGCCTAGGCTCCAAACACTAATCGCAGGGACCCTTTTAAAAAAAAAATTAACTAATTAATTAATTAAAAAAGATTTTATTTATTTATTTGACAGACAGAGATCACAAGTAGGCAGAAAGGCAGGCAGAGAGAGAGAGAGAGGGAGAAGCAGGCTCCCCGCTGAGCAGAGAGCCCAATACGGGGCTCAATCCCAGGACCCTGAGATCATGACCTAAGCTGAAGGTAGAGGCTTTAACCCACTGAGCCACACAGGTGCCCCTCGCAGGGGACTTCTGAAAATAATATTCCATTGTATCATTCTCTTGTTTATATTCTTTCCATTGCTTTGGACTTCACACAGGAGAAACTCCAGAAATATTAATAAGGCCTTCCATACACTTCATGATTGCGTCTCTGCCTCCTTGACTTCATCTCTTGCTCATTGCATTATGGTCCCACTGACTTTCTCTCAACCCCTAACATACATAGACTCTTTACCTGCCTCAGGACTTGGCATCTGCATCATCCTAAAATTTTCTCCCCCTTCCCCTTCCAACAATTCCCTTATGAAATAGTCAGGGTAAGTGATACTTTGCTTTGGTATCAAACAACCCCAACACCTTGGTAGCTTATGCCTCAGGTTTATTTATGGTTTACATCACAGTCTGATGTAGGTCAGGGTGGCTCTTCTTCAGGTGGTACCCCCATATTCAGAACATGACCTTTGTAGTTGCTATGGGAAGAGAAGAAAGCATGAGTGGTTATGCAGGGGGTTCTCTGGCCAGGCCTGGAAATGGCATACATCATGTCTGCCCATACCCCATTGGCCAGATCACAGTCACATGACCCTTGCTTAACTGCAAGGTGTGGGGGGAACTGTTTTCCTGCGAGTCCAGGAAGAGGAAATGAGATTGGTGAGCACCAGGCTAGTTTTTGCCACATCCTGGTTAAAGCCTACTCATCTTTAAAGAATCAGCTTAAATAATACTTCCTTATTAAGGCCTTCAAGTTCCTCCAAACTAAATCAGCCCCCCCATTATATTTTATTGTAACAGTCTTTTATTTTCCTTTACAACATAATCACTATGGCAAGTTTACATTTATTTATGTGATTACTTAATATTTATTTCCATTCTAGACCTTAGGCTCTACGAGAGCAAGGATTACATCTGTTTTGCTTCCACTGTGTTTCTTGTGTCTTTCACAATACTTGCTATATAGCTGGTGCAAAAGTTGTTGAGTGAACAAATGAACAATTGCATGCAGTCTTTCCCTGGTTCCAGATAGCACACTACTCGTACAGGAGAAAGGCAAATGAGTAGGCAGTCATGATTTAGTGGGATAAATGTTCCAGGCAGGTAAGCCCAGGTTGCTCAGGCAACCTGGAGGGGCTGTCAAGGCTTCTCTGCTTTCTCTTCTGTGGCAGTCTAATCCAGTCTAATCTAGGAGTCTGCAAACTATGGTCTGCAGGCCAAATCTGGTTACTGCCTGCTTTTCTATAGCCCAAGAGCTAAGAATGCCTTTATATTTTTAAATGGTTGAAAAGAATTAAAAGGAGAAGAATATACTTTGTCATATGAAAATTATGTGAAATTTAACTGCAATGTCCATGAATAAAGCTTTATTGGAACATAGCCATGTCCATTAGTTTACTTATTGTTTACGGCTGCTTTTACACTACAACAGTGGAGTTGAGTAGCTGTGAAAGAGACCTCTTGGCCTGCAAATCCTAAAGTATTTATTGCTTGGTCCTCTACAGAAAGTGTTTGCTGATATTTGACCTAATCCATGCTTTGTTTTAAAGGTCACTTGTATGTAAATTACATCCAAATGCCCATCTTTAATCCTCCTCCTTTCCCATTCTCAAGTCCACTGCCAGAAATTAGGCTCCCATAAATTCTGTGAAAAATCAAAAAAAGGAAACCTCACCAAAGTGGAGTCAGGAGGTAAGAAGGGGGAGCCTACTATTCCACAGAAATTAGGGGGGAAAATTCGCAATTACAGACTCGAACAGGTAAACAGGTGAGGAAAGAATCCTTAGCTACAGATCCAACAGGGAAAGATGTACATTGCCTCTCCTACATTAAACTGACTACCCATGCAACTCAGCCAATGAGAAACCATCATTTCCCTGAACTTTTGCTTTTTTCCAATGAACTTTCCTTCAAAACAACCCCTGCCAACTTCCTCTTTCTCCATTAAAAATCATTTCTCTCCTTTGTTTATTGGATTTGCCTCTGGTTTTAGCCCAACCTGTGCATCCCAAGTTGTAATTCTCCACAATTCCTGAATAAACTTCTTTTCTGGTAAAACAAATGGCTATTTTACTTTTCAGGTTAACAGTTCTGTCTTTGCAACAGTATTCTTGTCCTGTTATCTTTTTCCTCTCCTCAGTCCATCCTTCTCACTGTAACTGAAGCTAACTTCCAAAAGAATAGCTTTGATATGTACCTACTCTTTGGGACTCCCCAACCTGTACTAAATAAAACCTGCACCGTTTAGCATGCAGTCAGTGTTCTCCATTGTCTGACAGCACCTTACCTTTTTAGCTCTCTTAGGTCCTACTTCCATCTAGTCTTACCATTCACTTAACCCACCCTTGCCCTCTCTATCTCTAGACTGATGCTCACAGTCACCATTTCTGCATGAAATGTTTGCTGCTGCTATTTCTATCCTATCCATCCTTTAACTTGGTTTTCTCAAATTCCTCCTTGCCCTAACAGCCTTTCCTAGCTCCCCTACAGAGAATAATCTTTGCCATCTGAGCAATTGTTTGACCGTTTTGTTTCAAATTCTTCTTTATATTTCCTGTGTACATACAAGTTGTTTCTCACGTTTGTACTTAAAGCTGTTTAGGAGCAGGGATTTTATTGCATTTTTACTAATCTCGGTATTCATTTGGTGCTTTTGGATGTATCCTGAGCAAAATAAAGATGTCTGTCCTTTGCAAACGTCCTTACGGAGAGCTGGGGTTGTTAATTTTTGCAATGTCTAAGAACTACCTGTACTTACGCACAAATTCCACGTAACTATTACAGAGCACACTAGCGCAAGTAACACCTAAGACACGCCTTCTTCCAGCTGGGCACACCTCTGTGGCTCGCCTGCTGGGACCCTCAGACGTTCGCAAACACGTGCGTGAGGAGCGTCTCCCTTCAGGCCCCTCCTCTGTCCACGGTGATTGGCGGACCAAACGTTCCAATCAGCCCTCCCCGCCTCTTTCAGCAATAGCCAATCACAGACTCCGAGAGCCTCCTGACTACTAGACACTGTTTACTAACAGATCGAAGCTGGGGAATAAGGGGTGTGACCGTTCTGGGGAGGTCAGGGAAGAGAAGGTCCTAATTGCGCGTGCGCACCAGCGGAAATGGGCGGGGCAGAATCTCAGTTCTCACCAATCCGAGTGGTAGCGTTTCTCCCTCTCCTGCCTCCCCGCCAAGCAACAACAATTCGAGGAGAGGGGCGGGGCGGCCCCTGAAGCGTAGAGAGGGTTGCCCAGTCAGAGCCGGCGCTGACAGATGCGCGCGCCCTGTGCCCAATAAGCGACAGCGGCTAGAATGGCTCCTCTACCTTGCTGACTGTGGGCGGAGCGGCCAGAAGGAGGAGGCTGTGGAACAGGGGGCGGTTTGGTTGCGCGGTACTAGCGGTGCCCGCCGAAGGGGGAGGAGGCGGAGGAGCGAGCCGTGCGGCCAGAGCGGGAAAGAGACTCGTCGCTGCGTCCGAGTTCTGGAGCTGCCGCACCCCGGCTCCTGGGGCTGCAGCGGGAAGCTCCGAGGGGCCGGGCGTCCGCTGTCTCCCGGATCCCCGCGTAGGACCCCGCGGGATCGGAAAAGGGAGAAGATGGAGGAGGGCGGCAGCGGCGGCGGCGGCGCCGCGGGGACCAGCGGGGACGGCGGCGCCGGGGGAGAGCAGCTCCTCACTGTCAAGCACGAGCTGCGGACGGGTGAGCGACCCCGCCCTCTGGCGGCCGGACCCGGCGCGGGGGCGCGGGCCGGGGGCGCGGGCACGGGGAGTAGGCGCGGGGGGCGGGCCCGGGGCGGGGCCTCGAGGGCGGGGCGGGAGCCCCGGGGTCCCTAGCGGTGGGGGCGCACCTCGGGGTTGGGGGGCGCGGGCCGAAAGTTTTCCGGAGCCCGGGAATGCGCGGCGGGCGCGGGGCGTAGGGGCCCACGGAGTGGCGGACTGCTCTGCCTGTTGGCACTACTCTCCGAGGATGTCTTCGCGCCCCCTTCCCACACAGGTGACAGCGCTGTCACTGCATCCTGTCCGGGGCGAAACGTTCGCCTTCCTCAGTGTGGGGTGAACGACGCTTTGGTTAGGAGCCTGACTCGCTTCTCCTGCACTCCTCTGCTTCCCTAGAGGTGGTCCCGGTGGGCGTTTGTGGAGCCCTCCCCCAAGGTGCTGGCGTCCTGGACGAACGAGCTCAAAGGGTGGCTGTCCCCAGGGCTTTTCATGAGTCCGGTCTCTACTGAGGCGGAGAGGGATCTCGGGCTCCAGGATCTGAGCTCTTTTATTTGCAGTTTTCATGAAATACTATACTTGGCCTTGAATTCTTTCAGAGGTCTCTTGCGAACAAGGCTTTGTGAATGTAAAGCTCTAAGTAAAAGCGACTAAACCCGTCCGCTCAGGCGCTCACGTTCCAATGTTCTAACGTTTCAAATCACTGGAGTTGTCCCAAGCTTCATACTTGTTAGATTGCTTGATTCGTTGTATGGGTCCGAGTTGTTCATTTTGGAAAATGTTTATTTGGACTAATCAGTACAGTTGGGGTTGAGATTTGTGGAGCCCAGTCTGGTATTAGAGATACTTTTTCATTTCTGGACAATACATTTTAATACATTTAAAGAGTGCATTATTACTATTCAGTGTTCTCGTGAGCATTTACTAAGTTTTATGATTCAGCTTGTTTGGCATATAGAGATACTTTTTTATTATGTAGACACAGATCTTACGCAGCAGATTTCAGGTGTATGCCAAGTACACCTTGTTACCATTTTGAACAGATTGTCAAGTTAGACCTGTCACCTGTTCTTTTCGTTTTCATTTCTAATGAGATGACTGGTTAACATTCCACTGAGTGCCAGTGTGGTGACTTAATTTAAGAAGGATGTCAAATGCATGTTTACTCATTTCAACATTTTTTTTTTTTTTTGGTCCTTGTGAATTTCTTACGCATCTTGAGCTAGTTACCCCATAATCTTTTTCAGTTCGTAACATAACCTGTGTGGGTCTGGTTGGTTTGATTTTCTCCCTCCATTTAATAGACAACTTACGTTTTCACAGGGACATTAAGTCATTTTTTTCAGTAAACATTTATTCAGTACTAATATCTGATTTGTGCCAGGTTTTAGTGTGAGGTGTGTGGAGATTTTAGTGTGCTCCTTGAAGTGGAGATTTTGAATTTCTTTTTCAAAAATCTTATGTAACAATTCACTGATTTATATATGTAGAATTATGTTGTATCACAAGAGCTACTTGAAGTCATATGCTCCTCAGCCACTGACCATGGTGTAGCAAGCAGCTTTTTGCTAATTGACCAAAGAGCAACCTGCTTGTTATTAGTAGTCAACCAACTGCTTAGTTTCTGGTTTTGCAAACAATGCTAGTTTTGTAGAAAGCGGTGAGTACTGCTTTACTTTTCCTTCCCTGCTAACCATGTGAATCATCACCTTCAAGTGTGCGTTTTAGAAATTTTTCTGATAATGGTGAAATTATACTGAATTCGTTAGTACTGTTAACTGTCAAAGGAAATGAACAGTCATTTTGATTTATTGCTGAACATTGGAACAACTGACCGGATATAGTGGTCAAAAGTACTGTTAAAATATAACTTGAAAGATTTGCTCATCTTCAGCCAACTGCACTCTTGTCATCACATGATACTATAATAGGCACCAAAGTAATTTGATCTGATGTGGTCCTTTGCTTCTCAAAATGTGGACAAACGTTATAGCCATATCAAGTCAGCAGTTGGTGACTGCCCATATGTGCCCAACACTGGACTGCATGCTCTAGGATCAATGCAAAGCCAATGAAAGTCCCATGGGAAGTGTTCCAGTTGTGTAGTTTGAGTAGCATGATAGTATACTTGGACATGGAACTGGAAGACTTAATTCTAAATCCTAGCTCTGCCACTTACTTGCTGTGTAGACTTGGGCAAGTCACTTGACTCCTTCAGATTCACATCTCTCGACTACTAAGAGTGAGTGTCGAATGCGAGCCTGCTGGAAGAGCACACACATGGGGCACTCAGATGTTGGTTGTGTGTAAAGTCCGAGGATCACTCCATGATGGTACCTTTTCTTAAAGTGCGCAGATCAAGCCCATGTAACTTAGAAACTAAATCACTCATTTGGTGCTTAGCCTATGTCACATTGCTGGCTATCATCTTTTTCTGCGTCTGTCTTGCCATCTGAAGTAGAACTGCCCATGATCCCTGCTACTACTTAGCAGCCTGTGTGTATATCTTCAATAACATCTAACTCAGATTTTGTTGAATGAATTCATTGACTAGATGAAAATGCAGGACCAAGCAACAAGCAATGGTTTATTGTATTTTCCAGTGTCTTGTAGATATTAGGTAGTTGATAAATTAGGAACATTAATTATAAAAACTGAAGAATGAAGAGTAAAGGATTGATTACATCAGTTAAACATACATTTCTTGACACTTTCTATTTTCTAGACTAAATGGTACTGATGATACCAAAATGAGTAAGCAAATGTCTTGCTCTCTGATAGTAGGGGAGGAGGCCATGTGAGCCAGTAATGGGGATATATTGCCCTAAATATAATAATAGGGAGATATACAGAGTATAAAGGTAACAAAAAAGAGGTTAGAACTTTTAGGTTTCAAATAATCAAATCTCTCTGTTGAACAAAAGCAAAAAAAAAAATGAGAGAGAGGGGGTTATTATTGGAAGATTATTGGATTGTCTTACCCATTCATTTATTTCATAAATATTTCATTACCTCTTATATACTGAGTGCTGTTTTAGATGGTGGGATCACAAGACAGATTCTTCCCATTGGAAGGGCAAGGTTGCATCAGGAATCCTTGGAACCAGAGACATGTTTTCTGCACTCCGTCCATCTTGAATATTTTCTTATTTCTATGTGATGGGCTTCACCCTTCTCCGCTGCCATCTGCCTTTTCCCACATGGGAAAGAAAATGGCTGCTGACAGACCCCAAGTTTTACATCTTCCAGCTTTAGGTGTTGGAGAGATACTGCCTTTTCCACAACTTCAGATACAGAAATTTCAGGGCAAGACCTTACTGACCTGGCTTTGGTCAGATGCCTACTTTCAGATCATTCAGTTCAGGCCGGGGAATGGGATCACGATTTAGTAACGTGACAGTTATTACAGTGAACATGTGATGGTGGTGAAACCAAACTCAGGAGAGGAAAGGTTGCTGGGAAGACATTTCCTTAAATGTCCTTCATCAGGAGAGAGAGCCTAACGCTGAGGAGAGGGTTAAGGAAGGAGTATTAATTATATATTGTTGTGTAACAAATTACCCCAGAACTTAGTGGCTTAAGCAACATGATTTCTATGGGTCAGGAATTCAGGAGTTGCTTAGCTTGATGCTTCTTACTCAGGATCTCTCATGAGATTATAGCCAAGCTGTTGGCCAGAACTGCAGTCACCTAACGACTGATTTGTCTGGGGCTGGAGATTCCCCTTCTAAGACAGGTTACTCTCATGTTCTTGGCAGGATGCTTCATTTCCTTGCTGTGGGGACCTTTCTCTATAGCAGCTTGAATGTCCTCGAGATGTGACAGCTGGCTCCTCCAGAACAAGTGACTGGAAAGAAAGGGCAAGGTGGATGCAGCAATGTTTATTTTTTTTATTTTAATTTTTAAAAAAGATTTTATTTATTTGAGAGAGAGAGAATGAGAGAGCGCACACGAGAGAGGGAGGGTCAGAGGGAGAAGCAGACTCCCCACTGAGCAGGGAGCCCAATGCAGGACTTGATCCTGGGACTCCAGGACCATGACCTGAGCTGAAGACACTTAACCAACTGAGCAGACACCCTGCAGCAATGTTTATTAAGCAGAGTTTTTGAGATGTAATTTACATAAAATCCACTTGTTTTAGTTGTACAATTTAGTGAATTTTAGTGTATTTATAGAGTTATACAGCCATCACCACGATCTAATTTTAGAACGTTTCCATCACCGTAAAAAGAAATGTCTTGCCCATTTATATCAGCCACTCCACATTTTCACCACCCATCCCCAGCCCTAGGCAACTGCTAACTCTACTTTCTGTCTCTGTACATTTGCCTAGGGACATTTCATATAATAGAATCTTACAGTATGTAGCCTTTTATGACTGACTTCTTTCACTGAACATAGTGTTTTCAAGATTCATCCATGTTACAGCATGTATCTTCACTTTTTTTTTTTTAAATTGACAGATACTATTCCATTGTATGGATATGCCATATTTTGTTTATCTCTTCATTAGTTGACTGACATTTGGGTTGTTTTCGCCTTTTGGCTATTGTGAATAATGCTGCTATGTACATTTGTGTACAAGTTTCTTGTGTGGGTCTGTGTTTTTGTTTCTCTTGGGTACATTCCAAGAGCAAAATTACTGGATCACATGGTAAGTCTGTGTTTAACTTTGTAACTTTTCCAAAGTGGCTGTACCACTTTCCCGTCCCAGTAGCAATGTACAAGAGCTCCAGTTTCTCTACATCCTTTTTAACATATCTTTTTGCTTGTAGCCATCCTAGTGAGTATGAGGTGGTATCTTACTGTGATTTTGATTTGTGTTTCCCTAATGACTAACGATGTTAAGGCTTTTTTTCATGTGCTTATTAGCCATTTGTGTATGTTTGGAGAAATGTCTGTTCACATCCTTTTGCCCATTTTTTAATTGGTTACTTTGTCTTTTTATTATTGAAATGTGAATCTTAATGTATTTTACATAAAAGTCTCTTACCAGATATGTGACTTGCAAATATGTTCTCCCAGAAAGTGAGCTGTCTTTTTGCTTTTTTGTTTTCATTTTTATTTATTTATTTATTTGGTGGTAACCTTATAGGCACAAAAGGCTTTAATTTTGATGAAGTCCAATTTATCTCTCTTCTTTGGCTTCTTGTTCTTTTGGTGTTGTATCTAAGAAATCACTGACTAACCCAGCATTAAGAAGATTTATGCCTATTTTCTTCTAAGAGTTTTATGGTCTGAGCTGTTATATTTAGGTGTTTGATCCATTTGTTGAAAGACTATTCTTTCCCCATTTTATTGTCTTGGCACCCTTGTCAAATATCAATTGACCATAGATATATGGATTTATTTCTAGACTCTATCCTTATGCCAGCACCACACTGTGTTGACTACTGTAACCTTTCAGTTAAGTTTTGAAATTTGGAAGTGTGAGTCCTCCAATCTTGTTTTGCTTTTTTCCAAATGGTTTTGGCTATTCTGGGTCTCCTGAATTACCATAGGAATTTTAGGATTAGCTTGTCAGTTTCTGCAAAGAAGCCAACTGGAATTCTGGTAGGGATCGCATTGAACCTATAGGTCAGTTTGGGGAGTATTGCAATTTTAGCATATTAAGTCCTCTGATCCAGGAGCATGAGAATGTTTTTTCATTTATGTAGATCTTCTTTCATTTCTTTTAAAAACATTCTGTGGTTTTTGTGTTGTTGTTGTTTTTTTAAGATTTTATGTACTTATTTAAGAGAGAGTGCACATAAGCAGGGAAGGCACAGAGGAAGAAGCAGATTCCCCAGTTGGCAGGGAGCCTATCCTGGGCTCACAGGCTCTATCCCAGGACCCCGAGATCATGACCTGAGCAAAGACAGACACTTAAGAGACAGAGCCACTCAGGCGCTCAACATTTTGTAGTTTTCAAACTATAAGTTTGTATTTCTTTCGTTAACTTTATTCCTAAATATTTTATTTTTTTGATGTTATTGTAAAAGGATTTTTTAACTTTAATTTCTGGATTATTCATTATAAATATATAGAGATACAGTTTATTTCTGTATGTTGAACTTGTATCCTGCAACCTTGCTGAATTAGTTTATTAGTTCCAATAGTTTTTTAGTGGCTGTCTTAGGATTTTCTACTTATTAGAAAGAAGTTTTCTACTTATAAGATCTGCAAATAGAGATAGTTTTACTTCTTCCTTTTCACTGTGCATGCCTTTTTTTTTTCTTTGCTTAATTGCCCTGGCTGGAACCTCTAGTGCAGTGTTCAATAGAATTGGTGAAAGCACACATTCTTGCCTTGTTCCTGATCTTAGGGGGGAAGATTTAGTCTTTTAAGTTAAGTATGAGGTTAGCTATGGGTTTTTTTAGATGCTGTATCAAGTTGAGGAGTTTTTTTTTTTTTTTTTCTTTTTTTTCCCTAGTCTGTTTGGCTGTTTTTTATCATGAAAAGGCTTTGGGTTTTGTTAAATGCTTATTTTGCATCGATGCAGATGATCATGTGGTGTTTTTGTTTTATCGATGTTGTCTCTTACATTAATTAATTTAGAGATGTTAAGCCAATCTTGGATTCCTGGGATAAATCTCAGACCTCAGTCCTTAAGTCAAGAGGGATTCAAGTATATTTTGTATTTGCCATCTGCTGGGGAGAAAAACCTTCTCAGGTGGGAAGTCTCCTGTTGTATCAGACCCAACATTAATCTCTACTCCAAAGCAAGAAAGAATCTTGAAACCTCAGCTTCCTGGAGACATAAGTGGTTTGGTGGGCAGGATGGAATTCGTCCTGTGGAAAAGAAGCTGATGCTTGGTGAAAACTCCTCTAGGGAAAAATCTAACATAATCAGATCATGTGTTGACTGAAACTTCGCCATTAAATCCACTGTTGAGAGATGTCAGTCCCAGAATGCAGTGGGAGGTAGGGGTTGTCACAGTTATTTCCTTTGAGCTCCCATAATGATTTACAGATCTCTTTGTGCACCTCAAAGGTGTGAGCACTCCTACGTTCCTCTAGTTTGTCAGAGAAGATGAATAGGGTCTAAAATAGAATCTTGCCCTCATTATGTTTGTCCCTAGCAATGTCCCTTTGGGTTCAGCTATAACTGTTCCTACAAATATCAAGTAAGCTGCCTGGACTTCATACCTTCCTAAAGTACTGAGTGAGCTGGCTATCTGACATTTTTTTTCCTTAGTATTCAGTAGGCATTCTCCCCTGTGACTGCAGTGAGAGAAGGGAGGTCAAGTTCCCAGTTTTTAGTACAGTACTTGGTATTGCAGTTACTTTATTTCACACTCAAGTTTTTGTGTAGGTGTGCTGCTTTTTTTTATAACCAGTGTGTTCCTGACCAAAAAATTGTGTAAATAATATTTTTGTATATCGCATTATTTGGAATATGGAAGGTGAACTTGCTACTTAAAAGGATTCTGTTATTAACTCTTGAATTAGAAATTTTTTTTAACTTAAGTTCCCTATTGGTAGCTTTACTGTTGCCGTGTAGGTTTGGCCTTGCACGCTGTTTTCTGACCCCCTCCTTCCCATTTAGGTAGCTGCAAATAGCTAAATGATGGAGTCTTGTGTGGTAGACTGAATAGAGATACCCATGCCCCTCGAGACGTCCATGTCCTAACCTGAAACCTGTGAATATGCTTCCTTGCGTGGCAAAGAGACCTTGTGGATGTGATTGAGGTAAGGCTCTTGAGATTAGCCTAGATGATCCAAGTGGGCCCCATGCAATCCCAGGGTCCTTATAAGAGGGAGACAGGAGGGTCAGACTCAGAGGGAGATGTGAGGATGGAAGTGGAGGGAGAGAAGGGGATGTGGCAGTGGAAACAGAGCCTGGAGCCATGCCACTGCTGGAAGAGGCCCATGAGCCGGGGGGTGCGGGCCGCCTCTAGAAGTTGCCAATTAGATATTTCTCTAGTGTCCACAAAGAGTGCAGCTTGGCTCTCACCTTGATTTGAGCTCTGTAAGATCCAGTTTCAGACTTCTGATCTCCAAAGCTGCCAGAAGACAAATGCGGGTTGTTAATAAACCATGAATAAATGGAAAAAATAAACCAATTTGTGTTGAATTTTTTTTTTTTACAGCAATAATAGGAAACTAATAAATCGTACTTAAGATTGGTTGAAACAAGAGATCATTTTGCCCCAGGCCTGGGTAACTGGGTATGATAACAATGTGAAGCAGTCAGTTATTTAAGCAACTATTTTAGTAGAAACTGGTAACAAGTGTTCTTAAGAGAAGTAGATTGGTGTCCTCTCTGAGGAATCCCCAAGAAGACATTCCTTTCCCATCTTAGTACCAACCCCAGCTGAGCTGCTTTTGACCAGCTGTTCTGTTTTCCATAGGAATGCTGTGAAGTGGGTCCCTCTTTTACCAAATTGGAGCTAAAAAGCTTCACAGCTCAGGCCTGTATCACAAAAAAATTGTGGTCAGGCATGCATCTTGAGCCTCTTTCTAATATCATGTTATATCTCTAATCTTTTTTTTTCTTTATTCATTCTTATGCCTTAGTTCATCCAAATAATTTGCCTTGAACCTTTTCTGGACCATGAGAAGAATTAAATATAGTCATGAACACCTATATACAGAGCATAAATATTAAGGACAATATGGGAAGATATTTGACTTTGTATTCAGTGTTTCGCCTCTTAAAATCTTTGTCATACGGTGTTCTCACTATTTTTATATTTCTCCAAAAGAAAAAAAGTGAGGTCTTTAATTAATAGCACTTTTTATTTTTTTTTTATTTTATTATTTTTTTAAATATTTTATTTAACAGAGAGAGAGGTCACAAGTAGGCAGAGAGGCAGGCAGAGAGAGAGGGAGAAACAGGCTCCTCACTGAGCAGAGAGCCTGATGCGGTGCTCGATCCCAGGACCCTGAGATCATGACCTGAGCTGAAGGCAGAGGCTTAAACCACTGAGCCACCCAGGAGCCCCTATTTTTTATTTTTTTTTTAAAGATTTTATTTATTTATCTGACAGAGAGAGAGATCACAAGCAGGCAGAGAGAGAGGAGGAAGCAGGGTCTCTGCTGAGCAGAGAGCTCGATGCGGGGCTCGATCCCAGAACCCCGGGATCATGACCTGAGCCGAAGGCAGAGGCTTCAACCCACTGAGCCACCCAGGGGCCCCACTTTTGATTTAAAAAAAAAAAAAGTGATAAATGAGAGAAATAGTGAGAAGTCAATAAGATAGAGGCATACTTTTAAAAATGAATTCTTTTGGCAGAAGGGCGGAGAGCATACACAGGGCTGTCTTTGTACGAGGTGGTTTTCTACATGAGTGGAATATCCCTTCATTAGCTGGATAATCACTCAACTAAACTACTCTCTCCTCTAGCCACATCAGTGTTGCAGTGGAATTATATGTTTTTTCCTATAGGAAAAACTATTCAAAATATGCAATAAGGATAATGTTCTACTCATATTTTAAATTGGTTGTTGCCTTAAGAGGGCGTGAAGGCTGAATACTAGCAGATTGGCAGTGACACTTTACCATGAACTTGCCCCCATTTGTCCTTTATATTTACATCATCTGTTTTGTAAGGAAGCATCCTAATTACAGCTAGATTAAGATAAATCTATTGGTGCAGACACAAATCAACCTCGTAATCTTGACCTAATTTTGCCACACGTAAGTTGGGCAGGTTTATTCATCCATTAAGGACTGTTGAATTCCTGCTGTGTGTCTGGCACCATCCCAGATGCTGGGTTTTAGCAAGGAACAAATTCGGTATGGCACCCACCCTCATTGAGCTAGCTCTCAGAGAAAGACCTTAAATGCATAATCCTGCAACCAACTATATGTTTGCAGTTGTGAAAAACTCTGTGAAGAAACACAGGGCTCTGGGAGGGAGTCTGTCTGGGTAGGCTGGCATCATGTTCCGGGTGAGGAGAGGCTTCTAAGGAATAGTAGCATTCAAGCTGAGGCCCTGGCTATCACTGGGTTGTGAGTGGGGGGAAGTGACACAGATGGTCCTAATGTGGGAAACGGCTTGGCACACCAGGGTCACTGGCACTGGGGTTACTTGACACACTGGGGTTGCCTCTGTGGCTCGGGCATCATATCCAAGCAGGTGAGTCATGGGAAATGAGGCCGAAAAGGTAGCCAGGGCCACTTTGTGCAGGAGTTTGAAGGTTATGATAAGTTGTTCAGGTATTACCCTATGTGCTGTGCGAGGCCATGAAGGATTTTTCCAAGACTAGTTTTGTGCAGTGAGAAATAGCTCCCACTGCTATGAGGAGAATAGGCAGGGGGACTGAGAGATGGGAAACCAGTTAAGAGCCATTGCGGAAGTTCAGATGGAACATACAGCTTAGAGTAGGGAACAGATTAAGAATTGTGAATATGTTGAGATGTATTTAGGAGATAGAATCAGCAGAACTTGGTGGGGTATGGGGGCTTGGGGGCTGGAAAAAATGTGTGTTTGAAGGTGTTTTTTGTTCAAATGGTGTATTAATTTTCTATTGCTGTAGAACAAATTACCACAAATTTAAGGTTTATACTAGCACCCATTTATTAGCTCACAGTTTGGTGGGTTGAAAGTCCTCCTAGCATGGCTGAAATCAAGGTGGTAGTCATACTATTCTTATCTGGAGGCTCTGGGTAAAAATCCACTTCTAAGCTCATTCTTACAGTTGGCAGATTTTAGTTCCTGTAGTTGTTGGCCAGAGGTCCCAGCTTCCTTGCTGGCTGGCAGCCAGCAGAAGCCATCTGCATTCTTTCTCATTTGGCCCTTCCATCTTTAGGCAGTGGAAATTCAAGTGCTTCCATGCTTGGGCTGTCTGACTTCTAGATCCTCTTCTCTAGGCTGTGTCATTGGGTCAGGCCTACCTAGGTAATCTTCTTATCATTAGGTCAATGATTTAGGACCTTAGTTACACCTACAAAAAATCCCTTGATTGCAAGAGTGATACATTCCTTCCCTCAAGGGGAAGGAGATCATGTAAAGGGTCATGGGGGCTCATCTTAGAATTCTGCCTTAGAACTCACAGATGGTGAACCAGGGGTGATGCGTATGAGGTGGGCAAAAAAGGTAGGATCCAGTTTTATGTGGATCAAAGCAAGTCTGAGATGCCTTTGATGTAGTCTAGTGACCATATCTGGCAGTAGTAATCAGGGGTCATGAAAGCTTGCCAGGGCCACCTAGTAGGCACTTTCACCAGCTCATTGAAGCCAGACAGCAACTTTATGAAGTGACTATTATTATTATTCCAGTTTCCAGGGAAACTGAGTCTTAGAAGGAGTCCCTGACTTGTTCAGGGTTACCCAGGAAATAAGGACAAGAACTAGTTTTGAAATGCATGCAATCTGGCCCAAGGCCCACATAAACCACTGTTCTTTAATTCATTAGTGGGGTAAGGGTTAGGAGCTTGGAAAGATGTCTGTGCTGCAGGTCACGATGCAAGCATCACTGGCATTTAGCTGACTTTGAAAGCCCAGGTGGAAGTGAGATGATCTTAGGAGAGACTGTAGAATGTGGAGAGGAAGAGGACTCAGAACTGAACCCTGAAAAACTCTAAAATTTAGAGGATGTGTGGGAAAGAAGTTGCTGCGAAGGGACCCTGAGGGGGAATGCCCAGGAGTGCTATGGCTTGTGGAAGCCCAGGAGAAACGGGGCTTCTGCGTGTGTGTCACATCCGACGGGTGAGCTGATCACCTTATCTGGAGCAGCTGAGGTGGCAAGTTGGGGGGATAAGCCAGAATGGAACAGGATGAGGAATTGGGTCCAAGTGAAAACAACTTTGAGAGACTTGGTCCTGGAGGAGATTAAAGAGAGAGACTTAGCTGGAGAGAAATGGGGGGCTCGAGGTGGGTATTTTTTGTTGTTTTAAGATGAGTGGTGCTAGAACATGCTAGAGACCACTAGGGTGAATCCACTACCCAGAGAGATTGAAAGTGTACCAGCGAGATGGGATAGCTGACGGCAATGAGGTCCCTGGGAGGAAGGGGGACATGAAGTGGGTGCAGGGATTGGCCTCTGATAAGGGAATGCCCTTGCTTCTAGTATAATGAAAGGGAAGAGGGAGAGGATACAGGTGCATTTGTAGATTTGGTGGCCGGAAGAGATGGGAGTGTTGAGCTCATGTATTTTTTTTTTCTCCTCGATGAATTGTGAAGCAAAGGCAATTCTTTATTAAAGAAGAGAAAAATCCCTTCATTGTTCTAAAACATTGTTATTATGGTCTTTTAAAAATTCTTAGGTATAGAAAAACACACAAAAATTTGACACCGTGTACATGTTATGAGAGTTTACGGAATGTTGTAGAACAGCTTACAGAAAGGAGATTTTCAGGCAGAGCCATGGAAATGCTTCTGTACTTTCCCAGAGGAGGTCAGTTCTCTGAACATGTTCTCTGGATCATGCCAGAATTCTTAGTAAGCATAATGTTCTTTTTCTTCTTTTTGAAGTGTTTTATATTTAGTTATAGTTCCTCTAAGTTAAATTTATTTGGTACGCGTATTGGGAAAAAGGCTGTTTGTTACTGCTTTACAAGCATTTGTTTTCCTGTTGACTCAGTTTTCACATTGGCCCAATCATGTCATTCCAGAATCAGTTGGATAAGTAAACACTACTGTTTTGTACACCAAAAGTACAGTGAGTCTTCAATGTAAGTGACCCCGGCAATAAGAGAAAAGTGGGCAGCATTGTTTTAAAGTACACAGATATTAAATATAACTTTGTTCTGCTGCCAGCAGAATGCTGTCCCGAGACATGGTTTGAGGCCCAGCCACAAATCTAAACAGCTTCAGAATAGCTTACCGCCTGGCAGTTAGAAGGAACCTGATGTGCTAGCTATTTAGCGTATTTTCCAGCCCAAACATTCCCTGCCGTTGGGCCAACCGGACTCTGCGGACAGGGGTTCCAGGTTCTAAAATTCGCAGCTACGTGTGTGCTGTCAGTATGGTTCTGGACAACCCCTGGGTTCGAGCTTATCTGATCAATTGTTTTAGAAATCATTTATTTCCCCCTGACATAAAGCAAAAAGAACTAAAATAGCAGAGGAAGATTTGTTTCACACTGCATACAATTGTCACCTTTTGACTGAAACTAAAATTAATCCAAGAAGCTTATGTTTTTGTAATGTTGAGTAAGAAAAGACAAGATTTCATAAGAAAAGTTGTTTTATAACTTTATTAGGTTGGTCTCAGCAAATTAGATGCTAAATACATATTTCCTAGTTGGTGTATTAAAAATAAATCCAAGCATATTAAATAAAGAGGATTGAGTCAGATTGTGCTCTCACACCTCTTTTTGCAATCTTCCACTTCCTCAGAGAGCTTACTCTATTTTCTTCCCTCCCCTTTCCCTCATCCTCAAACTCTCCTTCCCACGAACACATTTGAATCGTCTTGTTAAAAAAAAAAAATCTTTGGTGGCCCTCTAGTTTTTGCTGTCATTCTCTTTTCCACCCATTTTTGAGAGAGCAGTTTATGCAACTGTTTCTACTTCTTTATCTCCTGTTCACTCTTTGATGTGCTGGAACATCAGGCTCCCATCTCAGTCTGTCCCGCATAATGGTTCCCTCTCCAGTCTGCAAGGTCCCTTATTTTCCCTATCCAGCGGAAACGTCTCTGTTTGACTTAACCTCTTTCAGAGCGGTTGGTGCTCAAGTGTTGGTACTGTCTTCCCTTTACCCAGGGACACTGTGCCTTTCCTCCTGGTTCTTCTCCTTTGCTGGCTGCCCCGTCTCTCTCTTTCCCTGGCCTCCATCTTTCTGTGTGTCTCATAAATGTTGATAATGCACTGTCAGCCCTCTTTTCTTACAAATGTACATGCTCTTCCTGGTAATTCCAACATCATCATGGCTTGAACTACTATCAGTGTCTGTTTTCAGCTTAGCTCTCTTCATTGAGTTTCTGATCAGTTATTTCCAACTGCCTGCGGAGCATAAGACGTGGGTAGCCCACAGGTCCCTTACAGTCAGGTCGAGTAATGCTTCTTCCTCCAGCTTTTATTATATTTAGTGGTACTGTCATTCTCCATCCCACCAGGACCCTAGCTAGAAACATCTGGGACTTCCTCCCCTACCTCCCTTTCTCCCTACCTACCCATTCACTCTCCCCATTCTGTCAGTTGATAACTCTGAAATATGTCCTTTGTCTGTTTCTTGTTCATGCTTTGCCCCTGCCGCAGTCTTAGATCAGCATCTAACCTAGTGGTAATAGGTATCATTTATTGAGTTTTCTGTGTTAGGAGATCTGCCCAGCATTTTGTGCGTCTCACTGAATTCTCACACACACCTATGTGATGAGTATTGTCTCTGACAGCTGTAGGGTGCGAGCTCCTGTCCTGTCTGCCTCACTCTGGAGTCCCGCTGGGGCTGACGCTCCGCCTGGGCTCCAGCTCACCAACTCACTCCAGTCTGAAGGTGTCTGATTTCAGATACATGTGCTGCACATGTTTCTCTTTCTGCCCCAGGACCTGGACTCCCGCTCCAAGGTTTAGGATCCTAGGGGGAGCTGGCTCAGCCAGCCCGAGGGCATATCCCAGAAGTGTACGGAGTGAAGGGACCATGGGGGCAGCCTTCAGCCATGAGGGATGGAAGCTGAGAAGAAATGCTTCTCTGTATTGATCTGAGGGTGGAAAATTCTGAGGGGCATTCCATACATTCCTCAAAAGGTCCAGATTAGATTGAGTTGATAATGCATCCTTGTATGGGCTTTTCCTTCTTCCCTCTTTCAGTCTCCCGAGTTCTTCCTCACTCCTTCTCCTGGGGTTACCTTCCAGATCAATCATGTGCACAAGAGCCCCAGTGAAGACAGTACTTAAAGTGGTTCTGGGAAGCATACCTCAGATACGGGGTGTTGGGATGGGCCACTCACTGGTGAGATCGCAGCAGGGACATCATCGGTGGTAACCCCTGGCATGTGTGACAGAACAGTTCCCGAAACTCTTACCTGCAAGGCATCAGAACTGGCACTGAATGGAAGGCGAACTGTTGTTTGATGCCACAGCTCTGCGACTTGAGTGGTATGGGGACAGTGGTAAGTACAAAAGGACTCTGAAGTTGACTGACCTCTTCTGCCTTTGGAAACTTGGAAAACAAGAGAATGACAGGCATAGGCCAGCCAGCTGTCAACGCAGAGTACACGGTGAAAAGATTCAGTGTGGCAGCATTTACAAAGATTGTTACTGTCTGCCATGATCGGACAGATGATGGAAAGAAGCAGGCCTGGGATTTCATCTGCAGGGTGCTAGAACCATGCATCTTCTTTGGTGGGTTTGTACTGTGCCAGCTGAGCTAGACCAAGAATGACGTTTCCCAGAGCTCCCCCCTGGGTTCTGGGTTAGCGCTGGCCACAAGAGATATTTTGAGCAGGATTTAAAGGCAGAAGTGAGGCAGCAGCCGTATTTCTTTTACATGCGAAGGTTGGTACGAGGCCCTGCTGCAGCTCCCACACGTCACTGCCAATCTGCTGTGTCATATTGTTGGCATGCGGCTTTACCCAGGCCCGCAGTTCTTTTAGCTCCTGTTGGATCACCTCCATCAACTTCTTAGAATCCGTGGTCAGGAAGTGTGGCTTTTCCCCAGGTTGCCTGTCTCGTCACAGTCGGAGGCATAAAGGTAGCGAGAGAGACAGGTTCTTCTTTGAACTTCTTTGCCTTCATGGGTTGCACCTTGTCTTCAGGGCTGCAGGTTATCCTTGCTCCTTCCCACGTGCTGGCCGCCCTTGCTTTCCACTCGGCCGCCCTCTCTTCAGACTCAGCCCCAGATGCGGAGGCAGCAGCTCTGTGTAGATGGTTTAACTCCTGTGCCTGTGCGAGGTCAAACCCCTCTACGAGTCCCTCACTCTGTGTCGTTCATGGTAGTTCTCCTTGGTGCACCCTCGACAGGTGTTTAGGGCCAAAGTCAGCACCCTCATATGGAAGGAATGGGACCCTGAGATCTGTGATGGGAATGTCTGGGTGGATGAGCCTGGCAGTTTTGGACCCCTGAATTTCCCTGATCCTCTGGACAGACAGAGCTATTGCCTTGTTAGAACAGAACAGCCTTCCCTTGTTTGGAGACCATGCAGAGATCTGGCGGAGGTTCACGCCTCCCAAAATGATGCTTGTCCTGTCTAGAATCTGCCCACCCTCTATACCTGTTGCCTCTAGAACAACTAGATACAATCGTAGCATAATGTAAACAGGCATATTCTTGTTCTGGGAGGAAATACTCAACAGATAATCCCAGGGCCTGGCTAACATGTGCCAGTAGGAACAGAGGAGTATGCTGGGGAGTGTATTTTCAAGGTATGGGGCCAAGGAGTGGTAGAATAATGAGGCTGGATGGGGGAGATATAATTAACATGGGAGCACTGTTCATCACTCAGGATTTAATATCTTACTAACCTGGTCCTGATATACTGTGGGGATATTTTCTTGAAGCTTGGACATGAATATGACCTATAGTAAATTGGATAAATATGCAGGAATGGCTTTGGCAGAGTATCCAGGTCAGAAGTCTTAAGAATATTAGAAATTCTAAATTATTTTATGAGCCTAGAGAACATACTATCTGATCACGTTCCTTAGGCAGGTCCAAAGAAAACACTTAACAAGGTAATACAGAATTCCCTGGTGAGGGGAAACAGGCTGCGCTTGATAGGAGACACTAGGTTCCCTAGTGTCCATAGACATGAGAGGATTCTAGAATACAGAGGCCAAGTGGTAGCACTTAGTCAGGGGCAAGCTGGATGTAATTATCGTTAAGGGCCCGAGCGGCACTGAGAGTGCTATGACCCGCAGACGTCTGTGGCAGTGGCTAATACATCATGGGACCACCAAAGATGGACAAGAAACCAGGGGGCTAACTTAATTGTGACCTTCACCTCTGAGGGGTCTGAGCCTTCAGTTGCCTTGCCCTTGGACTGTGATTGCTCCAAGTGCATCTTCAGCATTACTTATAAGGCACGAAGCAACAACAAACACCCTCATATATTCCTTGAGTTCAAGATAAGTTCCTCCCTGTCACCATTATGTAATAGCAATGATAGCGCCTCCTTGACTCTGTGACCAGTTAATTTTTGTCCAGATTTATTTGAGGTTTAATTGACATAGAACATTGTATAAGTTAAGGTGTACAATGGGGTGACTTGATGCACATGTATTCAGTGACCCAGAGGGAAGGGAATTTGAACTATACTCTTATCGGTTGCCTCTGAAGCATCGCCTCACATCATCTTCCAGCTCTTTCCTGTGGGCTTTGACTCACTTCGCCCTGACAGTGGCTTATCTCAAATATGCATATGTCTGCCCATCTTTTCCTTTCTGCTCCAGGGCTTCTCCAAGGCCACCTAGCAGGCAGGAGATACAGGTAGAAGGGCGCACAGGCTTGTTCAGTCTGGAAGTGGCTGCAAGTGAACTCCTCCTAGGGCAGTCCTTAACTTGGAGTGGGAGCCAGTGGAGAAATGCTCTCCTTGTCTTCGCACAGACAATTCTAACAGCTTTCTAGTCATGTTCAGAGAGTCTGGCAAGATTGAGTTCCAGTTGCCCACAGCAATGAGCATCATTCAGTAAGTTGCCCTCCTACTGGTTCACGCTCCTTTCCGGTTTCACCCTCCGTGGTCCTTTACTTCTCCTGCTAATTAAATTGTCTCTCTACAGGTCCTTTTGTGATGCTCTGCTTTTGGGAGGAACCCTGGTTCAGACAAGTACAGTTGGTTTTGTACGTGTATATGTGTGTGTGTGCACGCACATGCGTGTCTGTCTATGTACCCATCCATCCATCCATCCATCCGACCATCCATCCGTCCCTTCAACCACAGATTATAAATAAGAGGCTTAGCATGGTAGAAATAATTGCTCGGCACAGTCTTAGTAACTGGTAGAGACTGAGTTCATCTGAAGCCAAAACACGTGCTCTCCTTCCTTAATTATACTACCTTCCCACCTTTGAAGATGAAATCAGTAGCCGTTAGCTTATCTTTCGAAGTCCTTTGTGATCTGACCCTCCTGGCCTGTCCATAGGGGTTGTTCATAATTCACCCGTCTGCAAGTTATCATGTGAATGTGCTCATTCCTTTGCCAATAAATTTCTTTCCTCTCCCTGTGTTTTACTGTGGGGAGATGCATCCCTCACAGTCTATTTGGAAAAAGCATACTTTTTCTGTTTCTTTTCTAAGTTCAACTCTTCTTGCTTTTCTTTTTTCGGTTGTTGTTTGTTTGTTCATTTCTGTTCTTAGTTTTTGTATTTCTATTTCAGGATTTTTTTTTTTTCCATATCACAAATGCTTGTTTGAAGATTTTAAATTGAGTTTGGAATGTTGTGTGGTATACCACTTCAGCAAAAGGAGGGGGAGGGATTTATCAGCTGAAATGTTTTTTATTAGCATTTTCTGATTTTCACAGTTGTTTTTCTGTGTCTGTGACCTGCTTTTTTTTTTTTTTTTTTTTTTGTATGTCTGTTCATTCCCTTCTTGAAGAGTTCTACAGCACCCTCCTCTATGCTGTAGAACTCTTATGGATGGTGTTGGGGGTGGGGCGTGTCTTGTTTCTCTTTCATTTCTGTGGCATCCTTAATTCTTTTCTTAGTCCCTTCTTTCTCTTCACTCCCGTATTCCCAAGGGTGCATCTCCTCCTGTCTGGTTTGCCCTCAGAAGCTGTGCTTCTTCGGGTCTGCCATTTCTGTCCAATCCCTTCTTTCCTAGCTAGTGCTTTAAGGTACACGTTCTGGCCTACGTGTATGTGGTCTTTTGGCTTTTATTTTGGATACTTTCAGAGCATGATCGTTTTCTTGCTTTGTCTAAGTCCTCGGTGCTCTTCTGTTCTTTTCAGTGTCTCTTAAGTGTCTGTCCCTGTCTCCAAAGCTCCAGACTTGGCTGCGGGGGTGGTGGGAGCTTGGTTGGAATTGGGTCTGTTTTTCTATTACAGGCCATCTGAAGGTTGTATTCCCCCACCCTTCTTTTTGAAGATTTTATTTATTTATTCGAGATAGAGGGAGAGGAAGCAAGCAAGAGAGAGCACAAGCAGAGGGAGCTTAGGGAGAGGGAGAAGCAGGCTCTCCACTGAGCAGAGAGCCCAATGTGGGGCTCTATCCCAGGACCCTGAGATCAGGACCTGAGCCGAAGGTAGATGCTTAACCAGCTCAGCCACCCAGGCACCCCAGGTTGTGATATTCCTTAGTCCTGCCAAAGGCATGGGTCATATGTGGCTTTATTCCTCTCTTTGTTGGTTTTATGGTGGTTTTGTTTGTTTTTTTGTTTTGTTCTGTTTTTTTTTTCGAGGGTGAACGGGAAGATTTGAAATTAGGCAACTATTATCATCCCCTTACCCAAAGTTTCTCTGTACTTTGAAACAGCCTTTTCATTCTTCTCTTTTTTGAAGTCTTCCCTATAGTTTTCCAGTTTCCATGCTCTTAACTACTTTTACTTCTAATAGTTATATTTTTATATTACATTGTAATTATATATTTGTGTTTCCCCTCCCCCCATCAAACTATGAATGTTTCTAAACCAGCAAACCACATTTCTTTGTTGTGTTACCATAGTACCTACCCACTAAATAGCTTAACTTACTTAAAGCAGAATAGAAACAATCAGTTGATGAATGCCACCTCTATCAGCTGTAAATAATATGAATATTTAAAAATCATATTGATCTTCAGTTTTAAAATTTGAATGTACCATTTACAGTTTTTGAACTGTTCCATTTTAAGTAGAAAATTTAAATAATAATCAGCTTTGTATTGCAATACTAGTACAGTTTAAGATAATAAAAGTACCACTTTTCTCCTACAGAGCTTCTAGTGTTAGTTGATGAATTAAAATTGCAATAACTTTCATATATATCTCTTCTTACCTCTAATACTGATGACTAGTTAAAACTCTAGAATCTAAAATGATTCACAGTTTGTTCTTTTTTCTAAACTATTTGTGAAAAGGTTCTGCAGAATTAATGTTTTTAATGGATTGTTTTAATGTGTGTCTTTCTACCACTCTCTATATAAGACATATTTTATGTGCTGTATGGCTAAAATTCCATACTCACACAAAAGACAAACTTGGGCTCTTAAATGTACAATGCTCAGTTTGCCTGATTAACTTTGGGTGTAGGTGTGCCGGGATTCCATCTTCTGGTCAGTTACGGCTACTTTTTAGCACTTTGCCAATATCTGGCCTGCGCTTTTTCTCTAACTGGTTTTGAAATAAAGAATTTCACGATAAATAATTTAAGGAAACTAGGCATATAAAAATTTAGGCCCTTTACATAGTACTTATTAAATATTCTATTGATAGAAATTTGGTTTTTTTTCTATCCAACTTTTCAAAATATAAACTGTTTTTTTAAAAGAGAGCAATTTCTTCTCAGATGAAGGGATCCATATAATCCATTTGTGATTTACAATATTCCGTTTGGTATCAAAGACCATGATTATTAGACACAAAAATTAGACAAAATGTTGGAAGATTAAGTAAGAGATATATAAAACTTTATTGTAGTTCATGGGATGAAAAAGACTGACTTCATCCAGAATTCTCTGCAGAAAGATAGTTATAATTAGCAGGCATTAGTCAACATTGTACTGCATTGATTTACTCATGTACAGGTCAAAAGGGAAATTTTTTTCTGTAAATTAATTTGTTCAGAAAATAGATTTTAGTTTTCCATATTTTGAAATTAATAAGGAAAAAGAGAAGGGAACAGAAGGGATGGTTGTCTAATATTTGTGTGCGATAAGTAATAGGCATTCTTTTCAATTTTTTTTTATTGAAAGATCATTTTCTTAGTTTTACTATTTACAGGAAAAATTTGAACTCTCCCATTCTGTACTTTGACTATTTTTGCTCTACTCAAAAGAAATACTAAGTAAGCCACATGAAGCTAGAAATGTGGAGTAATTTCTTTGGAAACACTTTAATTTCAGGTGGACATGACAAGAAGACATTTGACCCTACTGGTTTTATCACTGTCACTGGCAAGCCACTCAGAAGATTGGAACAAACCACTCTTTTCTTTTGAGGCAGTGCAGGAGATTTATTGTACCACCAATCAGCTGTGATTGCTGTTTTTAGTAGTATCACTCAGGCAGGTGCTATACCTGTGCCTTTTTATTAAATCCTCAAGGGCCCTGTGCAGTGAGTGCTGTTCTTGTCTTTGTGGTATGGAAGGTGAGACGAAAGTTAAGGGCTTTCTCTGCTTGAGTTTACCTATGTTGCAAGTGGCAAAACTGGGTGTGAGTGCAGATATTTGCACTCCAGAAACAGTTCTACCTAACGTTTTTTTCCCTGACTGATTTTTCACCTTGCTGGAGAAGCACATACCTTGATGGATTCATTTATTTATTTTCAAGTTGGAGGTGGTGCAAGGTCTGTGGGGGTGAGCAGTGAGGATGGAGAGCCGGGGAAGAAAAGCTGTTTTTGTGTCTTTAGAAATTTGTCTATCCTCATTACTTTAGTGTTTTAAGAGGTTACTTTTAAAAGCATGAATCTTTTCTGATGGCTGTAAAGAGTGAACACCCATAAACCTACCAGCTAGCTGGCCTCTCTAACCTTAATATTTTGAGCTAATATCTGTTTTTCAGGAAACAAAGCATTGCTAATTGAGTTGAAGTGTCTGTACCCTTCCGAGCCCATTCTCCTTTCCACAAGTAACCACCATCCTGAATTTAGTTTTTGTCATCCCAGTTATGCTTTTATACTTCTATAGCATAGGTGTATGTCCATAAGTTACAGTAGGTAATGATGTTTTACCTGTCTTTCTCTTTACGTAAGTGATGTTGTGTAACATACACATGTTTATTACCCATAGGTGTGTCCTTATTCCCTGTATTATCCTTCCTTGCTAACTTCATAAGTGAGAGTTGTTTGTAAGGACATTTTATAACTTTTAAAAAGTTTCTTTTCACTGCTGTGTGGTATGCAACTGTATGATTATATAATTCTTTATCTGTTGTCCTGTTGATGGACGTTTAGGTTTTTACATTTTTGCTATCATGAAGTAATATCGACTATTGTATATGTCTTCACATACGTATGTGCAAGAGTTTATCTGGCATATACCTTTGAATGGAATCACTGAGTTGTAGGCATGCACACCTTCAGCTTTATTCAGTATTGCCAAATTGCCTTTGAAATTGATGCCACCAGTTCATATCTCTACCAGTATGACATAGGAATTAATTTTACTTAATTTGCCAGCTCTCAAGAGAGCTGGCAGGCTTTTATCAGGGTTTTTTGTTTTTTTTAACCGATTTGATGGGAAGTAAGGTAATCTCTCTTTTTGAATTAGCAATTCCCTGAGATTGATAGGTTTGATAGGTTTATTGACCTATCATTGACCATGTTGTTTTCCTCTTCTGTGAAATTGTTGGTTCTTTTCACTTGCCCTGTTAAAAATTAGGTTTTCTGGATTGCTTGTCTTTCTGTAAAACTAGTTCTGTATCCTTCATGCCTGTGGTTACATGCCTTGTATCCCTAACTTTCTTTTTTTTTCTTTCAAGTTTTTATTTAAATTCCACATAGTGTTTTTAAGATTTTATTTATTTGTCAGAGAGAGCGAGCACACAAGCAGGGGAACAGCGGGCAGAGGGAGAAGCAGGCTCCTTGCTGAGCAGGGAGCCCAATGTAGGACTCCATCCCAGGACCCCGGGATCATGACCTGAGCTGAAGGCAGACGCTTCACTGACTGAGCCACCCAGATGTCCCTAAATTCCAGTCAGTTAGCATGCAGTGTAATATTCGTTCTGATGAGCACTGTGTATTGTATGTAAGTGATGAATCAGTAAATCCTACAATGAAACTGGTGTCCCTAACTTTCTCCCATCCAAGTACTAACCAGGCCCGACCCTGCTTAGCTTCCGAGATCAGATGAGATCGGGTGTGTTCAGGTTGGTATGGCCATGGACTGTCCCTAACTTTCTTAACAAGAGTTTTCTGGATATAATTTAACCTTTGGTTTTTTTAAAATGACTCAGAAAAACATTTATTGTGCTGTGTTCTGAGAGCAGTGCTGAAGATGTGTGAGACTGTTGGTGTTTCCATACTCAGGTAGTCCTAGACTGCTGTGCCTTTTAGAGCTATTTTGTTTACTATTTATAGTATTTCCCATTTTCTTCCTTTGTTTCTTCTTTCCATTCTCGGTGCTTGCCCTGTATTTCACTGCTGCCTCTCTGCTGTCTGATTTTAGATAAAATTATCTGGGTGAGGCTCTAAAGATTAATGTTGCCTTTTGTGAAGTGAATGCGGGGTGATGAGCCACTTTCCTCAAATCTTAGAGGCCTGTCTTTCTCATTTGGGGGCTTGTATTTGAACTCTCTGGGTGTCAAATTTGCTGAACCTCCAGGTTAGTGTGAACATCACTCCCCTATCAGTAGTGATGATAAGCTTTTGATGGGCATGTGTTATTATAAACCAATGTAAAAGTTATCTCTAAAAATTCTAAATTACAACTTTCCAAAGTCACTTTTTTCTTTTGGGTTTCTGAGTGTTGTGTTGCTGGATCAGTAAAGAAATCTTTCTGATTTTATGTGTTTAGCTGGGACCTTCCATCTCTGTTGACAATGCTTGTTGAATTTTTATGTTCAGAAGACATTTTATGTATGTTTTGTTTTGGGCCACATGGTGTCATATGACCATCCTCCTGCAAGGGAGGCTGTGAAATTGAGTATTTAGCTTCCTGACCTCTCTAGACAAGGAAGGAGGTGGTGGAGACCTGTGTTGTTAGGTGGACCAACATGTAGTGTCTGCCATACAGAGTACTCAGCAGAATAATCCATGTAGATGCTTGGTCAAATAGCACTAAATGCCTTACACCAAAGCAAAATCAGTCCCTGACCTTCCTGACCTTCCATTGTCAGTTCGTACTCTCTTCTACTATTGTCTACCAATCATAAATGACATTTAAAAGCTCTTGAGTCCTCAAAAGTAGACCTTTATTTCTTTGCCCATCTATAATAATGGCGTTACATTATAATTTTGGTTGAATCCATATTCAGCCCTTAGTAGATAGCTAAATAAATATTCATTGCTGAGCTGAATGTTTCATGTTTTTGTTTCTTTCATTATATAAAAAGTTTTTTCCTGGAGTTAAATTACCCCAATCTTTTCATTTATTTAATTTTCTTTGAGACTCTTGAGTGTTCCCACATGTTTTTAACGGCTCTGTAAAACACTTTTCAGTATGATTTTCTGTAGATGTGATAGCCCATGAGCTCTACTTTTTTCCTGATGACATTCCTTCTGGAACCTTCTGTCTTTTTCCATCAGGATTTGTTACCCTCTGTGCAACTTCATAATTGTCATCATGGGCTTTTACTTCATTATCATCTTGGGAATGATGCACTTATTCCTGTTTTCTGAATACTGTGGCTTTTTTTCCCTTAAATATTTCTCAGATCTGAAAATGTCTTTATGATGTTCTCATATGTGTAATAGGTTGGTTTGGTGCAGAATTCTAGATTGAATTGTCATTCGGGAGTTTGAGGTATGTCCCATTATCTTCTAGTTTCTAAGGATATTGATGAGAAGTTTTATGTATTCTGATTCCCAATGCTTTGTATGTGATTTTTTTTTTTTTTTAACCTCAGGAAGGTTTTAGGATCTTAACTTTATCCTTGGTTTGGAATTTTGGAATTTCGTATCTACACAGAAATATGAATTTCACATTTCTGTGTGGATACTATATTTTTTAATTTGTTACGCTAAGCACTGAGCGCACACCTCTTAAAACTCTTTCAGTTCTCCGAGTATTTTTTTAATTATAGATTTGATAATATCTTTCTCTTGGTGCTTTTATTCGTACTTTCTAGAATTATTTTAGATTATTTTGTAACATTCTTATTTTTCTCTCTTATTGTTCATCTCCTTTCATTTTTTACTTTACTTTTGGCCTGTTTCTTTCAATTTATCATCCAGATCTTCAAGACATTTTTTTTTCAGATATTAAAAATTTCTGAACACTTACTTTTGAGCTTATTCCTTTTTTTATTAAAGTAGGCTCCATTCCCAACATGGAGACCA
Organism: Meles meles; assembly: GCF_922984935.1. NCBI lineage: Eukaryota > Metazoa > Chordata > Mammalia > Carnivora > Mustelidae > Meles > Meles meles. The sequence goes on from NC_060071.1 coordinate 121,939,410, forward strand.
GTGTGGGGCTTCAACTCATGACCCTGAGATTGAGACCTCATCTGAGATCAAGAGTCAGCTGCCTAACCAATTGAGCCACCCAAGGGCTCCTCTCTGTCTTTTTTTTTTAATACTTTTATCTTTAAGTAATCTCTACACCCAGCGTGGAGCTTGAACTTACAACCCCATGATCAAGAGTTGTGCACTCAATGTACTGAGCCAGGCAGGCACCCCATCAGTTTATTCCTGTTTAATTGCACCCCATTTGTGTTTTATGGTTAAAATATATTTAAGGATATGAATTATCCTTTCTGTAAAGCTTTGTTTTTCTTGTACCTTGTGCTACCACTCTTTCTTCTGATTTCCTTTTTTTCTTGTTTATATTGATGTCTTGTGTGTTAAGTATTTTTCTCAATTACTTTGTGATCCTTGACTACTAACCTGAGTAAGACACTAAAACACTGCTTAGGAACTTTGTGTGAGGGTAACTTCCCGTGCTAGTTGGAGGCTTATACAGTAGCGTTTGTACTGGGAACCGCAGGTGTCAATATCAATACGACTTTTACTCAAGATTGTCCTTGTCTCCCAAGAAGGATCTTTCAGACTAATATTTGGGGAGCACTAGCCTGCCCCTCTGCTTTTGGAGCGAGCAGGGGATATGTGAACTTCTATTTAATTCTTTGTTTTTGGTCTCCTGCCTCATCCTTGCCCCGTTGGTATATTGGAAAACCCCAAATCTGGTTCTTTTCATCCTCAGTTAATTCTGTGTTATGTGAGTGTGGGGACCTGGGGAGTCATACTCCTTGAAAGGCTTTCATGTTTCATTTCCTTCCTTCCAGTCGGTCCTCTGCTGTCCATAGTTAACATATGCCTTCATATCCCAAGCTTTGTTGGGGTCCCCTGGGGATAATTTAGCTTGCTCATCTACAATAGCTCCTTCTGCAGCCATTTTGACTTGACCTCTTTCCCCTCTCCTGAGTCACTTACCATTCTTGTTTCCTTTCTTTCTTTCTTTCTTTTTTTTTAAAAAAGATTTTATTTATTTATCTAAGAGAGGAAAAAGAGAGTACGAGAGGGAAAAGGGCAGAGGGAGGGAAGCAGACTCCCTGCTTAGCAGGGAGCTGAATGCGGGGCTTGATCCCAGGACCCTGAAATCAGGACCTGAGCCGAAGTCAGACACTTAACTGACTGAGCCATCTAGGTGCCCCCATGATTTTTTCAGATGTGTTCTATCCTATCCTCATGCCTTGTAGCTCAGGATTATAGAATTCTTTGGGTCTTATTAATTATAGAGTGTGTTTCTGTTTCTTGTTTACCTTGTTTGGGAGCAGTGTTTTTGGAAGACTAGGATATCGAAAGGTCTTTACCGTCTTGAAATTGGAAGTCAGTAAATTATTTCATTTCAGTGAATTACAGCAACAGTTAACCTGTACTGTGCTCTTACTGTGTATGTGGCACCCGTGTGTGCATGCCTTATTTTAGTTAATATGTGCAGTGTCTGGTTTGGCCACTTTACCAAGAATTTTTTATATTTTAGCTCTTTCCATCCCACAACAAAATTTTGCAAAGCTGGTACTATTAGTATTCTCATATTCTGATACCATTGAGGATACAGAGATTCAGAAAGAGGCTAAGCAAATTGTCTGAGAATGCATTGCTAGTGAATGGAGTGTGGATTCTAACCTACACAGTGAGGCTCTAAGCCCCTACTGTTCTAGAATGCTCCATGTAATTAGAAGTGTTAAATATTTGTAGAATAAATGTTTCAAAGTGTACTTGGGGTTTTAATTCTTTAATTACGATGAAATTTTTATAGGTATGCTTTTGCTTAGCTATTACCCAGTTGCTACGCTTTCTTAATATGAATTTTAGTATCTTTTTCTTCTCCATTTTTTGGGAGTCAATTTCAATATCATAAATAAGGGCAGCTGAGCAAAGTGGAAAGCCCTTTTTATTTTATATTTTAATTTTTTAAAAATATTTATTTACTTAAGAGAGAAAGAGAGTGTGGGGTGAAGAGGCAGAGGGAGAGGGAGAGAGAGAGAGTCCAGGCAGACTCCCCAGTGAGTGGGAAGCTCCCACATGGAGCCCAATCCCACCACCCTGAAATCATGACCCGAACCAAAATCAAGAGTTGGACGCTTACCTGACTGAGACAGACAGGTGCCTCTGGAAAGCCCTTTTTAAAAGCTAGTATGTTTTTTATCTTCCTTGTAGTAGCTATTAAGATGAAAGGTAATAATAAAGCAAATAATAGGAAAGCAAAATTGAATTTTTTATGTTACTTCCCACAAGGAGTCTATGGGTCGTCAGTTTTTAATTACTGTAGTATTCCTTTAACATTCCCTTTTATAGGTACACAGCAAAGAAAGAAAAAAATCTTTTCCTATGGTTACCTTCTTTTACCATGGATGTTCTGTGAGTTATAAAAAGTCTTTATGCTTATCAACTTACTATTGTTGAGATATTATAGATACTTTAGAACTTGCCTCTTTATCTTCCTGATATGTAGCCCAAATTAAGAACTACTATAAATCCAAAATTAAATACTTCCCTTTATGTTTACTACCCTTTCAGCTACGCTGATATATTTAAGTTATACAGGTAATTAATAACATCTAATCTATATGTAGATAAATATCTCTGGGCATATAAATACAAGCCTGTGTGTGCATATATTAGTGGTTCCCTTTATTAAAAATTATGTTATTCTCTCCAGAAGGGTATTAGGGATACAGTTATCTTCTGTAATTTAATGTTGGCAATAGGCTTTCTTTGATAATAACTAAATTTGTTTAATGGGATTTCTGATTAAAGCATTTTAGTTGCCATCATTTGGCCAACTAAACTATTACATGTTTTTGACAGATTTACTTAGATTTACTACATGTCATTTGAATTTCATTAGATCATGATTTTTTGGTTTTACTATTAAAATTCATCTAGTTTTCACATGCTAAGAAGTTGATTTTCTTATTGCTGTTAACAGAATTATTTAGGCATTATTTTAGGTTTAAGATGCAGTTTCTATTGTAGGGATTTCTAGTTCTCTGGCTGGCATAAAACAGGTCTATTTATAGCTGAGTGGAGTCATATGACTAGTTGAGACCCATGAAATTGATCAGAGGTCACATGTAACACTTCATGCCTTGTGCATTTAATTGTCAGATACCTGTCAGAATGGCTAAAATTTAAAAACGCATGAAACAACAGATGTTGGCAAGGATGTGGAGAAAGGGGAACCCTCTTATACTGTTGGTGGGAGTGCAAACTGGTACAGCAGCCACTTTGGAAGACAGGATGGAGGTTCCTCAAGAACTTAACAATAGAACTACCTATCACATTGCATGCCCTTTTCGTTTTCCCTCCCTTCTCCTATGATCCTCTGAGCTGTTTCTTACACTTCTTGTATGAGTGAAACCATACGATAATTGTCTTTCTCTAACTGACTTATTTCACTCAGCATAATACCCTCCAGTTCCATCCATGTTGATGTAAATGGTAAGATTTCATCCTTTTTGATGGTTGAGTAATATTCCCCCCCTCTCTCTGTGTGTGTGTGTGTGTGTGTGTGTGTGTGTGTGTGTATGTACATATATACATACACACACCACATCTTTATCCATTCATCTATCTATGGACATCTGGGCTGTTTCCATAGTTTGTCTATTATGGACTTTTCTGCTATAAACATTAGGGTGCAGGTGCCCCTTCGGATCACTACATTTGTGGCTTTGAGGTAAGTGCATAATAGTACAATTGCCGGGTCCTAGGAAGGCTCTATTTTTAACTTCTTGAGAAACTTTCATACTGTTTTCCAGAGTGGCTGTACCAGCTTACATTCCCACCAACAGTATAAGAGGGTTCCCCTTTCTCTACATCCTTGCCAACATTTGTTATTTTTTTTTAAAGATTTTATTTATTTATTTGTCAGAGAGAGAGAGAGATCACAAGTAGGCAGAAAGGTAGGCAGAGGCAGAGGGAGAAGCAGGCTCCCTGCCGAGCAAGGAGCCCGATATGGGACTTGATCCCAGGACGCTGGGATCATGACCTGAGCCGAAGGCAGCCGCTTAACCAACTGAGCCACTCAGGCGTCCCTCAACATTTATTATTTCCTGACTTGTTAATTTTAGCCATTCTGACTGTGTGAGGTGGTATCTCATTGTGGTTTTGATTTGTATTTCCCTGATGCCAAGTGATGTAGAGCAATTTTTCATGTGTCTGTTAGCCATTTGTATGTCTTCTTTGGAGAAATACCTGTTCGTGTCTTCTGCTCATTTATTGACTGTATTATTTGTTTCTTGGGTGTTGAGTTTAATAAGCTCTTTATAGATCTTGGATCCTAGCCCTTTATCTGGTATGTCTTTTGCAAATATCTTCTCCCATCCTGTAGGTTGCCTTTTAGGTTTGTTGACTGTTTTCTTTTCTGTGCAAAAGCTTTTTATCTTGATGAAGTCCCAACTGGTCATTTTTTCTTTTGTTTCCATGGCCTGTGGAGACATGTCTAGCAAGCAGTTGCTACAGACAAGGTCAAAGACATTGCTGCCTGTGTTCTTCTCTAGGATTTTGATGGATACCTGTCTCCCATTTAGGTCTTTCATCTATTTTGAGTTTGTCTTTGTATATGGTGTAAAAAAATGCTCCAGTTTCATTCTTCTACATGTGGTTGTCCAATTTTCCTAACACCATTTTTTGAAAAGACTATCTTTTTTCCATTGGATATTCATTCTTTCCTACTTTGTTGAAGATCAGTTGGCCAGAGTTGAGGGTCCATTTCTGGGCTTTCTTTTCTGTTCATTTATTTGTGTGTTTGTTTTTGGGTCAGTACCATACTGTCTTGATGATTACAGCTTTGTAATAGAGCTTGAAGTCCAAAATTGTGATGCCACCAGCTTTGGTTTTCTTTTTCCTTTGGCTATTTGGGATCTTTGCTCATTCCATACAGATTTTGGGATTATTTGTTCCAGTTCTGTGAAAAATGTTGATGATATTTTGATAGGGATTGCCCTTGAATGATTGAATGGTTGCTCTGGATAGTACAGACATTTTAAAATATTTGTTCTTCTAATCCATGAGCATGGAATGATTTTCCATTTCTTTGTGTCTTCCTCAATTTCTTTCACAAGTGTTCTGTAGTTTTAAAAATATGGACCCTTTACCTCTTTGGTTAGGTTTATTCCTAGGTATCTTAATGGTTTTTGGTGCAATTGTAAATGGGGTCGATTTCTTAATTTCTCTTTCTTCTGTCTCATTGCTAGTGTGTAGAAATGGAACTGATTTCTGTGTGTTGATTTTATATCCTGACATATTGCTGAACTCCTTTATGAGTTCTAGCATGAGTCTTTTGGGTTTTCCACAAAAAGTATCATGTCATCTGCAAAGAGTGAAAATTTGACTTCTTCTTTGCCAATATGAATGCGTGCGATGTGATGAGCACTGGGTGTTATATGCAACCAATGAATAAGTGAACTCTACATCTGAAATTAATGATGTACTATATATTGGCTAATTGAATTTAAATAAAAAAATAGAACTACCCTATGACCTAGCAATTGCACTATGAGATATTTACCCAAAGGATACAAAAATAGAGATTCAAAGGGGCATATGCACCCTGATGTTTATAAAGCAGCATCATCAACAATAGCCAAACTATGGAGAGAACCTGGTGTCTATTGGCCAATGAATTAATAAAGTAGATGTGTGTACACACACACACACACACACACACACATACACACAATGGAATACTACTCAGCTATCAAAAAGAATGAAATCTTGCCGTTTGCAACAGTGTGGGTGGAGCTAAGAGGGTATTATGCTAAGTGAAATAAGTCCGAGAAAGACAAATGCCATACGATTTCACTCACATGTAGAGTTTAAGAAACAAAATAGATGAACATAGGGGAAAGGGCCAAAACAAAAAACAGAGAGACGGAAACAAACTATAAGACTCTTAACTATAGAAAACACACTGAGGGTTACTGGAGGGGAGGTAGGTGGAGGATGGGCTAGATGGGTGACGGGGATTAAGGAAGGCACTTGCTGGGATGACCCCTGGGTATTGTATGTAAGTGATGAATCACTAAATTCTACTCCTGAAACCAATATTACACTATATGTTAACTAACTAGTATTCAAATAAAAATTTGAAAAAAATTTTGCCAGTATGACTCCTTTCAAAGCTTTTTATTCCCACTGCTTTGGCAACTGACAGTATTCTAGATAGTGAATACTATCTCTGTGATCCTAGGTACTAGAGTAAAGGAAGACATGGAATAGAACCCCTAGGTCAAACAGTGCACATGAAGAATGAATGAGAAGTAAATTTGTTTTGAGCCACTGAAATTTTGGGGTAATATGTTACTGTAATATAATTTAGATGATTCTGAGTGATAAAACCTCCTCTAGGGAAAATCTTACATGAAGGGATTCAGAATTTTTTAAGACTATAATGCTGCAAAGAATCCACTTTTTTTTTTTAAAGCAGAAAAAGGATACTGACATTTAGCTTTCCATTGAGGGCCAGGATGAGTTGGAGGGTTTTTAACTTTTGGAACACCTCTAAGATACTCCCAGACCAAGCTGGAAACTCCTTAGTTGCCTTGAAGATTTGGAGGGTTGGGGGTGGGAGAGGAGAGGACTTCAGAAATGACACTTTAATTATGAGCAAGAACAAATCTGTTAGATTTGGAGGATAATGACAGTTGCCTGATTCCAAATCTCCATATACATCCCCCCACAGAAAACTCATAGTATTGATTAGAAGCTCAAATAAAACCACTTATGACCCATATCATCAGCTTTGCTGGGAGTTAGGGAGTACCACACCCCAGATTACATCTAAGAAGGGAAGGAAAAACCACACCAAATTCTGGCAGAGCTCTTACTCTAGCAGTCCTGTAAGGGATAGAGTGGGAAAGATAAGTCTTAAGAGAGTCTATGAAAAAGAAAGAGAAAAGAGACAGGGAAAGAACTGTTGATGAGCCAGTAATATTTATTTATAGAGCTGGGACTAAAACAAGATGGGGCCGCACATAGAAGAACAGCATGTAAACCTTAAATTACATTGTGTATATAACTGTTTGTAATTTGTATTGCATAAGAGCACTTAGAGCATAAGTATGTGTACTTGTTTGTTCCCAATTTTAGATTCAATTTCAATTTTACTTGGGGTCACAGCAAAAATCTAGTTTTTCACGATGAAACATCCAGAAACAGAACTAAGAAACCATGCAAACCATGTAAACATCCTCAGATTTAAGCATTTATTTCCAAGCTAAAAAGGTGGTGGGAAAGGGGTATAAAACCTGCCTCCTCAGATTGCTCAGGCCTCTTTTTCTGCTTCAGCTTCCCCACCAAGTATTCTCTAGTTGTTGACATTCTGATATTTCTTGGAAGGATACTGCCTTTTGTATATGGGAAGTGGCTTAGCGATGGCCCGGCAGACTATCTAGAGACATGGACATTATTGGTGTACTTCACATTCTGTTGGTTCAACCTTAGAATATTTAGGTTTCATCATTCAGAGTTAGATCATTACTCTTGCACTCATCATAATCTTATTTTTCTGGGTGAGTTGGCCATATGGTATATTTCATATGACTTAAACCAGTAAATAAGTTTAAGGTCAAGTAATTTCATATACAAATAATTTTCTACATGAGAAAATTGTAAGCAAATAGTTTACGCCAATTGAGTGAGGCATCTCTTACAGTATTTTGAAACACACATACTACATATATATACAAGTTTAAGTACAACTTAAGTCCATATACAGCCTAAGCATATATGTACAGAAGACTTAAATATATATAAAATAGCATAAATATACATTTCCTAGCTCTTTTCATGAAAAGGCCTAGAAGGCAAGATCTTCCAGTAGCAGTGAGCACACGTGGCACCAGGATCTTGGCTCCTAAGACCATTTATCCTTAAAAGGAATCATGGCTACTTGTAAGAGGAAGTAAGTAAATGCTAAAAAGGAAGGAAGGAAGAAAAATAAATGAAGGGGTCATGTCAGGACACAGGAGGCAGCTTGAAGATGCTTCCACAGACCAATTTTGGGTCAATTCTGGGTCAATTTTGCAGGAAAATATGAAGGACAGGAATGAATTTTAAGCCACTGAAAACATGGTAATCCATGAATACTGTGATAATAGAGAGATAGATAGTAGGTAGGTAGACAGGAAAGAAGAAGGGAGGACTCTTAAAGTACAGTGCTAACTGATAAACATAGAAGAGGTGGAAGAGGGGAAAATTATTATTACAAAAATTATTATTGTTGTTATTTGTTAAAGATTTTATTATTTTGTAACCATATAGCAAAGATTGCTTTAGGCAAGAATCATCAATGGATGCTAAATGTAGGTGTGGGAGTTTGATGAGGAACATGATATCTTAATGTCCATGTAGTGTCTCTCCACAGATTGCTTATTGCAGGGGGGGAAGTCAGTACATATATAATTGAGAAACTGGAAAGTACCTTGACTGGGTGATCAAAACTAATGTCACCAGGGTGCCTGGCTGGCTTAGCTGGTAGAGCATGTAACGCTTGATCTCGGGGTTGTGAGTTTGAGTCCCACGTGGGGTGTATAGGCTACTTAAAATAAATAAAATAAGTAAATAAAAAATAAATCAATAAAACTAACATCACCAGTGTGGGACAGACTAACACTGAACACTCTTGGTTGTGACACCATGAGAAGCACACTTCACTTAAGTACTACTCCAGCTAAGCATGCACAACCAGAATCGTGAGCAGACTTCAGACCAATAAAATTCTGCTTAAATAAACAAAAATAATGATCTCTATGGTTCAGAAACACCAGTTTTAGTTTGAGGAAGTCTTCCAGCTTAAACAAGACTAAACGGACATGATAAAATAAATGCAATATGTGATTGTGTGCTGGATTTTATACTCAAGGAGAAAGTGATATTAAAGAGTGTGTTAGATGAGGTTCTCTAGAAAAACAGAACCAATTGTGTGTGTGTGTGTGTGTGTGTGTGTGTGTGTGTGTGTAAAGAGATTTATTATAAGGAATGGGCTCATGTGATTCTGGAGGCTAGCAGATCCAAATTCTGCAAGGGTGGGCCAGCAGGCTGGAGACTGAGGAGAGGTGATAATCCAATTCTAGTCTGAAGGCAGTGTGCTGGAGAATTCTCTTTCTCAGGACAGACTGGTCTCTTTGTTCTATTTAGCCTTTCAACTGATTGTATGAGACCCACCCACATAGTGGAGGACAATCTGCTTTACTTAAAGGCCTTAGATTTAAGTGTTATTCAGAAACACCATCACAGTAACGCCAATAGTAATGCTTGACTATTGACCAAATATCCATATGCCACCTCCTTGAATCATACTTAACCTCCCAGTAAAGACAGTAACAAGGTCAAACTTGCAGCTAATGTGATACAGCTAACCTGTGTACAACAGAAAACTTGCTAACCATTTTTGCAGAAGAGGATTCACAGTTCTTGAATGATGTTTATTTTTCTCCTTGATATCCATCCTTTAAGTTAAATACTATGACATAAAGTCAATAAGTCATATGTTACATGATAAGGGAATAAGAGGGGAGAGAACAAAGATACTTGTTTTATACATGTGCGTGCGTGCGTGCACACACACACACACACACACTCATAACAAAATAAGGAAGAAATACCCATGACAACTGCAGTCTTCACTTCTATAACTGGTCATGTGGTGCCTTCACTCAGGAATGTCCCAGAAAGGAGCTGTGGTGCTGTAACCATCCACTTCCAGCTGCTGGCTGCATGTTGTGTAGAACCATCCGAGCCCAGTCCTGGGTGTGTTTTCTGTCGGCTGATCTTCGGAACCTCCCATGAGGCCACAGGTGCAGGCTGGGAGAGCGAAGGTGGTGTGGTAGGAGTAGGGACCATGGGCATTTGGGCCTCTTGTCCACATAGCTTGTTTGCTTCCGGGGCCTGTTCAGCCCAGTCTCATGTGTACCACTTCCGTTTGATGATGGAGGCCCCTGTGCACAGCTGACTTTCTGAAAAACAATCTGCTTTACTCAGAGTCTACCAATGAAATACCAGTCTTGTCCAAAATACCCTCATAGAAACACCCAGAATAATGTTTGACCATGTATCTGGGCACCATATAGTCCAGCCAAATTAACACGTAAAATTAACAGTCACAAAGAACATCGGACAGTTGACAAATCAGGATAGGGACCATAGAGTGAAGTATTTTATCAGTGTTAAATTTCTGAATTTGATAACTATACTGAGGTACCTTAAAAGCATTTTTAGAAATACCAAAATATTAAGGGACAAAGATGCATGATATGTGCAGACTACTCTGAGCAGATCAGAAAAAATAAGTCATATGTGAGAGTGTGTGCGTATGTGTGAGTATACAACTAAGAGAAGCATGGCAGGACGTTACAAACTGATAATTCTGAGTATGAGAGTTGTCCATTAACAACTTTAGATTTTTAAATCATTTTAAAATAAGAGAAAAATGTAAATGAGCAGGGAGCACTATAATAGTGCTTAAGAGGCACAAAAGCTCTGTGACTTGTATATGTACCATTGTGCTCATACCCTTGTCGTAAAATCAGAGGTGTTAATTGCTTGATTTGGTTTCGGAGAATGGGTTTTACATTTCCTGTTTGAAATAAGAAGAGGAGGGGCCAACAGGAGAGCACGTAGAGCTGTAGACACAACAGGAGAGCACGTAGAGCACGTAGGTGCTGTAGAGCTCTAGTCCCCCGAACTCCTTCCGGAGTACTCCTTGCCCATTTTTTTTCTGAATTGCAGACTTGGTGTCAGAGGATGGTTGAGGTGGAAAAAACACAGTTAAAACTGAGATTGGAGAGGAAGGATTGGACAAGATGGGATGAATTCAGTTTCTTCAGTCCCCAGTGTTCACCTGCATTAAATTAGGCAGTTCACTATGAGTTAAAACTAACATTTTTTGGAAGTAGAACTGTTCTTGAAAAACGAGTTGGCAGTAGCCCCTCTGAAAGTTTCTAGCCCTAAGCACATATTATCACAAACTGATTTGATTCAAAGCAGCTGCATGTAAGTGCTGATAGAAACCAAATTGGCACTATTAGCAGCATGTCGTCTGGAAACGAGAAAAAGGAAAGGGTGTTGATAAAGTTCTTTCTCACAATAGAATCAGGCATAGAGGCAACAATAGAATTGCAGTGGAAAAATGAGGTTATGGCTTAGGAGGGACAAAGTGCTGCTCTATTTTCTTACATCAAAATAAAATCTGACTCTTGGGAATATTACTTTGGACTGTTTGAAAACTACTTTGTATCTTGCCTGGAAGATACAATTTAAAATATGTCAGCAAATACCAAAATAATTTCGGTGGCACTTTGGAATCTGGAGTGTTTACCTTGCTCTGATGGTTTCAGTTTTTATCATGTATAAGTTATCTCGTGTTTTGCTTGCCAGAGTACTGCAGCCTGACTCCCACTGCAAATGAAGGTAGACCTTCAGAAAAAGGCAAGCCGTGCGGAGTGTCAGTAGTGTGGCTCTGTTCTTTGTCCATCTGGATTGAGGTCCAGAGCACGGTTGTCTTTAAACTGTCAGCTAATGATTGGTTACACTAACACTAAATGACTAATACTGAGGGAGCTTACCTCTGAAAATAAGTCTTCTAAAAAACTTCAGCGCATTCCTTTTGATGTGCTTTACTGTTCCCTGAATTATCTTTATCTTCACATTTTTGTGTATATTAATCTCAGCCATAGGACCTGGCCAGGAAATGAAATATTCAAGTTGACGGTTCTTGTAAAGCTGTATGTTTTATTGTAACTGTGAATTTTCAAATAATCTACTATAGTAAAATTCTTTACTGTCCATTGGTCATCTTCATTTGGAAATCCCACAGACATTTCACAGACATTTAATTCACAAAGTTTATCTTCACCAAATGTATATATACCCACACACATCTGCATGTTAAATAATATGTTACCCAATCACATGCAGTTATAGGAAGGACAGAAAAACTTGTAACATTTAAGAATAATGCATTAATAAATACTATGTTTTTATAAAATTGAAGAACAGGTTGCTTGGATGATGTGGGGTAAGATGTACCAGGACGTGTGCATTTTGAAAAATGAGTTTTAGAAGCTTTATATTGCTATTAGAAAATACGTGGCTTTTCTCAAAAGGAAGCATTACCTTTGACAAACAGATATGTGTGCAAAACAGTAACCAAATAAACATCAAGAAAATTCTTGCTGCATCTGAAAATCTCTTCTTTATAACACTCATGTTTAAAAAATATTGTCATGGGAAAAAACCCAAAACGCCAAAGAATACTTTCATGGTTCTTTATAGCTCTCATATTTTTGTATCGAGGTATAATTTACATATAATTTACATATAGTAGAATTCACTTCTACAATTGGCATACACTTTTGAATTTTAACAAATGGACACAGTTCATATTTTGAAAATTGATCTTTTCTTTCACTCCAAGTACTTTATGATTTCATGGTCATTTAGGGATTATCACCTTTTTAAAGATTTTACTTATTTTAGAGAGAGAGTGAGCGAGCGAGAGAGAACATAAGCAGGAACAGAGGCAGAGGGAGAAACAGATGCCCCAGCTGAGCAGGGAGCCAGGATCCCAGGACTCTGGGATCATGACCTGAGCAGAAGGCAGATGCTTAACCGACTGAGCCACCCAGGCGCCCCACAGATTATCATTTGAATTGAAGAGATTGTACTACAGCTATTCAGAATTTCATGATTTTAGTGATTTCCAATGTTTTCACTTCGTGCCTAGTAGTGTTAATACATATTAAGGAATTCAGTTTTCCTAATTTCAGTGCCTTAGCTTAGCCATTATCGTTTCTGGCCTCAACCATTATATCAACCTGTGAGTTGGCTTTGCTGTCTTCGTGGGAATTCCTTTCTAACTCATTTTCCATGCTGCTTCTGCTGCTGGTGGTCTTTCTCAGGTACAGAAATGGTTGTCTTAATCCTCTGCTTAAAATCTCTCATTGGTTCCAATTGCCTTCAGAACAAAATACATAGCCTTTTCTAATCAGAGTCTTTGTGAATTGGTTCCTGCCTTGCGTCTTGCTTGCCTTCTCCCCCTCTCCTTCTTTTGCATTTGCCTGTCTGCACTGCGTGCACATTCCCAGATACGCCACGTTCTCGGTCATCTTGGTGCTTTGGTGTGTTTCTTCCGAGGAGCAGGCTTTTTTTTCCATCCATGCCTAACTTCCCCAAACCTTCAGATGTGACAAGGTGTCCCTTTGGTACTCTCTGCCTCATACCTCTTTGGTAGTGCTCGTACTGTGGGCTTCTTCACTGCCCCGCGTGCCTCCGCCAGACCCCCGCGCTGCTTGGCATCGGGGAGGATGTCGGCTCTGGTGTCACCACTGACTGGCACAAAATTGGATTCAAGTAAGCATTTAGAATATTTGTTCAATTAGTAGACTGTGTAGTTATATGTAGAGTATGATGGCTGCCTAAAACCTACGATAGAGGTAGGGAGAAGAAAAATGTCTTATCCCGGCAGTGGGCCCCAGAATTCCTTGCATGGGAGGAGCTGCCCTGCCTTGACATCAAGCCCACTTAGGGATGTGAGTGTGGCTGTTAGCTAGGGCTGAGGGGTCGGGAGTGGAGGAAGCTGCTTGATAGGACACTAGGGAACTGATTTGTTGGTTTTGCTTCTAAGAGAAGGAGAGAGAGAAAAGGTGGAAAGGGAGGAACTGGAGAGATAAAGACCCCCACAGGGCTGGAAGATGGTGAGAAAGGTAGACTGTTCGTATTTCCAGTTCCCCTTTCGTGTTGCCCTGTGTGCCAGTCCTCTGCCTTTCTCCGGAAATCTTCACTGAAGCCTCTTCTACTCAGGAGTGCTTTCTGCCTGTGTTCTGCCTGTGTTTGTTACTGTCTTTTCTAGAACTCAGAGGAGGACCCAGTGGTCATGCCTGCATTGGTGTGGTATGGAGCAGAGGTGGTGCCTGAGAATATCAGCTCTCCTGGGAGCTGTTAGAGGCCTGGGGGGAGGGGAGGCTCTGGACTAGCACAGGCCCTGGCTCTGCCAGTTTGAGTCCTGTCAGTCTGGAGCCAGCAAGCCCCAGCTAGTGACTAGGATCCTACGCAAGAGAAGACTGGAGATGAAGGTACGGAAGGAGAGTGGTTCGTGTTGAGGATGGTGGGCTTATAACTGCCCCTGCCTCTGAGACTTTCCCTCTTGTAGGTCATGATAGAAGAAGAGTTTTTGAAAAGGAAAATGGGGGCGCCTGGGTGGCTCAGTGGGTTAAGCCTCTGCCTTTGGCTCAGGTCATGATCTCAGGGTCCTGGGATCGAGCCCCACATCAGGTTCTGTGCTCAGCAGGGAGCCTGCTTCTCCCCCCACCCCCTGACGCCTGCTCTTTGCTTACTCTGCTCTCTCTCTCTTTCTCTGTCAAATAAATAAATAAAGTCTTTTAAAAAAATAAAATAGAGGAAAATGTCTACAGTATTGTGCCATGATCTTATTCACACCAGTACTTGGAAATTAGAAGTCAATGTTGATTTCTTTAATGGTGAAGGTGCTAGAAAGGGGAAGGTGAAACTAATTGCTGAAGAATAGGGAATTTGAGCCAGGACTGAAACTCTTTGCTTTACCAAAAATGGGAACTTTTTTATTAACTCGTTAGGTTTTGTTCCCCCCCCCTTATTTTTTAATTGATGAGATAATGTCTCAGCGAGGAAGACAAACCTGGAAAGTGCCTGCAAGTTGGATAAGTGTTTTTTGTGGACAGGACTATGGTGTTTAAGCTTTCTAAGCTGATGTTCTATAGCTCACAGATGTATAATAAATTGTGGCTTAATTATTTCTGTTTCAGCTGCAGCAAGCTCTTTCCCTACTTCCTATTGCACTCGCAGTTGAATCTCACAGTGCTGCTTTCTGTAATTGTTCTCCTTTTCTTCCGAGATGAAAACAGTCACAGAACCATTGACAAGGTCACAGTACACGGCTGCAGTGTCTTGTAGATACTGCTCTTAATGAGGTGTTCCTCGATAGTGACAAACAGGGTTCAATGCTGGATCATTCTGTTAATTGCGTTTCCTCTTCATGCTCTGATTTCATGCATATAGCTGTGATTACGGTCTCAGAAGACTGCTTCATCAACCCAAATGACACCTTACCACTTCCGAGTGGGACGTAGAAGCAACTACACAAAACACTTGCGTTTGCTTGATTAGTGCATTTTTTTCCTTTGGGGTGAGGGTCTCGAGTCAAAATTGGGTTGCTGGGTAAATATGGCCTTAGGACAATGGGAGTTGGTGTGTGCTCTGTGAGTGAAAGGCTTAGTAAGGCCATCTCTGGGATAGGGGTGTTGCTTCCTAGGGGACCTGATGTTTGAAGCTGGTAATCAGAATGTCCCTTGGAAAGTGCTAGAAACACATTACCCAACTTGGCATTCTGTTTTTTAGTTTTCATTTTTTTCTGGTCTGTCTTTTGTTATCCATTCTTTAAATATTTTAGTTCTTTTGATTAGCATAGTTCAAGTTCTGCTTGAACTGATTTTTATCTCATAAGGTGACTTTGTGTAGATCTCATTTCATCCCCCTGTACATTTTAGCCAAGCTGGTTTCTGAGGTGTTTTTCTCTTACTTCAGTGCACTGCTTCTCTGATGCTCCCTTTGGAGACCACTTGTGTCTAGTAGAAAGGCTATATATAATCTTTTTTTCCAGCCTTTACATCTCCTTATTCTTCACTCTGTCTCTTAATCCTTTTCTCTAACCCTTTCTATCTTGGACCCCATTATTTATCAGTTCTGACCTTCTCTCTCATATGACTGCTAGGTTGGAAAAATATTTCATATGATTCTTTCCCATTTTCACTCTATTCCTTCCTTCCTTTCATATGCTTAAATAGAATTATCTGTATCCACTGTTTTTAAGGATGTTGTTTTGTTGATCTGCCTCCATCCATATACCCTGACCTCCCAGCCGTGACTTGAGGATAAAACCTATGACTTGGGAACAGCCAAATGGAAGAGATTCTTAGGGCAAGGTACGGGTAGTTGGGGGTGCTGGAGGGTAATGTGGAACTTCCTGCTCTCTCAGGGAGCGCCACCATCCCCACACCTGTGTATGTGCAGCAACCTGAGCTTCTCAGATCCACTGTTCAGGGGTTTTCCTGGAGGTTTCTTGATATAGGCATGACTAGTTAAATCATTGGCCATTGGTGATTAAGTTAATCACTAGCCTCTCTCCCTTCGAGGAAGGAGGCAGAGGGTGGATGGGGCTGAAAGTCCTAGGTCTTTCTAGCAGCTAACCCCCATCGTGAAGCTATCTGGATCCCCTTAGCCCCCAGTCTTCTCAGCATACTGAGACACTGTTACCACTCTTGACAGTCCTAAGCTTCAAGGTGCTGTGTGCTGGGAACCTGGACAAAGACCAGATAAATATTTTCCATTGTACCATGTTTGACTGCATTGGTAATGCAGGGTTTTGGGGGGCATTCTTTCTTTGGATTCTATACACTGTTCATTTTTTCACTTTTTCTCTGGCTCTTTTCTTCCTACATCCTCACTCCTGGTTTTCATCAAGACTTGCCCTTCTTTCTGTGTTGTCTCCCGAGGGCTTTCTTCTTAAAGTGTTTGCTCTTCTAATAACTTTTTTTCTCCTCTGCCCTTCAAAGTTCTCTGGGATCCCTGTAACAAAAGACAAATGAACAAGAGAAAAGCATGTACATTTATGTAGCAAATTTTATGTGACATGGGAGGCTTCATAAGGAAATGAAAACCCAGGAGACATAAACTTAGCATTTTCATGTTAGGTTTGATGGCACGGAAGGTCATAGAACAGGGGTATGGGAGGGCAAAGGTATGAGGTAAGTGTAGTAACCTGGGAGAAACTTACTAGCAAGAGACCTGTTTGTTCAGACTCCTCCCTGTGTCTACAAAAATAGGGATGCTCCTTTCTATGGGCCTGGCAAGGGGGCCTCTCATAGGAAAGTGTTATGACTTACTTCAGGCGGAGGTCAAAACTCCTTCCTTTAATAGTGAAGGTGCTAGAAAATGGAAGGCTGCTGAAGGTTCCTTCAGTTTAAAATATTCAGTATGCCAAGGGCTGTGTTTGGCAGGTAGTGTGTTCTAAACCCCATCAGCATGCTGCCAATCTTCAGTTCCTTGTCTAGAACTGTCTACATGGCAGCCTTTTTGGGATGCCCTGCCATCACTCCAAAATCAGTGTTGAAACCCCAAAACTTCCCCTTTCAATCTTCCCTTTCAACTTCCCCTTTCAACAAAATTCATTAGTAACATAACCATTTAATAGACTTTCATTTCTTGTACTTTTTTTTTTTAAGATTTATTTGTTTGAACATGAGAGGTACACATGTGCAAGTGGGAGGAAAGGGAGCGGGAAAGAAGCAGACTCCACACTGTGCAGGGAGCCCCAGATGGGGCTCGATCCCAGGTCCCTGAGATCACAACCTGAGCTGAAATCAAGAGTTGGATGCTGACTGAGCCACCCAGGGGACTCCATTTCTGGGGCCAGTTGGGGAGGGGGAGAAACAAAGTTCAATTTATTTATCTTTGAAAGTAGGGACCCTGCCCTATTTGCTTTTGTGGTCTCAGCACCCAAGTCAGGTGTTTAGCACATGTTTCTTGAACTGGATATTGCAGTGATTCTTAGGCTCGTCCTTTCCTCTTTATTCTGGTTTCTACTCAGACCAGATTCTTGTTAACACACATCTAGTTGATTGCATTAACCTCTCCCCCTTTTAGCTCTCATCTTTCCTTGCTGCCATCCACGTGGCACACTATTGCCAATGTAATTCTCTAAAACCTTGTCAGGAGCCATTACCGCTTATGGATTCAAGTCAAACTAATTAGTCTGGTGTTCTAGGTTTTGAATCAGCTAGTTTCGTGTACCCATTTGATGTAGTACTTTTACTGTTTTTCCCACATAAGCCCATCATAGCTAATTAGGACAATTCTCTTACTTCTGTACTAGGAAAGTACTTATTCCGACTTACGCTTTTGCTCCACATAGTCTTCTAGCCCAGAAATCCCTAGCCTTTCTCACATTTTCAAATCCTGTTTCTTAAAGACCTAGCAGCTGGCTCAGGTGTACACAGGTACCCAGTGAGTATTTATTTGTTCAATGAGTAAATTAGAACTTATATTCTCAGTGAGCATTTTTAAGTAGTTTTATGTGATAATGATATTCCACTTATTGTCCATAGACTCCATAATCCTTTCTAATAAATTACATTTCTTGTAGCTTATTGCAAGTTTAATAAATGATTAATCCATTGAATAAAATCTGGCATATGAGTACCTCACTCATATGCTAACAACTTACTTGAAATGGCCTCAGAAGCATTATTCTTCTTTATTTCTACTTTAATTGTAAAAGTGCTTTAAATTAAACCTTTTCTTAGCTTTAATACAAGTGAATTATTGGATCTAATCAAATGATTTCAGCACATGCTCTGAGCAATAATATTTGTGCAGCTTTGCAGAAACTATGGCAACAGAATGAAAAATGTGTTTTTCCTGATTGTTTTCCTCCATGAGATTGGGAAGTTCTGACTTAAACATATCAACTTAAAAGAAATGGTCATACGTGGAGATGCAACATGGGGGGGTTGGGGGTTAGGAGAAGAATAAATGAAACAAGATGGGATCAGGAGGGATACAAACCATAAGAGACTCTTAATCTCACAAAACAAACTGAGGGTTGCTGGGGGGAGGGGGGTTGGGAGATGGGGAGTGGGGTTATGGACATTGGGGAGGGTATGTGCTATGGTGAGTGCTGTGAAGTGTGTACACCTGGCGATTCACAGACCTGTACTCCTGGGGATAAAAATACATTATATGTTTATAAAAAATAAGAAATAAATAAAATATTTAAAAAAAAGAAATGGCCATAGATAATATGCATTACAAATTACCTATTATGGTAGAATTGCCTAGAAAGTTGGCTAAGAAGCTGTTTATCACTCATAGGTTTATGGCTCAAATCCTGGGAGAAAACATCAAGGAATAACAATTGTAATCTTTGGTGGGGATATGGGAGGTTTTCAAGGTCTACTTCAGGCCTATTTATATTATCTATTTTTTTTAATCCACAAACCTGGATTATTTTATAATAATAGTAGAACAAGCAACAAAACTATTTAAATTTGGGAGAAAAGACAATTATCTGTTTTTTCTAAATTTCTTACTTAAAAAATTATATCGGCCATATTTTTCTACATAGCACATTACCATATTATTTGAGGAGCCAAAGGAATCCAGTTGTAGTGTTAAAAAACCAAGTACTTTATATTCATTGTGTAAGACAAGATTTTTCCTTTAAGAGCTATTAATAATTCGAACTATTTTCTAAAGAGAACCTGTTAAACGTTGAAATTCATTTGAGTTTTGGCAAACATTTTAAAAACATTTTAAAAAGATCCATTGACTTCTTATAAAAGAATTTGTGAAATTCAGCTTTAAAAGTGATTTCCTAACCATGAAGAATACTTTCTAGGATAATAACACCAATGAAGAAGTAAAGGATTTTCAATGGGGTAGTTTCTAATATTTTAATAAGAAAAAAATTAGTAAAAACTGCTTTAGGAAAGCATTACAACTCCTCATACCTATCTTTTTGAAATGAATAAACTGAATAATGTGTTGATGTAAAAAACTATAAATGCTTTTGATGAGAAGAGACTGTCTGAACTGATTAACTGTAGAGATAGGCCTAACGTAGACCTTGAGAAGTTTAAAAAACATTTTCTTTGTTTTAATCCACGCTTAATAATATTTAACAACTCAAGAGGTGTAGGCATGACAATAGCTGCCAGATAGAACAATTGACGTGACAGCACTATTATGTACCAACTAAGTAGCTCTAGTCTAATTTGTTGATATTCTTTGGTATTATTTTATATATTTTTGAAGAATTTTCATAAGGTCTTGTTTCTGTGGGAAGGAGTTTATCCTTTTAGTTGGGAATTAGGAGTTGAGGGTAAGGTTTTGGTGCCACGTCGTTCTAGCCAGAAATCCAGAAATGCCCAAACTCTGCTCAGCCAATAAACTCTTACTGTCGGAGTCATGAAGGGACCATCTGCAAGAAACAGTAGCTCATGGGACTCAAGAGGGCCACCTGAATAAAGGCTGCAAACCGCCAGCACATTCGTGTAGAACTCTCCTTGAAAGTGCCTTGGTGCAAGTAGTTCAGGCTTAAGGCCTAAGTCAGGACTCCTGCTTCCCTCTCAACCTCATCTGATCACCATTTAGAACCAGCATAGGTGTGTGAACTAGAAGATTGGAGGGGAGAACAAACAAGTAAGTGAACACCCAGTCCCAGAGGAACCTCTGGCTCTGCTCTGTTGACTGCTGTATACCTTGTCCTCAGGAGAAATTTTCCAAGACCCCCAGCAGGTGCCTGAAGTCACATATAGTACCAAATGTCAATATACTATGCATTTTCCTAGACATAGATACATACCTATAATAAAATTTGATTGATAAATTAGCCACAGTAAGAGATTAACAACAATTATAACCAGGACAGTCAAACAATATACTGTAATGAAAGTGTAAATATAGTCTCTCTCTCTCTCTCAGACTGTCTTACCGTACTGACCTCACCCTTCTTGTGATGATGTGAGATAATAAAATGCTTTCACAACGAATGGAGCAGAGTGATGTGCAGGCATTGTAACACAGCGTGACCTTCTGAGGGCGCAGCAAAAGGAGGGTCCTCTGCCCCTGGCTGCTAGTGAACTGCGGGGAACTGAAGCCTTGGGTACCGGCACCTGTGGGAGGTGAAGCTGCGGATAAGGAAGGACTTCTGGAGAGTGAAGGGGAAGTCCAGGAGAATGGCCTTTGGTCCACTGTGGCTCAGGCCTGCCCAAGAGTTTGAGGCAGGAACACAGACCCTGTGTGGAGACTGTAATTTTAACACAGTGACACACCCTGCCCCCCTCCACCATCCTGCTAACTGTGCCCAGTCAGGATTTTGGACTCCTGCATAATTAGGTTAGTAACTTCTCTTACCTGTGGAGAGAACTAGACAGGAGAGGAGGGTGGGCAGAGGTTGGCCTGGCCCAGGAAAAGGAGCTCCTGCAACCACAATAAAGTGGCATTTATTTTCACATACGAAGGAAAACAATGGACAATCCTGTCTCTCAGTTGTAAAGGCTTATTTCTGGTACATTCTGGCCCCTGGCGTGGAGAAGCTTCTCACCATCTGATCAGTGTACATTTTGGACTTCGCTCCCTCATGTAATGACTCAGAAATGCAGATTTCTGTAATTGACTGATGTTTACTTCACCTCCAGGGTGAAACACAGTATGTAAATATTTTAAGTCTTGTTCTAATGAATGTTGGTGGTGTTTCTGGGAAGTTTGAGCTCTTAATCTGAGGTTAACAATTTAATTAAGAGAAATGTAGTTTATTTTTAGACTTTCATGTTCAAAGACTTCTACTTATTATAACAAGTGATAGCACAGAAATGAGAACCATTTAGACACCTAGACTCATAAGCTCGAATTTGTGCTTGTCAGTGCTGAAGATTCTATACAGTAATCCTATTTACCATTTGTTTTTATGTGTTTTGTTGTTAACACAATGAAAGAGATCTTTATAACTAATAAATTTCTCCCCCATGCCTGAATATTGGTAGAGCTTCCTACTGATCTGTTTCCATATGTCTGATTACTCACTTTACCTAACAGATGTAATGTAAAAGAATTATTGGGTATTAAATTGAAGACCCCTGAGATGATCTATCAGATCACCTTTTTCATTTTATTTTACTCTTTGAAGTTAACTTGCTAGGGCAGCAGTTAAAGTAGAAACTTTGTAATTGCAGGGGAAGAGAACCTTTCCCTCCTTTTCTTCGAGGTTCTTTGGCTGGCCTAATAATTAAATTGGCATAACACAAATTAATGGGGGGAAAACATTTAATTTTGTATGTCCAGGAGCCTATAGAAATATGAGACTCAAAGAAGTCACCAAAGCAGTTAGTTTTGTGATAAATTGGTAAGACTGAAGCATTTGGGTTTGAGATAGCAAATTAGTGAGGAAGTAACAAAGTTTGTTTATATAGATTTCTGGGCCCTAAATGCTCTATTTCTGGTAATAAAGATGCCTTCTACCCTCCTGGTACAGGGAGTATACCTTTCAAATGAGAGACTTGTTTCCTGCTTTCAGGATGGGGGGCAAAAGAGGTCAGTGTCCTTTTTCTGGCTGTTTCTTAAGTAACTTTATTTCGAAAGGATCAGCATGCTGTAGTGGCATATTAGGGGTGGCATATTCTCCCTTTCATCCTGTTGACTGTATGCGGGAAGACTTTTGTTTCTCGTAATTTCGGAAAAGACCCCCTCCTGGAGAATTCCTTTGCAGAAAACAACTGTAAAACCTGGATTTAATATAAAAAGCAACTATTTAAGGCACTTGTGAGTGGACAGAAGCAGATAGGCTCTACTGGGGAGTACATATTTGGAGGAGGGAAGGAAGGGAGCTATAAGGAGTAACTTCGCCTTTTCACTGATTTTAGCTTCAGGCTAAGTACAGTCTGTGCTCTGGACTCTGGTGGAAAAACAATTTCTCTGGCCGGAGACACTAGAAAACTGAAACCAGAGAGCCCTGATCACTGAAGATGTAGAGAAATCCCAGAAGAAGAAGAGCCAGAGGAGGGGGAGTCCTTTGTGAGCTCACTTCTCTTACTGACCTTGGAGCCATGCATGAGTACAACAGACCAGAACAGCTCAGCTAAATACAAAAAAATCTGAACTGGACTGGAGCTGCTGCCTAAGAAGAAGAGTTGACAGTTCAGGCCAACCCAAGATATTTGCCAGCTAAAGAAAAGAAAAAGCTCTCACTGGAGAAAAAAATGACAATTTCATAGTCTTCACAAATTAACATTTCTGCAAGCCATAATTACCCTATGTATGGAGAATCCACAACATGGAACATATCTGAAGAGGAAGATAATCAGCTGAGTCCCGCCCTGAGATGAATGGGATATTAGGGCAGTAGCAAACAAAAGTTTTAAAGCAGCTGTTATAATATGCTCAGTGAAATAAAATGTCATGCTCTTGGTGAGTAACAAAACAAGAATAAATAGAAACAGTGGGAAAGAACCAAATGGAAGTTCTAGAATTAGAAGATAGAATAGTTGAAATAAAAATTCAGTAGATGGATTTAACAGCTGAATAGAGGCGCAGAAGGAAAAGTATGTGAACTTGAAGATAGAGCAATAGAAATTAATTTGAAGAACAGAGAGAAAATGTATTGGAGCAAAAAATGAACAGTTTCAGGGACCTTTTAGGTTGTATTAAACAATCTAACGTGCACTGAAATGGAATCTCAGAGGACAGAAAGAATGGGATAGAAAAAAAATTTTTGAAAAGTTAAAGCAGAAATTACCCAAATTTTGTGAAAAACAAACTGACAGATACAAGATACCAGTGAATACCAGGCTGACTGAACCCAAAGAAGTCTACATCGGGACACATCATGGCAAAACTTTGGAAAGCCAAAGATAGAGAGCAGATGTTGAAAGCAGTAAGAGAAAAATGATAACATTTCAAATACAGGAGCAATGATCCATTTAATGACTGACTTCACCTCAGAAACCACAGAGGCCAAAAGAGTGAAAGAACATGTTTAAAAGTGCTGAAAGGAAAGAAAAAGGCCTGTCCTCCCAGAATTCTTTATCAAAGGGAAGTTTCCTTCAGAAATGAAGAGGATTCCAGAATTAGTGGTGCCAGTGACACAACTGGGAGTAGACAAAAAACCATGGATGTGTAGCCTTTAAAAGGGGAAGTTTTATGGACTGTACCTCAATGAAAAAATTTAAATGAAGGCAAAGACTTTTTCAGATAAAAGAAAACCTGAAAATTCTGCACTACAGGCAATGTCAAAGGAAGTTCTTCAAGGCTGAGAAAAACTTATAACTGATAAAATTTAGGATCCTTGAAAAGATAAATATGATCAAAAATGATAAATGGGAAAGCCTCTCTCCTCTTATTTTCTTTATAAATCATATAAGTTGTGCATATATAGCATATTTAGAAGATACTAGCTCCATTTAATATGTATCTGTATTCCATGAAGAATGATAGCAAAGTTTCTTTATTTTTAGGGAAATGGTACAGTATTAATTATAAGAGGACTGTGAGTAATTAAAGATGTATACTATAATCCTTGGGGCAACAACTACTCTAATAATGGAAAGAAGTAGAGCTAAAATCCCAATGTGAAAATTGAAATGAAATCCAAAAAGCATTTAAATGGTATTTTGTTGTTGTTGTTGTTTTAAGTCAGAAAAGTAGGAACATGGGAACAAACAATAGAGAAGACAAGTTAAGGGGCGGCTGACTGGCTCGGTTGGAAGAGCATGCGACTCAGTCTTGGGGTCATGAGTTCGAGTCCCATGTCAGATGTAGAGATTATTTAAATAAATAAAACTTTAAAAAGAAGAAAAAAGGAAAAAACAAGTTGGAAACAAATAAGAAAATAAAATGTTGACCCAAATCCAACCATCTCAACAATTACATTAAATTGTTAATAGATTAAATTCAATGGGTATAGAGTTTGTTTTGCAAAATTAAAAAAGTTCCAGAGATCTGTTGTAAACATATATGTTGTAAACATATAATTAACACCACTGTATTATACACTTAAAAAGGGCTAAGGTGGGAAATTTTATGTTATGAGGTTTTGAACATAATTTTAAAAAATTTTAATTACTCATTTAGTTAAACTTTGGAAGGATACTGAAATCACTTATCCCTCTGAAACTTTTAATTCTAGAAGTTCCTAGTTGGGTCTGTTTTTCTTGAAGTTGTAGACCCAGAGCATTGTTTATTTACAAACACTTATAATAATGCTTAGTGGCATAGCAATCTCTGTACAGATTTAACTCAATGAACCCTCATCATAGCCCTATGAGGTAGGTATTATTTTATTTTCAGCCATTTTATTATGGGTATTTTCAAATATACAGAGAATTTGGAAGAATGACATGTTGAACACTCTTAGACTCACTATCTAGATTCTGTAATTAACATTTTATCTTTTTGCGTTATTACATATCTAGCCATACTTATATTTATCCATTAATCCATCCTATTTTTTTAATGCATTTCAAAGCAAATTGCAGACATCAGTATGCTCTGAGGGCAGTTATTTTTATTATCCTCATTTTACATTAGAGGGAACCCAAGACACAGAAAAGTTAACTAATTTATGTAGGGTCACATGGCTTTTAAGTGGTAGAACTAGGATTTGGGCCAAGCCTGTCTTGACCACATCTACAGAATGATGGTTCACATAATATTAATATAATAATTAATAATATTAATGGGTATTACCATAAAAAATAATTTTGTGATCCAATAAATTTGACACATACAGTATTTCAGTTTTGAAGATTCCCGTGCAGATTTTCATCTGTGCAGTTAAGCAGTAAAGCAACCCGATTAACTTTGTTTAAGCCAACCACTTCAAGTTTATTTGACTTGAAAGCATGTTTTCCACCCAAATATAACATCTATTAACATCTTGTAGGATAAGACCAGAATCAAAAGAATATACTTTGGAAAATACTCCTTCATACTTATCCTAATTTTGTTTATTTAGGACAGAATATGTTTTTAAAGAGTTTATACTTCTTAAACAAATTTTAGAGCTAGCAGAGATATTAGAGTTTATTGAGACCAGTGATTTCATTTCAGAGATGAGGGAACTGAGACACAGGGTAATTAAATGACTAATGCAGGCTAAGTCATGTGCAGGTGCGTAGTGGCAGAAATGGGAGTAGAGGGGTGCCTGGGTGGCTCAGTCGCTTGAGCGTCTCTCTTGATTTTGGCTCAGGTCATATCTCAGGGTTGTGAGATCGAGTCCCACATTGGGCTCTGTGCTCAGTGTGGAGTCTGTTTGAGATCCTCCCCCTCTGACCCTCCCTCTGCTTGTGCTCTCTCTCTCTCTCAAATAATCAAATAAAATAAATCTTTAAAAAAAAAAAAAAGAAAGAAAGAAAGAAGGAAACAGAAGTAGAATCCAGCTTAGATGCTGGGGATGTATTTAGTGGACACTCAATAAATATTTGTTAAATATATGAATATGTTGTCTAAATCTCTCCTTTTTTTTTTTGTACTGTATATCTAGCTACATACTGGAATTTTTGCTTATTTTCAGATTATCTTCATCAGCAGTCTCTTAACACCTCATTTTTATGTTAACTTTAGGTACAAATGATATATAGCTACTAAATTCTTAAAAAGTTGTAATATATAACACACAGAAAATTGCACAAAACATAGCTGTATAGTTTAACAAATAATTATAAAGTGAACCCTGGCTTTACCACCGAAGTCAAGTAATAAAATATTGCTGGTATTTAAGAAGCCCCTATGGGCCTCCTCTTGTTACTGATTCCCTTAATTATTTCTTTTTTCTCTTTCTTTTTTTAGCTAATTTAACAGGACATGCCGAGAAAGTGGGGATTGAAAATTTTGAGCTCCTCAAGGTCCTAGGAACTGGAGGTAAGTCTTAAAAAAATTTTTTTTTAAGCTAAAAAAAGTGTTTGTTATCTTACAACAAAGAACTCATATCCTCAATATGGAAGTCAGTTAAAAATTTAAAAGCATAAGAAATCCAATAGGAGAACTGTCAAAGAACACGAACAAATGATTCATAGAAGAAATACAAAAGGGAAAATTTGGAAGAATTGGCAAGGATTTAGGAAAACCAATTTCTTTTACCCTGCTGTTGGGAATGTAAATTAGTTCAATCTTTATATAGGGCACAATACTAAAATCACTAACATTTATAGAGAGCCTGTGACTTGCCAAGTACTCTGTGAAACACTTTATTCTGATTAACTCATTCCGTCCTCACTCCACTTTATTCATATCCAGTGGTCATCGTGTTTAATAATGGAAAACCCAAGACCCTCAGAAGCCTTAACAATATGAGTTTGATTAAATGGAACATGGATCTTTATGTTGTGTGATCTATACAGTTGGAATGAGTTGATCTGTATTTAACATTTTTGAAAGTTCTCCATACTTTAATAAGTTAAAAAAAAGCTACAGAAGAGAATGTACAGTATATCATTTCTGTGAAATAAAAAATGGTATGAATCAATGTCTGCATGTACACTTGACCCTTGAACAATGCAGGGGGTTATGGGCAGCCGTCCCCTGTACTGCTGGAAATCTGTGGGTAACTTTTGATTCCCCCCGAACTTAACTACTAATAGTGTCCTGTTGACTGGAAGTCTTACCGATAACATAAACAGTCAATTAACACATATTTTGTATGTTGTGTGTATTCTGTACTGTATTTGTACAATATAGAAAACTAGAAAAAAGAAAATGTTATTAAGAAAATAAGAAATAGGAAATATATTTGCAGTCCTGTATTTTTCCAGAAATTTCCATGTATAAGTGGACCCGTGCAGTTCAAACCTATGATGTTCCAGGGCCAGCAGTCTAGGCGTTTTATGTAAAATCCTCTGGAATATACACCAAAATGGTAACGGTCTCAGCTGTTGGGATTTTCGATGATTTTGGTTTTCCTCTGTGCCTCCTGAGTCTTTGCTGCTGCTGTTCTTGCTGCTCAAGAGGCAAGGCCTCCGGGGGGGATGGCACGGGTCGTTGCAGCGACCCCCACATTTGGAAGGGCCCCGTGTTAGCTGTAGTGCTCTGTGGTCACTGTTGTGAGATTCTAAATGACTCGTGAACAAGGCACCCCACAGCTTCGGTTCTGCAGCCGGCCTAGAGGTCCCATAGCGGGTCTTGCCAGGAGCGCACCTCCTCTCCTCAGCTCTCCCTCTGGAGTGTGATGCTGTGCAGTTACACCGCGATGAGAACTGGACACTCTTATTTTCCATCCTCCTGGTAGAAGTGAAAAGGAGGATTTTCATTTTTTACCCCCATCCTCAGCAGGCCTGTTGTCTCTTTCCCCAGAAGCAGGGAGAGAGCCTCAGAGGACAGAACATTCTTCTTCCCCAGTAGAGTTTAGCTTCACACCCTCAGGGGCCTGTATTCCTTTCTAGATTTGCAGCCCCTGACAGGAGGGATTGCCGCTGTCCATATGAGGGGATCTGCCTGTACTTTCCGCAGGGCCAAGCCTTCTAGCAGGAGAAAAATCCTTTCTCTCGGCTTCCAGAATTGGTCCCAGGCCTCCCATACTCATGCACATGTAATTTGTCTTTAGGTCATCTGGTGTTGAGCCTTCATGCTTAGGGCCTTGCCATGCAAGCTCTTCGTCATCTTCCTGAGTACCTCAGCAAATCGTGTGGAGCCGGCTTCTCCAGCTGCCTGCGAACAAGCCCTGTGATTTATTTTCATCAACTAAGTGTCTTATTGTCAGGAAGAGCATCGTATAATTGTCAGCTTGGGAGATTTTACTGTGCATTCCCTCCTTCAGATCATTTGTAAACATGTATTTTTAGAGCAAACTAGCCTCATCCTACCGTATCCCTAAGAAATCATGCTTTCAGAATACCAAAATAATGTATTTTGTCCTTATGTTTGCTTCCTCTTTCAAAGGCAGTATCGACTCAAAGGAGAAGAAGGGTCACAATTGTACAGGGACTGGATTTCCTTAGAAATCGTGCTTGTGCTGTCTTGTCAAAGGATTTTTCAGGTCAATTTATGCTGTAGCCGCAGAATTAGTTTTATCTGCATGGTTTTTATTCTAATAGCCCTATTGCAGTGTGTAATCACATGCCTTTTTGTTCATCCATTTAAAGTGTACAAATCAGTGGCTTTAGTATATTTACGGAGTTGTGCAATCATCACCACAACCAATTTTAGAACATTTTCCTTACCTCAAAAAGAAACTGTGAAACCTTTATCTATTACCTCCCAATATTCACCATCCTCCCAGCTCTAAACAACCACTAAACCTACTTTCTGTATCTTTTTATTTGCCTATTGTGGACATTCATGTAATTGAGTCATGTGGTCTTTTGTGTCTGGCTTCTCTCACTTAGCGTAATATTTTCTAGCTGAATCCACCTTGTGACATGGATCACTGCTTTTTTCCTTTTTATGGCTAAATAATAGCCCACTGTATGGATAAACCACATCTTGTATATCTGTTCATCAGTTGTTGGGTTGTTTTTCCCTTTTAGCTATTATGAACAACGCTGCTCTGAGCGTTCATGTATGAGTTTTTGGGTGAATATAAGTTCTAATTTCTCTTGGTTATATATTAGTACTGAATTGCCATTTCAAATGATAATTTGATGTTTAATTTCTTGAGGAACTATGGATTCTTTTCTAAACGGCCACACCATTTTACATTCCACTAGCAGAGTGTGAGGGTTTCAGTTTCTCTGCATCCTTACCAACATTTGTAGCTGTTCTTTTAGAAGATGTTATAAAAATCAGACTAAGATCATATTTTATTCCAGATATCATCAAAACCAAAAAACTTTTATTTAATATTATTAGATAACTTCTCTGAAGCAAAATAGATGTGGAATCTGTAAATCTTCTCAAGCCACTATTAAGATGTGATATTAATTAATTTTCATCACTGAATTTTATAGTGTGTAACAAAAGCCATGAAACAAATTCTGTTCCTTGATCTGTCAATTTTATATTTGGCAGTATATTCCAAATACATAAGTAGAAATAGAAAGGCAGTGTATGTTCTCTTTCTGATAAGATGACAGCTTGCATATCCTGGAAAATCCCCCTCATTTTTAAACCCCTAAAGTGCTGGATAAAATGTCTCTAAAGAAAGTCTACTCGATGGTATAGGTCAGCTGGTAAGAATAAGGAAAATCCTTAGAATTCAGAAAGAAAGTGGGAGTAGAAATCTAGAGACTACATAAACCCCCTGAAGGCAGAGGTTATTCTGGGAAATTCTACCAATGAATTGTGAGCTAGTTCTTTGAAGTTCCCATTTTCATGCTTGTCTGAGAGGTATCATCTATGACTCCTGAGAGGTAGAGAAGGCTACTGCTATGCAAAAGACTAAATAAGAAAATCCACCCTGCAAAAGGAGCTGCAGAGAAAATTTTTCTGCCTCAGCATTGGTTCTGGGTGAAGAGAATAAAAAAATAAACAAAAGGCTTCCCTGAGCATTCAAAACATAAGGCAGGCATTGTGCAGGTTTGCAGCTTGAATTTGTACACATTTGTATGATCCAAAAGAACAAAAAATAGGTAAGAATTTAGTTTATATACCAAATTGGTAGTATTCCCAAGTGCCTAGGAAAAGCAACTATAAATCCTCTTTGGAAGAATGAACTTTTACCTAGACCATAAAGAAGTTTTATAGACATGATCTTAATTGCCAATGATCACAAGCATCTAAGAAGCAGGTCACCATGAGTGAAAGAAATAGAAACAACACACAGCAAACTTAGACCTGCAGAGACTGTTGGAATTATTAGGCATAAAGTATGATATATATATATATATATATATATATATATCTTGTTTTTAAAACTAAACAGAACTTTGATGCTAATATTAAGGAAAAAAGACTTGCTACAAAATGACCGGACAGATTTGAAAGAGAACCAGTAGTACTTCTAGAAGCGAAAAGTAATTCAAATTATAAACTCAGTTTATAGACGGTTTACTAGCAGATGAGATGTAGCTAAAGAGAATTAGCAAATTGAGAGATGGATTTGAGGAAAATATGCAGAGTATGAAATGGAGAAAAATGAGGTGGCATTTATAAAAGGGAGATGAAGATGTAGCAGACAGAGAGAAGATACAAATTTGTCTAATGAGAATCCAAGAAGGAGCTAATAGGGGAGGAGTAGTAACTGAGAATTTACTAAGATTGACTGAAAATATGAATTCACAGATTGAAGGAACAGAACAATTTCCAAGCAGACAAATATATGGTAAGTCTTACATGAAGACATCATAGAGAAGGGGATGAGCACTGGAGACAGAGAGATTTCCTAAAGGCAACTGGAACAAAAAGGCTTATTTATATATATTTATGAAGGAAGAACAAATGATCAGACAAACAGATACCTTTTCAGCAGCAACCACAAAAGCCTTGGAAGAGAAAAAGAGTACCTGCAGAATGCCTGGAGAAAATAGTTGTCAATTTCGAATTCTATACCCAACCAAACTATTTTTCAGAAGTGAGGGCAAAACAGATATCTTCAGACATACAAAAGCTGAGTGTGTTTTCCACTAACACATCCTCACAAGAATTTCTAACAGATCTCATGTAGGAAGAAAAAAAGTAATCTCAGGAGAGTTTCTGAGATGCAAAAAGGTTTGGTGGGTAAAGAAAATCTAAACAACCATAATGTTGAAATCATGGGGTTTAAAAAAAAGAACTGAATCTTTGGGCAAAAATTGCATATAGTTTGGGAGCTGATAGGAATTAGTGTTCTGAGATGTACTATTCCTCAAACTTTAACATGCTCATAAATCTTGAAATGTATAAATTTCCAAACCAGTTGAAGAAAGAATAGAAAACCTTAATATCCTATAACTGTTAAAGAAATGGGTTAGTAAAAATCTTCCTGCCAGGACAACACTTGATTCAGTTTTAAGAATGAGTTCTGCCAAATATTCAAGACATAGATCATTCTAATCTTCTGCAAACTCTTTCAGAGAATAGAAAAAGTGGGATTCTTCTTCCAGTTAATGTGTGAGCCTAGTATAACTTTGATTCTAAAAACCACTAAGAGAATATGAGGAAGGAAAAATAGACACCAGTTTCGAACATGTAAGATTTTTAATATCAAATTATTGAAATCAAACTTGGTGTATATTTTCCTTCAATACAGTTAATACTTTATCCCGTTATCTAGCTCAGCTTTTTGAGTGGTGTGATCACAGGTCCTTAAGACAATTCTGCAAAGGTGAGGAAAGACTTTGTCAGTAATGTTTTACCTTGGCATTTTCATTTCATGCCTTTTCACTGTCGTGTTTTTGGTCTGTTGTTAGCTGTGGGTACTGCTTTTCCTTTTTGTCAGCTGACAGTGTGCTTGCTCTTATGAGAACATGGAATAACTAAGATGTCAGTGTAGGTATTTCTGCATTTAAAATCACATTTTTGATGACTAAATGGAGTAGGTGGAAACTTTTCCTATGAATATAATAAAATCTCAATTTTTATTCAAAAATTTCCCCACTGATCCTTCAGTTTCATTACCTTTTTAAGATAATTTTTTCCAGCACCACTTAGAATAATAGAAAAGCCTCATCAGATGTCTTTATGTGTCATGCCAGGTTTTCTTTGGAAGTGAAACTGAAAATTCTTCTGATGAATTAATTTTTATGTATTTTGAACTATATAAAATGCTATTCATCCAGTATCTTGAAGACTTTATGGAATATTACAATATCAAAGATTTGCTTTTGATCTCATACTTAAATGCATGTAATATTCATTTAAAAATCTCTCTTTGGGGGCACTTTGGTGGCTCATTTGGACTCTTAATTTCAGTTCAGGTCATGATCTCAGGGTCATGGGATTGAGCCCTGCATTGGCTCCGTGCTCAGCGGGGGTCTGCTTTATTCCTTCCTTCTGCTCCTCCAACCCCCCCCCCCCCCCCCGTTGTATGCATGCTCACTATCTCTTTCTCTCAAATAAATAAAATCTTTTTAAAAAGTAAAAGTAAAAATGTCTTTTTTATTCAAACTGTTGAATTATTTTTTTTTTCAGCTATCTTACTTCTATTGATCTGTCACTGACCAGTTTCCTCCGATAGAAACTTGGAAGTAATTTTTGTTTTTTTTCTCTTTTTATTTCTTGTTCCTCACAAAAGCCTATAATTTTTCCTTCACAATGACCCTTGGATTGGCCTTTTCTGTTCCTAGTGCCATCACTCATATTACCTTATACATGGATTATTGTTAGGGCTTCCCTAACTGTTCTGCCTTTCTGCAAGTTCTCTCTTCCATTTTGTGCATTCTATATATATTCTGTTGTAAATGGTAATCATCCTCATTAAAATTCAACATATTGTGCTATTATCCTATTTCAGAACTTTTTTTTTTTTTTTTTTGCAGTTAATTAATTCAAATCCAAGGTCTTGCCTTGCTTTCGGGCTTAGCTCTGTTTTCTCCTGTCTTTTTTGTCTGTTTACCCTGATATTTCACCTACTTTCTAGTCTGGTTAATTTTCTTTTACTCCCCTATAGTTATGCATCCTTTCCCATATTCTGCTACTCTGCCTTATCTTATTCCCATATTCCTAGTTCTCCCCTTCTCTTCTGCCTAAATCCTGCTCAGATTGATTCATTATCTGAACTGCAGCACTGAAAATCCTTTGTAGAGAACATAGCACTGAGTGGTTCTCTGGATTTTCCTTCATGTCTGCTGTTTTTCTTTTAGATTATAAGCTCCTGGGATCATCCCTATGTATTTTTCCATCTCTGTTGCCCTGCCCCATCTCCATAGCTCATAACAGTATGAAGCATTTTAGTTTAACAAGTATATAATTCATGTTCTTATCTCTAGCATTATTCTTGAGATTTATACTTCCAAGTCCAGGAAATAGCTTTGATTCATCTTTTAGAATTACACTTGCCCCTTGAATAATGTGGGATATAAGGGTGCACATAGTTGAAAACCCATGTATATATAACTTTTGATGGCCCAGAAACGTAATTACTAATAGCCTCTTGTATCAGAAGCCTTACTGATAATGTAAATGGTCAATTAACACATGTTTTGTGTGCTATATTATGCACTGTGTTTTTGACATAAAGTAAGCTAGTTAAAAATGTCATGAAAATCATATGGAAGAGAAAATACATTTACAGTACTGTACTGTATTTTTTAAAAAATTCATTTATAAGTGGACACTTGAAGTTCAAATCCATGTTCAAGAGTCAGCTGTATTTTGTTTCATGATGAAATTTTGGATTGTTTGTGAGAATACTGATTCTGTTTTTATTGCTCTCCTTTTCTGCTGCTTTATTTTTAACCATTTGCTTTCTCTGAGACATGTGTCCAGGAAAAGGTGAAGAAGGTCTTTAAGTGTATCCATTGTGTGGATTAGTATTTCTGATGCTTAGTGGAACATGATGGTCTTAGCTTAAGATTTTAGTATTCTCTTTGAATTTCCTTTGTTCATCATACATGATCCTGAACTTTGGAGATTTTTTGCCATTATGCCAGAAAGAATTTTTTTGCCATATAACCAACCATAAAGGGTGCAGCTGAGTTGATTTCCTCTTCCAGTTTTGGTGCATTCATAATCGTGAAGTATTTGAGTAGCCAGGATGCCATACGTAATTCAGGTTTGAATCTTGAGGTTACCATTACCTACTTGAGTTCCTTGGGTAAATCACCTGAACTCCTGAGAGTCCAAATCCCTGTTGACATAAGTCAATAATACCTACCTCACAGTGTTGTTACAGGATTAGTAGAAGAATGGGTATGAATTGCCACTTGCTAGATGACCATCAGTTGTGGTTATTTATTGAATAGGAAACGCCACTGTAAAGCTGTACCCTAAATGAGGAAAAACAAAATTATTTAGGACTTCTTCGTAGGGATAACTAGATTTTTCACATAGTCGTTCACTCTGTTAGCATATCTGGGAGTAATTTCTTTTTTTTTTTTTTAAAGATTTTATTTATTTATTTGACAGAGAGAGATCACAAGTAGACAGAGAGGCAGGCAGAGAGAGAGAGGGAAGCAGGCTCGCTGCTGAGCAGAGAGCCCGATGCGGGACTCGATCCCAGGACCCTGAGATCATGACCTGAGCCGAAGGCAGCGGCTTAACCCACTGAGCCACCCAGGCGCCCGTCTGGGAGTAATTTCAACTGAAGTTACCTTTTTTATTTTTGAGAGCGAGAGAGGGAGAATGCATTTGTGCATGAACACGTAGAGGTCAGGGGGAGGGGCAGAGCGAAAAGGAGAGAGGATCTTAAGCAGGCACCATGCCCAGCATGGAGGCTAATGCAGGCCTCAGTCTCAGGACCTTGAGATCATGACCTGAGCTGAAATCAAGAGTTGGTCGCTTAACTGACTGAGCCACCCAGGCGCTCCTCTGAACACCCTTTCTGTACTTTAGGTTGACATTCTTATGTGATAATATACAGAAAATGAATAATAAAACATTTAGATTGCCTGACCTGTAGTGAATGCTGTATAAACTCCAGCTGTTTATGTAACTGAAAGGGAAAGAAGCCCAGCTTCTAAAAGAGCTAATATAACCCATTACCAAGGTCTCAGATTAGCTTGATATGTAAGTGAATGGTTTTTCTGAACAAATATTTTATGAGAAAGCCTAAAATATGTCCACCAAGAGGGAAATACAACCACCACAGATTTCAGCTGACTCTTCCTGGTTTGTTCTCCACACTACAGCTGGAGTGGTCCGTCCTAAGTACAAAATTAGACCTGTCACTTCTCTATTTAAAACTTTCAGTTCAGTCCCATTGCATGAAGGATTCATTCATTCACATGTATTTATCAAGAGGCAAGTACTGTTTTGGGTGCTGGGGGTATAGAGTAGTGAGCATTACAAAAAAAATTATACACACACACATATATATATATCACATATAAACTTTCAAATTGAATAATAAGGATCTGGTCTTCATTTAATATAGAATTATTCCTGGGCTTATGAAACCATGGAATAGCAGCAGAATATAGGAAATCACAGTGCCTTGCCACCAAGAATATCTGATGAGCAACAATTGTTTATGCCTACCTCAGTCCCTGATACCCTTATAAGAATGTCACTTTTTCCTTGCTGTGTGGAAATTTTTTTTTTTTTTTACATTGAATCAATAGCAGATCTTGCAAGCTGTCCCACGGAAAGACTTACTTATCCAGTAGAGAGACTTACCTTTTGGTTGCTTACCTCAATCTTAAGTGCTGTTGTTGAAATGGTGACTCTGGTAGTACTTTACTCAACTGTCCCATTGTCTCATTGTCCCAGACACTCTGAAAATCATCCCTGATGGGACAGCCTTTTCTATTTTTATTTTTAATTTTTACTGCAGGGTTTTCAGAAACATATTTATTAAATGAGTCATTTCTATTTCTCCTGGGTAATTTGCCACTAGGGGGTGCTAGAAATTGCACTAGGCAACTTGTGAAATGATAAAGGGGGGAAATTTGGTTCAAATCTTATAGAAGACTGTTTATGAAGTATGATGACTTAGTCATCATTTCTCACTTTATTCTCTTAAGTGTTTGGAAAGTATCCCTCTTAAAATAGTACTTTTCAAAGCATGTGTTCATTAAATTGTCAAAATTGTTATTCAAACCAGTTTGTATCTGTATCTGTAGATACCCACTATGCCTTATGCTTCCATGTAAACCTACAGTGTTTATGGAAATCGTAGAGGTTAAATGTTTTAGTGTTTTACGCCTTAATCATAAAATGATTCATATGTTGGTTGACATTGTCTCCCTAATGTAAATACAATTGTCAAATCAAATACGATTTGATTTATTACTGATACTATCCTAAGTCATGTTTGCTAGAAGCAGAGCCCAGGTCAGGGACTTAGGTACACGTGATTTATTGCAAGAATGCTCTCAGGAGAGAGTGAGGAAAGGAGAAGTAGCAGGGGAAGAACTTAAACAGCATGTGGTCTAAGCTGGGGTCTAAATTCAGGCGGAATCCATGGAAAGTTTTGGAGCCAAAGTGAGGAGGCAAGCCTTTGTACCTATGGTAGTCATTGACTGTAGGCTGCTTGGGTGGGGGCAGGGTATAGAACAGTGTAATGTAACCTCCTAGGTGAGATTGTGACTTCTGTCTACCTTTGGCCTTTTTCCAGAGGCAGAAGGAGGCAATCGTGGGCTATTAGCAGCTGGGTTATGGGTACCCCAGCCTGCAAAAGTGTGATTTGGTAGACCACCATTCACGTCTACTACAGATGATCGTTCACACTGGCCACTAAGATATAACAAATGGCTTGTTTGTTGAGGTATAAAGAGAATGTTTTATGAATGTGCTTCTTAGTTGTTCTTATTTATTGTTTTTGTGTATTTTTCTTTTAGTGAAATTCTCTGGTAATACCATCCTTGGGTAATCATTTCCAAGTCTAGACCTCACAGTTGGACATGGTTTCCTTTGCAGCTTTTCTTCCCTGTCGAAGCAGAAGCTTTGGTTTTCAAGTCATTTGGCACCAGGAGTAAGAAATGACCTGTGGTTTAAATGGGTCATCCTTATGGAGATAGTCAGGAGTTGACCGTAGCCAGTTACATATATGCAGTTAATGAGTTGGTTTAATGCATGCAGTGTTTTAGTGCTTTCTCTGAAACTTACAAAGTTTTGATCTAGAAGATTATTGTACAGTTAGTCTTTAATTACTCAAACTGATGCAGTATGCATAAATGGTACCTACAGGTGGTTAATCCTGTGACTGTTTTACTTTCAACCTTTGTACCTACTAAGTCTTTTCTTCAATGCGATCACCATCCCTGAGAAAATGTGCTGATTTCTGTTCCTGATTTAGCTCTACTACTGTTTCTGACCATTGAAGGAATTAAACAAATGGGTCAAATGGCCCTGGTTAATTTAAAAACTATAATTGGATTAAACCTAGAATGATGGTACTTTTATTATGTCTCATCTAGATATGCTTTATTTTGCATCTTCTAGAAGATACAAATGTTTATGCCCCAAACAAATGGCCTACCTTGGTGCTTTTTATGAAAATTACTGCTTATGATTTCATATGTTTTCACTGTGTCTCTTTTGTTTACTTTTAATATCTAATTATTTAATCATGTTTTAGATTCATAGCTTTTCTTTACATGCTAGGAGAATAATCTATTTTAGTCAGTCTACCTTCATTAATTTTAGAAATTTTGGGTGTTTCTGATTTTACAAATGAAAACGGTGGCCAATTCTAAAGCTAGTTAGGTTAAAGGCTCAAAGTATCCTTTTAAAATTATATTGAAATACTTAGTTTTATAGGTATGTATTTTTCAAATATTTGGAATTGAGTGTACAATTGACATTATCTGTTGTATAAGGGAATTTAGGAAATAATACTTACTTGATAAATTTTAAAATCAAGTGCATTTTATTTTACATATGTTCTGAAATTTACCTACTTTCAAAAAGAGACTTGAGGGCATTTTAAAAAATAGATTAAAAAGAGAGAGCCTGAAAAAAAAAAAAAAAGACTAGTCAAAAGCCAGATAAAAAGGAAGCGAAGTAGATGTTAGGGATATCTGGGATGAGACAGGCGTAACTGAGTCTTATATTTACCTCTGAGGTAACTAAGAGGCAGATATGAAGGGAAAACTCTGTGACTTGCCTAATTTTCTTTTTCTTTCTTTTCCTCTTTTTTTTTCTTTTTTAAGGATTTTAATTATTTGAGGAAGAAAGAGAGGGAGGGGCAGAGGAGATGGAGAAGCAGACTCCCTGCTGAGCAAGGAGCATGACACAGGGCTTGATCCTAGGACCCTTAAAATCATGACCTGAGCCAAAGGCAGATGCTAAACTGAGTCACCCAGGTGTCCCATAATTTTCTATTTAAAGGAAAGGCATATAAATTCAGCTAGAACAGTGGCTTTCAAGCTCTTCTGATTATTACCCCTAGGATAAAATAGGTACATTTTGTATTACAGCTCAGTATGTGTATTTATATTATGCATATAGACATATAGACGTATGAACACA
Organism: Meles meles; assembly: GCF_922984935.1. NCBI lineage: Eukaryota > Metazoa > Chordata > Mammalia > Carnivora > Mustelidae > Meles > Meles meles. Next base: position 121,977,957 of record NC_060071.1, read on the forward strand.
CACACACACACACACACACACACACACACACATTTTCCACTAACACTTACATGTGTTTGTTATTTGCCAGAATGCTCATATTAATTTATTTAACCCCACACCTTATAAAGTAGGAAATATTACTGTCCCTAGTGAGGAAATTGAGACACTGTTATCTTTATTATTATTATTATTTTAGAGAGAAAGAGAGCACAGGTGGGGGTGGAGGGAGCAGAGAGAGAGGGAGAGAGAATCTCAGATTCCCTACAGAGCACAGAGCCTGATGCGGGGCTTAATCTCACAGTCATGACCTGAGTGGAAACCAGGGGACAGATGCCCAACTGACTGAGTCACCCAGGTTCTTATCTTAACTGTTCTACCCAGGGTAAACAGTTTTACCTAAGGTAAAGAGTTATCTTAACTGTTTTACCCAAGATCATATAGTTACTAAATAATACATCTAGGGCTCAAACTCAGGCAGTCCAGCCCAGAGTCTGTGGATTAACCATTGCTCTGTACTACCCTCTTTTCCCCTCGTATGTGCTCAGATTTGTATATTAATATGTACATACACAGGCTCATGCATATATGAAGAGAAAACAGAGGTTCCATGAAATACTTGCAGTATATTTGGCTCTCTTTTTAGTTTTTTAAACTGCTATTTGAACCTACTAAATTGATACCATCATCCTCTCATGGGTCACAGCCCACTGTTTGGAAAAACCCTGTTCAGAGAGGCTTGTGACAAGTGCTAAAGTTATCGAATGGTCTTTATATCGTGACCATTAAATCATATCATGAGAATAACGTCTTTGATAAAAGAGGCGGTGGTATTATTGAAAACACATAATTGTGTTTTTTGTCTCTTTAGAAAGCGATACACATAAGGTTAAAGTACTTTACTGATAGAACCGAGCTGCTTCTATGGTCCAAGTGAGGTGCTTCCTGTTGCTCTGTCCACACAGGGGAGATTTTGGACAATTACTGTGATGGACAAAAATGTTTTTCTTGGGGCGCCTGGGTGGCTCAGTGGGTTAAGCCTCTGCCTTCGACTCAGGTCATGATCCCAGGGTCCTGAGATCGAGCCCCACATCGGGCTCTCTGCTCAGCGGGGAGCCTGCTTTTCCCTCTCTCTCTGCCTGCTTCTCTGCCTACTTGTGATCTCTCTCTCTGTCAAATAAATAAATAAAATCTTAAAAAATAAAATTAAAAAAATGTTTTTCTTTCTTTCTTTCTTTCTTTTAGAGTGGGGAGGGGCAGAAGGGGAGAGAGAGGGAATCTTAAACAGGCTCCACGGCCAGCATATGAGCCCAAGGTGGGGCTCGATCTCACGACCCTGAGTTCATGACCTGAGCCAAAACCAAAATTTGGGTGTTCAACAAGCCACCAAGGTGCCCCAGTAATGTTTCTTTTTGATTCTAAGGTCTGATTAATCAGGTGAATCTTTAGAAGTACCAGATTATGGTTAGTCGGTGTCACTGTTGCACTGTGAGTGTGTGTTTTCGTGGATGACTCTGCTGCAGTAAAACACTGTGGGGAAGCTGCTTCCCTGGGGTCGGTGGTGGCGGGTGCACAGGGGCTTCATACCTACCCCTGTAGCATTACTGTGTACCCTCGGCTTGCCTGTTGACTCGGGTACCAGTTTCCAAGAGCAGAACAGGTGAAACTCAGAATTCCATGACTGTCTTTCTTGCTTGGCTCCATTTCTGACATTGCCATCTTGAGATGAATGGAGTTCCACAGGGGAAGGAGGAGGGAAGGCAGGTGGCCTGTCAGTCCCCAAGACATAGCACACATGGAAAGACAGAAATGTTTTCCCAAGTTAAATTATATACGAGAAAGGGATGGGGCCAGGCATTGTAATTCGTTCTTCTGTGTTGTAGCAGATTACAAAACAGTGGCTGTATATGGATGTCATTGTGTTAGGACATTTTCCTGCTCTAGAATGGTGGCATCTAAGTTTCCTGAGTTCACTTTCACCAGGAAATGTTGCCAGGAATCATGTTTAATCCCCAAATTAAAAGGGATTACTTCATGAAAGCTCATTGTTCCTTCCTCAGAGGAACAGAGTTGGCTGGGTATAGCTTTGCTCTGCAGATCCGCATTACTGGTTTCTTTTGTTAAGGACTCAGCTTCAACTTTCCATCAAAATTATCACCTGAGAGGAAGGTATTTGGCTGTATACTAGAGAGTTCTTTGTTTGGTCCAACCCGTTCACTAGCTTGTTTGTCCTTTTTTTTTTTTTTTTTTCACGCACTCAGCATTGAGTTTCTCTGATGGGGCAGCTTCAGTTACTTGCTAATAATGCAAAGTGAGTAAAATTAGACAGTGTAGGGTTTAGTGGAATTTACGGTCAGTGAAAGTCAGACAAGGAAGCAATCATACGAATAAATGAAAAGTTGTGTTTCTGATCATCCCTGTGACAAAGAATGTGTGGTATCATGAGAACATAGAATTAGAGGAATTGTGCTAGTCTAGGAAGTCAAAAAAGGTTGGCTGTCTGAAGGAGTCAGCTAAATGAGGTGGTGAGAAGGTGGAGAGAGGTAGGAAGTCAGAACCTTTCATTATATTAAGGCTTCTCCCTATCTTAGGGACAGCTGGAAATCAACTGAGCTGAGCCAGAAGGGCTATATTTCTCTCAACAGTTTAGATGGCAGAACAAAAGTGTTTACCAGGTTGAGGATAGGAGTAAGCTGGGAGGCATAGTTAGTATGCCTGATGGCCAGGTCCCCCTTGGACAAGATGGCAGTAATCTGGAAGGAGGAGAGAGGGATGGGGTCCAGCAGTGATGAACATGATCCTCTCTCATCTGATGTGATTGGTACTTGTGGTTAATCAACAAAGGTTGGTTAAGGTGGAAAATCACTTTGAAAGGATATATATAAATACTCTGAACATATTATTTTCACTTAAAAAGGATATATACGTATTCACTTACCAGTGTTTGTTTGTAGGCACAGGACCTTTGAGAAGAAGTTCTTAAACAATAGTTTATTTTGTATAAACTACACTTGTAGTGCATCACCTGAACTTAAGATTCGGATTCTTTAAAGTGGAGTGAGAACCAGACGCATTTGAAGTACTCTGAGTACAAAATCTTTCTAGATTTCCACAATTTTCCCCCAAGCCTTTTATAGTGTTCCGCCCACACCTAGCTTTTCAGCAGCTCTTTTTTTTTTTAAAGTGTCTTGCTTTTATGTAGTTCTTCCGAAGTATTCAACCTCATTTTTCTCTTTTCTTTCGCATTTGCATTTTAGTGGTTTATGTAATATATAGTTAAATTACATAATAACAGTAATATCTACAACAGGAATCAATGGGTGAGGCCACGAGTATCCGTGAATGGTAGGAAGCAGATGGCTGAGCTGCAGAGACAGAAGTGCACGGGGGAACCAGCCAGCCCCAGACTTGCCGTGTGCAGCAGTGTGTTGGACAGAGGGAAGGGGAAGTCTCATGTCTCAGGGGAAGTCACTAAGAATTTCTATCATATATATTTTTTAAAGGCTGTGGTTCAAGTACAGTAGCTTCTGCTACAAGTTTGGTATGAACCCAAAGTGTGACGTGGCTGATAAGCAGTGTGTAAAATATACACAGTTTTAAATAGCATTAAGAATAGTTTGAGTGACGGGAAACAGTGATCTCACAGTGGCTGAGCCATTTGGACCCCAGTGAGAGCAGCATGTCCTCGGTGAGCACTGTAATGAAGTAAATAAACCAGAGGCCTGCTAGAAAAATGGTCCTTAACCTCTTCCTCCAGAATAGTGCATGTACACGTATGTAAATGTTACATGAATTTGGTCTTAGGGCTTTCTGAAGTGATTGCTGTTATAGACTGTAAAAATATTTTTTAGCAAATTGTGAGCTCATTATCATTTTAATGCAAAGATGAAATGCTACTTTTTAAAACTTTTTAATGAATTCACATTTTACAAATAAAGTGAAACGATCAGTTTAATTATGCTCAAAATAAATTTCAGGAAGAAAGCTGCTTTTGTTTAGCTTGAAAAAGTAGTTGAAATTGTGAGGTGGCTTTTGAGATGGTGGCATTAATGTCATCTTGTTTTTAAAACTGTCAATCAGTTTTAACTTTTCTTTATTATGACAACAATTGCTGAAAACCTGATTCATAATGGTAATTGTGGCAAATGGAATAGGATTCCTACATTGGAAAAGCAAACCAAACCTACTCCATGGAGCTAGATGTTTCCCCACGATTCTTGGTTTTAGTTCCTTTCACATTACTTGCTTTATCCTCAATCCATTGAGGTCATCGCCAACAAGGTTTGCCAACATTGTGCTGTCTGTGTCGGCCAGGATAGAATTATACATCCACATTTCAGTTTGAACAGAACTAACTTTCCTAAGAAACTAGCTATAGTTTTCCTCTGAGCCATAGCACTCTTTCTCCAGCTTTGGAGAAGTTTACCTACGTGTCTTGATCCAGTTCTTCCCTCCCCAAATGGCTGCATGGCTAGACAAGCATTCAGTTCTTCAGCAGAACCCAAAATGATGTCTCTAGGGCCTAGAATTTAAGGATTTATTTCATTCCTACAATCACAGGTATCTATCAAGCTAAGTCAGAAATTAAGCCTTCTTGTCATGGATTCTTAGAATTGACTTTCCCTCAGTCTCAAAGTAAGGAGAACTTCTACCTCTCCATCAATCCCTATAAGACTGGTCTTCTGGAAAATCATGAACTCCATGCCCTCTTTTGCTCATATTTCTTGGCAGAGTATCCTGAAAAGGCCCTGGTGCTGATGAATTCAATAAGATTCACAGCAGTACACGGGACTTCTGTGAGGATTGCTGATAAAGCATTTGAAGCCCTTGCATGCGGATGTGGACATTAAAGTCACGCGAAAGCAGGAAGCTCCGTCTCTTCAGTAGAATTAGGGGCTCCATCTGAGCAGGAAGTACTGTTGTTTATTTTTTATGGCCAAAAGAGTTTTCACCATTGGTAGCCTCTCCAGCTTGCAAAAGATACTTTCAAAATTGGAATTCTTTAACGATGTCAGCACACACATAATGAACGAAAGCCAGGAGTTGGCTGCACTAGAAGGCAGGCGGTCATTTATCTGGTTACAAACAGAAAGGATATAATATTGCTGTCAAATTCCAGTTCTAGCGGCCCCTCTTAAAATACTGGAAAACACGTGGGTGGTTCTGAAGTGGATGGTGCTATTAGGTAGAAGGACTGCTTTACTCTCTCCCTCTGTATTAATCTGCAAACCAGCCTACCCAGGGAGGTGTCTCCTATAGTGACTGTGTTTTCTTCCCCCCTGCAGTGTGATAAGCAGCCTCATGGGGGCTTCAAAAACAAGGCCATTTGAACGCAACTGTGTTTTAGTTAGGCAGCCTACTCATAAGATCCTGTTTGTCTGAAATATTTGTTATTTGGAATGTTATAAGGCACTTCTCGAATTTTGTTGACAAAAGCATCTTTGGCACTTACTATGTGATAAAAGTACTTACTGTAGCTTTAGTTAATCATGGCAATTAAAAGTAAAAACAGAAGATTTGTAAGCTTTATCACACTTTTTTGCCTGAAATTTTTTGATAGATGAGAAAGTAATTGTATTGGCGGGCTATATGTAGACTTTGGTGTACGTTATTGGCAAGCTTCTGGATATCATCACATGGCAAAGAAGATGACTGTTTATTATTTGACAGATAGTACATAATGTAGCAATAGGATGGTTTTATGTTATTTGACATATCCATTATCATCCTATGTTATCTTATATTTATGTGGAGAGCATAATAGGACATATTTTTTAAAGTAACAGGGAAGAAATCAAAGAAAAAATGTTTATAACTTACAGAACACATCAGTGGAACCTCCTAGTGGTGAGAAGTCTCAAAATCATTTACTTTAAGATTGGTTTAAGGAAAAAAAAAAAAAAAAAAAAAGATTGGTTTAAGGAGTAAGGACATTTTGAATAAGTGAGATGGCATGATAGTGATTTTAAATATTTAAAAAATTATAGAAGAAGGGTAATATTCTTTTCTGTAAGTCCAAAGAGTGTAGAAGGACCAACAGATAAATATTATAAAAGGCTTGTTTCCACTCGATATAGAGAACATTTTCTGACATTTTCATCTCCCGTCTCCATCAGTGAAATTTGTCATTTTGCAAGACTTTCTCCTCTTAGAAGTTAATAGCACTGTGTCCATTCTGCCACTAAAACACCTAACCTCTGTTGTCACTTCTGTTTAATGTCTGACTCCTTCTTTAGTTGCCTGTGAGTTCATTCACTGAAGGGAGGTGGATGGAACATAGTTCAGAGTGTAGGCGTGGGGCTGAGTGGGCAAGTATGTTCTTCTCTGCTTCAGTTTCTCCATCCGTGCAATGGAGGTCGTCCTCTTACAGGAATGCTATAAGAATGGAGTGAGCTAATGTACTTCTAAAGCACCTGACAAGTACTCAGATTTCAGGTGCCAACATCCTGCATTGGTCAACACTTACGCTGAAAGACTAGCTACATATAAGCCGAACAGCCATCTTCCATCAATGATGGAAGATTTTCTTTGTTGAAGAAGGTATATGGGTACCATAATCTCTAAGGAGCATTCTGGAGATGGGAATCTCAGAGAACAGGAATTTAGGGCAGATGCCGTGTATGTGTAGGGAACACAAAAGCCCCATACTTGCAGAGGACTTCACTTTCTACCGAGTTTATATAATGGCTGACTGGAAGATACAGCACATTTCATTAGAATATTTTCCAGCTTCATTTCAGTGCTTCTGAATAGATTAGCTTTTTTTTTTTTTCATTTTTATACTTCAGTTTAATTTGTTAGTTTCTGAAAGTTATCATTTTCTTTTTTTGGTTCACTTTTACCTCACTAAAATCTCAGTCTACAATTATTTTATTTACAATGAGGTAAGACACACATCTTTTGTGAACTTCTGTATTCCAGAATGTGTTCAGTATGTTTATGGTAGTGATTTTACTGAAACCCAGAGCATCGGACTTCTAGTATTGTGAAGAATCATTTTTTTTTTTAAAGATTTTATTCATTTATTTGAAAGACAGAAATCACAAGTAGGCAGAGAGAGAGAGGAGGAAGCAGGCTCCCTGCTGAGCAGAGAGCCCGATGCGGGGCTCGATCCCAGGACCCTGGGATCATGACCTGAGCCGAAGGCAGAGGCTTTAACCCACTGAGCCACCCAGGCGCCCCGTGAAGAATCATTTTTTAAAATTCATTTTCGGTAGAAAGTGTGGTTCCCTGAGCTTGAATCAGTTCTGCCACTTCTTGCTCAAGTCTTTTGGCCTCTTCCTTACATTCCTTGAACCCATTTCCTCATCTGTGAAATGGAATTACTCAAAGTACCACCATCATTGGCCGTTCTGAGGATTAAGTGAACCAATATGTGGAATATGTTTAGCACAGAGCCTGGCATAGACAAGTTCCTCAGGAAATGTTGGTTTTCCTCCTCCTCAGGAGTATCGCAGCCTTTCTCTGATCCTTAGGTCTGTGTATATCATCTGTTGCTACTCATTTACTTCCCGAAGGACTGACCTGAGTAACACAGAGCTTCCTTAAAGCTCTGTCCCACTAGTGAGTGGATCCGAACAGAACGGTGTGCTAGCCACTGTGAAGGTGTGGGCAGAGTGCAGGGAAGCACTGGTCTGGGTCAGAACTTGGACTGGCTCCAGAATGGTCTGACTAAAGTGTTGAACTTCAGAAGTGGGACTGGGCTTACCCATCCCAGAAGATGTTTAGGGAAGAGAATTTATACGCTGTAGAGATGAATTGGGGACCTACCCCTGCCCTCTTACAGTGGTGTTCCTGCCCTTCTTCCTCCCTCCTCCTTGTACCCCTTCCAGTCCTCTCTTCTTTTCTCTAGGGAAATAGATGCAGATACTTGCTCTGCCTGAGATGGACCTGTGCCTTCCAGTTCCCCAGTGGGGGGAGTGGCGCTGCACACAGGGTTTGCCCAGCTGAGCGCTTAGGAAAAACTTGGGGAGGCTGACCCACTGAGCCATGACTTACTGCCCAGAGATGTAAAGGGACTTCTGTCAGGATTGCTGACATTTTAGGGCATTTTAATATTTTTTTGTCTGAAGGTCTCTTTTGTTTAAAAGTGCCAGCTTATGTTCCTTTAGATTTTTCTGTAAGTATAGAGGGATATGTGAGGTGTTTGATTTAAATGTATGAGATTCTTATTAAGAACTGTTTTAATTTGTTTACATCAACAGCAACACCTGGAGATTTTATTGGATGTCTAAAGTGTCCTAGTTGTTCCAGAATTGGGTTGTGGTTAATTGACCATAATAATAGCTAGTTTCCTACAGCTAAAAATATTGAAAGAATACCAGTAAAATATAACTTTGTCAGCAGTGGCTAGATAGGTAACTACCAAGCTTTGGACCCAGAAATATACTTCGTATACAATTGAAGAAATGTATATAAGAACTATTTTTTATTTATTTATTTATTTATTTATTTATTTATTTATTTTAAAGATTTTATCCATTTATTTGACAGAGAGAGATCACAAGTAGGCAGAGAGGCAGGCAGAGAGAGTGAGAGGGAAGCAGGCTCCCTGCCAAGCAGAGAGCCCGATGCGGGGCTCGATCCCAGGACCCTGAGATCATGACCCGAGCCGAAGGCAGCGGCTTAAACCACTGAGCCACCCAGGCGCCCCAAGAACTATTTTTTAAAGATTTGATTTATTTATTTGAGAGAGAGAGAGAGAGAACACAAGAGAGAGAGAGGGAGCGCCCAAGCAGAGTGGGGGAACTCAGAGCGAGAAGCAGGCTCCTCACTGAGCAGGGAGCCCAATATGGAGCCCCATCCCAGGACCCTGGGATCATGACCTGAGCTGAGAAGGCAGCCGCTTAACCGACTCAGCCACTGACTCAGCCACCCAGGCACCTCTATGAAAGAACTATTTGAAAGTGCAGTCAAGATACTTTTTCATTCAAAGAATGTTTGTTACGCATTGTAACTTTCAACTTCCAAGAAATTACCATTGTGTTTGGTATTTTAGTTGTTTTTATTTTTTCTTCTCATTTTCAGCTTACGGAAAAGTATTTCTGGTTCGTAAAATCAGCGGTCATGATGCTGGCAAGCTGTATGCCATGAAAGTCTTGAAGAAAGCCACAATAGTGCAAAAGGCCAAAACAACAGAGCACACAAGGACCGAGCGGCAAGTCCTAGAGCACATCAGGCAGTCACCGTTCTTGGTGACCTTGCACTATGCTTTCCAGACAGAAACCAAACTTCATCTCATTTTAGGTAAGTGTCCATCATCGATAGACTTCTAATGAGAATGCTTTCTCTTGGGTCTTGAGTTGCAATGAACGGAAAGGGCAGCATACTGTGGACTTAGAAGAAATGAAATGTTTTGACCTTCAATTCTTCTCTCTGTGGTGACAATTCCTGGCACATCCTGAATTGCTCTGGATTTGGGACCTCCCAACCTGAAGGAACTTATATTCTTCTATTCCACATTCCTTTCTTAATCTCAAGAAATGCTTGGGTCATTGGGCGTGTCTGCTTCCCTGGGCGGTGGGCTTCCGCTTACATGTGAGGAGCTGAATGGGGAAGCGGGCCACAGTTTCTGCTTCCGGAGTTCTCAGGAACGTCCAGGTTTGGGCGGACAAAGGGATATTTATGGAAATCAGTAACTGAGAAAAATAAAAAAGAAAGTCTTCTATTCTCAGAGATCCTTTGCTTTTCTGGTGTTAAATATGCACATAAAGGAGATGCCCACCAACCAGTCAACAGGTCACTCCCATTTCTACCCACAGGCCCTTCCTGAATCCTTTCCTTTCCCAAATAGTGTTGGACTATCATCTATGAACTTCGAAAATGTCCTCTGCTACATGTTGCCAGATTGCCTTGCAGAAGAGTTGCACCATTTTCTGTTCCTACTAATAGTAGATGGTGGTACTGCTAATATCTCATGTTGTCATCATTTGTTACAATTTTCATCCCATTCTTATGATCATTTGCATTTGCATGTTATGATCTCCTAGTTATCGAACTGTTCTGAGAATTAGATGAGCTAGAATTTCACATAGTTCTCTGTAAGCATTAGCTGTTTCATGAGTGCCTATGGTATGCCAGCACTATGCTAAGTATTACCCATGGTGATCACTGACCCTCACAACAGTGCTGCTGGAGTCCCCCCATTAGCGATGCCGAACATTTGAGAAGCTATATTTCCTGAAGTTACATATCTTGGGTAAACTTGAGAATGAAGGTCGGGACTTAGGTCTGACCCATTTCGAAGTCTGCCCAATAGTGCTGCCTATATTCTTTGATAACTGGTTGTGCAAACAGGTTCTTAAATATAGTGGGCAATTTTGTTGAATGCACTTTGGAAATTATGCTTTTGTAAATGATGCCTAAATTCTCATTCACTTTTTGAGTCATGAGGTTACACTGCAGACTCAGTCTGCAATGCTAGGCATCAACTAAGAATCCTAAATCTCTTATGTAGAGAGGCCAGATCCTCCTCTGCTCTGTCACAGTCCCCATTAATGTCATTGTCTGTCTGATGTTCCTACACATCAGTATCATTTGGCTCTTCTTTCTGCCTCCTATGCGTATCTGCTTTGCTATGTTATTTACCCGTTCTTAAATATGTATTCCTGGATCTTTTTACCTGGTTGCCAGGGGACAGAGCATTTTAATACAATGGTTTCAACTATTAGAGCAGCAGAACTCTTACCCCAAGGGAAAACACAAATGAAAACAAACAAAAATAAATACCACTACCTAAATCTAAGCTCAAGGGCACCAAGCCCTACCAGTTTATTTCTATCCCTGCCCTACAAGAATTTCCAGGGAGGCTTTAGGAAGTCTGTGAAGATTGGTTGAGAAATAATTACCTTGTTTAAGCTTCTCCCTTTACAGTGAACCAGCTCATAAAAGTTAAATCGCTGCCTAAGATTGTGTAGCGGTGCAAGCCAGAAGTAGCCAGAACCCAGCCTCCTAGACCACACCATCATGCGGCAGCTTTTCTCTGCCCTCTCCTCTCTCTTCTTCTGGTTCTCATCATAACTGTACTCCATCTTTTCCGTTTCTTTTTACTGCTTATTGTAAATAGTGTAGTTTTTGTAAATCATGTTTTTAATTTAAAAGTAGAGGAGTGGAATATTTTGTATTTGATTAAAAAACTATAGCCTTTAATAGTGTTGCTTTTTAGCTGTTGGCTCTCCATTAATTTTGCTGTCAGTGACCCATAAATAAACAAAGGCAGAACAAAACAGGGAAGCCAGTTTCTCACGCCAGCTCATGAGTAGAATGTGGACTAGAATAGCGCCTTTGCTCCCTCATGGGTGAGGCCATGCATTTGGAAAGCATGCCCTCTACTTCCCCGCTTCATGGATATATTTAGCATAATTTCTCTTTGTGCGTGTTTATAGTTGTTATTCGACTTTAAAGACAAAACTTTTCAGAATCTTAGAACAATACTCTATTATAAACTGTCTTTACGGTTCAGTTTGTGGTGCTTAGAATGCGCAGTAGGTCGATTTTCCAAATATCGTGTTATATATACACGTAGCCCTTGTCTTAGTTTACTCGAGCTGCCACAGCAGAAGACCACACACTGGGGAGCTGAAACAACAGACATTTACTTCCTCACAGTTCTGGGGGCTGGAAGTCCCAAATCCAGGTGAGGGTGGGGTAGGGTTTTCTCTGTGGGCTGTAAGGAAGTACTTGCCCCAGGCCTCTGTCCCTCCCTGGCTGGCACCTGGCTTCCCTCTTGCTGCCTCTTCACCTGGCCCTCCCCTGGTGGGGCTTTCTGTGTTCAGTCATCCCCTTCTGAGGGATACCAGTCAGACTGGATTAGGGCCCACCCCTGCTGGCCTCCTTTTGTAAAAGTATCGTTAATTACCTTTAAAGAACCAGTCTTCAAATACAGTCACATTCTAAGGTACTGGGGGTTAGGGCTTCTATATATTAATTTGGGGGTGGGTGGGGACCCAGTTCAGCCCATAACTATCTCTAAAGTTTATTGATTAACTGACTTTATCCAGTTTGGTGTACTCTTAGAGGTTAATAGCAAGAATTTTCATGCAGAGCTCTTCAGGGACCCAGCTGACCTTTTTGTTTGAAGAATAAGTCAACATTATAGGTCTTTTTTTTTTTTTTTTTAAGATTTTATTTATTTGACAGAGAAAGATACAGCAAGAGAGGGAACACAGGAAGGGGGAGCGGGGGCAGGAGAGGGAGAAGCAGGCTTCCTGCTGAGCAGGGAGCCCGATGCAGGGCTCAGTCCCAGGACTCCGGGATCATGACCTGAGCTAAAGGCAGACGCTTAGTGACTGAGCCACCCAGGCACCCCAACATTATAGGTCTTTTTAAAACACATAATCTATTTTAAAATCTATTTATTACTACAAAAGCACATATGTGCATATAGAAAATACGGAAAAGCAAAAATAAGAAAAATATTTTCACTACCCAGAGTTTACATCCTTATATAGCACTTGGTTATCACTTAGTATATATCCTTCTAGATCTTTTCATGTGTGTGTCTGTGTGCTTGCATGTTTTATCAAATAAGGTTGTCTTGTTCCTACAGTTTGTAACCAGTGGGTTGTTTTTTGTTTTTTTGTTTTTTCAGTTAATGATGTCTGCCTTTCCTGGTTAATAAACTTACATTTCATTTACTGTCCAGTGGTACCAGCTATTTATTGCTCATAGTAAACCACTCTACAATTTAGTTGCTTAAACGGTGACTTATTTTCTCATAATTTTGTGACTTTGTGGGGGAATCTCTGCTGTTCTGGCCCCGGCCTGGCTCACACGGTACACAGCTAGCTAGAGAGTTGGCTGGGCTTAAAGCACCAAGACGATTTTGCTCTCGTGTCTGAAAGTTGGTGCTGGCTGTTGTCTGGGGCACCTCTCATCCTCATGCAGTAATCAGCTTCTTCACAGCATGGCAGCCTCTGGGCAGCTCATGAGAGGCTGCCAAGAGGGTAAAGGGAAAGACTACAAGGCCTCCCCAGGCTAGGCTCTGGAACTCACACAGCCCCACCTCTAACACAATACCAGCCCAGATTCAGTGGTATAGAAATAGACTTCGCTACTGTTGGTTTGTTTTTTAAATTAAGGTATAATAGACATACAGCAGTTTATTAGTCTTAGGTACATAATGTAATGATTTGGTATTTCTATATATTGAAAAATGATTAAGTAAATCTAATGAATGTCCCTCATCACACCTAGTTCCAGAATTTTGTTGTTGTGATGAGAACTTTGAGGACTTACAGCATGTCACCATGCTGTACATTACATCTCCACGACTGACTTGATTTTTTTCTGACTTATAACTGAAAGTTTGTACCTTTTGACTCCCTTCACCTATGTTGCCTACCTTCCCCCACCTCTGTTTCTGGCAACCACCTAACTGTTCTTATTAGCTTGGTTTTGTTTGTTTGTTTGTTCCTTTTTAGAGATTCCACATGTAATTAAGGTTGTATATTCATCATTGTCTAATTTATTTCACTTAAGGTAATGCCCTCAGAGTCCATCCATGTTGTCACGAATGACACGATTTCATTCTTTTTTATGACTGAATAATACTCCACTGTGTATACACGTACCACATTTTCTTTTTCCGTTCCTCGTTGGTGGACACTTAGGCTGTTTCTGTATTTTGGCTATCATAAATAATGCTGCAGTGAACATGGGAGTACATGGATTGAGTTCGTGTTTCTGTTTTCCTCAGGTAAATACGCAGTAGTAGAGTTGCCGGATGATATGGTTCTTCTATTTTTTATTTTTCTTAAAGATTTTATTTTAAGGAAGCTCTATACCCAACCTGAGCCCAAACTCATAATCCCAAGATTGAGAGCTGTGTGCTGAATGAGCCTGCCATGCATCCCTGTGTTTTCAATTGTTTGGGGACCCTCTATACTGTCTTCCACAGTGGCTGTACCACTTTGCATTCCCACCAAGAGCGCACGACAGTTCCCTTTTCTCCACATCCTTGCCAAAGACTTCACTTCCTGATGAGGGGCACTACGAGTAGTTTGTGGCCATCTACCACATAGGTCCATCCATGTTCACTTTTCACCAATTGTCACATAGTATCCCTTGCAGCTGATTTGTCCAAACCATGACCCAGTCCAGGAACTTGAACTTGGTTATTATGTCTTGACATTTCTTAATCTGGAGCATTCTCTTTTTTATAGTGGTCTGAGAATATGTCTTGTAGTATCTGTTAGTTCATCCCTCTCTCTGCTGGATTCCGGTAGTTGGAAGTTAGAGCTCATCTTGATCGATTGACATTAAGTGTTTTAGCTGTAATAAATCATAGGTGATATTGCATGTTTCATATTGTATCACTTCAGGAGAAACCGATTATCAGGTTGTTAGTAATGCTGAGACTCAATTACAGAGGTGACAGTCTGCTCCCTTTATAACAGGGCTATGTTTTTCCCTGAGAAGTGAAAATAACTTGTGTGATGTTTTGACGTCTTACGGTTTTAACAATTAACACTCAATAATTACTTGCTTAAACCAACTATTTAATTATGAGTTACAAAATGGTGATTTTCTAAATCTGTCATTTCTTCCAGAGGTAGCTTGCTCTGTTTACTGTTGTGACTGTTCTTTTCCTCACTTAGCGGTGTATCCTAGAGTGCACCCTCTTGTTCTTTTTCATCACTTCATAGTATGCCATTCTGTTCCGCAGTGTGTCTGAACAGTTCTCTGTTAGAGACAGGAGGGCTGTTCCTAATCTTTTATTTTGTTGCTTCAGGTACAACTTGCACATGTCATTTCCCACTTGCATAGTAAAAAAGTACTTGATTCCTGGAAGGATCCATATTTTGCACATACGCTTCCCTAGGAGTTGGACCACTTTACACTCCCGCCACATTGCTTGCGAGCACCATTTTTCCACGGAGTGCCGTCACACTTGGGGACATTTACGTGTCTCACAGGTGAGGCATGGCAGCTCCGCATAGAGCTGATGTACATTCTTCTTAGTGAGGGTGAACGTCTTTGCTTAGGGTTCAAAGGTCATTTTCTTTTTTTCCTGAGAATTATTTATTTGCACCCTTTGGCCATTTTTGTCTTAATTTTCAAGGAGCTCTTAGAGAGAATAACCATTTGCAATGTGCACTGTAAAAATTGCCCTGCTTTCCATTTGTCTCTTGACATTATGATGTTTTTACCAGGTAAAACATTTAACTTTACATGCAGTGGAATTTATTTTAAAACTATTTTTATGGCTTATGGATTTTCAGTCATAAGCCATAAAAGATCTTCCTCAGCTTTGAGGTTATAAAGGAATTCACTGATTTTTTTTTCCAGTGCTTATAGTTTTATTTTTTCATAGAGTGTTTTGATAACATGGGAACATAAAATAGTATCCAACCTAATCTTTTTCAAATGGCTCCTAGTTTTTCTAGCACCATTTGGTGAGACGTCCAAGTTTACACTGACTTGAGCTCTGCCTTTCCCATATTTTATTTTATTTTTTGAAAGATTTTATTTATTTGACAGAGAGAGACACAGTGAGAGAGGGAACATAAGCAGGGTGAGTGGGAGAGGGAGAAGCAGGCTTCCTGCGGAGCAGGGAACCTGATGTGAGGCTCAATCCCAGGACCCTGGGATCGTGCCCCAAGCTGAAGGCAAACGCTCAACGACTGAGCCACCAAGGTACCCTGAATATTTTAGATTCTCATATATGTTAGGGTCTGTTTCTTATTCTTTGTTGTGTTTGGTTTCTTGAATCATCTTCCGTAATCATGCTGTTTTAGTTTATCGGAGTTCTACAGTGAGCTTTAACCTACAGTGGGCTTTAACCTGGCAAGACTAGTCCCCTTTATCTTCCATTGCTCTTATTTCTCAGAACCTTTTGGGGGCCCATCATGTTTGTTTATTTTTTTAACAAGAACTTTAAAATCAAATTGTCTAGTGCTGGGGGCGGGGCTCGCTAGGGTTATTTTCATTGGGATTGTTTTGATTTGATTTGATTTTTTTTTTTTTTTTTTTGAGAGTGAGAGAGAGGACATGTGCAAGGCAAGGTGGGCAGAGGGAGAGGGAGAGGGAGAATCTTCAGCAGGCTCCATGCCCAGCACAGAGTCCAACATGGGGCTTAGTCTTACCACCCTGAGACCATGACCTGAGCCAAAACCAGGAGTCCAGTGCTTAACTGATAAGTCACCCAGACACCCTAGGATTATTTTAAAATTTTTTAAAAATTAGGGAAGGGCACCTGGGTGGTGCACTCGGTTTAAACATTGGACTCTTGGTTTTGGCTCGGGTCATGATCTCAGGGTGGTGCGATCGAACCCTGGGTTTGGCTCTACGCTCAGCACAAAGTCTACTTGAGAATCTCTCTCCCACTGCCCCTCCCTTTCGTGTTTTCTCTCTCTCAAACAAATAAATAAATCTTTAAAAAAATTTAGGGAGAATTGACATTTTTATGATACTGGTTATTCCTGTTTTAAGAACATGGTAAATCTCATATGTTGAAATCTACTTCTGAGACCTTCGGGGGAGTGTTTTGTCATTTTCCTCCTACCCAGCTTTCTCAAGTTAATCTTAGATATCCTGTCATGTGTTGCTGTTGTACATGGGGTCTTCTCTTCCACCGTATCTTCTAGCTGATGCGAACAGTCTTCATACATTAATTTATACCCTGCTGTCTCACTGCATTTCTCACCCTCCCGCAGCACTGTCTCCCGCCCTGTTCTTTCTCAGCCTGCCCGCAGCATGCTGCTTGGTTTTGTCTCTCAGTTTTGCTGAAGGAACAGGTCATGGAGGTTTATAGTCATTCTTGCTGTTCCTTAGGAGGTGTTGTTATTGTTGTTGTTGTTTTAAAGATTTTATTTATTTATTCGACAGAGAGAGATCACAAGTAAGCAGAGAGGCAGGCAGAGAGAGAGAGGAGGAAGCAGGCTCCCTGCCAAGGAGAGAGCCTGATGCGGGGCTTGATCCCAGGACTCTGGGATCATGACCTGAGCCAAAGGCAGAGGCTTCAACCCTCTGAGCCACCCAGGTGCCCCTCTTTAGGAGGTTTTGAGAGCAGACGTGGAGATTCGCGTCTGGGTTGCTACCACACTCCCCCTAGGATTCATGGCTCACTGGGGATTTCATGGCCAGTCTCATTCCCTTGGGATAACATTTGCCTGATTGGCACAAGCTTCTCCAAGTGATAAGATTATTATAACATTGATATTGACAGATATTTACCTCTGACGTTTGTCAGCTATGGAGTGTAGTATTCCTCTCAGAACTGACTATGTACAACTATGTACAACATGCTTTCTTTAGTTGCCATAGCCTTCCATTCATTTCTGCTGTTTCTCTGGTCTTCAACCTCAGGGCTTAGGCATGGTGACTAGACTTGTCCTCTGGGCTGTAATTTGTTGACTGATCCTGTAAACCCGTCTGTTATAAGTCACATTTCTGGTCATTGTGTTTTGTTGTTGTTTTTTTAAATTCTGCATCATTATTACCTTCTTAGACTCTTTTGTAATTTCTATCTAATGGCATCATATGGATTTATTGGATTTTCTCCTTTATATCTTTTTTAGCATTTCCAAATCTTGTAACATGCAGACCATACTTCCTTTTAATAACTTTTTCTGTACTTCATCTGTTCTCTCTCTGTCTCTTAAAATTCGTATTCATTTTGACTGCAGTGGGAGGGACATCTATGTGGAAAATGATCTATAAAAACAAATTTTCTTTTGGTCTTCTCTGATCTGTTAGTGGTAAATTTGTCAAAACACCAGCTGATTTATGGCTGTGTACACCACCAGATTTATCAGCAGAATTAAGATACTAAAGAAGACAGTGAAGTACCAGATCACAAAGGGTTTTACAAAGATGATGCCAAGGAGCATTATTAACAACAAATGCCATCCCGCCTTTGTAGACAGTTCTGTCACCATGATTCACCCTGTCAGTATGAATTAAAGGTATTTAAAATACTAAAGTTTCACTTTTGAGTATTAACGTCTCTCAAAATTTACAATGTGAAGCTGTTGCCAACATGGTAACAGTTGGAGTGGACCATGATACACTGCAGTCAGTGGTATGTGGCGAAACAGACAGTAACTGAAGGGTTTTCTTGCTTTGAAGTAAATATGACTGACTCCCAGCGGTGACAGAGATGCCTTAGAACTTTATCATGATTTTGATAAGCTCACAGGAGGTGCTGTTAGAATGTTGAGCTACAGTCAAAAGAAAAAAAAAATAAGATGACTTTGGCATGATGTTAAAAAGAAATTGTTTTCACGTGTGTGTACATCCTATTAAACAGACTGTACTTGAGGTACAAGACAAGACGAGGTGTAGTCGAGAGATTTGGGTGGCCTGGAGGAGGAAGAGTAGGTGGAAATGAGAACCAGAATGTGTAGGAGTTAATGTACTTGAGGCCAATCTGAAGGAAGAGAAAAATTTGTAAGAAAAAAAAAATAAAAGAAGGCTAAGTAATAGTGTATGGTGGGAGTAGGAGAGGAGGACAGGTTATGGGACTAAAAGCAGTTAGCTCTCTGGAATTTGCCATCACAAGAGGAAACATGAGAGAGAAATGCTAAATAAGAGACTTGGAGATTTAGGGGCGCCTGGGTGGCTCAGTGGTTTAGGCCGCTGCCTTCAGCTCAGGTCATGATCTCAGGGTCCTGGGATCGAGTCCCGCATCGGGCTCTCTGCTCAGCGGGGAGCCTGCTTCCCTCTCACTCTCTCTGCCTGCCTCTCTGCCTACTTGTGATCTCTCTCTGTCAAATAAATAAATAAAATCTTTAAAAAAAAAAAAAAAGAGAGACTTGGAGATTTAAAGGTTAGAGGGATGCCTGGGTGGCTCAATCAGTTAAGCATCCAACTCTTGATTTCAGCTCGGGTCATGATCTCAGGGTCTTGGGATGGAGTGCCACATTGGGCTCTGTGCTGGGCACAGAGGCTGCTTAAGATTCTCTCCCTCTCCCTCTGCCCTTCCCACTCATTCCCCTTCTTTCTCAAAATAAATAAGTAATATTTTTTTAAAAAGGTTAGATGACAGAGGTCAGAGTGTTCCTGGAAATAAGTAGGTCTTTGGAGAATGAAAAGCAGAATTTTAGAGGCTCTTTGAAAGCAGGATTTATAGGATTTCACCCTTCTTTTTGTCTGTTCATTCTACTTCTCCTCCTGCCAGCTGATTTCCGTGAGATTGCATAAATATAACATAGCCTTAAGAAGTTAGCCCAAGGGGCACCTGGGTGGCTCAGTGGGTTAAAGCCTCTGCCTTCAGCTAGGATCATGATCTCAGAGTCCTGAGATTGAGCCCCACATCGGGCTCTCTGCTCAGCAGAGAGCCTGCTTCCCCCCCCCCACCTCTGCCTGCTTATTATCTCTCTGTCAAATAAATAAATAAAATCTTAAAAAAAAAAAAGTTAGCCCGACTCTTTCCATGGTTATCTCTTTGCATCCTCAATGGAGAGCAGTGCTGTGTGTGTCATTTCTGTAATCTTCCATAACATATGAGGATTCATCAAACTCGGCGGTATCTTGAATGGATTTCAGTTTCTCCACCTGTTAATAGAGGCACATAAACTAAGAACAGTGGAGCGTTTTCTGGGTTCAACAGCAAGTCAAATCAGATGTGCAGAGGTCTTGAGTTACTGAAACTGTCCTCTAACAACTGTCAATGTATGTTCCTTCTCAACAAAGTGAATTTGTTCCATGTTCTTAATTCTCTTTTAGCATGACTTCTCAGCAGTGATGCTCATAGTGTGAACAGAAAAAGTTGTTGCAAATACTTAGAAGTGGTTTCAAGCACCTATTTTTTATCTTGAAATGGAAGTAAATAATATGTACATAGAAAGTAATAATTGTGATTGAGAGCAGATGCTGTTTACTCTCATGTTAATTCCTTAAAATATATTTTCCCAGTCTTATTGAGATATAATTGACATATAACATTATATTAGTTCAAGGTACACAACGTAATGATTTGATATATTTGTATGTTGTAAAATGATTACCATAGTGAGTTTAGTTAACATCGATCACCTCACATAGTTATAAATTATTTTTTTTGTGATGAGGAATTTTGAGATCTACTCTCTCAGCAACTTTCAGATATACAATACAGTATTTTTTATGAGAGCCCCATAAGATACTGTCTGAACCATATGAATAATTTTGTCTTAGGGAGTTACTGGAATCCTGGAAATTTTGTGATGATATTCAGTTCAAGTTCTTAAGATTAATTTATTGATTTAAAAAGTAAATTTACTAGTTTAAAAGCTACTTCTCTCTTTTCCAATCTCTCCCCACCTTCCTATACACACAGAGAAGACAGACAGACACATACATACATACACACACACAGAGTGTGTTATTCTCAATCCAGGGAGGAAATGTGATTGAGGATGGGGCAGGCTTAGACCAACAAAATGAAATCTACTTGCTATTATTAAGTATCTGTATAAATTAAGTGTCATTGAAATAAGACATAAATTGCATCCCTTGTGTGGAAAACAATTGACCTAAATTAAAGGAACATCATCTAGTTTATTTTATTTTACTGTTTTTTTGAGAGAGAGATAGAGTGTGTATGTGTGAGAGCATGTGTGAGAGCAGGGAGAGGAAGAGAAAGACTCCACGCCCAGCACAGAGCCTGATATGATATGGGGCTCCATCTCACAACCCTGGAATTATGACCTGGGCTGAAACCTCAACCAGCTGAGCCACCCAGGCACCCTGAGAAAAAGATTTTTTAAAAAGGAACTGTAAGGAATCTGGCGTTGCTATTTCTGATCATTTTCTACAAGGACGTATCAGTTCTACAGTACTAGAATTGCCGTACGTTGGTAGAAGTCTATAGCACTGTAACTTGTTACTTCTCTAGACAAACTTCACCCAAACTTTTGGGTGAACCCTTTTTTCCCCATAGTCCGTGGGCCTGATACTGAGCCACTTTAGAAGCATTGGTGCTCTTTCAGGACTCCAAAGCAGAGTACCGACCTCTCATACGAGAGATGACCTGTGCCTGCACATTCTTCAAGTTCACTGTGTAGTTTGCCTGGGAGGAGTCCCGGGGATATTGACCCCTTTGGTATAAGAGGTGAACTGCGTGAAAATACTGTCAATTCTGAAGTTCTTCCTTCATGCAGCAAACATTTGCCTGCTTCCTGTGGGCCCCGTGCTTGGAAATAGTAGCAAACCACCTTGACAAGATTCCTGCCCTCAGGGCCTTGTAGTGTGAAAGGGGTACAGACAGTAAATAAATTAGTACACAAGTAATTAGTTGAAGTAAGTAGTTGGAAGGAAATGCAGAAGGCACTAATGAGGGCATGTAATGAAAACACCTAGGTCTAGTCGGGGTTGTCAGGCAAGACCTTCCCAGAGAAGTGACATTTTCAGTGTCATTTAAGAGGAAGAGTAGAAGGTAGGTGAGGGACACGAGGGGATAGGGAAGAACGGTGCAGGCACAGCCTCCATCCAGCACACATGATTAGCCCAAAGACTGGAAGACCAGAAGGCACAGTAGAGGTCTACCAGAAGGCCAGTGTGAACCCAGTGGAAAGTGCTGTGCAGCATGGTTGTGAGGTCAGATCATTCAGGGCTTTTAGATCTTGGAGTCCGGTGGACTTGTATGACCTTGAGCAAGTCCCTTAATGACAAGCATGATCTGCAGCTTACTTCTGTCTCCGTTAGCCTTTTCTGCATAACAAACTAGCCCGAATTAAGTGGCTGTCATGCAGCCATTTGGGGGGAACTCCGTCTGGGCTCGGTGCACAGGGATGGTTCTCTCACTTTGCTCTCCGTGAAATCTTTCTCTTGGTTTGCAAAGGGCAGCTCAAAAGTCAAGTACTGCAAGGACTGAAAAGCATCCATTGACTAGCGGCATGAGGTTTTTAACTTTCGTCGGGGATGATATCATGAGGGTGAAAGCTGTTGTGTAGTGTGTGGAGGAGTGAACAGAGCCTGCGGTGGGCAGAAAATGGTGGCCACCCCCAAATGCTCACATCCTGATCCTCGGAACCTGTGAATATACTGGGATACAGGACAGATGGGAATTAAAGTTGCAGATGGAATTAATATTGTTAGTCAACTGAGCTGAAAACGGGGAGATTTACCTGGATTATGGGTGGGCCCAGAGAGGTCTCAAGGGGGTTTAAAAGTCGAAGAGGAAGGCAGAAGATGGGAGTCCAACAGAGATGTGACTGCAGAAGAGGTTCCAGTGACATAGTGTGAGAAGTGACTCGACTGTCACTGCTGGCTTTGAAGTTGGAGGGGGCCACGAGTCACGGAGTGTGGGCCGCCTCTCGAAGCTGGAAGAGACCAGGACACAAGACCTTCCCCCAGAACTTCCAGGATAAATACAGGCCTGCCAGCACCTTGATCTTAGCCCAGTGACATGCATGTCAGACCTCTAATTGACAACATGAAGTCATACGCTGGTGTTGTTTAAAGCCACCAGGTCTGTAGTCATTTGTAACAGCAGCAATAGGAAGCGAACAGAGGGTAAGTAAGGAGGGTCGGATACCCACAGAGACACTCTAAAGAAGTTTTCCCATGAAAGGAAGAAGAAAGAGAAGATGGGACATGCAAGATTTAGGGAGGATGGTAGTGTGCTTTAAAATGGGAGAGATTTTGTGGTTTTGAATTTTCACATTATTTGTGTGATTTCTGAGTTATTTTTATGCTTCTTAGAGATACAGCATCGGAGTGCTCATCTGGCAGTCCCAACTACTATCACATAAAAATCTTTAAAAGCAAGTTAATTGCACTTGAATAAAAATCAGATCTCTCTGCAACTTTAAAACTTGATTGCACTAAAATGTCAATTCTATAAGAACATTTCTCTTTAGTTTGATACTGACTAAAACTAATTATACCCTACTAGTACTTTATGGTAATGTATGTTAAACATTTATAAACCTTGAAATTACATTAAGAAGGTAGATGTCCAGACTCCATAAATTTGAATTTTATATTTAGGTCATTACAATTAAACTTGGCATTATTTTTCAGTCCTATGAATTGTAATTTATCTCTATAAATAATAACCGTGGTTAATAGTCACCATGCCATAAGTAGTTACTGTATCTCTGGCCAGGTTTAACTCTTGGTAGCTCATTGAATCCTTATAAGAATATTACACGGGAGTTTTTATTCACATTTTGCAGATATTGAACATGAGCCATTAAACATAAAAAGATCCATTTAACAAATACAGAAGAATTAAGATAGAATCATTTTTGTCTTATGTTGGCTTTATTGTGATTTTTTTTTACAAATCTCTGCTTTTTAAAATAATTTTTAAAAATTTGCATACAGTTATGTTAGTTTCAGGTGTACAATACAGTGATTCAACCTTTCTATGCATTAAGCTACCTCTCCGCAAGCGGAGCCAGTTACCATCTGTTGCCATGTGATGCTATTACAAAATCACTGACTATATTCTCTATGCTATTATGCTTTTTGTCCCCATTGACTTACTCATTTCATAACTGGAACCCTATTGGCCCATTTTGTCCATCTCTCCACCCTCTTCCCTTTGGCAGCCATCAGTTTGTTCTCTGTATTTATAAATCTGTTCCTCCTTTCTGTTTGTTTATTCATTTGTTTTGATTTTTAGATTCCACATATGAGTGAAATCTGGTGGTATTTGTCTTTCTCAGTTTGACTTTTTTCACTTACTGTAATACCCTCTAGGTCCATTCATGTTGTTGCAAATAGGACGATATTCCTTTTTATGATTGAGAAATTTTCCATTATGTAAATATACTACATCCTCCGTATCCATTTGTCTATCCGTGGACACTTAGGCTGCTTCCATATCTTGGCTCTTAGGAATAATGCTGCAATAAATGCAGGAGTTTTTTTCATGTTCTTTGGGTAAATACCCAGGAGTAGAAATACTGGGTCATATGGTAGTTTTATTTTTTAATTTTTAAGGAATCTCCACACTGTTTTCCACAGTGGCTGCACCCGTTTGCATTTCCACCCACAGGACACAAGCGTTCCTCTTTTTCTCCATGCTCACCAACACTGATTATCTTATGTTTTTTTGATTCTAGCCGTTCTGACAGGTGTAAGGTGATATCTCATTATGGTTTTGATTTGTATTTCTTTGAAAATTAGTGATGTCGGTATCTTTTCATGCATCTATTGGCCCCTCTGGATGTCTTCTTTGGAGAAACATCTATTCAGGTTCTCCGCCCATTTTTAAATCTGTTTTTTGGTGTTGAGTTGTATAAGTTCGTTAACATATTTTTTATATTGACCTGTTGACATATATTCATTTTCACATGAAAATGTGAAAATTAAATTAAAAATTAAATTAAATTAAAAGCTTCTTTTAATTTGACTCAAGGAACCAGCAGTCTACACAAACATCACTTAAGGTGTTCCGTTGTGTGATTGTGAAATATACCGAGTCCAGCTGTTGCACACTCTCAGGTTTCCTTCGCCTCTTCTTTTCTTTGCATTGAAAAATTTCTGTATCTTGGAAATGGCTGTTGGATTGGTAAAAATTTAAACATGATGTTAATATCAAGAGTTGGTGAGAATTGGAGTTTTAAGGCATTCATTGTTGATGGGGAATGTAAGTGACTATAAGCCTTTTTGAGGAAAATACTTATAAAATATTTTCAGCAATTATGAAAATTTAGTATGTAAGTATGTTACAACTTAACAATCTAATTCTGTGAATCTGTCCTAGTAATCTGTACCTGCCAGACAAACATAGTCCAACCAAGAGAAGGTATGGTGGAATTAGAAAATCGTCATTGGATTCTAGATGGGTAGGCAATAGTTTGATGAGGAATAATATATTTCTACATAGTCTCAATTCATCTCCCCACAATTTACCAGTTAATTACAAAAGGAAACAATAACTTTACTGTGGAGAAACCTGGCAAACACCACATTAATGATACAATCAAAATTAGCAGCAGGGTTGGGAGAATTACCATCACATGCTTCCTGATATTTTCTAAGACAGGTAACATCATTGATATTCCTTCCAAGAAGGCATAACCTGCATCTAATCATGAGAAAACATCAGGGGAAAAAAATGAAACTGAGAGTTTGAAGTTCACAAGGTAACTGAACTGTCCTCTTTATAGATGTCAAGATCAAGAAAGAAAGAAAGATAAAGGTCCAGACTAAAGACCTATATCTCCAGTGCATTGTGTGATCATAAACTAGATCCAGGACTGGAAACAAAGGTAGCTAGAGAGAATGTTAGTGGGACAAATGGCAAAATTTGAATAGAGCGTAGATTAGATAATAGTGGTTTTTGGTTTTTTTTTTTTTTTAACTCACAACCCTGAGATCAAGAGTCACATGTTCTACTGACTGAGCCAGCCAAAAAACCAGAAAGATGTAGAGATTATATGTGTGACCTTTGTATATATAATTTCTCATAAGTGAATATTTGATGAGATTTGAACTGAAGACAAATGGAGGTTCTAATCTCTGGCAAGAACCTCAATGATAGCTCTTCTCTGTTGCCAAATCCATATTCCTCTGCTTTAACAGGCAGGTGGGCCAAGGTGATGACCTCTTAGGAAGAATTAAGGTGCCTTCCACAAGACTGGGGGTATTCCTGCAGGCAAGGCCAAGTATGATTTTTTATTTTTTTAAGGAAAACAGCCCAGGTTCCATTCCTGCAAGATATAAATTTAGTCTCTTAAGTTATGTGCCATAAATGTGTCAGTGATAATTTTAGCTTGGCACAGTCTCAGAAAAGTTTGAAACTCATTGTTTACTAAACCCACTTTAAAAAAAAATGAAAAAACACCTCAGGGGCACCTCAGTGGTTCAGTGGGTTAAGCATTTGCCTTCGGCTCAGGTTATGATCTTGGGGTCCTGGGAATCAAGCCCTAAGTCAGCCTCCTTGCTCAGCTCTCGTTCTCCCTGTGCCCCTTCCCCTGCTCATTCTCTCTTTCTCTCTCTCAAATAAAATCTTTTTTAAAAAAATGTAAGTATAGCCCCCTAGAATGTCTGCTTTTGAGGATTGTGACATTCCAGTGAGTCCTCCAAAACTTAATTATAAAATACATGTAAGCTAGCAAAATTATATGACCAAATATACACAATTATTAGCTCTAATCCATTTACATATTTGAAGGACAGAATAGTAGATCTTAACGCAGTTTCTTGGACAGTAATTGGCAAGACCAACTGCATGTTGAGGCTGCTCTGTAAGAGAGAGTAAAACCATATTTGGGGAGGGGGGGTAAAGTGCAGTTCTAATATGGTAGTTCTAATATGACTTTGGAGTCAGACTGCCCATGTTCATAATCCCTGTTCTCCTACTTACCGGATATGCAACTCTGGATAATTTGTTTAGCTTCACTATCCTCTAGAGAGTACCTGTTTTCTCCTAAACTATTAGAATAGTACCGAAGAGCACTGTTTATGAAGGTCAAATTCATTGCCATATCTAAGTGGAACAGGCAGTTAGAAGGTACCCAGTATCCCTGGTTATTACTTCTCTGGTCTCAAAAGTAGCAGGCTGTGTTAAGATACGAATTTTAAAGGAGAGAAGCCAAAACCCTGTTTTATGTCACTGAAGTCCCACCTGTCAGTAGCCCTTTCCTGCTTCTTGACTTAGGGGTTATTGAGATGCTGCGTGAATACAGACAACAGGAGCCAGGAATGTCCATGAGTCAACGCTGCTTGGTCCATTTTTGTCATACGTCCAGAGAGACAAAAAAGACTCAGGAGTATCAGTAAAAACAGAACATTCTCTTGCTGTTTCTGACAGTTTCCCTGTCGTAAAGTGAATAAAAACAGTCAGTATTGGCTTAAAACAAAAACAAAAACCCAGACTTCATGCTTACAAAGAAATTGGCAGAACCTTAAGAAATCTAATTTCCAGAAATCTAATGAATTTGTTATTTGTATAGAAAAGTTATTACTCGGTAGACGAGTTGGCATGGACCAAGAACTCACCAGGCTGAGTAGATCTGAAATAATTCTAGTACTGGACAGTCCCCACTCAGGGGCTTTATTCAGGCTGAGCTTTTTAGTAAGACCTTTACATGAAGAAATGCAATTTATTGATGAATAGGAAAGGGATGGGGTGGGACGAGGGTTCCTTGAATTACAAAGCAGAGAAGATTGTTCCTTTCAAATGTCTGTAAGGATCTGAGTTTTCACAATGTCACCAACCACGTCCATCCCATTACTAACTGTCCCAGAATCTGCCCGCATTCCTGAGTCTGGTGTTCTCATTCAAAAGAGTACAAATTTTATAATTCAGCTCATATTTAGCAATATCCCTATGGTCTTTTCTAAATTTTGTTTTATTGTTGTCTCGCTGCCTGACTGGCTAGGTTATTTTTCCTTAGGGCAAGCCAAGCCCAGCCTTGCCCTGGTAGAGTTGCTAGAGCTCTTGATAAACACACGGGTGTTAAGACACCAGAAACGCAGTCCCAGCACAACCTCAGGAGTCAGAGATCTTGTTGAAAATGAAAACCCCTTGCTCCACTTCACTTTTTAAAGCTCTGAACCTCACCAGTCCAATTCCAAATGCAAATCAGCCCCAGGACAGTGATGACAGGCAAGGGGAACAGTCAGTGGGAAATGAGCTCGGTGCCCCGGAGAGGCAAGAACTGGGCGTGCACGCTGGAACGATAAAGTGCTGGCGAGCTGCAGGACACCACTCTTGACTGGTTCCCGGGTGCTGGCAGCCAGCACTCATTGGTTTGCTTGTAAATAAACTCATGGAAACTTTTCTGTACCAACTTATAATGCCATTTTTAGGGGTGATGTTCCTTAAACTTTTCTTTTGGCTTACAGCTCCCTGGAGAATCTGGTAAAGCTGTGGACCCTCTCCTCTCAGGAGAACGCACAGATTCTTACATATGCCTGAAAACAAGTGCACATAATTTCAAGGA
This sequence comes from Meles meles, assembly GCF_922984935.1. Taxonomy (NCBI): domain Eukaryota; kingdom Metazoa; phylum Chordata; class Mammalia; order Carnivora; family Mustelidae; genus Meles; species Meles meles. The sequence continues at coordinate 122,005,763 of NC_060071.1, forward strand.
ATTTACATGAAGCACTTTCAGGATGGTTCGTGGAACCACCTCTTCATGCCCTAAATCATTCATAAGAATTCTTCTTCCTCAGAGGGTTCCAGAAGGGCTTTTCTGTACCTCTTAATGGTCTCAGGAGGTAGAATCAAGGGTGATGATGATGATAATGGTAACTACCATTTATTGAGCTTTTATTGTTTGTCAGACATGGTGTACTCCTCATAGCCAGAAGCAAACTCTGGACCATCCTCTCCAAACCTGTTTTTCCAGCAGCCTTCCCCGTCTCACATAACACCAGCTCCATCTCCTCTAGTGCTTAGTTGGGAGCGGATCCGTACCCCCGCCGCCGCTCTCACCTTCCTCCTAGCCACCATCCTCACTCACCTTCTGTTGCATGTGGTGTCCTTATTTCCACTCTTGCTCTTTGCAGATCGGCAGCTAGAGCCATTGATCCTTGTAAAGTGCAAGTCTTACCATACCACTGTTCTACTCAGAATCCTCTCAAAGCTTCCCATCTCATTTGGAGGAAAAATGAGATCCTGCCAATGGCCAATGGTCAGCTCAGCTCCAGAGGCCACTTAGATCACAGTACACTGTGCAGTGTATGTAGCATACAGAGGAACCCCAGTAATGGTGTCCAAGACCTTGTAGGAGCTTCCCCTCACTGCTAACTCAGTGACTTCTGGGACCATGTCCCTCCTTCTACTTTTTCCTCATTTACTGTGTTCTAGCCATGTTACTTCCTTCCTGATGCTTAGATACACCAGGCCCTCTTCGGCCCTCTTCTGCCCAAGGGTCTTTGCACTCGTTGATACTTCTGCCAGAAACAGTCTTTCCCCAAATATCTGCTTAGTTCATGTCTCCACTTTCTTAAATTCTTTGCTCAAAAGTCACCTTGGTGAGACACACACTGACCACATGTATTAAAATGCAGTCCTCATCTCTATCCTGGCATTTCCTATCTGCCTTTGTCTGTGTTACTTTTTCCATAGTAATCATCATCTTCCAAAGTATTCCTGGTATCTAATTTACTTATGTTTCTCTCTTCCCAATGGAATGCAGCCTTCATTAGGGTGAGATTATTATCTGCCTAGTTCAGTATGTATGTGCAGTATCTAGAAAAGTGATTGATACATAATAAGGTCTCGAAGTCTGTTGAATGAAACGAACAAACTGTAGGAAAATATATTGTTCATCTTTTTATAAATACAGTTTTCGATTCAAAGAGATTAAACAACTTGCTCAAAGTCACGTAATTGATGAACGGTATAGCTAGGATTTTTGGATTTTCTAATACTCAAGACCTGTGTTCTTAAACACCAAAGATACTTCTTTCCAAGGATGTATAAAATAAGAAGTCAAAATGTAGTCCAGAAGGGGTAGTCTTACAAGGCCAAAGAGTCAGAAGTTGGCGTTTGGGGCCAACAGAGTGGCTGTAAATTGTAGAGGAGGCACCCTGCCAAGAAGGGAACCATGGGTGAGGCAGTTCAGAAATCTGTGTGTGTGGACTGACTTCTCAGCACAGTTGCATGGGGTGAGAATTTCAGTGGCCCAGACAGGAGCTGGAAGGCTGAAAGCTGAATAAAGATTTTGGTAACTCCGACCTCACAGACAGTTTAAAGTTAAATTTCTCCCAAGGCACAGGGACTTGGTAAACTCCAGAAGACTTTCATCAGAATTCTAGAAGAGCTGTGCCATAAGAGTAAGAACCGCACTCCCAGAATCAAAAAGTAAATGATGATAGTGAATTTTAACCCCTTGAATTAAATAAACCTGTGAGTCCCTTCAGATATAAATTAAATGATGTGGGTTGGAATAATTACCTGGCTTCAAAGTACCTCTCCAAAATCACTTACTAATTACAGAGGTGAAATAGGTAACTTCATGGTAGAGAAGCCTAGGAGACATTGTCTTCATCAGATGATCAAAGTGAAAATCATTATTGTTAGGATGAATTGAAATCACGCCCCACCTGAGATGATGCAGCAAGAGCATTGTCATTTCCATGATGTTTTTCGCAGTGATGCACACCTGACTGTTACCAGCAGGCACAGCAGAAAAACTCAGGTTGTGGGACAGTGTACGAAATATGAAGCTTGTAATTTTTAAAAGAGTCAAGGGAAGACTGAGGAACTATTCCAAACTAAAGAAAATAGATGACTAAAGTTAGCATTTGATTCTGAACTGGAACATTTTGCTATAATATTTTGGGAACAACTAAGGAAGCATGAAGTTAGGATTGAGGATTAGGTGGTAACAGAATGTTCAGGTTAATGTCCTGACTTTTTTTAAATGATAGGTTGTGGCATGAAATGCAAATGCAAGTATGCACATGAGTGTTGGGATATCAAGTTGGCAAAGTACTTAGATGGTTCATGGAAAAAGTTTTATATACTATATTTAAAACATTTCTTTAAATTTGTAGTTATTTCAAAATTAAATGACAAAAAGCAATTGTATTTCTATATACTAGCATCAAACAACTGGAAAATGAAATTTTAGAATATTCTTAACAGTATAATTTTCTTAAACCTAAAATATTTGGGAATAAATTTACTCTGTAAACTAAATACTGCTGAGAGAAATTAAAGAAAACCTAGTTAATAGAGAGCTACATCATAGTCACGGGTAGGAACACTCATTATTGTTAACATGTCATTTCTCCCTAAATTAACTATAGATGCAAAACTGTCCAAATCAAAATCCAAGCAGGCTTTTTTGGGTAGAGATCAACAAACTGACTCAACTTCTTATGCAAAACCAAAGGAACTAGAATAGGCCATTTAGTCTTAAAGAAGAAAGAATACATAAGGCTTAAATGTCTTGATTTAAAACTGACTCTAAAGTCATGGTAATCAAGGTAGTATGGCCTGCAATGTATAGATCAGTGGAATAGAGCAGGGACTCCAGAAATAGACCCACTTCTGTAGCCTTTTGATTTTTGGCAAACCTGACAAAGCAATTCAGTGGTAAAGAAGTAATGGTGGTGCTAGAACAGCTGGGTGGCTGTGTGGGAGAAAGTGAATCTCAACCCTGTTTTGTTTTGTGCACAAATATTAATTTGAAACAGACCCTAAACATAAAAATTAAGCACATAAAGCCTTTACAAGAAATCACAGGAGAATAATCTTTCAAACTAGAATAGGCGAAGACTTCTCAAAACACTAACTGAAACGAGGAGGATGGGAGCAGGATGCGAAGAAATAGGAGAAGGAGGAACAAGAGGAAGAAGAGGAGAAAGCTGAATTTAAAAAAATTAAACATTTTCTGCTCAAAGATACTTCTTTAAATTAACGTATAATGTATGATTTGTTTCAGGGGTACAGGTCTGTGATTCATCTGTCTTACACAATTCACAGCACTCACCATAGCACATACCCTCCCCAATGTCCATCACCCAGCCACCACAACCCTCCCACCCCCCTCCCCTCCAGCAACCCTCAGTTTGTTTCCTGAGATTAAGAGTCTCTTATGGTAACCCAGAACCTCGAGATCAGGACCCAAGCAGAAAGCAGAGGCTAAACCCACTGAGCCACCCAGGCACCCCTATTTTCAACTTTTTGAGGAACCTCCAGCTGTTTTCCAGACTAGCTGCACCATCTCTCATTCCCTCCAACAGTGTAGGAGGGCTCCCCTTTCTCCACCTCTTCGCCAACACCTATCATTTCCTGACTTGTTAATTTTAGCCATTCTGTCTGGTGTGAGGTGGTATCTCACTGTGGTTTTCATTTGCATTTCCCTGATGCTGAGTGATGTTGAGCACTTTTTCACGTCTGTTGGCCATTTGGATGTCTTCTTTGCAGAAATGTCTGTTCATGTCTTCTGCCTATTTTCAAGAGACGCTTTTTAAGAAAAATCATAGTTAAGACACTCAGTCAGAGATAATATTTGCCATACATGTACTTGACAAAGAACTTGTATCCAAAATATACAAGAATGGTTTAAACAATAATTTAAAAAAAAAGAGAGCTTGCTCCTTCAATGGTAATGTGAGGAGATGCATGGACCCGCTTTCCAGGAAAACAAACATAACTAGTAAGAGTTATTTTTAAAAAAATTTTTAAATCTCTGGTCGTTGACCTGTGGGTGGGCATTCAGCAATTGAAGAAACATTTATTCAAGAAAATCTAAATGTCAGTAAGAACAGCAAAAGTGGGTAGCTCTTGGGCCATGATCTTCTGCCCTTCCCCATACTGTATGACAGAAGCTCCATATGGGTGGGTGTGGCCAAGAAGTTGGGGCCTTCTCTCCCCTCAGCTCCCAGTTAAGGGATACAGTTTCTCATGCAGGACACCAGCATTTCTCATTCACCCAGCTCTGTGTGTTACAGAGGATAGATTCCTGGCAAATGTGCCTGAGAGGTTGGGAGCTCCCTTCCTCTGCCCACCCCCAACTCATAGGGCAGAAGATCTGTTCCAGGCTTGGAAGATTGGGAATCCAGAGTTCTGATGCCCTTACCCCACTTCATTTGTAGGGTGAAGGTTCTATGCTGGTAGAGGCAAACTGAGGACGCCAGAGACTAGTAACTTCATGCAGCACCATGTTAATAAAGCAGGGGTGTCACTCTGAGAGAAGTGGGCCACTGTCTTCACCCCCAGCTCCAGAACAGTGGATTGGAGATTTCCCCAAAGGGAGAGGTAGTTCATAAGCACAGAGCTCTGAAGTTCTTATCAAAAGAACTGACTTTATTTGAAGTAAAGTATGTGGGAAGTTCAAGCCTAAGGATGCTTTTAAGGGGGAGGGGGGGGATGGAGATTTTGGTGGTAAGCAATTAAAAGGAGGCTTGGTAGCTCCATTAGAGCAACAAAGTAAACTGTTGGAGTACCAAAGAGTAGGAAGGAAATAATCAATTATGAAGAACACTCTTGGATTCCAAACAGATCTCAAACACTGGCCTCAAAAACTAATCCTACAAAGGAGCCTGAATTTATTGAATCAGACTGTGAAGTACTTTATGCCCCGGGGCATTATTGAAAACAATAGATCATTCAACCAGCAATTAGTGGAGCCTAACAACTAGGTGTAATACCAACAGAGGCAGACAGCTTAACAGATCAGGAAAAGGAAGTAAAAAAGAGCCCTGCCAAACCATGTGTGAATGCCCAAGGTTGTGCCCTCCAGGAGCGTGTCAGAGATTTCTTACAGATAAAACAGGCCATACTAGAATATCCAAATTATTTAATAAAGAAAGAAAAAAAATAAAAACAAGCCTCTGGTAGGGGTAGGAAGTTGGAATCAGATAACTTAAATCTACAAGAAAAAGAAGACAACCAAAAATATAAATAAGAAGGCTAATATGCTAATTGTAAATATATACTTGTTCTCCTCTCAGCTTCTTTGAAAGACATAAAATGTCTAAAATAATACATATTGGTGGTTTTGTAACACGTTGTACTGTATATAACAATAATAGCATAAAAGGGAGAGAGAATGAGCTGTATGGGAGTAAGGTGTATATATATATATATATATATAACTGAAATTAAATTGATATAAATCTGATGTTCTTTTTTAAAAGATTTTGTTTATTTATTTCTTTATTTGACAGACAGAGATCACAAGTAGGCAAAGAGGCAGGTAGAGAGAGAGGAGAAGCAGTCTCCCTGCTGAGCAGAGACCCTGATGTGGGACTCAGACCCCGATGTGGGGCTTGATCCCAGGACCCTGGGATCATGACCTGAGCCGAAGGCAGAGGCTCTAACCCACTGAGCCACCCAGGTGCCTCTGAAGCTGTTTTTTATGTTAATGTGCATATAGTAAGCCATAGACCAACCACTAATAACTAAGAAAAAAAAAAGTGAAATTCGTTGAAGGAAGTAAAATATCATACTAGAGAATATTCACTTAGTGAAATAGAAAGTAGTAAAGGAGGAATAGAGAAAAAAACTATATAAAATATATAGGAAACAAAAAAGGAAAAAAAGCAGGCAGAAATCCAGCTATACCAATAATAACATTAAATATAAATAGACTAGACCATATAATCAAAAGGTAGACCTTGTCAGATGGGGGGAAAAGATTCAGCGTATGCTGTTTATAGGAGATACAGTGTAGATTCAAAGACACAAATAGGTTAAAGAAGAAAGATGGAAAAAGATAAATCACACAAACAGCAACCACAAGAAAGCAGGAGTGGCTTACTAATATCAGACAAATAGACTTAAAAACAACAACAAAAAAATGTTACTAGAGATTAAAACGGGATACTTCATAATGATAAAAGGACCAATTCATCAGAAAGGCATAATAATTATAAACAAATATGCACTTAACAACATAGATCCAATATCCATGAAGGAAAATTGACAGAAATAAAGGGAGAAATAGACAAGTCAACAATAATACTCCACTTTCAATAATGTATAAGATTAACTAGGCAAAAGAGAAGCAAAGAAATAGAAGATAAACCACCTAGATATAACAGATATCTGTAGAACTCTCTCCAAACAACACAGCTGAATACATATTTTTCTCAAATACACAAGGAACATTCTTTAGGATAGACCATATGCTAGGCTGTTAAAAAAAAAAAAACCTCAATAAGTTAAAAAAGATTAAAATCATACAAAGTATGTTCTCTTGTTCTCTGACCATGATGTGATAAAATTCAAAACCAGTAACAGAAAGCTATTTGGGATAACCACAACTGTGAAATATAATAACATACTCTTATATAACCAATGTGTCAAAGAGAAATCAGGAAATACTTCAACATGAGAGAGTCTTGTGACATGCAGCTAAAGCAGTGCTCAGTGGGAAATGTATAGCTGAATCGTCTAAATTTAAAGAGAAAGAACTATTTCTTTTTAAGAAGTAAACAATTTTGAAAAGAACTCAGATCAGTAACTTAATCTTCCACTTTAAGGCAGGGGAAAAAGAAGAGCCAACTAACCCCAAAGCAAGCAGATACAAGGAAAATAATGAAGATTGGACCAGAAATTAATCAAATAGAGAATGTGCAAATAATAAGATGAATGAAACCAAAAGATAATTCGTTGAAAAGATAAACAAAGTTGGGCGCCTGGGTGGCTCAGTGGGTTAAGCCGCTGCCTTCGGCTCAGGTCATGATCTCAGGGTCCTGGGATCGAGTCCCGCATCGGGCTCTCTGCTCGGCAGGGAGCCTGCCTCTCTGCCTGCTTGTGATCTTTCTCTGTCAAATAAATAAATAAAAATCTTTAAAAAAAAAAAAAAAGAAAAGATAAACAAAGTTGACACACCTTTAGTTAGACTGACCAAGGAAAATGGAAGAAGACTCAAATTAGTAAAATTAGGAATAGAAGAAGGGACATTAATACTGATGACAGAATTTAAAAAGGTCATATAAGAAAACCATGGACAAATGTATGCCAAAAATTAGGTAACTTAGATTAAATAAATTCCTAGAAGGCACAAACTAATCAACTGGAGGAAATACAACATCAGAATAGACCTTTAACAAGTAAGGAGATTGCAGGAGGAGGAGGAGTGACAGTAGTAATAAACTAACCACACTGAAAAAGTCCAGACCCAGATGGTTTCCGTAACGAATGCTACCAAACATTTAAAGAGGAATTAAGTGCATAAACAATGAATTTTGGAACACTGGGGAAAAAATTAAAATTAAAAATAAAGAGGAATTAATACAAGTCTTCACAAATGTCCAAAACATAGAAGAGGAAGAAACACTTCCCAACTAATTTTTTGAGGCCAGTATTATCTCAATGCCCAAAGCAGACAAAAATATCAAGATAAAACAAAAAAACTATAGACCAATATCTCTTATGAATAAAAACACAAAAATCCTCAACAAAATACTCTCAGACTGAATCTGGCACACAAATTAAAGAGATCGTATACCGTGGCTAACTGGGATTTATCCCAGGAATGCAAGGGCAAGTGAAATCAGTCACGAATAAGGGAAAAAAACCATATTATCATCTTGGTAGACATAGAAAAAACATTTAACCAAATTAAACACTTTTTCATGATAAAAACACTCAAAAAAGAAGGAGTAGTGAACTTACTGAAAAATCAGGAGCCTAGAAATCAAGAGCTTTTCTTTCCCCCTAAAATCAGAAACATAGGCAAGAATATCCACTTTCACCCCTTTATTCAACACTGTAGGCAAGAAAAGAACATAAAAGACCTTCACTCTAAAAGAGAAGGATAAAATCTGTGTTTATAGATGACATGATCTTGTAAACAGAAAATCCCAAGGAATCCACTAAAAAGCTATTCCAACAAATGAACAAGTTCAGCATAGTTGCAGAAGGCAGCTGAGGTCATTTGTATGACCAATATACAAATTCTGCACACCACTGAAAATCTGAAAATGAAGTTTAGAAAACAGTTCTATTTACATTACAATATAAACACTTAGGAATAAATTTAACATTAAATAAGTGCAAACCTGACACTCTGAAAACTACAAAATGTTGTTGAAGGAAGTGAAAGAGACCTCAATAAATAAAAAGGTCTCATGTTCATGGGTCAAAAGGAATACTATTCTTAAGGTGGCAGTACTCCCCAAACTGATCCAGATTCAACACAACCTCTCTCAAATTCTAGCTTATTTCTTTGTAGAAATTGACAAAGTGATCCTAAAATTCATAGGGAGGTCAAGGAACCTTAGAATAGCTATATAACAATTTTGATAAAGAAGAATTGAGTTTGGTAAGACTCAGCACTTGGCCACTTTTAAAATACACTACAAAGCTACAGTAATCAAAGTGCAGCACTGGAATAAAGAGGGACATATAAATAAGGAAAATGGAACTGAGTGTCCAGAAATAAACCCTCACAGTCCGTTTACAGTCAATTGATCTTTCAACAAAGATGCCAGTGAGGAAGGAATAGGCTTTTTAATTAATGGCACTGGGACAACTGGATAGCCAATTTCATATGGGCTTGTTTCCAGTTGCACCCATACCTCACCTCATTTACAGAATTAATTCAAAATGGATCAGAGATGAAAAGAGCTAAAACTATAACTTTCTTAGAGGAGGACAGGGGTAAATCTTTGTGACCTTGGTTATGGCAATGGTTTCTTAAATATGATAATAAGAGCTCAAGCAACTAAAGAAAAAAAAACATAAATTAGGATTTCTGGGAGGATGGAGTGGTAAAATGTTTTAAAATTCAATGTGATTGTTGCATAACTCTGAATATACTAGAAACCATTGATTTTTATGCTTCAGATAGGTGAATTTCATGGTATGTGAATCATATTTCACATAAGAAAGAAAATCAAAAGAGGCAAAAAAAACTTTAATAGACATTTCACTAAAGAAGCTATAAAAATGTCTAATAAGCCATGGAAAGATACTGAATATCATTATTGATCAGGAAAATGCAAATTAAAACCATAATGAGACACTACTACACAATGAACAGAACTAAAGTTATAATGACTGAGAGTACCAAAAAGTTACCTTATAGAAATTCCCACTGACCTCATATCCCAGCCACTGATGTAGAGTAACTGCCCCATAAGGGCATGTCAGGTGTACCACAGCTCCTGCCATTATAGAAGCTGCCTTTGCAGCTTCCGTATCTGCTTTACAGCTGTGAATACCTAACCGCTGGATAGAGTTGGCTGTTGACCTTGTGAAGTATGCAGCCACATACCTACCAATAAAACATGTTTATTTTATGCAAGTCATGTCTTCACCTTTGGTGAAGGTCTATTCCAAAAGTAGGAATTAGGTTACTTGATGTTGTTTTAGGTTTGTTTTCTTAGATTTGTAGTTCCTTTTTCTGTCTTCCCAGTAAATGGAAAATAAGCCACTGTCTATGTTCCAAGCAACAACAATCCACAGTAGTTATTATTGCCATTGTCTGGACAAACAGCTGCAGCTGAAAGGCTTCATTTGCTCAAGGCAGGACACAGTGAACCCATTGTCTAATCCAGGTCTGTGAATTACCAAGGCCAGGTCCTGTGGACTATATCCAGGTGCCCTAAAGAGAAGAGTACATGGGATTCTTTTTACAACACACTTGCCTTTGAGTTTCAGGGTGATTTTTTTCAAGTCTATTTAATATTTATTCCACTGTAAAGAATTTGTGTTTAATTAATTATCTATTGAGTGCTCACTGTATGTGGCTACTGTGTTTATAGAGGTGAATACATTGATTCAGACTTTAAAAAGCTCAGAGTGTAGCAGAGATAGCAACTGTGCAAATAAACATTTTCAGTACAGCGAGATAATTGCAGTGGTAGAAGTCTTTAGTAAATACAGTGGCTAGCAAAAAAGGAAGTGACCAACTCTGCTGGAGTGGTTATTGAAGATGAGAAAATTGTATAGGGCATACAAGGATGGGTAGGAGTTTGTCAGTTGCTCAGCTGACCTGTGGGTGTCTATTTCTGTGTCATGACTAACTGTGGAAACCATTTATGCATAAACATCAGCATGAGATTTAAGCAAATAACTACTTAAAGGTAGAAAAAATTCATTGTTAGTTGGCAGGAATGCTGTGTTCCTTTACACCTTTTTAATAATTAGCTTTGTGTTAAGATATAATTAAAACCTCTTAGCAAAATACAGAAGCCTTAGAGGGGGCAATGCTTTTTACTGGCATACGCTTCGTAAAATACATTGCAAAGCAACCAGCTATTAGAGTTCTTTCATTCTGTTGCATCTGCTTTGGGGAATTTAAAGTTAAACAGACAAGACGAAACAAATTTGCAAGTTTATGAAGCTTTTGCTTTGTTCTTTTTTCAAACTGCTGAACTTGACAAATGAATATTCTTGGGATACATGCTTTTCAGGTTTTTAGGAGGAAAGCTTTAAACTACATCTGTGGCTGTTTTCAGGGTCTACACTGTGTGCTAAGGTTTCAGTGGTTAGTTTCTAATGAAACTATCAGTTTATCAATAATTATCTTGTTAGAGCTAATTATGAACCCTATTATGTTATTGCTTTTATTACTATTCAGCTCCCTCTTGTATTTCTCACTTTTTTTTTTTAAGATTATTTATGTGAGAGAGAGTATGCAAGTGGGGGGAGGAGCAGAGGGAGAGGGAGAGAATCTCTAGCAGATAACCTACTGAGCATGGGGCCCGATGTGGGGCTTGATCCCACAACCCCAAGATCATGACCTGAGCCAAAACCAAGAGTCTGATACCCAACTGACTGAGCCACCTAGGTGCTCTTCACTGTAGCCTGTTTTGTCTCTCGTTATTCCCCTTGGGATAAATAGGGCAAACTGAGAGGAAAATGGGAATATTTCAGTTTCAGATGTTTGACTCAGTCACATTGTGCCACTTTTCCTTTAGGGCTACGTGGGTCAATAAGGGTACTTGCTACCTAGTACACATTTTTGAAAGGGTGCATAGAAAATTCTAGAAAATGCTTAGAAATAGTGACTGGTAGCAATTAAAAAGGAAAGGCTGGGATTTTTCTTTGTGTTTTGGTTTGTTCTATTCATTTTTTATCTTAGTTATTGCAGTGGCTGATGTTTTGGTACTCCACAGCAAGCTAAGTATTATACGATGACGGCAGAGGTTTCTGAAGCACTGCGTTTGGGAAAATGTATTTAAATATATGCAGAGATCATGTAATAGATTTAATGGCAATAATCTATGCAAATCCATTTGATTGTAGTGTAGGATAGTCATTATCTTATGCAACTGTATTACTATGTAAATTTAGTAATATGTTCCAGTAGAAACTGTATACTATACACAAAGAATTGTGCAAAAATATTATATTAAAATCAGTGCCTTCTAGTTAATCCAAAATGATTAAAAGGAAAAACTACCTTAAGTTTATGAATACGAGTCAAAGAAAGAAAAAAATATATTTCATTTTTAGATTATATAAATGGTGGAGAACTTTTTACTCATCTTTCTCAAAGAGAGCGTTTCACAGAGCACGAGGTACGGATCTATGTTGGAGAGATCGTGCTTGCCCTCGAACATCTCCACAAGGTAAGATGCTCAATCTTTGGGAGTTCATTTTTTTTTTTTTAATCTGTTCATTGAGGTAATGCTGGAGCTAAAAGAGCTAATGTTTTAAAACATCAGTGTCTTCGTGGAGATTGTGAAAGTACGCTTCCACATTATTGCTAATTTTCTCAATTCTGTAGGTCCCTTTTTACAAATCTACTTTTTTTTTGTAGTTCCTTTGATACAGATTAAAAAGGTAGAACCTGAGCAATTCTTTAGTTTTGTTCATGAAAAATCCTAATGTTCATTACCAAGTATCATTAGAATAAAAGCTTTTCATTCTTAAGATAACCTTTAAAATGAAACCACAAGTCATAATATATATTTCCTTAATTGTGACGTACTCCATTGCAAACTCTGCCTATGTGTCTGCAGGGTCTATTTCCTGAGTAGCTTGGAGAATATGAGTTATTTGAAAGAAGCACCTGCCATGCTACCCAGCAGCCCCACTCTCCCACTCTGTTTCTTCTTTTTTTTTTTTTTTTTTTTTTAAGATTTTATTTATTTGACAGAGAGAAATCACAGAGAGGCAGGCAGAGAGAGAGGAAGGGAAGCAGGCTCTCCGCTGAGCAGAGAGCCCGATGTGGGACTCGATCCCAGGACCCTGAGATCATGACCTGAGCCGAAGGCAGCGGCTTAACCCACTGAGCCACCCAGGTGCCCCTCCCACTCTGTTTCTTCTTTTGCCTATGTCCCTGAGGCCCTCCCTTGTACCCTCTCCCTCCCTCCTCCTCCAGTGCCTCCCTGGAGCGTGAACTCAGTTGCTAAAAACTTTAAGTGGATCTCATGTCTATGGTGCTGTTTTCAGCTCTATTAAAATTAGTTTGAACTTTAAAAAGTATATATTATTTCACCTACTATTAATCTGGATCCAAGAAATTTTCAATGAAGTTTCTTGAACTTAATGAGGAAGCATTATTATAGAAGCAGTCCCTGTGTAGACTAAGTGTGTGTGTATGTGTGTGTATGTGTGTGTGTTTTGTATTTCCTCAGAAAGCACTCGAATAATTTTCATCAAGTATGTGAGACCACGAGACCAGTGTGACTTGAATCACTACATTAGGATGAGACAGATACATTGTAGAGCCACTGTCCATCGTCATGAATTCAGATCCTGCACTGGATTTGAGATGAACAGAGATTAGAGTGGTGATTATGGAGCATAGACAAGGGTGAAGAGAGATGAAGGGAAAAGGCAAAGAAGAGGGAAGAAAAGGGGCAGGGAGACTGGAATTACAAGACAGGCAAAGGACAGGAGGGGCTGTAAGAAAAGATGGCAAGAAGATACAAGCAGAGAAGGAAGGGGTCAGAAACAGACGATATCTAGCCCAGAGCAGAGCCAGACTAGGCAGGCTGGGGCTGGGAGTCAGAGTAGGAATGAAGAGGAGTTGATGAACAATGCAAAAGGGAGCAGGGAGAAAAGGCCCCGGTGGGCATGGGGGGGTGGGACGGCAGTGCTTGGAGAGAAAGGACAGAAAAACAGGAAGGGAGCTGACACCTTCCTGCTGTGAGGGGACAGACACCCCATTCCTTTGGGTGGAGTTGTCATGTGGTGACCAGCTTTTGCCTGTGAGTAACTCTGTGGGATATAAAGTAGTTAGAACATCTTCATACATGAACCAAATTGGGCCCAGGAATGGGCCAAAAATATCTTTGAGTTTTATGCTTAGGGGTATTTGATGTAAGTTTTAGTGATATAAAAATGGTGGTGGAAATCCCCGTAAAAACAAAACAAATATGAAGTTCCGATGGGTAAGCTGGTAAACTCATTTTTTGTATGAAAACTTTAATTCCACTAATTCTGTTTATTGAAGGAAAATCCAGGAACATCTGTCATTATTAAAACAGGGTAATCAGAACCACAGAAGGAGAGAACATGATGAATATTGGATATACATGTAATTGATATGGAGTGAAAGTAATATAGCAAATCAGACCTCAGCTAAGTTTCTCTTATTCTTACTACCCTAAAAAGATAAATACAAAGAGATAGAACATAAGAGATATTATGCCAGTAATACTAACCTTGTTACAGCTGCTAACATTGAGTTTCTCGGGGAGAGACAAAAATGGAACACACTTGGAAGTGATAAGGTAAAACAGATAGTAACTGAGTTATTTCTAAAATTGCTTTCAAAGTTTCTTTTTAAAAAAAAAATCACACTAATTGTTAGATGCTTATAAGGCTGCAAATCAAATGTTCAATAAATTGCAGATATCACCCTTTCTTCCCTGTAGAACACTGAAGTTCTGAGAGGAAAATTGCCTTGCATTTTTCCTTGTGTAATTTGTTGTTTCGATTTTAAGAAGTTATTATGAATCTGCTTTTTCATATGCTTAGTGTTATAGAAAGCAGTGTGTCTAAGTTTAAAAACATTTAATTCAGGCTGACATAACATGAAATTTGCAATGCACATCTATCAAGAACTTCTTGTATGACTTCTTTAGATTTATTTAGCTGAAGAAATAGCTGGAGTGTTTTTACTCTAAAACTTACACGCAGAATAAGATGGAAGGATATATAAATTTTATCCAATTGACTTATTTCACTTATTTGGAACTACTGATCAGCTAAAATTAACCTATGATCTTCAGCCTTTGTGTTTAGGAGCCTATTATTCAACAAGTCTGTCTTTATCTATTTGACACTGTACTAGATACTAGATACTAGACAGATATGCATACTAGACAAACGCATGAAAAGTGAAAACAGCTAGTGTATGTGTGGTTATATCAAGACAAGCAGAAAATACCTAGAAAATCTCAGGCTTTTTTAGATGAGTACAGTGTACATTTAGGTAAGCAAAGGAATAAAAACAAAGACAGGAGCAGTGTGGGATCTGGTTAGTCAGGAAGGTCTCTGAATCCATTAGGAAGTGATAGACATGAATTGGCTAAAACTATCTGAAGAAAATCATCTCCAATGAGGATTAAATACATCCAGAAGATAGAGCAGGAAGAACAGAGTGGACAGTGGTCAACAGAGAGACTCCACAGAAGCTGGTCCAGCAGGAATGGATCTTCATTACACAGAGAAGGAAGACGCAGGAGAGGTGCAGGGAGCCCAGCAGATGAACCCTGACATGGATGAATTCACATGGCCCTAGCCAGTGACTAAGGCATTATAGCATCCTGAACAGGAGAATCCTTTTTCTGGTTTATTTTTACGGTAGATAAAGACTTTCCTAATTCATTTTTTGGAAATTGTTATTTGAAGATGCGTGTTTGTTTGTTTTTACAGTTGGGAATTATATACCGTGACATTAAGCTTGAGAACATTCTACTTGATTCTAATGGCCACGTGGTGCTGACAGATTTTGGTCTGAGTAAGGAGTTTGTGGCTGAAGAAGTGAGTATTATATTTTAATTTGAAGTTAGTAACAACAGAATGTAAATGATTAAAAAAATGAGTTACAGAATAAGCATTTATCAAGAGAGTACCATATGGATTATGGATTTTTGTGCAGGTTTGCCTAGAGGAACATCTTGACATAAATGACTATAAAGATTTTTAGCTTAAAATTACCATCTTGTTAGAATTGCAGTAAACCTTTGATGGTTATATCAGAATTCCCTAGTTTAAAACAAAACTATGCATTTAACTTTCCCTATAAAATATAACTGAAAAATGTAAATAAGCCTTTGGGCCCTTCAGGAGAATTATGCCTTAGTTGGTACCCGATAGAGAATTACAAAACAAAGGACATAGAGTTTACATTATATTTACAAAGTAGGACATGTCCTGATGTCCCTTAGAATTCACTTGACAAAAATGACAAGGATCTACTAGGCCAACTTCTTTAATAACCTTGCTGTTTTTGCTCATATGAACTAAAATGTAATAGGTAATGTGCAGGTTTTAAATATGGAGGACTTTGCATTTTCAGTATTAATTAGTACATGTTTACTATTACATATGCATTTAATGACATTTTAAAATGTACATCTGCTAGTTCTAATTTAGATACTATTTACTTAGCAGTTGTAATGAAAAATACATTTTTATACTACTGGTTATGCAAAATAAGGAGGTAAATTTGAGTGCCAGCTTTTTTTTATCTAAGAATTTATTGGTATAAAATACAGAATTACAGTGTAGTTTTCATAGTGAAGGACTTTGTGGTGTCAAACACATCATTCTTGAGTCCCACATCAGGTGTGTCTGTTTCTGGTTGTTTGCTTTTTACAATACTGCCAAAGCAGTCCTAGGTGAATTCTGTAAGTGCTGAAACTATAGAACTAAAGATCCCAGTTTTTTATCGTATCCGTAGTCATTCAGTTCACTTACTCAGTAAGTATTTATTGACGACCTCTTCTAGGCTTGGTACTAGATGATGCAATAGTGAAGAAGTCGAAGTGGTATCTGCCTTCATGAAGTTGTGGTTATAATTATACTGATTATATCTGATAGAAAAATCGTAGTTATAAAATGGATGAATTTTTGAGGAATTTACTTCAAAGTCTGATTTTTAAAACTTTTTCTACTTTGTAAAACTTTTCATGGCTACTTCAGTAAGATGTGACAGGTTAAATATGTCTACCATGGCTTCCTCACCAAATCCCCTATGCAAAAGGAAGGGAGTAAAATAGACACGTTCTCAAAAGAGAAGGAAGAAAATAGCAAGCAAATTTTGGAAGATGAACAACAGGAAATCTAGTTGTAACTCAGATAGCATTTCTGATCACAGTTGAATCCTAAGCTAGTAACATGAGAATCCCCAAAGCAAGATAATTTCCTCTTCTGGCTCCCAGACAGGGTCAGGAAGTGAGGGCACCAGGTGTCCCTCAAAGTAGGAGCGCAGGGGATATGGTTGTAGCAAGTCTGTATGAGAAACAGGGAGCCCCCTCCCAGCTGCAGTCTACCTGAATCACCTAGGCCACCATGCTTTCCTTACCTTCAAGGAAGACTGAGAGTGTTAACAAGAAAGCCTGCCTTCAGGGACAATGGCCTAAAGGTGAGGACCCAACAAAGGAACTAGTAGTTGAAGTGAAAAAATGACACAGTGAGTCATGGAGCTCCCATGGCCTCTTTCTTTCTCTTCATTCTGAGAACACGGCTTCCTTCACAGGAGTTTAGAGGGTTCCTCTGAGAAACTGAGAACAGAAACTGCAGATGTTGTCAGGTGGTGGTGTTGCCAGTAAACGAGTCCAGCCATATTCTTCTACAGAGATGTCTGTGACTTGACAAGCCCAGCACATACCACAGAACCACATTTGTGATAAAGTCACTGTTTCTTTTTCTATTTTGATTTCACTATATTTCGGTGATTAGTTTCTTGTGTCTCTATTCCAATGGGATTATAGTTTCTCTGTCATACTGTGCATTTTAAACCACTGTTTTGAGAAGGGTCAGTGGGCTTCAAGAGATGGCCAAAGGTTCCTTGGCATGTGAAGCACACCCATGTGGAGAGATTAGGTGATCGCCTTCTCCTCTCTCCATGGAACCATCCATGCATTTGCTCATTCTGTTGAAGGCCTTCTCCATACTAGACATTAGGCTGGTTCTGATAAGACACCACTGAAAAGAATCGCTTAGTGACTCCTGTATTTATGGGTATGTGTGGCTGATCGTTTGACAGACTTTGGCCCTGGGACAGAGCAAAAATAAACAAAAATCAAGCGTGGATAAGAGTTGCTGAGTTCTAATACAGAAATACAAATTAATCAGAAATGCCACGTGACTAAATCAACCTGGCCCTCCTCACAAGAGAGACTTGTATGTTCCGTTAATCATGTCAGCAGCTCTTCGGCAAGGGAACAGGGGAGGTCTTGTCGGATACCATAGGTTTTGAACACTTAGTTGTTTAGGTACAAAAATGAAATATCGGGTTGGGGGTACCTGGGTGGCTCAACCGGTTAAGCATCCAGCTCTTGGTTTGGCTCACGTCATGATCTCAGTGTCATGAGATCAAGGCCTATGTCAGGCCCCACGCTCAACAGAGTTTGTTTGAGATTCTCTCCCTCTGTGCCCCTCCCACTGGCTTCTCTCAAATAAATACATAAATAAAATCTTTTTTAACAATGAAGTACCGGGGGGTGCCTGGGCAGCTCAGTGGGTTAAGCCTCTGCCTTCAGCTCAGGTCATGATCTCAGGGTCCTGGGATGGAGCCCCATATCGGGCTCTCTGCTCAGCAGGGAGCCTGCTTCCCCCTCTCTCTCTGCCTGCCTTTCTGCCTACTTGTGATCTCTGTCTGTCAAATAAATAAAATCTTTATTAAAAAATTAAATACTGAGATTCAATCTGAGGTGGAGAAATAACATAGATTTTATTATTCACTGAATACAACCTAGCTGCATTTAATACAGTTATGTGTTAGTGTCTGCATCATTAAGCTTTCCACTTTCATCTCTTCCTCTCAGACCAGCAGCTCGTTCTCCTCTTCGCATAGAGGACACACTGTCACACTAGGCTTCAGGTTTAACTCTCAGGGCTGGGGTAAGAACTATCCCTCTCTGAGACTCCTACAACAGGACCTAGTGGTTCTTTGCTCCCCTAATTCTACCCAGCACCTGTTCAGCAAGTTTCCCTGCCTAGATTCTTTCCACCTTAAAAATATTCCCCCCAAACGATTTCTGTTTTGAATAGTTAGCATTCCCTTTTGGTTTCACGTGGCACCCTTACTCCCTCATATCGAAATACCGTCTTTCTTGGAATGAGTTTCTTTTTTGTCTATCCCTATTCTGCCTTATTGGTTTTTGGTTAAAATTGTAGCTTAAGGAGTCTCCTCCTTGGTTTCCAGTGTATACAGAAAGATTCTATAACTCCAGCTCCAACTGACTTTTCTCCTCGTCCTCTTGGTCTTTTGTCATCATTTAAGCATGCCTAGTCTCTCCTGTTTTAAAATTTTGAAGATGGATGGATGGATGGATGGATGGTTGGACAGATGGACAGACGGACGGACGGACCAATAGATAAACAGAATCTATTCAGAATTCCATATTCCTTTCCAGCTCTTGTGCTGTTGTTCTCGGTATTTGTCTGCACACTCTCTTTACTTACCCACATGTCACTCCTTAGTCTACTCCAATTTGACTTGCACACCGACTGACTGACTGTAAGCCTTCTTGTCAAGGTCACCATTGACCTCAGTTTTAGATACTTTGTAGTCTTTTCTTATTTGACTACCTAGTAATGTTGAGCAGATATCGCCTCTCTCCTTGGCTCACGTGACACCACACTCCCCTGGCTTTCCTTTTTCTCTGTCACTGTCTTTTGCAGCCTCTTCCTCTTCTACCCAGGGGTTCCTCTCAGTTCAATACTAGGTACTCTTCTCTCTTTATGCTCTACTCTCCCCTTTATGCTGGTGATTCCTCAAAATACATGGCAACCCTGACCTCTCTTCTAGACTCCAGATCCAAATATGCTCGTGATGTATTTCCACATGATGCTCTCATAGACTGCTTGAGCTCAACATATCCAAAACTGAACTAACCTTCCCCCATCCAAATATGCTTCTCTTTCAGTATGTTGCTGTTTTGTGTGTGATAGATTCTGCCCTCACTGGGTCTGGGGAATGTATTTCTACTAATTTTTAGGAATTTACTGAGTACAAAAAAAATATACTTTTAAAATAACAGTTAAAGTTTCTGCTCATGGTATAATATTCATCCGTGTACTCATTAATTGAGTAATTGAGCAAATATTAATTGAGTACTATATGTTGAGTATTGTACTTAGACCCTAGAAATACACTGGTAAACATAACAAATCCCTTACCCTAATAAGCCTATATTCTGGAGGTGTTTGTCAAATATGCCTATAAGTAGTTATTTCTAGATTATAGTTTGCTAGACTGGAGTGTATACAGGATAAAATTGGTTTATTGTAGAAATCTTTAAAATCTTTTATATGATAATGGACACTTTACAAATTTGATACTTTTCATATGTTCTTTTCTCAGTCATAGAATCTGATAAATCCCTTGAGATTCTGAGACTAAAAGAAGACATTTATAAATATTTGCAGGCTAGTCTATGTCCTTCATAGAATCTCATGAGAGTACAATTCAGCAAACATTTGTTGAGTTCCTACTGTGAGTCAGACATTCTGCTGGTATTGGGTATATGATTCTAACACTGAAGACTATAAAGATATTTAAAGGGGGTCTGTTTTTACCTGTTTATGAACAAATAATGTCAAAATGATACATTAATGTCCTATTAGTTACCCTGTACTTGTATATGGCATATGCATTCTGTGTTTTTATAATTTCACACTGAACATTTTTTAAAAATCACAACAGATTATTAATGTAAATCTACAGGTAGCTAAATAAAACTAGCAGAAAAATAATGTCCCCAACATTTAAAATAGAAGTAGCTAAACTAATCATACTTCCATGGTAGCTGTACTTTTTTTTTAATTTTTATTTTTTATTTCTTTTCAGCATAACAGTATTCATTGTTTTTGCACCACACCCAGTGCTCCAGGCAATACATGCCCTCCCTAATACCCACCACCTGGTTCCCTCAACCTCCCCCCCCCCCCCCCGTCCCTTCAAAACCCTCAGGTTGTTTTTCAGAGAGCATAGTCTCTCATGGTTCACCTCCCCTTCCAATTTCCTTCAACTCCCTTCTCCTCTCCATCTCCCCATGTCTTCCATGTTATTTGTTATGCTCCACAAATAAGTGAAACCATATGATACTTGACTCTCTCTGCTTGACTTATTTCACTTAGCATAAGCTCTTCCAGTCCCGTCCACATTGCTACAAAAGTTGGGTATTCATCCTTTCTGATGGAGGTTTAGTACTCCATAGTGTATATGGACCACATCTTCCTTATCCATGCGTCCCTTGAAGGGCATCTTGGTTCTTTCCATAGTTTGGCGACCATGGCCATTGCTGCTATAAACATTGGGGTACAAATGGCCCTTCTTTTCACTACATCTGTATCTTTGGGGTAAATACCCAGTAGTGCAATTGCAGGGTCATAGGGAAGCTCTATTTTTAATTTCTTAAGGAATTTCCACACTGTTCTCTAAAGTGGCTGCACCAACTTGCATTCCCACCGACAGTGTAAGAGGGTTCCCCTTTCTCCACATCCTCTCCAATACACGTTGTTTCCTGTCTTGCTAATTTTGGCCATTCTAACTGGTGTGAGGTGGTATCTCAATGTGGTTTTAATTTGAATCTCCCTGATGGCTAGTGATGATGAACATTTTTTCATGTGTCTGATAGCCATTTGTATGTCTTCATTGGAGAAGTGTCTGTTCATATCTTCTGCCCATTTTTTGATATGATTATCTGTTTTGTGTGTGTTGAGTTTGAGGAGTTCTTTATAGATCCTGGATATCAACCTTTTGTCTGTACTATCATTTGCAAATATCTTCTCCCATTCCGTGGGTTGCCTCTTTGTTTTGTTGACTGTTTCCTTTGCTGTGCAGAAGCTTTTGATCTTGATGAAATCCCAAAAGTTCATTTTTGCTTTTGTTTCCTTTGCCTTTGGAGACATATCTTGAAAGAAGTTGCTGTGGCTGATATCGAAGACGTTATTGCCTAAGGAAAGGCCTATGGATTAGTGACTATTTTCTCTTTCCAGAAAATAGAAAAATGCACCTTTGCTTAGTAAAGGGTATGTTATTCAGTAACTTTTTGAACATGTAAGTGGCCTTTGTGTATAGTGGATAGGACATGTATTGAAGGAAGAGGGTCTTTTTCAGGTCTCCCGTCTGTAGCTGTGTGACACTGGGCAAGCCCCAGTCCTTAGCCCCTCTCAGTCTTAGTTTCTTCCTCTGTAAAGTAATAGCTGTTGTATCTAATTTATAGAATCATCATATCCCACAATCAGCTGATGCTCATGAAAGTATGTTCTATAGTGTGAAGCAGTAAAAAATACCGGTTTCTGCTTTTAAGACATACTGTTCAAATTTTAGATTACCGTGAGCAAAACTAAAATACACAGATGAGAATCTTAAATTGCTCTCTATTGGGGCACCTGGGTGGCTTAGTTAAGCGTCTGCCTTTAGCTCAGGCCATGATCCCAGGTGGGATCGAGCCCATGTCAGGCTCTCTGCTCAACAGGGAGCTTGCTTCTCCCTCTCTCTCTACCTGCTGCTCTGCCTGCTTGTGCTCTCTCTCTCTGTCAAATAAATAAATAAAATCTTTAAAATAAAAATTACTCTCCCTTTTCTGATTTGTAGGAAAGTTTTAAATTATGCCTCTCTTTAGTAAATGACTAGTTAATAATATCATTTGCAATATTCTGCTGTTGTGACATATTCATCTCAGGCCTAGGTGAGTTTCAGGATCCTTAAAGAGCATGTTTGCTTTAGGAATCAGATAACCCTACTCTCTAAGGAAGCTTTTGTTACTTCCTCAGTTGTCCCCTTCCTCAGTTGATCCGCGCTGGTGTGTGTTGACAAGTTCTTTTTATTTGTATATGCTCCTAAAGAACGTATTACGTTGGGGTGCCTGGGGGGCTCCGATGGTTAAGCATCTGCCTTCTCTCAGGTTATGATCCCAGTGTCCTGGGATAGAGCCCCCACCCACATCCACTTGGGCTCCTTGCTCAGCAGGGAGCCTGCTTCTCCCTCTGCCCGCTGCTCCACCTGCTTGTGCTCCCTCACAGGCTTGTTCTCTCTCTTTCTCTGACAGATAAATAAAATCTTAAAAAAAAAAAAAAAAGGAATGTATTAGGTCTCTGTAAATAAGTCCTATCAGTTATTCACGAAAATCAGTGACTCTGGGATAATTTTAGTTATTTTAGGGTAAATGTTGAGATGGAAGTGTTGGGAAAATAGGAGATCTAGAAACCAGTCAGAGCATTTTTCCATTGCCCCAGTCTTTCTTCTACTTAAGCGGTATTACACAGTATACAGATGCTAGCACATTAGTTTCTG
The DNA here is from genome assembly GCF_922984935.1 of Meles meles. NCBI lineage: Eukaryota > Metazoa > Chordata > Mammalia > Carnivora > Mustelidae > Meles > Meles meles. Next base: position 122,028,515 of record NC_060071.1, read on the forward strand.
CCATTTTTGGTAGAGTTCTTCTGCCAGATGTTGGAGTGGATTCCTTACATTTGGACAGGAGGAGGGGAGGGACACAGACAGGAATTTGCCCTCAGATGTCTGCCTCACAGATTGCTTTATAACTTTTCTTACAGTAGAAATTACTGGCTCTGGTAAGATTTACTGTAATACTCTTTCTAATTTTAAGGCAAGTTCAGTGCACAAGTTCAGAGGGCAGGTTTAATGTAAATGACATCATAGTGCAAGTGGGGATGACTTTTTTTTTTTAAGATTTTATTTATTTATTTGACAGAGATCACAAGTAGGCAGAGAGGCAGACAGAGAGAGAGAGAGGAGGAAGCAGGCTCCCTAACTCGATCCCAGGACCCTGAGATCATGAACTGAGCCGAAGGCAGAGGCTTAACCCACTGAGCCACCCAGGCACCCAAGTGGGGACAACTTTTAAGTGGAGAGTCTTTTCACAGAAACTTCTGTAATATAGTCCATTTGTTGAAATCGGGTTTAAATATATATAATTTTTATTTACTTGAAAATTGTATTTAGCAGTCACATTTTTCTATATTAATATAGAATGTATTCATCTGAAAATAGATCATTTTTATCTATTTTCTAAAAAGAAAGACAAGGTACTTAAAAGCCATGCTGAGTGTCAGGGACTTTCAAAGCCTTAATGTGTATTTAGCAAAAAATATTCTGGAATGTTAACTAACATTGCATAAGTTTGATTGATAAATGCTTATGTCTTTCAAATTTCTTTTTGATTTTTTATGTTATGAAATATTTAACTATAATAAAAATGTTTAAAATGATACAACAGAATCTGTGCACCCACTATTCACATATACAGTTATAAACATTTTGCATTTTTTCCCACTCATTCAGCAAACATCAGTTGAATGTCTGCTGTGATCCAGGCACTGTTCTATCTGGCATTGGAATCTAGCAATGAACAAAATAGACAAAAACAAGTAAATAAGTAAAATACGTATAAAATGTGTTAGATAGTGGGAAGTTAGAAGAAGACAAATACATTAGGAAAAAGGGATAGGGACTATCAGGGTGAGAAGAGGTTGCATTTTTTTTTTTTTTTTAAAGGGGATGGGTAGGGGGCGCCTGGGTGGCTCAGTGGGTTAAGCCGCTGCCTTCGGCTCAGGTCATGATCTCAGGGTCCTGGGATCGAGTCCCGCATCGGGCTCTCTGCTCAGCAGGGAGCCTGCTTCCCTCTCTCTCTCTCTGCCTCTCTGCCTACTTATGATCTCTCCCTGTCAAATAAATAAATAAAATATTAAAAAAAAAGGGGGGGATGGGTAGGGGCAAAGGGAGGGAGAAAATCTTAAGCAGGTTCCATGCCCGGCTCAGAGCCCAACACATGGCTTGACCTCACAACCTTGAGATCATGACCTGAGCTGAGATCAAGAGTCAGACACTTAATGAACTGAGCCACCCAGGCACTTGAAAAAGTTGGACTTTTAAAACAGGTTCAGGAATGGTCTAGCTGAGAAGGTGAGAGTTGAATAGAGACATGAAGGAAGTGAGAGTGTGAACCATATTAGTATCTTAGTAAAGAGATTTTTAGATCTTTTTTTAGATCAGAGATTTTTAGATCAGAGAGATCAGCGTGAAAGATCCAAGGTAGGAATATGCCTGGGCTGTTTGTGGAACAAGGAGGAATACCGTGTAAGTGTACAGAATGAGTGAGGCTCAGAGTAGCAGGAAGTAAGGACATGGAGGAAGGATTGTACAGATCATGCAGAGCATTGAAGACTGTTGTAAGGACTGTGATTTCTTTAAGTGAAATGGGGGCCGTTGGAAATTTTGAGTAGATGAGTGAGATGATCTGACTTGTTTTAGAAGAGTAATTCTGTTTGCCAGGCGTAATGTTCTTATAGTGGGGCAAGTCTAGATGCATGGAGACCAGTTAGGAAATTGTTGCACTAATCTGACCAAACGATGGTAATGCTTTAGACAGTGGAGCGACAGAGTAAATTGGAATAAGTAGTCAGATTTTAGATACATTTTGACATTAGAGATAATGAAATTCCTTGATGTGGTGGACATGGGATTTGAGAGAGCAAGAAGAATCAGGGGAGCCCTAAGGTTTTTGGCCAAAGTGGCTGAAAGAATGAAGTTGCTATTAACTAGCATGAGGTGGGCTTTTGATGGAAAGATTTCAGGTAGGTAGAAGAGTGCACTTATGCAGCTTGAATTTGAGACTATTAGACTTACAGAGATGTCAGCAGGCAGTAGGAGATCTGAGTCTAGAGAGTGGGGGAGAAGTCTCATGTAGAGATATAAATGTGGAATTTGCCAATATGTAAGTAATATTTAAAATCATGAAAATGGAGGAGAGGGGCACCTGGGTGGCTCAGTCGGTTAAATGTCTGCCTTCTGCTCAGGCTGTGATCCTGGGATCCTGAGATTGAGCCCCGCGTTGGGCTCTCTGCTCAGTGGGAAGTTGCTTCTCCCTCTCATTCTTCCTCCCTGCTCTCTATCTCTTTTCTCAAATAAATAAATAAAATATTTTTCAAAAAAAAGAAATAGAGGAGTGTATCAACAGAGTAAATACAGATAGGAAAGAAAAGGGGACAGAGCCCTGAAGCCCAGGCTTCTCTGACTTGAGTAGGAAGCACCAGCAAAGGAGACTGGGAAGAAGGGACTGGGAAGCTCGAAGAAAATAGACAAGTGTGTTGTCTTGGGAGCAAGTGAAGAAATGTTTCCAGGATGAACGTGATCAACTATGTCAGGTACTGTTGTTAAGGACAAATAAGGTGAGGATTGGAGATTGAGCATTGGCTCAGTCTAAATCACAGGAGAGAGCTAATGGGAATTAACACTTCGTCCTCCGACCTAAGGCAACTCGGTAAAAAGGAATAGTGAAATCGTGTGAGGAGGACGCAGAGGATGGAGTGGGTCAAGAGAGGTCTTTTTATTTCAAGGTAGGAGAAATGACAGACATCATATGCTGGTTGACACATTCCGGGAAAGGAAGTGGGGGTCAATATAATAATGGGAGGTAGGGAGAAGATTGCTGGAATGCTGACCTTGGGAGAGATAAACTCAGTGCATAAGTGGGGAAGCCGCCCTTAGCTAGGGGCCTCATCAGTTCATCCTTAGGAAGAGAGAAGGGTGAGTTGCTGGGCCCAAATGCACATGACTGTCAAGAAGTGCTAATGGGAGCTTATGGAAGGTCTTTTCTGATTGCTTCTATGTTCTCACTGAAAGTGAGGAAGGAAAAGGAGACACTGGAGTTTGAGGAGAGAGGAGAAGATATAAAATAAGTAGCCACGTCTATGGGAGAGTGAATGGATTAGGGAATGAGTGTGTTCGCTGGACAGCATTCAAAGCCCACTTGAGGCTCATGGTCTTGGATTTAAAGTGAAATTGGTCAGCCTGATTCTGTGTTTTACTCCACATTTAGCTTAACAAGTGCAGGCAAAGACTAGTAGATGGTGGGTTGAATTTAATCTTGTTTTAGTACCCCTACTTCATATGTATATATCCATAAACTATATATACTGTTAGCTTATGTTCCTAAAATGTACATAAATGGCATATCATATTGCAAAGTATTTTGACTTTTTGAAATTTATCCAAGTTGATAAATATGAAAGTATTTCATTTATTTTAGCTTCTGTATAATATTTGAAATGAATTACCCAGTTTACTTCTCCATTCTCCTGCTGAGATACATTTAGGTTTCTGTGTTTTCTTAGTGTTGCAAGTTTTTTCAGGTATTACTGGTTTTCTGCAGTACTTTAAATATTCTAAATACCTGTCATTTGTGATTATATACTTTATTTCTTTTCCAAGTCTTCACTTGTCTTTAATGATATTTTTGCCATCATCAGATTTAATATTTTAATAAAATCAAATTTACTCATCTTTTCATATTTACATTCAATTATTTTTAAAAAATTTAATTGTGGCAAAATATAACTTTTTAATTTTAAAATTTTAAAACAAAAATTATCATCTAAACTATTTTTAAGTGTACATCAATTGTATTAACTATATTCACATTATTGTGCAACAGGTCTCTAGAAATATTTTATCTTGTAAAACTAAACTCTGTGCCCATTGAGCAATAACTCCTCAGTTTTCTCTCCTCCTAGCCTCTGGCAATCACCATTTTACTTTGTGTTTCTGTGAGTTTGACTACTTTAGATACCTAATATAAATAGAATCATACAGTATTTATCTTTGTGACTGGCTTACTTCAGTTAACATAATGTCCTCAAGGTTCATTAATGTTGTAGCATGTGATGGGATTTCCTTCTTTTTTAAGGCCAAAAAATATTGTAATATATGTATATATCATACTTTGTTTATCCTTTCATCCACTAATGGACATTTGGGTTGCTTCCACTTATTGGCTGTTGCAAATAATGCTGCATTGAACATAGGTATACAAATACCTCTTTGAGATATTGCTTAAAGCTCCTCTGGATATATATCCAGAAGTAGAATTACTGGATCATATGATTATATTATTTTATTTATTTCCCCCATAATAATTTTATTTTTAATTTTTTTTGAGGAACATCCTTAATGTGTCCCATAGAGGCTGCACCATTTTCCATTCCCACCAGCAATGTGCAAGTGTTCCAGTTTCTCCACATCCTCACCCATACTTAGTATTTCCGCCTTTTTGATAGCAGCCCTCCTAATGAGTATGAGGTAATATCTCATTATAGTTTTTATTTGCATTTCTCTCATGATTAGTGATGTTGCACATCTCTTCATGTGGTTTTTGGTCTCTTGTTTATCATCTTTGGGAGAATGTCTGTTGAAATTCTTTGCCTGGTTTTTAATCAGGTTATTTGCTTTTTTCTTGTTGATTTGTAGTTCTTTATATATTCTGAATATTAACCACTTACCTGATTTGCAATTTGTAAATTTTCTGTCCTGTTCTGTAGGTTGTCTTTCCACTTTGTTTCCTTTGGTGCAAGGAAGTTTTTAATTTTAATATCGTCCCATTTGTCAGCTTTTGTTGCCTGTGGTTTTGGTATCATATCCAAAAAATACTTGCCAAATCTAGTGTCATGAAACTTTCCCTCTGTTTCTTCTAGGAGTTTTATAGTTTTAGGTCTTGCATTTAGATCTTTAGTCCATTTTGAGTTAACTTTTGTATTTGTTGTAAAGTAAGGGCCCAACTTCATTCTTTTGCATGCAATTGTCCATTTTTCCCAGCATCATCTGTTGAAGAGACCATCCTTTGCTTAACATGTGGTCTTGACACCCTTGTTGAAGAAGATCATTTGACTGAAAGCACTCTAAGGTTTATTTCTGGGCTCTTTATTTTGTTCCTTGCTCGGTATGTCTGTCTTAATTCCACTACAAAGATGTATTGTTTACTGTAGCTCTGTAATATGTTTTGAAATCAGAAAGTGTGACACTGCCAACTGGGTTCTTCTCTTTCAAGTTTGTTTTGGCTATTCAGGGTCCCTTGAGATTTCATATGAATTTTAATATATTTTTTTCTTTGCAAAAAATGCCATCGGGATTTTGAAAGGAATTACATTGGATCTCTAGATTACTCTGGGTATGATAGTATGGACATTTTCACATACTATGTCTTCTAATACACAAGCAGGTGATGTCTTTCCTTTTATTTCTCTCTCCCTTAATTCCTTTCACAATATTTTATCATGTTCATTGTCAGGTCTTTTGACTTATTGGTTAAGTTATTTCCTGATCATTTTATTATTCTTGATGCTATTTTAAATGGGATGTTTTCCCCTTAATTTTTTTTGGATTGTTCATTGTCAGTATAAAGAAATATAACTGATATTTGTATGTTGATCTCATATTCTGTAACGTTGCTGTATGTGCTTATTCTAATAGTTTTTTTTCCTTTCTTTTTTTTCTTTTCGGCGTAACAGAATTCATTGTTTTTGCACCACACCCAGTGCTCCATGCAGTGCGTGCCCTCCATTATACCCACCACCCGGCTCCCTCAACCTCCCACCCCGCCCCGCCCCTTCAAAACCCTCAGGTTGTTTCTCAGAGTCTATAGTCTCTCATGGTTCACCTCCCCTTCCAATTTCCCTCAACTCCCTTCTCCTCTCCATCTCCCCGTGTCCTCTGTGTTATTTGTTATGCTCCACAAATAAGTGAAACCATAAGATAATTGACTCTCTCTGCTTGACTTATTTCATTCAGCATAATCTCTGACAGTCCCGTCCATGTTGATACAAAAGTTGCGTATTCATCCTTTCTGATGGAGGCATAATACTCCATAGTGTATATGGACCATATCTTCCTTATCCATGCGTCCGTTGAAGGGCATCTTGGTTCTTTCCATAGTTTGGCGACCGTGACCATTGCTGCTATGAACATTGGGGTACAGATGGCCCTTCTTTTCACTACATCTTATCTTTGGGATAAATACCCAGTAGTGCAATTGCAGGGTCATAGGGAAGCTCTATTTTTAATTTCTTAAGGAATTTCCACACTGTTCTCCAAAGTGGCTGCACCAACTTGCATTCCCACCAACAGTGTAAGGGGGTTCCCCTTTCTCCACATCCTCTCCAACACACGTTGTTTCCTGTCTTGCTGATTTTGGCCATTCTAACTGGTGTAAACTTGTATCTCAATGTGGTTCTAGTAGTTTTTTGTGTGGAATCTTTAGGGTGTTCTACATATAAGATTATGTCATCTACAAATAGAGATAATTTTATTTTTTCCTTTCAATTTTGGATGTCATTTGTTTGTTTGTTTGTTTGTTTGTTTTTGCCTAACTGCTCTGGCTAGGACTTCTAGTTCTGTATTGAATAGAAGTGGTAAGAGCAGCCTTCCCTTGTTCCTGATCTTAGAGGAAAAGCTTCAGTTTTTCACCATTGAGTATCTGTGGGCTTTTCATATATGGTCTTTACTATATGGAGGTAGTTTCTTTCTATTCCTTCTTTGTTGTTGAGTGTTTTTATCATGAAAGGGCATTGAAGTTTGTCAAATGCTTTTTCTGCATCAGTTGAAGTGATCTTGTGGTTTTTTGTTCTTCATTCTGTTAATGCAGTGTTTTACATTGATTGACTTTCAAGTCTTGAACTATCCTTGTATTCCAGGAATAAGCCTCACTTGGTCATGTCACATAAACCTTTAAATGTGTTGATGAGTTTGATCTGCTAGTATCTAAGTGGGATTTTTGTATCAGTCTTCATCAGAAATATAAGTCTGTAGTTTTCTTGCAGTATCTCTCGCTGAATTTGGTATCAGAGTAATGCTGCCTTCATCCAACGACTTTGGAAGGCTTCTCTTCAGTTTTTTGTAAAATTGAGGAGGATTGGTCTTACTACTTCTTTAAGGGTTTTTTTTAGAATTTTCTGTAAGCCATCTGGTCCTGAGCTTTTCTGGGAGGAGGTTTTTGATTGTTGATTCAGTCTCCTTACTGATTATGTGTCTGTTCAGATTTTCTATTTCTTCATGATTCAGTCTTGATAACTTGTATGTTTCTAGGAATTTATCCATTCTAGATTATCCAGTTTGTTGGTGTATAATTATTCATAGCAGCTTCTTATAACATCTTCTCTTTCATTTCTGATTTTACTTATTTGAATCTTATCTTTTTTTTAATCTAGCTAAGATTTTTTCAGTCTTGTTGATATTTTCAAAAAACCAACTCTTATTTTGTTAAACTTTTTCTATTGTTTTTCTTTTCTCTGTTTCATTTATTTATGGTCTACTTATTTCTTTTGTGCTGCTAACTTTAGTTTGTTTAGTTTGGTTTAGTTTGTTCTTCATTTTCCAGTTCCTTGAGGTGTAAAATTGGATTGTTGATTTCTCTGAATTTTTTAAAACAAGATCTCTTTTTATCTCAATGCAGTAAGATATTTGCTTTTCTTTTTAAAAAAATTAGCACTTTAAAATTTTTAATTTACTGGGAATTAATTTTTGTATAAAAACAAAGTGAGGATCTTATTATATCTCTTTTTATAGATTAACCCCGTTGACTAAACTATCATCAAATAGTTAATCTTTTCTCTACTGATTTGAAAGGTAACTTCTGTCATATGCCAAATTCCTGTACATGCCTGGGAGTCTGTTTCCTTTTTTTTTTTTTCTTAAGATTTTATTTATTTATTTGACAGACAGAGATCACAGGTAGGCAGAGAGAGAGGAGGAAGCAGGCTTCCTGCTGAGCAGAGAGCCCGATGTGGGGCTTGATCCCAGGACCCCGGGATCATGACCTGAGTCAAAGGCAGAGGCTTTAACCCACTGAGCCACCCAGGCGCCCCTGGGAGTCTGTTTCTATTCCTATTTCTCTTCATTCAATTCTGTTTGTCTGGTTGCCCCTCTCTAAATCAAAATAAAAGATCTTAAAGGCTATGATTTTTGAGAGCTGAGATCTTTCTCCTCTTCACATTTATCCTACTATTCTCTCTTCCTTTCTGACTCTTCACTGTATTCTTGATTCTTGGTCTTTCATTCCTACATGTGCATTATGGAATTGAATTTCTAAATTAATCCAGAAATAACTGTGATCTTTGGATACTGAATCTTCCTATCAACTAATGAGCATAAATGAATATTCATACTTTCCCATTTATTTAGTTATCATTTATTTCCTTTGATAATATTTTATAACTTTCTATGTAATGCTTTATACTTACATTATTAGACTCATTTCCATTAACTTTATTTATTCCTATCTAAAAAATTAGAATATTTGTGTTTTTTGGGGCAACACATAGGAATGTTTTTGATCTTGTACATAGGAATGTTGCTGAATTCATTTTCCACTAATTTACAGACCCACTTGGATTTTTTATGTAAATGACTATATTAAGAGGAAAAAATCAGAATCAGCTTGTTACTAATGATGGTTTTATATCTTTGTGATCCTCATTTTCTTTATTTTGTGTGTGTTTGTGGGTCAGTGGTTTGGTTTGGTTTTATCGTTCTGTTAACGTTCATTTGTACATACTCTTGCTTTTTATTTTAAGGCTGTATGTCTTGGGTTTTACTATTTAGTATAGTATTTACTCTAGGTTTTTTTGATAGATGAATTATATTATTAGTTTCTAGTTGTTTATTGATATAAGTAAATTCTTATGCTTTTTCTCTTTAATCACCTATATAATTTATATTAACAGGATTCGTTGTTGAGTGTTAAACCATCTTTTAATTCTTGGAACAAACTACTTTCAGTGTTGTTGTTGTTGTTGTTGTTTTACACTTTGCTAGATTTTGTCTGCTGATATTTTATTTAGGATTTTATTGTCAAGTAGACCTGTAATTTTCTTTTCTAATATTACATTTTTCTGATTTTGGCATTAAGCTTATACTAACATCATGAAATGAATTTAGAATCATGTATATACAGCACCCGTCTAGCTCAGTTGGTAGAGCATGAGACTCTTAGAATCATATATGTAAATAGAAATCCTATTCCTCTAAATATTTTCTCTTAATGCACCTCTATAACTATGGGTGTATATTTTTTCCCCACCTCCTAGGTGAGTGTGAGTAGCTTTTCAAATACTTATTTAATTCTTTAAAAATATTTATAATAATATTTAGATTTTCAATTTCTTCTTGAGTCAATTTTGGTAAGTTATATTTTTATAGAAAATGTTATATTTTTTCTTTTTAAATTCTTTGGCATCATGTTCCTAGAATTTGCTTATTTTAAAATACTGTGAGGGTAAGAATGTTTCCTTTTATATTATTAATATTATTGATCTGTAACTTTCCTCTTTTTTTCTCTTGGTCAGTTTGCTAGATATTTGCCTGTTAGTCTTTTCTAAGAAACGGTCTTTTCTCAAGCTTCTCACTTTTTCTATTTCTTTGCTGATATTCCATTATTACTTTGGTTTTTTGACATTTTGAGTTTTTCTTTCAGATGCTTTTTCTAAGCTTTCGAGTTGGACCTCCAGCTCGGTTAACAATCTTTTCGTTTTTAATGAAACTGAATTTTAACAACAGCTTTAGAGATATCTCACAAGTTCTGATATATGGCATGTTTACATATTATTCTAATAGTCTAATATTCATTGTGTTTTTTCTTTGGGCCATGAATTATTTAGAAATGGCTTTTTAGGTTCTCAAATAGATAGGATTTTTTTGGTTATCTTTTCATAAATGAGTTCTAATTTTATTGCTTTCTGTTTGGAGAGCAAACTGTATATGATCTTATTTCTGTGAAATTTGAGATTTGCCTTGTGACCTATTATATGGTTGATTTCTGTTAATATGACATGTATGCCTGACAAGAATATATATTCTCTGTTATAAAAGTTTTATGTATTCTCATAAACATCATGCAAATCTTCTATAGCTTCACTAATTATTTTCCTGCTTGATTGGTCAGTTATAAAAGAGATATGTTGAAATGCCCATTACAGTTGTGGATTTGTCCCTTTCTTCTTGAAGATCTCTCCATTTTTGCTTTATACAGTTTAAGGCTTTTCAAAAAATGTTGAGGGCATTCAGGTTTGGAATAGTATTATTCCCTAGTGAAATGTTCCTTTTATTATTATGTAATAGTTCTAGATAATTTTAATAATCCTTTTTGCTGTAATGTTTATTTTCCTGCTATTAATAAAAACAATCCAGCTTTCTGTTGGTTAGTGCTAGTCTGATATATCTTTTTCCATCTCTTTCAATATTTCTTTGTCATTATGTTTTAGGTGTGCCTTTTGTAAATAACATATAGCTGGATTTTGTTTTTGATCCAGAGGGTTTCTATCTTTTAACTGGTGAGTTAAAATCTGTATATTATGATTAATAATATATTTTTACTTATTTCTCTAATCTTGCTATGTGTTTCTCCTTATCACAATTTCTCTTTGCTTTTTCCCCTCCTTTCCTATTTAGATTATTGGGTTTCTTTATTTCATTTCTCCGTAATGGTCTAGAAGTTACATATACTCTTCTATTCTTTTAGTGGTTATTACCCTGAAGTTTTTAACTTATATGCTGACTTAACATTTATGTCTGTAATGGTCATGACCACTGCAAGAACATGGAATGTTTCAGCTTCAATTATCCATCTCATTTTCTGTGTTATTATTACTTATTATTTGATCCTATTTTGTGTTATATTCCCCAAATTAATCATTATTTTGTAATTTTCATTTTAAAATTCAATACTTGTTTAGATTTTCTCACATTTACCTGTTTTCTCTGTTCACTATTGCTTCTTACAACTTAACTCTTTTCTTGTGAGTTCAGTTTATTTCTGGAGTATACTCTTTAGATGTCTTTTTAACAATGCTTAATGAATAGTAAACACTCTGTCTTAAAATGCCTTTATTTTACATTGCATATTTATTGTTAATCTGGCTGTCATAGATAAATCTAGTTATGGGCTTGTTTACCTTTTTATTTTAAAATAAAACATTTGCAAAAACAAAAGCAAAATAAATGTACGGATTAGGGGATTATTAAAAGGCAAACTCTTAAAACCATCACTCACTTTAAGAAATAGGAATTTCCCATCATGGGTATATTTTTATTTAGTTTGCTTGGGACTTCTGCAGTATTTTCTCAAACATATCTTCTATTTTGCAGATTCTCTCTTTAGTTGTATCTATTCTGTTTAATCAGCCTGTTTTTTATTACTGTATTTTTTCATTTATATAATTCTATTTACTTTTTCATATCTCCCTAATTTTTTCTATACTGCTTTGTTATTTTATGGATATTTTCCTTCCTTTGTGTCTTTCATCTTTTACAACATGTTCATCTTTTATAGATTGTTGTTCTCGTATTTCAAGTAATCCTTTGTTTGGTGTGAGGAGTCCAGTTCTCATACTTAGAAATGTTCAGACTCCAGGGCTTTGTGTATGTGAACCCTAATCCAGCTAGGCTGTGGAAATTTCTCTGGTTGTCATGTGTTCCAGAGTAGCACCATGTTGACCAGATTTTCTCACTTCCCCATACCATGGAGGACAAGAGTAAATTCAGGCCCTAAATCTACAAGGGGCACAAACCTCGGGATTTGATTTCACAAGGGGAATATTTATGTGTTTGTTTTCTGAGCTAAGGCCCTCCCTTTGTGTAGTTACAGCATAGGTCATATGACTACCTCACTGGTTTTCTGCACCCTCTTCATGGGTGGCCTCTAGGGACTCCCCTTTTTGGTGAGCATGGTCATAGGTGACTGGCAGTGCATTATTTACTTCTTTTTAAAAATCAAACATTTGTAGATACTTGTGAGGAGATTTGTCAAAATTAGAATGGGAAAAAAATACAGGAGGGAGAAAAAACTTCTCACTGGTAAATTTATATTTAACTTACAAATTTATCCCAAACACATAAGATCAGAATAAAACATTGGCAAATAAACACTAGGGATGATTTAAACTAGTATTTATTGAGAAATGCCTAAGAGTTTGACAGTTGAGTGTGTTTGGATTCTTAGAAGGAAACCCATTTTTTGTCCCATGCTCTCTGACTTTCTCTCTCTAAGAAACACTGAAACCTCCTTGATCAGCTGATCACTTAAGCACAAGAATACTCTGTATTATCTGCCAGGATGGTACACACACTCTTGCTTTTACCATTTTTTACATTCAAGTAAATTCTCATTTACAATCTTTTAACTCTGTGCTAGCTTTAATCAATAATGTTCCTTATAACATTAGGGTGGACTTAAATGCTAAGTAGTTTGATTGCCTTTTCTCCTTGAGAAGACTATTACCATAAAGATATTTTGAACAAATAATAAACAATAGAATTTAGCTGTGTTATCCTAGCCTTTTTATATCATAGTTCATAAAATATTACCTAGAAATCTTTCCTGCTCCCACTACTGACCTTCTCCTGTCATACCTCATCAGTTTATCTTCCTGGTAGAATTATTTGAAAGGCATTCAGGTATGCTCCAGATAACATGTGTCTTTCTAGGCAGATAAACACAAATTGAAAAGTAAATTAGAGATATGTTTACAGATGAAAGATAAACTCTCAGAAATTCAAGGCTGATACACTGTAAGTTAAAACCTAGAGGAAGCAACACTTCCATTGAGGAAGAGGAAGCAGATACAGAATTGCAGGAGGCTAAAATGGCAATGTTTTAAAATTACAGAGAAACTTAAGAAATGCTTTGTTCACTATTACTTCTCAGTAACTAGAATTTCCCAACACTTAGGTTTTTATTTTTTCTGTCTCCTGCAATTTCAATCAAACAAATAATTATTATATTAATGTAGATACTACTTACTCCCTTCTACCACCACCACCCCCCAAAAAACACATAAAACAAACACAAAACAGAGAACCTAAAGTGAATTAAAAAGGAGCTCAAAAATCACACGGAGAAGATAGACGATACCTCAAGCACATAATGTGGTTCTGAGCTTCCCTTCTGTTGAGACGATCAAGAACTGAACCTCCATAGTTCTCATTGTCAGAGAAAGGAAGACATGGGGAGTGGTGGTGACTGTCAAACCTTTCTGGCACATAACCAATATGATTTGTGTGTTTCCTACCCTCTTTATACTAAACTTATGAATATCTGGTGTTTTAAAGAAGAGAGTACATATTTTCTTGATCCTCATCTTGTAAAGTTAAATCATTGTCTCATACTTAGAAGGAAATGTGTATGATTTCAAAATGGTTTGACATGGAGCTGCCTATAAATGGAAATGAAAGTTTATATTTGCTAAAAAGACTAGTTTTCTAAATAAATAAAATCTAGAGAAGCAATCAGTGAAAACTCATTATCTTTTTACTCCTAAACCAGTTCGGAGAATTATTTTTTTTTTCAGTATATCTAAACTTGATTTAGGATATAATGTTTTAAAGGTATCTTTTAAGATGAGATTAAATAATTAATACCCTAACTTAATAATTTTCATGTTTCTTTATGTCAGCTACACAGTGATTTTGGCTTATCCCAAAAAAGGCTATTGCATAATGAATAGTATATTAACTAAAAACACTGATTTTGTGAAGTCTGGGGTTTTTTTGAAAAGTAATTTTGTAGTATTTCTTTTTTAATCATTCAGTAAATAGATGAATGCTTCCTAACACACATTTTTTCTAAGCATGTCTAACAAAGTTAAAAATTATTCATTACTTTTTATGCAGAAATTAAATGGATTCAGTTTTATATTTAGCTTTAATTTTTCTCATAGTTTAATACAAAATTATCATTTGGTACTGAAATGATGAAGCAGAGAGATAATATTTGATATATGGTTTATATTAGCTGTTCAATAACATGATGCTCCCAGGTAACAAAAAAGAAAATTTTCTGCAGATATAAACACAAGTAAATTATTTCTTTTAGTTTCTAGGGATAGTAATCTTTCAGCAAATGTAGCACATAAAAAGAGAAAAATTAATCTTAAACTATATTAATTATATGACATATTATATATGTCATATGACACATGACATATATCTATAATAACTAAATAGTTTTAATACATTTGTTACCAAAGTGTTTAAATTCATTATATTTATTGTCTCTGTGCTTAACTTTCCCCTAATAAAGTAAAGGACTTCTACTAATTCATTCCATAACATTGCTAGAGTAGTGTTCTTTACTTTTAAAATTGGTAAATAAGAGGAATGTGTATTTTTCTTAAGACCTGGCTAGTAGAAGAAGAATAAAATGTAAATTGAAAAGTTTCCTTTAAAGTAATTTTGTAAAATATTTTAATGGAACCAAAGTGCCTTAAAAAGTTTCAGAGACAGCCATAAGAATGTATTTTGTATAGGGAATTCCTTTCCCTATTTAATATATCTGTATAATAATTTAGATATTTACTCTCCTTTATTTTATTGGGATGAGTCATATGACACGATTGTCTAAAAATTTATTTTTTTAAAATCTGGACCTTTTTAAAGCTCTACAAGAGAAACAACTGTTTTTAAGAGACAAGCTTTTTCTAAAATAAAAACAGTTTTGCTCATTATTACTAAACTATGATTGGCAGCACCAAACCTAAACAAAATAAGGTGGGAAAAAATGCTCTTTCGTCATTTTTCATCTTTGGGCTCCCTATTCTCCTCCTTAAAATTTGGTCTCTTTTTCCCCTTAAGGTTTCCCAGTGTATTCCCAATCTTGCCTATCTGGAAATAAAGTCTTAAAGTACTAAACAGTTCTTGTTACCCTCCTAGGACTATTTGAGGTTTTACAAAAAGAATGGTACAAGAGACCAGTAATTGAAATATACATACATAGTGCGAAAAAGAAGAGTGGATGGATGAATGGATGGATGGATGGATGGATGGGAGGGTTTCAGGCAAAGGAAGTCTTTGGACAGGACACGCACCCAGGACTCACTATGGAGGTGATGATCTGTCCTGGTGAGAAGAGGGTGTCTGTCAAGTAAATTCTACCACTACTTTTCTATTGTGGTGTATCTCAACCACTGACATGTAAAATTGACTTTTTTGTCATTTGTCTGGTTTGAAATCAAATGCCTTTTTGTTTGTTTGACTATTTAAGGCTGAAAGAGCATATTCCTTTTGTGGGACTATTGAATACATGGCTCCGGATATTGTCAGAGGGGGAGATTCAGGCCATGACAAGGTATGTTCTACACTTCCTTAAATCTTCATAAAATGTATAATAAGAGCCCTAGTTAATAACTCAGTCCAGTCTCTTCAACAGAGGCCTCTTTCTGGTATTGTCTTACCTTCTTTGTTTTCTCTCCTTTGCTTTGTAGACATGAACACATTATGATATCTAGTGTTTTAGAGAAAAAAGATAGACTTTGTTGAAGATTATCTCTTCAACAGAAATAAGCATTGTAAAAATCCTTGGAGAAAGAAAAAAAATCCTGCATTCAAGATAGTCCAAGTTTGTTTTCCTAAGCCCTCTAAAAACCTCCCTGCCCTTTGTATGTGCAAAGTGAAGATTGTAGAGGAAGCATCGTGAGCGGTTTTGTTATAAAATCTAGGTCACCTATTTTTTCTTTCTGTATTAAAGGGTATAGATCCTTTAGTGCCATCTTAATGATTTTGCTGTATTAATAATTTTCTCTAAATAAGGAATTTTGGCTATTTTTTGTTCCTCATCTTCCCCTCTCCCTCTCCCCTTTCAAAATCCCACACATTCGACCCAGATATCTTCAGTGTGGCGAATCTTTGGTCTCCTTACTAATGACTAGTCATATGCTTAAAGCCTGTTCTTCAAGTTGGTGTGGTACTGGTTTGAGACCATATGATTAGGAATCTGATTATTGATCTGTGTCATCTCAACAGCTGGTTTGCAATCCAACAGCAAAACATCCTGAGGGTGCTGACTCTGGCGGCAGTAAGATGGCTTGTATGAATAAAATAATTGAATTGCTGCTTTCATTTGCTTCCTGGTATTCTTGCAAACTGTTTTCCCTAGCAGCTTGATAGGAATTTATAACTTAAAATTTGAAAATTACCTTCTAAGACCTAATGTAACCAGTTTTTAGAGATGAAAACCTTACAGAACCTCCTAGAATTCCTGTATACCTGAGGTCTGGAATATAGCTAGTCAATAAATACTCTTTGCTGTTCATGGAACAGCTTGATGACTTTGAGTTAATTAAATGTAACAATATATGCAAAGTGCTTATCAGTGGCTCCTGGCTCCACACTCCTTTATGATTACAGTTGGCCTGATCGTGTTTTATGTCATCATTACGTATTTTCTTTAAAATAGTTCTAGGTTCATAAATTTTGTATCATCTCTCTGAAAACTTTGCCCTGAAATTTGGAAGCAGGGTTAAACATTTTAGCTTCCAGTTAATATCTTACTGGTATAAGCTTGTGCATTCAGCAGATGCTGAAATCTTGGCTTGCCTAATTATAAAAAAAACTAATGTCAGGATTCTTTAAATTATATTTAATTCACTATGTTCTTAGTTCAGGTAGCTGCATTTATAAATTGGTTTCCCATTTAGATCTCATTTTATCTTATATTATTTTAAGTCTTCATGTTTCCCACAATTGAAGACTCACATAAATGAAGATACATGTGACAGGTCCTTTAAGAAAATTGATTTCGGTGGTTATGAAATATACCAGTAGATGGGATTTTTTTTTCATTTTTGTTCTTTGAGTTCAAGGAATTTCATAATATTTGGGAGGCCTAAATAATTAATAAAAATGCTGGGGGCACCTGGCTGGCTCAGTGGGTTAAGCCTCTGCTTTTGGCTCAGGTCATGATCTCAGCGTCCTGGAATCAAGCCCCTTATTGGGCTCCCTGCTTAGCAGGAAGCCTGCTTCCCCCCTCTCTGCTTGCTGCTCTGCCTACTTGTGATCTCTTTCTCTCTGTCAAATAAATAAATAAAATCTTTACCCCAGCCAAAAAACAACTTTCTAAAAAAAATGCTGAATGCTCCTTTTTACCCCCCCGTCATAAGTCTAAAGATTTTACTTAAAATTTTTAAATTTGGGGCACCTGGGTGGCTCAGTTGGTTAAACGACTGCCTTCAGCTCAGGTCATGATTCCAGAGTCCCAGAATCAAGTCCTGCATCAGACCACCTGCTCAGTGGGGAGTCTCTTTCTCTCTCTGACCCTTCCCTGTCTCATGCTCTCTTTCTCTCTCTCACTCTCAAATAAAAATAAAACCTTTAAAAAATAATAATAAGTAAAATTTTTAAAATTTATTTAAAATTAAACATTTTTTAAATTAAAATAAAACCATTACTTAATGATTTAGGAAATAATGAAAATACCTTTAGCCCTTTGATTGACTTCACTTTTTTAAATTGTGTTCTGAGAATACCCGGATATTTGTGCTCTAGATGTCCTTTTCTTGCATGTGCTTCATTTAATACTCCTTACATAGAAAGCTCTTTACAAAATCTTTTTGTTAAAATATTTTTCAAATATATAGTTTTATTCTGTTCATTTTTCTTTCTTATAAAATATATATTCATAGTCTATAAAATGACATTATTGTTTTATAGGCGGTTGACTGGTGGAGTTTAGGTGTTCTAATGTATGAATTACTAACTGGAGCATCTCCTTTCACTGTCGATGGGGAGAAGAATTCCCAAGCTGAGATATCTAGGTAAGACTTAACAAAATAAAATAAATGTATTGTTTTCTCAAAGAAGCTTATCAAATTGCTGAACTCAAGGCTGATAGAAAAGATAATATTTTAAATGAGGGTAGACAAAATGATTTCCAAGTGGCAAACTTCCATTTATATTCATATAGAATGTAGATTTATAACATTTACATTTCTTTTTATTTTATATACCCACTTAGATCTTAAGTCTCATAAGGATAGTGTCAAAATTTTTATGTGCTCCAAAGCACTTGATATATTATCTTAACCTAGTACATCATATATTAAGAAATGTATTTGTTGGACATTTTTTTCCCACTCTGTATCAAATGTTATTTCTTTGCAAATAAAGAAAAAGTAGTGATATTTTCCACTCATGGCTATCTAGGCTCAATAGAAACAAATACCATAAGATCACCCTCCTGTAGGTTACCCTAGTAGCATTGTTCTGTTCTTTTCTTCATAGCAGCTGCCACAGCCGCAGTGTGACATACGTGTTCATAGTTACTGGATTATGTCTGTCTGTCCCACTAGATTGTAAGCTCTGAGAGCAAGGGGCGTGTCTGGCTTCGATCTCCAGGACTGTCTGCTCCTGTGCCGGCACCGTGCTTACTGTGCAGAATTCAGTACATATTTTTGGAATGAAATGGATGAATGAACAAATAAACGCACAGTGATAAAACATTATACTAATTACTAGTTATGTTTTTGTCCTGTTTTTACTTGAATTTCATAACTTTGAGAACAGATTTGACATTAAAAATTAAAATTGAGACTTCCACCAAGATGGAATAACAGGGACCGGATTTACTTTCCTGCCTGAAACAATTTTTTAAATGGGCAAAATATATGAAACAGCACTCTCGAAGACATTGAGCATCTAGCAGTGAAGGACAGTGAACACAGAGAGACGGAAATCAACGAGGTGAGCCCTCTGATTGCCCAGCTTACCGCCGTGAGAGAGTATCCAGGCTGCAGCACAGGGAGGGGAGGCCCAGGCAGAGCTGAGGACACAGAACTGAGTCCAGGAGGACCGGGCAGCTAGAGTTCACAGGGCAGAGTCAGAGAGATGGCCAGAGACTTGGAGAAGGTTCCCCTTGGGGAGTCAGTGAAGTATTGGTAAGCGAGGGAGGGAGCCGTTCGGTCTAGTTCAGATGTTATTTCTCTAAACTGATCTGTAGATTGATCACAGTCATGATGCCAGCAGGATGTTTTTGGGTTTTTGTTTCTTTGTTTGCTTGTTTCCATAGAAGTTGACAACGTAAAATTCATAGAGGTATGTAGAAGACATAGAATAGCCAAATCACCTTTGACAAAGTAGACCAGAGTTGATTTCAGGGCTTATAAGCTACAATAACTAAAACACTGTGGTGGTCATATCGAGATAGACAGTCATCAGTGAACTAGAAAAAAGAGTCCGGAAACAGAACCACACAGATATAGACAACTGTGCTGTGTTTTGTTTTTTGTTTTGTTTTGTTTTGTTTTTACAAAGGTGCAAAGTCAGTTCGGTGGAGAAAAAAATAGTCTTTTCAACAAATGCTAGAACCATTGGCTGTCATACGGGGGAAAAATGAACTTCAATAAATACTTTGCACTTTATAGAAAAATTAAAAATAGGTCATATGCCTAAATATAAAATCTAAAACCACAACATTTCTGGAAGAAAACATAAAGGAAAATCTATGTGACCTTGGATTAGGCAAAGATTTCTTAGACAGGACACAAAAAGTGCAGTCCGTAAAAGAAACACTGATAAATTGGACTTCATCAGAATTATATACGTGTGCTGCTTGAAGGGAACCAAAAGAGTGGAAAGACAAGCCCCAGACTGGGAAAAAATGACAACTCCTGCATCTGATAGACGACTGGTGTCCAGAATACATAAGGAACTCTCAAAATTCAAGAGGAAAGACACCCCTCTGTTTTGAAAAATGAGCAAAAGATCTTAACAGTTCCCCAGAGAAGATATATGAGCGGCAAATAAGCACATGAAAAGATAACCAACATCATTAGTCTTAAGGGAAATGCAGACTAAACCACGTGAGATGCCGTTGTATACTCACTGGAGTGGCTGCCAGAGAGCCTGATAGTCAAGGTTCTCCAGAGGACCAAAACTATTAGGGTCTCTCTATCTCTTACTTTCTCTCTATATATATGGAGATGTATTATAAGGAATCAGCTCACAGGATTATGGAGGCTGAGACATCGCACGAGCTGCTGTATGCCAGCTGGAGACCCCATCCTGAGAATAAGAGGATCCTGTGGGTGTAAATCCCAGTCCAGTGGCAGAAGACCAGCATCCTGTGTTAGGCAGGCAGCAAGGGGCTGAATTCTCTCTTCCTCTGCCTTTTTTTTTTTTTGTTCCCTACTCAGGTTCTCGAGGGATTGGTTGCTGCCCACCCACACTGGGGAGAGGATTCTCCTTTACTGTGTCCAAGTCGGATGCTAATTTCATTGAGAATCACCCTCACAGACACACATAACTGTTAAATTGGGGCAACCTGTAGCCCCGTCAAGTGACACTTCGAATTAACCATCACAAGTCCTCTCCTGTCAATTCGGCAGCCGTGCACGTATCCTTAAACTGAAGTGAATCTCCAAATAAAGACAAAAACGCGGTCATAATTCCGCTAAACGTGATACAGCTATCCTACATACAATGGAAAACCCACAAGCCCCCTACACAAAATCCTTAAGTGATGTTTACTCTTCTTGAAATCTCATAACTTAGATACTGTAATAAAAATTAACAGTTCTTAAATGCCATGATATAAAGCCAGTGCATCTTGTATTACATGAAAAACGAGTAAGAGAAGAAAGACAACAAAGACATATTGTAACATCTATATTAAAATGATTTATGCACACATATTCCTACACAGATATAGTCATAACAAAATGAGGAAATAGAGCAATTTTTGTAATTGGTTATGGGATCATAGGTGGTATTTATAACTACTTTCTTCCACTACCCACTATGTATTCCCTTTGTCTTCAGCAAGTACCTCTTGGGTGACCCAGACAGTCATTCCTAAAGAATCTTGGCCTTTAGACTTCTGCCTAGAATGGGTTGTTACAGTTTTCAGTTGACCTTAGTCACAGGGCATGGTAATACTAATAGATACCCTAAGAGATCTCCTGTATTTCAGACAGTCTTCCTTCCTTTCATTGTGTATTCCACAATGAAATGTGGTAATGGGATCGATTGGTAATGAGGATCGATCCCCCCAGCTGCTCCAGAAATCCCTTTTTTGCTAATTGATTTAGAGGCACAAGGAGCCCAAAGTAGCTGGATGGCCATCTTCATTTCTAGCTCAATGGAATCATTCATTGTGTGTCTCTTGGTGGAAGCATTCCTTTTCCTAGAACTAAGACCTCTAGGCTAGCAGAGCAAAAAGTCAGCGGAATAGGAAGCAAAAATTTTGCCAGTGAGTCACTTGGCAGTAATAGTGAGTGGTGCCATTCCCAGTTCCACCCCATGATTCCTGGGTCCATGAATCTGGTATGGAAGAAACAGCACCATGTATTACATGTGGATTCAGAGCATTTACAGCCTTCTGCAGAACCTTGCCAGAGCCCTGCGACATAGTGCCACCTAGCTGTTCCACTGTCCTATCACACCAGCTGCTTCAAGATGGCGGAGAGCTCAGTAAGACCAGTGAATTCCATGAGCATGGGCCCACTGTACACTTCTTTTGCTGTGAAGTGAGTTTCTTGATTAGAAGCCATGCTGCGTAGAATACCATGACTGCACATAAAGCATTTTGTAAGTCCTCAGATGGTCATTTGCAGGGAAAGTAAATCCATATCTGTAAGCGTCTATTCCAGATAGGATGAAACATTGCCCCTTCTGTAATGGAAGCAGTCCCACGTAATCAGCCTGCCACCATGTAACCGGCTGACCACCCTGGGGATTGGTGCCATATTGGCACTCAGTGTTTGTCTCTGCTGCAGGCAAATTGGGCACTCGGCAAGAGCAATAGCCAGGTCTGCCTTGGTGAGGGAAGGTCCATGCTGCTGGGCCCGCACATAACCTCCTTCCTTACCACCACGGCCACTATGTTCATGGCCCAGCACGATGATAGAGTTGACTGGAGAAAGAGACTGACTGATTATCTACAGAAGATCATCCTATTCACTTGATTTATTAATACCCTCCCTGCTGAGGTCACCCTTTGGTGACCATTCTCATGGGACACAAATATCTCTCCATTTTTTTCTCCCCATTCAAAGAGACTTATCCGTATACCTCTCTTACTCATATATAATTGTCAACCAGAGTTCCTTGTCACCAGTATTCTGATCTTACTTCTTCCAAGTCCCTGACCATCCAGCAAAACCATTGGCCACTGCCCGTGAGTCGGTATAAAATTGCACATCTGGCCATTTCTCCTTCCAAGCAAAGTGAACATCCAGGTCACTGCTCCAAGTCGTCCCTGCTGGGAAGATTTCCCTTCACCATGTCCTCAGGGATGTGCCAGAAGGGAGCTTATAGTGCTGCAACTGTCCACTTGCAGGTGGTGCCTACGTATCACGCAGAACTCTCTGTAAATGAGGCCTGAGCCTTCTCTTCCTCTGTCAGCTATCATAGGAACCACCCGTGGCTTCAGAGATGCAGGCTCAGAGAGAGAAGGCGTTGGAGCAGGAGCGGGGAGAATGGGCATCTGAGGCGCTGGTGCATGTAACTTGTGCCTTTAGGACCTGCTCAGGCTCCATTTCGTGTCTCCTACCTCCCGTCTGATGAGGGAGTGCTGCTGATGGATCAGATGTCACCCAATGTATGACAGGCATCTCAGCTCTCATAGAAGTGTTCAGTCTCTAGGCCCAGTAGCAGACCAAGAGCTATTTCTCAAAAGGGGAGTAGTTATCTGCAGAAGATGACAGGGTTTTGCTCCAAGATCCTAAGGGGCCTGCTAGAGGTTCCCTGTCTCCCACTGACACCTCAGGCACTGTCGAATCTGTTGGAACACGTGGCCCAAGGGCAGAGCAGCTTGACCAGCAACCTGGACCTGTTGCAGAACTGTCTCTTGTTCTGGGACCCACTCAGTGGCAGCTGCTCAGGTTACTTGGAAAACAGACTGGAGTCCTACTCCCAAAAGAGGAATATGTTACCTCTAAAATCTAGAGAGACCCACTAGGCATTGTGCCTCTTTTTTAGTTGTAAGAGGGACCAGTTGCAACAACTTATCCTTCACCTTGGAAATAGTATCTTGACATGCCCCATACCCCCAGACCCCTAGAAATCACTAACCTGGAAGGTCCCTAAATTTTGATTCAATTTATTTTCCCCCCTCTGACATCCATCTGTCTTCCCAATCAGTCTAGAGTAGTTGCTGCTACTTGCTCACTGGGTCCAACCAGCATAAGGTCATCAATATAACAGATCAGTGTGATACAGAAGAGAAAGGTGATCAGGAACCTTGAAAACTACATTAGGATGTAGGGCTGGAGAGTTGTACCCTTGAGGGTAGGACAGTAAGGGCACATTGCTGGCCTTGCTAGCTGAATGCAAGTCCTTCTGGTAGGCCTTATAGTCAGTGGTGGAGAAAAAGGCATATGGCACATGAATAGCTGCATGGGCGGGGCGGGGGGGTTGTAAATTTATTCAAGCAATGAAACCACATCTGGTAGAACTCTGCCGTTGAAGTCCACCAGCTGGTTCAGTTGACGATACTCTGGTGTCCTCTCCAAGATCTGTCTGTCTTCTGCATAGGCCAAATGGGTGAGGGGTGGGTGGGGGTCACCACTCCCACATCTTTCAAGTCTCTGATGGTGGCACTAATCTCTGCAAATCCCCAGGAATGCCATATTACTTTTGGTTTTACGATTTTCCTAGGTAGAGGCAGTTCTAATGGCTTCCATTTTGCCTTTTCCACTATAATCATCTTCCCTCCACAGGTCAGGGAACCAATGGGGGGATTGTGCCTGCTGCGAAATATGTCTCTTCCAATTACACATTCTGGAATTGGGGAAGTAGCCACAGGATGGTGTCAGGGACCCACTGAAACCACCCTGAGATGGAGCTGAAACTCCCATTGGTCACCTGACCTCCATAAGCCCCGATTCTGGTGTGCCACAGTGATGTTTGGGGTCTCCTGGAATTAGTGTCAGTTCAGAGCCAGAGTCCAATAGTCCCCAGGAAGTCTGGTTAATTCCTCTTTGCCAATAAACAGTTCTTCTGATAAAAAGCTGTAGGCCCCTTCGGGAAGGCTGGGAGAAAGATGCACGGTATAAAGTTTCAGAGTCCTTCCTTAAGGTGCCCCACCTTCCCCTTCATTCAAGAGGTTCTGGGGTATATAACTGTTTCAAGTGTGAGAATTGACTGAGGGGCAGTTAGTTGACTGGGGGAGGGCAGAGGAGACGACAAAGGGACACCAGGAACCTTTGGAGGGTGGTTGGGTATGTTCCTTTCTTTGGTTGTGGCAATGACTTTGCAGGCGTGTACCTCTGTCAGAACTTACCAGAGCGTATGTTTGTGTGTGGGAAGTCTACTGTGCATCAGTTTTACTTTAATAAAATTGCTAACTTTTTCCGAACATACCTATTGCAGGACAGATGAGTAAGGAAATAATTTCTCATTATTCCAGTTCATTTAATTCCAAAGGGATCAGTAATATTTGTTAAAATCACAGTTAAAGTCATTAATTTAAATTTTTTCATATGACTCTGCTTATTTTAAATGGATCTCTTAACAGTTTGAAAATGCCTCAGAATTATAGGAAACCTTGGTCATGGCCATGAGCATTTGGGTCCCTTTGCAAGGTCCTACCTGTCATGGTGACAGATGCTAAGGGCAATCTTAACCTGACAGCATGAAATAGTGCCTCCTCTGACTGATTTCCCTCTCTGTGAGTCCACGTCCACACCATCTTCTTCTTAGAGTTTTCTTTTCCTTCCTAGGACTACCTGCAGGGAGGTAGTATGTTGCTGATTATGAAGGCAGGAGTATTCTAAACCAAACGATGGTCAAATTTAAATTGCTTTTATTGCCCATAGATCAATCATTTGGCATTCTGATTTGAGAAAGAGGAAGAGCCTGAAACAATGTGTCTAAAATCTTAAAACTAGAACATATTTTTCAAGAACTTAAATAGGATTCTTGCCCTTTAATGAACTAATTATCCATTTTGTCATGTTGTTAATAATTTTCTTTAAAGCTTATTGTTAACCTATGATTTCATGGTTTTGGGGTTTTGGTTGTTACTGAAATTTCTAGCAGTATAATAATTAAGTTATCCTACACTACCTTTTCCTTTCAAGGTAGTGATTCTGATTATCTTCCCTCGTGTAAAGTCTTTCATAGTCTGTTCTTTTAACAATATGCACCATTCGGTAATACAATGGGTTATTACTCAGCCATAAAAGAGGATAAGATTTTTGTCATTTGCAACAACACGGATGGAACTAGATATGCTATGTGAAATAAGTCAAACAGAGAATGACAAATGCTATATGGTTTCACTTATATGTGGAATCTAAAAAGCTAAACAAGCAAACAAAAAAAAGCAGAAAGAGACCCATAAATACAGAAAACAAACTGATGGTGGGGGGGGGGGGCGTGTAGAATGGGCAAAACAAATGAAGGGAACTGAGAGATAGAGACTTCCAGTGACCAATGAATAAGTCATGGGGATAACAGGTGCCACGCAGGGAATATGGTCAGCGGTGCCGTTATAGTGGGTGGTGACACAGGTCACCACACTTGGGGTGAGCCGAGCACAGCAGACAGACTTGCTAATCCCCGCACTGCCCACCCCAAACTAATGTAACATTGTGTCAGTTCTCCCGCATAAATTTAAAAGTTTTTTTAAAATTTAAAAACCCATAAATTTAAAAAGTGAAAAAGAAATGTACCATTCTGATAAATGTATCATTCTCTTGTCCCCTGTCTTAATTAGCCAAGGGCTTTTTTCATCATTGAATTCTTCCTTCGTGTTGGTGCTCATCACTGAACGCTGCATCCTTTCTCGAGCTTTTACCTGAGCTGCTTCACAGCAGCATCTAATCCAAGTTATCTACCTGCCTGGAACTGTTTGTGGGTAGCCTAAAACCAGAACAAGAACGTTTTTCTGGTATATCAAATCTAAAACACAGTAAGAATTTAGAAAGAGAGGAAAATTTTCTCCCTGCTGTACAAATCCCTTCAGCAGGGTCCCGGTGGTCCTCTCCCTTCCGGGTGAGTGCTGTCACTGAGCGGATGGCACAGTCATGTGAGGTGTTTTCAGGGAAGCCCCTCCCGTTACTGAACAACTTCTTTCGTATAAAATCTTGCCTCCCTTAAGGTGAGCTGAAATCTGCTTCCTCTAACCTCTGCATGTCAATGCTGGTCCCATCCTCTAAAGAACGTACATGAGTTCTGTTTCTTCCAGACGTTGCTTTAGAGATTTGAAGATAGTTTTACCTACGATAAAGCTTTCATTAGGTTTTCTGAGCCTGGGTCTTATTTTTATCTCATGTACAAAGCGTGCTTTTCTTACTTGTCTGTCTCCTGCTAGCTTTGATTCCCTTTCTGTGAAGAACCCTTTCATTTTAGGATCTGGATTACTGCTGCGTGGGAAGGTGTCATCCTTCCCTAGCCTGGGGCTTTGTAACCCATGGTAGTTGGATCCTGTGTCCTCACCTGGGAATCAGGATATAGAGGGTCTGTGCGCCATTCTTCCGTCATCTCTGACAGCGTTGTTTCTTTGCCTTGTTTTCTCTGACTCTGAAACGTTGAAAATATTTGCCATGAGATGTTCATTTGGCATTTCACAATCCATCAGTAAGATATGTTTTGTGAATGTGTCTCATTGTACTATGATAAGCATAATGTTATAGAAATTCAGGTCTCAGTCTTATCAAAATAATAATGATATTTGTGGTACAATTTAGGTCAGGGGTTAGCAAAACTACAACCAGTCAAATCCATTCTGCTGCCTGTGTCTGTGTGGCCTATGAGCTCTGAATGGTTTTTACGTTCCATTTTACCGTCCTGAGTGGTTGAAAAAGTCAAAAGATGGACAATATTTTATGACATGTGTATATTGTATGGAATTTGAGTTTCACTGTCCATCAGTAAAATTTTAGTAGAACACAGCCGTGCTCCTTCATCAGAGTATGATCTCTGGCTGCTCTGGGGGCCACTGCAGCAGAGGTGAGTAATTGCCCCAAAGACTGCACAGCTTACAAAGCCTGAAGTATTTATTGTCTGGCCTTACATCAGTTATCCCTTATCTATTGCTAAGTAACCACCTCAAAACTCAGTGGCTTAAAACAACATGCATTAACTCTCTCAGAGTTTCTGTGGATGAGGAAACTTAGCTACACCTTCTACTTCCGGGTCACTCACAGGCTGTAATTGGAATGCTGGCCAGACTGTAGTTCTCTCAAGGCTCATGTGGGAAAAGATCTGCTTCCAAGCACATGTGGTTGTTGGCAAATTCCACTCCTCTGGGCCATTGGACCAAGGGCCCCCATTCCTGGCTGGCTATTGGCCAAAGAGCACCCGTCAGTTCCTCACTACGTGGGCCTCTCTGACTTGGCTGCTTGCTTCCTCAAAGCGTGCAGGCTGGAAGGGAATGAAGAGTGTCTGGGAGGCTGAACTCTTTTGTAACCTAATCGTGAAAGTAGCATCCTGTCACTTTTACGGACAATATTGTTTATAAGAAAGTCACTAGGTCAGGGCGCCTGGGTGGCTCCATTGGTTAAGCCTCCAACTCTTGGTTTCGGCTCAGGTCATGGTCTTAAGGTTGCAACATGGAGCCCGGCGCTGGGTTCCACACTCAGCGCAGAGTCTGCTTTGAGATTCTCTCTCTGCTCCTCCTGCTCGTGCTCTCTTCCTCTCTCTAAAATAATAAATAAATAAACCTTGAAAAAAAGTCACTAGGTTCTGTGCACACCCGAAGGGAAGAAATTACACAAGGGGATTACTGTGAATATAAGGAGACCATCCTTACAAAATGTTTGCTGACCTCTGGGTTAGGTAACTGTCCTCCCAAGGAGTATCTCTCTTTAGGTAATTACTGTAGTATACTGATTTTGTGTGTCGTACTATAGTTTTCTAAATCAAAATTAAAATAGTAATTCTGTTGGATTATTTTATTCTAACCATGTTGATTAGTAACACCTTAAATGAACTCATTTCTATTTTTTAAAATTCTCTGCTTATAGATGTCTTGCTTTTAGAGTTATGCATAGAATAACTATAACAAGCATCATTATTTCTTACCCTGTTCTAAGAGATCATTTTTTTCAAACCCTTGGCTTTCATATCTTTCTTACATTTTTATGATAAAATCGTTAATCAGCATATTTTATAAAGACTTCTTGATTCCCAGTGTGCTATTCATTTTTTTCTTTTCTTCCTCATTTTAGGTATTTGTATACCTGTTAGCGGTATCTGTGTTTCTGGATTTTTTTTTCACTCGTTACCCCCAAATCCACGAATGTTCCTCACCACAGATTTCATCCACACATTCTTCCACGTGACCCATCTGCAGCCACTCCAGGGTCGAGTCCAGTGACGAGAGGGGTGTGGCAAGGAGAGGAGCAGGGTGGAAATGACTTCTGTACTCATATTCCCCCGCTTTCTATCTTACTTCTTTCAGGATCCTTTAGCTCCGTTTACTCCTGCTTCCTCTTTATAACATGTGGGGATGGAGCTGTATCGTACTGTATTATGGCCTCCGAAGCACTGTTCAGAGCCCTGAATAAGACGCAGGAATAATCCTTCCAGCTACGGGGAGGGCCCGTCAGCAGCACTAACAGAATGGCTAGCATTTGGGGTACTCCTTGTCAGTCTGCCAGTGCTCCCCGAGACCTGGCCTTCTGTTATTTCTGTGAGGCCCTGTGTAGGCACTTCACTGCCCCCCTCCCCTGACCCGATCACCCCCTTGGCCAGTTCCCCACGGGTCCCATCGACCTGAAGTCGAAAGGGTAAGCCTCATTCGTACTGGGAGAGGCTGTGGAGGTGGCCTTCTGCGTTCATGACTCAGTCATTAGTTCCATCTGGAGGAATCTCACTGTTCTTTACGGACTCGTGCTTCTCTCTGGCCTCCCCAGGAGAGCCTCTTCCTTTTGGAGGATAATCTTGGCTGCTGTACTCTAGCTCTTTGCTCTGACTCGGGCTCTTCTCCCTTCAGCAGCCTTTTTGAAATTCTTTGCATCTCACTCTACTCTTGACTCAGTTTCTTGTCACATGTGGCCTCTTAGTCCCAGGGAACCCCCGAAGTGTGGTCCTCCATCCTCTCCTGTCCCTCTGTCTTGCCCATTAAGGAAAGGTGCTCTGTTTTGGGGTGGTTTTTTTTCCTTTTTTTAAGATTTTATTTATTTGTCAGAGAGAGAGAAAGAGAGAGCACAAGCAGGGGGAGCGGTAGGCAGAGGGAGAAGCAGGCAGGGACCCTGATGCCGGACTCATGGGCTGGGATCATGACTGAAGCCAAAGGCAGACGCTTAAACAGCTGAGCCACCCAGGCACCCAAGGAAAGTTGCCCTAACAGAGATAGTGGAGTGTGTGAAGTAAAAGCTTCGTGAGCATGGTCTGGGTCACAGAAAAGAGCGGAAAGGAAGAGGGACAGGGATGAGGTCTGCCAACAAAAACCAAATACAGTGTGGTGGGGTCCCAGCTTTGGCCCAGACTGCACCCACCCTGCGACTTAGACACATGCAGGCGTGTCTGACAAGCCAGTCTGGTAGACCTGCCAGGCCTACGAGAGTGCAAAGGAGAGGAGCCCCGCCAGAGCAGCTGTTCTCAGAGGCCTTGGCCACCGGGCTGGGAGGCAAATCTAGGTCATAGTCATATCCATCACTTTCGGGGAGAAGATGCTATATGTTGAAAAGAAAAGAAAGCTCTTTTACCAAAATCTTTACAAGCTCGTGCCCACATCTTTACTTCGCTGAACCTCCCAAGGAACAGAAATGTTCTCTCTTGTGCACCAGACG
Organism: Meles meles; assembly: GCF_922984935.1. NCBI lineage: Eukaryota > Metazoa > Chordata > Mammalia > Carnivora > Mustelidae > Meles > Meles meles. The sequence goes on from NC_060071.1 coordinate 122,058,388, forward strand.
CCACGGTAGGAGTGAGCGCCCCTCAGGTAGTTCGTGAAGCAAAGGAAGGAAATGAGATGCTGAGACATGAGCGTGAAGAAGAGTATTTATAGTGCACATGAGACGTGCCCTGGGGCTCCCAGGAGTTACTGGCTGAGAGTTTGAGTAGAGTTACAGATTTTGCAGGAATAGATAAAGAATCTCGTTTGAGGATTCTTACTGGCAAGGTCTAGGGAAATACGGGGTAGGTGGGTCAAGGAGAAACACAGTGACAGCCAAGGAGAAGTGTCCCCTCTGGGTAGCCAGTGTCTCGGAGCAGGCACAGTCCTGGGGACTAGCCTCACTGAGGGCGAGGCTCACCCGGGCGCAGCTGTGTGCCAGTCTCTGCGCGGAGGAGTCACACCCCTCATTTCCTGGAACCATTATGACCCTGGAAAACAGGTGGCTCTGTGTGCTTTTCTTATAGACGCAGAAACTGAGGTTATCTTGCTTAAGGACTCAGAGCTCCCTCGAGCTGGGAGTGGGGTCAAGTACGAAGTGACCCCTGGAAAGTTGCTTCATGCTCTCCCAGAGCTCACACTTGATTCTGTGCTGCTGTTTTCTTTCCTAGTGAGGTGGGTGCTTATTGCCCGTAGGGGATTGGGAAGTACTGGCCCACAGACAAGGGGGGGACTGAGTTCATTAATGTCTAGAATATGTACTGAGTCGTTTTTACCTCGTAAGGCCAAAGAGAAATATACAGGCAGAGTTGTTGTCCTAGGAAAGCTTACATACTGCCTGGGAAGATAGGGAGAAAACAGAGGACAATCCATAACACCAGGGAGTTCTGAAAAATAGTTGAGTGGTAAGATGACTATGCCATCGACGTCCAAGGCAGCATGGACCCATGGGCACTGGGGGTGTCAAGGAAGCAGCCATTCAGGATGGCAAGATCGTATGGGCTGGGGGGACTGACAAGGTTTGTGAAGGCTGCAGGTGGAAAAGGCCTTTGAGATGGTGGGAAATAGCCACAGGGGCCCGCTCATGGGAGATTCAAGTCTTCTGGCCTGGCCATGCCTGCATGCTATTCTCTGTGCATCTCTAATCTTGTAAATAAAGTTCATTTTATTGCTCCTATTCTAAAATTAATGTACACTCTAGTATGAAATGTGCATATAGTGTAAAATGGACGTAATCACCCCCAAAGACAAATACTGCTGATATTTGGATATATTGTGCTCATACAAGAAATATAATTTCCTCTTTTCCAGATTTTGCTTAAAGTTATGTGCATTCTCCAATTACAGGCTCTCTGTAAACATAATTTTGCAATCACTATATGACATAACCATTGAATAGATATACCATAACATCCTTAACTATTTAGAATAAATGAAGTTGGCTGGAAACTCCTCCCAACTCAGGCAGGCAGATGAGTAACTCTTTAATTCTGGAACCACATGGGAACCAGGAAGTGAGAATCAACAATATTTAAGTTATGAAATAGGAAAGATTGTGAACTTTGAAAAGGAGGGCAAATAGAAATAAACAACCCAAGAGAAGGTATGCCATCTATGAAAACGCAAAAATGTTGTCTGCAGGCCTCTGTTGCAACTGAGGAAGAAAGATCCTGAGTGAGCAAGGTATAATGAATGGAAAATAATCAGACATTTATTCACTCAGGAAATATTTGTTAAGGACTTGCTGAGTGCTAAGCAGTGCTCTAGGCCCCAGGAAAAAAGCAGTGAACAAAGTTGCCTTTTTTTTTAATTTTTAAGATTTTATTTATTTGTCAGAGAGAGAGAAAGAGAGCACAAGCAGAGGGAGCAGTAGGCAGAGGGAGAATTAGGCTCCCCGCTGAGCAAGGAGCCCAACACGAGACTCAATCCCAGGGCCCCTGGATCGTTACCCAAGCCAAAGGCAGACACCCAACCAACTGAGCCACCCAGGCATCCTGAAAACTGCTATTAAAAAAAAAAAAAACAGGAATCCCTCCTACCTGAAAGCTTACATTTTAGTTGGGAGAGATAATTAATTGACAAATAAATATATAATAGTCTTTAAATTTCATGAAGCAAAAACAAAGAAGAGTGATGAAGAGGATGGGTATATTGTCTGGATGGTTAGAGAAAGATGCTCTGATAAGGTGACCCTTGAACAGAGACCTTAGTGGAGGGACAAGTGAGCATTGCCCATCGTCCTAATACCATTGCTGAGACAGTCCTTACGGTTATGTTTTAGTAAACATACGAAACATGCACCATGTTTCATAGGCTCACTGTTTCCACCATAGTTTATTATGAAAATATCACATCTGTTAGAGTGGATACCTGCCTACCTGCTTCCACCATGATTCTACTGTGACTGCTGGACCGTCCTTGCTTGTTCTGTGTCTGCCGTCCATCCGTCTTGCACCCCATCCTAGTTTTAATTCTGATCTTGGTGTTTGCACCCTGTAACCCATATATTCTTAAGCTGATCAGTTATGAATTTCTTTGACCACAGAGGTTTTCAAAAACTTAACATTCCTGAATAGAAAGAAACTGTATATTCATTTTTATATTTTGGACTTTAATTTTATTTGATTTTTCTTTTTCCATGTAATTCCTCTATCCATTTGGAGTTTATTTCAGGTTGTATTATAAGGCAAAGGTCTTGCTTCGTTTCGCTATTTCGCAAATAGCTGATTTCCCCAGCACATTTGTCAAACAGTGTGGCATTTCCTATGTTGGCTGGTCCCTTTTCAAAAACAGTGTAAGTTTGTGTATGTGCCTGGATGCTTTTCAAGTCATCTCTTCTGTTCATTTGATTTGGCTGTTGATTTGTTTTGCTAGCACCTCAGTGTTATGGTTTTGTTTTCTAATACTCTTTAACTTGTAGTTAACATGTAGAATCCTTCCCAAGTATTTTGTTTTTCAAAATCTTCTTAGCTGTGTTATTTGCTTATTCTTGGAAAAAAATATTAAATCATCTATATTCTAAAAACACCTGCTTAAAATTTTAATGGTATGTATATTTCTTGCTTTATTTGAAGGGAATCTTGCCTCATCTTTAAAGCAGGGATAATACTCATTGCCTTTGGTAGGATTATTGTATGGATTAAACGATAACAAACACAAGAAGTGTTTGACGTGATATATCAACTCGGGGCCTGTTGTGATTTCACAGAGAGCTCTACGGTTTATTTGGGCCCTTCTCCATGGCAGTTCATTTCTGGAGTTTCCCAGATCCCCTTTGAAGCTAAAAAGAAAGAGCTCTTGGCTACTGCCAATTCAGAAATAAGCACATTTGAAGGTAAAATGGCAGCAACACCTGAACAATGTCTCCCTGTCCTTGTTGCAGGGTGTTCTAGGGTGGTCACAACTAGCACCGGCTAGAACCAGTATCCTCCACCTGCATCCCCCATTTCCTCAGTGCACATGCTGTGCAGCTGCATTGGTCTGGCCTTCGGATTGGCATTCACATTCACAGGTCACAGTGGGCTGGAATCTGACACCAGGTTTACTTAGCTTTCATAGATACAGCATCAAATACCTCTTGATCGGTGGTCTTTCCAGTCACCTTGCCCTGGCTTCCCAGCCCACAGAGAACACACTCAGCCATTAGCAGTTAGACCAACTGGGTGGTATAAACCACGCCAGCATGGGAAGCTCAGCACAGAAAGTGTATATTAAAACTCCCTTGTGCACAGCTTCTGGGTGCCCGTGCCCCTACCCAAGGACACCCTTGGGGTAAGAGATAACACCCAGAAGCTTGTGTTCTCTGAGTTTTAAATAGTCCTGTCTGCTCAGACCTCTCAGGGGTAACTTCACAGGAACCAGGCCCCAAAGTCATTTCACATTTATCTCGGCCCAGTACATTTCAAGGAAACAATATGAGAGGAAGGTAAATTCAAGATCATCTTCGGGTGGAGAAGAGATTTAAGCCTTCTGGGGCTTTTTCCTCCCCACCCCACCCATTCCGTTTCTGGTCCTCTTCCTGGCCCTGTGGCTCTCTGTAGGCTTCAGAACCTCTCCACACACTAAGGAAACCCTGTGCTATTCTGTGTACTGAGCAAGAAGCCTAAGAAGTCATGGTGTCTCCTGCAGCGCCCTACTTTGCCTCCTGTGAGCCAGGTGGATGCTCGCCGTGGCCTGCTGGGCCTCCCACTGCTGCTTCTGGCCCTGTGAGCTGCTCTCAGGAAGGCGAGGCTCTGGTCCCAAAATCAGCCAGTCTTCATGTTCCCGCATCAGCTCTGCTCTCAGAAATCTCTTCACATTTCCACTCTGTATCTTTCCAATGGGATCCTGGCCTTGTCCTGATGGAAAACTCTAGTCCCCAGCCCATGGCACCTGCCGCCGACCTCTGTCACCCACTGAGGCTGTTTGCATGCCCAGACCACCACCCTCAAGTTGTGCACAGGGTCTCCTCTGCCCCTCTTTCCACTCGGGCATCTCAGTGGGGCCACCCTGTTCTCTCCATGACCCTCCTTTTGTGGGAGAACCCGCCACGGCTGATCTGCCCGACTGTTGCTCTCCCCGGTGCCTGGTGCAGCGTCGACTTCCAGTGAAGGCCACCGCCTGGGGTGTGAGGAGTGACAGACAGGATCAGCACCTTCCCACGGTGGCAGCCACAGCACTTCTTTCCATCCCCCCTGAGGCGGCAAAAGCACATGTCAGCAACAACATGTCTGTTGCCTGATCCTGGACCAAAAAGATCCTGCCTGCAAAAAGTACATTCAAGGTGGAGAAAATGGAAAAGCTGTCTTTCTTCTTGCCTCAGAAACAGGGCGGCCAGTGTCTCTGTCGAGTATACCTGTGCCTGATCTGCGGAGAGGAGTCTCTCGGATGCCAAGAGCCCTGACCAGCTGTGAGCCCTGGGCACATCCTAAAGAATCAAAAAGAAAAAAAAGGGCACTGCTTATTTTTCCCCTGTTCTGCCGACGTTTTTCGCATCCCCAGCATGGAGTGCAAGAAGTCGGATTAGCTTTTGAAATGAACAACACTGCTGGAATTTTCAGTCCCAAATCACTGGTCATTTTCCTGCTTCCAGCCGGAGGGAGCATGACGGGAGCTATGTTCAGGGGCAGCGCTAAGCACTGCTCCTCCTGTTTCCCCCATTTAAGCACCATCTTACCCACTTTTAGGTTAAGGAAACCGTGGCACAGAGAGGTCAAGCAAATCTCTCAGATTCACACAGCCAGTAAGCCACACAGCCGGAGTCTGAATTCTGTCTGGCCCCAGAGTCTGTTCTTACCACACTGCTGTCTGTTACCAACATGTTACCTGGTTTTATTCCATAACAGTTACTAATATTTTAATGCAGCCCAGGCCATCTTTTTGCAAATCCAAATAAAGGAATAACTATTTATTTCCATGTATACTGTGTTAAGCTTCTTAATTTCAACCTGTCCCCTTCATCATCCCGTCTCATTATTGACCTTCCTTTTAACAAGGGCAAAAGGTACATTTGGTTGGATTGAGTTCTTCCTTGACCTTAGAATAAATTCAAATATATAATCAAGAAACTTGATTATCTTAATTGTTTACCTTCCGTAATAAATAGTAGACATTCTCTTTGAGTTCCCTATAGGGCTTGCCTGCGTGTTTACTAGTAGCAGATAATGAAGCAGGTGCTCTCATCCTATGAAAAGCCCCAGGTCTGGTGCTCGCGTTCAGATATTAGGGGTGAAGCCATGTCCAAGTGGCTCTGACTCTCCCTGTCTTGGCCGGCCTTCCCTTCCCCTTTCTGCTGGGCCCTGCTGTTCGCTAGCACACAGGGAAGGAGAAGAGAGGCAGGTATGGTTGGGGTTGCTTTTGTCCTTTCAAATCTGAGGGCTGGATCGACTTCCTTGAGTTTATTAGGAGTTGTTTCCATTGGGAAATCTTCATCCGAATTGAGTCGGTAGATGGGAGGTCCCAGGCCTTCATATTTTTTTTTCCAATTAAATATTCGGGATAGTGGCTTCCTACTAGGAGTGACTTATACTGAAAAATGATCCAACACTTTTTGTTTCTGCTTATTTAAGTTTCAGAAATTTGATTTCATGGTATCTCATTTTAAATACTCTTGCTCCATTTTTCACATATAGTTCAATTTCAAAGTGTGTCGCACGATACTTGTTTTGCTAAGAATACTGTCACTAACGTCATCGTCTGGTTGTTTTAATAGCAAGTTTTATCTGCCTACAGGAGAATATTAAAAAGTGAGCCTCCATATCCTCAAGAAATGAGTGCTTTAGCTAAAGACCTAATTCAGCGTCTTTTGATGAAAGATCCCAAGAAAAGATTGGGATGTGGCCCACGTGATGCGGATGAAATCAAAGAACATCTCTTTTTTCAGGTGAAATATATTGAACAGATGGTTTTGTGTGCCCTGCTATTTGCAGAGTGCTTGGCATTCTTGCTGAAAGGAGTGAATGTGGTCCCTTTTGGGGATCTTTGCTCCCTATTTTCACATACATTGCACTTTTATAAAAAAAATTACAGGGCCCCTGGAGGAATCCAAGGATCAGAATTCTACTTGGAGACACCTAAGTAGTCTTTTTCTCCCTAAGTGAAGTGAGAGTGGGGAGGACCATAATGGCATTCAGTCTTCCATATGCTTATTGGTTCCAGTTTTGAGTATTGGTTTCTATTTATGATTCTGAAATTTAGGCATATGGACTGAAAAGGCTTTTTTAATCTTTCTTAGTTCATGAGCCGTTCCCCCTACTGTGTTCCACCTTCTAGACAGTGATTTTGTTTTTCCTTCTTTTCTGAGGAGTGATCTCAGATAATTAAAAATTGATCTAGGGGCGCCTGAGTGGCTCAGTCAGTTAAGCATCTGCCTTCAGCTCAGGTCATGATCCTAGGGTCCTGGGATCGAGCCCCACATCAGGCTCTCTGCTCAGTGGGGAGCCTGCTTCTCCCTCTCCCACTGCCTGCTGCTCTGCCTACTTATACTCTCTACCTCTGTGTCAAATAAATAAAACCTTTTTAAAAAAATCTATTTCTCAGTTGCATAACTGCAACATAGAATTAAATTGTCCTTTTTTTTTTTTTTTTTTTTTTTTGCTTTTCCTGAGAAAGCCTAATGAGGCCATTCTGCAGAGCACCAATGTATCTGCTCAGCTTAGTTTGCTCAATTTAGTGACAACAACAACAAAAAATCCTCCAAAATTTTAGATAACTGGGGGCAAAAGTTAAGTTGGTCAGCTTGGCTGGTCAACCTGGGACACCATGACCTCAGTTTTTAAAACCCTGCACTTACCACTTTTTTTTTTTTTTTTTTTTTTTTTTAAGAGCGAGAGGGTGGGAGCACACACATGTGCAAGCAGGGGATGGGATGCTGGAAGGGGAGGACAGAGAGAATCCAGGCAGGCTCCAAGCTCAGTGCTCCATGCAGAACCCACCTGGGGACTCCATCCCAGGACCAGAGTTGAAATCAGGAGTCGGATGCTTAACTGACAGAACCACCCAGGTGCCCCATGAACTTATGACTTTTAAATAATTTCATCACCTCAACAAACATGACTTCTAAATATTCGTGATCTAAAAGGACCACCCTGGGGCTCCTGGGTGGCTCAGTGGATTAAGCTACTGCCTTTGTTTGGCTCAGGTCATGATCTCAGGGTCCTGGAATCAAGCCCTGCATCAGGCTCTCTGCTCAGCAGGGAGCCTGCTTCCCCCTCTCTCTTGGCCTAACTCTCTGCCTACTTGTGATCTCTCTCTCTGTCAAATAAATAAATAAAATCTTAAAAATAAATAAAATAAAAGGACCACCCAAGTTTTATTTTATTCTCCAAACTGAGTTTTTACAGTATTATCAGCAAAACAAATGAAAATAGCATAACAAAACAAAGAAAAACTCTGCTATTTATGTCATCTATTGTTTTTTAAATATAGAAAAACAAATAATGGTTGAGAATAAGAATTACCTTTCTGTATTTCTGTACTCAAAAAAAGAGCATCAGTCTCTCAGTTGTCACCCATTTAAAAGTATATTACTATACATCTTACGGAAGTTCAATAGCAGAAATACATTAAGAATGAAATAAACTTCTCAGTGTGTGCACTTCATAAATCAGCATGTCTTACAAAGATTAATATTTGAACAAGCTATTTCAAATACGTTGTTGAGAAATCTGGCTCAAAATTTAACAATAAGGTAAAATTCAAGAAATACTCAAGCCAAATACCTCAATCATATTTCCTAGGATCTTTTTCTCTGTGGTTCCCTATATTTGTCAGTATTATAGTATGTCTTTCATATTAGAGAAATTTCCCTTTTCTATAGCTTGGAATAGTACTTTTAGGTCATTTAATTGCCTTGCTTTTTAAATGGCAAGGACACTTTAGGGAAGACCAGACTCCAACTTACAAAGACCTAAATGGAGAGGAGGTGGAGAGGAACATAATAGCACTCGGTTTTCTACCAAACATTCTCCTGCTAACAACATACTTCTTTAAATTACCCCTTTACTCTAGAAGTTTCTTTTAATGTGTGTATAAATAGCCAAGCACAAATCATATGCTTATAATGGAAAACATTACAGCCACACAGAGGACAGAACACTACTAACTAGAAAATCAAGAGATTGGCCCTTCCACTAGCTACTGTTTAAGTGAAAAAGGTTAGTTCTTACTTCGAGCCTTCAGTTTCCATGTGGATCAAATAAAGGAGATGAGCTAAATGATCTCTAAAGCCCACTCTTAACTGGAAAACGTGAAGATCTGTAATCTAATGATTTTTTTCTACATTACCTCCACAAGAGGGCATGATAAAAACATTTAATGTTAGTGGATTAAACTTCCCGAATGTCATCAAGCATCTCTGAAATCGGAATGCGTCTGACAATAGCCAGCATCACTGTTCTAGTTGGTGATGACTTTTCTTTCTTAATGGTACATAAAACAATGGTGTATCTCACTATCAGTGATGACATCTTAGATTTGAGGAAATATGTTAATAGGATAGCTGCAGGATTCAATTCAGCAAGTAATCCCTGAGGTTGTTTTAAGTGACAGAAGGACAACAAAGAATATAGAGCACAGAGTTGAATTTGAATACGATAAAACATAGCACTTTATCAGGCAGTCAGTGTCTGGCATGGTGGGGGACGAGGGCTCAGATTATCCCTTGGGAAAAAGAACAAGCAGTATTTAAAAAGCTAGAATAGTTAAACATGTAAATCATTATTACATCAGTATGGCAGTATCATTTATACTTATAGACATAAAAAAGTACATGATTTATAGTGAGTTTATTTTCTAATCTGTCCAAATGACCAGGAGGGCAACCAAGTATCGGCCAAGAACCACTTAACATGGCCTCTAGAAAACGGGAATATTCCTTTAGAATTAATATTCATATCCATAGAGCATTGAAAAGCCCTTTATTACATAAAGTTTTGTTCTGGCCTCACATCTTTCTCAGGAGGGTCAGGACAAAAATAATTTTTCTGTTATCCCTAAGGGTGAATTAGGATATCCTGGTGCCCCCCAGAGGACACAGCAAGACCCCAGAGTGATGGAAGGCCATCTCATCTTTCAGACATAGCTTTAGCTGGAGCCATCAACTGCAGTCAGAAAATGTGCTCATACTTAGGGAGGAGAAAAAAATATATATCTATATATGTATATACATATACACATATATATGTATATGCATATACAAATAATATATGTATATATGTTCACAAATATATGTATATAGAAATATAAATTATATATACATATACACACATGATTTTTATATATAAATATGTATTTATAAAGATATATAAATATAGTAAATTAATATAAATATATTTATATATTTTTTTTAATTATTGGTTTGAAATATGTGCTCTTTCCCTATCAACCACTTAAAACTCTATCTGTCTTTGTTATTCTTAGACAGTTCTCAGAAAATACTTCAACTTTATTGGTTTCTACTTTGGACCAAATTTCTTTCTCTGTTTTAGAAAATAAATTGGGATGATTTAGCCGCCAAAAAAGTGCCCGCGCCATTTAAGCCTGTCATCCGAGACGAATTAGACGTGAGTAACTTTGCTGAAGAGTTCACGGAGATGGACCCCACCTACTCCCCGGCAGCGGTGCCCCAGAGCTCCGAGAGGCTGTTCCAGGTAATCTCCAGGCCCGCGCTCACCCACACAGGCCGCTTGTGCTCTGGGAAAAAAGATTGATTTTTCCAGATGACAGTGTTCTTGGCATCTTAAAAGCAAGATTGTCTAATCTCTTCAATATTATCTCTATATTATTAAAGATTTTATTTATTATCTCGATATTATTAAATACAGAGATACTGCCCATTATTAACTGAAGCTTATGGTCTGTTAAATAGTAGATATTACTTACGTGTTTTTTTTTTTAATATAAAGCATGCTGATTTTTCACTCGAAATTTTATTTCCACTCAGGCTCTCTTATAGAAAACTACAGTACTGCTTTATCTTACCTCTACCCATATAAATTTTCTTCGGTTCATAAAAATTGTTATCCGATTCTTTTTTTTTTTTTTTTTTTTCCCTTTTTATTTTTTTTTTTTTCAGCGTAACAGTATTCATTCTTTTTGCACAACACCCAGTGCTCCATGCAAAACGTGCCCTCCCCATCACCCACCACCTGTTCCCCCAACCTCCCACCCCTGACCCTTCAAAACCCTCAGGTTGTTTTTCAGAGTCCATAGTCTCTTATGGTTCGCCTCCCCTCCCCAATGTCCATAGCCCGCTCCCCCTCTCCCAATCCCACCTCCCCCCAGCAACCCCCAGTTTGTTTTGTGAGATTAAGAGTCATTTATGGTTTGTCTCCCTCCCAATCCCATCTTGTTTCATTTATTCTTCTCCTATCCCCCTACCCCCCCATGTTGCTTCTCCATGTCCTCATATCAGGGAGATCATATGATAGTTGTCTTTCTCCGATTGACTTATTTCACTAAGCATGATACGCTCTAGTTCCATCCACGTCGTCGCAAATGGCAAGATTTCATTTCTTTTGATGGCTGCATAGTATTCCATTGTGTATATATACCACATCTTCTTGATCCATTCATCAGAATGGCTAAAATTAACAAGTCAGGAAATGACAGATGCTGGAGAGGATGTGGAGAAAGGGGAACCCTCCTCCACTGTTGGTGGGAATGCAAGCTGGTCCAACCACTCTGGAAAACAGCATGGAGGTTCCTCAAAATGTTGAAAATAGAACTACCCTATGACCCAGCAATTGCACTACTGGGTATTTACCCTAAAGATACAAACATAGTGATCCGAAGGGGCACGTGTACCCGAATGTTTATAGCAGCAATGTCTACAATAGCCAGACTATGGAAAGAAACTAGATGTTATCCGATTCTTTATCTTCAGTGAATAATATCAACTGCTTTCCAACTCCTGAAGATTTAGAAAAGACTTTCTACTTAGAAAAAGATCTTCTTCAGACTTGAAATACTCTATATTAGATGGCGTCAGAGCTCCCTTCTTGACAGCCATTAAGTGTCCCATTAGTATGGTTTAATCTGGTCACCTGGACTGTGTCTCTGGACCTCTAGCACATGGGTGGGCACAGAGATGTTTAAAAACTGTTCTTTGAACTAGTGAATGTTCTAGCTTGAACAGATTAATTATCTATCACTATACCACTTTTGGTTCAACACATCCTTCTGACATTTGGTTTTATTTCTTTTCCAGAACTCAATTTAAAATTTTTAGTTTAAGGAAGTATAATGGGCCAATAATTGCTAAATTAGAAACTAACTGTAGCCTTCGAAATAATAATAAGCAAGAGCCCTTGGACCACTTTGTTAAGACCTTGAACTCTACCCTTTTTGAGAAGTTAGTTGTGTTTGTATGCGAACTTTTATCAGCAATGCGGAAGAATTACAGCCCTGAGTCAGATCCAGGGGATGGAATAGAAAGGAAGGTGTTTCTGCCTTTCATTTTGAGTTGGTTTAATTCTACCAGAAGATGGCATTATCTCCTTCTGAAAAGCATTTTTCTATTGATTTGAAAAAAACCTTGCATTTTAGATTACAAATAAAATGAGAGTCATCCTCATACATATTTGAACGTTTTTCAGTCTTTTTTCTTGATTTTAGAAAAAAATTATTACATCTGGTCTGGGCTAACCTGGAAAATTGCAAATCCTCATTCTTCCCTCTTCCATTTCTTTTGAAGGGCTATTCCTTTGTTGCTCCTTCCATTCTGTTCAAGCGTAATGCAGCTGTCATAGACCCTCTTCAGTTTCACATGGGAGTTGAACGTCCTGGGGTGACCAATGTTGCCAGGAGCGCAATGATGAAGGTATAGACATGGTTAATTAAATGACATAGGTATGATTTAAATACCAACACTAATTAACATTGTCAAGGCCAGTGAACGGAAGAGACTTCCCATTTGACTAAGACGCCGTTTTAGGAAATGAATAAGTGGAAATAGCAATATTTCCCTTAGAGAATTAGTCACATCCATTTCAATGAAGTCCTTAGCAAATTGTGTCTTTAAAAGTTCTATAGGTGAAAATAGAAATCAGCTAAAAGGAAGATGAATCTTAGAAGATTCTAAATGTACCCCATGCGTATATATTAACATTAATAATGTTTTTTACTTGACCGTGTCATTTATACCTCTGCATTCCTAGTATTAAGTTAAATGATGTTGGTTTCTTATCAGGACTCCCCGTTCTATCAGCACTACGACCTGGATCTGAAGGACAAGCCGCTGGGAGAGGGAAGTTTTTCAATTTGTCGAAAGTGCACACACAAAAAAAGTAACCAAGCGTTCGCTGTCAAAATAATCAGCAAAAGGTAGGACTGTGCGTGACGTCCTTTTGTATGGATTCATCCTGGTCAGTGAATTCTGTAAATTAGGATTTTTATTTAAAAAATCAGTGGTTTCCTGTAAAGCTTTTCACCCATGGGTGTAGCCATTCAGTTCATTAGCTCATCCATTATCCTTCTGACTCTAATAGATGTTTGCTGGTGAAGTACATCATTTGAGACATAAATCACAGGGTGACAGGCTTTCGAGGTTCCTGCAAGAACATTGTCTGTGGCAATCAGACGTGCTCAGCAGCTGTTGCTGTTCCTAATAGTTAGAGACTTGAAATACTTTTTTTCTGAAATGACTTAGCAATTTTCCGGTAGCTTTGAGATCCAGCTCGTCGTTTCGGTAACTCCAGATTACCTCCGTGATTATATATTCCTGTTACCAAAACGTCAGGCAAGTCAGGCATCCATTTCTTCATAGGATTGGCTCTCTTCTGATTCAGAAATAATCATTTTCTCGGGAAGAACGCATTACTTGTTCTGGTGGGGGTAGGATGACTCACTACTGTCACAGAGACCTCATTGTGACACTTTGACAGTTACCTTCCGAACGCACTGTCAACAAACACAAAAGCCAGGTTGGGACAATCCAGACATTAAAAACTTGGTGAAGAAGGGGTAGGTACGTGGAGCCAACTACTTTCCTCTTGCAGGATGGAAGCCAATACTCAGAAGGAAATCACAGCTCTGAAGCTCTGTGAAGGACACCCCAATATCGTGAGGCTGCACGAAGTTTTTCACGATCAGGTATTTTGACACGACTTTTCTGTGCATATGCGGGTTTTACTTCTTCCCAGGTTCATTGGTGCTGCCAGGGCAGAGTCAGGGACGTGGGATAAGACCCAGCCCCTGGAGAAGATGGAGAAATTTCTTACCCCTCCCCCAGACCCATGCATCCTTTCACATCCGCTCTTCTCCCTCAGTGGGCATCTAGGACGCCGGCCAAGGGCAGAGGAGGCAGAGCCGGGGGCGCTGTCACAAGCTGCACTCTGCTTGTCACCCGTTCAGCTGCTGCCCACCATAGCTTAATCACTGGAGAGTTCTCAGGAAGTCCACTAATGATCAGCCTTCAACCTTCTTTTCACTTCCAGAATAGAATATAGAGAGTTGTAAGCCTCATTAGTGCAGGCTGAAGAGGAGAGACGAAGCAGGAGGGCAAAGGCGCTCCTCTCATCTTACGTCAGATATATATTCCGCCCAGAGCATATTCCGCCCAGAGCGCAGACCCGTCACACCGCCCCCTCTTCTCCCAGAAGCGTGTAACTCCGCTCGTGGGAGGAATGCCACTGTGTCAGGGCCATGCCTTCTCCTCAGCCCCTCTGCTGCCACCTTCCATGACAAAATCGGCTCTGTTACAGTTACCTTTCCTCCTGGGACGGGATGAGAGGACACGGTCCTATTTGAGACAACATGCTAATAAGCACAAGAGCCAGACCCAGTCCTGATGCGGCCTTACCCTAACTCCACCAAAGAAGAAACGGACTCCGAAGGGTCACGAGACTTGTCTGTGGTAACACCGCAAGGAAAACCTGGGCTCCAGGCCTGAGCTGTCTCCACGGTGCTCCTGTAACACCATGTTCTGGGCAGGCCATGGCCCAGTTGTCTGCAATACCGAAAGTTCCCCAGGTGCCATGGCCAGTAACTGCTGCCCTTCCTGATCGCGTGCCTCACACGGGCCAGGTACTGTCCCGGCTGCCACACGTGTTGCCCAGTCCTTACAGCAACACCATGGGGGGAGAAAATGGAAACTCACAGAAATTAATTAACAGGGCTTCACACTTCATAAGCGGTAATGCTGAGCTCTAGACCCAAGCACCCCAACTTCAGATCTCTGCTGCCTCAGGGGAAGCAGGAGCATGGAGAGAGCATCCGAAAATGACACGGTCATCTCTTCACTCTCTGGTTCTCATAGTCAGAAAAGAGATGTCTTCGATGTGAGGACTTGGGGGAATGAGGACATGCTCCTCCACTTGCCTCCACGTCTCTGGACTACCCAACTCCAGTAGAGGTAATAATGAGTCCCCAGCCACTGGAGGTGCTTAAAAAGAGCCTGGACAGTTTCCTGTTGAAGATGATTTCCATGATCAGTCGGGGGACTGGAGGATGACCTTTGACACCACCCTCTGGTTTTGCAGTTGTGCCCACCTACGTCCCCGTAGAGACAGTCTCTTAATGTTTAGGCAGACGTCAGCTCCCAGGAATTGCATCCCTAGTTTTGTACTTTGGCCACAGGTTAAATTTATCATTTGCTATTTTTATCTTAAAGAGTTACTGAAGGGTGCCTGAATGGCTCAGTCAGTTAAGTGTCCAACTCTTGGTTTCGGCTCAGGTCATGATAGGGTTGTGAGATCGAGCTCTGTGTTGGGCTCCATCCTGGCCTTGGAGCTTAAGATTCTCTCTCCTCTCCCTCTGCCCCTCCCCCAGCGCTCAATCTCTCTCTCTTTCTGTCTCTCTCAAAAGAAAAAGTTACTGAATACAAGTTGTCTCATGATGTAATCCTATATATACTAGTACAAATATATTAAAATGTATTATATTCTACTGTTGATACCTTGGGTGATTTTTTTCAGTGTACGTGACAACAGTTGCCTCCATCATCCCCAAGTGCACACAATCTCCGCTTCAATGGGTGGGTCTTCAGCGACTCCACGGCAGTGGAGTTCACTTAGTGTACCAGGATCTGTATTCATTTCCTCTTGCTGTTGTAACAAATTACCACAAACCTAAGGAGTACCAATTTATAACCATACAGTCTGGAGGTGAGAAGTTCAAAATCAGTCTCACTGGTATCAAGTCCAAGTATCAGCAGGGCTGGTTCCTTCTGGAGACTCTAAGGGACACTCCGTTTG
This sequence comes from Meles meles, assembly GCF_922984935.1. NCBI lineage: Eukaryota > Metazoa > Chordata > Mammalia > Carnivora > Mustelidae > Meles > Meles meles. The sequence goes on from NC_060071.1 coordinate 122,073,977, forward strand.
CTTTGCCTTTTTTAGCTTCTGGAGACTGCTCACATTCCTTGGCTTGTGACCCTTCTTTATATCACTCCAATCTCTTGTTTCCATAGTCCCGTCCCATACTGTTGGCTTTGGTGGGTAACGTAGACACTCTCCCCATCTCAAGATCCTTAATCACATCTGCAAATTCCCTTTACCATATCACGTAACATCTGCAGGTTCTGGGGATTAGGATATGGATGTCTTCAGAAGACCAGTTATCCAACTGTCTCATATGTATTTTCTCACAGTTACCTGTTTTATTGGTAAGGGTCCTAAAACTCATACCGGTTAAGTAGCATCCCCAGGGTCATAAGGAAGTAGCATTCCAGGTTTGACTCTAAAACCCATCTTTTAAACTACTTACAGGTATTGCTCTCCATTTTTTTTAAGCTCACTGGCATATGCTTGTAGCTGACCTCCAACTTCGACCATATCTGTTGTATGTAGAAACTCAAATCACCATGATCTCTGGTAGCCTGGAAGCAACTCCCATACTAAAATGTTCACCTTTTAAAATGTGCCCTATATGTACAGGATAATTGGCTTTTTTATGAAGCTTTTTTCCCCCTGGATTTTGCTAATTCAAAAGGAAGCATGTTTGCTGAACGATGTTGGTTCTGTAATACATAGCACCTAAATCTGTTGACTGGGTATCCTCTTAAACTATGTCAGTGTTCATTTGAGAGCTGATACAGCTTCTTCGCTTTTTGATTGCCCCTGTTATTTTCTTTATGGACATGTATGCAAGGCATAATAAATAACTTTTAAACTATCTAATTAAGAGAATGCCACTGGTATGCAAAGCGATAATTTAAAGAAAAACAAAAATAAAAAAACACCACCCTTGAGCTATGGGTATTTGCTATGGATATTAACAAGAAACCCTGAAACTAATCCATTAAGCTCTCACAGGAGGTTCAGAGCGACTTCATGAAACAATACCTTTTTTAAAAGATATATTTTCCATTCAGTGGGTGGGTCAGGCCTCCTGTGGGCAGTTGCCCATACTCTGTCCTTAATCTTCTCCATTATTTAAAGCAGACGATTTCACATTATTATCAGCACTAGGCCACACTTTAAAAAGAAAGATATGCAAACTTGATAGAGAGGGTTGGAATGGAATTCAAATGAAAGAATTAGTCAAGGAAGGGATATATAAAGATTTCACTGCAGCACTTGAAATTTTCCATGACCAAAATAGAATTCTAAAAAAGCCACATTATCCCTCAATTCTTTCCTCTCCACCATTAAGGCTTGCTATTGATTATTTTAACAAGGGATTATCTAAATTTATTGGCGATAGTTAATTGTCCAGGAATGTTTCATCCGTAAATGCACTTCTCTTCATGAAAGCCCTCCGCATTCTTCTTTTTTTCCTCTCTAGCTTCACACGTTCCTGGTGATGGAACTTCTGAACGGGGGAGAGCTGTTTGAACGCATTAAGAAAAAGAAACACTTCAGTGAGACGGAAGCCAGCTACATCATGCGGAAGCTCGTTTCGGCTGTGAGCCACATGCATGATGTGGGCGTGGTGCACCGGGACCTGAAGCCAGAGGTATCACGGGACCCACACTCCTTCCCACAGCTCAGTCCAGCCTCAGTACCAACCCCGTCCCCTCCCCCACTGCCGCCACAGGGTGGGCTTTTCTTGTTTCGTGGTTTAGCGCTTTCTGCTAAAGAGATACTTGCAGAGATACTGTTTCTTGGATTTTCTTTCTCCTCTATTTTAGTCTAAAATAAATTTGCTTTTTTTTTTTTTTTTTTTTTTTTTTTTTTTTTTGCCAGCAGATCATCTTGAGGTTATATTTGTAAATGTGAGAGCCTTTTATGGAAGAAATACTTTATGCAACAGTTGTGGGCCAAAAATAGTAATGGAAATTTTTGTAGCAGAAAATAATATCCTTTCTATATGTGTACCATTTTAGAGGGTTTTTTAAAATGATGTATTATGAAAACTTTTTTTCATTTTTATTATCGAATTGATTAGCTCATGAATAGGAATGTATATAATTCTATTCTATATATTTAAACATAAAGAATTGTCTTAGTTTAATTAGTTGTACTGCCCTTATAATGTGCTTCTCTTTGCTCACGTATTATATTTATAGAATTGTGTAGCAATGGCAAGCAGCCCCTATTTATATATTTCTTCTTTCGAAAGGTTAATAGAAAAGATTCTGGCTCCAGAATGTCCTTGTTTAGTATCAAAAATCCGAAAGTATCCCCCTTTAGGAAATCATCAAAATAATAATGAAAATTAAAAAACAAAACCCAATAATTTACAAAAGCATAACAATGACTCATCCTTTATCATATGCAAAATTACACATATTTCCTCTTTAAAATAGAACTTCATTTTTAATTACCATGTGGTTATAATGCATTGTCAAATTTTTTTAAATAATAATTTATTTGGAGTTCATTTTTTGTGTTAAACCACAAAAGAACATGTCTCTGAAAGCACCATTTTTTGCCAGTTTAAATATCTTGGATCATTGGTAGGAAGAGGATGTTTTAAAAATGGAATTCTTTTTTTTTTTTTTTTTTTTTTTTAGATTTTATTTATCTATTTCAGAGAGAGAGAGAGAGCACAAGCAGGCAGAGGGGCAGAGGAGAAGGAGAAGCAGACTCTCTGCTGAGCAGGGAGCTTGATATAGGGCTCGATCCCAGGACCCTGAGATTATAACCTGAACCAAAGGCAGATGCTTAACTGACTGAGCCATGCAGTTGCCCCTAAAAATGGATTTCTGTGCATCCAAATATAACTGACTGATTCTAAAGCATGTAAACTTCTGTCTGTGGACTTCCTATTACTGTTATTCATATTACTAGTAATTAGTCAAAAGTGAATTGTGTTTTATGAACTTGCAACTATGGTAGCTCCCCCTCTGCTTCCTTCATCCGAGTTCTCACTCTCCTACAGAACACCCACTGAAAATATGGTGCTCCGTACATCAGAGATTAGCGATCTATTTTTAAATGTGAAAGCACACCACTTAAATGTTTTCTTGATAGACAAGGAACAAGCATGTAATTTTTTTAATTGAAAAGATCTGTTCCATGACTGTATAGAATTCATTTTCACATGTTTTATTCTTTGATAACTGGCCATCTGTCATCCCATGAGTCTCAAATGAGGCAACTGTCCTCTCCAACAGAATTTAAATTTGCCTTCCTATTTTACTGATAAAAAAGATACTTATGTTGCTTAGTTCTGCTTATTTGTTACAAACCTTTTCTTTCAAATAATCCTCTGAAACGAAGAATTGTCATATTATTTGGGACATTCTACCACAGTGATAGGGTCCCTAAATCAAAATATTCCGTGGAGAAAGAAAAATGTGCCTTTGTACTAACATCCTCATAATAAAGTAGTTTTCACTTGGGCTTTTAAATGGTAGAGTATATTATTTCCAAACTAAAAGTTTAATTCCCTTCCCACTGATGTCATAGTTTAAGATCTGATTATATATCTCTTGGTATATTTGTGTGGCCTTGGCTTTCTGCTTAGGCAGAATCCTAAATTCTCGGTGAGAAGCAGACAAATTTAGAAGCTGGCTGACATTCCTGATGGGCTGCTTTGTACTTTTCAAACTGGACCCCATACTCTTGAAAGATTAAGAAAAACTGCATCAGATTAGTTTCACTTGGGCTTGAAATGAGGCTGAATGGCCCTTGCTCCCTGCCACTCTCGCCCATGCGCACCCAGCTCCACTCGGAGAGCGGAGTCTCCTGCATTTCAAGAACTGCAGCTATGGAAGTCCTCTGCCAGCCTTAATATAGCCTAAACCAAAGTCATTTCCAAAGGCTGAGCAGACTGGATGAAGCCAGAGGCCAGGGGCAGGTTCACACCGCAGAGATGCTCAGGAGCCATTTGCTGAGACTTCTCCGGAATGCAAGCACGTGAACCCCAGCTCTCACTTAGTGGTGATGAACCTTACATGCCGTCATATCCATGTTGTAATTCCATCACGCATTCAGGATCAAGCATTGTATAGAGAACATTTAAGAAAACTTTTTAATATTTCTGCTTTTCTTTCCTCCCGCTTTATTCATTTTTAACATTTGAATGGAAGGTGTAGAAGAATTTTCTTCTTGGTATGAATGAAGCCTTCTGTGGTGTCTTTTATTTTAGTTGGAATAATAGTAACAAAGCAAATGATGTTCCAGATCTGAGGAATAATTTAATAAATACAAAGACATAGGAGACATAGGAGGTTTTGTCAGGATGTCTGAATGTAAGCAGATTCACCCACTGTGGGTACTAGCCTGATAGACAGAAAAAAGGGGTGACCGTGCATCAGATGGTTAGCATTTATTAAATGTGTGATAAACACAAAAACGATACAATAAAGCCTTAGTGACTGAGAAGGCTTGGCAGACAAAGGATTTAAGGAAACAGTGTTTTCTGAATGACTGAGGGATGATATCCATAAGCATCAAAAATTGCTTAAGTATTAACTGTTTGGGAGAAAATTATTTCTGAAATGTAATATAGGTCTTTCCCATGTCTTCTTTCTTTCTTTTTTATTCTTTGAAGATTTATTATTTGTTCAAGTAATCTCTACACCCAACGTGGGGCTTAAACTCACTCCCAAGACAAAGAGTCACGTGCTCTTCCAACTGAGCCAGCCAGGTGCCCCTACCATGTCTTCTTTAATAGGATATACTAGAGACAGCTATTTTATTTATGACTTCATTCAGTGGATGGATATTTACCAAAGCACCTACCATATGAGTGTCCAGATTTTGGGACTAGAGTCATAAATAGGGTGGACACATACTCCCTTGCCATTAGGGAATGGTGATGGTCTAATGGGGGAGGAAGACGTTGAATTTCTAACACCAAGATGCTAAGGAACAGAAAGAAAACATGCTAGCAGAAAATAGAAAGAGTCCTGACTTCAGTTTGGTGGCACAGTTTGGGTGATCTCTCCAAACGAGGAGTAGGAGCACGTGAGCCAGGTCAGAAGGGAGGTTGAGGAAGGAGGGTAGAAGGCAAACACCGAGAGAGAAAAATGTAGACAAAGGCTCTTCTAACATGGAAAGAGGCATGCTACGATTGAAAAATGTTTCACAAGACATTATAAAATTAAAATAATCCAAAAAAAGCATAAGGCAGAGAACAACAGTTCACCGACATCAAGCTCCCAGAGGCCCTCCCCAGCAGACCTCTCTCCGAGCCTGAGTCCAGTATCAGTGTATAGATAAATGGTGTTACAAAAACGGCATCCCCAAGTCCCAGGACAGTTTCATGAGAGACTAATTGAAGTGTATGTATCTTGCAGAATTTATTGTTCACTGATGAAAATGACAATTTGGAAATTAAAGTAATCGATTTTGGGTTTGCACGCTTAAAGCCACCTGATAACCAGCCTCTCAAGACGCCCTGCTTCACCCTGCACTATGCGGCCCCCGAGCTCTTGAATCATAACGGCTATGACGAGTCCTGTGACCTCTGGAGCCTGGGCGTCATTTTGGTGAGTTCATTTCCCTAGAGCCAGTAAAACCGAGGCAGTTTCCGGATGGCCTCGTACCTGTCTCTCTCTCTGCTGTTTTTCTTCAGGTTGTGGGGGAAATTGGCAGATGGGTTTCTCTTCTGTGCAATCTATGAAAGATCTAACCCAAGACTGTTTCCCTTTTTTAAAATTTACACTGGAGACAATGTAGAAACTTTTATTTTGGTTTATTTTGAACTACTGGAGGCCCTGCATTTTGTGTGCATAGGAATTTATATATATATATTTTTAAAGAAGCTGTTTTCAAAAAATAGGCATATTGGATATAATGTGAAAATGGTAAAGTAACTTATTAGTAGGAAAACGTTAAAAAATACATTCTGTGAGATTTTCAGACTAAAAATATAATTAAAGAAGATAATTTGGGATAAATTAACAAATTAATTGCTAGAACAAGAAATATTTATAGTAGCTTATAGTAATCGTGGTAAGCATGCTTTTCACAAAATGTCCTTGGCTGCCGTGATCAGAAACAACATTAAGCTAGAAAAACCTTGGCATGTTTCTTCTCAAAATAGCTTGACTTTTTCTGCATGTAATTTGTAATGCATAATGTTAGGGAGAAAATTTCAGACAAATACAGAACGATTTCAGGAACAAGTGAAATCACTCATAATCTCATTGTGTGGAGATGATGTGTACCTGCTCCCCCGCTCCTAACCACCCTGCCTCCCGCCACCATGTTATGTGTGTTTTCTGTCAACTATGTGGGTTTTTTAACAAATGAGATTATATTATGCATGTGGTTTGGGCCTCTAGAGTTCATTTAACCATTTCTTTACTAATGAGCAGTTAGTGTTTTCTAGTATTTTTCTAATTACAGACTACGTAAATGATTTTTTTTTTTAACATATGTGGTTGCATTTGTCTCATTATTTCCTTGGAATAGACTCCTCGGAGAAGGACACGCACATCTTTATTTTGACATATATGCCTGGATTTCCTTCTAGAAGGTTTAACAGATCATGTTCTCATCAACTGTGTGCGAATACATCAGATACTATCGATTTCAATCTTAAATTATTTCCCACTGTTGTTATAACTTGCATATATCTCTTTGATGAATATTCAGTTTTGAGCATCTTTTCAAGTATTTGGACATTTGTATTTTCTTTTTTATGAATTGCTGTTTATGAGATTTGCCCATTTTCCTGTGCAGAAATTTTTCTTACTGTAAAACTCTCGGAAGTATCTTAATCCTTTGTCTGCCATTGATATTGGAGATATTTTTTCTGATTTGGTCATTTGTTTGAAAACATTGTTTATAGTAATATGGGATTTTCTTTTGGGTGTTAGGAGGGTTTAAATGGAGAATTCTTTATTTCTATATCGTAAGATGTTAGTCTTTTCCTTTATAATATGTGGCTTTGATGTCAGATTGTCCCTCCACCCTACCCCAACCCGAGATTACAAAAACATTCTCCTAAATTTTCCTCTAGAATTATGTTTTCTTTTTATACTTAAATCTGCACTCCATCTGGGGTTTATTTTGGTGTCAGCTTGTTTTCCCCCAGTGGCTATAGCCCGTTGTCCCCGAACGATGGTTCTTCTTTTATTTTTAAGTTTTAAATGGTTTTCATTTCAACAGTTTTAAGTCATCATTTATAATTTTCAAACTGAAATTAAATATTTATGAATAAGATCTTTTAAATAAAAAATAACTAACTTCTATAGATTTGAGAGTTTCATTAAAAGACTAAAACCTCTTATGTTTTCATTAGCATTCTCCTAAAAAATTAGTCTAAATAAAAAGGAGCTTCCCAATTTTAGCAATAGTATAGAATTGCCCTTGATAAAAGAGCCTTTACTTTAAAAGAGGTCAGTGATAATCCTCAACCTCTTTAAGGTTTTAAAAGACAGTCTTAGACACACGGACAGGTATTTTCAAGCTTCCGAATGCCATATCCATGGAAATACATGTGTAATGGCATGGGTTTGGAAGCCATGCTTCTCCCTCAATCTACTCGTCAAGTTGTTAAGACAAGCAGGGGACAAAGAGCAGCTTACACGATAGCACAGGAGCACAGCCAGAATACCCAGACTGTGGGAAGTTCTACAGGACAAATAACCCAGTTTCTCCTAGGAGAAAAAAGGTAGCCCGAGAAACCTATAGACCAAAAGACACTTCTGAAACAATATTTACATTTGCTTGAATTCTGATTCAAGCAAATTCTAATTTTAATTCTATTTATTAAATTCAAACTCTGAGCCATCCAGATGTAACTGTAATCATAGATATATACATGTGTCTGACACAGCCGGAGAGATCCGAATACCGTTTGGCTACTGATGATATAAAGGAATTACTACGAATTTCTTCCAGGTGTGATCATGGTGTTGCGGTTGTGGTTTTAAAAGAAACTTTGCCTTTTAGAGATACACAATGAAATACAGACGAAGAACAAAGTTAGCACACGATTTAAACAGTCACAAAAACGCTTTGCGGACTTTTCCACACGCATGAATGCATGACTCCAGATGATCTAGACACAAAGCCCCAGTGATTCTGTAGCAAGCACAAAGTTTATTTGGAGTCTCCTGATTGCCTTAGAAATCGATGGCCTTTTGGGGTGCCTGGCCAGCTCAGTAGAGCATGCAGCTCTCCATCTCGGCATTGTGAGTTCAAGCCCCACATTGGGTATAGAGATTACTTAAAAACAAAATCTTTAAAAAAAAAAAAAGAAAGAAAGAAAGGAAATCAATGGAGTTTTTTGTGTGTTGTATCTAATAAACATGAATGTGGCTATGGTAATCTGAGAATAATTTACATCGCCCCCTTTTAGTAAAATAAATACTCCGGGAAGCGCTGCATGTAGTCTCATATGGCTAGACTACAACCCAGTCTTCCTCATTGGGTATGCAGTCCCTGTCAGAAACACAAAGGACTTTAATTAAAATAGAGCTTACCCAGTGGCTTAGCTTGGTGTTGCCATAACAGAATCCCTCGGATTAGGTAGCTCCAGCAACAGAAATTTATTTTCTCACAGACTGGAGGCTGGGAAGCCCAATACCAAGATGCCCACAGTGTTGGCGTCTGGTGAGGATTTTCCCCTTGGTTTGTAAACAGCCACCTGCTCTCTGTATCCTCACATGGCCTTCCCTCCGTGAGTGTGCTGGGGGAGAGAGTGCGAGTGCGCAAGCTCTTGGCTGTTTCTTTTTATAAGGACACTAATCCCATTAGATCAGGACCCCGCCCTTATGACTGTGTGTGACTTTAATTACCTCCATAAAGGCCCTGTCTCTAAATATAGTCACATCCGTAGTTGGGTCTTCAACACAGAAATTTTTTTTAAAGATTTATTTATTTGAGAGAGAGAGAGAGAGTGTGTGTGTGTGTGTGTGTGTGTGCGCGCGCGCGCTTGGGAGCCGAGGGAGAGAGAGAGAGAGAATCTCAAGCAGACTCCCCACTGAGGCAGCCTGAAACAGGGCTTGAAATTACAACCTGAGCCAAAATCAAGAGTCAGACGCTGAACCAACTAAGCCGCCCAAGTGCCCCAACATACGAACTTCGGAGGCACGAAACATTAAGCCCCTAACACAGAGTATTCATGGGATAGGATTCTGTGGCAGCCAGCCGGCATATACAATTCCATTTAAAACATAATTCTTCCAAGTGTTTTATTTAGGAGATCTTATTGTTTTACTTTTTTCTCAAAATTTTATTTTGGAAATTTCAGACCCAGAAAAAAATTGAGAGAATAATACTGTGAATGTCTAACATTTTGCCACATTGCCTTTTTCTTTCTCTCGATTTCTCTCTTATGCACACTCTCCGTGTGTATGTGTATGTATGTATAGGTACATACATATATATGATATAGATATGGTCACAAACACATACATAGATATATACCTTTAAGTGTGTAAATACTGTTTGCCACACCATTTGCAAACAACTTGCAGGCACAAAATTTTTTTCAACACAAGTTTATTCCTGGATAATCAACTTAAATTGTAAAATATTGATTGGAGTTAAGAGAAGGCTAAAGTTTGTCTATTTCTGCCTCATCCAGAGCAAGGAACTTTTCTATAAGGTCCCTGATTACCGGTCTCCTTACACACTTCCAAAGATGGAGAATTAGTTTATCTACCCAACAGCCTGTTACATTACTACGCATCAGAAAGCAATAAAACTGTATTTATAAAGGTTACTTTCTCATATGTAGCTACATTCATTTCTGTTAGGAAGGAGGGTAGGATTAAGAAGTGGAATATATTTTAGAAAACTGTTTGGCAGCGTCCACTGAACATACACAGTCCAAATGACCCAGCGGTTCACCCTCAGGAATAAACCCAAGAGAAATTATATTTTTAGTTCCAAAAAATGGGTATAAGAAAAAATATATAGGGCACGTGAGTGGATCAGGTGGTTAAGTGCCTGCCATTAGCTGAGGTCATGATCCTAGGGTCCTAGGATTGAGTCCCATGTTGGGCTTCCTGTTCAGTGGGGAGCCTGCTTTTCCCTCTGCCTCTCTCTCTCTGTGCGTGTCTCATGAATAAATAAACAACATCTTAAAAAAAATTTTTTTAAATATATAGCATGTTTTTTTATTTTTTTTAAGTTTTTATTTACTTATTTGACACAGAGAGAGAGAGATCATAAGTCAGCAGAGAGAGAGGGAGAAGCAGGCCCCCCGCTGAGCAGAGAACCCAATGCAGGGCTTGATTCCAAGACCCTGAGATCATGACCTGGGCCGAAGACAGAGGCTTAACCCACTTAACCCAGGCGCCCCTATATAGCATGTTTTAAAATGTCTCGAACTGGAGGGGCGCCTGGGTGGCTCAGTGGATTAAGCCGCTGCCTTCGGCTCAGGTCATGATCTCAGGGTCCTGGGATCGAGCCCCGCATCGGGCTCTCTGCTCTGCAGGGAGCCTGCTTCCTCCTCTCTCTCTGCCTGCCTCTCTGCCTACTTGTGATCTCTCTCTCTCTGTCAAATAAATAAACAAAATCTTTAAAAAAAAAAAAAAAATGTCTCGAACTGGAAACAAATCAAATGCTCATCAGTAATAGAAAGGTATTCTAGTCTGGGCTCCCCAGAAAGCAGAACCTGAAGCTAAAGTATGTCTTGTCTTGCTCCTAACAAGCATAATCCCAGGAGCAGGAAGAAAGCAGAGAAAGAGGGATTGCAGATGGCGCACATCTGTTGTATAGTGCAACTGATCCCTTGAGTTCATGAACCAAGACCTCTAATGAAGCAAGCTCTAAGTTTGCAGGGACAGACACATGAATTTTATAAGTGGGCTGTGTACCCATAAAAATCTAGATATGGGGGCAGTACCTGGGTGGCTCAGTTAGTTAAGCATCTGATTCTTGATTTTGGCTCTGATAATGATCTCAGGGTCATGAGATCAAGCCCTGCGTGGGGCTCCACACTGGGCAACAGACTGCTTAAGATCCTCTACCTCTCCCTCTGCCCCCCACCCCACCGATTTCAGTCTCTGTCTCCCTCTCTCCCCCGCCACCTCTTTCTCTAAAAAAAAGAATCTAGATATGAGGACCCAGCACCAGCTGATGGTTCAGTATGACCCTCAAGAACAGAGCTCCGACCACAGGGCATTGTCCTGAGCAGGGGTCTTCACTGAGTTTTTCGTGTTCTAATAGACCATCCAGCAAGCAAGCCCAATTTCCCTTCTTCCTCCATCAGTTGGTCATCGGGAACCCCTCCTCAGTGAGGCCACTGGCCTGAGTTAGGAGTGTTGATGCAGCAGAGATAGGTAACGCACACCCATGGATGTGACTTACTCATGCCTTCTGGACCTCCTGGGGCTAGTTCTCAGTGTGCCGTGTCCACAGTACATGGGATCGCTGCTGTGACTTTGAGTCGGTGCAGCTGCTGGTCCGGGCACACGATGCTCTGGTCTTGGTATCCCTCCCATGGACACACATGGTCTGCTAGAACCAGTAGCATCCAGGAGCTGTTTCTCAGAGAGTAGTTCTCTGCCACAGAAGGCAAGAACCCCACCCCAGAATCCTTCACATCTGCCCTGCGACTCCTCTCGTGCACTTGCCAGAGACGCCGCACAGCATTCTTACCTCTAGCACAATCGAGTCAGCCAGATCCAATGGCCTGGGTAGGAAGACATCCTGTGTTACAGCTGGGACCTGCTGCGGAACTCCTTGACTCCAGGCCGCACTTGAAACTGGTAGCCTTCCCAGTCACTTGATAAACGGATTGGAGCAGTATTCTCGAGAAAGTAATATATGCTGTCAGCAAAGTCCCAAGAAGCCCACTACGTCCTGTGCCTCTTTCTCAGCGGTACAAGGTACAAGCAGTTTGTCTTTCAGGGACAAGTCTCTGTGCCCCTAACCAGAGGAGCTCTAAACCCTTTACCAGTGTGACAGTCCCCTGAATGTTTGTCCTGTCTGTCACCCCTGCCCTGCCATTCGTGCGCTTAGAAGGCATGTAGGACACTGCTGGTTCCCGCCCAGCAGGTCTCCCTTCATGAAGACATCAATACCAAGAGCCAGCCTGGGGTTCTTGAGAATGTCAGGATGGTCAAAGTCCTAACAGGCTGTAGGAGAACAGAGCTGGAGAGTTCACATAGCTCTCGGGCAGCACAGTGAATGCTGTCCTTGCCATGTAAAGACTCCCTGCATTGATCTTTGCTATTGGTAGAAATCAGGACGAATCTGTTGACCGGATAAGTAGGTGCTTATCAGTGCCAGCCCCATACTGACTTGTACTACATTCAGCGTGGCCGCTCTCCCAACTGGTCCCTTTTAGCCAGGGCCTGCAGTGCCTTTGGGGTGGACACTGCTCCCTGTTCTCCTCAATTCTTCCTCTGCAGGGATAACACTTCTTAACGCAGTTGTATAGTAGCCTTTACTTTCGAGTCTGCTCTCTGGGGAACCCGGGCTAAGATAGTTGGTGCCAGCAGTGATCTAGAAGGTGGACCTTTAGGAAGGGACTGTAAAGTTGCATGACTCAGGAATGGGGTCCCTACTACCTTCCAACCAAAGAAGGAGGAGGAAGGGAAAACAGGGAAGTTGGGTGTGCTACTGAGCCGGCTGCTGCTGTTACCAAAGGCAGTGGGTTGCTCCATCCTGTCACACTGATGATAAAGATGAAGAAATAGCCTCAGAGAGTTTAACTGATTTGCCCAACCTAGTAATGAAACAGCTAAAAAAATAGAAGCTAGTAAGTAAAAAAGCAGAAAGCCAGGTCTGTCTGACTCAAAAGCTCATGTTCCCCTCCTGCCATGGATCTTCTCTCTGGAGTAAGGATGGCAGATGGCAGAGGCCCTAGTCACACATCCTGGAAAGTTACACCGGAGCGGGGGTGGGCCTTTGTCAGCCCGAAAGAAAATGGCCTTCTAAGGAGACTGAGTAGCTGGAGCGCTGTCAGGGAGGCCAAGAAACTGTTGGTGTGGAACACAGGGTGGGAGCCCGGGGGTCTCACAGGCTGGGCCTGGCGGGCGAGGTCAGAGCCTGCGAGTAGGAAGCCAGTGCTGGCGTCTGAGGAGGGAGACGTCGGGGAAGTGCTGAACGTCACTGTGTGTGCGGGAAGGGTAAAGGTGAGAAGATTTAGGGAGGGTTTTGGTTTTCTTAAATTGTGTTGTCATTGTTCTTCCGATGTCTTGGCATTTCCCTCCTCAGAACACATATCTTCATGTCGGGTTGCTCCAAGTCAGTAACGGAGGTGTCTTCTCCTCGGCGTCTTCGATCTTCACACTCTCCGTCCATTATTCTCTCAGACATAGTTTTCTGGTACACAAAGTCCAAATTTGCCCAGAGCCTTCTGGTCTCTGGTCACTTCAGAGGAGCCGGGTGTCTTCTCCACTGTTTCTGGGGCTTCGTTCCTTTGTGTTCAGTTGTCCTCAGCCAGGGTTTGTGGAACGCCCACCTACTCGTATCTCCTGCTTTCCCCTTTTGATGTCCTTTTTATTTTCCTGTCTGGGAACGTCCATCTTTTGTGAGAGCCAGTGTGTAAGTGCGGCATCACCATCTTGGCATCATGAGGGTGACCCTGCTTGTCAGACACATGGCCAGGAAAGAGAAATGGCCGAGTCCTTCCAGGTCACGGGGACTTCTCCCTGGGTACACCGCTCCTCCTGAGGGCTGGGCTTGAAACAGAGACCCTCCTCTTTGTGTCCCTTCGAGAGTGAGTAAGAGGCGGTGGTAAGCTGGCTCCTACTGACACCACCACCGTCTCCTCACTGGGTGGCGCTTCCATGGTGTCTGTGCTCGGACACTGTCACCTCGCTCCACCATCCTTGGCCGTCTGTCACCTCCGCAGGCCTGTAAGTCTCTCAGCGAGCAGAGAGAAAACGCTCCAAGAAGTTTAAAGTTTTAGATTTAGTTTCTAATGCACAGACAAGCCTTACTTAGCTTTCCAGTTTTTCTATTGACTTCTTAAAGGGCAAAAACCTTAAACATAAATTTTCAAACACATGGCTACAGTGAAAACAGGTGGTTTTAGAGAATTCATTCCATTTCACGCCACAATGAGAAAAATAAAATGAAAGTGGTAATTCCAACCAAAATAGGAAGGCCTAAATTAAAATGTCTGAAGCCCTTAACCACAGTTAATGTCCTGAGGAAAGGATGTGTGGAACTGAATAAAGAAAAAAAAAAGTTAATGAGGGGTTCTGCTATCTCTCAACTTTCTGTTAACAGTAGTACTCTCTTTTCTGAAGTAGTTGGAATGTCCTTGTTTTGTTCTTCTTGCTCTTTAAATTTTGACTAATAAGCTGTCTCACTTTATTTACAAGGCTTTGAAATGTGTTTGTTGCTTCCGTGATAGAAGAAGGCTAAATAGTCTTTTAAACCCAGTAATGCTAGTTGTCGTATTTGGTAAATTATGCTGATGAAGTTGGTAATGAAATGACTAGCATGGCTTTGACGATGACTTTGGCAGACATTCTCGTTCGTTTCTTTCTTTCTTTCTTTCTTTTTTCCTTAATAGTATACAATGTTGTCAGGGCAAGTTCCATTCCAATCTCATGACAAAAGTTTGACATGCACCAGTGCGGTGGAAATCATGAAGAAAATTAAAAAGGGAGATTTCTCCTTTGAAGGAGAAGCCTGGAAGAATGTATCCCAAGAAGCTAAAGATTTGATCCAAGGTAAGGCTCTGGTGAAATTTTACATTGCGTATGATGTGTAGTGATTGAAGTGGAAGCATACCCATTCATATGTATTTGTTAATTAAGGAATTCATGTGTGTTCTAGAAGGTTTCCGATTACTGAGCCTTATTTTTTTCTTACTGGAACACTATCCCTTAGTAATATTCTCCACATCTGTAAGGTCCACCAGCATCTCATTCTAGTACCTCCAAAGTGAACTGACATGATTTTACTGTCCTTGTCCCAAAAATATGCCCTACGCCATCCCCCTCTTGCACTGCCAGGAAGCCAGAATGGGCGTCACCCCCCACTCCCCCTCTTCCTCACCTTCCACAGCCAGCCACCCAGTCCTGCAGTTCACCGTCCGTCCTCAGCACCCCCTCGTCCCCATTCACATGGCTGCCCCCCAGTTCCTGCCATCCTTTCTCTCCTGAGAGCCCACAGCAGCCTTTTGGTTTGTGTCACTGCCTCGGCCTTTACCTCTCTGTTATCAATCGGCAGTGACCTTCCTCATACCCAGATGTGATCATGCCTCTCTTCTGCTAAAAGTCCTTCAGAGAGGCCCCGTTAGCTTCCGGTCAGACTTGCATATGGGAGCATATGAAATCCAGAACCCTTGAGGAACTGGCCCTGCCTGCCCCTGCCTCCTGTTCCCCTCACGCTGCCTTTGAATTCTTCCCACATGACCATGCTCAGATTCCTGAATGACTTCACACTTGCTCCTTCTAATCCTGGGTCACCCCTCTTCATCGAGCCCACTTGTACTCGTCCCCCAGGACTCATCTTCTGGAAGCCTTCCAGGGTGTCCACACTGCGGTCAGAGATCTCCCCGTGGGTCGCCAACACACTGTGCATGGGGGTGTTTCTCTTGCCTTGTCTCCTGATGCTATCATGGTTGGTTTTTGTCTGTGTGTCTCCTCATGGCTCCTCTTTGGGCCTCCATCTCCGTATCTCTAGCAGCTTACTGCACTTGCTGACTTGTACAAGATGTTCGCACACGAATGACGTGCATCTAGGTACTTCCTGTTCATGTGGAGCTTCCCAGTCACCAATGGGAGTCTTTGAGTTGGATGCCAGTCTCTTCTCAGGAGAAGTCAATTAGCCTACACGGTGGACACAGGCTATTGTGGGCCTGGTCGTTAGCGTTCAGGATTTACTGATGGGTGGAAATGTATATGAAAATGTAATGACCTCTATAGGAGTTTGAATCCTTCTCAAAACCATTGTGTCATGTGGACCTCATTGAAATTTATGTTTAAAACAAATCATGAAATAAAAATACCTTAATTATTCCCATAGGACTCCTCACAGTCGATCCAAATAAGAGGCTTAAAATGTCGGGCTTGAGATATAACGAATGGCTTCAAGACGGCAGTCAGCTGTCCTCAAATCCTCTGATGACTCCAGACATTCTAGGGTCTTCAGGAGCTGCCGTGCAAACCTGTGTGAAAGCAACCTTCCACGTAAGGCCCTGTGCTCCACACATGGCGGGCAGGTTTGAAAAGGAATCAGATGCGTTTACTCCATAACCTCCAAGACACACTCTTAGAAGTACATTTAAAAGAATGTGTTGTTTTCATTCTAGGTGTGTTTTTATAAATCCCTCCATGATAAAAACACATTTATTAACAGAAAGTATGTGGGGGACCCAAGTCACTGCCAACCCACAAAATACTTACTTGACATTCCGGATGAGTTTGTGAGATGAGGCAGTAGTTTGATATTTGAAGAATTGAAAATTTTCAGTGAATGAAAACAATATGCATTATATTGGAACTTTTCTCTCTCAAATAGGCTAAATCATTTTCTTTAAAAGCTATAAATAAACACTAGGAACTAAGGCACATGTGAAAAGTCCATTTACTCAGCCGCCATTTATACCTAACATACCCTCATGACTGTGAGGGGTAGGGAATAAGAGTATGCTCATTCGTGCCAAGCACATGCAAAGGTTTTAAGAGAATTGTATAAGGAATAGACGAGTTAGGGAGAAGTGACGTTCCTCTGAAGGGATTATCTTAAGAAAGGAAAAGGGCTAGCGTTTCTTCTTCAGTTGCAGACATGGATTAAAAATTAATGAATTAGAATATGCTGAGATGTGAAGAGATTAACTGCTAGTTTGTACAAATGATCCCCAACTTCCCAGTGACATTTGATGCAAAGTTATCAAGAGTAACCCCGGTGACACCCAAACTTGAGGCTGAAAGAAGTGGAGACAGGAAACCGTGAGGAGAAAGCCAGGCCGAGCGAGGCAGGTGGAGCTGAGCCTCTCTGTGCAGACGAAGTATCCAAGATACACCCCAATTACCCTGACCTGGAAGTGGAGAGGAGAGCCCTAACAGATCCAGTCTGCTCTGTATGGGGATTTTGTGGTCAGAATTTTAAATCTCAGACACAAAACTAATAAAAGTAATGGGGGTTGAGAGGTTGGTGTGTTTTTTATTGAAAGGTAACACTGACTTCTTCAAAAGATTTATGAGAACCCTAACTCCTGAACAGCCTGGCTGGTTTGATTTACACAGAGCCGTTGAGACGCAAACCATGAGCTTCTGTACCCTGCCAGGAGGTTTGCGAGTGATGGTTTTCAGGACCTTGTTCCCGGAGCAATTTAGAGCTGTGGCTGGTGACGGAAGTTGTCTTCTGCTAGGAGCCTTAGCTGCCAAGAGAACTTCAATTTCTTGATCTTCAGAGGACCTCCCTTTCTTTCTCCCCTAGGCCTTTAACAAATACAAGAGAGAGGGCTTTTGCCTTCAGAATGTCGACAAGGCCCCTTTGGCGAAGAGAAGGAAGATGAAGAAGACCAGCACCAGTACAGAGACACGCAGCAGCTCGAGCGAAAGTTCTCACTCGTCCTCCTCTCACTCCCACGGGAAGACCACGCCCACTAAGACCCTGCAGCCCAGCAACCCCTCAGACCCCAGTAACCCAGATACGCTCTTCCAGTTCTCAGACTGAGTGGCGCAGGGACGGTAGGAATGTCACCAGTGATGACCCATCGCACCTTGAATGCCCTCAGCATGTGCCTGAGGTGATGTCTTACGCTTTTCAAACTGTGTCCTGTTGGTCTTTTTGGAATCTGCCTCTTAGGGAACTTTTTTCAGGAAAACCCAGTTGGTTATCCTTGTCCAAAAGCACTGGACAGAGAATGTTACTGTGAATAGAGCACCTGTTATGACCTAGCATGATGCCAACAGGACTGTTCTGGAAAGAGCAAAGGTGTCTGTCTGTTAATCTAATTAGGGACCTGGTAGGTTTGAGCTGCTCACAGAATGAGTCGAGGGTTTTCCAGATGCCTGCCAGCAAGAGTCACTTGTACTGTGATGGCGATACCTTTTGCTTTGCCTTGTGGACGGCCTGGGTTTTTAAGAGATTTGCACCCCTCGAACAGTGATTTCTCAGAGAAAAAGGTCTGAGGGTCTTCAGAATGATTCTGTAGTGAATTGTGTGTGTGGCAAACGCTTAGTTCTTGAGACAGGATTTTAACTTATTGTCTTTATTTTATGGTTACATATGATGGTAACCTGTAATTATTAATCTTTTTTCTAAAAAGTAAAAAAAAAAAATAAAAAAAATTAAAAGTACAGGAACTTAAGGTCCCATGCTCTGCATTTGGGATCTCTCTGAGATGCATGCTAAGCTACTTATGTTTTTAATTTTGCACTGCTCTTTTCTGGTGATTTGTTTTCATGGTTATTGCAAAATAATAAGGTACAGGTCTCTGTTTTAAGTAATATTGCACTTTATAAGAGAATATGAATAAAGCAAACTATTTTATAAAGTGCACTGTGTAAAGCATATGTACTGCATTTTTGCCAGTTTTTCCATTATCCCCTTTACATTTGCCCTCACATCCCCCTTTCTACCTTGTTTGCGCAAGTGGAATGGGCGTAATCATTAGCCACTTAGGCACCAATGTGCAGAAAATCTAAAGGGAAATTCTATGAAACACTGTGCTTCACATTCGTACACTGTGTTGTCTGCAGCGAGGCATGCCCTCCTGTAGTCGGATATTATGTACATAGTATTTTAGAATCATGACTATGACTTGTCTTGAAATTTTTCTGTTAAATTTTAAATCCAGAAGGCTTATTTTATAAACTTATGCAGAGCACTTTTATTGCTCCAAAGTTCTGAATTCCTGGAGAAAATAAGTGCTATGTGATGAAGACATTTCACTGAAAGTTTGCTGCATTTTCAAATACAATTAATTCATTCCCTATGCAAAAAAAAGAAGTGATAGGATCTGTATGCTGTGTTTTCTTTTAAAGCCATCACACAAAATGGCAGGACTGAGAAAAGTGATCTTTGCTATGTTTACAAGAATCATGCTTAAAAGATGATGTCCGACCTGTTTATTTTATAATTTTTGTTAATGACAACTTCTTGAGCATTGGTTTGGAACTTGGGCATGATATTTATTTATTCCTTTCTTAAGATAATAGCAGCATTAATTTCAATGAGTTATGAATACTAAAAATATTGCGCTCTATGTAATGGTAGCATATTTATTACTAAATCCATGTATATATTAATAGCACAGGCAAAAAATGGCAAATATTAAAATATTTTCAAAATATTATATTATTCTCTTCACATTTTTGTTCACAGTCGTTATTGGAAATAACTTTTTATACTTTTCAGTGGCCCAAATGGCTCCGCCATTGTCATGAATCAGTGAAAGTTTTGTACGCCTTGCTTGTAGTCTTTCATGGTAATGATGGGAAATCTTCACATGAATGATTACCAACCTGTAGCAAATCCACAGAATGTGATTCTGTCCAGGCACAGTGTTACAATGACCAAGAAAATGTCTGTTTATGTCTATAGTTATGTTGAATAGATTTGGAAATGTCTAAGTTAGCTCTTCAGTTCATTTGTTAAACCACGCATCCTGGTAGAAAATACTCGTTGTAAAGTATGAACTGAAGGGAGTTTGCTGTTAATGGAAAATGACCTAGAAAAAGAGTATACTCTAAGGACTGATGATGTCATTGACTCCTGGAGAGTGAAATTGAGGGGTTTCCTTTTCCTTTATTCTCAGTGCCTCTTCTGAAGGACCTGACAGAAAACTGAATGGGTGAAAAGGCAGGCAGGGTAAGAGGAGGATGGAAAGAGAAGGCTAATCCATCACAATGAGGCTCCCGGAATTACCTAGAATGGGCTTTTGGAAGAACCGCAGAAACAGAGTGGTGCCCCCTTTTCAAATGTCTTCATCCTCACCCTACTTGGAAATTCCAGAGAGACAGCTCTGACGCTGAGTCTGCAGCACTTAGACTGTGCGCAAGCTGTTCGTGGCTGGTGACTTGCACTTTGAAATTCACAAAGCTTTCACTGAGTCATAGCAGGAGTAAACTGAAAAATGCTTCATGTGAAAATATTCAGCAAAAGGACTCTTAGTGTTAGGAATGAAAAAGGAGTAGGTCTTAAAAAAAACAAATATATACATTAAATTCTCTTTAAAATACGAATTTTGGAGATAAAGCCAAGTCACCCCTCCCCTTTTTCCCTGACGGATTTTATTTGCAGATAGTTTCTGACCGTCATAAGTCCTGATGCATATATTTTGTGACTACCAGGCCTGACTGAGAGTCAAGCAGGTAATAGAGGAAATACATTTTAAAAGACCAGTTTCTCCTACTTCTTATGCCAGATTTTGTGGCTGACTTAGTTAAATTAGCTATTTTGGAGTTCATGCATTCTTCCCAACCTCTATGAAACAGTGAGTCCGTGAACCCCCTGGAACCGAAAATCAAGCTACCTGGAGTTAATTTCAACATGCTTCTTTGTGTTGGAGTTGCGGAATCATTTACTCATGAAAAAAAATGCTTTTGAATGTTTTTCCATTGCTGCCGATTTCTTAAATAACTGTGTAAAGGCCGCGTGTAAATTACAAGGTAAGTTATTTTAAGGAAGACTATAAGGATGGTAGTAGCTATTTTGCTATGAGGGAGTTTCTTTTATATCTCACTTTACGTTTTGTTTTTTTTTTTTTAAGTGTACAATTGCTTGTCTACTTATTTCCCCTGCCCCCATTTCAGATGCTGTTATTGTCATATTTACGAGGATCAGGGTACCTCAGAATGGTGAAAATCTCTACATTACTGGCCGTGTTTGTGCCTTCGACTGCCTGATTACTTTAAGTTTGCTCCTGGTGGCCAATAATAAGAACAGGATTTGGGTACTCGTTTTATCACACTTGTAATATTCTTTAAGATCTAAATAAAGAAGTTAAATTCTGATATGCCACTTACACTATATCAGAATAATTGTCTTATATATGAGTTATCGTAACATAATGAAATGTCATACAATCATATGACTTTAGGCGCCTCCGATGTCCTTCACTATGACACCTGACTTCTGGCCTGTCATCACTTCTGTCCCCTCCATGAATGCCCATCTGTACTCGATACCATTGCCTGGCACTAAAAAGATTGTAGCAGGCACTCACAAAATTTTGAATTTAAATGCAAGTCATTCTAAAACTCAAAGAAAGGGAAAGTAATCAAAAGATAACACAAGAAGTATGCATAAATAAATATTTTAAATCTCATCTACCCAAAGAAATAGCTGCTACAGCAACTTAGAGGTTTTCTTCGCTGTTTGGTTAAGTGACTTTCCTCCAAAGTTGTGACATTCTTTGGGGAGAATATTTTTCTTGAGAGCGGTTATTTAAATCATGTGTGTATGAGGACAACATGTCTTTTCAAGGGGGTAGTATTCTCCATCCTAAGAACCTGGGGCTGGCTCCGTTTTACTTCTCGTCTTCAGCATTTCTTCCTTTTGAGCTTTCTTTCAAGATCTCGCATCTGAGCCCTGTCATTTGGCCTCTCAGCTCTCTGTTACGTTAACTCAGTAAATGATGCCTCGGTTCCCCAAGGGCGTTGTCCACCTTCTCCTTCATGAAATCGTGAACAAAGCAGGTGCCAATATTTTTTTTTACTAGTAGACAGAAAAGGAGTACGAAAACAAGTATCTCCCAGTTCCATCTGTCTTGGCTTGTTTGCACTCATCCAAATAGGTCCTGCTGACTGCCAGCCATTTCCTTTCCACGATGACTTCCGACCACATGGTTAAGAAGCTTGGTATTTTGCGTCTAGAAGGCTTGGATGAAAAGACAGGATTCTTGGTAGTTACTCATCAGGCTTCATTTTCCTGGCGTATTTCTGCAGGGATGGGTGGAAGGACATTTTGTGATATTTTTCTCGTTGGAGTGCTACTTCGGTTATGAAGAGTTGAATGCTTCAGATAGGTCAAGTTGGTATTTACCACAGCAACTTCTCTGGAGCCCAGACGACTGGGAGGATACTCAGCCTCGTGTCATTTCCATTATTCTTTTCCATTGCTTTGCAATTTTAATTTGCATGGGTTTATAAAATTGGTCTCTTCTCAAAAACAAATTCCAGTTTCCTCCTTGTTCCTTCCCCTAGGGAGGAGTTTTTATCTTTTCATTGATGTTTTACAGCCCTCTACTAAGAGGGGCACCTGGGTGGCACAGTCAGTTGAACTTCCAATTCTTGATTTCAGCTCAGGTCATGATTTCAGGGTCATGAGATCAAGCCCCATGTCAGACTCTGCATTGAGCAGGGATCTGCTTGAGATTCTCTCCCACCACCCCCCATGCTGCACACACACACACTCTCTCTCTCTCAAAAAGAAAATAGAACAAAAAAATGTCATGACTTAGAAAAGGAAATTTAAGTATGACCAGAATACTATAGATTTATTTTTCTACCATTTCTGCTTATTAGGTAATTGGGAAAACCATTGTTTCTCTTGTTTTCTTTGTTTAAAATCCATCTAGGTTAACGAACTTGACATTCTTTTTTTTTTTTTTAAAGATTTTATTTTGTTTATTTGACAGAGAGAGAGATCACAAGTAGGCAGAGAGGCAGGCAGAGAAAGAGGAGGAAGCAGGCTCCCTGCGGAGCAGAGAGCCCGATGCGGGGCTCGATCCCAGGACCCTGAGATCATGACCCGAGCCGAAGGCAGCGGCCTAATCCACTGAGCCACCCAGGCACCCCACGAACTTGACATTCTTAACTGAAGTTTTATTTTTAACTCTCTAAAAGGCTGGTCATGGAAAATGTGCACTGTTGTGTTGAAAGGATGTGTGACAATTATCCTCATGAAAGACTTGCTGGCTGTGTAGACGTTTGAGCATTCATAACAGTTTATTTTAGGTACCACAGTGCTGGCCTATTTGCTTAAGTTATAAATACCAGTGGAAGGAGAGATTAAATGTACAATCATTCTTATTCTTTTGATGAATAAGAAGGGAAAATACAAAGCTGCTACATTCCATATGAAGTTAATGCTTTAGTACCCAAGTTCTGAAAAATACCCCAAAGAACTTTAGAAGAAGAGGAAGCCACATTTATACATACTCAGAAGAATTTTTGAAAGACTGGCATTTTAATGCATAGCGGGTATAGTTCTGTCTAAACGGATTTGTTTCCTTGGGGACGGAATCACTGAGAATAATCAAAGCTACAATAATCTATATAACTACATACATTCTTCCTCAGCTTACAGAAAGCCAAGAATTTGCTTTCCTAGAAAGTAAATGGAATAGAACAAGATGAAAAACGTTGTTTTTCTTTTGGTGAACGATGAAGAGGCAAAGTCTAGTCCCGCTGTGGTTCCACGGAACGCAGGCCGCCCATGGCCATCTGTGCTGTCTTCACTGCCTGCAACAATTGTGCTAGTTCTCGCTTTGTTTTCTTGCTTTCTGGTTGTACAACCACACACAGTAGTGTCTCCCCACACTGACACTTCCCGCACTGCTTCTTAACATATCCGTGGATTGACTACTGTTTATAGACTGTAATTAAGATCAGAGAAGTGCTTGATTGGGGCAGAGAAGGGAGCCCTGGGGATGGAAAGTATGTAGCAATAAGGACCAAAGGACCCTGTGTGAGAAAGTGAGCAGCCCTTCATCTCTGCAATGTGAACAATAATAAGAACATGGAGAGGGCTACTTTATAAAATGCCATTTCAGTCACCATGTATGTCAATGTCTTTAATAATTTCGGCTGCTGGGTGGATAGGGGAATTTATTTAACATGTCTATACATGTCTTTGCAAGGGGATTATTTTTATTCTAGGAGGCCCATGTGATTGCTTTCTCCTCACTGTTTCCCTACTCCCTCCCCAACTTTCCCCACTGCCTTCTGTCCAGAGCATTGCCCTCCTAAGGCCAGAGAGAGCAGTTCAAATGGAGCACTAAGACTACATAGAGGTAGCGATCATATTCTTTAAAAAATGTCAATACAGGGGGCGCCTGGGTGGCTCTGTGCGTTAAAGCCTCTGCCTTCAGCTCAGGTCATGACCCCAGGGTCCTGGGATCGAGCCCCGCATCGGGCTCTCTGCTCCGTGGAGAGCCTGCTTCCTCCTCTCTCTCTGCCTGCTTCTCTGCCTACTTGTGTCTGTCAAATAAATAAATAAAATCTTTTTAAAAAAAGTTAATGCAGAACAGTGTGTAAAGTGTACAGATCTTAAGTGGGCAGCTCAGTGAGTGTTGATGTGGGTATGCACCCCTAAAACCGTCCCCTCGATCAAGGTGAGACTCCCAGTCCATATTAGACAGAATCACTGTTCTGACTTATGTCTCCACAGATTGTTTGCCTGTTCTTGGTCTTCCTGTAAGTGGAGTTGTAGTCTTGTCTTTGGGTCTGGTTTTATTCAATGATCATGATGTCTGTGAAATCCATCTACGTTTTTGCACGCAGCATGACAACAGTGGGCTCTTTTTCATTACTGTGTGTTCTTCCATCAGATGAGTATATCCCAGTCTGTTTATGCAGTCTACTGTTGGTGGGCATTTGGGTTGTTGCTAACTTTTAGCTTTGATGTCTAAAGCTGTCACAAGCATGCCTGTGCGTACCTTTTGGTAGATACGTGCATTCCTTTCTCCTGGGTTCATACATAAGAATGAAGCTCACTGAATCATAGGACAGATATACATGTAGCTTAAAGGATATTGCTAAATAGTTTTCAACAGTGGTTGTACCAGTTTGCTCCCACCCAACAGTGGGTGAAAGTTCCAGTTGCTTTCTATCCTCACCAGCCCTTGGAACCATCAGCCTTTTTAGTTCCAGCCATTCTGGCAAGTGTGTATTTCATTGTGGTGCTGGGCATTCTGGCAAGTGTGTATTTCATTGTGGTTTTAATGTGCATTTCTCTGAGAAGTAACGAAGAGTAGAACACCCTTTTATATCTCTATGACCTATTTGAGTTTTCTCACTTGTTGAGTGCCCATTCAAGTCATTTCTTTGAATTTATTAGGTTGTCTATGTTTTTCCTATTGATTTGAAGGTTCTTTGTATTTGGTTGATATGAGGTTTTGTCTGTTGTATTGTTATAAATCTCTTCTCTTTGGTTTGCTTTTTTGCTTTCCAATTGATGTACTTCGATAACCAGGAAGTTCAAATTTTTACCAAATTCAATATATCAGTTTTTTATGGTTAATGATCTTTGTGTCCTGGTTCATCAGCCTTTACCCAAGGTTGTTATTCTTCTAAAAGCTTTATCATCTTACCATTCACATTATATCCATGATCCATCTAGCGCCGATATTTGTATATGGTATGAGGCATAGTATTCAAAATTCACGTAGTCTGTGAGTGTTCACTTGATTTAGCACAATGTCTTGAAAACCTCAGTGCACTGCGGTTGTAATTTTTATAGTCTTCCCGTCTGGTAATGTCAGATTTCTAACTCTGATTTTCTTCCAGATCGTCTTGGCTACTCTTAACCCTTTTCATTTCCATATACATTTTAGAAATAGGCTGTCAGTTTCCTGGGGGAGGTTATCTATTATTGTTTAATTGATATGGCATTGTATATATAGATCAATTTCAGGAGAATTTGTGTCTACTCAGTTTTGAATTTTGTAACCCATAGACATGGCATATATCTCTCTATTTATTTAGGTCTTTAATTTGTCTCAGCAAGGTTTTAAGATTTACATGGAGAGGTTGGATTTATTTTTAGATTGTTGATGTTTATATTTTATTATCTATTTTTTGTTAGTGTGTAGAAATATAATTGGTTGGGTGGGGTTTTTTTAAGATTTTATTTATTTATTTTGAGAGAGAATGAGTGCACGAGCTAGAGGAGGGGCAGAGGCAGAGAGAGAATCTCATGCAGACTCCATGCTGAGCATGGAGCCAGACGTGGGGCTCAATCTCCCGACCGTGAGATCATGACCTAAGCTGAAGTCAAGAATTGGACACTTAACCAACTGCACCACCCAGGTGTCCCTATATGTGTTTCTTTATACTGCCTTT
This sequence comes from Meles meles, assembly GCF_922984935.1. NCBI lineage: Eukaryota > Metazoa > Chordata > Mammalia > Carnivora > Mustelidae > Meles > Meles meles. The sequence continues at coordinate 122,099,872 of NC_060071.1, forward strand.
GCATCTAGCAACCTCACTAAATTCACTTTAATTATGCTAATTCTATAGCTCCTTTTGTATTTTTCGTGTATACATTCATATCTTCTACAAATAACGATAGTTTCCTTTCTCCCTTTCCAGTTTTTCTTTTATTCCCTTACTGAGCTGACTAGGGCTTCTAGCAGAATGTTGCATAGAAGTGGTGACAGCAGACCTCTTTGACTTATCCCTGAACTCAGAATAAGAATTCATCATTTTACCATTCAATATGATGCTTGCTGCAGATTTCTTTGAAAGTACTTTGAAGGTACTGTTACTCCTTTCCTCAGGTCACTTTGAAGATTCTATCTTTGCCTTTGATTTTTAGCAGTTTGACTCAGACATACGTATGTATGGTTTCTGTATCTTCCCTAGAGTTAGTAAACTTGTTTAGTCTTTTGGTTGATGTTCTTCCTTAATTTTGGCAATTCTTAACCATTCAAATAATTTTTCCAATCTATTGTCTCTCTCCTCTTTTCTAGGATTCTTCCAAACCTTTCACCATGTATGTATCTTCTATATATGTATGTATGTTCTATATGTATCTTTCAGTTTTTCTGTGTTTTTCTGGTTTTTTCCTCCCTATTCAATCTGCATTATTTTTACTGATCTGTTTTCCAATTCATTTATCCTCTGTTCTGCTAGATCTAATAAATTTTAATCTTAATTTCATATATTATATTTACAGATCTAAAATATTTATATATTTAGATATTTAGGTTTCTGCTGAAATTCTCAATCTTATCCTCTCAATTCTTGAGCATATTAATCACAGGAATTTTGAAGTTCTTGTCTGATAAATCCAATGTCTGAATTACTCCCTATTGGTGGGTTGTATTATTCATATATATTTTTTCTTCTGGTTTTCAGTCATTTTGTCCTGTTTTCTAGGATCTCTCAGAAGTTTGGCTGAATACTATACATTGTGTATTAAAGGTTATAGAGGCTCTGCATGGAGTTATCTCCTTTTAAGATGGTTATGCTTTCTTCTGGCAGGTAGGTATAGGCAGTTACCATGATCTTCTTGAAGATTGACTTTAGACTTGGCAAGGGTTGGTTTCAGTTTTGCCCTTACTCCCACACCAATAGCTCAGTACCAAGAACGACTAAAAGCTCTCCTCTCTTCAGCCTCCCAGCTGCTGCTGTTTGCTGCATTTCTGGAGGCCTCACCTGGCACACATGATTTAGGGACGGCAAACACCTCAAGGAAATAAAGTGACAGCATTTCTGGCTCCCTTCCCTGAGGTTACCTCCTCTCTGGGATTTTGCCCTTCAAGTCCTGGCTGCTTTAGCATCCCAGGCTCCAACCTTTGTCTCTTCAGCCAGATAGGATTGCTGCCTTCTACTGGGAATATATTTCCCTGTGCCATGAATTTGCAGTGACTTCCAAGGAGTCAGAATGAATGTGGAGCTCACACCAGTGTGCTTCCCTTCTTTTAGGGATTAGAGCTTCTTTGAGCTCCTGTGTGAGTTTGCTCCCGGATGCTACATATTAATTATTTAGCTTTCCTGTTGTTTTCAGGGGGAAAGCCAGTTCTAGTTACGAGCTACTTACTCTGTTGTGGCCCAAAGTAGGAATCTGGTGGCGATCACGTTTAATCACCAAAGTCATTTCCCCACAGTCGCTTCTGGCAATGTGAACTTGATTGTTATGGGTCACATAAGAGGGCACACCATTTATTCACTTGTTCTTTCACACACAGTTTTCAAGCTCCTACTAAGGCCAGTTGTTGTTCTAGACACAGGTAATACTGCAGTAAATAAGATTTTGGCCACTTCACGAGGCAGAGCCTTTTACTTCATAGGAGGACTGGCTACTGAAGGGTTTCTGTGTCGTGCTTGTACTATTTAAAGGCTTTTTCATGTGTGTGGGTGAATGAGAGACAGACTGAGCTCAAGACCTTTAGGATGACAACACCTTCCTATTTTATACAAGTATTTTTAGCCTTTAAAAAATTCTGCTGAGATTAACCCAGTGTACAATTCACACACAGTAAGTCAATACAAGGCCACCTTTTGAAAGCTAAGGCATTGTGCTTAATTCTCTATCTGTGAATTTCTACATCACACAGCCACGACAAACACATGAAAGACTTACTTTGGAGCAGGAATGTATGACAATTTGAGTTAAAATTCCCTAGAATTGATACATGGAGAGCAAACTTACTTCTGAAAGCAAATCTTTCCATGAGCATCAACATGAGCTCTAATCAGCCCACCCGTGGTTTCTCATTTTAACTTCAGTTTTTAAAAAACATTTCACATGTTACAAAGCACTTACTTATATTAAATGCTTTGAGATACTAAAAAAATGACGTGGTTTTCCCAGTCTTCCAGAATAGCTTGAATGTACTGGTACCAAGAGAAAACTCTAACCTGAGCACATGTTACTGTTAAGAGACTGTGGTCAATTCAAGAATTTTTCTCCTCCGTTCTTTGTTACTCTTTCCCACGTTAGAAATTTCACATATTCTAGGGAACTATAATTTGCAGTTCCAATTCTAATCCATTTTCATGGGATCAAAAGGCAGTCAAAGAACTAGAACCTCATATATGGAAGCTCTGTAGAAGCGGAACTGCACTCATGAGGACAGATCAGAATCCTGAGCACTGTGGTTTGGTGTCCTTGGAATGACAACCCCTTTGGAATGGTTTAAGAGCTACCAGTTAATACAGACAAAGCCAGACACAAAAGACCCTTATTGTATAGGTTCATGTGTCTGAGGCATCCATAATAGGCATATCCATAGACACAGAAAGTAGATTATAGGTTTCTAAAGGACAGTGGGAGGGAGAAATGTGGAGTGCCTGCTAATGCATGTAGGCGATGCACATAGGTGAGGTTTCGGGGTGATGAACACGTTCTGGAACTAAATAGGGTAATGGTTGTACAACATGGTGAATGTACTAAAAACCACTGAAGTGTACACTTTCAATGTTATGTTATTATGTGACTGTTACCCTAACTTTTCAAAAAGCACACACACGAACTACCAGCTAGAGAAGATAAGAGTTACTTGGATGGAGCCAATTCTATCTCCTTGCTATTCTGAGAATACCATCCCCACTTGTCATTTATTTGGCAGCAACTCTGAAATATAATTAATTTTATTATGGCTGGAAAATCTTCACTTACAAACAGAAATTAACTTTTGGGGGATAGAGTGAATATGTTTCTTACAGATAACACCAAAATTGCAGCCTCACAGAAAGGGCACCTCCTCGGGACATATTTTTCCCAGGGCTCGGTACTGTCTGGGTAGATATCGAAGTGCTGTGTGTTTTAACGATGGTCTCATCCAGCCTTTCGTCACTTTTATCTCTGCTCTAAAGGTTCTTCTCTTGCTTTTGGCCTGTTTGTCCTTATGGGACCTCTGGGCTCTTGCTCTGCACACATTTTTCTTTGGTGAATACTTTTCTCAAAAAGTATTTCTTATCGGGGCGCCTGTGTGGCTCAGTGGGTTAAAGCCTCTGCCTTTGGCTCGGGTCATGATCTCAGGGTCCTGGGATCGAGCCCCGCATCGGGCTCTCTGCTCTGCAGGGAGCCTGCTTCCTCCTCTCTCTCTGCCTGCCTCTCTGCCTAGTTGTGATTTCTCTCTGTCAAATAAATAAAATATTTTTTTAAAAAAGTATTTCTTATCAATACTAACTTTCATTCAGAAGCTGGTTCATGTGTGCAGTTGAATGAAGTATTATTTTATTTATCATGAAATCATCTGGAGCCATTGTCTTTTTTCTCAAAGATGGTACCATCGAAACCCCAGAAAGTCATGCCACTCATGACTTTTCCATCTTACTAAGTCGTCTGAGGTTGTACTGTCTTCCTTAACTCCACTGTATGTTGTTCAAGTATCTTTGTCCTCAGTAAATTATGTACACTCATTAAACATAAAAGTGTTATCAATATGAGGGGGAATTTACAAATTTCTTTATTCACTGATTGAGACATCACATGAAACTTTGCTTTTGTTTCTGGCAATGATGACCTGTACTGACAAAAAGTAATTTTTAATGAGTGTACATAATTTACTGAGGACAAAGATACTTGAACAACGGGGCGCCTGGGTGGCTCAGTGGTTTGGGCCTCTGCCTTCGGCTCGGGTCATGGTCTCGGGGTCCTGGGATCGAGTCCCGCATCGGGCTCTCTGCTCAGCAGGGAACCTGCTTCCCTCTCGCTCTCTCTGCCTGCCTCTCTGCCTACTTGTGATCTCTCTCTGTCAAATAAATAAATAAAATCTTTAAAAAAAAAAAAAAGTAATTAGACTTTGAAATTTTCAAGATGCTTTTATAGCCAATGTAAATAAAGTTTCAAACTGCAAATTATTTCACCTAAAATTTTTATGAAAAACATATGTTGTAACACAGTAAAATCAGTATTTTTTATACATGTTGAATGGTAAGTGTTTTGAACGTATTTTTAACTAGTAACTAGCTATTGAAAATTCTTTTTAAAGGGGCGCCTAGTGGACTCAGTCAGTGGAGCATGTGTGACTTCTGATCTCGGGGTTGTGAGTTTGAGCCCCACGTTGGGTAGAAATTACTTAAAAATAAAATCTTAAAAAAATAAGATAAAAGAAGACATTTCAGAATCACTCAGTAAAATAATGCTATAAACAAATGTTTATCTTCCCCGTCCATTCTTGTTTTGAGACATACATACCACTACACTAATGATGCAACACAATACTTACACTAGCTCATACATTTTAGCTGGACTTTATTCTAAATATTTTAAGAAAGAATTTTTTTAAAGATTCTATTTTATTTATTTTTATTTATTTATTTTTTTATTGCACATTCCTCCTTTATTATACTGATCTGGAAAAAAGATACAGCACAATTACGCTCAGAATGAATACTGGGCCTGTGGCCGTGCCAAGCCACTGGAACATGATCAGAAACAGATACAGTGAAAGACACATTGGACATGATCAAGAGGCATCTCACTGCCATAAAACACTAATAAGATTTTATTTTTAAGTCATCTCCACATCTGGTGCGGGGCCCAAACACAACCATGAGATCAAGAGTGGTGCACTCCACCAACCAAACCAGCCAAGCGCCCTGATTCTGATAAATCTTTTAGATAAAGGAGTAAAGTCTACTGTCAAAGTATTCAGACTTTTTAACTTCAGTGTCTTTGCTTTTGAGCCTGGTGTTAGTTTACTAAAGTCAGAATAATCAAACCCTACTTACCTAAAAATTCAGAAAACTTGTTCTACTGACATAGCTAATGTTACATTCAGTGAAAACCTTGAGTGTTTAGAAATTCTAATTAGAGTTGATCTCTTTGTGCCTTATGTGTATTATGAAACTTAAGGTAAGTCTTACGATTAGACTTAATGTATAGTCTTCATTATGTACGCTTTTTCTTTTAATCGGTTTCTACACTGGTTTCATGTGACGTTTTTCAGATGTTAGCAGACAGAGGGCTTCGTTTGCAATATGGCAGCATATTCAGGGATTATTGAAGTATCAACTGCAATGTCAGATTTCATAATTGCATCATAACTACTTAAAATTATCCATCTGTCCTACTGTGATCCCTGCCTGTATTGGAATATTCTAATATGAACTCTCACCAACCAAAGGGGGTGAGAAAAGTGTTAGTTTCTTTTAAAAGGAACACTACTGTGCACCTGGGTGGCTCAGTTGGTTGAGCATCGACTCTTGATTTCTGCTCAGATTATGATCTCGGGATGAGATGGAGCCCCATGTGGGAATCTGCTCAGGGCAGCCTGCCTGTCCCTCTCCCTCCCCCCGCCCCCCCCCACTCCCTCCTCTCTCTCTGTCTCTCAAATAAATAAATAAAATCTTAAAAAAAAAAAAAAGCTATAGATACAAGTAGTTCCAACTAGTAACCCTGGATTGGTCCCCTAAAGAATTAATTCAGTTGTATCCGATGATAACATTCCAGAGTTCCAGGATTATTTTAATGTAGATTTAAGGATGGTCAAATTTTGATTTAATATAAAAACTTCAGAGTGCTAAATTTTGTGTATTTAAAACATCCAGTGATAGCTTTTATTTGTTTTTTAAACTTTAAGTAAGGAATGCATTTCATTTACTTGGTTGACTTCATCTAGACATAAATGCGATGCTTATTTTTTAAAATTGACTTCATTGTTGCTGTCTTAATGGGAAGGTTTAATTTGATTAGTCAACTCTTCCTGCTAGGTTTTGGATTTTTTAATTTTTTTGGTTGGTTGGTTTTGGGTTTTTTTAGGGCGGTGGGCGGTGGTACCCTAAGAAATTTCTACAGTAGAAAATATCATGAAACCGTATATGTTCCTTATATAGTTGTGCCATTTTAGAGGAGTTTTTCAAAGCTTATGTTGGGAGATAGGGAAGATAAGCAAAGCATCATGGAAAATTCTTTTCTTTTTTCATAGTAAATTCATCTTACATACAGAATGACAAGCATATTTAGCCCTTTTTGCTAACACTGGGCTTCTTTCCATTGTGATTGCTATACAAACATAATAATGTTCCTCCCTCATAAAAGCCTGACTGGAACTGATTTTTGTTTAAAGATAAATATGTTTAATACAAAGAAAATAAGAGCTGCACATATGCCCATCCTATAGTGAACACCCCTGCAGCACTGGCTGCGAACCATTCCGACAGCGCACACGGGCGCATTAAACTTGGCACTTGACGTGGAAAGTGCTTTCAAATGAGATCTTTACTCGGTGGGTTTCCTGTGATTGGACTAATGCGTAAATATTTGTTCCTTTGGAGGCATTTAGACATTGGAAATTAATTATTTACTTATGAACCACAGACTTGAGGAGCAGTTTTAGGTAAAATTTCCATTCTTAACTTTTTTGTTAAAGTTGGATGGTAAAATTTCCATTCTTAACTTTTTTGTTAAAGTTGGATGGCTCAGGCATGGTGTTTTCTTCCTATATTCTAGGACTGTTACTGAATAAATACTGTGCATTTCTTTATATCGACCAACCTATTATTTAATTAGCTCCCTCGTGTTCAGAAGAGCCCTGTGGTGCTAGAGGATACTGTGTGGTGAAGTCAGAGGCCAAGTGACCTGTGCGGAGAGCCTGTGGCAAGAACCAGGGCACCGGGAGGCGGGGCAGTGAACACGGAGCCCAGCCCGCCTTCCACGTCTGGGGTGGTCCATGCCTCAGCTTTGTGTCTCAGCACTCTGTTTTTAACAATTGTACTTACTAGCATCTTAAGAAAAGCACATTTGCCCTCTCAAAGGAAATAGGGTCACCGAAAAAAAAGAGAACCCTCACATAATTCCTCCTGTCTTCCCTGCACCCTTCCTTGGCTGTCATCGAAGAGTAAGATGTACTATGTGTGACACTTCCCATGCTATTGCTGATGATTTTACGGAAGGAAGTAGGGAGGTAGTTGGTCCTACATTTCCAGCCTGGCCACAGACTTGGTGAATCTGAGCGAGGCACTCAGCCTCTCTCTGCCTCCATTTCTTCAGCCACGAAATGGGAATATTTGTCCCTGTCCTTCCCTGCCTCACCCACATACTGAGGGATCAGGTAAAGAAGAGGAAAAATTCTATAAGATGCCTTGATCCCAAAGATGGGCAGAATATAGATGTCACTGTTCTTTAATAATGAAGGCATTCTTTTATATAGCAACTTGATTTTTTTTAAGATTATTTATTTATTAGAGAGAAAGAGCATAAGCCGAGGGAACGGCAAGGGGAGAGAGAGAAGCAGGCTCCCCTTTGAGCAGGGAGCCCGATGTGGGGCTCCATCCCAGACCCTGGGATCATGACCTAAGCAGAAGGCAGACACTTAACCCACTGAGCCACCCAGGAGCCCCTATAGCAACTTAATTTTTAAACATGTCTTTGCCTGGTTCTGTATAGTGAATAATAACTGGTATTTTGAAATAGAAGTTGAGAATAGGTAAGTTTAAAATTAAATAGATGTTTAATATATTCAGCCATCAAATAGTATTGGGGAAAATTTACAATGTATATTATGGTTCTGAGTGTGGGTTTAAAGTAGTAGATCATTGCGTTCAGCTCATTTGTAGAAGGTCTTGTTATTTGAGCCAACTTTGTTTATATCAGTGGACTACATAGTGGATCAGACCAAACCATGGTCTTAGCAGGATTTTTAGCATCTCCAGAATCTTAAAACCGCTCGCCCAGTGCCATCTCCTGCCAGACGCAAGGTCCCACCTCTTGCCATCACTGGTAGGCGCTGGTGGGGCCTCTTGCTGAGTGAGGACTCTGGAGCAGGGAGCAGGCTGCTACCTCGCTTGTTTGCTGTGTACATTTCCTAAAACTTGGAAGTAGTCATGTTACATTAGAACATGCAAGCATTTTCAATTTTTTTTTAAAGATTTTATTTATTTGACAGAGAGAAATCACAACTAGGCAGAGAGGCAGGCAGAGAGAGAGAGGAGAAGGAAGCAGGCTCCCTGCTGAGCAGAGAGCCCGATGCAGGGCTTGATCCCAGAACCCTGGGATCATGACCCGAGCCGAAGGCAGAGGCTTTAACCTACTGAGCCACCCAGGCACCCCAGCATTTTCAATTTTTAATGGAATAACATCTTTCCTTTTTTTTTTTTTTTTTCAAGATTTTATTTATTTATTTGACAGAGAGAGATCACAAGTAGGCAAAGAGGCAGGCAGAGAGAGAGAGGGAAGCAGGCTCCCCACTGAGCAGAGAGCCCGACGTGGGACTCGATCCCAGGACCCTGAGACCATGACCTGAGCCGAAGGCAGCGGCTACATCTTTTCAAAGGGCCTAGGTTTGTAATGTTTTCTGGGGTTCTTTTCATGGTTTCTCCCATTGATGGGTTGTTTTCTCCATTGTTTTAATAATTTGAAAATACTTTCTTTTTCCTTTTTATGTGTACCTTCTTCCATAGGCGCTTATGGTAGTAAGAAGGGGAGGACTGTTTATTTATTTATTTATTTATTTATTTTTAAGTTTATTTCAGTCATCTCTCCACCCAACATGGGGCTCGAACTCATGACCTTGAGATATAGAGTCAACACACTCCACCAGCCGAGCCAATCAGATACCCCAAGAGTTGTTGATTTTTTAAATAGACTGAAATCATGACTTTTGTTCCTGTCTTATGTGGCAACTGGATTGATTACTAATCTCTTATTTAAAGGTCCTTCAAAACTAGAAGCCATTCTTTTCAGGTAAGTGGCCTGGGGCTGCTCTGAGGAGGGGGAAGCCATGGGACTAGGAGAAGAGTGTCCCAATGCCCCACAGCTCTATTTCCTTCTAAGGAGCACATTTCCTGGAGACACAGCATTCCAGTGGAACCAGCTATTGGGTAGGAAGGATGTGAAAGAGTTTGTTAGCTTTCCTTCAGCAGGTCAAGGCTGGCTGATCCCCCTGCACCCTGCAGGGGTGGAACCTTTGTTCCATCTTTGGGAAATGAGGGTACCTCAGTTTTGCTGACTTGTCCAAATTTGCATCAACAAAGTAAACCACTTGACTCGTATCTTTTCTTTTGGTTTTCATTCCCCTCGCCTCCCCCAACCGGGGGTTCCTTCTCCTTTCTCCCACCTTCCTAAGGGAAGCTGTGCTTGATCTTGCTCAGTCCAGGTTACCATGTGAAGATGAATCAGCCTGAGACTCTAACCCGTGTACCTGTGATTATCTGTGTGGGGCCACCAGATAACTTTAGACCGTTTGCAACAGCTGCCTGCTGTCCAGTCACGCTGGATGTGCAGCGTGCAAGATGGCCGGCGGGGCAGGAGAATCGCCAGCCAGAGTGGGTATGTTTCTAAAATAAAAGACCTCTCTTCAAATGCCCCTTTTAATATCTCTTTTGACATACATGGGTGCTTGTTGTCTCTAGCCAAGCTTGTTTCTGGTTTCAAAGGGCTGGTTCTGAAGGTGTCTTTGTAACTTGTTTGTTTCTGGCTCTGTTAGTTGCTTGAGAAACAGTTAGCTAAACCCCTTTGGCCTGAATTCTAGAGGAGAGTCTGTTACATTCCAACCCCCAGGCTGCCTGCCCCCCAGGCTGCCTGCTCAGGTCTCCTGCCCAGGACCAGGTACTCACCTGCCTTTCAGGAGGGGAATTACTCTATTTGCAGAAACTTGCTTGTTTTTTCCTTCCTTTGATCTTTCCCATATTCTGTCTGGCTTGATGAGGTCCTTGACCCTCATAGCTTGTCTCTTTCTCTCCTGCTCTTACTTGCAGTTTTCCAATATGGGAAATTCCCTTTTATTCAATCAAGAAGCAAAAAGTGCTCTTAAGTGAAGTGTCTAGATAGGGTTTGCTTTGGAAGTAGATGATGGGTTATGCTGGTTGTAAACGTCAATTTGGATGGCAATTAGGACAGGTTTTTAACCTCTTTGAAAAAGCCCTTCTGGGGCAAACCTTTGACAAAGTCACTCAACTGGCATGTAATTAGAATTTTATATGCATGGTTTTTTTTTTTTTTCTAAGCCTCTCTAGAAGAACATAAGACCTTCTTACCATGCAAGAAATAAAAATTATTCTCACATCAAGGATCATCTTTATTCTCTATCTGCCTTTTATGCCATCTTATATTATTTTTATTAGTATTACTCTAGCATTAATTCTCCCTAAAGGGAGTAGCATTTCTTTTTTTGTTTGATGCCTCCTGCATTTATTAAATAGTAGCTTTATTTTTAGCTGGTCTCTTGAATCCCATGTTTATAATATTTTATGGTTGATTTTTAAAAATTGATTAATTCTAGCTGGGCTAGAATCATCAAATATTAATTTATAGAGAACTTTCCCTCTTCTGGGATTTATGTAGAAGAAGAGTTAAAGGTTACAAATGTTTCTTTTATTGCTGTAAATATGCATAGTTATTTTAATGTCTTTTAAATGCTTTCTTATAGGGATAGTTGGTATTGCCATTGATTAAGGGTAAACAATACAGAGTTAAGAATTTTTATACTATGAACTATTTATTGAGAATTTTCAGAATTCCATAGATACTTGTCTTTAACACTTATAAGAAGCATGTATTTTCCCCCCTTTGTTGAGGCAGGTCTGAATGAGTTGTATCGACTGGAAAACATACACATATCCATACACGGATGTATTATAGAAATGTGACGTTTTCTTGGTTTGGGGGTTTGGCCAGAAAGGTTTGGGTATGGATTTTATTTTTAACAAAGCAGTAAGGGCTTACTTTTTACCAACTTTTGTGTCCGTAAAGATGTATTTGTTCAAACTTTAAGAAAAGAATAAACCTGTCAATGTACAAACACCTGACACCTGATTTGGATTGGGGGGGGGGGCAGGGGATTAGAGTTACATAAGATTCTTAAAGAAACACAATAGTATGTATCAGTACTTCTTTGAAGAATGACTCACATTGACTCGTACTAAAACTGTGTGGCGCTAACTGAATGCAGATTTCTTTCTTTCTCTCTCTCTCTCTTTTTTTAAAGACATTTTGGTCAGAGAGAGAGAGCGCATGTGCACAAACGGGGGGGAGCGGCAGACAGAGGGAGAAGCAGGCTCCCCGCTGACCAGGCAGCCTGACATGAGGCTCAATCCCAGGACCCCAGGATCATGACCTGAGCTGAAAACAGATGCTGAACTGACTGAGCCACCCAGGCGTCCCTGAATGCAGATTTCTCAAACACACTTGTCTGCTCTGCTCTGCTCTGCAGAGTCCGGAAAGAATGGAAGCTCCTCTCTCCAGAGACCTCATCTTCTACTTGCCTGTCCATCACTCTTCCCAGAGAACCCCTGTCATGTGGCCCGAGGGCTCCCAGAGGAACCAGCCCCCGCAGATGGTAGTGGAGGTGTGCCTGGGCTTTCATTACTACGGTTCTTGGCCGCGGGTTCCCTGGTCCCCTTGCTACCACTCACCCAATCTCCTGGGACTCGGGCCCCCTGAGAAGTGACTTTCCCCCTCTACCCTGGCCCTTTATCCCTCCCTTTATCATCTGAAACATCCACCTTCCATCCCTCAAGGCCAGCTTCTCTCAGTTTTCCAAAGAAATCGTGACCCAGTTTGATTATTTTGGAGGGAGCAGGAGTTGATGGGACGAGCCTAGGCTCAGGTCCCGCCCATGTGGGTTATCTGTTACTGCATCACAACAAACCCCAAAACATAGTGGCTTGAAACCATAACCACTGATTGATTTGCAGTCCCTGCGGGTCTGCAGGGGCCATGTCCAGAGCAGCTCGCTGGACAGTTCTGGCTCAGATCGGGGTCTCCTGTGTGTTTCAGCCAGGATGAGGATGTTGCCCAGGGCTGCTGTCTTTCAACACTCCCTAGACCGTCCCCCGGTTCTAGGAGCTTCCCAGCAGCCACAGGCTCAGCTTCTCCCACCCAGGTCAGGGAACGAGTCCAGCTGGGCACTGGAGGAGAGTGCCAGCCCCTGAGCTGGAGGCCGCGCTGGCTTTCCTTCTGCTTTGCACCCTGTAGTAGACAGAAAAATGGCCATGTCCTAATCTCAAAGTCTGTGCAGATGGTCACTTACGTGGCAAAGGAACCATCCTGGTGGGATTAGGGTGAGAGTCTTGAGATGAGAGATTATCCTGGATTATCTGCGGGAGGCCCAGAATAATGGCAAGTGTCTTCCCCTGAGAGAGGCAGGAGGCCGGAGTGGAGGGGAGATGCTGTGCTGCTGGCTTGGAAGGTGGGGGAAGGGCCCGCAAGCCTGAAGCTAGGGGTAGTCTCTGGAAGGGCAAAGCCTCCCAGAAGAGCCAGTCCTGCTGACACCTTGATTTGGACGGGTGAGATTTGATTTTGGAGTTCTGACCTCCAGCTCATCGAGATGGAAGCTCCCCTCCAGAATGGTGCCTCCAAGAACACAGAGTTCCTGCTCCCCCAGCATGCAGGTGGGGGGCTGTCTTCCCAGGAGGGGCAGACTGTCATCATTTCTCAACCTGACCTAGTGACCTGGTGCTCCGGTCAAGTCCTGGGCAAGTGCAGGTGGGAGTTGGGGGCTCCCTTCCTCTGCCTCGCCCCTGCTTGCAGGATGGAGGTCCCACCGTGGGCACCGTGCACTGAGAACTTGGGGCCCAACGGCCCTGGCACCTGGGGCGAGGAGATGGGGGGAGGGGAGAGGGGTGTTGGGGTAACATTAGTGGCTGATGGCTAAACAGGTGTGGTAGGGTTTCCTTTTAGTAGTGCAGAGCATTTGGGGAAGATGTATTATTTTACTTACCTTGAGGGAGACAACACTTAAAATCTCACACCAACACAAAACACAAAAGAGGTTCCATTTAACCACCAGAACACAAGAGCACCATCTCCCAGCGCCCTTCCAGGAACACATCCCTCCCTCCTTTGCACCTGCCTCTGGGCATGGCCCTGCTTGGGACCAGCACCCCGAGAGCTTTTCTCAAGACATTCTGGTCCTGAGTTCAACCAGCTAGAACAAAACATTGGGAGTGAAATAGATGCCTTCAACTTGGATGCTTAGTTCATTATTGGGGCCGAGAGTAAAGCTTCATTGTCATCGGCTGACCCTGGGGTCCCTGCGGCCAAGCTGCCTCGGACACTGTTCCTGTGCTGTCCCCATCTTCAAACTGTGGGGTGTCTTTCCCCAGGCTTTGTTTTAAATGGGATGCATAAAAAAAGAGCAATTTTCTGGATTTTCTTTTTCTTTAATGAAAGTCTGCTTGTCAGGCTGCCTGGGTGGCTCAGTGTATTAAGCCTCTGCCTTCAGCTCAGGTCATGGTCTCAGGGTCCTGGGATCGAGCCCCACATCGGGCTCTCTGCTCCGCAGGGAGCCTGCTTCCCCCTCTTTCTCTGCCTGCTTCTCTGCCTACGTGTGATCTCTCTCTCTGTCAAATAAATAAATAAAATCTTTAAAACAGAAAAAAAAAAAGAAAAAGAAAGTCTGCTTGTCAATTGTTCATGACTTTGCGGCCTGGCTCTTTTTGCACTGAGTTTTTTGGTATTTCTTGGCACTGATGAGCCCACCTCGTGCTTCGGGAGGTCACCTCCCTCTCTCTGGACCTCAAACCTCCTGACCAAGCAGGAGAAGTTCACTTTCACCACAGAGGGGTCCCAGGGGGCGGAGGGGCCTTCTACAGCCTTTGAGGCCCGAGGCCACGAGGAAGTGGGGTGGGAGGGATGCCGTCAGCAGGACGGCTGTGCTGCGACCCTGTCCTTCGTGTGTCTCACTCTGATCAATTCTGGGATCCAGCCAGAGACCCCGAAGTGCAGCCTCATGCCTCGCAGCCTGTGTTTCTGTACCTCGGGCCAGGTGTGCTGTGTGTGGCTCTGGGCTCGAGCTGGGGTGGACAGGGTTCCCCAGTGTCCACGCCGGCGCCCTGGATGAACAGCCAGCCCGGGCACGTGTTCGGCTATTTATCAGACAAAGAAGAAATAATCCCAGGGTAACACCAGGTGAAAGCAGAGGCCATGGGCTAAGCTGCGCAGAGGGCTGTGGGGTGAAGGGTTGGTGTGGGATCACGGATGGCTCCAGGTACCCCGTAAGGGCCCTGTCTGCGTGTTCACTATGCGGGGGTTCAGCTGCATGGGACGCCGAGCCACAAGACCAAGTCCAGAATCTCATTTCTGTGTGATAATAATGTATTTCCCTGGCAAGCAACACCGCCAGGCAGGACTTCCTACACTGTGCCCCTCGATGAATGCGAGGCCGGGGCTGGTGTCGACGTGGAACTCCCAGGAAACCCGGATGAAGGCCACCCTAGCTGCACCCACTGAACACTGTGGCTTGAGCACAAGCAGCTGGTCTATCCCAAAGAGTGGACGGACCAGGCCGGCAAAACCCAGAAGCAGACGGCGGCGGGAAGCCGGGGAAGACCACCGCTGGGCACCGCCCGAGTTCTGCCCACCCCCCGAGGGCCAACCGCTCCCTGGGCCTCAGTTCCTCACCTACCAAACAGGAGTGACGTTCTTGTCGTCCTTCCGTCTCAGGAAGCTGGAACATTTTCTGGGGCTATTGCTTGGGACTGTCAAGTCTATCTGAAGTGTCTTGATACTTTCAACTGCTCAAAAATTAGAGTAGTTACAAAGGTTTATGAATATTGGGGGTGGGTCTAAGGCCAGTGAGACACCCTCAGCTCAATGGGGGAGACTTCTCGGGGGCAAGCCAGCTCCATCGGAAGGGCTGGGCATGGTGGTCGGCGCTCGAGCCCAGAGCCACACCAACAATGGGGCTGTTACTAGGATGAGAAGGGGCCACAGAGTTCTGGAGTCAAAATTTCAGCTCACCCACTCTGGAGGCAGAAAACCCTCGCGACAGGGGCAATCACATTGGTGATCTTCTAGACCCATGGTGATGCCCCCTTGTCTTCCCAGATCCGATGCGGAAGCTCCGGTTCCTTGTGGCCCACCTTGAACTGCCATCAGTTCCACACTTAGGAGCAAGTTCCAGACAAAGTTCTTCTTCGGAGCCTGCAACCCTTCGGGCAGGCGCTTGCTTGGGGGCGGGGGTGGGGGGGCGGGCAGGGGGGAGGTACGTCTGATGTTTTATTTGTGGCCTTTACTGCCCGCACACAGGGGCTGCTGTCATACTCCTTATGCGCTTCTGCACCTCAGAAATAGTTCGTAAGGATTTTTTTCAAGACAATGTAGACCTCGTGCCACCAGCAAGGAGCCGTCAGGGCAACAGACACAAGGAGCGAGGCTGCTACCAGTGACTGTGGCTCCCACCAGTTAGAAAATATTTCCCTCAGCCGCTGGTAAGGAAGACAGTCCACCCCGAGCCTCTTGGATTGTGCGGGGAGACAACCCAAAGACTAAGATTTTCACCCAGGGGCGCCTGGGTGGCTCCGTTGGTTGAGCGTCTGACTCTTGGTTTTGGCTCAGGTCATAACTCAGGGTCGTGGGATCGAGCCCCTTGTGGGGCTCTGTCCTCACCGTGGAGATGCCTTGAGACTCTCTCTCCCTCTGCCTCTGACCCACTTGCTTGTGCGTACTTGCTTGCTCTCTCTTTCTCATAACTAAATAAATAAATCTTAAAAAAGGTAAAATAAAATTTTAACCCAGATGATTCCCAGGGTGACTGAGCAGATGGAACAAAGTTTGGTCTGAGAACCTGTGTGCCCTCACTCAGGCGGGCCCTGGGGCCTCGGGGCCATGGGCCTGGCAGAACAGTCACCCCTGGAACAGAGCCCATCCACAGGTCCCACTATGTGGGACACTATGTTGAGCATGCAGGGGGTAGGGAGAAGAGCAGGGACGGGATGTTAAAATCTCTCTGTTCATCTGACCATCACAGGAGGCTTTCTGTGCTGCCCCTAGTCAAGGTAGCCTTCCTTCTATTCTCAGAGCTCACAGCCCCCAGGGCCGGCCATTCTCGGGCTGGGTCTGCGCTCTGGAAAGTTCTGTCAGTCTTCCTGAGGCCTGGGAATGTTCTCTAATCTTTCCCAGCCCCTGAGGGATGTAGAAATAATTTCCCAGCATCCCACTTGGGTTCTTTGTGTGAAAGCAACAAAAACTACCCCTGAATAACTTGAGCAAAAAGGGAACCCATGACAGGAAATGGGAGAGCCCGCTGGAGCGAAGGAACAAAGAGCGGGGCTTGGCAGAGGCTGGGACCTGCGCTGGCCCTGGGGGCCTGAGAACAAACGCTAATGGGTTGCTTCTTCTGGGCCTCCGTGCTGAGCAGAGTCTGAGCTAATGTGGAGGGTGGGCAACATGTGACTGTGTGTGTCTGTCTGTCTGTGTCTGTCTGTCTCTTCTTTTTCCCTACAGCCTTGTGCCACTCCAGGCAAGACTGAACCGCCCAGGAGGGAGGGTTCTCTATCTGCCCTGGCTAGAGGAGGGCCGGGCATCTTCTCTGACGGGACACCTGTTAGTTTGAGGTCATTCCTCAAAAGCCAGTGGGAGCATCACCAGAGGACAGGAGTTTGGACTCAGGGTGGAAACCACACGATAGACCCAGCCTGACCCCATGTTTGCTCTGCCTCGTGGTTTTCGTCCAGACTTTTTCACAACCCATCTGTCTCCCTGGTAGAGCCCAAAGTCAAGGACAGGGACATTTTCCTGCACTTCTATTTCCCTCCAAGGGGTGACGGGCGGGGTGGGGGGAGGGGATTCGGCACAGGCACTTAGTAGCCGTCAGTAACTACTGATGGGAATGAGTTCAGTCAAATCAAAGAGAAGAGAAATGAAATGCAGATCTTTTTAACATACTTTTGGGCAGTTCAAAACATCTTTGCACTCTAAGGTAAAGTGGTAAGGATTAAACATATCAAACTGGCGTTTTCTCTCTGAGGCCTCTGGACGCCCCTCTTGGCCCCCACCTCCCCTGGGCTGGCCGTTTCTCTGTGGTATTGCAGAATACTAGAATGGTTTTGTCTTTTACTGTCAAGACATTGCATCCAACAATGAGGGTTTTATTCTTAAAGTATGAAAGAAGGCTCATTAGATGCCAAATATTCATTTCCGTCCTTGAGAAAGAAAGGAATACCAATTACAGCAAAGTCTTGTTGATCTCGTCAGTCCATTGATGATGGGGCTCCTTCCCTTTGCTCCTCACCTCAGACGCAGGTCACCTATGTTCTCCCAATAACCAGTGCACCTTCCTTTCAAAGATGTGATGACTTAGCCACTGTGAGTTCTCCAAGAAAGGTGCCTGCCGTCACAGGAGCAAGCTGGTCTGCTTCTCAGGGTCCACGTGCAACAGGAAGCTTTTCTATTTTCTATGGAATAAACATCAGAGTTCAGAAATAAACCTTTTATGGTCAATTTATGGTCAACTGATTTTTTTATAAGAGTGCCAATACCATTCAACGGGGGAAGAATTGCCTTTTCAATAAAGGGTGCTGGGACTGTTATGCCCCCCCAAAAATGGGTCTGTGATAAAAGGAGCGAGACTGATATAAAGCGAAGGTCAAGCAAAGCTTTATTTCGCGCCAAGCATCAAGAATCAAACTGATAGGCCAGGGCCGTGCCTCTTACAGAGAGGGCGACCCTTCTCTGTTTCACAGACTAGCTTTTAAGGGCAAAGGCCGTGCGGTTGGGCCTGGCCACGCACAGGTGGCCAATGAGATTGTAACACACAGAGAAAGCTGCACAGTGATGCTAGGTGACCAATTGAATTACAATTTACCCTACAGTAGACATTTGACCTAGCCTATCACACCTTGGTTAGAACTGGCGCCCAAAAGGCTCCCAAAGGGTGGGGCCCATACTCCTTGGTAGCTAGGGAGACAGTATGCAACCCCCCACCAATCGGATGTCTCCACCTGGCCTGACCCACCCTTGTATCTGGGCTTTGTTACCTGGGGCTGATTTCCGGGACTCCTTTTTAAGTCAGTCCCCTGGGGGAAGGGGAGCAGGGACAGTTTGGTTAATGGAAGCCTTTGGTTAAATAGGTCCTTACAGGGACAACTGGAAATTCATCCTTTTGCATGTGGATATCAATGAATTTGAACCCCCTACCTCATACCATATACAAAAATTAATTCAAAAATGGATCGTAGGCCTAATCATAAGAACTGAAACTACAAAATTTTGGAAGAAAACATAGATGCAAATCTTCATGACCTTAGGTTAGATATCAGTGTCTTAAAAACAGTACCGAAAGCACAGGTGACAAAAGAAAAAATTGATAAATTGGATTTCATCAAAATTAAAAACATTTGTACTTCAAAGGACACTAACCAGAGAGTGGAAAAACAACCCACAGGATGGGAGAAATATTTGCAAATCATATTTCTGATGAGACTTATATTTAGAATATACAAAAAACTGTCATTATTCAATAAAAAAAGACAACTAATCTAATTTTTAAATGGACAGAGGATTGAAAATGGGTAGAGGACCTGAATAGACATTTTCCAAAGCAGATATCCAGATGGCCAACAGACATATGAAAAAATGCCGAATATCACTCATCATCAGGGAAATGCAAGTCAAAATCACAATAAGATAAGGCTCGGCTTTCTGGGCTCCAGGTAAGGGCTCACGCTGAGGCTTGTCAAACCTGAGAAGCCGTCCGTGATGAGGATGAGGTAGCTCAGTCAACAACGTTCTCAAGTGAAAGGCTCAGAAAGCAGCAAAGGAAAAGAAACCCAACTTTCAGGAAAACCCTCCAGCCCATGACACTCTGTAACCTGAGTGAGGAGCCAGAGGACCCTCCCACCCCCCAGGTGACTTACTTCCCTCTGCACAACCTGTGACTTGGTCTCAAGGACAACAGGGCTGCTGTACCCTACTGCTGAAATGCCACTTCCTCTACCGGAGCGCCTGCACCCTCTTCTTCCCCACCAGCGCCTGGCCCTCCTTCTGGAATCCTCCTCCCTCAGTCCTCCACAGAAACCAGCTCTGGGTGGTTTAGGCATTAATGGAATTAATCTCAGATGGCTCACAATCTCTGGGAGGACGGTGACCAGGATGGAAGTTGCTGGGTAGCCCTCTACAGAGGTTGGAAATCCTCCTCAGGACTGGTTTGGAGAGGAGGGAGCATGGCCGCCATGGCTGGGCGTGGACACATGGGTGCGCCTGGGCCAACTACCCCACCACTGCCACAACAACGTCCACCAGATGGGGATGAAGCTGTCCCCAGGCTCTAGAGGTGTCCGCCCATCAGAGCTGAGGTCATCCACCCTCACTGTGGCCATAGGGAGCCCGGCACAGTGAGTACCTGGCATTCTCAGCTTCTCCAGAGGGAGGAGGGGGTGGTCTCATCACATGGGGGATTCCCCCAACACAGGAAGGAGATAAAGATCACAGGCATGACGGATGACCATTTATCTTTGGATAAGTACCCAGAGTAAGGGCATCCAACCCCACTCTCCTGCTCCCTGCCTTCCTGAGCATGATCGCTTGAATTTGACAACAGTCACTCGGGCCGTCATGGCTGAGCCGGCTATGCAACACACGTTTATTGAGGTCCCAGGCCAAGTGTAAGGGTCCCATTACTTGGGAGAGCTCCCTAGAATAATTTCTGCACCCAGCAGTCACAGCTACTTCCTCTGGGCCAAAGGCTCTGCTTCCCTGGACTGCAGTAACCTAGAGGCTGGAACATACGGATGTCTCTAAAAAGACGTCCTTTTACATTTCTTTTTTCAATTAAGGTACAGTTGACATATCACATTATATAGGTTCTGGGATATTTGTACACGTTGTAAAGTGAGCGCAGTAAGTCTAACACCCATGACTGCACATAGCTGCACAATTTTTTCTTATGATGAGAACCTTTAAGATTTACTCTCTTGACAAATTTTAAATATTCAATACAGTGTTATTAATTATAGTCACCATGCTGTACATTACATCCCCATGCGTTTATTTTATAACTGGAAATTTGTGCCTTTTGACCCTTCACCCATTTTGCTCATCCCCCCTACCCCTAGCCTCTGACAACCACCCATCTGTTCTCCGTATCTACAAGCTTGTTTTTGTTTCAGATTCCACATGTAAGTGGCAATCATACAGGACTTGTCTTTCTCTGTCTGACTTATTTCACTTAGCACAACGCTATCAAGGTCCATCTATGTTGGGGCATATGGCAAGATTTCATTCCTTTTTATGACTGAATGGTCTATTATATTTACCACATCTTCATCTATTCGCCTCTCTGTGGACACTTAGGGCGATTCCATTTCTTGGCTCCTGTGAATAATTCTGTACTGAACATGGAGGTACAGATATCTTTTCAAATTAGTGTTTTTGTTTTCTTTGGATAAATGTTCAGCAGTGGAACCTTGGATCATATCCTTTTACATCCTAAAAAGGGGGAATCTGGGTGGAGTGAGGACCAGTGCGACCTCTGTCATGCTCCTGGAGCAACAGAGATGTTCAAACCACCCACCCCACTAGACTTCATCCGAAAATGACTTCCTACAGCGGGCAGCACTGACAGCATCTTTCTGCTGACCGCACACTATTCTGGGCAGTGTTTTGAAAATGAAACTGATTTATTAAAAGCTTATACAAGGAGACAAAAAGGGCTGAGGTTGAGTTGACTACTTTGCTGTGGGGAGCGACCCCAGATCATGAGAGGGAGTACTCTGGGGACCCAGCAGTGACCTGAAAGCTCAATTAGTTCTCCTGTCCCCGTTGTCCCATGAACTGGCCACATAATCCCCTGGGCAAGTCACTTGGGCCTCAGTTTTCTTGCCTGCAAAACAAAGGTGAACCCCTCCGGGCTGCTTGTGTGACAAACATCAGGAATCCATATAGAGGGGTGTGTTGAGATCACAGACTGGGGAGGGGGGCCTAGGGGTCTTCTGCAACCTGAGGGCTGGAAGCAGCTGGAAGATTGGGAAAGTGATCTTTTCTTCAACTACCATTTACTGAGCTACATGCTAGGTGCCGGGCCATTTCAAGGCCCTGGGATCCAGTGATGGACAAACCCCAGCATCTCTGTTCTCAAGGAGCTTATGGTGACCTAATGAGCACATGAATACCTGTGATGGCACACAAGATATCACATGCAATGAAGACACGAAAGGAGGCTAACGTGATGGAGTGCAGCTGCGGGAGGGGTTCTTTTAAAGCGCCACTCCTAGAGGAGGTGACATTTTTTTTTTAAGATTTTATTTATTTATTCGACAGACAGAGATCACAAACAGGCAGAGAGAGAGGAAGGAAAGCAGGCTCTCCGTCGAGCACAGAGCCCGACGCGGGGCTCGATCCCAGGACCCCGGGATCACGACCCGAGAGGAAGGCAGAGGCTTTAACCCACTGAGCCACCCAGGCGCCCCGAGGAGGCGACATTTAAGAACTTTCCTGATAGTCGGAAATGAAGGAGCTTGGGAAACATAAGGGTTAAGAATTCCAGGTGGAGGGAGTGACGTGCAAAACCTCGGATGGAACAGCTTATGCTTGCTTGTGCCCAGTGTGCCCCGAGTTCCATCAGCCAGAGCAGGTGGTCTGCATGAAGTCGGAGAGGGAGGCAGGGGCCTGGAGGGCATCTTGGTACCGATTCTCTTTCCACTTCCACTCCTGACGTGTCTTTCTCTCTTCTGCAGACTGGTTTCCTCTGCTGTCCCGGTCACACAGCAGAACAGGACTGCCCTTGGGTACCAAGTTCACCCTTAGTCGATTCACTCACAGGGACTGTCTCAATCATTTTCCAGGAAAGTGCTGGTCACATGGGCATCGCCAGTCCAGTTACCTGTAGCCCAACCACAGCAGATGCCTGGAGCCCAGCTGGGCCCCAGGAGTTCAATGTTGAGAACAGGGCAAGCACCCCAAAATCACCTCCCCAAGATGGGACTGGACTAGGGGCCCCTCTCCAGCTGTAGGATTCTGAGAGTGAAGAATCCACACGGTTCTGAAGCAGTCTCAACATTTGGGAGGAGTTGATTTAAATCCGTTCTCACACCTAAGTGAGCACCAGAGCTACCTGCATAGAGTGCATTTCTAACAAGTTCTGATGGGGCTTTAAATGCTTTGGTTCCCAAAGCCGGGTCCAGCTCCCTGGCCCTGCCAATTTCTTCAACCTACAGGTTTTGGAGCAGGAAGGACTGGAGTCAGGGTAGGCATGAGCAACCAAACTTCTGGATCCCTCTGGACACCAGGGTTTGCGAATCATGGTTTTAAAATGTTTCAGAACACCAGAAAGGTCTTTGTTCCCAGCCGGAGAGTCACAGTGGGGAAATAGAAGGTGTCCAGCCACTAGAAGTTGGCTCAGTGTCTTTATTTTTTTTTTTTAATTTTTTTTAAAGATTTTATTTATTAATTTTGACAGAGAGAGATCACAAGTAGGCAGAGAGGCAGGCAGAGAGAGTGAGAGGGAAGCAGGCTCCCTTCAGTGCAGAGAGCCCGAGGCGGGACTCGATTCCAGGACCCTGAGATCATGACCTGAGCCGAAGGCAGCGGCTTAAACCACTGAGCCACCCAGGCGCCCCGGCTCAGTGTCTTTAAATGGTTAAAATGGTTAATCAATCAGCGTGTTTGGATTGAAACAAAACAAACCCTCCACTTTCACTGGAGAAAATGGCTTTGTCAGAATCCAGCTTCTGGGTGGGTAAGAGCCCTTTTATTTTCTTATTTTTTAAAGATTTTATTTATTTATTTGTCAGAGAGAGAGAGAGAGAGAGTGAGCACAGGCAGACAGAGTGGCAGGCAGAGACAGAGAAGCACGCTCCTGGCCCAGCACGGAGCCGGATGTGTGACTCGATCCTAGGACGCTGGGATCGTTACCTGAGCCGAAGGCAGCCGCTTAACCAACTGAGCCACCCAGGCGTCCCTTATTTTTATTTTTTTAAAAGCCCTTTTATTCTGGGCTTTTTCATTTCTCCCTGCAGGAGGAGACCGGGTCCCACTCATGGCAGGACTCGCTCGCTGCTCAGCGTCCGTAAATACCCGGAGAGAAAGTTTGGGGACGCGCCCTCCGAGCCCCGGCTCCCAGGGTCCAGCTGGTGGCCCACCGCCTGCCGGGAGGTCGGCGCCGAAGCCTCGCGGGTGGGGGGGGGGCGGAGGGCGGAGGGGGGTCCGCCAATGAAGCGCCAAGGAACTCCATGACCTCATCGGGAGGCTCTCTCACTGGCTGCCGCCGCCGTTCCGGGCCCGCCCCTTTCATTAGAGCTCGGGATTTCTGCGTGGGCCCGCCCCCTAGAATGAAGGCCCCTTGGGTTCCTAACCCGGTCTGCAAGCTTTGCAGGTTTCCTTTCAAACAGATTCTCCAGAAGAAAACTGCTTCCTGAGAAAGACTTGAGTGTTTTTTCAACCTGCCAAGAACAGGTTTTCTGCGCTGACTTTTCACTGATGTTACTGGGGTTTGGCTGGTGCTCGCATCCTTTCTAAGCACCTGACACATCACACTTACTTCCCACTTACTTTAATCGTGTATTCTACCAAGCTTTGTCTTCCTTCCCAGTGGATGAATTTCTCAAGTCCAGTCATACTGCGGAATGCTAGTGATCGTCTCTCCCACGTTTAACCTGGGAGTTAACTGATGTTCAGAGAGGGAATAGGACTTTTACCAGGTCACACAGCAGGTTAATTACAGAGATGAAAATCAGATTTGGGGCTCCTAACTCCAACTTCGGCGTCACACATTCACCACTTGGGCAAGCAGACCAGACCAGAAATCATTTTTCAAGGCTTGGCTCAGGGCTTACTCCCTCCAGGAAGACTACCTGTCCTGAAGCCCCACAGCAGGCAAGGGCTTCCCCAGTCCCACGCAAACCTATGAGTCCCAACTACAAAGCTATCCTTGACCTCTTTGTCCCTTTGCCCAACTGGAGTGTAAGTTCCTTGAGGGATGGCATCACATTTTATAAACTTTGCATCCGCAGAACCTAACACTGGCATACAATAGATACTTAATCAATGTTTGTTGAATTAAACTGTGGAAACTTTGCCTGGTAGTGGCATTGTCCAGGGAGAGATCACTCACAATTCCTAACAAAAGCAGATTCTGTGTTTTCGAGGCTCTTTCACACAGAATGAGAATTAGCTTCTTTTTACTAGTAATGTGTTTGAAATGAAAATGTCACAACTGTTTGTTAATACAACTCTGTAGGAACAACCAAATCCTTTGTGCTCACCAGGTTCCTGATTGCCCTTTCAAACTCCAGATGTGTGAATCAACCATTTTTCAAATCAAACCAGCCCATGCGTTTTCCTTTGTGCAAGGTCTGCCAGGAAGCATAAAAATCATTCTAGTTACACTCTTGACGAGGTGACAGGTACAGTGTTCTCACCCTTTATTCATGTAGTTTCTGATCTTTACGTTGTTCATTCATACATACAGGTGGGTGTTTTATCATCAGCCCATTCTTTGCCTTTCTGGAAGAAGGTAGAGCAGGTTGTATACTGGTACCAGGAACTCAGAGTATGAAAAAACTTTCATGAGGATAAGGGATTCCTATCATACAGCCTTAAACGCAAACCAACTGGTTGTTATTACGGTGTCCAAAGCCTATGCAAGGTCATCATGGATGGAGACGGGCGGTGAAAATTCACAGAACTGGTCCAGACTCATCCTGCACAGGAGACACAGATCTGGGACATGTGGATATTCTCAGCTTTGGAGAGGTAGGCTCAAGAATGGAACCAAGACAGTTCTCAGCTCTTTTCCAGGGCCTGAAGGCTGACCTTTTAAAGACTTCCGCTTCTCTGATTTCAAATCCATGCTCACCAAGCAATCTCTTAACAACAGTTTCAGCTTTGCATGCTTTCTGACACTGGGCACAGGGTAGGAATGGCTGCCATCACGGATAAAAGTTGTCATGGGGGGCGGGTGCACCTTGGTCTTTGGTGAGCTTCACTCGTCGGAACGGAGCAAACACCTGGAGCGTGCGCGTGCTTCTGGACTTGCCAAAGCTGAAGGGCAGCATAAGCACATGGTTTCTACACACAGGTCATGCCAGGCCTAGGCCCTCCTTGAGCCACCAGCCAGCTTCCTCTCCCTGGCGATCTGGCTAGCCCTGTCAGATGGCAACAGATGGAAAACTAGACACTCCGGCTTCTGTGTTCGCAGTGGGGCTGCCCAGCGAGATTCCTCCTCGTTCGTCCCTACAGCGGGAACCATGACTCCAGGCAGCAGCAGGTGGCCTTTGGGAAGAAACTCAAGGGGCCCTTAGGACACTTCAAGGGGGAGGGGCCCAGAGCCATCTTGAGTCATCCTCAGAAACCCTGCTCATCCCAACAGCACGGACGCAGCCTTGTTCATCACAGTGTGGGCGCCGGAGGGATGATACACCGACGGGGACTGACAAGGATGTTACCAGCACACCCCAGAGCACTGCACACCAGAGACAAGGAAGGAACCACAGCCTTCGACAAAGGCCACAACAAGGACAAATCCAAGAACACTAAGAGTAAAAGAGCAAGTTACGGAACAGGACAGCATCTTTACAGAGCATCCAAACAACATCGCACGCTGGGCTACATAGAGGACTCGCAGCCCAGGGGCAGCCAAGGCTGCTCCAGAAACAAAGCGAGGGCATAATAAGCACAAAGACCAAATGGTGGTTAACTCTGGGATCGACAGGCGGAGTCTTGGTATTCTGTTTACTATTTTATTACATAGGTGCCCCCTGATTATATGTTTTGTATGTATTAAATATTTCATAATTACAAACCATCCCAAGGCGCAGCAGCGGTCATTACTCAAGCCCCAGGCCCACAGGCTCTGGCGTGCCTCCCAGCTTCCTCTGGCATGGCTGCAGGGCCGCCTGCCCCTGCGTACCTCCCAGGGCGCAGGCCGCCAGACCACAGGACTGCCACCTGGCACGCTTAGGTCAAAGGTTAGAAGTGACGTTCTGTCAGCATGCTGAGGCCTTGGTCCTTTGCCCCTTCTGGATTCCCATCGGCCTCTTCCGTCTGAACCACTGGCTTTAACAAGCGGAATCCCACTTCTGCAGGCCTATCCCCTGAGATGTCCGGGCCTTGGGTACACCCATCCAGTGCAGCCCCACTGCCTTCCTTCTACTCATTTGTCCTCTCAGCAAATATCTGTGGAGCACCAACGACAAAATCCCACAAAACCCTCTGCCCTCATGGAGCCTACATTTGAGTGACGGGAGAGTGACAATAAGCACTGAATTAATACCTAGAAATCAAGAAAGAAGGCAAAAACCACAACAGAACAGAAGGATAGGGAGTGAAGGGAACGGCAGGGAGTGGGTTTAGATAAGGTCATTGGGGAAGGCCTCCCTGAGGAGGTGACCTTGGGACAGAGACATGAGGAAGGGAGGAGGACCATATGGGTATCTGGAGAAGAGCCTTCCTGGCTGAGGGAAGTCCAGGCCAAGGGCCCTTTCCCCTCTTCTTGCCTTCTTCTCCTGGAAGAGAAGCCAAGGGAAGCCACTAGAGCTTCCCCCAACCTGCCCCAGCCCAGACCTCAAGCACCCTCCCCTGCTACTCCCTCATCCCCTATTCTAGTTGCAAAGGAGACCCAGGCTTTCAGGGGGAAGGGGACTGGGAGGTTTCCAGGCCACAGAGGCACCCCCATTTGCACTGGCCTTTGCTCTGAGCCTTTAGCTTGTCCCCACCGCTCCTGGTAAACCAGATTTGCTCTAGGGATTAGCAGGAGTTATACTCTCTGAGCCATCTTCCACTTCTGGGCATCGGCAGGCCTCAGGGCTGGGTTTGGCCTACAGGCTGTGATTTTTCACATCCTTGTCAAACCTGTAATACCAGTGTCTGGAAAAAAGATGTTGGCTTAATTACTATTATTAGCACCAATGACTTCCTACTCCTGAATTTCCCTGAATGCCACCTTAAGGTAAATTTACCTGGAAGACAGTCTGGGGAACTTCTCCACATGCCATCTCTTGAATGCCTCCAGGGCTGTCACAGAAACTGCCAGAGCAGCCCGGGCCGTGGGTGAGGACCAAAACGGTGCAGAGGTGAGACTGAGTCCAGGGACCGCAGGGCCCATCCAGGGCTCTGCGCGGTTCTTTCTCTGGGCAGGTCAGGCTGACAATATTTGGTAGCTTCTGCTCCTGAAACCTCTGCCCCAGAGGCCTCAGGACTCAAGCAAATGGCCTTGAGTACTCTGTTGGGGTCTGCTATTCCCAGGGTGGCCTGCCGTGAAGACAGACGCCTCAGACATCATCACAGATTCTAATTGTTCTGTGAAGTCCTAAAGGAAAACGTTTGTAGGCGGATTCCAGACCTTGGAGGTCTCCACCTCATTCATTCACTCTTTCACTCAAGCCGCTATGTTGTGGGTGCATAGGGGACAGAGACGCAGAATGAGAGCTCACGTTTTTGGTATTCTTATGGTGTAGTAAATTTTAAGTGCTTTGCTTGTATTTTCTCACTGAATTCTCAACCAGCTCTGTGGGGGGGGGGGGGTAGGTGTTCTACCTGAAGAGCTTTGAGCAGGTGAGGGATGGAGAGGTTAAATGCCACTGGCCAGGCAGCACCTGCTGAGACAGGGTTCAGGCTCCATTCTGCCCTCATGAAGACAGAGGCCTTGTCTTGGAACCTATCAGCTGGTGGGGGCATGGAAGGAACAGCAGGGGTCACATCACAGCATGGCGGCTGAGGCTGAGTGACACTCATCACTATAGAGCCCTGTCACAGAGGGAGATAGCATTTCTGGGGGGTTCCACAGGATCTGTCAGCCGTGGAGCTAGGCTCCTGGGCCTCAGTCTCCAAGAATGCACAGGAATGTCCCTCCTGGATCAGAGGGGAGAGAACATTCCAGGCAAATATCTAGAAAGACAGATCTCCATGCGAGAGCTGACAGGAGAATATGAGGCTTTTGAGAGGGAAGGGAAATAGTTACTGCGGAGATTCCTTCTCCCCTTCTTCCTCTTCCCTCTTGGTGAAACCAAAGGGACCAGGTACAAAAGGGTCCCTGCTAAAACTCTAACATATCCCCTTCCTGTGGCTGGCTGTCCCTGGCATCTGAGACCCTTCGGGTCAAACTTTGAGGTTGGGGGTGCCTGAAGGTTGTGCTGGTCATGGCCAAAGTTATCTCCTAACCTTCCCTCCTCACATCCAATATCTCATTTCAGCTTCCTCATGGTGAACTGCCATCCACAAGGTCTGTTCTGCTGCAGCTGCTGAGGAGATAAGAGATGGACGAACCTGCGTGAAACTCTTGGAAAGCTGGAGTGAGGCACTCAGTAGGGGCGGATGCTGATGATGACAGTGCTTCCTCACCCCTGGTGTTCCAGAGCTCTATCCTTGAATGCGTGTCCAGAATCCAACATCCTCACCCCAGCGCCAGCTGTCACCTTGGTGTATCCACAACCATCCCTCTCCTGAGCTACTGGTGTGAGTCTCAGCACAACAGCCACAGTCATAGTCCTAAAATATAGGTCAAGTCCTGCATGGGCCTCCCATTTCACCAGAGTAAACGCCAAGGTCTTTATAATGGCCCACAAGGCCTGCCAAGAACTGAAACTCCTCCTTCTACCTCTGAGCTCTTCTGTTTCACCTCGCCTCCCTCACCACACTCCAACGACTCTGGTCTCTTTGGTCTTATGCTCTCACCACAGGACCTTTGCATGGCTGTTTCCTCTGCCAAGAATGCTCTTCTCCCAGAGACAGCCTCATGCTCTCTCTCACCCTCTTTGAGTCTTCATCAAATGTCACTTCCATGAGGCTGTTGCTAACATCCCATTGAACACTGCAACATCTTCCACACCCCTTGCCCCCTGACTCTTTATTCTCCTCATTAGGCTTTGCTCTATTTCTTCAAGTAACCATCTTTACTTTCCAGCTTAGTACTTTATTTTGTTTATTTATTCCCCTGACTGGCATGAAAGCTCTACCAAGGCAGACATTTTGTCTGTTCAGTTCTGCACTGTATTGCCAGCATCTAAAACAGTAGCTAGGACAGAGCACGTAATCCTTACATAGTTATCAAGTAACTGAAAGAATGCACACCTTGGACACCTGCCCCCAGGTCTGGTGGGGCTGCGGAGCCCACTGGTGACTCTGCATCCCCCTCAGAGGGGCAAGGGATCAGGCATCTCAGCTGTTAGCAGTCCTTGCCAGGCTCAGTGCAACTTGGCAGTCAGTTGGGGAGCCCCTGGGCAGGTGCTGTGCGGGCCTGAGATGCAGAACTCCCCGCCCACCTCATCTGGTTGGGGGCTGAGGCTGCCAGGAGCATGGGGGGCCTGCTCAGGGGGACCGGCCAACCCAGACCCAGGGGGATCTACTTGAAATCTGAGATGGCGGGACAAGCTCAGGCAGGCCTTCCCCCTCCCCCCCCCCCCCCCCAGGCCCCAGGCGCACTAGTTCTGCCTGGCCGATGACCTTCCCCAGGGTCACTGCCCCTTTTAGGCCTCATTCCCATCCGCCCCCTTGCAGTTTCTCCCAGACCTTCCTGCCTGCCGGGCCCTCACGCCTCACCCCCGCCCCTCCTCACCTGCCTGCACCGCGGCCGCTCCCCCAGCCCTTACCCCTCGGGTCTTGACCCCAGCCCCCGCCCCTGTCCCACTCCATGTCCCTCTCGCGGGCTTCCCTCCCCTCCCTAGGCTCTGCCACAACTCGCCCCTCCTCGGCCTCCCGCTGCCCCCCGCCCGGCCGCGGCCCCGGCCCCCTCCCGGCTGCCGCTCCGGCCCTGGCCGGCAGGGGCCGCTCCTCGCGGCGCCCGGGGCCCTGCCGCCGCCCGCCGCCGCCGCCCGCCTCCCCGCCCCTTCCCCAGCCGGCGCTCCCGTTACGCCGCGGAGCCGGGAGCCGGAGCCCGCGCCCGCGGCGGCAGCGGGAGGCGGCGGCGGGGGCGCCCGGGCGGCGGCGGCGGGGCCTGCGGGGCCTGCGGGCGGGCGGGCGGGCCGGGCCCGGCCAGGCCGCGATGGCGACCAGGAAGGCGGGCTCGCGGCTCGAGACGGAGATCGAGCGCTGCCGCTCCGAGTGCCAGTGGGAGCGGATCCCCGAGCTCGTCAAGCAGCTGTCGGCCAAGCTCATCGCCAACGGTAGGCGCCGGGCGCGCCGGCCTGGGCTGCTGGGGCATCGCGCTCTCCTCCCGGCCGGGCCGGGCCCCGGGAGGCGCGGCGGGGCGCGGGCAGGGGCGCGGCCGGGATCGCGGGCGCCGCGCCGGGGAGGTGCGTGGGGCCGGGGCCTGGGTAGCCCCGGGTCCCGGGCGTCACGCGGTCGGGGCGGCCGGCGGGCCAGGGCAGTGCCCCGCGTCCCAGAGTTCCGGCGTGCGGGCGGGCTTCTGCGGGGTCAGCGCGTCCGGGGGCTCAAGGAGCCGGCTGCCTGAGCGGGGTCCCAGGGGCCCGGGCGGCCTTCGGGTCCTAAGAAGTTGGGGGCAATGGGGGAGAGTGCTCCCCCGGGGCACGGCCGGGAAGTGTGCAGAGGATTACAGGGTGTGCGTATGTTGTACTGGGGGTGGGGGGTGTCGAACAGAGACCCCTGGGAAATATGGGTTGTAAACACATGACGTTCAAGGGGCTCCAGGTGGAAGCTCAGATTTGGGGTGAGTGAAGGGGGTGGTGGGGGAAGGCAGGGGAGATGTGTGTCCTGGGGTTCAGAGAGTAGAATGTCAAAGCTGTGGACCTAGAGAGGTCGGGTTTGGGAATATAGGGGAAACAGAGTCCGAAGAGTCAGAGAGAGCCTATGGTAGAGAGAGGTGGGAATGTGGTTGAAGAATGGGGTTGGGGGGCCTAGGGGCTTGGTGCCCAGAGGGGGAAGAGGTCAGAGGGAGCCATTGAGTAGGAGCCTGCAGCTCTAGAGTTAGTCTATGGCCCAGCTGACTGAATTGGTTCTTGTACCCAATCAAATCAAAATTGCATCCAAAATCCCATTTCAGAGCACAGCTCCACGTGGCCTTATTTGTTTTGGAAGCAAGTATCTTTAATATTTGCTGGTCTTTCAGTACCCGCCAAAACTGCGGGCACCAATGGACTGGTGAGAGGGCAGAGGTTTTGTGTTATTTCATCCCTGGCAGCTCGAGGCTGGGTGAGCAAATGTTGGCTGAACAAACGAATGAAAGAATGAATGAATGGAAGATGCTGCTGTAAGAAAGGACATCATGCTATTTTCAACCTTCTAACCTCAAACTACGCAGAATTGGAGAGGGATGTCAAGTGTCTTGTTCAAGAGTGGGTTATGATTGTGTCTTTTACGGTGTTAGTGCCTTGAAATAAGAACTTCATTTTGAACATTCTCCACTATGGTAACTTGCTTTGGGCAGAGGTTCCCCCAGAGGTTGGGGGGCGGGGGGTGGGATGCAGGTACCATGACTCTTCTAGGGGCATGGAGGGAGACATAGACCTATCTGGGCTCAGCTCGGTAGAAAATGTTGCCTCTTCTCTAATTAAGCATTCGAGGAAGATGGTGTGCAGGCCCATGGGCCCTAATGGCAGCTTGACCCTGCCCTTCCTGTAAGCCTCACCAGCTTGTCCTCTTACTTCTCCTCTCCTTACCTGTTGGCTTTTCTCATTTCTTCTTGGAGTTGGGACAGTCCTGGGTCTACTTTTTCACTTCCCAGCTGTGTAGGCATAAAATACCTTCCAGGCAGGTTGATGTTAGGGTTAAATGGGTTCATTTGCAAGCCTCCTGGTCCTTTTCCTTCAGAACCCACTTATTTTCTGTTTTATTTACTCCTTCATTCAGCCAACATTTGCGTGCCCACCTGTGCCGGGAACAGAACAGGGGTGAGCAGCACTGACCAAGCTCCAGCCCTCACGTACTGAACCTCTTCTGAAGAGACCGGCAATGGCAAATACAGAAATCAATAAATGGGATAGCTTCATAGTGAGAAGTGATTTGAAAAAAAACAAAAACAAAACAAAAAACAGGGGAAGTAATGGGATTGAGAGTGATGAGTCGAGGAGGAGGAGGGATGGCTCACACTGTGGTGGCCTCTAGATGGGCTTTGGTGGCCCAGGCCCATCTTAACCTTCACAGCCCCACAAACTTGGCTTCCTTCACAGGGCCTGATCCCTGGGGCCTGAGCCTCAGTCATTAATGCAGCTTTTGGGGGAGTGGGCTGTGTGTGGCATGGTGGTCCATGGGTCCGTGTGCAGGTTTGGTTTGGGGAAGCTCATGAGAGATAGATTCTGCCCGAGAACCCACATGGTTAGTAACTACCATTGCTGGCAAAAGATCACATGGACTTGAAAAGGTCAGAGAGATTGGTCATGAACATAACAAGATAAAGTAAAGAAAAAGATGAAACAAAACCAGAATTACTGTGGCTCTTCTTTGGGGTTCAGAGAAATGTTTGAAGGAGGGTCCTTCCCTTCCTTTGGCTGATGGGGGCTTCCTGAGTCTGGTGGTAGAATTTTTTCCTGGCTTTGAGGGTACCAGCTCCCCCTAGACCCTTTTGGGTGAAGTGGACCTCAGATTCTAGGCAGATTTGGGAAAATCCTTAAGCAAAAGCATTTGCTGGTTATAATAAGGAAAGTGAGTTAACAGTAAGACAGTTTGAAGGCAGCCACAGGCAGAAAAGAACAGTCTTTGGAACTGGGCAGACTGGTGCCCGAGCCTAACTCTACGTTCTCAGCCAAATCCCTTAACTAACCACTCAGAGATTCGGTCTCCTCATCTTAGAATGGGGAGGAAAAGACTGAGTTTGCAAGGGTTGTTACAAGGATCACAGGAACTGACTCCCAGGGCTCGTCAGTCTGACATGTTAGTATGTAGGCCCTTCATTCATTCATTCCACAAATATCAAGTACCTGCTACATGCTAGGCACTGTTGTAGGCACTGGGGATATACCAGTGAACAAAACAGACAAAAATGACAAATGTCCTTGCCTTTATGAAATCCACATTCTAGTGGGGAAGGGGCAGGGAGACGTAAATAAAAATCAGTAAGTAAAATTTATAGGCTGCCAGATGATGCTAAGCGGTATCAGAGGGGAATCAAGAGGGAAGAGGCAGCAGTGCTTTGGGATTGGGCTGGGGGTGGGGGCCACAAAAGTGTCTGGTTTAATACGTGGCCACAGAGGGCACCAGGAAGGCAGCATTTAAGATAGGTTCCGAGGCCATGGAGGGGACAAGAGCCGAGGCCTGATGAGGGCAGAGAGGTGGCTGGGCCAGATCACCTGGGGCCTTAGAGGTCATGGTTAAGGCTTTGGCTATTCTCTGAATGAGGTGGAAGCCAAGGGAGGGGTCAGAGTGGAGGAGTCACATGTCCTCAGTGCTCCTGCTGCCTGAGGCCTCCCTACTCAGCAGCATTTGCTTCTCCTGGGGCGGGAGCCTAGCAGCCCCTCCCAGTAAGGCCTTGAAATAGTGGACACGTTCAGAGCACGCTGCTCCAGCCCGACTCCTTTGAGATAAATTAGTTCAGACAGCCAAGAGGTGAATAAGGAAGAAAAGGGCCAACGCCAAGCTGAAAACAAACGCTGGGAATCCATTTTTTGCCTCATACTCCACTGTGGGTACCACTTTAATCACTCCCATCTCAAAAAAAAAAAAAAAAAAAAAAAGGCAAAAAAAGCCCCAAACCCAAAATGTGTAGCAGCTACATGCCAGGTCTCTGTGAGTTCCAGCAAGGCAGTGATCACACAAGTTAAGAAGGGTGGGGTGGGGTGGGGTGCGAGAAAAGTCTACTCAAGTCTAGATTGTCGCTGCCCGAGGTGTGGTCAGCGAAGCAGCAGCGTGGGTATCACAGGGGAGCGTGTGAGGAATATAGACTCTCGGGCCCACCGCAGACCCGCTGGGTCAAGCCCCAGCACCCTAACCAGGCATCCAGTGGGTCTGTTGGCACGGGGGCCTGGAACTGAGATGGCAGCCGGAGGGGATGGGGATAAAGACGGAGAATAACAGCATGTCAGCTCCCTGTTGGCTCACAGGTCAGTCCTGGCCCTGGGAGGGCAGTCCCAGCTGCTCTCTCTGGAGAGAGTCCCTCTATCCCCAGAATGTCACCGTTAGCCTCCCAATGGTGAGGTTCACTGCTGTGTGACAGAGTGCACGGCCTCGCACCTGGGCTTCAATCCAAACTCTATCTGTAGCCGGGTGACCCTGAGCCAGTCAGTTAACCTCTTGGAGCCCATGTTCTTCATCGCCCTGACGGGGTTCATAATCGTCCTCCATTCAGGTGGCTGTGAGCTAGAAATGGGTTGATCTATGCAAACTTTGCTCCGTGCAAACTCCGGTATTGACTCCCTCCAGCTGACTCAGTGTAACCCTGGGCAAGGCAGACCACGTCCTGGATAACACCTGGCTGGGACACAGAGTGGGAGCCCTGGAAATGACACATGAGCTTGTGCCTGGTCAAGACTCCCACGTTTTTCAGTAACAGAAGCGGGCCTTTTGGAGCCTGCACCACAGCCGCCAACAGCCAGCCACTCCCTTTCTAATAAGGCTGTGTCTGCTTCTCCTTCCTCTCCCGGTCTGTTAATCTTCTTAGGTAAGCTCAGTTTCTCAGCTTACTTAGAACAATTAGGCCCCAGATGGTGGTTTCTCCTTTAAGGGATCATCACTGTTCTGATTGGGTGTGATTTTGAGACATTTTAATTACCTCTTTGTGATGGGCAGGTAGGGAAAATGGTGCCTGAAACAAAGAATATTTCTGGGGCAAAGTTTGGTTACAAAATGTGTGTAGACCATTGAGTGGGAGAGAAGTTCTTGCATTCGCCACTAGCTGATATTCCCAATGGCCTTGGTGCCTCCAGCCTGGTGGCATCCCCCTCTGGAGGTGGGCTGAGTTCCTCGACAACTCTCGGGTCTCAGGCCTCTGGAATCCTTCCTGCCCCTCTAGGGGCTTCTTTGGAAACAAGGCTGGGGTTTAAGCAAGAGTCAGCTGTGGGGTAGGAAAGTGGCACTGTTGTTTAGAATGGCTTCTTTGGACGTTCCCAGGGTACTGCAGACTGCTAGGAGTCAGACTCCCCAGACAGTGGGGAAGGACAGTGAGACCTTGATGACACTCCACCCCAGCCTTCCCAGGGCAGCCATCCTGTTTTTAAATACTCTGTCTTGTTGTCCTCTGAAGGACACACCTTTGTGCCAGACCATATGTCCTGATTTTTGGATTCAAAAGAGTCACTTATTTGACAACAATATATTGATAGCTCTTGAGCTAAGCACTGGGGCTCATGGTCACTGTAGTCAGTACAGAAGGACCATGACTTTGTGGCTGTATACAGTGGGGCCAGGACTGTTCAGATTTTCTCTGGCCGCCTGCTTGGAGGGATTTCAGGTTCTGAGGATTCCTGACATTGATCTGCTTGGTAAGCCAGGCTCTCCAGTGTATCCTCCCATTACCGGGGCTTCCCCCTCCCTGCCCTCACCCGGCACCCACTGGCTGGTATGGCCTCTTGGAGCCTCTCATTAACCTTGCTCATTGTCTTTCCACCTGTGCTCATGCTGTTTGCTCTGAAGTCTTCTCTGCAGGCCAGAAGCCTACCCGTCTGTCAAGGTCTCGCTCAAGTTCCTCCCAACTGTCCTTCCTTCCCCAAAAAAGATGTTTGCCTCAGAAAAAAGACAACGTACAGTTTAGAACCAGATGGGTCTGAGAGATCACACTGTATCATTTTCAAACTGTGTTGTTGAGGAACCCCTCTGGGAACATGCTTTAGGGCCTGGAAGCTGGGTGGGCAGGGCTCATTCACTGGAGCAGTGATACTTTTTACTAAAGTTTCCTTGGAAGGAAGGCCTAATGTGCTTTTGGAACACATCTGAAAGCCACTGATGTGGTTGTAAGCTCCATTTTACAGATGAGAAAATAGGCCCACAGAAGTGTCCTCCCTTAAAACCACCAGCTAGCGAAGTGGCAGAAGCAGGCAGGGTGGGTCAGAGCTCTGGCCTGTGAGTGCAGTTGCTTAGTTCAAAGTGAGCTAGCTGCTGCTGCTTCCTAACTCCTAACTTCCTAACTGCTACTTCCTAACTGCTTCTAACTTCACCTGTGAAGCCCTATGTGTAAAGTGGTGCTTTGCATCCAGAATCCCTCTTCTGAAACTCTTGGTGCCAGCTGTGTTTTTGAGTGCAGAATTTTCCAGACCATGGTGCCTATACCGGCCAGTATGTGACACTCAATGGCTCCAGGAGCGGTACTTCATAATGAAACAACAGGCCACTATTTTCTGCATCGAAACATGCAAACAGGCCTTGCAAAGTGACAGATAAATTATAAATAGCCTCATGTTGCTTCAGTTGAGGTTTTGTTGCCCAGTAAGTTAACAAAAACAAAACCAGGTTTTGGTTTTTAGAGAGTTCTAGATCTGGGAAATTATGCAGAAGGGATCATGAACTTGTAGTAATAGTGCCAAATGTGTAGGGCAGTTGTAAGGACCAAATGTGAAAACAAGGAACGAAAAAACCGCACCTAACAGTGCTTAGCTTGCTGCCTGCACAGAGGAAGCCATCACTGTAGATCTGCTGCTGGGTCACGGTGGTGGGTTTATCATCTCCCAGTTCAGGGCTGTTTCTCCTCCCCATGTGGCCTGTCGTGGCTCGTGCCTTGTCTCCTCCCCCAGATGGCCAGCCACTAGAGGCTCTGCTCCGAGGAACCGTCAGGCTCCCGGTGTGTACTTGCTGTGCTGTGTTGAGGGGAGGCCTCGGAGCATCTGGAAGAGGCCTAAGGAGGGCCACTTCGGAAGTGGGAGCGAAGGCCGCAGGACAAGCCCTGACTGGGGCTCCCACCACGGCTGTTCACCTGTTCGGCTGGTGGTGTCACGTGACTTGGGGCCCGCCAGAGGCATCCCGGATGTCAATCCAGCATGCTGCACCTGAGCTCCCTTTCCTCCTTCCTGCCTGCGCCCCAATTTTATCCAACTGCCAGCCCTTCCCGTGTGCCATGTGCTTCACTGGGGGTGTGGGCCCTCTTGGGGCTGCTCCCTGACTGATTGGTTGAGGCCTGAGCATGTGACTTAGTTCTAGCCAATGAGACATCAGGGGTCTTAGCTGCGGGAGGGGCTTCTGAAGAAGATTTCCTCTTGCTCAGTAGTAACAAACGGCCTTCCGGGCGATGGGAGTGGTCTTCTCCCCTTGGAGGTTGGCCCTTGGCTTCTGAGGCTGGGAGCTGCAGCTGTCTGGTGGCGGTGAGGCTGACTCTCAGAGTGCGGGAGCGCAGAGACGCAAGACGGATGTGGCTCCACGCCTGCAGTGGCTCTTGTCTGGACATCATTCATGTGGAGCAGAAAGTGCCTTCTTGCTGAAGCCACGCCGAGTGGGCGTCCGGTGGCTACTTGCCGCTACAGGCTTTCTCTCCCGTGCACCTCCTCGCTTACTCGGAACACTCCCAGCTGCCCCGCCGGCTTGGCACCGGCTGCATCATCAGGAATGGCCTTCATCCCTGATTCTCACTGACCTCACTTGGGTAGATTCCTGCCCCTCTGAGTGACCTCATGCTTGGCAGGTGGCGGAGGGTTGCAGGCCTTTCTGTGAAAGCCAGTGTTTCCCATCTGAGAAGACAAGGAAAGGGAAGAGGTTTTCTGAGATCTCTCGAAACCATCCCCATCAGCTACCAGGACAAGGATGAGCAGTGTTCGGCAGACGGGTCAGAGGAGTGCCACATGCTGTATAAAGGGCAGCCGCAAGCCTCGGGAAACCGGCCATTGTGGCTGCAGCCCCTGTCTGTCTGAGCAGGTCCGTCAGGTGTGGTGGAGGTGGAAGTGCCAGAGTGAGGCGGGACCCATGTTTTTTGGTCCTTTCAGAGGCCTGCCAGACCTGGAGTCAGAATCTCCGTGCAGTTGCCCTCCCAGTGACCTTGTGTGCCTCACTTGATTCTCTGAAACCTTAGTTTTCTGGACTTTGTAGGTGTTAAAACTGTGCTGGGAGGGAATGTTAATTGCTTGAGCTTTTGCTGTGTGCAGTGTTCTGGGCATGAGCTTTTACGTGGATCCCAGTTAATCATCACAACAACTAGGTGAGGAACAGGGTAAAGGGTCACAATTCTTATTCAGGGGTAAGTAGACTGAGGTGTGGAGATGGTCTCTGAGCTGGATTCTCATCCACTCGTAACTCTGGTTCCATTATTCTTTACACCAATAAATGGTTTTCTAAGCTTGTCGGATGGAAGAATCACCAAGTTGGCTCGTGGCGCCCCATTCCTAGTGACTCCAGTGCAGCAGTTCTGGGACTTGCGCTCCTGTAGGCTTTATAAAGCGTCCATGTGATGCCAATGCTGCCTGTCCGTGGACCTGCTCTGAGTAGCCCTGAACTAAATGAGCCTGCACATTATGGATTCCCA
Organism: Meles meles; assembly: GCF_922984935.1. NCBI lineage: Eukaryota > Metazoa > Chordata > Mammalia > Carnivora > Mustelidae > Meles > Meles meles. Next base: position 122,138,274 of record NC_060071.1, read on the forward strand.
GACCACTCCTCTGGGGTAGTGGTCTCCTTGCCAATATGGGGACTGGAAATCTGCATTTTAAAATAGAGCCTTAGGGAAGTTGTGTGGTCGGGCAGGTCTGGAGCTGTCCCTTCAGCCATAATCTTTAGCATGTAATGAGTACCTCCTCTGTATGAGGCCTGCACCAGAAGAAAAAGACTGAGTGGGTCAGCAGTCACAAGAAGCTTATAGCTCAGAGCAGTCACACAGTCTCTGGGCAGCAGAGTCACCTGGGGCTGGTTAGCAACTCAGATTCCCAGGCTGGGCCGGAGTCCTGCTTCAGGAGGTCTTAGTGGGGTTGGGGTTCAGAAAGCAGGATTGTTAACTAGCATGGTGGTTGTAGCACGGGAAGTTCTAGGACCAGATTTTAGACACGATTGTCCAAATGGTGGGACAGTGTCACCAGTAGCTTGGGCAGAACAATGACAGCGTTATATACAAGGCCCCAGGGTGCCACTGTGTTACTGGGGCCTAAGGGCAGGGTGTGCTTAGGTGACAGTGGGGAAGGCCTTGCAGAGCACCGGGAGAAAGATCTTGCGGAGTTGTGGCTTTGTCCCAGTTGGCCTGAGAGTTTGAAGCACTGAAAATCCTGTGTCCTGGGAACCCCCTTGGCTCTGGGCAAGCAAGACCGTCGTTTACCCTGTTGGGCAGATGGAGGCATTTTCGCAACAAGGACAGGAACCTGGTGCTGGAGAAAGCAGTGGGGTCTGTCCTGTTAGACATGGGATTAGATCCTGGGTCAAGCATTTACTGCTTGTCTGTCTGTGGGTGTGTTCCTCCACTCCCTGAACCTCCCTCTCCAGCTCCAAGGTTGTTCTGAGGAGTACAAGGGACAATGCAGTTAGTTTCAGGGGCCAGCAGTCATCTGAAGCTGCCGAGATCAGGAGTTCTGTGTGTGGCAGGAACTGGGAGGGGAGGGGAAGAAGGCCCGGATGGATGCTTAGCCCCTGATGGGGGCTGCGTGGAGGGGAGTAGGCAGGGTGACGATAACAGCAAGGATAGCATGGTGCTGAATTGAGACCGAGGCCCAAAGCTGATGGCAGTTGCTGTTAGCCGGTTCCCAGAACTAGTCAGTACAGACCTGGGGCCTCTGCTCAGGTCTGACACACTCCCCAGTCCTCCTCCTGTGGCTGTTCATTCTGCACTTCTGTGTGGGGGTTCTGGGACACAAATTGGGGACGCCACAAAGAATGTGACCACTGGGCTGTCGGCCTCATGAGGGCAGGGCTTTTTGCTGTTTTGCCCATTGCTCCGTCTTCAGCACCATGTCTGGCACACAGCTGTTCTTTGACATACCGACATGCTCAGTTCATTGTTCAAAGAACAGCTTGGCTGTTGCCCTTGAGGAGTCAACTTAGATTCTTTTACTCCCCAAACACCTAGTGAGCATGTGCCGGGTGCCAGCCCCTGCCTGACAACCTGGAGTACAGCGCCATTAAGACCGTGGTCATGCTCGAGTCTAGTGCGAGGAGAGCCGGCATCTACGTGCTTGGGGCTGGGAATGGTAGAGGGCAAGGGTGGCAGGAATCCAGGGGAGGGAATGTCCACCTGAGACACTGAGACTCTTGGTGCTGTCCCTCTGGTGATTGGATGGCCCTGCCAGCCTGGGGCTCTGGGCGAGTTCTGGCTGATGGATTGCTGTTCAGGCTGACTGGATGTCCGTGACCTTCTCTTCCTGCGTCTCTTGTGCAACTGAAGGGTTGATGGTTGCTGAGTGGCCCTTCCCAGGGAGGGGTTTCTCTGCTGCCTCTCCCTGTCCCTCCAATCTCCTTACATTTGGCCTGGCTCAGCCCTTGGCTGTGAGGCCTGCCTCCCTCGACTGACTGCCTTCTCTGGCCCTTGCAGGTTTGAAGCCTAACAAGAAGCAGCTTTTTATTCTCAAGTGTTGAGAATAAAGTGTTGAGTTGATGAGACCACATTGCTCGGCATGCCAAGCACATGCCTTTGCTTTGCCAGGAGAGTCAGATCTCCACTGAGTCTTGGGCCTAGAGGTCTTGGGACCGTGTGTCCCTCGTGCCCTCTGCAGCTGCCTCATGTCCTGTGGTAGCCTCCTTCCTGCCTCTGCGTGACCCCACACACCAGCTGTGGCTTCTCCCTTCTGCCTAGACCCTCACTTGGGGAAATCCTCTCTCACTTGGAAAAATTACTGAGGCTCAGCCAGCTCAGACCTCTCTTACTTCTGACAGTCTTCTGAGCGTGCCTGATCCTCTTTCCACCCCACCATGCCAGGACTCGATAGCCCCTGGCTCCCTCTACACTGTACTCTTTGAGGGTAGGGCGTGGATTAGCACTTTGAATCTTCAAGAGATGCTGACTGTGTGGGTGTGCATTCAACTTGTCTGGGACTGGCTTCCTGAAAGAGCCATTTCCAAGCCTTCTGGGCTGGCCTGATAACATCCCCCTGCCCTGTTAGAGTCATTTCCTGCCCTGCTGGGCCCTGGGGACAGGCCAGACCAACTCCAACATGGCTTTCAAGTTACCTTCTCTCTTATTAAACAAGACTTTTTGAGGGGAAGTGTGTGGGTGCGCACGGCTGTGCACGCGCGTGTGTGTGCACGAGTTAAACCAGTATGCTTGTCTGTTCTGCCAGCGCAGAGCAAGTATTGTCTTCTGTTCCCACATTTTACTCTCTCATCCTGTCCTTCCAGCCTCTGCACTCTGTGTGAACGTGGGGAGGAGGCTTTGGCATGAAGCCTGGTCTCCGAACTACCAAGATTTTCCCAGAATATCATTTCTGCCAATTTCTTTGAGCTCCTTAATCTTTGACTTATGGCATCTTTGCCTTTCAGTCAAGATCCAAATAGCAGGTCCTCGGAACTGGGTCATAATTCGAGCAAAGATACTAGAGGGGGAACAACAGAGGGCCGGAGGTAGAAACAGGAAGGCTTGGTCTCCGGCAACAGTCATGTCCCAGCCATGTGCCAGGCACCCTGGGGAAGAGCTGAGTGTCCAGAGGCTAAGGTACTTGGTTAGGTCCTCTCCGTGAAAGGAAGATCCATGGATTGATCTACTCGTTTCAGAGATATTTAGAGAGCACCTGCTATGTGCTGAGTCCTGGAGATGGGGCGTGAATGTGAGAGGGACAAGGTGGAGGTCAGAGCCAAGGGGGTAAGGTACAAGGATTTTCGCTTACACTTTGCATGACAGAGGAGCCACTGGAGGGTTATGAGAAGCAGGGTGACATGACCTTGTCTTCTCCATCCTGCTGCTCAGCAACAGCCCTACCCTGATGACACCCAGTTCTCTGCCTGCTCCTGTGTGCTACTGAGAAGACAAATATCGTGGGAGGAAGCCCTCAGCCTCAACTGGTCGTTTGCGATTGATGACCAGTGACCTCAGAGGCGCTGCCACGCTTCGGGCAAGTTCGTATCCCTGCTTTCACGTACTTTTTCCCCTTCTTAGGCCTTTTCTCAGAATGCCATCCTGTCTCTCCTAGCTCCTGCCCTGGTATGAACTTTACTGAGGACACAGAAGCTGTTAGGAAAGCCCCTTGTTTCCCACCACCAAGTGTGCCTGCTCTCCCTCCTGTCACTGTGCGGAGGCTCCAGCCCCTTCACCTGTGCTCAGAATCCCTCTGTTCGTGCCTCCTCAGGACTTCAGGCTGCTGTTATTTCTCCTGTCTTCCAGATCAATTCCCTGTCTCTTTCCCAGGTCATTCCCTCCAGGATTCACAGACACCATAGACTCTCCTATAAAAACCTTCCCTAAGCCCACATCCCTGTGACTTACTGCCTGCCTCTCTGCTCTGTCTCAGCAAAGCCTCTTCAAAGAACCATTGTCTCCTCGGCCTGCTCCTTTGAGCTGGTACCCTCCCACACACCCCCCGAGACTTCCCATGTCAAGGTCGCCCTGTTCTGTTGCCAAATCCAGCGGTTCTGTTTGTGTTCTTATCTTCCTCCATATTCCAGCTGCCTTTAACCCATTTGGCCACTCTGTCTTTCTGGAAACTTCTAATCTGTTTCCTTAACAAACACAGTCTTGGTTTCTTTAACTGGGTCCTTCTACTCACTCTCTTCCAGCTTTGATGCCAACCTCCATCCACCAACTTGACTTGTCCACTTGGGTATCAAATGTTATTTAAGTTAGAACAGAACTCTTGATTTTGTTTCTGTTCGCCTCACTAAATGGCAAGACCCAGTCCTGTGTGCCGCCTCAAAGCTAAAAGAATTTCTCTTTAATCCCTCTCCATTCCTCATCCCTCCTGCATTTGTTTCCCATCACTGCTGTAACTAATAATGATTACACGTTTATTGGCTTAAAATAATGCAGATGTGTTCTCTGGTAGTTCTGGAGGTCAGACATTGGAAATGGGGCTCATTGGGCTAAACTCAAGTGTCCACAGGTCTGTCTTCCTTCTGGAGGCTCTCGGGGAGAATCCCTGCCCTTGTCTTTCCTGGCCTCCACGGCTGCCCACGTTCCTTGGCTCTCGGCCCCTCCATCTGTGAAGCCCACAGTTTAGTTTCCTCTGTGACTATACATGCTTCTGCCACCACATGTCCTCCGACTCTGACCCACCTACTTCCCCCTTCCAAGGACCCCGGCATGCCCACCCACATAGGTTCATCCTGTCTCAAGGTCTGTAACTTAATCACACCCCCAAAGTCCCTTTTGCCTTGTAACGTGACAGGTTTATGCCACTCACAGGTTCCAGCAACTCCGACACAGTCATCTCAGGGGCGTGGGGGTAGTCTGTCTGCCACACCTCCAGTCCAACCCGTTAGTAAGTCTTATTTATCTTACCTACAAATTGTGTCCTCCCTCTGCCTGTCTCTCCCTTTCTGCACTCTTTCTTTCTCACCTCTGCCCCCTTGTCCCAGTGTCCATCACCCCCCGGCGGACTCCTGCAGTGACCTTCCGACCATCCCTGCCATTGCCTCGTCTGCTCCAGCCCTGAGTTCATTCTCCACACGGTGGACAGAGGGGTCTTTGCACGCCTCAACCGGATCCTTCACCCCTGCTTGCACACTCCCAGCCGCCTCCAGAGGCTTCCAGGTGCGCTTCGGAGGAAAGCCACCCTGCTGACCACAGTCTGCGAGCATGTTCATGGCTGCCCTTAACTGCCCTCTGACTACCCTGATCCGTCCCCGCTGCCCCAGCCACACAGCCCTCTTGCTGTTCCTCGAATGTGCCAGCTGTGTTCCCACCCCAGGGTGCTCTTCCATCAGACCTTTGCATGGCTGACTCTGTCTCGTCATGCAGGTCTCAAACTCAGACTCCTGGGAGACTCTGGCTCTGATCTGACCCCCCAGTCTCAAGTAGCCACCTGGTCACTCCCTGCCATGTCCCCGTTTTAACTCTCCACTGATCTCTTACCATTAGCTGGCTTTTTCCTGGTTTGTCTCCCCTTCTGGAATATATCTGGAATATAAGGGCAGAGATCCCTCTTTCTCCTTCAGTGCTGTCCGTGCTAGATGCGGGCTGGTGTGTGAATGTGAGGAGCGTGGGGAGCTCGGGCTGAGGGAGCAGGAGAGCTTCTCCAAGATGACCCTGAAATGCATCTCATGCGATGCCTGGATTTTGGCAGGAGAAGGGAGGGAGGTACAACGTGTCCAGGCACCCTCAGGAGAGACAGATTGCTATGGCCTCAGAAGGATGCGGGGGGCCTGGAGAGTGTGCACATGGAAGGCTGGTGGCCCAGGGAGGGCGGGTGACAGGCTCTCAGTCATAAGCACAGACTCAGACCTCCTCCCCCGCCTCTGAGATGATGGGCCAAGTTTGTCAACCCCCGTGGGCAACCAGACAAGGCATTCCAGAGTCAGAGCTCACTCCAGCACAAGCCATCTTTTCCTTTTAAATTTTAAATTAACTACTTAATGTTTTGTGCAGGTAAGGAATGCACACGGTACTAAAAATCAAATAATACAAGAGGGAAAAGTAACTTACTTCCTACATCTTCTCTGTGTCCTCCTAAACCTTTCTACGGACATAGCCATTCTTAGGACTTTCCTGGGTGGTCCTTTCAGTAATTTTCAGCATATCTGGAGGTTTATTAGAAAGCGTGTTGTTGGTTTTTTGTTTTTTTTTTAGACCCAATGGTTACATACCATACACCCTCTTTTGTATCTCTCTGACATTGTTACCGATTGCTGTGTAATAAACCATCCCAACTTCAGTGTCTTAAAACAGCCACCTTTTATTATTTGTCATGATTCTGGGCTTGCCGGGGCCCGCTCATGCGTCTGCAGCCAGCTGCGGGTCGGCTCCGTGACCTGGCTGCCCTCCGCTGGCTTGCTCACGTGGCAGGCCTGGCTGAGACGACTCTGCTGTGTCCCCCATGGCCTTTCTTAGATCCAGGCCAGCCTGGCCACGGGCTTAAGGTGGCCACAGAGAAGCAAGCAGGAAGCAGAGGGAGAAGTCCGTTTCCCAGCTTCTGTGTGTGTCAGATGCACTACTGTCCGATCAGTCAGAGCAAGTCGCGTGGCGGAGCCCAGGGTCAGGGTGAGTGGCCATAGAGCATGTGGATTCAGGGAGGTGTGAAGGCCTGGAGTGGTATGCATAATCCGGCTACCACGGGGCTGCAGGTAGACCCCTTTCCTTCATGTAATGGACACAGCCAGTCCTGTCATGTGGGGTGAGGCGTAATTCATTTCACAGGTCCCCAGGGAGGACGGTATGGGTGTGTTCTGTCCTTTGCTCTCTGCAGTAGGGTGGTACATAGCAGACATCCCCGGGGGTAACCATCAGTGCCGGAGAGCACTTGTGTGTAGGGAGACGTTACTGAAACTGGGCTTTCTGGGTCACGTGGTCTAGGTACGTAAATCACGTTATAGATGTTGCTCAGTTGCCCTCTGTGGACACTCATACCGACGATGCTCCTACCAGCACTGTCCAACAGTGTCTGTGTTTCTGTCACTCCTTTGTGGGAAGGGGGATGACAGGCACTGTGAGTGCTGAGGGACCTGTGACTTACAAGAAGTGGGTAAGTGAGGGGATGACAGTCACGGAGGTCCTGCTGAGACCAAGAGATGGAGAAGCTGGCTGTCCCTGCTGGGTGACAGAGGAGACACCGAAGAACCGGCCCCTGCTTGAATGGGGCTTTGTTTTTCCTCTTGGATCACGGCCATGGCAGGGATGGTTTGAATAGACCTAAATGCTTCTCGATTGACAAATCCCAGTTGTTGAGATTTGGGTCTTTGGTTTCGTTTTGTTTTGTTTTAGTATTGATATCAAGTACTCCCTGGAATAGAGTAGAAACCCTAAGCTTTTTCTTCCCCGTTTGATCAAATCTCTCAGTGTTAGTGGTTTATCCCATGAGGAAGAAGCCTGGGAGGAAGGGGCATTCACCTCAAGTGGCAAAGACCACAGCTCCTGGCCCTTCCTCAGGGGTATCAGGGAGGCCGCAGCCGCCTGGGCATGGAGCTGGGCCAGTTTGGGGCCTGGGGGACTGTCTGGAGACGAAGCATGGCACCAGAGTGCCCTGCCTGGGCTGATTCCCTGTATTCTTCTCAGTGACGGTCCTCAGGAGTGGTCTCTGTTCGCCTTCAGGCTTTACTCTATGTAAGTTTCTGGAGAGCTGGTTTCTGCAGCCTTACATAAACCCTGAAAAAATGCCCGAGGGAAAGGTGGAACAAGCCCTGGGCACCCCTGAGTCCCAGCAGGTGGAGCAGGAAAGGGACATAGGAACGGCCTGCTCAGCCCCGCAGCAATAGGATGAAGTGCCTTGGCTGGAGTCACACGGCTGGTTAGGAGGGAAGCTGGGCCCCTTTTCTGGAAGCTGGCGTCCACATGCCAGGGTGACAGGCAGAGAGACGGCCTGGTTTCAAAATCCCAGCTCCGGGATGGGCTGGCTCTGCGACCTTTGGCGGATTGCTTCCCCTCGTGTGCCTGGTTCCCCATCTGTGAGATAGAGGGGCTAACAGGTCCTAGCGAGATTGGGAGGACTAACAGGATTGTGCAGATGGCTTAGGCCACTGCACAGCATTTAGTAAGAGCCTAGCATGGCTTGTCTAGTAATAAATGTTGCAAACATTCTTATCTTCCTACTGGACTGCAGGCCTCCTGAGCACAGGGGTTGTGTCTCACAGTGCTTTCTGACCTCATTAGATCCAACATATCCGTTCTGGGAAATACCAAGTCCAAAATGAATGGCAGGAACAGGAACAGGAACTCACATCTATTCAGCACCTGCTTTGTACTCTATGCATTACATATATTATGTCTTACCCTCACAGTAGCCAGGTGAGGAAACGAAGGCTCCAAGAGGTTAACTAACTTGCCCAGTGCCACACAGCTAGCAAGCAGCGGAGCTGGTATTAAGCCTGGGGCTGCTTGAGGCCAGAGCTCTGTCCCTGTGTTATAATCCTGGGCTTTTGCATTCTGGAAAGTACATGCCCGGCCCCACTTTGCAGTCCTGCCTCACCCTATGCAGTGTGGAATGCCTGGATGTGCCTTGCTCTGTGCCTGGTGAGTGTGAGCAGGCAAATGAGTTGCGGGGAGAGATACTCAGTAAGTCTTTCATGAGACAGAATCCTAATGTAAGGGCTCCCTGTTCCTGTGGGGCAGCCAGAAACTCTCAAGGCAAATCCCAGAGCTCACCTTGTTTGCTACCCGCTTCTCAGGGATCACTTTTCTCTGTGGCCCCATGTCCAGTGTCATGAGAATTGTTTTTTCACATATTCTGTCTTGCGTTTGTGGTTATTTTATCCAGGAGGGTAAATTTGTTCCATCTTGGCTGAAAGCAAAAGTTCTATTTTTATCCTCTTTTATTTCGTACTTAATTCTTTAATCCTGCTGGAATTAATTTTCTTGTATGCCCGAGGTGCCTTTTTTTCCCTTGTACGTCACTGTCCTAGCGTGTAAGCGCACACACTATGGGCAGTAACAGCTGGCTAGGTGACCTCTGTTTCTTTCGTCACTTGTGGAGTCTGAATTCCTCAACAAGAGCAGTGGAGCGTTGGTCAGGCTGCTGAGCCCTTGCCTCGTGAGGACGGAACCTTGCAGTCTCTGTATGATTTCTCCGGCCTGAGTTCATGGATGTTTTTCTGATCTTTACCCTCCTGGTTGAGAGAGTGAGTGGTAGGGAAGTCACCTTTTTTAAGGAGAGCAAAGAAAACGTTGTTTGCTTGGAAGATTCATTGGAGCCTGAAAATGTTTAAAATTGCACAAATGGTTTTGCAGCCAGCATGCTACTGTCCAGTTGGACTGTAAGCTCCTCGCTCGGAGTGCACTGCTCCTTCCAGACCTGGGGAGCTGATCCTTGCCTGCCTGGCAGGAAACTCCCAGCTATGACCACCTCCCTCTCTCTGCCCTTCATGGTTCAGCTCTAACAAATGACTTGGAGTTCCCCAAACATCTAGGCCATGTCGTGCCTTTGCATATTCTGTTTTTGCTGCTTGAAAGACCTTTCCCCACCTTTTCCATCTGTGACGTTCTTGGTGAAGGTTTTGTCTCCTCCTCCACCACCCAGGACTACCCACCTCCAGCAGAGCCACAGCATGTGGAGTGGTGCTGAGGGACTGGAACTCCCATGAGGCGAGGGGCTGTGTCTCTGCATTCGTGCAAAGACTCTTCCTCTCAGCTGAGCCTTTCCCAGCAACCCCCCCCCCCCCCCCCCCCCGTTCTGATAGAGCTGGGCTCTCTGCACATCTTAGCAGCAAGACTCTGGTATCAGGAGATCAAGAGACAAAAAGTCTATAAATCCTACAAAGCCTTAAGGTGGCAGTTTTTTTTTTTTTTTTTAAAGTTTTTTTTTTTAAGATTTTATTCATTTATTTGACAGAGAGAGATCACAAGTAGACAGAGAGGCAGGCAGAGAGAGAGAGAGGGAAGCAGGCTCGCTGCCGAGCAGAGAGCCCGATGTGGGACTCGATCCCAGGACCCTGAGACCACATGCTTCTCTTTGTATGTAGTCCTTTGTTTAAATATTTCTGCAAGCCAGTGAAACAGGAGAGGTGACATCAGGGGTGTTCTACCAAAGCCTCAGTTGGTTTCTGTGGGATTCCTTCCAGACATGAGGGACCCTGGGAATGAGTATTGACTGGTAAGGTATTCTCAGGTAGCAGTTCTCAACTTAAAGCCTGTTTGGTAGTGGGGAGCTCTAGCTAGGATAACAGTTTGGCCGCTGTAACTAAGGTCAGAGGAACAGTGACTAAAGCAAGAGTAAGGTAGAAGTTAATGTTTCTCTCTAGTGTGATAATTGATCATAAGCAGTCCAGGGCTGAGTGGCAGCTCTGCAGTGTTGGAGACCAAGGCTCCTAATGTTGTGATGCTCTGGGATCCTCAGTAGATGGCTTCCATCTTGAGGACCAGAATGGATGCACCATTTTCCACCAGCCACAGACTCATTCCAGCTAATGGGGTAGGGTGAAGAGGAACTGGAGGGTAAGCGCATTCCCTGGGAGGGCCCAGCAGAGAAGCTGCATGCAGAACTTCTGCTCACATCACACTGGCCATAACGTAGTCATGTGACAGCCTACACCTTCCAGGGAGCCTGGGAAGTAGTCTTTACCTTGGCAGCTCTGCGCACTGATAAAACTCAGGGACTCTAATAATAAAGGAAGAAGAGAATGAATATTTGGGGGACAACTGACAGATTGTGCCACAGGCAGGACCAGGCCTAACACAGGAGGTTATGGGTCAAGTGCCCTGGCCTTTCATTGAGTTAATTCACCATTTATTGAGCACTGACTCTGCCAGACATTGTGCTGTGCTCTGAGACCAAAGAGTAACACACAGACTCTTCCTTCAGGCCTCTCATTACAGTCTTGAAGCGGCAGACGGATATGTAAACACCCAGGTTGGGGTGCTCGAGGTTCCTGGGGCAGCTGGGTCTGGCTTGGGATAGGGCATGTGTGTGTGTGTGGGGGGGGGTTGATGAACAGTGCTAGAAGATTAATAGGTCTTTATCAAGTAATGGCATTTGGTGTTCTCAGCTTTCTGTGTTGTCCCAAAGATATGGAGGAAGTTCATGGGGCCTCTGTGTGGAGAACTGCCTGTGGAAACTGCCAGGACCTGTTTTACGTGGGGATGGGGCTGAGCGGGCAGAAGGGAACCGATAGTCCCATGTTCTGCTCTCCACTTGAGTCTCCATTCCTGTCTTCTCCCGCACCCACACCCTCTTCTCTGGCCACTTGGTCCAGTATGCTTTTGCCTTCCTACTTTTCTTATGCCCTGCTGTTCCCTCAGCCTGGTTTGCCCTTCCTTGTCCTGTTTGCCAGTCCAGACCCTACTCATCCTGGGAGGTCTAGTTGAGAGGTGTGGCAGGACAGGCCACAGCATTTCCCTCGCTGAGAACTCATTAGCTCTCATCCAGTCTTGCTATGGTCGTGGTATTGTTCCCGTTTCATAAATGGAGGCTGATGCTTCAAGAGGGTAAGCGATGTGCCCCTGGTCCCACAGCTAGAAAGAGGTGGCAGGCAGCAGAGAGCCTGATCTGCTGTCCTCTCTGCTTGTTGGCCTGGGGATTCTGGTTGGAACAGCCATTTCCAGCTGCAAGGTCAGAGGAGTCTGCCACAGGGAGGTCATTGGAGTGGGGGGAGTAATGGGGGGATAAAGCAGAGAGAGGAATCTTCAGCTTGGATGTACAGAGGGGCTTTCTTAGAATTGTCCCCCAAAACACTGAGGCTAAATCCTAGGGGCACAGACACAGTGTGACAAACTGAGATTTATATCTACGACTCTGAATCTCATGTTATTTTATTTTTTGGAAATTCAAAATATACAGAAAAGAAAACAAATGTATACTAATAGTCTCACCACTCAGAAATAACCACCATTAATGTCCCAAGGTATATACTTCGAGTTTTTAAAGAAGAGTCACAGTTTTTCCTAAAGGTAATTTAAAATGATTTTGCTCAATAAAAATAATTCAAACTGCAAAGAAGAGAGTGAAAAAATTATCCCAGCTCCTACCATTCAGAAGTTTTTATTACGTATTCTTAAGTGATACTCATTCTAGACATCTTTTTAGGGAAACAGACAGAATAAAGATAAACAGGCATACTTTTATAAATGGTGATCACATTCCCGTCCAATATCATAGCCATTAGCCACGGGTAGCTGTTGACCACTTGAAATGTGGCTGGTTCGAATTGAAATGTGTCTTAAGTGCAAAGTACATTAAGTCAGCTCTGAGCCCAACATAGGGCTCGAACTAATGAGTCACATGCTCTGAGCCAGACAGGTGCCCCTAGATTTGGAAAACTTAATACAAAAAGGAATATAAAACATGTTGATAATTTAAAAATATGGATTGCTTGTTCAACTAGCAACATTTTGCATATATTGAGTTAAATAAAAGATATTATCAAAGTTAATTTCACTTTTTCCTTTTTTAACATAGCTGCTGCAAATTTTAAAATAACGTGTGGCTTGCATCCATATCTGTTGGGCAGCAGCTGTTTTAAAAATGAAGTATCAGTAAGTACTAATGGGAAGAAGGAAATAAAAAGTGAATCTAAGGGAATTGTTGAGCTCTAGATAAATGTGTCACCGTGTGGCATGGTTTTCTGCAAGAGTGCAGTGAAGTTGACCGGAGTCATGTTTTTCTCTTTAAGCATGTATTACCATGTTTTAAAGCACTTCCCAATTTTGATACATTGTCATTTTTGCATTGTGTTGGTTTATAGCAAGCAGTCCTGTTCTGTTCCGAAGCTGATTCTTGTAGGCATTTAGTGTTCTGTATGTAAATGCTCTGATCTTCACGGTCAGGCCTGTGTCGACACATCCTTCATCCCTGAGCCGTGGATTTCTTTCTTAGCTGCGTTTCATTCTAAGGAAGGGCTCCTGCTTCTGGGAGGAGGCTGCTTATGGATGGCTCTCGCACCTGAATGGTGTTGGGGCCCGCTTCAGGCCCCTTGGCTTATGCTGTGTGTCCCTGTGCCCTCTGCAGACATCGCTTCATTGTCTTCTGCTGTAGGAGGCTGCTGTGGGTCCGGCCTGAGGGAATTCTTGAGTTCGGTAGCTTAACTCAGCCCTGGTTTGCTGTGGCTTGGCTGATCCCAGGACCCTGGGTCTCATCTCTAAGAGACTATTTTGGGCTTCCCAGTACACAGACAGAGACACTGCTGAGAATTTTAGATTTGGCAGATTTGGGTCACTGGCCAGAGGACTGGGAAGGTTCTCCTTATAGCTCACAGCCTTCAGTGCATCTACCACTCAGAATCTCAGTGGGTGCTCCATGACTCTTTCTGGAGTTAATTTTAGATTACCTAAATAATAGGCAAATCTGTTCTCCTTTCTGAGACTGCGATGTTAAAGATAAAACCAAAGTCCATTTTGGGCCCAAACTCCAGCTGGGGCCCCCCGCAACTTTGCAGCCCAGTGGTTGCACTACGTAGCTACACTACGTAGCTGCCTTTTACACTGTGCTTATATTTTAATACAATTAGGTCCTATCCCAAATAGGTCAAGCTCGGGCTGGTGTATGAATTGTTCTGGGTTTATTCAGAATGTCTAGATGTGCGGATTCCCAAGAGCTACTTCTGGAGTGAGCTCTTCATTCTAATTAACAAGCCGACACAGACAGTAACGAAATTGCAACTCTAAGTAGAGTACTCTTAAGGGTAAAACCTTAATGGAGAGATTCCTAGTTGTCAGTGTCTGTATAGCTTTGAGTTTTAGGCAGAAACAGACTGTGTGCATTCAGGTCATTTTGACACAAACTTGTTTTAAGAATCTGACTGTACAAGACATTGCTCCAGCTCACATCCTTTTGTGAGGCCACAGAACACAAAAGAGCTAGGAGAGTTCACTGTGTCAGTGTTCGAGAAAATACATAGTATTGTTTTATACAGATCCTGCTGAAAAATAACATCAGACAGCTGTGTTTCCCTACTGAACTTGCACTCTTGCTATATTAATATATCTCTAGTCTTTCTAGATCCAGTAACTGTGTGACAAAGGAATAAGCTATCCCCTGTCTGTGTACAAATTCTGGAACATTCTTATTTATAAACAGAATTCACTGTAAGCTGGTGCCCACTTGGACTCCCTCTAAGGCTATGAAGTTCCAGAAGGGCCTTGCCGAGGGCACATAACAAGGGCGTGGTAGTCCTGAAGTCCTTGGGGACACGCAGACCATTCCCGGCTTCCATTTAGCTTCTCACTTGGTTCTTTGTAGATGACATGGCAGAGCTCCTCCTTGGGGAGTCGAAGCTGGAGCAGTCCCTGAAGGAGCACCCCCTGCGGCAGGGGGCCAGTCCCCGAGGCCCCAGGCCCCAGCTGACCGAGGTCCGCAAGCACCTGACCGCCGCCCTGGACCGTGGGAACCTAAAGGTACTGTGGGTGTCTGAGCTGAGGGGGGCAGTGGGGGTGCTATGAGCCTCCCTGGGGCAGTGAGCTGTCGGGAAGAATGGCCCGTGATGGACCAGGCAGTGTTGGGAGCGCACGAGCATGCTGCCACCGCGAGGCTCCTCAGAAGCAGGCCCGCTCGCCCTGCGTGTGTCGACCACCTTCTGGGGGCTTCCAGCTCACTAGGGTCTCTCTGCTGCGTCTTTAGAGACTCCTTATTCTGAAAAATCTTCTTCAGGTGCTTGGAAGGGAGCTGTTGTATAAGGCGCAGAGCTCAACCTGACGCCCCGGCCCCTCTAGAAAGGAGAGAAGTTAGTCAGGAGGGCCGTTTACCTCTCGATTCCTACCTCAAATGTGCAGCTCCCGAGCATCCCCAGGCCACTGTAGCCCGGAACGGTTTGGGCTCCTCCTGGCCTGGTACTTCGGTGTGGGAGGCAGCCAGGTTGGGCCTGTCCTCCTGCCTGAGCCATGGCCCTAACCTCACGGCCCAGGAGACCTTAAGCGCTACCCTCCTGCTCCTCCCCTGCCCTGTCTTCCCATCTCTAGACTCAGCTGTCCCTCTCACCACATATTCCTTTCTTGCTTCCTTTGAATCTCCTTTCCTCTCCATTTCTCTCCCTCTGCCCCTGCTGCCCCCCTCACCCAGTAGCTCACTTCCTGGGCTCTGGACTCTTCCCTGCCCTGAAGGCTGAGGCCTGTTCTTCCTGCCCTTCTGAGGTCACGCTGGTGTCACCCCTGCGCCTGCCTGCACGCAGCCCCAGGGCCATCAGTGTCCTCAGCTGCGCGCCTGCTGTTGTGCAACCCTCACCGTTATCTCCTCTCCAGAAGTTTCTTATCCTTCCAGACTGAAACTCTGTGCAGGAGCCTCCCTGCCCCCCGGCAACCCCCGTTTACTTTCTGTCTCTGTGATTCTGACTGCTCCAGGTCCCTCAGATAAGGGGAATTGTAGAGCATTTGTTTCTTTATGACTGGTTTAGTTCATTAATGTAACATCCTCAAGGTTCATTCCTGTTGTAAGTGTGTGTCCCCGTTCCCTTCCTGTTTAAGACTGAGTAATGCTCCACCGTAGTAATGCTCCAAAAATGGATTTTGTTTATCCCTCAGTGGGCCCTGAGGTTGCTTCTGCCTTTTGGGACTTTGATAAAGCTGCTATAATACAAACTTTATTGATTTATTTATTTTAGAGGGTGGGGAGAGAGAGAAGAAGGGGAGAGGGAGAATTTTAAGCAGCCTCCATGCCCAGTGCAGAGCCTGATGTGGGGCTTGAACTCCCAACTCTGAGATCATGACCTGAGCCGAAATCTAGAGTTGGCCACCCAACCCACTGAGCCACCAACGTGCCCCGAATAATGCTGCTGTGCATGTGGGTTCACAATATCTCTTCCAGATCTTGCTTTCAGTTCTTTTTGGGCACATACCCAAAAGTGGAATTGCTGAATCATGTGGTAATTCTGTGTTTAATTTTTTAAGGAGCCTCCATACTATTTTCCATAGCAGCTGCGCCATTTTACATTCTCACCAACACGAGTTCTACTTTCACCACATGCTTGCCAGCATTTTTTATTTTCTGTTCTTTGGTATTGTTTGGGTTTTGGATAGTAGCCATCCCATTAGTTTTGGGGTGAGAGCTCACTGTGGTTTTGCTTTGCATTTCCCTGATGATCAGGGATGTTGAACATCTTTTTGTGGGCTTATTGGCCATTTGTATGTTTTCTTGGGAGAAAAATCTTATTCAGGTGCTTTGTTCTTTGTTATTTGGGTTGGGCTTTTTTTTGTTGTTGTTGTTGTTGTTGTTGTTCGGTTTTATCTCTTTGCTTTTAACCTTGATGATTTCTCTTTCCTTTTTCTTTGCTTCCCATCTCAGAACCTCACACGGCTCCTCTCTTTATTCTCATGTTTGTGTACATTCCCTGCCCCCCTGCCCCCCCCCCCCCCCCCCCCCGCCCAGCCACATTTCCTTAGCTTACTTTTTCTATCTGTTTTGGAAGCTCATGCCTATTCCCAAATTGCTGTGTGACCCCAAGGAGATGTCCTTCCTCCTTGTCATTTGGTCACCTCCTTGGCCCTGGAGCATTTGGGGGCCTGGGCAACGTTTGTATTAGTGAGTGTTAGTGTTTGTGAGTTATGTGGCTGCAGGCTCTGGAAATGCAGGCATAAAGCCTCCTTTCTGAAAGGGCTTTGTGTATGTCTGTCTCCACTGGACACATTTCCAGGCCCCTCAGGCTGGCTTCAGAGCATCAATTAATTTTTTTATTTTATTTTTTAAAAGATTTTATTTATTTATTTTAGAGATATTGTGAGTGGGGGTAGAGGGAGGAGTAGAAGGAGAGGGAAAGGGACAAGCAGACTCCATGCTGAGCACAGAGCTTGATGCAGGGCTCGATCTCAAGACCCCAAGATCATGACCTGAGCTGAAATCAAGAGTCGGACGCTTAACTGACTGAGCCACTCAGGCACCCGACACATCACTTCAACATAGGAAGACCAGTTTACTAAGCGCTTGGTAAATTTAAGTAAATTGGGCCTTTAGAACACATGGTCTCCCTTTCGCTGTTTCTTTCAAAGGGCCATGCCATACTTCTCTTCAGAGTCAGTTTGTGATACTGGTTGGTCCTCATCAGTGAAAAAGGGTAGAGGGACAGTGGACACGTGGCCTTTGCTTGCTAGACTCAAGCATCCATTCAAGAGGCCAGAGGGTGTGGCTGTGTGCTAGGGGAGAAAGGTTGAGGGCCATGCTCTAGGCCTGACATCTGGCTAATTTTCTTTCCCCCTTCCAGATCCCTTACTTCATTATGAAAATTAACCTTCTGGTTTACCAGGTGCTGGTGGTTTTTGCTCTCCAGTGTAGTAGTAAGAACATGGAATTTCGGGGCGCCTGGGTGGCTCAGTGGATTAAGCCGCTGCCTTCGGCTCAGGTCATGATCCCAGGGTCCTGGGATCGAGCCCCACGTCGGGCTCTCTGCTCAGCAGGGAGCCTGCTTCCCTTCCTCTCTCTGCCTGCCTCTCCACCTACTTGTGATCTCTGTCTGTCAAATAAAAAAAAAAAAAAAAAAAAAGAACATGGAATTTCAAGTTAGAATTCCCAAGTTCGTGTTCCAGTTCTAGATTTGTAAGCTGTGTGATTCAGTGAAGTTACTTACCCTCTCTGAGCTTCACATTTCTCATCTGTAAGCATAGGTAGCTCAGGGTTGTCTTAAGGCTCGGATGTGGAAGCTCTTACAACTTCGCAGCACCAGAGACATGTCGCCTACTGCAATTTTATTGGTTCTACCTAGAGTTTTTTCTCCTGTGGTGGCCATTTTTTAGCTTCCTCTACCCTATAGGGAATGTTCAAAAGTAGCCCAGCTTTTGCATGGGTGTATCGTCGCAATAGCTGGCTAATGTGAAACTTGTTCTCTGTTTGACCTGAATCAGTGCATCTCCTGGTGGAGCGCTTGCCCAAGTCCAGTGCAGACAAGGTGCCCACAAAATACACATGGACTGAGGCAGGAAGGACCAGAGCAAGATAGCATGTGGTGGGGCAGAAGGAGCCCAGCCTGGGAGTCAGGAGACCTGCTTCCGAGTCAAGTCAAGAAAACCGTGTCTCTCATGGGCACAGCAGCACGAGCACTGTGCTGGGGCCAGTCTATGCCCTCTGCAGCAAGTGGCCTCCATGTGGGGTCACCAATGACACTTGCCCGTCAAGGCTCTCCCAGTGTGTCCACACTGTGCCTTTGCACTTGGAATTTTGTTCAGACTCTTGCATCTTTTCCATGCAGCCTTGTAGTTTACTCTTCTTAAAACAAAAACAAAAATAAAAATTTAAAAATTGTTTTTAAGTTGCATTAAACATCTTTTTCTTTGGGTAACCAAAAATATCTAATGCAAATAGCTTTGCCATCGTAACCATCTTTAAGTGTACAGTTCAGTGGCATTAAGTACATCCACATCGTTGGGCAGCCATGGCCACTGTCCATCCCCAGATTGTGCCCAGTCAATACTAACTGCTGCTCCCCTCCCCCTTCCTTTTGCTTTTAAGCCAGTGGTCCCAGAGCTGGAAGGCTTTTTTAAGGTAGGAAGGAAGATGCAGCCTTGTCTGCCAGGAAGCCTTTTCTCTGGGTGGAGAACCCCTGTGTTGGGTCTTTTTTCATAACTCTTTTTCTCTTAAGTCTGGTTTGATTTCTCTGTTTGCAAATATAATTCTAATTTCTTGCATTTTAAATCTTTCTCTCTCAGGCCACTCAAAACCCTCTTTTTCTGTTCCTTTCAGGGTGCCTGGCTGGCTTAGTTAGACTATGCCACTCTTAATCTCGGAGTCATGAGTTCAAGCCCCACGTTGGGCGTGGAACCTACTTAAAAAATAATAATAATAAAATTTAATTTAATGTAAAATACCCCTTTTGCTCCCTTCATTCCCTTTGCCCATTTTACCCTCTCTCAATGCTGCCTATTGCCCCTGCCCCCTTTCAAGAAATACCTTATGACTTCACATATATGTGGAATCTAAAAAAAAACCAAAACAAATGAATAAACAGACAAACAAAAAGCAGAAACAGACCCATAAATACAGAGAACAAAGTGATGGTTGCCGGAGGGGAGGGAGTGGGGGGGCTGGGCACAACAGGTGAAGGGGAGCAGGAGATAGAGTTATGGAATGAATGTGTCCCGGGAATAAAAGGGCAGCACAGGAAATATAGTCAGTGGTATCATAACAGCCTTGCAAGATGTAAGGTGGCAGATACAAGGTGACAGATGGTAGCTCCGCTTGGGGCGAGCACAGCATAGCTTATGGAGTTGTCCAGTCACTGTGTCGTACACCTGAAAAATATGTAACATTGTGTTTCAACTACACTCAAAAAGAAAGAAATGCCCGGAAGCGGGCGATCCTGGCGGACAGCCGCTTTGCCATGCTCTAGCTGGCTAGCTGGCATTGCCCACCCCATCACGGTTTCAGGGTACAGAGCAGTGCAGCTTCCTGGCATGCTCCTGTAAGCGGGAAAATCTAGCCTTGCATACCTTGGGTTCCAAGGAAAAGGCCTGCGAGAGGCTGAGAAATCTGTTTCCTAATACAGCAGGCTGGGCTGTCTCCTCTTTTCCTACTGATGAGTGCTGGCCAGGGAGAAGGGCAGAGGATGAGGCTGGGGGGTGTGGACTAGGGAAGCCAACCTCTCCTGCCTGGAGAGGAGTGAGGACCCATCAGAGGACTGCTAGAGCTTGCAGCCGCCCAGGGCAGAGGGGACCAGGGCTCAGTCACGTGAACAAGCAAGAATGGCTCAGTGGGAAAAGTTAGCCCCTGGAAATAAAGCAAGTCCTGGGTTTTGCACCAGTTTAGAAAACCTCTCTCTTTGGGTTATAGTCTTGTGGCACACCCCCAGTGCAGCAGGCAGGACACACCAGGTTATCCTTTTTTGAGACAGGTATTTGTGTGTCTTGTTCTTAAAGCGTCCCTTCCGTTCTTGGCCCACCACAGCCAAGGACACGGGCCTGCGGGGAGCCTCAGTGTTCTCTTTTGTTTCGGTTTATGGCAGCTTTCTTGAAGTAGAGCTCATATGCCATGTAATTCACCCATTTAGAATGTACGGTTCAGTGGTTTTTAGTATAATCACAGACTCGTGCAGTCCTTACCCTATTTTAGAGGATTTTCATCGCCCCCAAAATAAACCCGTACCCATTGGCAGTCACCTGCCATTCCCCCCACCCTCCAGCCCTAGGCACACACACTAATCTACTTTCTGCCTCCATAGCTTTGACTGCTCGGGCCATTTCATGTCCATGGAAGCACACAACATGTTGCCTTTTGTGATCGGCTTTTTCACCTGCCGAGGTGTTTCCGAGGGTCATCCCTGTTGTAAGCGTGGGGCAGTGTTTCCTTCCACACTGTGGTTGAGTTGAGTTATACTCCTCTGTGAGGCTGGACCACATTTTCCTTATCCATTCCCCCATCAGTGGGCATTCGGGTTGTTGCCCCTCCCGGGGCCATAGTGAACAGTTCTGCTGTGAACCTTTGTGTGCGTGATTTCGTGTGGAGAGCCCCAAGGCTCTGTGGCAGCAGGTGGCGGGTCCCCGAGGGAGCATTACTCATAGCATTGTAGGAAAATGTTTTTCTCTCTCCTTTTCCTTCTAGTCAGAGTTCCTACAAGAATCCAATCTGATCATGGCCAAGTTGAATTATGTGGAAGGAGATTATAAGGAGGCTCTCAACATCTATGCCCGGGTGGGCCTCGATGACCTGCCGCTGACAGCCGTCCCTCCCTACAGGCTGCGCATGATTGCGGAAGCCTACGCCACCAAAGGTGAGCCCACGCCTTCCCTCCTGGGTGGCTGTCCCCCGGGGCCACGCTGCGTGGAGCCCACAGGCCGACTCTGTGCCCTGCCTCAGCACCTCCCAGCAAGGCTTTGGGGTTGGGCCCACAGCACATCGCATGGTGTGGGCCTGGCCACACATCGTTCCCTCAGACCCTCAGTTCCTCAGCAAAATTCCAGTAAAGGATTCTGATAATTAATATGCAATGAAAGCAGGATTTTTTTTTTTTTTCCTATAATTAAGATACTGCCCAGAACAGGCCAGGATTCTTGTCGTATGGCCCCTTCGCCACATGGCTGACCAGTGTTATTCATTAATGCTGCCTCTGGGCTAATTGAATTAAAGTGGATTGGTCCCTGTGAATGGCAGTCACTGTAACAGGCAGTGATCTTGTGTTCAGTTGTGTGCCTGGAGGCTCTGGGGCTGGAAGGAAGCCTAAAGGTCAGCCTGGTTGCCCACGAGGAGCTTGCAATCCCACGTGAGAGGATAGTCCCACGGAGAGAAAGATGACAGACACGGGACACACACATTGTTTGACCTTTCCAAGCTGCCACTTCCTCATCTGTGAAATGGGTATAATCATATTCACTTCATAGATTTATTCTAAAGGTTCAGTCAAATAACCTATGTAAAGCACTGACCATGGTACATGGCGCATACTAAATGTCATCATTTAATAATAAAATAATAAAATATCAAATGATATTTTAAAATATCATCCCCAAACAAGACAGCAGATGGTAAAAGTCGGGCATGACTAATAGCTTTTTAGAGGTGAGAGAGGTCACACAGGTTGGCAGGGCCAGGAAGGCTTCCTGGAGGAGGAGGAGGTTTTGAATATGAATTTGAAAGGCCACCTGAAGAAAGGGAGCATCTGAAGCAGCTCCGCTCCCTCCTGCCACCTACTGTCCAAACCATGCATTGTGACTGACTGTGGCTGGCACGGAGGCCAGGGCCCTGGGCACTCGTGTGCTGTGGGCTGTCTGACTGGGTTGTCCTGCGCAATGGTGAACAAAGACCCAGTCTGAGGCACACTTCAGAGCTTTGTGTCAGGGGGGACATATTCAACCAGTTCCCTGGGGAACCTCGAGTACTGCCAGGTTCGTCTAATTAATCTTCTGAACCTCCCTGCGGCCCGGGGAAAGACGCTGTCACTCTTGGCGGAACGCACTGGCACTTTGGCGGGCACAGTCCCCTGAGGCTATTGGCGGGGTCCTGGGGGCTCTGCAGGCTGTGTTGGGCTGTGTGCCACCTTCCTGCTGCCTGCTTCCTCACCTCTCGTGACTTGGGCTTGCGGGAGTTTGTGTGTGATTTGGGGCCAGAAACCATATCCTGCAAGGAGGGCAAAGCTTCACGGGCAGTCACCAGGCACCCGGGGCCTGGTGGGCTGTTGCCGGGAGTGTTTTGCTAGTTGCAGAGTGGGGAGGCTCTGGGGCCCGCTTCGCAGCAAGAGCTCGGGCCCTCACATTGGCTCTAAGATGGACTGGCCCCAGCAGCCCTTTGTAGGCAGCACAGCCCGCTCAGCCTCGTGGCTGCAAGTGGCCGAGGAGGCCAGGAGACGTGGTTGCTGGGGCTGGGCCCCCGTCATACGTGGCTAGCAGTGGGCCCCCAGCCATGGTGCTGAGGCACTTGGGACACGCTGGCTGGCTCCCGGGAGGCCCAGTCCTGGCTGGCTTCCGTGGGCCCACACAGTGTCACACACATACGGGAGAGGGAAGGGTTGCTTGTGCCAGAGGAAGTGGCTCTCAGCTCAGGGGGGCCCCAGCCCCAAGAGCTGATGCCAGCCAGGGGAGAGGCGGTGTGGAGTGGTGACTCTGAGCACCGGAGCTTAGCTGTCTGCCCCCTCCATTGCCTGCTGCCACCACGTACTGGCCCTGTGCCTCGGTTTCTCTGTCTGTCCAGCTCTCCTTGGATTGTCCTGCGGATTGCACAAGCTCCTACGTATTGAAGGCCTGGCACATAGTGAACATGATCTAAATATTAGCATAAAAGCCGAGTGTTTGATGGGGCACCATAAGAAGTGACTTACAGTAGCCAAAATACTGTCCCTTTAATTTGTGGAGATGCCCAAAGACTGTCCAGCTCTCTGAGGAGTTCAAGAGGCTCTTGGTCCTAACTCTGTGTAGCAGTACTCTTTGGTTCCTCTTTCTTCCTCCTCTTTCTTCTTCAAGGTCCTTTAGAACTTTCCACGAGAGACTGTGGACAAACATTTGGTGAATGCCAGTGTACTCTGTCGTGAGCCACAAGCCTGCCGGTGCCTGAGGGAGGGTTGATGTCATCAACTCAGCATTTCCAGGGCTTTTGAAATAGCTGCTGACATTGCCAAATTGAGACCATCCTGTTAAAAATGTGGCTTTCTGGCTTCTTTAGGAAGAAGGGAAGGGCAAGCCCAGGCTGGAGCTGAGTGCAGCTGCCCAGGATGGGCATCCAGCGCGCACCTCTCCCCTGGCCACCACGGGCTCCCGAGGTCTGACCGGACCAAGGTTTTCAGCCAGAGCTTGGGAGTATCACTCCCACATCCGTGCTTCCAGCCGTGGCTGCGAGCTCTTCCCCTGGCCAGGTAATGGTAGCTTTGGCTTATTGGGAATCCGCAGCCAACATCATTCCTTATCAGTTAGAGCTTCACTGTCTCTGAAATCCTCCAAACCTGTAATTTACAGACAAGGGAGATGAGACTGGGCGAGGTTAGTGGAATGCCCACTAGGTGCCCTCTATTTGTATATCTCAGCCAGTCTTCACCACCACCTTAGGAGGTGGCCTCTATTATTCTTTCCATTTTATAGATGAGAAGACCAAGGCACAGGCAGTTTAGATAAGCTGTCCAGGGTCCTGAAGCCAGGAAGTGGTTGAGACAGGACTCGATGCAGAGCCCACACTCTCCTAGTGAGAGGCAGAAGGGGCCTCTGTCTAAAGCCCGTGTTCTTACCATTATGCTCTGTTGGCATGTGGATCAGAGCATGCTTGGGCCAGGTGAGGTTTCTTCATGTAGAAAACATTCAGATTGCTAGAGGATACTCTCGATTTGCACATAGACCTTGCTTGGCAGCCTCACCTTCGTTGTTCTTCCACCATAATTCCTACTCCTTGCCCAGATTTCTTCCTGTAAATTCTGTACCTCCAGTTCACACGTCCTGTCTCCTCTGACAGCCTCTGGGACTCACCCGTTCAGGGTTGGTCAGATTCACTGCTGTCTTTGCTTAGTAGATCAGTAAGTGACGTGAGAATCGTACTAGCATCAGTTGTCCCGGTATCAGGCGCCCCTACCCGTCTGTGAGATCCTCTAAAGGAGGAGCTGTTTGTTTTGTTTGTTTGCCATCCTCACAGCTCAGCGCAGGACTTGGCACGTAATCAGTGCTCAGTTATGGAATGGAATTTGTACAAATTTCCTTGGTGGCATTTTTACAGAGATGCCCATCATGTCATTCAGGTGATCCGGGCACCTTCACTCCTAGCCTGGCATGGTGAGATGCGTTTTCTTTGTAGGTGACATACCTCAGGCGTATTTTGATGATTCAGAGTCCTTCCCTGCCGATTACGGGCAATACCTCTGTGAGCATGCTGACGTTACACTGTAACAGAGCCCAAAATGGACTTCTTTCTGAAAGGTTGTACATTTCAGTTCATTTCTTATGATCGGGGACTTCCGAAGTGGATCTCAGCTCCCCCCACGATCCCCTCAACTCCTTCCTTCCGTCTTGTAAATCTAAGCAGACAAACAGAGAGTGGGAATCGAAATGGAGAAACTCTTTAGCTTCTGGTAGTGCTGATTTAATCAAGTGAGTAGGCATCTTTGCTCTGGGATACAGATTGAAGTAGCAAATGAAATCTCCAGGACACCAGTGGCCACAGATGTTCTTTTCACAAGTGGGAAGGCTGGGGAATAGTGGACACATGGCCACTGTCAATTTTGTGACTTAGATCTGCTGGACATGGGGTGACTTTCCGCAGATAGGCCAGTGGGAGCTGGAAGTGGCTTGCCTTCCCAGATATGGCCTTTATGAACAGCCTTGATATATATGCTATTGTCTCACAGGGACCAAAAACTCACTGGCTCCAATATGAGGGAGTCCTGGAACCGACCAGCTGGTCACAGCTGGTGGGGCAGCTGTGTTCTTGGAGGTTCTTGTTTCTCCCCATCCACTAGGGTGCCATCCTCATCTGTGTGATTGAAGCTGGAGTGCTGGCTTGCTGCATCTCATGGAAAGGGGGAATAGAGGGAGATGTCTGGGGTGAG
The DNA here is from genome assembly GCF_922984935.1 of Meles meles. Lineage (NCBI taxonomy): Eukaryota > Metazoa > Chordata > Mammalia > Carnivora > Mustelidae > Meles > Meles meles. The sequence continues at coordinate 122,163,038 of NC_060071.1, forward strand.
CAGAAGAAGTGCATGTTGGTTCTGCTGACAGCCCACTGGAGAGAGGTTACTCTAGCACCATACATAGCCACCAGGAGCCTGGGAAAAAGAAGACTGGGGGCTCACGTAAGTCTCTGATTAGGCATGTCCAGTAGAGCTTGGTCTCTCAGCCAGCTGACATCTGTAGAAGGGGGCAGGGAGAAGAAAGTAGCCCGCACTCAGGTGAATGAAGGGGACGTGGAGGACCTGAGGCTCTGGTGCCCAAGAGGAGGGAAATTATGAACCTGGAAACAGTGGCCTGGTATTAAGTTTCCTTTCTAGATCACACGGTAGGAAGCAGAGAAGGACTGATGGCAGAGGGTCAGCGGGGCCTTCCCAATCATCCCTTACATGAACACTTTCTTTTTCCACTGGGGACACTGTGCCTGAAAGGCGAAGGGACTTGCCTGATGACGCCCACCAAGCTGCAGGCAAGGCCAGGAGCGGGTAGGTAACATTCCTGTCAAACTGCGTGACCTCTGTGCCAGGTGGAGAAGGCAGCACGGTGTTGGGGAGCTCCATGGAGCCTTCCATTTTCTCTCTTCCTCCTTTGCTCCCAAGTTTGAAATTGTGCCTTTGATGCCTTGGTTACGAGCCTGGGGTTTCGGAGCCAGACTGCCCAGGTTTGGTCTCTAGCTTTGTCACTTACTAGCTAGAAGATCTTGGGCAAATGACTTTCACCTCCCTGGGGTTCAGGTTTTTCATCTATAAAACAGAGGTAATAGGAGTCTCTACATTATAGCATGATTGTAGGGAGTGAGGGGGTGAAGTTCTTAGCACTGTGCCTGGCGGAGAACAAAGTTTAGCTCCTTTTGTTCCTGGGCGCGACCCCCCAAATGGATAGAGTTCTTTGGGAGCCCCAGGGAACATCCAGTTCCAGGGACGAGGGGAGAGTTGCCTTATATATCTGCCTTGTCTGGCAGAGGGTGTGGTCCCAGGAGTGGACCCAGGAACGGTACGTTGAGAGGGAATTCTTCAGAGGCAGAGCAAGCAGAGACTGAGGTCCGGAGTGCCACTTGGGGAGGAAGCGATGTGGACGGTGTTGGAGGATGGGCAGCACCCAGTGGCCGGGGGCAGATGGAGAGGTTTGCTCGAGGGGTGGCCCAAGACCCACTCCCTCTGTGCTTTGCCAGTCCTGCCAGAGGCAGACCCAGAAGGTCAGAGGTCTTTGGAATTGGGCCCATGTTCACGGTTTTTTCACAAAAGGCCATTCACAGTGGAATGGACGGTTGTGTTCGAGTAGTCGTCCTTTAGGAGGTGAGAGCCATTCAGAGTCCTCAGACAGCTGTCTTCATAAGAAGCATGCTAAACACAGTGCTCCTAAGAGGGGAGACTCTTATGAGTCTCGGTTGGACTGCCCTTCCTGGCCAGAGGCTGCGGGCCGATCCCTAAAGACGTCCCCTTCTCTAGAGTCTGCAGAGCTCATGGACCTCTTGCTCGTCCCAGAAGCGCAGGTGCCATGGCGGATAGTGTTCGGATTACATAATGACCTCCCCTTGGAAAATGTTCCAGCTTCTTTTGCCTGCCTCGTGTAAAGCTAGCCCGGGGCTCTGTATGGACGGTCCGCTGTGTGAAGCTGAGCATCCCGTCTCACAACACGGTGTCAGGAAGGAATGAAGACCCCCGCTTCTGCAGCGGGCAGCGTGAAGGGGCAAAGGAACTCGCAAGGGCTTTTCAGAAGTGCTGCCGTTTCCCCAAAGCTGATGAGCACTAGTGTTTAAACAGAGACCCAGCTCCAAAAGGCTTGGATCCCAGCCTTGCTCTCCCCAGCTTGAAACTGAGTGTCTTCACCCACTCACAGACTTCAGCTTAGCATAAGCAATTAGACCAGGAGACTTAGCACATTCATCGACAGGTGTTTTCGGAAGATGCTCCTGGGGCTTGCTCGCTGTCTCCAGGGGGCCTCCCACCAGAGCAAGCTTCAGATACATCAGCACAAGGGACGCAGTACCTTGATGAGGGGCATCTATCACGCGTCGCCCGTGTGTTTGTTCCCCGTACCTTGCCGGTCCTCGGCATCTGGGTGCCATGGGACAAGGCTTGGAACAAGTTGAGTTGGAAATTCTTCAGATCGTGGGTGGTTATGACTTACGATCTGTCATCCTCCCTAAAGGCTTCCTTGCACGTAGACCATAGAGGAAGCATCTCTCTCTCATCAGGGGTTCCCTCTGTGAAGTAGAAAAGAAAAGAGAATGAAGGCGTGTCTGCTGTATTCCCTTCAGAGGCTGATTCTAACAGTCCTGTATTTCAAGGTGAGGCCAGACCCCCGAGACGTGAGGGATGCATTTCCTACGAGGATGCTTGACTTTCCTTCAAAGCTTGTTTTTTCCATCCTGGGATATTGGTTCCCAGGAGCAGCCCCAGTTTGCCCCAGGAAAGTGGAAGCGTATTTACTAGGGAGTGCTCGGGCTGTCACTGATGTGGCCTCTGTCCGTGGAGAGGTTGGTGTGCTGGTCCCGGGGGAGCCTGGGTGTGGAGGGCTGGCGGCAGGCTGTCAAGCTCTGCCAGTGCTGAAGGCATCTGGGGGTCACACTCACACCCAGGGCCCCCTGCCCTCTCCAGACCAGGGGGCAGGGGAGCTGTCTTCTGAGCCAGTTGGCTTCAGGCACTGACATGGTGACCAGGGCTTAGCTCTCCAGCTGGCGCGCACACAGAGGCAGAAGCTGCTGGGAAGGGTTGGGGAGGGGGTGGCGAGGCGTGGCTGAGAGGGGGTGAGGCCGCTTTTGTGCCTGGTGGGAGGGGGTGTCACTGGAGAGATGCAACCATCGCTGGGGACCCCGGAGTAGGGAGGATGTGGCCCAGGGACATGTGTCCATGTCGTCTGGCCTGCCCAGGCCCAGCCAGCTGCTCAGCAGAGGTGGTACACGAGTGATGTGGTCACAGAGAGGAGGGAGGCTGTGTGGACCCAGTTCCATCCTGCAGGGCTTTCTCGTGGGGGGGCCAGAGCCCCTGTGCTGGGGCTGTGTGGGGACAGGGGTGGGGTCAGTATATGGAGAGTTGAGGTCCCGAGCCCAGCTGAAGACCATTTTGAAGTTCTGCCCAGTTCCGTGGGTTAGGGCCCTTTGCGTTGCTGGTGAAAGAAAACCCCACCTAGTCTGACTTCAGTGGCAGCTGGATTCAGGGCTCAAAGATGGGTTCTTTCTCCCCATTCCTCGGCCTGCTGTAATCCGTGTCAGTTCCCCTTTCAGGCTCCGCATGGCTGGCTGGAGACAGCCCCAGACCCTTGATTCTCTTAACCTGGGCCACATCCTCACTGTGTCTCATTGGCCTTGGTGGATCACATTCGCACCTATGATCTAGCTCCAGTGGCCAGCCTCATGCCCCAGGGCTGGCTTCGGTGTGGCCTGAAGGCTGTGATGCAGGGGCATGGTCCCACCAGGAGAATCAGAGGGAGGGTCCACGACAGAGGTCCACAGCACAGCTTTTCTGAATAGGAGCCCTCTCGTCAAAGCGGCCCAGGGCGCTGTGTGCCCTTCTCTCCTTGGAGGTGGTCCTTGCAGGGGAGAAGGAGAAGGGATGGTTGGGGAGGAACCTGGTGACTGCTTTGTGACAGAGTCACCGTGGACTGGACTGGTGATTCCTTGAGACCAGACCGCAGCAGGTGGGTCCGCGCTGAAGGGATGGGGCCTTTTAGAGAAGAGTAGTCTCCAGGGCTGGAGGGCCCTTGGGGGAAGAAAGGCTTCCCTGTTCTGGTTTGGGGATGGTGCCAGAGCTGGGCAGTGGGAACTGTACCAAGTCCAGCCTTAGGCCTATATCTGAAGTCTTTCCAATAGCAATGGCCATCTCCGGGCCCGGCCACCCCGAGGTTGGGGTTTCAGGGGGTTAGCGTAGATCCCGTCCTGCCCAGAGCTGCGTGTGGTGCTTGTGGATTGCCCTGTGTAACGATGGCGCCTCATTCTGGCAGCTGCCCCGTGCGTAGCAATTAGCGTTCCCTGGGAGGAGCTGAGAGGCTGAACTTCCCAGGTGAGGAGGGACTCACATCAAGGCCTGTGGCCTCGGAATCTCTGCTCTGTCTGCTTTGTTGACCTGCCTTTCAGCTGAGCACAAACGCTCATTTGGAGTGGGGGTGCTGTTGACAAGGGTCTGGTGTCAGATAAGCTGTGAGCCCTTGTTTCCGCTCTGTGATCTTAAGCCATTTGATCTAAGTCTCTAAGTCTCACTTTTCTTATCTGCCAAATGGGGATAATGCTCAGATGAGAGTATTGAGAAAGCTGAATAAGACAAAATAGGAAAATGCTTTGAAATCTATAAATCTGAACTCAACAGCAGGGGATTTGTGTAGTCCGTTCTCACGCACACCTGCATTTGGGAGCAGCCCGTGGCTGTGATGGTCTCACTGTCCCCACGGCCTCCCCCACCAATCCTGTCTAGAACGCTCCCTTCCTTGGGCAGCCAGCAGGGCTTCTGGCTCTCACTGGGGTTGATCGAGTGCCCCTTCCCCTATAATTTTATCTTATTGTTCTTGATAGAGACAACATATGTGTGCATTATATAAAAATCAGAAATACAGACCAGTCAAAAGAACATAAAAATATCCGTCACCTGGTCTACCCAGAGCCAAATTCTGTTAACATTTTAGTGCATTTACTTTTAGATCTCTAATTATCATGAGTGATTTTTTTTATAAAAATAAGATTATACCACATACACTGCTTTATGACCTGCTTTTTCCGCTTCGCTACAGATCATAAACACTTTTAGCAGCTGTACAGCATTTCATTATATGGATAAGCTATATTATATTTAACTAAAAAGCCTCTATTTTTGGACGTGGAGGTTGTTTTCAGCTTTTTACTGTTACAAGTAAAGCTGTGACGAACGCCCTCTCAGCCTGGTCTCTGTGCTTGTCCTTAATGATTTCCCTAGGAGAGATTTCCAGAAGTGGAGTTTCTGGGTCAAAAAAGAAGTATTTCCAGACTGCTCTGCAGCATGGCTGTACCTTTGTGCTTTCCTGCCCACAGGGTGTGGGACCAGCTGCCTCTCCTTCCGGCAGACACTGAATAGAATCCCTTTGATCTGAAAGTGAACTTTGATTCCTTGGTTGTGTGTTGAGTGTAGAGTATTTGGAAAATAAGGAAAAATATAAAGCAGAAAATAAAATCAGTCACCATATGACCACTTGAGCTAGTGAACCACTGTGGATTATATATAAATACATAAAACAGGGAAGGATATATATTTATATAATATGTAAAATATTTAAAGATATAAAGATATATACTTATACAATATTTATACACTATTAGGCTCATGCCATATATTATTTTATAGTCTGTTTTTCACCATATGTGTGTATGTGTGTGTACAATTATTTTTCCATATCATTAAATATTTTTGAAAAAAGTTTTTAGTGACTGCACCATGATGTGCCTTATGGATATTTTGAACAGTTGCTTATGGAATGTCTGATTCAGTTTTTCATATTACAAATATGGTCTATAGCTCTTAAAAAAAAACAGATTGAGATGTAATTCAGATACCATGAAAAACAACCTTTTTTTTTTTTTTAAAGATTTTATTTATTTATTTGACAGAGAGATCACAAGTAGACAGAGAGGCAGGCAGAGAGAGAGAGAGAGAGAGAGGGAAGCAGGCTCCCTGCTGAGCAGAGAGCCCGATGTGGGACTCGATCCCAGGACCCTGAGATCATGACCTGAGCCGAAGGCAGCAGCTTAACCCACTGAGCCACCCAGGCGCCTGAAAAACAACCTTTTGACATATACAGTTCAGTGGTTTTCAGTGTATTAACAGTTGTGCAGTGATCACCATAGTCAATTTTAGAAGGTTTTCATCACCCCCAGAAGAAACTTGTACTCATCAGTGGTCACTTTCAGTTACCTAATTCACGTCCCCTCAGCCCTGGTCAACCACTGGTCTACTTTGTGTCTCTGTAGATTTGCCTATTCTAGGCATTTTATATAAACAGAATCACATAATATGTGATGTTTTGTGTCTGGTTTCTTTCACTTAGTATGTTTTCAGGGTTCAAATATGTTGTAGCACGAATGCATGCTTCGTTCCTTTTTGGACAGATACTATTCCATTGTATGAATGGCCCACATTGTGCACATTTTTATTAATCCATATGCATCAGTTGATGGACATGGGATTGTTTCCACATCTGGGCTGTCATCAGTAACGCTGCTGTGAACATCTGTGTATAACGTTTGGGGTGCGTGTATACTCTCATTTCTCTTGGACATACACTTGGAAGTGCAATGGCTGGGTCACGTGACTACTCTAGGCTTAATGTTTTGAGGAGCCACAACTGTTTTTCCTAAGTGGTTGCCCTGCTCTAAAGCTTCCAGTTGCTTCACAGCTTGTCAGCAGTTTCTTATCTGTTCTGTTGATTCTAGCCATCCTAGTGGGTGTGAAGTGGGTATCTCATTGTGGGTTTGATTTGTGTCTCCCTGTGACTAATGATGTTGAGCAAAAGTTCATGTGCTTATGGGCCATTTGTGTATCTTCTCTGGAGAAATGTGTAATCAGCTCTTGTGCCCAGTTTTAAGTTGGGTTATTTGTCTTTTTATTATTGACTTGTAATAGTTCTTTATATATGCTCGATACGGATATACGAGACATGGTTTGGAGATGTGTGATTTGTGGATATTTAGTTTTAAAATATTTGCTGCAATTCTTTGGGCTGTATTTTCATTTTCTTGATGGTAGCCTTGGAAACACAAATGTTTTAAATTTTGATTAAGTTCAGTTTTTCTTCCTCCTCCTTCCCTTCCTCCGCTTCCCCTCTTCCCCCTCCCCCCCTTCCTCCTCCTCCTTCTTCTTTGCTTGCTTTTGTGCTGTTGGTATTGTAGCTGCCTAATTGAGTTCACAAAGATTTACTCCTATGCTTGCTTCTAAGAGTTTTATAGTTTTAACTCTTACGTTTAGATCTATAATCTACTTTGAATTAATTTTTCTATATGGTATGAGGTAAGGTTCCAACTTCACTCTTTTGCATGTGGATATCCAGTGATCACAGCAGCTTTTATTGAAAAGAATGTTTTCTTCCTCATTGAATTGTCTTGGTGTCTTTGTGGAAATCAACTGAACATGAATGTAAGGGTTTATTTCTGGATTCTTAATTCTAGGCCATTTGTCTATATGTCTATCCTTATGCCAATAATAACACTGTCTTTATACAGTTTAATACAAAGTAGCTTTGTATTAAATTTTGAGATGGGGGAGTGTGAGTCTTCCAACTTTTTTTCTGTTTCAAAATTATTTTGGCTCTTCTGGGTCCCTTACATTTCCATGTAAATTTTAGGATCAAGTGGTCAATTATTGGGAAAAAAAAAACTTACTGGGAAATTGATAAGGATTCTGTTGAATCAATAGATCATTTTGGGGGAGTATTGCTATCCTGTCAATATTAAGTCTTCCTTTTTTTTTTTTTTAAAGATTTTATTTATTTATTTCACAGACAGAGATCACAAGTAGGCAGGGTGGGGGGGGGAAGCAGGCTCCCTGCTGAGCAGAGAGCCCAATGCAGGGCTTGATCCCAGGACCCTGGGATCGTGACCTGAGCCAAAGGCAGAGGCTTTAACCCATTGAGCCACCCAGGTGCCCCTTAAGTCTTCCAATCCATGAACATAGAATGTCTTCTTTAATTTCTTTCAAAAATGTTTTGTAATTTTCAGTGTGCAAGTCTTGCATTCCTTTTGTTAAATTTATTCTGAAGTATTTTATTCTTTTGGTGCTATCATAAATAGAATGATTTTCTTAATATCATTTTCAGATTGTTCATTGCTGGTGTATAGAAAAATACAAGCAATTTTTATATATTGATCTCTTATTCTATAACCTTGCTGACCTCACTTATTAGCTCTAATAATTTTTGTGTGTGTGGATTCCTTAGGGTTTTCTCTATACAAGATCATGTCACCTGTAAATTGGATAGTTTTCCTTCTTCCTTTCCAACCTGATGACTTTTTGTTGTTGTTACCTAGTTGCATTGGCTACAGGCTCCATTACAATGTTTAATAGAAATGACCAGAGCAGATGTCTTCTAACATAGGGGAAAGTTCCTTTCTTCTAAGAAAGGAACTCATCATTGAGTGTGATGATAGCGGTGTGTTTTTCTTGGATGCCCTTTATCAGATTGAAGAAGTTTCCCTTTATGTCCAGTTTGTTGAGTGTGTTTATCGTGCAAGAATGTTAGATTTTGTCAAATGCTTTCTCTAATGAGATAATAATTTTTGTGTCTTATCCTTCTAATATGGTGTATTATGTTGATTGGTTTTCATATGTTAAATCAGTCTTGCATTCCTGGAGTAAATCCCACTTGGTCATGGTATACACTCTTTTTAAAAAATATGTTGCAAGATTTGGTGCACTAATATTTTGTTGAGGATTTTTACTTCAATTTTAGAATGGATATTGGTATAGTTTTTTAGTGATGCATTTGTCTGGTTTTGGTATCAATGTAACACTGGGGTTACAGAGTAAGTTTTGAGGTACTTCTTTTACTCTTTGGAAGAGTTTGTGGAGCATCGTGTTAATTCTTTAAACATTTAGTAGAATTCACCAGTAAGCCCTCTGAACCCGCGCTTTTCTTTCTAGGAGGTTTTTTGATTACTCAGTTCAATCTTTTGTTACTCTATTGTTTTAATAGATTTGAGAAGCCTTTACTTACTCTCCACTTTTTCGGACATGGCATCTTTTCACTGGAGCCCCAAGCCTCTGGATCATGGCAAACAACCCTGGCCAGAAAGGAATGAAGCTTAGCTATTTACTTACTGGTTTCTGAGTGGATGACTTTGAGGACTAGTCTCTTTTTTCTTGCCCAGTAATACTTAGAGCAGCAGCTCATCCCATGTCCTACAGTAAACTCAGTACATGTTGCTGTCAAGGGAAGCAGCATTTCCCATGTTTGCAAGTGACTGACAAAGTCAGCCCGGTGGAGGAGTTCTGGATTTCCCTGCCAGGAAACTGCCAGCCCCAGCCAGCTTTTAAGCAGAAGGAATGACTTAAGCTTATAAGTCATAATGATCTTTCTGGCACAGAATGGAGAACCAATTAGAAGGAACGAGAGATTAGAGGGAAGGAGACAGGCAACAGAGGTGAACTGGCTTTGGGCCCTTCCCCTCTTGTTCTGTGTTGCAGGGGGCCTGACTTCTGCAAGCTGTTTCCAGGATGCCCTAGTCAACTGGTTTCTGCCTGGGTTTGGCCAACAGGAAGCACTGGCAGGAAACTGAGGAGCAAGAGCAGAGAGCAGCCAGGGTATTTCTCTCTCTCTCTCCCTCTCTGGCTCCAGCAGCAGCACCTCTGACAGACTCATCCCCCCACTCCCGCTCCCTGGGGTTTTGGCTCCCAGAAGGGAGCTTCTGCTGGGTTCTGTCTCCCAGGCAGTGGCCCCAGCTTCTGGGCTCTTGGAACTCCATCTCCTCCCTTTGTCCTTTCTAGCCCTAGAAAGTTAGTGGCCTCCTGCCGCTTTAGAATTCTGGGATGTGAAACCATCCTATTTGGCTTCTCATTGGTTTCATCCCCTTAAATCTCCTTGATTTGAAAGATCTGGAGTGATACTTTTGTCCTGGCTGGAGCCTGACAGATACTGCAAAAGCCTGGATTGCAGCAGGCCAAGGAGATGGTGTGTGTGTGTGTGTGCTGGGGGAGTTGCAGTGGGAGGGAGGTTGAGGGAGGAATCCAGATGACTGAGATTTTTAGCTTCACATGCTGGGCAGGGAATGGTGTTAAACCAGGTTAAGGATTACAGGAGGAGGAGCCAGCTTCCTTTGGAGGGTGGGGGAAGATACTGGATTGGAGGGAGATGTGGTGACACTTCTGTGACCGCAAGGGGGTGCTGTGCCGGGAATCAGTCTAATTCCAGGGACTTTGCTCAGCACGCTGGTCGCTAGGCGTTGGGTTTGTTGGGCAGGATTTCGGAACTGATTGAGTATAGATTGATCACAATCCAGCAGCTTCTAATGGTCGCTCAGAAGAGCACAGAGACTGAGGCAGGCAAGAAGTGAACCCAGGGTGCTGGGGGCCCCAGGACGTACCAGGGGAGCTCCCCTAGAGGCAGAGCAACCAGCAGGGCCTGGGTTTGGTGGCGGGGTGGCGGTGGGGAGGTACTGAAGGAGAGGAGGGACGCACATGACAAAGAGCTTCTTCCCGGGCTCTACACAGGAGCACTATTTACCTTTGTGGCAGACTGATATTCTTAAGTAGGTTGAAGTGAAAATTCAGGGAAAGCTGTAAGTTGACAGTGGCCTGAGTGTCAGGACAAGTCAGTCTGAGGTTTAATGTACTGTGGAAAATTCCACACTCAGGTGATCAAGAATGGAGCCCTCTGCCTCCCCCCCAAAGTCATCTTTTCCCTTCTTATTGAAGCCGGGGTTCTTGATGAGTGCTCCTGCTAATCAAAGTAGGTCTAGGCATGGCCGAGCATTTTTTCAGATTCTGAAGGCTGTGTCCTGGTCTTGCCAGGTGGGCCCCATAGCCTGCTTTGTCCCACCTATGCTCTGCCCCAGGTTGCTTGCTGATGCCTATCTGCTCTCACCTCTCCCAGGCCCCCTCCCCACCTCTGCTTGTCTTCGTCCTAGAGCCGGGGTCTCCTCCTTTTCCCTGTGAGGAGTCCACCCTGGGTGACATGTCAGTAACAACCTCTGCAGCTCTGTTGTCCACTTCAGTCTCCCCTTCCTCTTCCACCGTTATTTAGAGTTAGTATCATGCAATTTGGCATTTGGTTTTTAATTATTTCATATCTGTCATTTGCCTCTCTTGAACTAGGTTGTATGTTTAATTAATTCAGTAAACTAGCAGATATGTGAGTGCCTACTTAAGGTTGGGCTCTGGGGCTGTGCCATATCTAAACTGTTTGTTTTGTGTCTCCACAGTTGCACCAGAGACAATGCTTGCCACACAGGGCTACGTGTGATGGGGTGGGTCTTTAAACATCTTTCCCTAGCAACCCCCGGGGTGCGCTGTTGAAGATAAACTCTACCCGAGTAACACACTATTGCTTAAGCAGAAGTACAGTGTTTTCAGTGTACTGAAATCCTCTCCATTTTAGACAAAAACAGATTTTGGTCTGGCGCTGATATGAAACAAAATAATCTTGTCTCTAACTCCTACCACGTCCAGCTTCAGGTTGGATCATCCCAATCTGTGGACTATCTTGCAGGTTGTGGGGCTCTAGAGAGCTCGTCTCCCGTGGCTCCTTTACTTTGAAAGCCGGTGACTCTTTGGGTGTCCTTAATGCCGTTTTTCTCCCCTGCATTGTGTGCTAGCTGCTGTATTTTTCATCTTAGGATCTGGGTCCTTACTACTGGGATCTTCCTGGGGCCTAGATGCATACCTAGCTGGCCACACTTTAAAAGATCATCTAATTCATACTCCTGTTCAATAGCTTAAAATCCACGACTTCTGGCTCTTCAGACAATGCTCCCTCCACCACCACCCATCACTTGGCTTCCATCATTTCCAAACCATGTCTGGTGTGCATTTTCTTCCCCCAAATGTTCCTGATGCTTCGGGAATGAAAAAAGCATCCATATTTGGAAAGCTCAGAGCTCTCTGGGGGCGGGAGCAGAGCACAGACTGTTCTGTGGAGAAGGAGGGTGTCAGAGCTGGCTCTTCCTGCTTTCTCCCTCACGCCGGGACTGGTGCAGAAGAGTGGGAAGCTGTGGTGGGCTGGGGCTAGCCATCCCGGGGCTGGGCCTCGCTGGGCCTCGCTGGCCTGGGCCTGCTGGGGCAGAGCCTTGACCCAGCAACCAGGCAGAGGCCTGCAGCTGCCCTGAACGGTACACCCAGAACTCAAAAGACAGGGAGGGGTTCTCGGCTTTGGTGAGCTCCTACTGTGTGCCAGCTTCTGGAATACTAGTAGCAAATTATTACTAATATCTACAGCATTAAAGATATTCCTTCTACACACCATTCTAAGCCCTTGCCCCTTAGCACCCTTCATCCTCACAGCAACCCTGTTAGACAGAAGCAGGTAGGGTTCCCCATTTAAGAGGAGTGAGGTGTGGGTCCCCTGTGCTAGCCCCTGGCCCAGCCCTGACCCTTTTTCTTCCTTTGGTGTCAAGGGCTTGCTTCCTAGACTGGGGCTGGCGTATCGTGTCGGTAGGAACCCCCAGGTGACCTCCAGATACTGTCCGACCCGGACTCTGGTCGCGTGGACCCCAGGGTTCCGGGGATGCATTGGTTTGCTCCCAGGAGCTCTTGGCGAACTTCCATCTCCGTGAACAGCGCAGACAGTACTCGGGGTTCCTATTTAAGCAATAGAGTTCTTTGGTCCTGTGAGCACGTTCCAGAACCGAATTCCATAGAAGGCCTCGAGCGAGGCCACCTGCTCAAGGCTCCGTCACGGGCCACACCAACCTGGACTGCGGCCAGCAGCCGCTCCAGAGCTTCCAGGCCAAGCCGGCCGCCGCCGCTAGGGGGCGCGAGAGCCGCGTCCTCACCTGGTGTCCAGGTCGCGCATGCGCTAAGCCCGCCCCAGAGCTCCCGCAGCTGCCTCCGCTGCCCTCGCCCGGGCTGACTCGAGGCAGTCCCCGAAACTCGGGTCATTGAGAGATTCGCGCTAGGCCAGGGGTCAGAGGAGAGGGGTGAGCTTGCCAGGCTTCTTTATTAAGCTCGGAGGGTTCTGGAAGCGGGGCCTCGCCGGCAGGTGCTGACCCCACCCAGCCTCTGCTGCTTCCCCGCCGGTGTCCAGGCCCTCAGTCCCCAAAGCTTTCCGGGCAGGCATCACTTGCAAAGGGAAAGGACGTGCCACTCTGTAGGCTGCTGGCGGAGGTTTCGCGAGAGTTAACAAGGCCCCCTTTTATCACGGACTGAAAAACCCCCGGTCTTGAGGACAGTGGAAGCCCAAGGATGATTTTCCTGGAGGACTGCTTGGTAGATTAATGTAGCGATCTTGGAATGATAGTATCTAGGTCTGACCTTCATGAATTGGGTTTTTGCCAGGGACCCTCTAGGTATCCCAGAGGCCCAGCATGGACCGGTAACCGCTGACGGTGCCTCTTCCCTGGCAGAAGGAGTCTCTGGTCCGTTGGGGCCCGTGGTCCAACCACTGCGGCCCTGCTCTGGCAGTTAGCTCGCGGGATCAGGGCTCTGGCCCAACTCTGCCAGTACCAGCACCCCCATGTGACCTTGGGCAGCCTTGGGCAGATCAGGAACCCCCTCTGAGCTTGCGTTTCCTCATCTGCAGAGTAAGCGGAGAAGATAAGGAGATCGAGTTTTTTTTTCCTTGAGAAGCTGCTTTTCTCCTTTCTTCCTTTTTTTTTTTTTTTTTTTTTAAGCCTTTAGATCCCTTTTGGTACCCTGAAAAAAGTAGTTGCATAGAAATCGAAAGGTGGAGGGAATAGAGGTGGGGCCAGGGGTGTTCTTGCAGAGTGCTTGCTTTTGCCAGTGTGCCAAACCCAGAACCAGTGGCTGCGCTGCTGCAAGAATGGGAGGAGCTTTGAGGCCAGGGCCTGGCGGTAGGGGGAGGGGTTGTGCAGCATAAGCCTTCTCACTGTGATCTCAGGCCTCCTCCCAGCTAGATGTAACCGTTTTGCCACTGGTGGGAGGCCACATGCTGTGCAGCCACTCATCTCAGGTTGCTAGTCAAAGCTTCCTGTTTATATTTAGATAGTGTAAGAAGAGTAAGAGCCCTTTTACTGCCACTGACCCGTATTCATATTTAATGTTGGTGGTGTTAATAGTCTTCTCATTGGTTCTCCTTGTGGAAGCAAGCAGAGACTCAAAGAGACCAAAAAAAGTTTGGGGGCTGGAGTACGAGGCCAAGGTCCACTGAGGGGCTTGTTCTTAGTTCTTCTGTGATACCTGCTCTGTCTGAGTCACTGCACTTCTTAACATTGTTTTGAAAATGTCTTTCTCCTCCATTGCACTAGAGGTAAGTTTCTCCAGGGAGAAGAGTGGGGCCTGCTCTCTGAAGCCCAGCCCGCACCGCAGCACTGCACACGGAGTGCTCAGTGAGAATTGTGGAAATGAAGGAAGGACAGGCACATCTGTTCACTGGCAGCCCTCATTCCTTGTAGTTGGGGCACCCAGGGCCTACACTTGGACTGTAGGGATCTTCTAGGATGATGAGTCAGTCCCCTTCTCTTAGGAAAGCTGAGACCAGAGTTTACACGGCATCATGAATGGTCAAGTTTGAGGGTGTATGCTAAAACGTGAACTGAATTTCATTCTGAATGGTGGGGATGTGGATGATTATTATTTCCTTCTCAGTGCTTTTCTGTCTTTTTCAGACACCTCTCAAAAAAGACGAGCTTTGTCATTGCCCCCAGGAAAGGGTCTTGGTTGGTAATAATAGTTACCATTTATCAAGTACTTACTTCACTTTGTGACAGGCACTGGACTGAGCCTCATAGTAATTGTAGTAAGTGCTGCTATTCTCATTGACTTGATGAGGAAACAGAGAGGCTCTAAGACACTGAGCAGCTTTCTCAAAGCCATCGAGCTAATAAATGGAAAAGCAAGGGTGTTTGAGTCCGGGTCTGTCTACCCAGAAGCCCTTGTCTTTTCACTTCTTAATATTTTATCCAGCAGTGTGGCAGTTAGATAGTAATGTGATTTTTTAGAACAAAGATAGAAAGTAATACAACACTTTAATATCATATAATTATAATAATACCCCGTGTCCTGTATCAGTTTTATTCTAGGTATATATCCAAGAGAATTAAAAACATATGCCCACACTTATGATGAGCCCTGAGTAGTGTATGGAATTGTTGAATCACTGTGTTGTACACCTGAAACTAATATTACACTGTGTTAATTACACTGGAATTAAAATTAAAAACTTAATAAAAAAAAAAGACTGGATGTTAGAACAACAGCTACAAGAAAACATATGTGTATACAAAAACCAATACATGAATATTAATAGCACCATTTTTCATAATTTCCAGAAAATGCAAACAACCCAAATGGCCATCAAATGATGAATGGAGGAATAAACATGCTATACCTGCACCATGGACTATTACTCAGCAATAAAAAGAATGGAGTATTTGGAACTAGATAGAGATGCAGTTGTACAATATTGTGAATGTAATAAATGCCATTAAATATTTTTAAAATGGCTAATTTTATGTTATGTGCATTTTTCCTCAATTAAAAAAAAGAATGAAGTCTGATACTTGGTATAAGAGCTATGAACCTTGAAAACATGCTGAGTGAAAGAAGCCAGAAACAAAAGGTCTCATACAGTCATATTCCATTGACATGGAATATTCAGAACAGGCCAGTCCATAGAGACAGAAAGTGGATTGGTGACTGCCAGGGTCTAGGAAGAGGGTGAAATGGGGACTGACTGTGCATGGGTATGGGATTTCTCTTAGGGGTGATGAAAATGTTCTTGAATTAGCTAGTGGGGATGGTTCCACAGCTACGTGAATATACTAATACCACTGACTTGTGATTTTTTAAACAGACTAAGTTTTGTAGGATATGTGTAATATATCAGTAAAACTGTTATTAAAATATGTATAGAAATATAGCAAATGAATAAAATGTTTCCACTTGGAGACCTTCCAGTCTCCTATTACCTAACAACAATAGTGGTCTCGAGAATAATCTTGGTAAGTACTATTTTTCGGGTGCTTATTATATGTTGCGTACTGTTCCAAGCACATAACAGATTTTTTTTTTAAAGATTTTATTTATTTATTTGTCGGCAAGAGAGAGAGAGAGTACAGGCAGGCAGAGTGGCAGGCAGAGGCAGAGGAAGAAGCAGGCTCCCTGTGGAGCAAGGAGCCCGATGTGGGACTTGATCCCAGGACGCTGGGATCATGACCTGAGCTGAAGGGAGCCGTTTAACCGACTAAGCCACCCAGGCACCCCATTTTATTTATTTATTTATTTATTTATTTTTAAGATTTTATTTGCAAGCACATAACAGTTTTACATACAAAGTCAACTGTGGGTTGGAAACCAAGGAGTCTGGCTCCAGGGCCCATGTTCTTAGCCTCTACATAGTGTTGCTTTACATATAGAGACAGGTAAATCAGAGACGTGAGAAAGTGTAATGAAAAAGCTAAGAGCAAAAACTCAAGAGTATCTGCTTGGAATCCTACCCTGCCACTTACCAGTTGCATCATCTTGGCTGGGACCAGTTTCCTCATCTCTAGAATCGGATGATAGTCCTCTCTCAGCATTCTTGGGAAGGTCAAGTCAGTTATGCCAAATTCTCAGAAGTATCTCATGTGTAGCTAGTACTCACTACCTGTTGTTACTACTATTATGGTGTAACTAAGTGGTGACTTAATGAGCCTAAGTTCAATTGCAGACTCATCGAGTGAGCATTTCAGATTGAATTAGCATCTCATTTGCTCACAGAATTATGGAAGGGGCTTTGAAAGGTCATCTGCTCTAGCAGGTGAATGTCTGATTCAAGGTCTGGCATCTTTTATGAGTGCCGTGTGTGTATGTGTGTGTACATGTATATCTTCTTAAGAAGATGCTGACTCTGGAAAGAAGACAGGAATTTCCAAAAACATCCAGAAGGGGCCACGCGATTCTCCCAGGCCAGAGACCACTACAAATCAGAGAATCTCTGGATTGACAGGAACTTCATAGGAATTCTGGGCTGGCCATCCCCCACCCCACCAGTATTTGGTGGTTTCCATTGGTTTCTTCTCTCTATTCCATGTATTGTGGCTTGTCCTTCCTCTGAGTTGAATACATGTGACACCTGTGGGAATCTGGCTGTTCTAGAGGTGAGAACACAGGACCAGCAATCTGAGGCTGCATCTGCCAGGACTTTGCTTTGAAGATCTTGAATCTCTTTTCCTGAGTTTCTTTTCAGCCTTGGAAATTGAGATCCCTGGAGATTCTTACTATCTTTGAAGTCTATACCACAGGGCTGGGTGATCAGAGACAGGGTATTATAAATAAAGTTTTTCTGGTACTTCCAGTTATAAACTCCCTCATGGGTCATGTTACAACAAACCATCAGAGTAGAGTGCACCTGTCCTGGGTCTGGCTTCCAGAGATGCAGTTAAAGATAAATAAGGAAATGATACCTAATGTTGTAGTACATAGTTCATGTAATTATATTTTATAGGCTTTATCGCGTTGCATAACTTTATAAGAAATTAATTCTTTGTTCATTTTAATGCGATTAAAAAAGTCAAAATATTTGTTTTGGCTGTTAGTGCTCCAAAGTTCTACCATTCAAGCCGGTCTCCCAGTAGTTGAGCCTTTCCCGATGCGGACAAGGAGTGGGAGGGCCAGTGAGCTCAGAGCTGCAAGGGTGGTGCAGCGCCGGGTGGGAGAGATCACCGCCTCTGGGCCCTGGACCTTGACTTCTGCGCCTTCCCAATTTGAAACTCATTTTTATTGTCCTTGCTTTTATCAGACCCTGAATATGCTGTCAGCAGCTCATTGAGACTGGGGATTGTGCGTAGGGTTCTGTGGTCAGCTAGACCAGGGGTCGAAACGTGGCTTTATCCTTTACCAGCTGTGGAGCCCGAAGTTCAGTCTTATCTGTAAGGCGCTGTTAACACCTTCCTGGCAGGGTGGCTATGGGGCCTGTGAAACCCCAGGCAGAGTGCTGGGTGCAAAGGATGCCTCGATTCAGGAACCTTTATCACTGTTGAAACTCTTCAGTCTTATGCACCCAATCAGGCTCCTCGCTGAGGCTTCTCAAATTTGGACAGTCCTGAAAGAATTGGGGGGTGGTTACCCTTCTGGAGGTTTTGGCGATGAGATGTACAGTTTTCCACTTCCTCAGCCAGACCTCCAGCCGTGTCAAGCCCTCGGAAAAATACAATGGAGCTCCCTTTCAGAGATGAGACTCCTCCTGCCTCCCACCGGTGTTTGTTAGGATATCTTAGGATACTGCCTGGGGCAGGACACATGTGCCACGGCTCCTGGGCCCTCTTACCGTGTCCTTCTGGCCCTCCCACAGACCTTCAGCCTGTCACTGCACTTTTCCGAGACTTTCTTTTTCCACAAGATTGGAAGAAGGATGGTGCCTATTAAACAGGGCCAAATAGGCCGGTGTCCATGGAAGAGCTTCGAAAGCAGTCAAGTGTGATCTACAGGCTTTTCTTATCCTGAATTTATTTAAACGTGTTAAACCCTTCCTAGACAGGATTTTTCAGAAGTGAGTCTGCCTGTGGGAACCCCTTCCTCTGGAGGAAGATAGTTTTGGGGGCCAGGGGCTACCCAGCATTCTGTCAGTCAGAGCACCCGGTCCGCCACTGTCGCCATCCATGCTCTGAAGCTGGCTGCGATGACTGGGCAGTGAGCACTTGAATGCCACTCTCTGCAGGCAGCTTTGATCTTGGAGGTGCCGAGCTTATCAAGATGTGCTTTGGGTGTTGCTGTCAGACCAGCTATTTGTCAAGTCTGTTTTTCACTTTTTTGGTCATGCATTTCTCTGGAAAAAAGAAAGGAGCTCAAAACATTATTGATGATCGCTTTCCAAACTGACAGGGTGTCATCTGACATTGTAATGGGGGCCCGTTTGGGCCATGACCTCAGGACTCACTTCTCAGACAGTGTTGATCTGATCCCAGACACTTGAAAATTTATAGTCTAGTCGAGAGGTCCTGTAAGTAGCTTTTGACAGAGAACTAAATATTCTGGAACCGAGCTGCTGAGCCACGAATTCACTGTGGTAAATCAAGACTCTGCAACTGCTCTGGGATGTGCCTGTGACACATGGAAAGAACATCACAGCATCTGGGAGAAGGAAAGGAATAATGTTCACCATAAAGGGCCCCCTACTTAAGAATGGACTCCTTGCCGGGAACCCATCTGTCACCCTAGTCCTTGGGTGTCCATATATCTCCCTCATTAGAACACAGGCCCAGAGAGAACAGCAGTGTCTCCTCATAGTGGAGGATTAAGTTGTGTAACTAGCTGGAGCGTTCTTACCAACTGTGCTTGTCGATGGATTGCAGCCCTAGATGACTGGATTTCAAATATTTCAGATCTCCAAATACAGAAAGTAGACAAGCCGTGTTGAACTAGATTTGGCTTTTCTTTGAGTCAGTGGGCCTGGCGGGTCCTGAGCACTGTGGTCCTCTTCGGGAGCACTAGCAGTCAGGGCCAGACTGCAGTGTTACCCAGTGCCAAAGAATAGACCCATTTTTTTTTTTTTTTCCTGGCCCTGGGACACACTCTGGAGAATTCTTTTTTCTCTATATTAAATTCCTGATAGCGACTTGCACATTATTTGGTTATTTCTCATGCAAGCAGAGGGCAGATTATGAAACAATTTATCTCTTCTTGTTGTTTTCTGGTGGTTTCGATTTTTTTTTTAAAGATTTTATTTATTTATTTGACAGAGAGATCACAAGTAGGCAGAGAGGCAGGCAGAGAGAGAGGAGGAAGCAGGCTCCCTGCGAAGCAGAGAGCCCGATGCGGGGCTCGATCCCAGGACCCTGAAATCATGACCTGAGCTGAAGGCAGCAGCTTAATCCACTGAGCCACCCAGGCACCCCTGGTGGTTTCGATTTTGCACAAGTGAGCACCTAAAGCGCATTTAGGAAGCTCCAGTCAAGTGTGTGCGCCTGAGTAGTTTTAGTGCTGTTCTGCTAAATGGTGAATTTGTTCGGTTCGGTTTGGTTTTTGAGTATAAGATAATTTGTTGTGGTAGTAATAATATCTTACGAGTAATAATAGCAAACCCTTGTTGAGTGCTTTATGTAAATAAACTCAACTAATACTCCCATTGAACTCATTTAGTTTATCTTGTATTCGCCTCCAAAGAAAATTTCAAGAGATTGTAACAGAGTTCACACTGGAGAGAGCCTGCTAAGTGATATTTTTGCGACTGCATAAACAGACTTGGCTCTAAACAGGAAGGGATTGAGTATTGCGCATCCAGGATTGGAGGGGCATTAAAACAGATATTAGAACTATATTCCTTCTGTTTAAAAATTTGAGTAGAGACTTGGAAGATAAAAATAGACATAAGTCAAGTTTCTAGAATTGCAAACTGCAGTGTCTGAGATGCAGAATATCCTGGGTGTGGTTAATGGCAGATTAGGCATTGAAGAAATTGGTGAACTGAAGGCGTAGTAATAGGAGCCATTCATAATGAAACAGAGAGAAAAATATTCTTTTTCAAAAAGCAGAGAGAGCATAAGTGAGCTGTGGGGTAACTTTAAATGGCCTAATATGCATATAATTGGGGCTCCCTAATGAGAGAGGTAGATAAAAATTTTTTTTGAAGAAATCAAATTTTATGAAAACTATAAATCCTTAGATCGAGAAAGTTCAGTGGAGCCCAACCACCAGAAACATAAAACTGAACCAAAACACTTCATAATCCAAATTGCTCACAACCTGTGATGAAAAGAAAATCTGAACAGCAGCCAGAAAGAAAGACACAGCACATGCAGATGAATGAGCATAGCAGTGGTGGTGGGTTTATTGTCAGAAACCACGCACTTGAGAATATAGTGGCGTGACACCTTTTGCATACCAGGTGGGTGGGGAGTGAACTATCAGCTCTGATTGCCATAGCTAGTGAAAATATCTGTCAAAAATGAGGGCCGAGAAAGGCCTTTTTCAGACATACAGTAGTTGTAAGAAATCATCATTAGCCGGACTGCAAGTCCAGATTAAAGGAGTCCCTTTACCTAGAAGGAATATGATACCGGAAGGAAGTCCGAATCCATACAAAGAAAGGAAGCGCGTTGGAAGTCACAGCTACGTCCATGGCTGCTATATGTGTTCTTCCTTATTATTTAGCTATCTTTAAAAGATAATTGGTCATTTCGGGGCGCCTGGGTGGCTCAGTGGGTTAAAGCCTCTGCCTTCAGCTCAGGTCTTGGTCCCAGGGTCCTGGGATCGAGCCCCGCATGGGGCTCTCTGCTTGGCAGGGAGCCTGCTTCCTCCTCTCTCTCTGCCTGCCTCTCTGCCTAGTTGTGATTTCTCTCTGTCAAAGAAATAAAAATTAAAAAAAAAAAAGATAATTGGTCATTTCAATGAAAATAATAACTATGTAGGGTGGGACTGATAACCTGTGTGGAAGTAAAATGTATATATAGTGAGAGGATAAATCTGGAAAGGGAGAAACGGAAGTCTGCGTTTGTGAAGGTGTGATAAGTTAAACCCTAAAGTACCCACTGACAGTTCTGCCCGGGGACGTCAATACTCATTTCCATACGTGATAGAACAAGTCCACAGTTGATTGGTTCATAAAGATTCAAGACCCTGGAACAAAACAGTCTACCCCTTTGACCTAATTGACATTTATAGGACACGCCACCCAACAGCAGAATACATGTTTTTTTCAAGTGTAATGGAACATTTACCAAGATTGACTATATTCTGAGCCAGAAATAAGTTTTACAGATTAGAAGGGTTTGAGTGTGTTCTCTGACCTCTGTCAACCCTCAGGTCAGTGATTCACTAGAAAGACTTGCAGCATTCAGAAAAGCTGCCTACTCACCAGTTTCTGTTGATCACAACAAAAGGCTACAGATTATAATATGTAAAGGGAAAAGGTGCTTATGGAGTGCCCAGTGGAACAGACCTTAATTATTCAGTGTTTAGCACCTCCAGGGGTCAGACTGATAGAGTGTGGCCCAAGGCCTTCACCATAAATCACACTGCAAGCGTAACTGTCGGGTGTGGCCCAAGGCCTCAGATATACAAAGAGATTTTTATGAGGTGGGATGGTCCAGGGTCTTACAGGGTATTCCCCAAGAGCTGCACAAGGGCCAGTCCTTTCTTGGGAACGTGCAGAGTTGGAACATCCCAAGCCTGCTTCGCCTTTTTCTGCACAGACCATAATGGAATTAGTTTAGGAATCCAGGATAGATCTTGGGAAAATGCCCAAGTATTTGGAAACTAAATAATACACTTCTTTTAAAAAATTTTTTATTTCCATTCAATTTAATTAATATATACTGTATTATTAGTTTCAGAGGTAGAATTCAGTGATTCATCAGTTGTATAGAACCCCCAGTGCTCATTCCATCAAGTGCCCTCCTTAATGTCCATCACCCAGTTACCCCATACCCCACCACCTTCCCTCCAGTGACCCTCAGTTTTTTCCCTATAGTTAAGAGTCTCTTATGGTTTGCCTCCCTTTTTTGGTCTTATTTTATTTCTTTTTCCCTTCCCCTATGTTCATCTGTTTTGTTTCTTAAATTACACATATGAGTGAAATCATACGGTATTTGTCTTTCTCTGACTGACTTATTTCACTTAGCATAATACCCTCTAGTTCCATCCACATTGTTACAAATGGCAAGATTTCATTCTTTTTGATAGCTGAGTAATATTCCGTTGTGCGCACTCGTGTGTGTGTGTGTGTGTGTGTGTGTGTGTAGATGTGGTGTATATGATATGCATACCACTATTGTCTTTATGCAACATCTGTCGGTGGATAGCTGGGCCCTTTCCATATTTTGGCTGTTGTGGACATGACTGCCATAGACATTGGGGTGCATGTACCCCTTCGAATCACTGTGTTTGTATCCTTTGGATAAATACCTAGTAGTGCAGTTGCTGGGTTGTAGGATAGTTCTATGTTTAACTTTTTGAGGAACCTCCATACTGTTTCCCAGAGTGGCTGCACCAGCTTTCATTCCCATCAACAATGTAGGAGGGTTCCCCTTTTTCCACATTCTTGCCAACATCTGCTGTTTCCGGACTTGTTAGTTTTAGCCATTCTGACCAGTGTGAGGTGATACCTCATTGTGGTTTTGATGCTGAGTGATGCTGAGCTATTTTTTCATGTGTCTCTTGGCCATTTGTGTCTTCTTTGGAGCAATGTCTATTCGTGTCTTCTGTTCATGGATTTTTTAAAAAAAGGTTTTATTTATTTGAGAGAGAGAGAGCACAAGTGAGAGAAGGAGAGGGAGAAGCAGACTCCCCACTTAGTAGGGAGCCTGACATGGGTCTCCATCCCAGGACCCTGAGATCATGATCTGAGCTGAAGGCAGTTGCTTAACTGACCGAACCGCCCAGGTGCCCCTTGATGTTTTGTTTTTCAGGTGTTGAGTTTGATGAGTTCTTTATAGATCTTGGATACTAGCCCTTTATCTGATAAGACATTTGCAAATATCTTCTCCCATTTCATAGGTTGCCTTTTTAGTTTTATTGACTTTCCTTTGCTGTGCAAAAGCTTTTTATCTTGATGAAGTCCCAATAGTTCATTTTTGTTTTGTTTCTTTTGCCTTTGAACACGTATCTAGCAAGAAGTTGCTGTGGTTGAGGTCAAAGAGGTTGCTGCCTGTGTTCTCTTCTAGGATTTTGATGGATTCCTGTTTTAGGTCTTTGATCCTTGATTTATGTTTAGGTCTTTCATCCATTTTGAGTTTATTTTTGTGTAGGGTGTAAGAAAGTGGTCCAGTTTTGTTCTTCTGCATGTGGCTCTGCATGGGGCTGTCCCGTTTTCCCAACACCATTTCTGGATGAGACTGTCTTTTTTCTATTGGATAGCTGTTCTTCCTTTGTTGAAGATTAGTTGACCGTAGAGCTGAGGATCCATTTTTGGGTTTCCTGTTCTGTTGCATTGATCTGTGTGTCCTTTTTGTGCCAGTGCTGTACTGTCTTAATGATGACAGCTTTGTGATAGAGCTTGAAGTCTGAGATTGTGATGCCTCCAGCTTTGGTTTTCTTTTTCAACATTCCTTTGGCTATTTGGGGTCATGAATGAAAGAGGAGAAATAAAAATCATAAATAAATAATACATTTCTAGAGAAGAAATCAAAAGTTAAATTAGTATTGTGAACTGAATGAAAATAAAAACAACATATCAATATTTGTAGGATATTGCTAAAGCAGTACTTAGGGAGGAATTTTTTTTTTTAAGATTTTATTTATTTATTTGTCAGAGAGAGAGAGAGAGAGAGAGAGAGAGCACAAGCAGGCAGAGTGGCAGGCAGAGGCAGAGAGAGAAGCAGGGTCCCCACTGAGCAGGGAGCCTGATGTGGGACTCAATCCCAGGACCCTGGGATCATGACCTGAGCTGAAGGCAGCAGCTTAACCAACTGAACCACCCAGGTGCCCCTAGGGAGGTATTTTTGATTAATTGCCTATATTAGGAAAGAAAAAAGGTCTTAGATTTATACTTTAGCATCCACCTTAAGAAACTAGAAAAGGAAGAGTAAATCAAATCCAGTGTATACAGAAGAAAGGAAATAATACAAATTAGAGCATAAATAAATGAAATAGAAAACAGGGGAACAATAGAGAAAAATTGGAAAAACCGAAATCAAAAGATATTTAATGAGAGTTTCAATAAAACTGATAAACCATTAGCCAGACTGTTCAGGATAAAAAGAGAGAACACCAGTTGCTTAAATCAGGAACAAGACAGTTGCCATCATTAGAGATTCTATAGATATTAAAGGGAGTAGGGAATATTATAAAAAAACACTATGTCAATAAATTTGACAACTTAGAAGAAATGGACAAACTACTCAAAAAATATAAACTACCAAAGCTCACTCTTAAGTGTTAAGAAAGAGATCATCCAAACAACCCTATATCAAAGACATTGAATTTATAGTTAAAGAGCTTCCCACAAAGAAAACTCTAGGTCTAGATGGCTTTCCTGATAAATTCTACCAAAAACATAAGGAAAAAAAGAAAAATTCCACACCAACTCCTCCTGAAAATTGAAGAGGAGAGAGTATTTCTCAAGTCATTTTATGAAGTTAGCATTTACACAAATACCAAAACCATTACAGGAAAACTATGGACAAACACTCCTCTTTTTTTTTTTTTTTAAGATTTTTTTTTTAAATATTTTATTTATTCGACAGAGAGAAATCACAACTAGGCAGAGAGGCAGGCAGAGAGAGAGGAGGAAGCAGGCTCCCCGCGGAGCAGAGAGCCCGATGTGGGGCTCGATCCCAGGACCCCGGGATCATGACCCGAGCCGAAGGCAGAGGCTTTAACCCACTGAGCCACCCAGGCGCCCCACTCCTCTTGCACATAGATGAAAAACATTTTAAGGAAAAAGTTAAGAAATCAAACCTGACAATATTAAAAAGAATAATACATCATAATCAATGGGGTTTATCTCAGGACAGAAAGTTTGTTTTTAATATGTGAAAATCAGTGTAATTCACCAGATTAAAAAACTAAAAGAGAAAAAGACATGTGATTATCTCAATGGACAAGGAAAAAGGATTTGAGAAAATCCAGCATCCATTCTTGATGTAAACCCACAGCCAAATTGGTGTAGAAGAGCTCTTCCTCGACCTGAGAAAGGGCAACTGTGAAAACTGACAGTTAACATCAAACCTAATGGTGAAAGACTGAGTGCTTTCTCCCTAAATAGGAATGAGGTAAGGATGTTGCCCTCACGAGTACATTCAGCTGGAGGTTCTTGGGTAATAACGCATGAGGCAATACATAGAAATAAAAGGCATCCGGATTAGAAAGGATGAAGCAAACCTGCCTGTATTTGCAAACAGCATGATGGTTTGTGTAGAAGTTCTAGGGAATCCACAAAAATGGGTGATAGAACTAACAAGTAAATTTAGCAAGGTTACAGAATTCAAGACCGGTATTCAAGAATCTATTGTTTTTTTTCAAGGATTTATTTATTTATTTATCTTTGGGGCGGAGGGGCAGAAGGAGAGGGTGAATCTCCAGCCGACTCCCTGCTGAATGAGGAGCCTGATGTGAAGCTCAAATCCCATAACCCTGAAATCATGACCTGAACCAAAATCAAGAGTCAGACACTTAACCTCCTGAGCCACCCAAGGAGCCCAGAAATCTATGGCAATGAACAAAAGGAAATTGAAATTGAAACAATACCATTTACAGCACCATAGTAAATACTAAATACTTAAGGGTAAGTCTGAGAAAATGTTCGCAAGGCATGTACACTGAAAACTACAAATCATTGTCAAGAGATGTTAAAGACCCACATAAGTGAAGAGACATGTTGTGATCATGGGTTGGAAAACTCATTATGGTTAAGATGCCAGTTCTCCCCAGATTGATCTATAAATTCAACATAATCTCAATCAAAATCCCAGCTAACTTAAAAATATATATATTGACAAGCAGATTTTATATGGAAATGTAGAAGACTAAGATTAGCCAAGAAAATTGAGAACACAATTGGAACACTAACACTACTTTCAAGATTTATAAAGTTATGGGAGTCAAGACAGGGTGATGTCGGCATAAATACAGACAGATGGCTCATTGGCACAACAAAGAGAGTCCAGGAAAGACTGTACCCAAAGCAAATCTTTGGTAAGTGGCACCAGGATACTTGGCTATCTATCTGTAAAGAAGTAAATGGTGATCTCTACCTTGCAACATGTACAAAGATTATTTTAAAATGGATCATAGACCTAAATGTAAAACCTAACCCTATAAAAGTTTTATAAGAACATATAAGAAAAAAAAATCTTTGTAACTTCAGGCTGGGCAAAGATTTCTTAGATATGAAACCCAAAGCACAATATAGAGGAGAAAATATTGACAAATTTGACTTCATCAAAATTGAAGATTTCTCTTCTTCAAAAGACATCTTAAGAGAATGACAAAACTTCATAGCTGAGAGAAAATATTAGCAAATCACATATCTGGTAGAAAACATATTCACAATATATTAAGAACTCTCAAAACTCAGTAATAAGAAAACAACCCAATAAAAATGGATACAAGATTAAAAAAAAAAAGATACAAGATTTTAATAGACATTTCACCAAAAAAGATACCTGGATAACAAATAAGCACATGAAAGGTTGGACAGTATCATTAGTCATTATGGAAATGCCCGTCAAAACCACAATGAGATGCCACTTCACACCCATCAGGACGGCTACGGTAAAACAGACAACAGTGAGTGTCAGCCAGCATGTGGAGAAACCGGAAACTCCCCCCACCCTCCCCCACCCCCCCGTAATCTGCTGGTGGGGATAGTAAGATGGTATTGCCACTTCAGAAACCAGTAAAACAGTTTGGTATTTCTTAAATGTTAAAAATAAATGTATTGGGGCGCCTGGGTGGCTCAGTGGACTAAGCCGCTGCCTTCGGCTCAGGTCATGATCTCAGGGTCCTGGGATCGAGCCCCGCATCGGGCTCTCTGCTCTGCAGGGAGCCTGCTTCCTCCTCTCTCTCTGCCTGCCTCTCTGCCTACTTGTGATCTCTCTCTCTGTCAAATAAATAAAATCTTAAAAAAAAAAAATAAATGTATTATCTGACCCAGTAATTCCAGTTCTAAGTATATACCCATTAAGAGAATTAAAAACATATGTCCCCACAAAAAATCATGCATGGGTGTTCATGGCAGCATTATTCATAGTAGCCAAAAAGTGGCAATAGTCCAAACGTCCATTAGTGGCAAATGGGGAGATTCAATGCAGTCTATCCAAACAGGAGTATAGAGAAATGGAGTACTGCTCTAATTTGGATGCACATTGGAAACATTATGCTAAGTGAAAGAAGCTAGACACAAAAGACCACATATTCTATGATTCTGTTTTGATGAAATGTCCAGAGAAGGTAAAAATATGGAAATAGAAAGCAAATTAGTGGTTGCCTGAAGCAGGGATGGGAATAAGGATTGACATCTTGGGGCAGAAAGGATCATTTGGGAATGATTGGCATGTTCTCCAACTGCACTGCGTTGATGGTTACATAGCTCTGGGTTTATTAACAGTTCTGAGGGGTGTGCTCAGAGCAGGGGGCCTGAAGAAATGGCCCCTCTGTTTACAACACACCCAACAGGAATCTGGGTTCATTGTGACAAGGAGCACAAAATCTGTGGCCTTCCTATGAACAAATACCCTACATGTGTCACAAAATAAAAATAAAATCTAGGTTGTTGAATTGTACTTAAACTAGTGAAAGTTATGGCATATAAATTATCCCTCGATAGAGCTATTTAAAATAAAATGGTGTACGGTAATCAGAACAGCATAATATTGAGGAAAGAATAGACAAAGAAATGAATGGAACAGAACAGAGAGGCCAGGAATATACCCTTTCAACATAGTCAACCGATTTTTGACAAAGGTGCAAAGGCAGTTCAATAGGGGAAAAGATAGTTTCTCCAACAAATGGTGCTGGCCACAACTGGACATTCACATGCAAAAGACAAAAATCTAGACACAAACCTTAGACCTTTCACCAATGTTAACTTGGAATGGATTGTAGCCCTAAGTGTAAGATGCAAAACTGTAAAACTTTTAGAACACGGGAGAAAGTCTAGGTGACCTTGGGTGTGGCAGTGGGGTTCTAGATACCATTCCAAAATCACTGGATCCATGAAAGAGAAAATTGATAGTGTAGACTGTGTTTAAACCAAAAACTCTCATTCTGTGAAAGACACTGTTCAGAGAATGAAAAGACAAGTCATAGACTAGGAAGGAGATAGTTGCAAATACATAAAATATCTGATAAATGTTTTATATCCAAAATATACAAAGAACTCTTAAAATTCAGCAGTAAGAAAACAAACAACCTAATTGAAAAAACGGCCAAAGATCCCAACCAGCCACTTCACCAAAGAAGATATATGGATGGAAAATAAGCGTCAGAAAAGTGCTCTGCATCATATGTCTTTAGAGAATTGCAAATTACAACAGCAAGGGGACACTACTATACAACTATTAGAGTGACTGAAACTGGGGCACTGGGTGGCTCAAGTCATGATCCCAGGGTCCTGGGATTGAGTCCCATGTCGGACTCCCTGCTTAGCAGGGAGTCTGCTTCTCCTTCTCCCTCTGTCCTCCTGTGCTCTGTCTCTCACTCGTGTTCTAGCTCAAATAAATAAATAAAATCTTAAAAAAAAAAAAAAGAATGACCAAAATCCAAAAAAACTGATAACACCAAATGCTGACAAAGATGCTGAACAACAGTTAGTCTCATTCATTGCTGGCAAGAATGGAGAATGGTACAGCCACCCTGGAAGACATTTGGACAGTTTCTTACAAAGCTAAATATAACATTGTTTCAAAGCTATATAAAGCATATTTATTTCACTCTTTCTTACGAAGTCTCACTCCTGGTATTTACCCACTTGACTTGAAGTCTATACTCAGACAATAACCTGCACATGAAGGTTTATAGCTGCTTTATTCATAATTGTCACAACTTGGAATCAACCAAGTTGCCTTTCAATGGATTAATGAATAAATGGAATATTATGTAGGGACAAAAAGAAGTGATTGTGCCACAGAAAGATGTGGAGGGACTTTAAATGTTAAGTGATAGGAGTGAAAGAAGCCCGTGTGAAAAGACTGCATACTGCATGATTGCAACTGTGTGACATTCTGCACAAGGCAAGACCATCAAGACAGTGAAAAGATGAGTGATGGCCAGGGGTTCAGGAAGAAGGGGGTAGGGGTGACTAGAGGGTAAGGGACCTTTTTAGGGTAGTGAATTTATCTGTCTGGTGCTGTAATGGTGGACACATGACATTATGAATTTGTTCAAATTCATGAACTATAGAACACCGTGAACCCTAAAGTGATTTAAGTATGGACTATAGTTAATAAAAAAATAAGACTAAATAAATACAAACAAAAGAATCATCATGATGCAACACTGAAAAAAATGTTTTGCTTGTTATACACCAATTCTGCCTCCATAACAGCTGTCAAGAAAATGACAGAATCTTTGAGCTGTACCTTCTGTGACAGACCAGTAACCTCTGAGCTCCCAGACACATGGTCCGCGATTGTTGGCTCCTTGTGAAGGGAAGCAGTTTCTCCTCCTTCTGGTTCTGCAGAACCATCTCATGGCCTTTTATAGCCTGGAGGGACAATCACTATTTGACAAGAGCAGCTTGGAAGAGGCCATTCTGGAAATGATGGTGCATGAACCCATGGGTCATTCGCCGGTGCTTAGTGCGTCTGCGGCCCTGTCCAGAGTGGCGTCTGCTCTGAAAGTCAGCAGCTAACTGGGTGGGTGTTGTTTGGCAGATCAGAGACCTGAGTTCTGAGTCCTGTTGTGTCCTTACCTGGCTGCCAGGTTTGGAGCGAGTCACTTACTTTCCCATGGCCCATCTCAGCTTCTCTGTACAAGGAGTGGGTTTGGGGGGGCGGGATTTCCCTGGTTTCTTCCAGTTCCAGACCCCATTTCTGTCAATATCAAACCTCCTCCCACACGTTGGCCTGGAGTGGAATGTGTGTCTTGTGTGCATACATGTATCCCGGGGCACTTGGTACAGCAGAAGCCCTCTCGTGTGGAGGCACCAGACGCCCTCCCTGCAGCATGCCCTCTCTCCACCCTGGGTTGTGCATAGACACCCGGGGCCTGGCTTGCTCCGGGCTGGTGGCCCAGGGCAGGCCCAGAGATTGGGGATGGTCCACGCACCTGCTGCTCCTCCCGGTGCTGTGTTCTTTCAGCCCTTTGTGCCTCATACATGCCAGCTCTGAGCTCTCTCTCAGCAAAGAGGATCTCCTTCATCTCCAAAGAAGCGCCCAAAGCAGTTCTGGTAATTTCTTAGCCCACAACTGAGACGTGGTCTGTGGTGCTATTGTGACTCCAAAATTCTAAGGCTCCGAGTTGGAAGATTTTCCTAGTAACCGAGATCCCAAGAGTATTTAACATTTTTTCTTACGTTGAATGAGTCAAGTGGACATTTTGGGTTAGAAGATATTCTTCAGTTAGTATTTTGCTGTGAGCCTACCTTTGCTTACTTTAGGGACCTTGGGACAACTTGACTGAGAAGCTCCATGAGGTCTGAATGGGGTCATGGTGAAGTACCTGATCAGATTCCCAACCTGGATGTCAAGGTCATGTGTCCTTAATGAAGGAGGGTAAAGGACAGAGTACCTGTTTCTTCTGACAGTTTGTCATATCCTGGGACTAATTTCTGTTCCTCTAGGGCAATATTGAAAAATTAAGCTCCATGAAAAACAACTCAGGCAGGTTTTGTATGTTTGATTTTTTTTAGGACTTTGTTTAGAGAAGTTGCCTGTTTCCTCTTCTACCAGTAACCTGCACGTGGACCGGGAACAGGATGTCATCACCTGTTACGAGAAAGCAGGGGACATTGCACTCCTGTACCTCCAAGAGATAGAAAGGGTAAGTGAGGACCAAGTGTTTCTTCCAGTTGATAATTTTCTAAAAATTTCAAATCAGACTGTAGAGAGCTGTGATCGATCTCTGGAAAACCTTCAACACATCTGCCCCTGGGTGCAAAGCTTGACTTCTGTTTCAGTGGCAACGGTGGGACCTTGTAAAGAGTGTTTGGGAAGCATTTAACACCCTCAGAGCAGCAGTGACGGTGTGCCTCGAGGCCGGCCAGTCATTCGTGCTCTCCTGGTACACGGTGGGCTGACCTTCATTTGTGCTCACGGGGACAAGATGCCAATAGAGCGAACCTCCGTGGTTTGGGAGGCTTTACCTCAATAGTTACTCGAAAGAAAGTTACTGCTGGGGACTCCCAGCTGACCTGCTTGGAGCAAGTGTGTATCCTCTGAGACCGTCTGGAGTGGCTTCCTCCCAGCAGTCAGTGGTTGCCTGTGGTGGGGAATGAAACCAGCAACTGACAAGGGGGCCGCCCGAGCAGACACGGAGCAGGAGGCCTGAGCCCACACCTTCGGGCACAGGAGGTTGGAGACTTGTCCGCTCTGAGCTTGTCTCTTCAGAACGAACGCTGCCTTTTAGTTTTGCTCTTTACTGTTCATCTCAGCCTCAATTTTACCATCTGTGAAAAGAGCAGAATAGTTTCTACCCCATGGAGTTCTGGTGGGGATTATAAAAGATCATGTAAATGAAGGGACTTAGCCCAGATGCAGAAACCCTGGATTCTTAATGTATGTCACTTTTTAATTTTTCATTTATTTATTTATTTATTTATTTATTTATTTATTTTTTAACTAATAACAACCAGTCATTTCTACTCCCAGCAGAGTTTCCTGACATTCTCACCAAGGCTTGACACTGAGATTCCCCCCTTTCTGCCCAGAGACGTGTCCTGTGAGATTATTTGAAAAGATGAGAAATCCTGTGAGACTTTGAAAATGATCCAAGTCTTATTTCCCATCAATTTTTTGGGTTCTCTGTTTCTCTGAGGTTTAGAATGGGGAGGGCTACCAAAGTCTGGTTAGCTTTGTTCTGATGTCAGTGTACAGACTGACAGTCTTCTCCTAGTGTGTTGATGTGTGTGACAAGAATCAGAATTACTTTGTAAGGGGCAGGCAGTGCAGGTGAGCACCACAGAGAGGGGGAGGGGAGAGTGATGGGACCAGCTTGGCAGCTGGCCAACACCAGCATGGGTTCTAAATCAGGGGTCGTGATGTCTGGGAACTCAGGAAGATCCTTGACCGTCTTGCCAAAATGTTCTATCAGAAAGCTGCTGTGAGAAAGGAATTTTTTGGTTATTCGGAATTTGTGGTATGACCTTTAGAGAAATGATCGTGCAGCCTACTTTGAAAATCCACAGTGTTTTCATCACATGCCTCCTTGATAGCCAATGCTTGGAAGGGGAGAAGCTGTTCTTGTTGACCCCACAGCCCTTTTGCCCTATAGGGGCCCTTGCTTTGCACCCTACTCTCCAACAGTTGTTACAGCCCTGTCCTCTCGGGGCTGCCTTCTCCTGGCTGGCAGAGAGGAGGCGTGTCTGTTACACGTGTGTTTAATGACACGGGGACTGGCAGATCTGGATGTACTTCCTGTTGTCTTCGTGTGTAACCACCTCCTCACTGCTGGGTTCTCTGGCCAGACTATTGAGGAGGAGACTTGTATAATCACAGCATTTTTTTAAAAAAGATTGATTGATTGACTGATTGATTGATTGATTTTGGAGAGAGACAGAGAGAGAGGGAGAGTGCATGAGCAGGAGGGGCAGAGGGAAAGGGGGAGAGAGAATCTCAAGCAGCCTCCACGCTGAGCACAGAGCCTCCTGTGCTCGATCCTGTGCCTCCTGGAGCTCGATCTCACAACTCTGACATCGTGACCTGAGTGGAAATCAAGAGTCAGACACTTAACCAACTGCGCCACCCAGGTACCCCTGATCGTAGGATTTAAAAGAGATTTTTGTGTGCGGTTTTGGGGAGACAGTGTCAGAGGATGTCAGATTTGAAGATGAAATGGAGGCCCAGACAGGGAGGACACATAGAAGTTAGGACCAAAGCTAGGACTAGAACTCTTCTGACACTGAGTTCAGGGCCCACTCATGTCCTTATCCCAGGCCACTGCACACAAGTGTACACTGTGTCGTTTCCCACACCCTTGCCTGCAGAAAGCGCTCCATTTGGCCAAGCGAGCCATTGCTCTTGGTAGTGTGAGGAAGCTGCCTCAGGCTTGGGTACAGTCCTAGAGGGTAGAGATGATTTTCACATTTCTGGCTCCGATTTTCCAGTGTGAGTTTTCCTTTATGGGAGACCATTTCAGGCATCGCCAGGTCCAGCAAGCTGGGATATTAGTACTGGGAAAGACTAATTGAACCAACTAATTGTTTTGACTGTAGTAAGTGCTCAAGAAGCCATTTGTTGATTCATGGGAAGTCTAAGAGAAAAACCACTTTCCTTAAGTGACTGCTGGGCTTGGTGGGTGTTCATGGTCTTTATGAGGCAAGATGGGGGCGGGGGTGCTATGTAGAAGATACCACCTGGGCCTTTTTTTTTTTTTTAATTTGAACTTAAAATAACTTTTAAGAATTATGCTAAATTAAAAACAGAAATGTGGGGCACCTGGGTGGCTCAGTCATTAAGTGTCTGCCTTCAGCTCAGGTCATGATCCCAGGGTTCTGGGATCAAGCCCTGCATCAGGCTCCTTGCTCAGTGGGGGGCCTGCTTCTCCCTGTCTCTCTACTGCTCCCACTGCCTGTGCACCTCTGCTCTCTCTCTCTGTCAAATAAATAGATCAAATAAGTAAATAAATAAAACCAGAAATGTTAGGGAAATAGAATCTGAAAGAAGTAATGGACTGGGACAAGCCTAGGTAAATAGTGCTTTGTTTTTCTGGGTAGGCAAGCCTTGTATCTAGAAAATCCCGCACACTCTGTTCCTATATGGGTTCTGCAGGGGACAGGCCATTGCTCATTGGTTTCCCTCCATTTCCCAGCCATTCCATAGTGAAGAAACTTCTGTTGGCCAGGACCTTTGGCATTTTACTTATTAGTATTGGTTCTTAACTTCATTCACTAGCAAGAAAAAAATCGGGGGAGAATTTTTGAGGACAGATTGGAGTGTCATGGTCAGTATTTTCTCATGATCTGAAGCCACAAAATCATGTTTCTGAGGTAGCCCCATTCTCTGAATAGTGGAGATGTTTGATGACAGATCTCTTTGCTTCCTGAAGGACAATAACTCTTCAGAAAGAGGGAGACCTTGGCTGACCCTTGAGGCAGCTAACTTAAGCTGTGAGAGGGAGCAGAGCACTGTGGTAGAGTGATGGCCAGTGTCAAGATCCTGGATTTGCCACCTTTTAGCTGTGGAACCTTGGGCCAGTTGCTCAGCCTCTCTGTGCCACCACACGATCCTCATCTGTAAAGTAGCAGTAGTGACTGCTATCAGGCTATGGTGAGGATAGACTGGCTTAATTAACGTACTTCCTGGTATGTGGTTAGTAAC
Organism: Meles meles; assembly: GCF_922984935.1. Classification (NCBI taxonomy): domain Eukaryota; kingdom Metazoa; phylum Chordata; class Mammalia; order Carnivora; family Mustelidae; genus Meles; species Meles meles. The sequence goes on from NC_060071.1 coordinate 122,197,477, forward strand.
AGGTAAATGTTAGCTTTGTTGTCATGTTCTGTACCTGGGTCACCTGCCAGTGGACTCTTTCCTCATCTTAGAAGATTTCAGATAGGTAGAACATTAGGAACATGCTGTTTTTTGTGTTTTTTTTTTAAGATTTCATTTATTTATTTGACAGATCACAAGTAGGCAGAGAGGCAGGCAGAGAGAGAGATGGGGAAACAGGCTCCCCACTGAGCAGAGAGCCTGATGCGGGGCTCGATTCCAGGACCCTGGGATCATGACCTGAGCCGAAGGCAGAGGCTTTAACCCGCTGAGCCACCCAGGCGTTTAATTTTTTTTTTAATTTTATTTCTTTATTTGACAGAGAGAGATCACAAGTAGGCAGAGAGGCAGGTGGAGAGAGAGGGGGAAGCAGGCTCCGGCTGAGCAGAGAGTCTGATGTGGGGCTCCATCCCAGGACCCTGAGATCATGACCTGAGCTGAAGGCAGAGGCTTAACCCACTGAACCACCGAGGCACCCCCCCAATGTTAAATAGTTTTGTTTTTTTTTAAAGATTTTATTTATTTATTTGACAGAGAGAGATCACAAGCAGATAGAGAGGCAGGCAGAGAGAGAGAGAGAGGGAAGCAGGCTCCCTGCTGAGCAGAGAGCCCGATGTGGGACTCGATCCCAGGACCCCGAGATCATGACCTGAGCCGAAGGCAGCGGCTTAACCCACTGAGCCACCCAGGTGCCCTTAAATAGTTTTTAATGGAATATTTACAGAGTACTTTTTCTCGGGAGAACTTGGTTTTCCCTCTCTTGTGCAGAAGATGCTGATGGGACAGCATCTTACCCCACCAGAGTCTCCATGTCATATCTGGGCTCTGGGCTTCTGTTTACCCCCCGACTGTCCGACCTTGGTCCAGTTGTGTATTTCTGTGTGGTGCAGCTTCCTGTTCTCATGGGGGGGCTAATATTGCCTCATTTGTCTGGGGCTAGAGAATTCATGAGCCCGCTGCCATAGGAAATTTCCATGTCTTCTTGTCCCCCCCACCTCTGTCTGCAGGTGGAAGCAGGACCAAAGAATATTTGAATACACGAATTTGAATATTTGAAATATTTGAAATATTTGAAAATTTGAATACACAAAAGCAGGGCAATTAACTATTTATTTAGTGTTGTTCTTGTTCTGTTAGGGTTATAGAGCCATCTAATTTTCTCTGATAGTTTGTTCTCTGAAGGGGAATAAAAGATACTTCCAAAATTGTGCATATACAGCAATTTAATCAGACAAATTGAGTTAGATTAGAAATGACAGAGGCTGTCCTTGATTTGTTTCTCTTCAGATGGTGGTGTCATGCCAACGGTAAATAAAGTTACCTGCCCCACAAGGAGCTTCTCGTGGTGCCATGATAGGAATAACGATGACTTCACTCTTGAATATCATACTCTGAGCCCTGCTTTTGGCAAATGAAATCATCCCGTCTCTGTCCTTTGCAGGCAGCAGCCAAGCAGCTGCTTATGGCTGTCCTGAGCAGACGCCCTGCCAGGCTGGAACTTTACCTTCTGCCGACAGTTCACTTCTCCACACCCGATTTTAGAGAAGAAGTGAATGCTCAATGATGGGCTACCTGTCGACTTTGACGGGCAGTTTTAGGGCTAAAGTTTTGAGGAGAAACAGGTGGTCCCCAAATATTGCTGGGCCCCACTGGAATTCCTCTGTTCTTCGGGGAGTCGCTCCCTGGTGAGCGTGGCCAGGCCCTGGCCTCCTCTCCTCCTTGCTGTTGGGGGGACTTGCAGCCACAGAGCTGAGGTGCCAGACTTGGTGGTGGGTGAGATTCAGGTGCACTTGAATTCAAATGAGATGTCCCAGGAGAAGTGCTCGGTGCTGCTGATGGCAGAGGTGGGGTATGACTCAGTGGCTCCACATAGCCATGTTTTGGACTTTCACGTGTGAGACAAAATAAAGGCGAAGATTCTGCCTTCCATGCCCTTTCCATTCCCTCCCTCTCCACTCGAGCCAAAGTGGCAGGGACCAGGTTCTTCCTTGAAGAAATGTCAAGCCAGTGACCAGCCAGTAAATGCGCTCTGACTCCAGGCCTGCCATCTGACTGACTGGGATGGGAGGCCACACGCACTTGAAACTGAGTTAGAAAAGTCTGGAAACCAGAAAAGACCAGTAGCTTCTTTTAATTTTCATACATTCTTGGTTAGTCTTTGTCCTCATAATCTTATAGCATTAAAGAGTGTTGTCTGTCTTTTTTCACTCAACATTATGTCAACGCTTAAAAATGTTTTCGTGGAGATACACTATTTCATCAAGTGCATGGCCTCTATGATATAATTACCTTATTGTTGGGTCCGGTCTGTTGTAAATAATGCTGATGTTGCCTTCTTTCGGGTAACTCTCCCCTTGCTGTCATTGTTTCCCAAGGGCAGATTCCCACAAGTGGAGGTATTTTTGACATTCTCATTAACTACATATTGTGTCCCGTTTGCTTGCTATGAGTCATGCCAACATCTCCCTTTGGCGCGGTGTAGGGGGATAGTGGTCGCTTTGCCCTCTTGACGGGGCTGCTATTATGTAAATGTTATTTTGCTGGTTTGTTAGGTGACAGTGGTGCCTTGCTTGCAATTTTGGTTTGCGTTTCTTTGACTATCAGTCAGGGTGAATTTTTTTCCCATCTGTTTGCTTCTGGGTTGTATTTCATTTCTTTTTGAATTACAGCATTATTGAGATAGAATTCACATACCATACAAATCGCCCATCTAAAGTACACAATTCAATACTTTTTAATATATTTAGAGTCATACAACCATCACCGATATTTAATTCCAGAACAGTTTTGTTGCCCCAAAAAGAAACCCTGTCCCACTAGCACTCATTCTCCATTTACCTCTGATCTCCCTCAGTCTGAACAGATTTGTGTATTCTTGACATTTCATACAAATAAAGCCATACATCATGGCTTTTGTGACTGGCTCCTTCGGCATGTCCCAATGCTGCATCTCTTTCTACTGACAAATAATATGCGATTTTATGGATATGCTACATTGGGTGTAATTATCCATTCATCGTTTATCATTTATCATTTATCATTTGGGTTGCTTCCACCTTTGGGCTCTTATAATAAGGCTTCAACAAACATTCATATATAAGATTCTGCGTGGACAATGCTTTCATTTTTCTTGGGTATATATACCTAGGAGTGGAATTGCTGGGTCATATGGTAACTTTATGTTATATTCCATTCTTGTCTGTGTATACTTTCTGTCCGGTTTTTGGGTGAAGTCATTGACAATTTGAATAAAGTCTACATCATAAATATGTTAACTCTTTAATCATATTTGCTCTGAGTATTTTCTTAGTCACTAAATTTCCATTTTTAAGTTGCTCATATATTTAAAATCTGTATATAGTTTAACCTCATTTTTTTTTACATTTATTTCATTGTTTTAAAGCTGAAATAATTAGGATAGACTCCGTCTAAGATTTAAAAAATTTTCAATCCTTTTCCATATTTTCAAAACAACTTTTAACTTCCAAATCTTCTTGGGATTTATTTTGTTGTGCGACACTAGATACGACTCTAAATGAAATGTTTTTCTCAAATTTCACTACCACTTTAAGATGATCTTATCTCTGTTTTTTTACATTTGCCATCATATATTTTAAGTAATTTAATAAAATTTTAGATACAGTAGTAATTCCTGGCTTTCCTATTTTGTTCAGCTGATATTATATTGTATCAGTATGACACTGTTCAATAAATACTTTATGACTGGTTTCAACATCTAAAAGGATTGTAACTACGTATCACTCGTATTTTTCAGAATATCCCTGGTTCTTTTCTGATGATACTTGAAGGTGAATTTTAGAATAATTTTCTTGAGTTCTAGAAGAATCCTGTTGGGATTGGTTGGATTTTATGAACCCTATACATAATTTGGAGAATTTTATTTAGTCTTCACTCGTCTATGACCATGATATCTCTTTCCATTTTGCAAGACCTTTTGTTTCACAGATTTTAGTAGGTTTATTTTATTCCCAGATTTTTCTATTTGTATTGCTTTATAAATAGGATCATTATTTTTTAAATTATATTTTCATATATAGCAATGCTTCTGATTTTTTAATTCACTTACACAAACATTTGTTGAGTCCCTTTTTTTTCAGAGAGAGAGCAAGAGCATGAGCAGGGGTAAGGGTGAGAGAGAGGGAGAGGCAGACTCCCTGCTGAGCAAGGAGCCTAATGCAGGACTGGATCCCAACCCTGGGATCATGACCTGAGCTGAAGACACACGCTTAACCACCTGAGCCACCCAGGCGCCCCTACTGAGTGCTGTCAATGTTCTGTACTGTGCTTGATATCAGGGGCACTGGAATGAAAAAGCCACAGAGCCTGTCCTTAGGAAACACATGATTTAACAAAGACCCAGGCCTGTAACCAGTGTGGGCCATGCTTTGGTGATAAACACTCAGAGGACTCTGAAAGCCCAGAGAAGTGTCTTGGTGGACCAGCCTGGTAGTTCAGGGATGGTTCCTGAAAGAGAGGACACCTGAGCTGAATTGTGAAGGCTGACAAGGGTAAAGACATAGGAATATTAGCCACAATGCTGAGTTCTACAAAAGTAGAGTTCATTCTTTTCATTTTTCTAAGAGTATGAATATGTGGCAGAGGAATGATTTTTGTTATTCCTTCCTATCTCATATTTTCCATTTTATCTCCCTATCTCCAGATTCTTTTTTTTTTTTTTAAGATTTTATTTATTTATTTGACAGACAGAGATCACAATTAGTCAGAGAAATAGGTAGAGAGAGGAGGTAGCAGGTCCCCGCTGAGCAGAGAGCCCGATGCAGGGCTCGATGACCCTGAGACCATGACCTGAGCCGAAGGCAGAGGCTTTAACCCACTGAGCCACCCAGGCGCCCCCCTATCTCCAGATTCTTTTTTCCTATCTCCAGATTTTCTAAAACCATGTTAAAAAATAAAAGTTTTTTTTGTTCCTACTTGAAGGTAACTCTTTAGTATATCCCCATTAAGGATTATTATTATTATTTTTGAAGATTTTATTTATTTGCCAGAGAAAGAGAGAGTGAGCACAAATAGGGGGAGCAGCAGGCAGAGGGAGAAGCAGGCTCCCCAGTGAGTAAGAAGCCTGATGCAGGACTCGATCCCAGCATCCTGGGATCATGACCCGAGCCAACACTTAACCAACTGAGCCACGCAGGCACAGTTGGTTAACATTCAACTTAATGACTGTTGAAACCAGTCATTAAGGATTATAATGTTTATATCCTCATTAAGTTTCCCACTTACAATTCGTAACAATCTTATCAGGTAAATATTATCCCCATTACACAGATGAGGACTGTGAAGGTCTGAGATTGAAGGAATTGTCCTAAGTCCGCAAGTGGTGAGGAGTATCAGAACCTGACCTTGAACCTGGGTCTTTGGACCTAAAGTCTTTGCCCCTCTTGCTGCCGTGCTTCCTTAGTCACTGCATATATGCTTTTGCCAAAGCAGGCCGTGCGTGTTAAGGATGCTTGTTGGCAGTCCTGTTGCAGGGAAGTGTTTATCCTCAGAACAAGTGGTGGCTTTGACACTGCGAAACAGTGCCCCTGCCCAGGCCCATGTGTTAGAGGCGCCTTGTGAAGAAGGGATGAAATCCAAGATGTTTAGACTTAAGGCTAAACCCTGAGCTAAGCTTTTCTCTCTGCCTCCCCATTTGTATCTTCCCCATTCTTCCCATTTATAACCTAAAACCTCATCCTGGCAGCTCTGACTTTTTGTCTTTTGGGCTTTGTTCTGCCAGCAAAGGCAGACTGATGGGACAAAGGGGAAGGAGCTGGACTGCAGAGTCAGGTGCACATGAGTTTCAGCACTGACTCTAACACTTGCTACCATGCAGTTTGAGGACTCACCCAGTGCAACAACGCTTCACTTCCTCCTTCAGTGCAGCGAGGGTAGTAGTGCGGATCTCAGTGGCTTTTTGTGGGGGAATAAATCAGAGAGCCTATGTGCCTACATAGTGCCTAGTGCAGAGTAGCTTACTTTCTTACTGCTTTTTTCCCTACATTTTTGGTCGGTCTTGCAAATTCATTCATTCATTCATTTATCATGTATTTCATTCATTTATTATGTATATTGAATGCTTACCCTGCACCAAATATTGCAGTAGACATTGAACATTACTAGTAAGTGAAATAGATGTGGCCCTGACTTTGTGGATGTTTCAGCACCACAGAGGGAGACAGTCAGTAATCAATAAAAAAAAAAAAAAAAAAAAAAACCACTGATAAATGCAGTGAAGGAATAGGATGGGCTGCTGGGAGAGGGAATAATAGAGAGGCCTATGTGATGTTAGGTGGCCAGAGAAGGCCCTTCCAACAGGGTGACAATCAAGGTGACACCTGAAGTGTGAGAAAGATCACAAGGGCAGCATGACCCAGTTTGTGTTACAGAAAGTTATTCAGACTGCTTGTGGAAAGTGGGAAGGAAGAAAAGGAGCACGAGATGACATGGAGAGTCCATTTAGGAGACTATTGTGGAAATCTCACAGGAAGTGATTGTAGTTTCCATGAAGGTAATGGTTGTAGAAATGGATAGATATGGACATATTTGAGAAATAATTAGGAGGGACGTAGTAATAGATTAGAGAGTGTCAGGGTTTCAAACTTTACCCCCCTAGCCCCTACCCAGGGTCTGATTTGGGCATCTGGGAGGATGGTGTTAGTTATTAAGATGAGATAACTAGAAAATTATGTTTTGGGGTGAACCTGGGCTTCTAGGAGCTTTACTCATGCTTAGAGTTTTCCTGGGAGTGGAATTTAGGTGGTTCTTGTCCCCAGAAGCCATTCTAGGAGCTAGGAGGGAGAGGCCCAGAAAGGGCCCCTTGAGGATGAGCCCCATCCGTGAGGTCTAGGTATATAGGCCCTTCCTAAGACTGAGGCTGGACCAGAAAAACCCAAGAATTTCTCCCTCCCACCACCAGCCATGTAACAAACACAGCACCAAGTAACAAGTAACTGTAGAATACTGCTGGGGAAGGGGCATGAATTTGGAGAGAAGTCGCCTCTAGCCCAAGCATACAGGGACTGCTGAAAATAGAAAACCCCTCTGACATCCTTGGTCCCACAGTAAGCACAAGTCAGTAGCCCACTGCTTGAGGACTTTGAAGTCTGCGGTGTACTGGAGGTAATTATAGAAACAGCAAAGCCTAGCCCAACTTCAACTACTGACTGGATTGACTCAGTCCCCCACATTTGTTGCCTTATAGATGAAAAGAGGTGCCCATTTTCAGGTATAAATATTATTTACCTCATCCTTATTCTCTACACAAAATCTTCAGGGTTGAATTGAAAAATATGAGATATATACAAACGCACACACAAACTATTGCGAGGAGCAATAAACAAAATGAAACCGGTCCTGGGATTGAGCCCCGCTTTGGGCTCTCTGCTTAGCAGGGAGCCTGCTTCCTCCTCGTTCTCTCTCTGCCTGCCTCTCTGCCTACTTGTGATCTCTATCAAATAAATAAATAAAATCTTTAAAAAAAATAGTATGTTAGAGGATATTGTGGAAAAAGTATACAACATACATAAAGATGTGCAAATTTTAGCAGAGAGATGAAAACTATAAAAATGTAAAACTGAAATGCTAGAAATGATAAAACATGATATAAGAGATGATGAAACTTTTTTTTTGTTACGATTTCATATTTGGGACACCTGGGTGGCACAGTCAGTTAAGCATCTCACTCCTAGTTTTGGCTCAGGTCATGATCTCGTGAGTTCTGGGATTGATCCCCATGTTGGGCTCCAAGCTCAGTAGGAGGTCTGCTTGAAGATTCTCTTCTTCTGCCCCTTCCCCCATTCTCATGCGTGTGTGCACGCTCGCTCGCTCTCAAATAAATAAATAAATCTTTAAAATAAAAGGTTTTATTTTTAAGTAATCTCTACCTCCCCAACATGGGACTCAGACTTATAGCCCTAAGATGAAGAGTCACATGCTCTCCAGGAGCCCCAAGATAAGTAAATTCTTTGATGGCTTATTAGAATGCTGGACACAGCTAAGGAAAAAATCTTTCAGTTGAAGGTAGGTTAGTAGAGATGATTCAAATAGGAACACAAAAAGAAAAAAAAAGAGTGGGGAAAAACCAAAACAGAGCATCCAAGAAATACAGAAAAAATAAGTATTTGGTGTCCATAAAGGAGAAGAGAGAGAAACTGAAACAGAAGAACTATTTGAAGACAAAATGGCTTAGAGTTTTTCAAAATTACTGAAACACAACAAATCACATATGCAAGAATCTCAGAGGACCCCAAGCAGGATAAACAAAAACCTACACTTAGATGTATTGTAGTTAAACTATTGAAAATCAAAGACAGAATCTTGAAGGAAGCCAGAGAAAATGAAACTTTAAATACAGAAGAATAAAAGCTAATAGTTACAGCAAATTTGTCATTAAAAACTATGCAAGTTAGAAGACATCAGAGAGATGCCTTTAAAGTACTGGATGAAAAATTTCAAAACACCTTTGAAGAAAGAAGACAAAGACTTTGTTTTTTTAATAGGACAAACAAAAGTTGAACGAATGCATTAGCAACAGACCTGCATAACAAGAAATGTTAAAGAAATTTCAAGCAGAAGAAAATAAAGATACATACAATGAAATGAAGATCATCATAAATGGTGACAGTGAGCATACATATAAAAGACTTTTTCTTATCTTTAATTTTTAAAAAATATTATTGACCACCTAAACCAATAATAGTTACATCATATTGTGGGATATACAATAGGAGTAAGATGTGTGACAACCAAAGCACAAAAGATGGGGGAAGAAATGTAAGTATATTGTTACAAAGCATTTATACTATATATGAATTGGTGTGATATTATTTGAACATAGACCGTGATAAACTAAAGAGCTATATTATATACCTTTGGGCAGCCAAGAGATGGAGGATGGGGGCATGGGTAAATGGACAGGTAGACAAACATAATTAACTGGTCATTAGTGGAAATTAAATGGAATAATCAAAAAAGCAGAATGAGAGAGGGGCACCTGGATGGGTCAGTGGGTTAAAGCCTCTGCCTTTGGCACAGGTCATGATCCCAGGGTCCTGGGAGCGAACCCCACATCGAGCTCTCTGCTCAGCGGGGAGCCTGCTTCCCTCTCTCTCTCTCTGCCTGCCTCTCTGCCGACTTGTGATCTCTATCAAATAAATAAATAAAATCTTTTTTTTTTTTTAAGCAGAATGAGAGAGAAAAAAGAAACAGATGGGACAATAAAAAAACAACAAACAAGATGGTTCCAATCATGTCAGTGGTTACATTAAATGTAAATGGTCTGAACAATTAAAAGGAAGAGATTTTCAGATTAGATGAAAATGCAAGCCCTAATATAAGCTATCTATAAGAAAACAATTTAAAATTAATATATAAGTTGACAAAAAGTAAAATTATATGCCATGTAAACAATAATCAAAACAAAGCTAGGGTGATTATTACATCAGAGAGTAGAATTTAGAACAAGGAATATTTTCAAGCGATAAAGGGAGAAGTTACACTAGAAAGGGGTCAATTAATGAACAAGGCACGGTAATTCTAAAAGTCTATGTAGCTAATAATAGAGCTTCTAAATGTCTAAAACAGGGGCGCCTGGGTGGCTCAGTGGGTTAAGCCGCTGCCTTTGGCTCAGGTCATGATCTCAGGGTCCTGGCATCGAGTCCCACATCGGGCTTTCTGCTCAGCAGGGGGCCTGCTTCCCTCTCTCTCTCTCTCTCTGCCTGCCTCTCTGCCTACTTGTGATCTCTTTCTATCAAGTAAATAAATAAAATCTTTTAAAAAATGTCTAAAACAAAATATATAGAAGAATTTATAACATTAAATGTGTATTAGAAAGGAAAAAAAATTCAAATCCATGGTCTAAATTTCCAATTTAAGAAGCTAGAAAAAGAACAAATTAAAGCCAAACCAAGCAAAAAGGAAGGGGATAATAAAGATCAGAACAAAAATCAATGAAATAGAAAAGAGAGGAAATCAGTGAAACTAAAAATGGATTCTTTGAAAAGATCCATAAAATTTGTAAACTATTAACAAGATTGAACAAGAAGAAAAGAAAAGACACAAATTATCAACACCCAAGATGAGGAGATGGTACCATAGATTCATAAACATTAAAAGGCTGCAAGGGTGGGCACCTGGGTGGCTCAGTGGGTTAAAGCCTCTGCCTTCGGTTCCTGCATCGGGCCCTGTGCTCAGCAGGGAGCCTGCTTCCTCCTCTTTCTCTCTCTGTCTGCCTCTCTGCCTACTTGTGATCTCTGTCTGTCAAGTAAATAAATAAAATCTTAAAAAAAAAAAAAAAGGCTGCGAGGGAAGGAGTGTGTCTGGTTGGCTCAGTCAGTGGAGCATGTGACTCTGATTTTGGGGTTGTGAGTTTGAGCCCCATGTCGGGTACAGAGATTACTTAAAAAATAAAATCTTTTTTTTTTTTTTAAGATTTTATTTATTTTAGAGAGAGAGAGCGAGCATAGAAGTAGAAGCAGTAAGCTGGACATGGGACTTGATCTCAGGACCCTGAGATCATGACCTGAGCCAAAGGCAGACACTTAACCAACTGAGCCACTCAGGTGCCCTAAAAAAATAAAATCTTAAAAAAAAAAAAAAAAAGGTTTTCTTTTAAAAATTTAAAAAATTCTTTTAAAAATGTGATCACTTAAAAAAAAAAGATTCCCTGAAAGACACAAACTACTGAAGTTCATTGAAGAAGGAATAAATAAACCAAATATTCTTGTGTCTATTAAAGAAATTTAATTTGTAGTTAAAAGCCTTTCCATAAAGAAAACTACAGGCCAAGTTGACTTTATTGGTGAGTTCTACCAAACATTTATGTAAGAAATGACAGCAATACTATAAAAACTTCCAGAATGCAGAAGAGGAGGAAAACATTCCCTAACTCATTTTATGAGACTGTTATCTCTTATGAATATAGATGCAAATATCCTTAACAAAATATCAGCAAACCAAATCCAACAACATATAGAAAAGATTATACACCATGACTAAGCAAGATTCATTTCAGGAATGCAAGCTGACTTAACATGTGAAAATCAATTAATGTGTCAGTAGAATAAAAGACAAAACCCATATTATAATGATAATTTCAGTAGATGTGGAGAAAGCATTTGACAAAATCCAGCACCCTTTCCTGATAGGAATAGAAGTTCACATCTTCAACCTGATAGAAGGCCCCTATGAAAAACCTACATCTAACAACATATATAATAGTGAAAGACTGGATATTTCCCCCCTAAGATCAGGAGCAAGACAAGGATGTCTGTTCTCTCTACTTCTATCCAGTATTGTAGTTGAGGTTCTAACCAATGCAATTAGGCAAGATAAAGAAATAAAAGACACGTAGGTTGAAAGGGAGAAGTAAGACTATCTCTGCAGATGGCATGGTCTTGTATATAGAAGATCCTAAGGAATTCACACTTACAGACCCTATTTTAACTAGTAAATGATTTCAGCAAGATTATAGAATACAAGGTTGGTATAAAAACTACACTTATATTTCTCTACATTAACAACCTGAAAATGGAATTAAGAAAACAATTTCGTTTATAATAGCATCAAAAGATGAAAATACGTGGGAATAATAAAAAGAATTGCAAACCTTATACCCTGAGAACTACAAATCACTATTGAAAGAAATTAAAGAAAACCTAAATAGTGGTAAGACATCTCACTTTTATGGAGCAAAAGACTTAATTTGTTAAAATATATCTGTATCTACATCTGTACTCTCTCCATGCACACACATGCATATATACATATAACAAATACAAGATTTATTTTTAACTAAGACAAATGCCCATACCTTTAATGACCCTGTGTAAAAAAAAAACACATTTTTCTGAAGTTGAGTGATTACTTTGGTCACATTTTCGTTTCTTCTGTTAAATTTAATTTAAATTAAATATAATGGTTTCCATTTAAAACTGGCATACAAAACACAATCTCAGTTTTTGGAAAATGACTTTTACCTTTCTTTCCTTGATACATATGTATAGAGATACCTGAATTATTGTTTAATAAATGTTTCCTGGTTATTTCTGTGCGGTGGAATTTTGAGATGATTTTTAATTTTCTTTCTGTGCTGTACCGAACTGGCTTTGCTTTACAGTAATCACAGCATTTTTAAAAATTAAAAACTATTCTTGAAAGCAAATGAAGGCTAATTTTTTTAAAAGTTTAAGTGTTGGGTCTCTAAGTGGAGATGACAAGGAAGCAGTTGAATGTATGAGTCTAGTGTTTGGAAGGAAAGTCTGCAGTAGAGAGGATAACTTTGGGAACTGGCTTCAGAGATTTCTATGGGTGAGATCATCCTGAAAGAGACTTACAGGAGACCGCGCTGTTTGCATGTGCAGCCCTTGGAGGATGTGTTAGGGAGGAGCCTGCAGTAAAGCCCAAAATGACAGTTCGCAGGGGTAGGAGGAACACCTACTGCTTAGCACTCGCAGAGCCAAGTGCTAAGTCGGGAAGGAGCCAGGCAGTTTTGATAAGATGCTGGGATGTAGTTCAAATGCAAGGGTTGCCCACCTGGATTTCATCCCACAACATCTGTTCATTGTGCACTTTCTTTGCTGTTTTCCCGAAGCTTGAAAGTTAGAGCACCAGCAATTGCTTCAACTCAACATGGAGAATAATTCTGAGACCTCCAGAGTGTCTGGGCTTTGGCTTACAGCTGGGTCTTTGAAGGGCTGCTGACTTTTAGCAGATGGGGACAACATGTTTGGAGAACACGTGTAGGGTTTTTAAATGGGCCACAAGGAGCTTCTGTTTGATAAATGCTTTATTTCACTTGCCAGTATAAAGTGGGTAGCCTCTAATAGTAGACATGTGTTTACACTTCTCTGTAACCCACTCGACTTGAAGGTCTTTCTCCTGATTCGTTGGCAGTCTTTCTTGTGGGGCTAAACGTTTAGACCTTTACAAGCTCATCATCTGTTGACAAAAGATCAAGTTTTGGGAGAGAGAGAGTTTAGTTTGTTTTTCTCCGCGGTCCCCTTGAGAGTCCATAGGCCTTGGCTTTGAAGCCTAGAGAGCTCATCCTCTCTGGGGATTTTCGGGGCCAGTGCCAGTCACAGCGCTTCTCATCTTAGCTTTCCTTGGGTTCATCAAGCTTACTTAGGGCTGGAGCCTTGGCCCACCTGTCCGTGACCTCGCCCATCAGTGGACAGTGACTATTCAGGCTGCCTGTTGCCGGGACCTGTTTCTTACTCACTCTGCCCCTCTGGCCACATCCTGGCACCTGCAGAGCCCCTCCGCCTCAGTGCTTCCACTGGCACTGTGCACCCCTCAGCACCCTTCAGTCCTCAGCCCTCTGTGCCAGGAGAGGCGGGCACACCCCGGCTTTCCCAGTCTTCGCGCCCACCTCTGCACTGGTCCCCATGCACTGATGCTGGCACGAGGAAGCTGATCCGTCAGGTCGTGTAGCGCGTTTAGAGATGTGGTTTGAAAGGATTAGGCTTGGATGTGGATCTGATTAGTTTTCCGATTTTCTCCCCTTCCAGGTAATACTTACCAATATTCAAAACAGAAGCCCTAAGCCTGGCCCTGCTCCCCACGATCAAGAACTAGGTTTTTTCCTAGAAACAGGACTTCAGAGAGCCCATGTCCTCTATTTCAAAAATGGGTAAGCCTTCTTCGTTTTTTAACTCAGGTTCCTAAAGGAGGAAAGTAGAAAGCCTCACCATGCTATCTCCGGTTTAGCTATTGTATCAGAGGAATTTTAAATATGAACTATGATTGGAAGAGTTTTTAAAAATCATAAATGTAGGCTCTTTTGTCCCTTCTCCCCCAGCTCTCTCCCTTTGCCATGAAGTGTGAAGGTGGGAGAAGGGAGGAAGGAGGGTCCCTTTGTGAGTTGGAGTCATAGGTTGGAAGCACCAGCTGGGTGGGTGGGTCTCTGGGGAGTCAGCTTTGTGCCACACCCCCTCTCCTGGGCAGTGGAGGCCAAGGCCAACCCCTTTGGTTGGGGGAGGAGTTAGTGACCTGGAAATCCCCGGACCCGGGGTCATCTCCGGTTGGTGTCTCAGTTCAGAGAATTGGGTCTGCCAAATCTCTAGCAGTTTTCAGGAAAGTGAGTGTGGCTCTGCTGTCACCCGGGCACACTTTTCCCTTGAGCTGCTTTCGAGAAGGGTTTAGGAAAGTGTATCAACATGTGAGGGATAGCTCTCTGATACATTTGACGTTTGTTTTCCTTTCTGTGTTGCATTTTTGAGAAATGCGATGGTTGTCTTCCAAATCTCTTCAGCTGTCCCTTGTTTTGACCTTGTGCTGCAGGATAGATGTGCATGAAGACCCACAGTAGGTATCTGGCTTCTCCGTAGCTCCTTGTAGGCCTGTTCCCCTTCCTCTAGAAATAGTCCAGTAATGCTTGGAACCACAGAGGGGACATGAGTCCCAGCCTTTGGATAAATGAACAGTGGAGTTGCTCCCTCTTCATTTTCAAGAGCATCAAACCTTGGGGCGTAGCTCATGGAAGTAGCATTTCTTCTGCCCAGTGGCTCAGAGACATGGGCAATCATTTCTCATTTGTTGCTGGTAAATGCTTTCCAAATCCCGTTAAATTGTTGGTTGGCTCCAAAGGCTATTGGTTTAGATCAACATGGCGTGTGAAGGGTCTCACTAACACCCCAAGGTTTGGATTGGCCTGAGGCCTTGGTGGCCAAGAAGATGCTCTTGAGTTTGATCTCACCTGCCATGGATTGGGATCATCTGAGCAATAGTGCATGTCCTCCAAGCTGAATTTTTAGTTCTGTTTCCTATGGCATTGTAAATAGAGGGGGAAGGGAGTGAACGTGATTTTTTTTTTTTTTTTTTTGAGTGATTTGTTTCTTCTCCCTATTGACAATAATGGTTGTCATCACAGAGGAACCCCAACCTTGCTCTCTCTTCCTCTAACCTGTAAGTGTTTGTGCTTGACTCCCATATGCAAGTCCAGAGGCAGGAGGAATGCATTCGCTTGGGGCTCTCAGGGGTGCCAAACCACTACTTCTATTGAAAATGCTTTGGATTTTAAGATTGGTAAAGGTGGGCTGGATAATTTATTTTCATCTGAAGCCTACTCATTGAGAGGAAGAAGCTAGTCCTCTTGGGCTCTGACCTCCTGCCCTGAAATGTTGGCTGCCCACTGGAATCCAACTAAAAAATAATGATGACAGGTTTGCCCTAGAAGACTGATTACATGCCAGGAATTGCTTAGCGGCTCATTTCTCTTTTTATTTTACCCAAGTTCAAGGAGATTCCCATTGACGTAGCCAAAGTGAAGGGACTGCTTAACTTTGAAGACTTTCCTCCTTTCTTGTCCTCTCACTCTTTTTACGGCTTCAAAGACCAGTGATAGGATTGGCCAACTTCTCTAGAGGGTTCCTGCTAGCTACCACGTCCTTTGCAGCTGGAATGAGAGATTACTTTGAGGTAGATGGAGGCAAAGGCCAGTTTGGGGACCACAGACTATGGATGAAAGGAGAGAAAGCAGCAGGAACTTTTGGACATATCCAGTGCTTCCAGGCTGCCTGACTTAGAGCAGTGGATTTCTCGGGGCCCAAGAGCCACGCCTGGGTCATTGTCAATGGACTTTCACAGCTGGGATCTCTGTGGAGTAGGTGGGGACATCTGGAGGTAGCTGCTGTCCATAAGTACCAGTGGCTTCCCACATCCGGTCTTCTGATGTGTTTGCTCCTTTTTGTTTTCCTTTATTTTTAAAATTATTTTTATTTTTATTTATTTTTTTGGAGAGAGAGAGAGCACATGTGTAGCAGGAAGGAGGAGAGGGTGAGGGAGAGAGAGAATCTGAAGTGGACTCCATGTCCAGCGCGGAGCCCGACATGGGGCTCGCTCTTACAACCCTGAAATCATGACCTGAGCCAAAACCAAGAGTCGGACACTTAACAGACCGAGCCACCCAGGTGCCCCTCTGCACTTTAGAAATCTGTATCTGGAAGGGTGTCATGGACAGGGTTTGATTTGCAAGGATTAAGGAAATGGGCTATAGAAGAGCTTTGCGATAAGAGATGGGAATTGATAAAGCCCCATCTTTGCCTTTAGAAATGTACTTCGATGTCTTCAGCTTCACCTTCGTAGTTGTCATCCCTGAGGACTTAATGAGTTTTCGTAATTAATCTTATTCTTTTATAATCCTCCCATCTTTCCCAAGAGTACGTGCCAAACCAGTGAACTCGAGTCTCTTTCAGAAAGCACCCGAGTCCCAGATCAAGGCTCTTCCTTCATCGTCCTTGATCCCCACAGCATCGGCTCTCTCCCGGGCGCTGGTGCCCTGCGAGGCTGGCGCCATGACTAGTGTTGTCCCCATGTGCCCACGGTGACCTGGCTGCTAGGATCTGCCATCCGTCCTCCCAGCACTGCTCTACTCAGGGGAAAGGCTGTGTGTGCAGAGGCTGGGTGCGACCCTCCGACAGTGAGTGGTCTGTCGTCACCCTGCCTCACCGAGGCACTGGACCCAAGGGTGAACCTTGCCAGGGATGGTTCCCAGCCTGTGCTGTCGATTGGGGTTTTCTCCTCCCACTTTTCCTTGCATCTTATCCAGTGCACGCCGCAGATCCTGTTTCCTTCTCTCTCCTCCCCTTTTCCTCTGCAGAATGCCTTGTGCCATCCGAGCCCCACCGAGCCACTTCTGTTTCGTGTCTAGCTCTCCTGTCCCTCTGGGTAGCAGGAATAAGCCTGGGAGGGATGAAAAAAACCCTCTTGCTCAGCTTTGCTGAGGGGAAAATGAGAGTATATTAGCCTCAGAGGGTTGGGACACAAGCTCCAAGGGTTTCTGGAGTGGCCTTGCCCAGGCAGGCACTCAGAGGAAGAGGAGCAATTTGGAACCAGTCCTTCTCCTCACTCGGTCTCAGTTTCTTTATCTGTAAAATGGGTCTAGCACCCCCCCGCCCAATCGCAGAGCTGAGACACAAGACAACATGTGTGGAAGCACTTTGCAAGTCATCAGGCAGGTAGTGGGCGCCCAGCTGTCGTTTCCAGGGATGCAGATGCCTGGCCAACTTTCCAGCAGGACGGGACTAAGTGAAGGTTGGCCTCCAGTGGAAGTGGGAGTTTGCAAAGCACCCATCACTCATTTGATTGCTGAGCCTCCATGACACATTTTTCAGGGAAGGACATTTATTTTCGACTGCTGGTTTAGGTGAGCTCGGCTCAAGATGTGTCCTGGTTGAGTGGCCTAGTGCTAATGACTGAAGACCTTGCCGGTGCGCCAGAGAAAGGAGGTGGGGTGACCGGTCTCATGTGGTAGCGAGGGGTGTCTGCTGGGCAGCACAGCTAGTGCCCAGAGATGGCTTCAGCCTGGGGGTCCCCTCAGCCTTGTTGTTTTTTTTTTTTTAAGATTCTTAAAATTTTATTTTTAAATAATCTCTACACCCAGTGTGGGACTTGAACTCACAACCCTGAGATCAAGAATCACATACTCCCCACTGAGTGAGCCAGGCACCCTCCTCCCCTCAGCCTTCGAAGGGGAAGAGAAATGATACTCCTCACTGGAGTCCTTACGGCCAGAATTTCCAGGAAGCTCAGGTTTGGGGTGCCAGTTACGGTCTGCGTGCTGGTTTAGGAATATTTGCCCAACTCTTCTCAACAAAGGGTGGCAAAGGACATTTCAAGTAACTTTGCTTCTTGTCAGCCCTGTCAGATGCACTGGCTGGGCAAAATGGATGGCAGCCGGTGTTTTCCTTGGCTCCGAATTGGTTTTAATTCAGGGAGGGTGCGGATACATTAAAACAAAAAGGCCAATGCCCCGTACCTCCTGGGAGACGTGCCCGTGGGTCGTACTCTTTGCTGGGGTACATGATGGAGTTCTGCCCAGGAGACCCCGACCTGGAGAAGGCAGAAGTCAGGGGGTGCCATGAGACTCTGGTTGCCCTGTGATGCTCAGTGCCAGGCCGGGGAATAAAGTCATGTAGAGGGGAGTTTTGGGAGTTTTTATAGTCAATCCAACAGACCACTGATCACCACTGTGCACCGGCTTTAAAAATCCCCAGACTTCCTTGGTAATTTTGTTGACTTTCATGACTCTTCAGCTCTGCTTGATATGGCCTAGAATTAGCAGGCCGAAAAAGGGGCCATGGAGCCCGCAGTGTCCCAGCGGCTGCCGAGGAGGGCGCTTCCTATGTTTCTGTCCCAGAGACAGTAGCCGCAGCAGCCAGCCCACGTGGTCATGGGGCGGGGGCCAGCCAGGAAGCGAGGGGGGTCCCCGTGCTAGCTCCCCAGGCTCCAGAGCAGCTTGGACTTGGCCTGTGCATTCTAGCATTCTGGCTGTCTTCCCTCCCGCAGTGGTAAGAAGTGTTCACATTTTAAACTGCACGTGACTTTTTATAGTGTAAGTCAAATGCAAGTAATAGAGAATTCAGACACGTTTCCAGGAAGCATTTAATACTTATCAGCTTTCTGTCCATGAATAGTCTTTGAGAGAGATTCAGAGATTAGAAGGAAATGGGCCTGCATTTTAGGAGACAGTCGGAGAGAAGGAAAGGTTTAGATGGAAATGTAGGTAATGCAGTTCTGTTGTATAAAGCAGTAAATCATAGGAGAACACCTGATCACTTTAGCTGACCGAAGTGAGCTCGAGTTGCTAGGCCCATTTATTCCTTCATTCAGGAAGGTCATTTGTTCATCATGTAACGAGGATGACTTGCCTGCGTGTTAGGTACTGGACCCTATCCTAGGCAGCAGCAAGGAGGAGGAGCAAAGTCCCTGCCTTGCTACAACACACAGCCCCATGGGGAATTAAGGGTGCAAACGAGCAGTTTCAGGATAGTTTGTGTGTGCTGACCGGGCGAGTTCAGCTTGCCACGAAAGCAAATAAGGAAGCTGCCGTATGGACACAGCTGCACGATCTGGAAAGGGCAGCGAAGCTGGAGTAAAGCTTCGGTGAAGGGCGCTCATCCTGTTGATGTGAATTGATTAGGGAAGCCAGGGCCCCCTCCCAGATAGTGGGTAGATGTGTGCAGTTAGAGCCCTACTCAGCGTTGTATATATCCTGCAGGGTATGAGGAGATGGAGTGAGGGTTTCTGTAGAGATCTGTGGATTTTATATAAACCTCTCAGCAGAGCACCCGGCACACGGTGGGTTTGACCAATCACTGGACAAGTATTTGTTGAATTCCCCTATGTGGCCGGTACTGTACCTGGTGCTACGTTGGCAAATAGAAGAGACGACACGGTCCAGGCTTTCAGGGAGGATGCCATCTACTGAGGGAGACAGACAATAAGCCAGGAAACTGATGATACTATTACAAATTAGAATGTATGCCAGGGAATGAATGGGTCCAGGGCGTGCGGATCACAGAGGGCACCTGCTTGGTAGGTGGTCAGGCTGGGCCTCCTGAGGAGGCGACCCAGAGCCCTGGATGTGACGGCAAGCAGGAGGTAATCCTGCTGAGAGCAGGAGAAAGAGGATTCCAAGCGGAGGGTCCAGCATGTGCAAGCTCTTGACGCAGGAAAGACCTTGATGTGCTTCGGAATCTGAAAGGGGTCCAGGGTGGTAGAATGCATTGCGAGGCGGGAGAGAGGCACGACTGGGTGTGGAAGACTCTGGTCAGCCTCGCTGTCTGTGCGGAGCATGTCCCGTGAATCATCTCGCCACGGAGGAGAAGTTCCAGAATCGTTGAGCTGATGGTGGGGTACAGAATCTGTCAGAGCACGTTTGTTTCGATCACTGCCCTTTCTGGATGAGTAGTCTAAGATCCAGAGAAATCATGTGCAGTATCGTTTAATAAATGTTTATCGAGAACCTTTACTAGAGCCAAACACTCTTCTAAGAGAGCAAGTGAGACCCAGTCACTGCCCCTGTAGAGTTTACATTTTGGTTGGGAAAACGGTCAGTCAATAAGGCCGCATGATTTACTCAGAGCCACATAGCTGGTTGGTGGCAGAGCTGGGACCTGCACCTCCTCCTTCTGACTCCCAGTCCCACTTCTCACTACTTGGACCACATGGACCATGCCCAGGTTGTACCCTGTTCTTGAAAGTGGAGCACTGAGCCGCAGAGCTGGAACGAATACGCTACAGTTAGAAAACCAGGACTTTTAAAAGCCAGTCTAGATGTAATTATTTATGTAACCAAATCATCAGCCAAATCTTCTCTGTTTAAGTATAGACTAGGTCTGGCTAATCCCTTCAGAACTGTTAGTATGGAAACAAAGACATCTTTGTCAATTTTAATTATGAAACTCCAAGGTCACTTTCAGTGATGAATTACGGGGCATGAATTCTAGGGGACAGGTAATTGCTTTCAAGTGTACTAACAATGTGTTAGAGTTCTGGGTCGTCTGCAAGCTCTGTGAGCACAGGATGGGTCATACCAGGCTTCCAGAATGCTGAGGTGGGGGCAGGTGAAGGGGGAGGGACCTGTAAGCTAACTAGCAGTTATCCCATCTCATAAAGGCCTTACCCCACATGGTTTTGACCAGCCGTACATTGCCTCCTTTAGCCACCGTTTCAAATTGGAATTCTCTGGAACGTGAACTGGTACAGGAGTTTATTTTAGTTCTTCATCAGAGATTTGTCTCGGGTGGTGATTTTCTCTTTTAATGGGAGCAGGAGGAGAGGGAGAGATTCTTTATTTGTTTGTTCATCCACTTATGTATTCATCCCTCAAATATTCATGTGCTAGGAGCTAGGGTCAAGACAGCAAATGAGCCCTATGGATTTTCTAGTTCAGCAGGAAACTAATAACTACCAGTGGGTTAAGCCTTAGGAAAACAAGAAGAAGACAGTGCTAAGGTTTAAAATTTACCCTATCACTTTGCAAGTTTTCCTAAATATAGTTGTACAATACAGTGTCTAACAATGAAAATTAACTTAATTTTTTTAAATATTCCCAATACCTCTTGATATGACCAGAGATGGACCCCCTGGGAATTCCTGATAACAGTGGCAATGTTTGCAGAGCGCCTTTGGGGTCACGCTCTGGATGGGAGTAGCATGACTAGAACACCCAGGAACAAACAGTGTAGCAGTGTGCCATGAGGGCTACTCCCAGCTCTGTTCGGTTTCAGGTGTGGTGTGACAGTCACTTGTTCCGCCAACATTTGTTCAGCTCCTGCCCCATGCCAGACATTCTTCAGGTGCTGGGGATAAAATGGCGAGCAGCTGGACACGTGGCTTGCTCTCAGAGACGTTAGATCATTTTATTCTTGGATGTATCGGGCTGAGATAGTGTTCAGCAAGCGAGGGACCCATTTCTGGGAGAGTCCATTTTAAAATGAAAGTGACCTAGATTTGGTGGTTAAGGGAGGTTTCCCCGAGGGAGTGACTGAGCAGAAGCCTGAAGACAGATCGGACAAATCAGGGTATGAGAGCTAACTAGCAACGCCAAAGTGAGGTGGGAGGGATGTTTATTATTTAGACCTGAAGGGATCTTCAGAAGCATCTAGTCCAACTAACTGGTCCTTTTTCCCCCGGCCTTGCTTTTTTCCTTAACATTTAACCAGCATCAAATATAAACAGTGTTAACCAGGGTCTTCTTAGGTTCAGTTAAACATTCCAACTCAAGACTTCCATAGGCCACAGTTGACACCCATCTAAATAGAAAGATCTAGAACAGGATCATAAATTGCCAGCAGGGCAACGTCAGGGGTTTCTCTTCTATGTGAATCATGCCCTCAGCAGTCCATATGGCCGCCCAGGAGCTGTTCTGTTTGCCCCTCCCCCCTCAAGTGACAGCTCAGCTGGTAGAGAATGAGCCTCACAATGAGTGAGTTTGGGATCTGTCCTGAGAATTCAGGGTTTCCCAAGGGATATGCTCAGTTTTAAGTCCTCACGTTAGGAAGGACTTAGGAAGTCCTCACGTTAGGAAGACCAAGCTACGACATCCCTATCAGGTACGAATGGTCCTTCTAGTCCAGATGCCAGTTATCAATCAGGGGTCATTTTTATCATAAACAGTGTTGCCTAGTAACATAATCGACATTTTATCTTTATTAGGTTTCCAGGGAAACAGAACTAGGAAGTTAACCTAAGGTCAAATTCTGGAGCAGAGAGGGAAAGGAATTTGTTAACCCTTTGTTCACATTGTATTTTTTTTTTTCTCTCTTATCTAATTTGTCTGTCTCTCTTCACTAGAATATAAGTTCCATTTGGGCAGAAATGTCTCTTTTGTTTGGGAAGGGCTGTGCACCTTGAGCAATGTCTGGTATAAATTTTACATGAATGAATGAATGAGTGAATGAGCTTCTCATTCTCAGTGGAGATGGCTGTGGCTCACAGATGCCTATGGTTACACGCTTTCTTTAAAGTTAGGTAGCGTAGCATATATTTATTGAGAACTAAGTAGAACTTACTGCCCCGATTCCTGCATCTTGGTGGTGGAGAGGGATATGTGCTCTGCTCATCTAGGTCTTTCTGCATATGATGTCCTTCTGCTAAAGGAAGGTGGGGGGGGACAGGTATCAAACACCTTCCTTGACCTCAGTATGAAATAATACATTTTCTGGGTAAACCATAGGGCACTCCGCTTTCTTCCCTATCTCTGAGATTGGACAGTACTTAGAATAACGGTGTGCTAATTATAAGAAAATCCTTGGGGCACCTGGGTGGCTCAGTCGGTTAAGTGTCTGCCTTTGGCTTAGGTCATGATCTCGGGGTCCTGGGATCGAGCCCCTCATTGGGCTCCCTGCTCAGCGGAGTGTCTGCTTCTCCCTCAGCCTCTCCCCCTCTCCCCCTCCCATGCTCTTTCTCTCTCTCTCAAAGAAATAAATAAAATCTTAAAAAAAAAAAAAAAAAGAAACGAAAAGAAAAGAAAGTCCTCAAGCAGGCTCTGACAGACTCTCATTCCTGAGATGCTCCTAGCTTAGCGGAATTTCGGTGATTAGAGGCCTCCTCACTTAAGCCTAGCGTATACACATCTGGATGGGAGCTCCAGAGTTCCCACAGCAGGAAAGAGAATTATTGTCTTCAGTGGTTTAGTTGATGACAAAGTTTGCTCCCAGGACCTCCCAGACCCGCATTTTTAAAGTATCTCTTCAGCTTGAAACTCTGTGGGGCCAAGTTGGACCCAGAAGCATGTGACAGTGTTTGTGGCCTTTGTACACAGCCCCTCAAGGGTTATCGGTTGAAATGACACATGTGTGTTGGGAAAGAGGAATTCGCATCCTGTCTGGTCAAGAAGGAAGGCAAATTTCACCGTCTCTGAGCCTGTCAGACTGTGGGGAACTTTCCTGGTAATTTGGTGACATCTGTGCCACAGAGTGGGTCCAGATGTGTTTGCCCTAGAAGGCGGGGTACATGGGAGAAGTTGGGGAGAACAGGCAGCACCCCTGTTCTGGCTCTTGGCCAGAGCAAACTCCTTAACCTGATCTTTTCCTTCCCCGGTTTCGGTGTCAAATGCATTAATATTTCACATGAGAGCAGGGTTGGAGGGCGTGAGGGCGCCAGCTCTTTTCAAGGGATACTTCCTACCTATTTCTTTTAAAATCATTGTTTTTCTCTCCATTCTTTTTTTTCCCAGAGGTATTTTTAGTCAACTCTTGGAGTTACAGAGAAAGGTTGAGTTAAAGCCCAGAAAATGACTGAGACATCTTTGTAGAATTTCTGACTTTTCTTAGGAAATACTAGAACCTTCTACTGAAAGTGAGAGGGGCTATAAATTCTCTTATAAGTATCTGACTTTATATTTTTATGGCAATGTCTACTGGAGGTCTGTACATCAACAAAGAAATCCACAATATAATTGTATGTTCTCATAGCAAAATCCTGCATTAAATTTTAAGAGTTTAAAAAAATTAATGAATTTTTTTTCAACTGACATTTGGTTTTTCCACCTTCCTCTCTATTTTAGGTTTGAAATTTTCTCGTTTTTTCACATAGGTGACTTTGGTGGTAATTCTTTAGGCCTGGCACAGACCCATGGTACCTTCTGTCTGCTAGTTCTTGTTCCTCTGTCCTCTCTGTGATGGCAGGTGCTTGGTTGAAGGGAATGGTAGCTGGTTCTCCTTTGAATCTCCCTGGCAAATTAGCATCAGAAGCACCAATCTCTGCCTGTTGGGAATAAGCAGCTAAAATACCAGGAAGAATCAAATGCTGTGTTTCTTCTAAAGAATACCCCAGAAAAACTCATTAGCCAGCCTTGGTAAAACCTCAGAATTACAGATCTTTTTAAAACATGCAATTATATTGCTTTCAAGTACACTTTGAGCTAGTTTTTTTTTTTTTTTTGTTGTTGTTGTTGTTGTTTTAAACCAACTATTGCCCACTCAATTCCGTGCTTGCTTATTGAAAGCTTGCTGGGCGCCAGTCACTAGGGTAAGCTCTGGGATATGAGATGAATAAAAAATGTTCTCTGAGCTCATGGAAAGACGGATGTCAATGCATAATTGTAACACCTGGGGACAAGCACTGTCATAGAGGGATGGGCTGGAGAATTGAAGGGAGGGGAAGCAGAAGCAGCCACCTGCCAATGTGAGTTCATCCGGTTTCTTAGAACTGACATTTGAACTTGGTCTTTGAAGGAGGGGTACAATTTCCTATCTCAGGGAGGATTGAGGGGGGACAGGGCTGTTAGTCATGGGTGAATGCTGATCTCTCAGGCAGGATAACTTCATATGCTCTCGTTAGAGGCAGCATTGTTTAGTGGTTAAAGAGCACTGACTCTGGATATTATCAGAGACATTTGCTACCATCGTGACCTTGGCAAGTTACTCACCTGTCTGTATTTTGGTTAACCCTCTCATAACCTTTTCATAACCTACATTATAGTGTTGTTGGGTGGGTTAAGTGAGTTAGTAATGGTAGCGTGCCTGACCGTGTCTGGCATGTAGTGAGCACTTACACCATGGACTGGTATGTCACTTGCATCTGTGTGGGAGAAAGCAATGGGCCATTTCATGGGCCTGAGAACAAGAGACCCTGAAATAGCCAACAAGTATTTACTGGCCACTTGGAATTAGCCAAGTAAGATCCAAGGGGCTGGAGTGGTCTGGCCCCTGCGAAGACTTGAAAATAGACCACTGGGCTTTTTGCTGGGACTGCTCCCCACAGTGTGGGGAAACTGGGGAGTATAGAATGGAAATTGACCAAGTAGTGGCACAAAGGACAAAAAGAACTGAGAGGTAGAGGTAAACATGGGGGAGGGGCAGTAGGAAAGAATTAGCATAAAGCAAGCTGCTGAATATTTTTAGCAGCTCTGTTCAGGAGAGATATATATATAATTTTATATGTATATATATACATATAAAATTCACCTGTTGTAATATATATATAAAACTCATGTGTTGTAAATATGCAGTTCAGTTCTCAATCAGTTTTCACAGCAGGGCAGCCATTAGCATGCTTGAGCTTTAGAATATTTCCATCACCCTAAAAAGTTCTTCCCGCCTATTTGTCAGTTCCCATGCCCACCCTCTGCCCCAAGCAACCACTGATCTGTTACCTGTCCCTATAGATTTGCCTCTTCTAAGAACTTCACATAAATGGAATCGAGGAGTAGGTGAACCTTTATGTCCTGCCTCTTCCACTTTGCATGGTTTTCACGTTTCCCCCGCATTGTAGCGTATCTGCATAGGTCACTCCCTTTTATTGCTAAATAAGTTATTCCATTGTATGGCTGTGCTCTCTTTTGTTAACTCATTTACCAATTGATCAACATTTGGGTCGTTTGCACTTTTTAGCTATTATGCATAATGCTGCTAATGAACATTCATGTGCAAATCTTTCTGAAGACACGTTTTCATTTCCCTTGGAGAGATTCATAGGAGTGGCATTGGTGGGTCAGATGACAAGTTTATGTTTAACGCTTTAAGAAAACTGACAAGCTATTTTCCAAAGTGGTCGTGCCATTTTACATGTCTGCCAGCAATGTGTGAGTGTTCAGTTTCTTTCCATTCTCTGCAACACTTGGGGTTGCTAGTTTTTAAATGAAGCCAGTCTCTGGGTTCGTAGTGGTATCTCATTGTGATTTGAATGTGCATTTCTCTAATGATTAAGGAGGTTCAGCAGTTTTTGTTTTCCTGTTAGCTATTCTTGTAGCTTCTGTAGTGAAACATCTATTCAAATTTTTTGAACTGTTTTCTATTCGGTGTCTTATTATCAAACTGTAGGAACTCTTTATATATTTTGGATACAAGTCTTTTACCAGATATATAATTTGCAAATATTTTCTGCCTGTCTGTGGCTTGTATTCATTTTTTAAGTGATGTCACTTAAGGAGGAAAAGTTGATTTTGATGAAGTTCAGTTTATCAGTTTTTCTTTTTATGGATCATCCTTTTGGTGTCCTGTCAAGAAAATTTTGCCTAATCTAAGACCGCAAAGATTTTCTCCTATGTTTTATTCCAGAAATTTTATAGTCTTAGCTTTTACATGGAAGTCTCTAGTGTGTCTTTTGATATTTGTATATAGTGTGAGGTAAGGATCAAAGTAAAATTTTTTTGTATCTAAGATACCCAGTTGTTCAACCACCATTTGTTGAAAAGTCTCTTTTCCCACTAAATTGCCTTGACACTTTAGTAAAAAATTAGTTAACTGAACATAAATCTAAAGGTTTATTTCTAGAGTCTCTATTTTGTTTCACTGATTTATATGTCTACCGTTAAGCCAGTAACACACTGTGTTAAATATGTAGCTTCACAGCAAGTTTTGAAATTAGAGAGTGTAAGTTCTCTAACTTTGTTCTTTTTCAAAATTATTTTGGCTACTCTTAGTCCTTGACATTTCCATATACATTTTAGAATCAGCTTGTCAATTTCTACACAAAAACCCTGCCAGGATTTTGATAAGTTTGGCAGTGAATCTCTAGATCAATTTAGGGAGAATTGCTGTATAAATAATAGTGAATCTTCCAATTCAGTATCTCTCCGTTTATTTAGATTTTCTTTAATTTCTCTCAAAAATGTTTTGTAGTTTTGTTATGCAAGTTTTGCAGTTTTTGTTAAATTTGTCCTAAGTATTTTGCCCATTCTCATGCTCTTGTGAATGGAATTGTTTCCTTAATTTCACTTTCCGATTACTTTACTGTCATATCGATGTAACCATTGATTTTGTATGTTGTTGTTGTACCTTGCAACTTTGCCAAACTTATTAATTAGTTGGAATTTTTTAATAGGTTACTTAGAATTTTTGTATATGGGATCATGTCATCAGTGAATAAAAACAATTTCACTTCTTGTTTCCAAACTGTATGTCTTTTATTTCCTTTTATTACCTTAGTGCACTGGCAAGAATCTCCAATACAGAGTTGAAGAGAGGTGGCAAGAGCAGACATCTTTATCTTATTCCTGCCTGATCTTAAGAAGAAAGCATTTGGTCTTTCACCATGACCTGATGTTAGCTGTAGGTTCTTCATAAATGCCTCCTTGTCTCTGGTAATGTTTCATCACTTAAGAACTGTCCTACTTGATCCTAATACAGCTACACCAGCTATCTTGTAGTTAGTTTACAGAGGTATATCTTCTTTATCTTTCTATTTTCAAACTATTTGTGTCTTTGGAGCAAAATACCTCTCTTTTATATTTCTTGTAGATAGCACATAAAAATATTTGCCTTTTGACTGACATTTTTAATCCATTCACATTTAATGGAACTATTGATGTGAACAGATTTTTGTCTGCCATCTTGCTCTGTTTTCTGTATGTCTGGCATCTTTTTAAACAAATACTTTTAGTATTACATTTTAATTCTTCTGTTGATATTTTTAGCTGTCTTTTAAAAAAATATTTACGGTGGTTTCTCTATGAATTATCATTTACATTTTAAATTATCGCAGAGTACTTCAGGTTCATACTGACTTAATTTTAGTAAAATATACAACTTGGCTTTAATAGAGCTCCATTTCCTCCCTTCTTTGTGCTATTAATGTCTCTATATGTTATAAACACAACAGTGTAGGAAATATTCCCTCATAACAATCTTATTTTTTTAGAACTTGAAATGATTTAAAATGTATTTATACAATATTTTATATTTATCCACATATTTACATTTCTGATACTCTAATTTTTTACTGTGGATTCAAATTACCCTCTGTTGTCATTTCCTTGCAGTCTAATGGATTTCCTTTAAAATTTCATATTGAGCATGTCTGCTAGCTACAAATTCTTTCACCTGTTTGTTTATCTGGGAATATCTTTATTTGCCTTCATTCACTCATGATGACAGTTTTACTGTATATAGAATTCTTGGTGACAGTTTCTTTTCTTTGAGTACCTTGAGTGTATCTTCCTCTATGTCTCATGAGAAGTTGCTGTCAATCTTATTATTGTTCCCTTGTATGTGATTAATTCAGTTGTTACTTTCAAGATTTTTTCTTTCGTCTTTTAGCAGTTTTATAATTATTTGTCTGTATTTCTTCAGTCCTTTTTCTCTCTGTTCTTTGGACTGGATAATTTTTATTCGTGTATCTTTAAGATCATTGTTTTTTCTGCCATCTCAGAGCTGCTCTTGAGCCCAGTTAGGGGATTTTTCATTATACTTATACTTTTAATTCTAAAAATCTCCATTTGGCTAGTTTCTATCATTTCTATTTCACTATTGAGAGTCCCCATTTTTTTGAATCATCATCATCTGATCTTGAAAAAAATCTTTTATATAGTTTCTGTTAAATCTTTGATCGTACTTTTATCTTCTTTGAAGTCTTTGCTAAATCCAACATGTGGGCCCATTTGGAGTGAGTTTTTATTGATTGCCCTCTTTTCTGACTGTGGGTCATGCTTTTCTGTTTTTTGTGTGTCTCATAACAGATAGAGTACAATCATACATTTAAAAATGGAAGGAGAATGCTGATAGCACATGCAGAAAATAAGTTTTTACCATTTCAGTAATCATAATGATGGTGGTATTATTAGCATTGCATTTCTGAAATGCTTTTATGTGACATTGTATAAAGCAAATGAATACTTATGGAATGCTCTAAGTATTGTCCCCTGTGTCCTTGAGAATCAGGATTCTTGGTGTGGGAGAAAGGCAAAATAGATTTAAGATAGAAGAAATCATGGTGCCTGGGTGGCCCAGTGGATTAAGCCTCTGCCTTCCGCTCAGGTCATGATCTCAGGGGTCCTGGGATGGAGCCCCACGTTGGACTCTCTGCTCAGCAGGGAGCCTGCTTTCCCCCCCTCTCTCTGCCTGCCTCTCTGCCTACTTGTGATCTCTTTCTCTGTCAAATAAATAAATAAAATCTTAAAAAAAAATGAGATAGAATAAATCAGAAACAAACTACCAGTCCTGAATTCAAATGATTAAATTGGAAATACTGGAAACAATGGAAATCATGAGGTAATTGTGTGTGTTTGCATAGATACATGTGTGTGCATGTGTGTGTATATAAACATATATACATGGGTGCATGGGAGAGAGGGAGGGAGGGAGGGACAGAGAGAGAGAGCGCTCCATCTCAGGGACTGACCCAATACCAATGAACATCCCTAGTGCCATGGCTGTGATCCTGAAGTATCATTTACCAATAAAAGAAACGTCATTCCAGTTCTGGAATAAGAGATGAATAAGATGAACTTGGAACATCTTTACATACCAGATAGCAAGGAAGCTCAAAAGATTTCTAGGATCATGGTAGAAGAATTCAGGCCAAATATGGGACAATTTGAATTTCAAGAAGGATAAAAATTGCAATAACCTCATCAAATATGTTTAAATTCATGAGTTCTAAATCGGTATCTAACAAAGTAAATAAGAAGAACTAGAGAACCAAATATTAGATGAAAGAAACCGCCTTCCTGTAAGATTATTCCAGCTAATGAATGAAAACTACAGGGAGACATTCTACATTGAAATGTCACCATTTTGTAACTCGCAGGGAATTAATGTATCTAACCACTGAGCATCAAGGGCAACTGGCAACCCCCCCATGCCCCGCCCCCGGCAAAAAAATAGTGACAGCCAGAAATGATGAAGCTCCTGATAAAGAACATACCACTGGCAAAGTCTTGAGCAAAGGGACCGAACCTGGACTGGTCAAGCCTTGAAATCCAGCTGCTAAGTGAAAGAAACACAGAGGACAGAGGAATATATGAAACTATGATTTTTCTATCCAAGGGGAAATGCTACAGGTCAAGCAGTTCAGATTCTTTAACAGATAAATTGTAAGGAAAAGAAAGAGCTAGAAGGGGCACCTGCAGATGAAGAGATTTGAAAGCCTCCTTGAGTAGGGATGCAAGTGGCCAGACTGAACTCTGGTATCGGCATGTACACACGAGTGATGAAGCCATAAGAAAATGGAATAAAGCGATTATTCCAAAAGTCACGGTAGCAGTTACTTTCAAGTGGACAGGGGAGCCAGTTAATTGGGATGAGGATATCGACAATCGTCTTTTTTAAACCTGGGTGGTATTTACAAGGGTGTTTGTCTCGTAAGAATTACCCAGGTGATAGATTTGTTTGATGTGGCTTTCCGTGGATGGGGGAGGGTGGGCAGTGAAAAATGAGGTAGAACACTACCCAGCAGAGGCCAGGGAAGGGGTCCCCGTGCTGGGAATCAAGAGGCCGCTCCCTCACAGGGCCACTCGGCAAGCCTCTCCCTTTCTCTCTCAGGGACTCCGTTTCCTTCCCTGTCAGTGGAAGATAATGAAGTCCTGCGTGCCTCACTAGGTTGATGGGAGAGCAGGTTGGAGGGTGGCATGGAACCAGTTAGTGTTGCCTCAGATGACAGTGATGGCTCACCTGCACTCATATTTACTGTCACCTCATGTTATCCTCACAGTGGCCCCGTGAGTAGCAGGTGTGCTGCTGGGTCTTTTCCATGGGGCACATGAGGACCCAGTCTCTGTCCTGAAGGAGCCAAAATTCTTAGGGGGGCTTTCTTGATGAGGGAGTGAAACATGTTTTAATGATCTTGCCATTAGTTTGCTGATAAATGCCAGCTTTTCTGAATGGCTTCGAGGGGCTTGGAAATAGCTTATCCCCCCGAGCAAACTATATATGCTCCTCGTAGTGACACTTATCCTGCTCTTGGCA
The DNA here is from genome assembly GCF_922984935.1 of Meles meles. Lineage (NCBI taxonomy): Eukaryota > Metazoa > Chordata > Mammalia > Carnivora > Mustelidae > Meles > Meles meles. Next base: position 122,228,424 of record NC_060071.1, read on the forward strand.
CTTGGCGAAGCTTGTTTTCTGTAGGTGGTCCAAACGTACAATTGAGCTCACCATCTGAGGTGGTTGGTTGAAATTCTGACTGGGTAGGGCCAGGTACATGAGGCGCTGTAGGATGAAAGAATTGAATTTATAACGTAACAACTGGACAGACCCACTTCGGTATTGTCATCCTTTCGTCACTGTGAGTCTCTTTGTCTGACACCGTCTTACTTAAGAGCTCTGTGTCTGCTCAGACCACTCAGCAGAAATTCTCTGCTCTCCCTTTGTCGTCCACGCCCCCATGGGAGGGCCCTGAATCCCACCCCTTCTTCAGGAGCAAGCGCGTCCACGTGGACACTTGAGCTGGCCCTGTCTGCTCCCAGCCTTTCTGGCTCCTCTCCTGCCTCTGTTTTCGTGTCATGGGAAGTAGTCACAGTTTCCAGTTTGTCCCTGGCTCCTGCACCACAGGGGGCGTCTTCAGCTTTTGCGGGCCCTGGAATCAAATTGAGCCTGAGTTCAAATCCCAGCTCTTCTGTCTGTGGGCTAGATGGTGACCATGGGCATGTTACCTAATATCCCAAGCCTGTTTCCCCACGTATTAAACTCTAGAAAGTGCTAAATAAACCCTTGTTGGTTGGAAAGATAATTTTGACAGGGCATAAAGTAGTTATGATTTTGCAGCATTTTCTGCTAAACCAGAGCCACACAAACACACCACCGGCTGCTTTTGGCTCTTGCCCAGTGAATGTTTCCCTGTGTAGTAGAGGGCGGGGTGGTGGGAGGCCATGGGGAAGTGAGGGGATGGGAGGGTCGACATGATTCTGATCACTGGGCCAGGAGCTTTCCAAGTGTCATCTTATTGGAGCATCAGGAGTGAGGACAGTCCCCTTTCATAGATGAGGAAATAGGCCCAGCAGGGTGAAGCCCATTGCCCAAGTTCTTGGTTCTCTCTGTGCATGCCTAGCATCTGGAGTTGTCTTCCCTTCCATGTGGTTCCAGATGTCTCACATTCCATTCTCCCTTCCTCCTCTTCTTCTCATGATCACTCTCAACCTTTGCCCTTTTCTCTTTTCTGATTAGCCTCTCCCAGGCCCAAGCAAATTATCTGGCATGACTCACGAGAATGTGCAAGAATCCCAAACAGCACCACGCTGCCTCAAGCCGAGCCATGCTGCGGTGCTTTATTCCCTCAAGAAAATATTAGAGGCTTTTATTTGCCAATGTAATGGCCGCGCCCCCCTACTGAGCGCATCTGGCTTGGTTTTGGACAGGACTCCTTAGACTGGCCTTGGGCCTGAGCACAGTCCCCTGTCTACCCAGAGCTGCTGCTACTCCCTGGGCCCATACTGTCCCTCCCTACCCACGTTGCTGCCTGTTTGGCTCCTGGAGGCATTTGGACCAGTGACCCCTGTACATTTAAAGGTCTTTTTTTTTTTTTTTTTAACCAAGTCCATTGGATTTTTTTCTCACTTGTCATAGCTTTTGAAATATTGTCCCCAGATGCTATTTTGGAAATGTAGTTCTGTTTTTTGCTAATTGAAATAAAAGTGAACATTGCACTCTGATCCTTGTACTTAACGTTTAGCTGAAGTACTTTGGTACATTTGGAAGGACCGTCCTCGCCTTGATGTCATTCCTGCCTTTTGCCCTCTCCAGAACACAACCGATTGGATGAAGAGGAGGTCAGAAATCCTTTTATCTATGTGACTTTGCCGCTTAGTGTCAATTAACGTTTGAAGTCATACTGTTAGCAGACCATCTCTACCTCTTAGATTGTCTTTCTGCTACCTTTATAGCGACTTATAAAATGAATAGTGAGTTGGCCTGATGCTCATCAGTGTCGCGTGCAGTTATGTCCCTTCTTAGGAAGCAAGTCATTTGGAGCCCTGGCCACTCCTCTTCTGTTCATGCTAAATGTGGATGCCTTCCAGCCTGGGCAGGATCCGGAGCAAACACTTCCCTCAGTGGAAGGAAATTATGTCAGTGCTAAGCTTCTGTCTGGTCAGCTTTGTGTTACACACTTACAAAACCTTAGTAGCTCAACCACCCAAATTATCGGTTTGAGCCACTAAACTACCTTTTGTGGCTCAGACGCCCAATAACAGTTTTGAGTTTGGCCTGACCCTTGTCAGTTGATTCCACAACAATCTCTGGAAGTTGGCAGTATTAACGGAGCTAGAACAAGAGGGATTCAGTTCAACCCCCTCAGTTCCTCAACTTCTCAGTGTTGCCTTTGTCCCTGCCCCTCCCCTCTGGCCTTCGGCGGAGACTCTGCACTCCAGTGTGGGGGCACCAGCCCTCTAAGGCGATGTCACCATCCTTTCCTGGGAGAGTAACCACAGAGCCCCAGAGAAGGAGCGTCTGTTACCCTCCTGTGACATCGGCTGCTGTCTTTTGTCTTTGAGAACATGGCAGGCTTTCAGTAAATAATAAAGTCAGTGAATGAATCAAACTGGGGAATACCTTTTTTTCCCCTCCAAAATTAAATGTCACCAAAGCAGTAAAACAGATTTTCATTCTGTAAATGGACTGGAAGGTAGATTCCAGAATTCCAAAACGGTTCAGAGCAATGACAGAGTTTTGAGAAGAATAGTAGTAATACAGTTGAACACTTAAAAGCACTTACTTTATGCATTAACTCATTTAATTCCTAGGATCGGTCTACGAGGGCAACGCATTTTATTTTATAGATTTTATTTATTTATTTGACAGAGAGAGAAATCACAAGTAGGCAGAGAGGCAGGCAGAGAGAGAGGAGGAAGCAGGCTCCCTGCTGAGTAGAGAGCCCAATGCAGGGCTCAATCCCAGGACCCTGAGATCATGACCCGAGCCAAAGGCAGAGGCTTAACCCACTGGGCCACCCAGGTGCTCTTGTCATCACCATTTTACAGATGAGGAAGCTGAGGCACAGGCCCTCGCCCAAGGTCAACAACTAGTGAGTGTGAAGCTGGGGCTTGAGCTCATCCCATCTGGCTCCAGGGTCCACGTTCTGTTTTGTGTCTCCCAGTGTAAGTGTATAGATAAGTGTAGGGATCTCCAGGCCTTCCACGGTAGACAAGCTCTGGGTTGTCTGGTTGTTATCAGACTGAGCAGCCCAGCTCCGTGCTGGGTACTGTTTGGCTTCCGGGGTGACGTTGAGCGTGGTGATAGCCTGGGTCATGCTGGCTCATGACTGCACCCCCGGGGCCCTTTCCTGGTGCACAGTAGGCCCTTTGGTTATTTTGCTGGAATGAGGATTGATATCCTTTGACCCATTCCCAAAGGTTGGAGAGGAGAGACATGGGAGGAGGCAAGGCTTCCTATACTCTGTTGTTTCCTCAGGGAGCTGGGGTCTGGACGAGTGTCAGGGACCAGGTCATTGAGGGAGGCAGGGTGGTTCATTTTCGGAGTTGGGCTTGCATCTGGGCCTCTAGCATGCCCCGTTGGAAGGACCAGTCTGCATGTCCCTGTCCTGACACCAAGACAGCTCTGTCTGCCTTGTCAGATTTGAACCTCTGCTGCCCAGGACGTGGGCTGGTACACGGCGCCTGCTCAGTGTGCTGCCGGCTGCCTGGCCAGCTGACCAGAGCGTCTCCTCTGCTCTGTCTTCATCACGGGGAATCCTCAGTTGCTGAGGTAGTCACAAAAAATGTTGTTAAGCCTAGTACAACTCTCATTAGGTTTGAAATGAGACTTCCGGAAGCTTCGCCGGCTTGTTCACATCCCAGTGTGGAGAGTTGTCACACCCCCCGTCCCCATATCTAGGCGGCAGCTGGCTTGCTCCGTTGATCAGATGGGGTCCTTTGCTATCTGAGGCCAAGGTTGTGGGTTTGATCCCTGGCCTCTGACTCCAGCGGGCCATCTGTGTCCACAAATGCATGTCATTGGATACGAGGTGAAGAGCGCGTACAGAGGGAGAAGCTGGAGGCCCTTCTGGGAAAAACAGCTCCCTGAGCGCCGGCCAGAAGTGCCCTTGTGGACTGGGAAGGATGCCTTTTTCTTCTCCCACTTCCCAGATCTGGATCTCTGGTTTTGATTTTAGACTTTTTCCAAATAGGTGCTGCTGAGGTTATGTAAATGAAGGGGAAGCAGTTTTCCAGCCTGAGAACTCAGAACAAGTGACCCGGAGCAGCAGGGTTTATTTCTGGCTTTCTGGGGTCGTGTTGAAGTGGTTAGCATTCCACTGGGGCGGACCTCATGAAGTGAGAAGTATCTGCTTCAGGCATCCGGTTTGTAACTGAGGAAACTCTTCAGCAAGGAGGTGGGGAAGGAGACTTCAGAATATGAGATGGCACTCACTCTCGTCTCTCTTTGAGGGCACCAGCTTCCTAGGTGTCACTGGGTGCCTGGTTGGTTCTGTGCAGCCCTTGGGACAAAGAGGGCCACTGCTCCCAAGGTGATCACAGTTTGGTGGGCTAACAGACATCAAAACAAATGAAAATCAGTGTGTTGCTCAAAATACATGCAAACTTGTTGGGAGCACCCAGGAAGCAGTACCTGTGTTTTCCTAGGGAAGCTGGGAAACCATTCCCTAGGGTGACCTTTGACCCGGGTCTGGAAGGGTCACTAACAGTCCCCTTCCCCCAGGCCACCTCAGACAAAAAGGAGCATGTATAAAGGCACACAGGCAGGAAAGCTACCCTGAAATGTCTGGAAGGTTTTTAAAAAGGGCTTCAAAATCCTTATGATCCCTGCAGCCCTCTCCATGCTGTCAGGCAGGGCCTGCGCAGCTGTGTCACTTGGTCAGGCACGTTGGTCCCTGCCCCCACAGGACCCATGCTGCGGTGCCCCCGAGGGCACACGTGACATGTTCTGCTTTGCCCGGCTGCCCAATCCAGTACAGTGAGAACGAGGACAAGGAACAAGTAGAAAATGTGTCCCCTTGTTGGTCTGGGTTATTTCAACTCACTGTCATTCTGAAATCCATTCAGTGAGTATATGTTGAGCACTTGCTGTATGCCAGGCTCTGTTGGAGGGGCTTGGGATATGTCGATGAGCAAAACACAGATCTTGGTCCACACGGTGCCTATGTTTTTTATGGGGGTGAGGGGTGTGAAGCCCTCCGGGCTCCCTGAGGTGGGATGGTGTCCCTTGTTCACCAGCACGTCCTCGGGGATGAGCCTGGAACCCGATGTATAATAGTGCTTAGTAACTGTTGAAGTGACGTGCTGCTTAAGAGCTTCAGAGTGCTCGTTGGTACAAAGGGACCTGGGAAACACCACACGATTTCTAGGCTCTGAGACATCTATGGTGTTGACTCATTTTGTAACTGATCTTTTCTAAGTAGAATTTCTAAACCACCAGGAAAGAGAAAACATGCCTTGTCCTCACTCTCCAGAGTTTGACAAACATTTTATTCACCTCTGACATTCGAGTTAGCATGACAGTGATGATTGATATTGAGTTTAAGTGCGTTGGTGGCCTAGGCCACACTCCGAGGTCAGAAAATAATCTGGAAGGACAAGTTAAGGAGAAGAGTTGTCTCTTCCCAGCCTAGTCCCAAGAAATGAAAGGAGAAATGACAACCAAAAAAGTGGACTGAGCCGAGTAGCCACCCATCAGGAGGCGAAATGGTTTTCTAAGTCTCCAAGTTTCTCCCAGTCCCGGTTTCCCATTTTGATTCTGATTTTGGAGCACTGGCCTCCCTCCTGATACAGCTGCCCATTGGTTTGGTGGTACAGAGTCACAGGTGACAGTGTTAAAGAGCTCTGAATGTGGCTCAGAGTCACAGAACAGGCCCCACCCTGGACTCGACCCGCCTTCAGAAATCCTGCTTTCCTTCGGAAAGTCAGGAGAGAGGCCAGGTGCTACCAAGTCGGCCTCCCTCTGTGTCCTCAGGAAGTCATGCTTTTGCCCTGACCTAAGGGCCAGCAGATGAGACCTGGAAGGAGGAAGGAAGATGATGAAACCCGATGAAAAAGGAGGAGGGAAGAAAAAGTGCAAATAGGTCACCACGAGTCAAATGTGTCCCTGTGAAAAGTAGGTGGGCTTTCCTGTCAAGACAGAGCAGTAGACGGCCTGGGTTGGAACACGAGCAAGGCGGTGGGACTGGCCTGGGGACAGAAAGGGGTGCTGGCAAGGGAAAACAGGGCTGTGCCTGCTCATCAGACTGGACAGGCAGCTGGTGCTCAAGGGCCCTTCCTTTCTCCCTGGTAATAGCTGAGGCGTTGGGAACCATTCCACACGGAAGGACACGCACTCGGCTCGGGAAGCTTACCCAAGCAAGATGCGGGAGGTGAACCCCATGTTCTGACAGCCTGCCAAAGTGCTCGCTGTTCATAGGCTGGCAGGAACATTCGTTTTTGAGAATAGTTTGCCATAATGAATTCTGACATCATTGCACTCTCTCAGTCAGGGATGTCGAAATGGAATAAATGACCTAATGTGAAGGGTTTGTGGAAACCCTCAAAACTGAGGAGAGTCCCTGGCTCCCTCGTCTTCATTTTGAAGTGGAGTTTTTAAGCAACAGTTCATTCTGGATATTTAACGACCTCAATGTTTTAGGAATGAACTAATAGTTTAGAGACATGAAAGCAATCATGTGGCTTTTATTTCCCTCAAATTGGAGTCTTTCATAGCACTTAGAATATAATTCTTATACATTAATTTCCCCATTTTGTTCCTTTCTATCATGATTATCTGTCCAGCTTTTTTTTTTTTTAAGGTTTGATTTATTCATTTAACAGAGAGGGAGAGTACAAGCGGAGAAAGCAGCAGGCAGAGTGGGAGGGAGAAGCAGGCTCTCTGCTGAGCTGGGAGCTGGATGTGGGACTCCATCCCAGGACCCTGGGATCACAACCTGAGCTGAAAGCAGCCGCTTAACGAACTGAGCCACCCAGGCGTCCCTATCTGTCCAGCTTTAAAAAAAATTTTTTTTTTCTGCTCTCACGACAATAGTAGAAATGATTGACTGAATAAAATTAGGTGATTAAAAAAATGTATGAATGGTATAGGAGTTACGAAAAATGAGATGTTTTTGCATTTGGGAAACTTCCTTCCTTTTCTAATATTTAAAATCTTCCCCCTCCAGCGGTTTTTTGCTGCTGTCAGACTGATCTATGGTGGTTCCTGAGGGCTCCCTGTTGTTTGCTGTTGGCGAGGTGTCAGCCCTTGGGGGTACTGTTTACGAGCAGGACCTCCCAGAGCTTGAGGAAGAATTTGATTCTGAATCCTAAGCTCTCTCCAGAATAATCTGGAAACAGTTGTGAAAAACAATATTTGCTTCAAGGCCACGGCCCGGCCTTGGGAATAAGCCCCCAGTGGCCGACCACCTCCTCCCGCGCGGTGCCCCTGTGAGTCCGGGCACTTCTTCCAGTTGTCCAGCAGGGGGCCTCGGTCCCGCGCGGGAGAGCCACCCGGCCCTCAGAGGGGAGTTGATTTCTCCAGCCATCCTTACTCTTCTAAGGCAGCTGAGGCAGGACCCTCGACACCGGACTGCTTCACCTGGGCGGATGGGTTTTCTTTCCAATTTTGAGCCACTTCCTGGAAGCATCTTATTAGCCGTGATCACTGGAACGCATAAAATGTGTATTAGATATATATGAGGTAATTTGCATATAAATGATTAAGTCAGAGACCTGAGCTCTTGTATTCGAATTTTGTTCCTTCTTCTAGAGCTTGCACTTAAGTTTTAGAGCCAGCATTTCTCTTGCCCAGGAAGGCGACAGACTCTAGTAGGAAGCTTCCAGCTCACTCTCTCACTGGGTTGGTGAACCTGAGCAAGGCATTCCACTTCTGTGTCATAAGGAGCTAGCTTGCATTGGCTCTCGTGGATAGCTAGAAAATTCTGGGCTTTCGTAACTGGATCAGTATCTCATTCTGCCAGGAGGGCGCGAGAGACAGTGTGGATGACCAGCTCCTGTCTTATAGCTGACCCTGGCTTATCCTATTTAGATTCGATGCTGCCTTTTCAGAGCTGATCACCGCCTGGTGAAACAGCCCTGTGAACCCGGGTCTCCAGTTACGTTCCCTCAGTCCCTCCCACCCCTGTGTCATACAGTCAAGACTGCTGTTCCGTGTACACAGGGTAGGAACAGTCTGCGGTTCTGGAACGAAATTAGACCACTGTGTCCACGCCCCCCCCCCCCCATGAGTTAGAGCTGTTTCCTTCCCCCTGTCACTTAGGAGAGCTGAGCTTCCATCCAGAGCAAATGTACTTTGTTGCCCATGAGCATGGATCCCATAAAAACAAACGAAAGGGAAAGCAGAGTGGCTCGCGTGTCCTGGGGCCCATGACCTAATTTGCATTCACGGCTCTGTTAGAGTCCCTGTAGCGCCACTTGGAGTCCCGAGCACCAGCGTCTTTTTATGCCACCGTGAAGCTTCTGATCTGATACCATCTGAAATGTGTGGGTGAGAGGAACACAGGAGAACTGATGGGCTCTTGCCAGTAAACTGTTATCTTAAAGTTCCGGAGCTGTTCTTGTGAACGAGAGTCTTGGGATGCTGTGTAGGGAGAAGATACAAATTAATAGCCCTTGTGGGTGCTTCTAGCATACAGAATCCACATTCAGTTTGATTAAATACCTTTGCGCGATTGAAAATGTCATCCAAGAAGAGAGCCAAATGCCTAGAGCGCCTGCCACAGCCCGCAAAGGCTGGCTGACAGGTCCGCACCGGCTGACCCGCTCTGCGGCTTTTTGGAAAGATGAGATGTGTTCTAATGAGCAAGTTATAAATATCACCAAGTTATGTCATAGGTTGTGGCAGCACTCAATGTAAAGGGACTGGCTGGGCAGTGTTCCCAGCCGAACGGACCGGGCACAGCTTTGCAGGGAGGACTGCAAGTGGGGGCTAGATACAGTGACCAGGGTGTCACTAAAGAATTACCTGTCCTTGATGGAAATGTGTCACCAAACGTGTCTTGGTGAAGTGTGGGGCAGTGAGAGGAGACATGTTCCCATCGGAGTCGGGCCGCTCAGGGCTCTGGTCCTCATGCATTTGCTCGCAGAAGGGGCCTTGACCACTTGCTGCTTCTTGTCTGGGCAGAGTGGGGAGGGCAGTGTTGGCTTGGTGGCTTTTTTGGGGCAGTAATTTAGGTTCTCAGAGATGCAGAGTGATTGCATGGTAGAGCCCCTCAGTTTTCATGCCTGTTATCTTTGTCCTGACCATAAAAATGGCAAGTTACAGGAAGGCTTTAGCACACCGCATTCTGTGCCTTGTGGATATTCCCGCACTCTCTCGCCGCCCACCTTTTAAGTGAAAACAGATTTCAGCACCACTCAGTAGAGCAGGAAAACTATGGAGCCGTTGGGAGGTTGAAGGTAGACTCTTGCTAGATGCCTTATATCTGTCTGTCTCTCTTCCTTTCCCCCTTCCTTCGCTTCCCTCCCTTGCCTTCCCCTCTCCCCTTCCCTTCCCTTTCCCCTTTCCTTCCCTTCCCTTCCCTTCCCTTCCCTCCCCTCCCCTTCCCCTTCCTCCTTCCCTTCTCCCTCCCTTCTTTCCTTCCTTCCTCCCTTCCTTTTTTACTTTTTCCTTCTTTCTTTTTCTTTCTTTCTCTCTCTCTCGCTCTCTCTCCTTCCTTCCTTGGCTTCAGAACTGATTTTCAGATTTTTTTTTTCCTTGAGAAAATTTGATTGTGGAAGCACAAAAGACCAGCAATCCCAGGCCAAATTTTTCAGAGTCAAGCAAAGAATGGACAGACATGTGCAGAATAATTGTTTGCTTAAAATCTAGCCAACAGCTTTTATGTAGACAAAATGCATTGAAATATGTGTATAAAATATTTAATATTAATGCACGCCAGATGGAAACCCTGTCAAACTCTGTGTGCACACAGGAACTTGACGAGAGGAGTCGGGAGATTCAGAGAGATCCTCAGAGCAGTAGAAACAAGAACAACACAAAACCTGCGAATGGTGAGTGTGATGGATAATTTGATTGAGGCCGGAAGGGCACTTTAGGCGTCCTCTCTACTCCCCTCCCTCTCCCTCCCTCCTTCCTCTACCCCTCCACATACATGTATGTGTGTGTGTGTGTGTGTGTGTGTTTGTGTGTGTGTATACACACACACACATATACACTTTGTTGAGATACAATTTCCATGCCACACAGTTCACCCTTTTAAAGTCTGTGGTTTTTAGTGTACTAACCACATTGTTCAGTCATCACTAATATTTAATTTCAGAACATTCTCATCCCCAAAAAGAAACCCCATACCTCTCAGTAGTCACTCCCCATTCTCCCCTGTACCCTCAGCCTCTGGCAACTGCTCATCTGTGTTTTGCTTTTATGGATTTGTCTATTTTGGACATTTCATATACATGGAATTATATATTAGGTGGGCTTGTTGTGACTGACCTGCTTTACCTAGCGTGGTATTTTCAAGGTTCACCCGCGCTGGAGCATGGATCGGCACGTCCCTCCTTTTTTGTGACCAGATACTATCCCACTGCAGGGACAGAACACATTTTTTGCATTTGTTCCTCAGTTGATGGACACGTAGATTGTTCCCACTTATTGGGGGTTGTGAGTAATGCTGCTATGGACATTCTTAACGTAAGTTTTTAAGTGGACACGTGGACAAGTGTTAGGTGGACAGGCTGTACTTTTAACATTTGGAGGAATCGCCAGACGATTCTCCAAAGCAGCTGTACCAGTTTGTATCCCCACCAGCAGTTAGGAGGGCTCCAATTTCTCCGTATTCTTGACAACACTTGTTACTGTCTTTTTGGTCTCGCCTTTCTAATATGTATGAAGTACTGTCTCATTGTGGTTTTAATTTAGATTTCCCTAATGACTACTGACGTTGAGCATCTTTTTATGTACTGATGGGTCATACTACCTCTTGAAACAAAAGAACTGAGTCCCGCACGGAAGGGAGAGTATAAGTTCTCCCAGATGCCAGCGTGGTGAAGGGGTTGGCTGTACGCTAATGATTTCACACCAAAACCCAGCCAGAGCAGAGCAGATTGGATCCTGAAGAGTACCTAGTTGTTCGACTAAGTATAGTGATGCTAAAACTTAGAGGAGAAACAAAAGCTAGCTAGAGAACGTGGCTCATCAGCAGTTTGACTGTGTTGTTGGCATAAGTTCTCTCTCTTCCTTTTGAACCCTTGAACTTTCCTGGCTGGGGAGGTGATCGTTGATCCCTCTATGGCTGCTCTGCCAAGGGCTGTCTGGGTGAAGGCCTGGTGCTCACCAGAGATGAAGCAAATACCACGTGTCACAACTGACACAACAGTCCCACGGAAGAGTCTACCTTCTTGGGTCTTGTCCCCAGCGCCGTTGTCCTCCCATTGTCATGACCCTATTGCCAGAGAGTTTAGAGCTGGGCCAGGCTCAGTGACTCCTGCTGTGGGAAGTGAGGCTGTATCTTCATTTTGGTGTCTTCAGGGTTTGGGGATGCAGATATCCGATTCGTGGGGCCAGATGGCGAATCAATAGGCTTTCCTGCACTCATGGGGGCGAGACAAAGGAGCAACATTACACTCCCCAACCCTTCCCCCAAGACTTCACTTGGTCTTTGGTATTTATTTATATACCGATATGATTTGGGTGTGCCTTAAGAAGTTCAAACCAGACATTTTGATTTGTGGAGTTCTTTAAGGCAAAAAACCTCTGAAAAAATATGGGTAAAAATTGTTGCCAAGTGTCTTTTCTCTCAAACTGACCTATTCCCAACATTTCATGATACTTCTTGTCTGGTCAGCATGAACAGCTCCTTTTAAGACTTTGAAGCACAATTAAAGTAATCAATGATAGTGGCTAGTGTTCTTATCATTGTTTTAAAAGCTGATTAAAAAGCCAATCTTTCAAAATTGCTTAAATGTGGAGCTTTTGTCCATATTGTTGATTCAAAAGCATATATATTTTATTAAAGTGATTAATGGTTTTTGCCCTGTTAGAAGGTGTGAGTGCATTGACTACTCTGTGGGCCGTCTGCCTGCTGCTTACGTCAACACTACTCTTCACAGAATTAGAGAATATCTTCCATTATTGCCTAAGGTTTCTGTTATTTGGATTAATGTACTTTAACTTCTAAAAATCCTGTGAGGGGAGATTCTGAATAAAGACGTGTCAGGAAGTGAGAGAAGTTTCTTCAATTATTATTTTCTTTTTTCTGAGACGTGCTGTGAGGAGGCTTCTGAAGAAGGCTGGGTAGACTGGAGTTGCCCCTGCACATTTTCAGCTGTTAACTGGTTGGTGTTGACATGAGGGGAGTCACTTCCTCTCTCTGTTGGACTTGTGGTGCAAGTAAGTAGGCTTTGGTCTTGGTTGATGAGTCTCAGATGACCTAGGTTGAACTGCTTACAATTCCTTGCGTGCTCAGCAAACGGTGTGCATCAGAATTATCTGAGGAACTTCGAACAAATGCATGTCCCTTTTCCTGACCTCAGAAATGCCAGCTGAGTCGGTTTGGGGCAGAACCCAAGAATCTTCTCTTCTCGTTTCCATGGGGAATTGTTTGCCTTCCCTAGTTGGGAAGTACTTCGTGGGCCTTATTCACTGGTATCTTGGTCTACAGTAGCCATTAGAAAGCTTGTCAAGTTAATGCTGCTCACAACTCTATGATTCCTTTGAGATTAGTTGATCGTTGCAAATTTATGATGCTCTTATGTAGTGAAAAATTTACCTTGTTAACTCTGTCAGGGGGTGAGACCATAGCTGAGAAGGATTTACAAGTCCCTTTACAGCAACCCCATTCTTAGACAAATACTTCAACGAACTGAAAGTGGGTGTTAGAAACAAACAGTGTACATGAATGTCCGTAGCGGCACTGTTTATGCTAGCCAGAAGATGGAAACATTCCGAATTTCTATCAGTTGATGATGAGATAAACAAAACGTGGTACATCCACACAATAGAGTATTATTCAGCCACAAAAAGGAATGACACACTGACCCAGGCTACTACATGGGTCAGCCTTGACCTCATGATGCTAAGTGAAAAAGCCAGTCACAAAAAGACCCCGTATTATAGGATTCCATTGATAGGAATTGTCCCCAATGGGCAAATCTGCAGAGACAGAAAGCAGGTTAGTTGTTCCCAGGGTCTGGAAGGAGGGAGTGGAAAATGACCACTGAAGGGTACAGGGCTTCCTCTTGGGGTGATATTCTGGAACCAGGGAGAGGTGATGGTTGCCTAGTACTGTGAATGTACTAAGTGCCATTGGGTTATACATTAAAATGGTTAAAATGGTGAATTTTAGGTTAGGTGAATTTTACCGCAGTTAAGAAAATACATACAAAACGGATTTAATGACCAAGTTTATACATTAAAGTTTGACTTCTTTCTGACTCCCTTCCTTCCCTTCTGATTTTATTTGTTACTAACAATTTGTAAGCATTTCAATGGCAAGCATATAAAACCCGAGTATAAGAAGTAAAAGGTCCGATCACTATCGGTGATCGTGCTGGTCATTTCTCCTATTTATCTCCTGTTCTGAACTTCATTGAGCTGTCAGTGCACACAACCAGACAGCCTTCCTAGTCGGTGAGTGCAGTGTAGTGGTAGAGTGACACATTTAAAATAATGCGATCACATCAAAACCTCATTTTAAAAGTCTCTCTGGAAGGCTAATACCCGGAAGTAAAGTGAGATCTAGCACGAGCTGTCGCATCATGGACAAGCAGACTGGAGGGCAGAGATTTTTGTAACTTTAGAATCCCTCCATGGCAGGTATATTCAGAAAATGAAGCTCCTTGTTCATTTTTTTCCCTTTGACATTTTTTTTTTCTCGGCTATAGTGAGTCGAGGTTATTTTTGCCCGTTGATGCTTCCAGCAGAAGTCATTAGCTTATATGACTGCAGGGAGATCGAAATGAAACTATAATGGAAGGTTTAAGAAAACAGTGCAGAAACTGTTTAGGTCCTGAAAATTGTATTCTTATGAGGTCTTTACAGATGGCTCAGTTGGGGATGATAGGAGTGCACTTAATTTCACATTCTTATAGACATTAAAGCCAGTAGGTCTTACTTGGGAATAATCAAGAAAATTTGCCTTTACCCAGTGGTTATCAGAAGCCGCTAAGCTAGTGATTTGGTTGCATTTAAGTTTCCTGGTGGTGTTTTAGGTGATTTCACGTGGATGAAAACCTAGCAAAGTTCTCTTCTGGAACATATTTATTTAAAAAGTCTCACTCTCAGGAAAGTTCAGCATTCTTTGCCTGCGTGTTTCCAAAGAACATGAAAACCTTGTGGAAAAACCTGATGGTTGAAGTTTTATTTTGCCACCTTTGGCTGATCGTGGTGCACCTGCTTCTGTTCTCAGGGAGATTTTGGGGGGGGGGGTTGTTTATCTGTTTGTTTTTACTTCTTTATCACTGGAAGATTATGAGGTAAGTGAACTGATACGCATCAGCTAACAAAATATTTCTTAGTAGATGTCACACACCCCCTCCTCCCATTCATCAGACGGGGCACTGTTCTACTGCAGAGTGCTCGAAAAGTATAGTAGTCGTTGTCTAACTTAGGATGACGAGACCCAGACATGTCTGGGTTTTCTCCGGGAGGAAAGAGATACTATGCAGCATTGCAAAGAGGTCTTTCTTGATCAGTAGCCATACTTGCCACTTCGCTTTCTCTTTTGCACAGGCCAGCAGTAGCCTTTGGGCTGGAAGGCCCAGGGTGCACTGAGAACAGGGCGATGAGTCCCAGGACGGGGCCACCATGGGACTGGCCCTTGGCACTTCAAAGAGGGAAGGCATTTCCGAAATCTACACTGGATACCATCTTATCAGCAATGAAGAGCTTTTTTTTTTTTTTTCCCCCTTCCTTCAGGAGTAATGTCATCTAGGTTGAGCACCGGCTTTGTGCCAAGTTTGGGTTTTAGCAGGGATCTGTTGGGAGGTGATGAAAATATTTGCAATTAACCTATGATAAGGGCTTTTGGAAAAGAACTAAACTAAAAGTTTCGGTTGTTTCAGAAAATCACAGAGGCAGGATGGCTCGAAGGGCATAGACTTTTTTTTTTTAATGGTCCAAATACCTTAGTGTATTTTCTCTCCTTTTTTGTAGTAAAATGTTCATCGGAGAAGTAAAAATCTTTAATCATGAGTCTTGAAATAGTGCCTAGCACAAAGCGATGTCTGAAAATATTGACCAAATGAGCGAATGAGTGAAGGAGTGATACAGAATGGACTCACGGCTATGCCTTTGCTCCTTTGTGTTCCCAGACAATAGCCAGGCAGTTGGCGGAGATCTTGTTGCGGGGTATGTGTGAACAGAGCTACTGGAACCCTCTGGAGGATCCACCCTGCCAGTCACCTCTGGACGACCCTCTCCGGAAAGGAGCAAACACAAAAACCTACACCCTCACTCGGAAAGCCCGCGTCTACTCAGGAGAGAAGTATGGCCCTTGATGTCCTCATTCGTAGGTTAGGGGGTGGGAGGAAAACTCAAGGGTGAGTAAAGTTTGGGACAGATTTTTCCCCTAAAAGAGAACCAGACAAACAAATCTCATTTGCCAATTTAATGGAGATACTCCATTCCTTTTAGTAACCTCAGTAGATATCTGTGCACCAGTGGGTACATTTGAAGTAGGAAAATTCTCTATTCTCAGTCCTTGGCTACTGTTCTTGGCCATCACTATTGGTCTTTCGGATTCTCATTCTGTTTCTTCTAAGAACCCTAGCGTTAGCCAGCAATCAGTGACAAAGCTGTTTGTAAGCCAGAGTTAGCCTTTTTTCTTTTCTTCAACAATTCCTTGATCCTTTTGTTTATAAATTTGTCTTAAATCAAATTAGCTGTAAGAAGAAAGAGAACTAAATAATTTGTAAGTGCCTGGAAGGCAACGTCTCTTTTGAACTTTTTAATTTTTTTAAATTTTAAATCTGGGACGGGGTGCCTGGGTGGCTCAGTGGGTTAAAGCCTCTGCCTTCGGCTCAGGTCATGATCTCAGCGTCCTGGGATCGAGCCCCGCATCGGGCTCTCTGTTCAGCGGGGAGCCTGCTTCCCCCACTCTCTCTGCCTGCCTCTCTGCCTACTTGTAATCTCTGTTTGTCAAATAAATAAATAAAATCTTAAAAATAAATAAATAAATAAATCTGGGACTTGGCTGCCTTGGAGGAAGGTGGGTTAGGGAACCTCTATAGCCTCCATGAGGACCTTCCCCAGGTTGGGAAGTGGGGGGTGGCAGGCAGACACCATGAGAGGGGCCAGGAGACAGGAGATTGTTGACTCACTCTTGATTCCTCCCCTTAGAGTCTCACCCTCCCATCTTTGCCGGTTCTTGCAAGAAGGAGGCATGATGGCTCTTCAGAATCTCTCCATGAGGGGAAGGGGGCGTGTATGAATAAATATGGAAACCTTCCACAATGGTTATCAAATTGGAGAAATGACAGAGAGACTGCAGGCGGCCGCTTCTGAGGCTCTAGAGCTGGGGCGGGGAAGGGGTTTTGACTAGATGCTTACTGCATGTGTGACTTCTGGAAATGATTGTCGCATTTTCAAAAGGGACAACGTTTCTCTGGCAGGCAGCCTCCTCTTAATCCCCTTACGCTGACCCTGGCATTTCTCGCCCTCATCCTCCTCTTGTTCAGACTGCATTTCTTACATGGATTCAAAGAAGTGAGCATATTCTTAACTTTTTCCCTAGGATTATTTTAGTTTGTGCTTAATCCCCCTTTTAATTTAACCCCCCTTTTTGTGGCCTTGTTGAACCTTGAGTTTGCTCAGTTCACAGCCTGTGTTACTCTTAGTCCTTATCTGAATTCACAGAACATCTGTTCTAGCAATTCCCAAACTCTCACTTTAAAAATGCTGAACCCTCAGGATGAAGTATTTAGAAGCAGTTTTGGGGTTCATCTTGAAAGTGAAATTTATATCCTAAAAATAGGCCTGAGTTCTTTGTTTGTTTGTTTTCTGCTTGCTATGTTGCTTAGTAGACAGATATATAAGGTGCCAGGTGTATTGAGAAACTCAGCTCCTGCTCCTTCCCCTGATCAAGCTGGAAACATGGGTAGAGCTCTGTGTTTCTTTGGGTGTTATTCCAATGTGGCCTCATCCCTTGAAGGCAGAAAAGCTCAGGATGCCAGCCATTTCTCCTTTATTTTGTGAACCACTCAGACTTTGTTACTCTCCTGACGTCAATAGCCCCAGCTGTCCAAGGAGAATTATGGAGGCAACATGAAGATCTAGAAAATGTAATGACTATTAAGGGAGATTCTCATACCAGGACTGGTTGCTGAGTCAACAGTTTCATTCCACACAGATATAGTCAGGTTTTTTTGTTTTGTTTTGTTTTGTTTTCATTTTTTTTTATTTTTTTTTTTACCATTTTATTGAGATGTGATTCACATACTATACAGTTCACTCATTTAAAGTATACAGTTCAGGGGGCACCTGACTGACTTAGTCAGAAGAGCATGTGCCTCTTGATCTTTGGAGTCATGAGTTCAAGCCCCATGTGAGATGTAGAGATCGCTTAAATAAATAAAAAAACTTAAAAAAAAATACAGTTCAGTGGCTTTTAATATAGTCACGTAATTGTGCTTCTGTCACCATAATCAACTTTGAAACATTTTTATTACCCTGAAAATAAACCTAGTGCCCCTAAGCTGTCACCCCACCATCCCCAATCCCTTGGCTTTTTCATATGAATTTTAGTATCAGTTTGTCCATTTCTGAAAAAAAAAAAAAAAAGAAAGAGAAAAGAAAAAGCAACTAGGATTTTTATGGGAATTGCACTGAATCCATAGATCAATTTGGAGGAGTATCGCCATCTTAACAATACTGAGTCTTCTCATCCATGAACATGGGATGTCTTTCATTTATTTAGGTCTTCTTTAATTTCTTTCAACAGTGATTTGTTGTTTTCAGAGGATAAGTTATTTACTTATTTCTTGAAACTTACTGTGTGTGTGAATGCTATTCTTTTGGATATTGTCATAAGTGGAATTGTTTTCTTAATTTCATTTTTGGTTTGTTCATTTCAGGCATAGAGAAATACAGTTGATTTTCTGTATTGATGTTATATACTGCAATCTTACTGAACTTGTTCATTTGTTCAGATAGTGTTTTAGATTCCTTAGGACTTTCCACATACCAGAATATGTCATCTGCAAATAGAGGTAGTCTTACTTCTTCCTTTCTTAGATGGCTTTTATTTTATTTTCTTCCATAATTGCTTTGGCCAGAACCTCCAGTACAATGTTGAATAGAAATGGCAAGGACTGGTGGACATCCTTGTCTTATACCTGATGTTAGGAGGGAAAAAGCATCCAGTTTTCCACCATCGAGTGTGAAATTAGTTGTGGGTTTTCATAAATACCTTTCATCAGGATGAGAAAGTTCCTTACTATTACTAGTTTGTGGAGTACTCTTTATCTTGAAAGGGCATTTAATTTTGTCAAGTACTTTTTTTTGCATCTGTTGAGAAAATCATGTACATTCATTATTCTGTTGATGTAATGTATTACATTAATGGATTTTCAGATGCTAAGCCAATCTTTGACAAATTTCATTGATCATTTTCAAGAACCAACTTTGGTTTTGTTCATTTTTTTTTCATTTTTTGTTCATTTGTTCATTTTTGTTCATTTGTTCCTTTTTTTCTATTGTGTATCTATTCACTAAAATTTTATTAATTTCCACACTGATTCTTATTCTTTCAGTTATCACCATCAGTTCTGAGCTTTCTAGTTTTGTTTGTTTCTAGTTTTGTTTGTTCACAAGGATAATTCTGGTGTATTAGGTAAGAGAGAAAGAAAGCCTGTTGGGATTATGCTTGTCTTGGGGCTCCCTGATCACCAGGACTCTCTAATTAGGCAAAAAGGATATTAATACCAATTCACTTATGCTGCTTGGCAGGTAAAAAAGGGAATCCACAGATAATGATTAAACCCCATCTTGGCCAGCAGTCTCAAACGCTTCCCCTCCTTAGTCCCTTATGAGAAATATGAGCACAGAGCCTTCCAGCTCCAGCAGATCACAAGGACCATTCAGAATAGCTGGTCATGATGGAATACAGCAGAAAAGTGAGCTCTGTCAGAAAACTCCACTCCTTGTCACTGTGGCCTAGACCTGGAGTGGAAACAGGGTGCTCATTCTCTTAACAGTCCTAGATTGGAAAGGGATCACATGCCATGGACCTCTTTACTTTCTTCCTTCTAGGTCTTTCTGTGAGGAATTTTTTTGACCTTTGCTCATTTGTTTATTAAAGATTTATTTATTTATTTCGGGGTGACAAGAAAGAGAGGGGGAGAGACTCCCTGCCAAGCACAGAGCCCAACTCAGGGCTTGATCCCAGGACCCCGAGATCGTGACCTGAGCGGAAACCAAGAGTCGGACACTTAACTGACTGTGCCATGCAGGCACCCCTCTTGTTTATTTTTTAAGTAAGCTTTTTATTGACAGATAACACATACTGGAAGAAATACACGAACCAAAAGTATAAAACTTGATGAATTTTTACCAAGTGAACACATCCATGTAATTAGCACCCTGATCAAGAAACAGGCATTGCCAGAACCCTTGAGGCCTTCTTTGTACCCTCTCCTGTTTACTGCCCCTACCCGAGGGTAACCATCCTGAGTCCTATCCCAATCATTAGTATAGGCCATTTTTGAAATTTATATAAATGAAATAATATATTAAAAACTCTTCTGTTTAACTTCTGTCTGATAATATGTTTGAGAGAGTCATCCGTGTTTCTGCATGCAGCTGGAGTTTGTTTCCGTTATTATGAAGTTTTCCGTATATACTCCAATATATTGATCCATTCTACTTGTGATGGATGCTAGAGTCGTTTCGCGTATGGGGCTGCTTCCATCTCATTCAGGCCCAGGCCCAAATAGATTGACTGTTACCTTCTCAGAAAGGTATTCCCCAGTCACCTTATCTAACTGTCCTTCTTTCCGAGCATTTTCCATCACATGAGCTCATTTATTTTTCGTCATAGCATCTAAAATACAGATTTTTTTTTTTTGTTTATCCTTCTTCTAGAATGTGCCGCAGTGAACATTTTCACACATGTTCCTTAGTGCACATACATCAGGGATGTCTTCCTGCTGTTGTGTTCCTCCTTGTAAAAAACACTTGAGATGGCTTAGATCATTAAATGCATGTTAGACTTCATGATTAGCACAAAATAAGAAAGGAGATTAAAAACTACTCTTGTGCCAGAAAGTGGGTGATGAAAACATTTACCGAAAGCTGGGAGCCAGACGTGGTGCTCAGCTCCTCTGTAGGCCCCGCAGGAGAGGGTGACTGTTGTGGACTTCTAAATGCAGGTCTGAACTTCCCTGAGCCAGGGCACAGGGTTTGGGGAAGGATGACAACACTGTTGAAAGTGTGAAGATGAGGGCATTGAAGGGTCAGGAAAAGCACCGGGGGCCTCCCCGTGGGCTTTGTGGGACTCACCCAGTCCACTCCAGAGCATGTCTCAGTGGACTTGATCCAAATGGAGGACCCTTCTTTATTGTCACGACGGGGTGTTGGCCTGTCTGGAATTGTGTGCCAGGGTGATCCTTAGGTCGGACTAGCTGATGCCTCATAACCAACAGGTACTCTCAATGACTAATTTAAGTCCTTTTCCTTTCTTGGAACTTTTGTCCTTCCACACAGACCTGAGACTGAGGTACTCTCTGCCTCAGCACGTTTAACGGTGTGACTGGAAGACGAAGCAGAGCTGCAGCCACTGTGGGCTTTGACTCTTTTTAGCTCTTATCCACTGGCTGTGGTTCAGAGGCCGTATTTCTCTGGGAATTCTCTAGGGGTTTCACAACCGGGTCAGGCATATTAGAACTAGAAAGGCAGGGGCGCCTGGGTGGTCCAATGAATGGAGCATCCGACTCTTGATTTCAGCTCAGGTCATGATCTCATGGGTCATGGGCTTGAGCCCGGATTTGGACTCCCTGCTTGGTGGGAAGTCTGCTTGAGATTCTCTCCCACCTTTCCCTCTGTCCCTCCCCCTGCTCATTCTCTCTCTCTAAAAATAAGTAAATAAATCTTAAAAAAAAACAAAACACCAAAACTAGAAAGACACTGTTGCTGGGCCTTGGAGTTAATGTTGTCATTTACACATAACTTCCTTGTGAGTTGGAGGTGTTCTCCTTGGAGAACAGTCGGAGCCCTCCTTGCACCTACTGGGAGTCTGCATTGACACCTGGATGGTGCCATTGACTTTCAGACATCCAGCTCGTCATTGCTTGTATAATAGCTAAAGATGACAGAAAGATGAACTGCATTTGGATAAAATTGGATTATTTCTTTTGTAGGATGGCTTCTACCACATACAGTGACATTTTTTACCCATCTGGGAAAATTTTTAGAAAGGGCTGTGATCTGGCAGCCTTGGCAAGGTCATGATCACTATCCATAAATGAAGATTCTTGCCCTTGTTCCTTTTGTGTAGAGTCAGACAACGAGTAGATAAATTCATCCAAAGTAAGAAAATGAGCAACTTGCCTGAAGGTCAGCCCGGGAGTTAGTAAGGTGGCTGGGCTTGGGCCAGTTATCACCATCAGTTCTGAGCTTTGCTCAGAAGCACTGTGCTCCCACCAGCAGCTTGTCCTCACTATCTGTGAGCCCTGTGTGCTCCCTGTCCCTTCTCATCCTGCACCCTGCCCTTCAGTCAATGTTCTATCGGTCTAGGCTCCCAGTTTTTCCACTCCACAAGGCTGAGGCTTGGGCACCCAGAGCTCTCCCCTAATGTTCTTGGGCCCACAGAGGAGATTGTCACAAAAGAGCCCAGTGGTTTCAACCATCTACCCTGAGCTCTATATCTCCTTCAACAGAGAACAGGGGAGGAATGGCCAGAGAAGGGGTCCAGAAAATGCACATGTAGTGGAAGGGGCGTTCTGGTGTATAGTTTTTCAGCATGTCTCTTAAAACTGCCATTCCTCCTCCTCTCACTGCCCATTTCTTCCTGCCAGCTCTGAGAGTTTGCCACACTCCTGAGTCCCATCTCGCCTGCCTCAAAAGGAAGGGTAGAGGAAGTGGAATTAGAATCAGTTAATGTGCTACTTGTTAGCAGCTCTGGTAAAAATAACACAACTTAGCATTTAAGCAGGCTGGATGGCTCAGATGGAATTTGGGGATTATCCACGGACTGAATTGGCTGGTGTTAAGTCACAATTAGCATGGGCTCTCTTCTTTTCAATTAGTCTAGACCATGTAGAACTGGCTAGCCGCCGTGGAAAAAATGGTTAATGTTACTGCTCGATTGGTAAGGTCCCAGTGGTATGGAAGCACGGCCAGGATGGCAGGAAACGATTGCTGGGTGGACACACACACACACACACACACACACACACACACACGTTTGAGAACACTCTTCATTCAAAGCCTGGAGGCTCTATTTCTGAATTGAAGGGGAAAGAAGAGTTCTGTCATCGAAAACCCCAGCTCCCCTCAAGCTACCTGTTTAAAGAAGTTCTCTGCAAATCCCAGAATCCTGCTCTCCACTTACAGGCCAGACTTTTCATCAAATTTTAGCCCTACAAGGGCAATGGGAACCACTCCACAGGTGGTCTCCTTACCCCTATGGACGTCAGAGGTAAAGAAAGAGAACCAGGCCCTGTGCTTTTTCTGTCTTGCTCTTCTGGTCCTTTGATGCCATACAGAAGTTGCCAGCACTTCAAAGAGAACAAGTATTTATAATGATGATATGAAAGACTTTTTTTTTTCCTTTCCTTTTTTTTTTTCCTTGCCATTTTGAGGGGTGGGGAGGATCATCCCATCTCTTAAATTAAATGACTGTGATGTTAGCACTGGGAAGATGTAAATTTAGCCTTTATTTGATCATCTCTAAAACATCCAGGAATTTTTTTTAAAACCAAGTTCATTTTTATTGCTCTCTTCTTTCATTCTGTGAAAAAGAATCGAGTTTGGCGCTATTGGTGATAACACTCTCAATTCTACTCAAAGGATTCTAGAGCTTTTAGAACAGGGGGAAAAAAATGCTGCAAGTCTCTAAAAATCCTCAAAGCACCAAAAAAGTAGGCTCTAAAGGATGGAGGTTGTTGGGGTTAGGCTTGGGGTTTTTTGTTGTTATTGTTGTTCTCTAATCTTGAGCAGTACTGAGTTTAAAAGCTTTTTCTTTTAATCCCAGATGTCAGAGCTCAACCAACTTCCATAAAATAGATTAATAAGACAACTAGCTCTTGCATGCCACCCCATAATAGAACATGTGTGTTTAATTAAGGGGACTTGCCCAAGTTCTTACAGTATTCTAGAAATGATTCAAAGTCTAAAATTGCTTCCAATCTCTTATTTCATCTGAAGGACAGTATAAGATACGGCAGTTAGCAAGTGAGAGGTAAGAAGCGGACTGCTTAGTGAGGTGTCTACAGTCTCTACCCCCAAAATGGGTTTAGGAGAAAGTTTTATCACTGAGATGATGTCAGTTTGTAGCAATCTCAATTTCTGCCTCTATAACAGGCATATATGTTCTCTGGGCTTTTACTGTGGTTTTTATAGCTTGACTTCACTCTGCTGCCTGCTTTTAAAATGCATAGTTAAAATGTATAAATTCCATAGATTACCATAGAAATAAGCAAATTAATTCAGGTGTCAGATGATACAGTATATTTTGTGGTTCTACATAAAAATCTAGCTTTTAATATTCAGTGCTGTTCATCGTCGTGTATTTCATATGATCTTGAAATTGCCATATATAAAATTCAGTTTTCTTTACACAGCATTTTTTGTCCTCAAGAAAATACTGAAGAAGCCCTGTTGTTACTGCTGATTAGTGAATCGATGGTAAGTAGAATGTGCTTTCAAATTTTTCTCCATCCCCCTTTCCTACAGTCCTGTTTTTGATATGGTCACTCCATCAGTTCAGCGGCTATTTTACTTGGGAAAAGAATACTTTCTAGAGGGGATACCTGGGTTGGGGGAGGAAAGGAACAATAGGGATTTAAGAAGAGGATTTTTTTTTTTTTAAAGATTTTTATTTATTTATTTGACAGAGATCACAAGTATGCAGAGAGGCAGGCAGGGAGAGAGAGGAGGAAGCAGACTCTGAGCCTGAGGTGGGGCTCGATCCCAGAACCCCTGGGATCATGACCTGAGCCAAAGGCAGAGGCTTTAACCCACTGAGCCACCCAGGCGCCCCTAAGAAGAGGCATGTTTCTTAATTCTTGGGCTAGTTAGAAGTGTCCCTTGTAGGTTAATCTCAGCCTGGAGCATGGAGCTTCTCTTCGGCAAGCCTGTACAGGCATCTGAGTTCATTCCTTTGCCCACTGATTATTGATAGGACACAAACACAATTGTGGATAGGTAAACTATAGCTGAAGGGAAGACCAGAGGAATCCTGAGAAGGGAAGGAAGTCCCCCGAGGGTAACCTTTCCAAGCTACCTCAACTTGCCTGGGGTGGGGGGAGGGAGAGTTTAGGGATCAGTCAGTGGGGTGGTGGCTGCAGACATCTGGTTTTTGTAGCAGGAGCCTGATAAGCAGCCTCAGTCCCCTGGGTAGGCCTACCGCTTGCTCCCCAGGCACTCTGGAGTCCCTGGCTGTGAGCGCGCGCTCCTGTTCCCTGGCTCTGCTGTCATGAGGGAGTTTTTGCCAGGCCGTCGGACTCCCTTGAAATGTTTTGTTAATGTCTGGACACGCTATCAAAGTTTACGTCTAGCATTTCATTCCTCACCATTTATTGGGTTTCTGCTCTGCGTCGGGTTAGGCATGACTTCCCAGGCTTGAAGCTGTGGGAAGCAGTCTGTGTCATAGTAGTCAGTCCCTTGGCATGTAAGTGGTGTTTGCTGAGCACCTGGACAGGATGGCGAGACTCCTGGAACTGGGAAGGACCTAGATGTCCTCATACCCATTCCCTCATACCATGAGTAGGGAACCTGAGGACCAGAGCAGGCAAAACGGATGCATCCTGCAGTGGTCTGTTGCTCTTTCTAGACCAGACTGCCTCCTCCCATGTCTCCCACCTCACCAGGCAGGCAGGAGGAGAAGGAGGAGGAACAGGAATCGTGACTGAAGCAAGAGGAGGTATTTGCCTTCTTCCCCAAGCAGGTAGTTTCAGTGGAGGCATGAAACACACCCAGCTGAAGAGGATTTAGAAATGGAGCCCAAGAAGAATGGCCGATGGGCTGAGTGAAGGAGGGGTCTGGAGAGGCCGGGATTAGTCAGGGAGGCTTGCATTCTTGCCTTAATTTCAAGCTTTGCATTTTCTTGTTCTGTGAAATGGCCCAGAGATGTTTACAAGAGCAAGACTGCTTGAGTTACCACTGCTTTTTTATTTGGAACCTCTTTGACGTCATTGGCCTTACTTCCTCTGAAGGAAACAGGTTGCCCCCCTTGGCTCATCTTTCCTTGACTGTCAGCTGGTAACTCAGAACGGTGTCATTTACATTCTCTACTTTGCCTTGGCGTGGCCGGGGAAGGCATTGAACAGGCTGGCACCCGGTGGCACTTGGTAACTGTTTTTCAAATGAGCCGGTCTCACCAGGCTTTGCCATCGTTCTTCGGTGAGGGCGACCCCCTCATGTTGGCCCCCTAGCTCATGTTCCCTCATTCTGAGGGGGACTCCTCACAGCTTGGCAGTGAGTTTCCTTTGGGCACACTTGGTTGGTTATGTTGGGAAAGTTATGAAGGAGTGGCGACCACACATTTTTTATTTCTTGGACAATTCTAATCGAAAATATTGTGTTCCATTGTCAGATCATGTGTTCCCATTTAGAATTTGGAAAACAGAGCCACATCTCTAAAATGCTTGCTCCAAGTGTAGATGTCTTGGGAATGATGTCTCCACCTTTCCTGCTCCTTAATTGAAACGATAGAAACTAATAATACTCAAAATTGAGATCCCTTTGAGACCATCAGATGTGGCTCTGTGGTATTTAATTTCTGGAAACTCTCTTCAGAGGATGGTGAAACCCAATGACATCATCAGTAAATACGAAGGTCTGGGTTTCCAACCAAAATGATGATGTTCTCCCTGTAAATTCCATAATTATGTAGGTAGAAGTCTAAACTAAGTTCCTTTTGGAAGCCTCTTTCACGTTTCTTGACTTCTTGATTTTTCAGTTTTTAGACAGAAAATGCACGTGCTCAATTTCAGAACCAAATGAGAATTACTGTGTTTTTTTTTGTTGTTGCCCGAGAAAATCATATTCTTCGTTGGTTCTACTTTAACTTAGAAACAATCCGTTTGTCCGTAGTCTCTCCACCTGTAAGATATGATTTGGCATTGTACTGCTTTCTCACCTCAAATCAAATGCATTTTCCCCAGGAGAAAGGGCTTATTAGAATGACATTTGCACAACTACCTCTGAGACGGTGTTCTGGGATATTTCTTATTTGTGGATCTGTTTGAGGTTTGAATCAAAAGACACCAATTTTTAAAAAATATATTTGGCATAACTCAAAAATCTCTCTTAAGTAGTATTTTGTTTTGTTTTGTTCTCTTCCAGGCCTTGGTCCTAATATGGAACATTTATAGCAAGTAAATAAAATGAGACTCCTTACAGCAACCCCTGTTTCCCTTAGAGCTTCCTTTGTTGGCTCTAAGTCGCTCCTCACAAGAAAGCCTTAGAATGAAATCTTCAAAAGCAGGCTTGTATCTGTATGAGATGACTCACTTGGTAGGAAGTGGCCTGTCTTATATATTCTTACTTGTCTTTGACATTTTAGAGCAAGGAGTTTTAAAGTGAGGAAGTACGGATGGATGGCTTAAAGTGAGTGGCTTGGACTCACACACACAGAGAAGGCATTTCGTCTCATTAGTGAGGGAGAAGGTGTGTGGGCGTGTCAGCTGTCACCCTGCCTGGACCAGGGACCCTGGTGCCTCACCTACCACTTGCACAGGAAAAACTGAGGGGCCCTTTCTCTCCTCCTAGGAATGGATATTTCTGGAAGCTTCTGGTAATGAGCAGGGGAGAAAAGACAGGCAAACTCTAATTTAATTGATTCTGAACTCCCTAGCAGGGAGGGATGGAAAATGGTAGAGTTGTTTAGCGGCCCTAATACATGTAATATGTCTGGAGACTCCCTAGAGAAATTAAATTTCAAAAAGTAATGAAAGCACGTTGTTGTAAAGAGCATTTGATTTCTAGATAGATGAGATTCATAAGCTCAAATGTGCCTGCTGTATTTCTGCAGCAAGCTGTGGAGATATGCAAGAGGCAAGGTGTTCTCCTGAGTCCTCTGGTAATATCTTTTAAAACAAAACTCAGTCTGCTTCTTGCTTTTTCTTCTACAGCTGTTCTGTGCTTCCCTAAACAGGATTGCATTAGTCTTTGTAGTCTGTTCCAATGAAGGTGCCATAGAGGGATCTGAATGTTGCTTTCGTGACAGAGGAAAAGTACGACGCGTCCCTGCAGGACTGAGGGAACTTAATGGCACCGTGTGATGGTGGGAGTATGGGGCTAGGGATGTTCTCCCTGCTGTGTAACTCAGAGCAGGAGCTGCACCGACAGGCAAGACACGACAGCCCTGCCACCCCGCCCCGGTGTGGGAGTCTGCCACCCCAGAGCACTGGCGGTGTCTGTAGCAGAACTGGCTGGTGGGCCCGAGCCCAGGAGCCACCACCCTGCTTGGTATCAGCTCCTAAAGCCCCCTGCAACCGCCAGCTGATGGGTCCCCAGGGTCCTCCGGCTCTGCACCTCCAGGCCTTTGTGTTTGGCTAATACCTCGTACGGCCTGCTGAGGGGCTCGGGGCATTCTGAGAAAGCAAGCCAAGGTGACAAGCCCCTTACTCGCTCCTGCCCTTGTCTCCAGGCCCTTGGCAAGCCGTGAAGGGCAGGAGGACCTAGATGGCTTCTCTATGCAATGATAGCTATGTGCATGGGCTGACTCACCAGCTGCTCCTCTCGTCTTCTGTGTTGTTTTCAGGCCAACCGGGATGCTGTGCTGAGCAGAACACCCGAGCACAAGAGTGACCGTCTCATCAGCTTGCAGAGTGCCTCGGTGGTCTATGACCTACTAACCATTGCCCTTGGAAGAAGAGGCCAGTATGAGATGCTGTCGGAGGTAGAGCCCTTGAGTCTGGTACTTCCCGGTTGTGGGGGGGGCGGTGCTAGCCAAAGCAGCACTGAGAAGAGCTGTGAGACCAGGTCCTGACCCCTCTGTCCCTGGCAGCCATGTGACCTTGGCCCGGCTCTTTACTCTGTGAAATGGGAATTGGGTTAAATGATTGGATCATGGAATTCACTGGTGGCGACTTCCTAGCAGTGGCCCCCAAACCCACTGAGTTTGTGTGTGAGGGAAGGCAAGCATTTCTCAAGAGGCTTCTCTTGCAGGGTGATTTCTATCATCACCCCAAATCTCCCATCTGTGATCCTAATTTCCTTAGAAAGCCGGTTTTACTCTGTTTAAAACATGGATGCATAACTCCCAGTGAAATGGCCCCCTTAGGCATGTGATTGTCAGGTGAGTGGGTGTCGGCACTCACGTCAAGAAACAGTTTTCTGGGCGCCTGGGTGGTCAGTGGGTTAAAGCCTCTGCCTTCGGCTCGGGTCATGATCCTGGGATCCTGGGATCGAGCTCCACATCAGGCTCTCTGCTCTGCAGGGAGCCTGCTTCCTCCTCTCTCTCTGCCTGCCTCTCTGCCTAGTTGTGATTTCTCTCTGTCAAATAAATAAAATATTAAAAAAAAGAAGAGAAACACAGTTTTCGCTTAAAGACTTTTGCTTGTTCAGAAGAAACCCAAGTTGATTACGGATCTTGTGCAAGGTCCTGTCATTTTGTTCCTTCAGCTTCTGAAGAACAACAACAACAACATTGAGGACGGAAGCTTAACTATTAACACAGTTTTCAGAAGAAGCTAGTTAACCTTGGGCTGTGGTTATGCATTACTGAGCAATAGCCCAGAAGTCCAGATTCCACCCGGGCAAGGACTGAATGAGTGCCACGATCGGCTTATTCTTTCTTTAGTGGAGAAGGAAGAGAGAGAGAGAGAAAGAGGAAGGAAGGAAGGAAACAGGGAAACAACTCATTTTGTTAAAGTGGACTTTTCCATGTTATTTTTCTTTTTCTTTCTAAATTTATACACACCACAGCAGCCTCCGGGCCTGGGGACAGGGATTGAAACATAGTAACACATTGGCTGGAATCAGATGAGCCCCAGGCTCACCCCCTAGCCTGCTCTTGTGACGCTGCCACACAAGGCAGGAGCCTTGGAGGACAGATGAGCCTGCATGGCTCGGGTCTTTTTTTAGTCTTTGGTTTGGTGACTGTACAGGGCAATGGTTACTCAGGCTTCAAAAAAAGCCCCTTGCAGTCCGGCTAGATAAAGCAGTGTGCCCAGTGCTCCTGTCACATGTGGCTCGTCCCCTGGGACTCTGCCCCGATTCTTCCTGCCTCCATGTGCTTCTGTTTCCCGGGACCCTCCCCTCCCAGCCAACTTAGTGCCTGTCTGCTGTGTCCACTGTGGAGCCCCTCCGTGGGGACAGTGCCACTCAGCTCCCAGTTGAGTCCTTTTCTGGTGAACTTTTTTTTCCTCCAGACAAACCGCTAAAGAAAGCATCTCTCTGGGTCCGAGGCCGGTTGTGGTTGGCATGTCTCCTTTCATCCCATCATGTAGCTATCTGGCCTTTCCTCAGCTTGAACTTCACCGACGTCAGGAACAAGTGTGAGGAGGTTGGGGCGGCTGGCGTGGTTGGCTGGCTGGATGGCTCCTGCCCACAGGCTTCTCGTCATGCCATGAATGGCTGTAGGGGGACGGCTGTCACCTTAGCAGCATTCCTCTGCAAGCCTGCCGCACGCCTCCTTCCAGCACCAAATACTGGCGCCTCATTTTCACTCCGGTGACTTTTGCCTTGGTATCACACATAGCTTCCATCTTGTGGCAATGACCTGATGCCCGAGTCACTAGGTGGTCCGATCCGGTTGCCAGAGCTTTTGCGATTCAGAATTTCACTGCGCTGGTCACATTTAAAGCAATGAGGACAGGGCCAGAGGGTGCCTCATTGGTGAGGGAGTACAAGGGTGGGAGAAAGGGAAATTTACCACTCTATGTTCCTTGAAGGATTTTATACCATATGTGTGTATTATCTATTAAATATATAAATCAGTTGATAAGATAGAGACAATGGAGGACATTCATTTCCGTAATACACATATATGGGGTCCCCTGTACTGAGCCAGAGGCTGTGATTAAGGCCGGGATTCAGCCATGTGTGAGGCATGGTCCCTGCCCATGAGCACCCGCCACCCCCACCCCCCCCATGCAGTGGGAGGCAGCCAGGCCGCAAGCAGCTGTCATGTGATGTGTCTGGTGCTGGGGAGGGCAGGGTCTGCTTCCAGTAGTGAGGCCTTTGAATACACGGCTCCAGCCTTTCTTGCTGTTTCTACTTAGTTTTGCAGTTGGAGCCGCCCCCAGCAAACATTTGATGCCCATGTCGTCTCAGGTCTTTTAACTAAAACAGGCCCTATCTAGGAGAAAGAGCTTGACGTCTGGGTGTTCAGTTTTGGAAGGTCCAGCCTTGGCTGAGCACAGACCCTCTCTCCCCTGGTCCCAGGCCTAGGATCCTGCTTCCTTCATTTCCTGGGATTTTCTTCTTCTTCTTCTTTCTCTTTTCTTCTCATCTGCCCTTCCAGATTCTCAGGGCTCTAGGCTAAAAGACTAACTGTATTGTTTCTTAATTGGGATAGATTCCCGTAACATAAAGGTAACCATTGAAAAGTGTATAATTCAGCGGCATTTGGTACGTTCACTGCTATGCCGGCATCACTTCTATCAATCCTAGAAGGAGACCCCATCCTGAGTGAACAATTATCCTCCATCCTGCTCCCCCAGTTCCTGTCCACTACCAGTCTTTCTTCTGACTGTGGATTTACTCATCTGGGGTATTTCCTATAACTGGAACCATCTAGTAAGTGACCTTTGAGACCTGGCTTTTCTCAGAGTCATGTTTTCAAGGTCACCCATGCTGTAGCCCATATCGGAACTTCATTCCTTCTTGCGGTTGAACGACATCCCGTTGTGTAGATCTAGCACAATTTGTTCACCCGGTTATCCAGTGGTGGGCATTTGACTCTGGTGAGTCGTGCTGCTATGGGGGCAGCTGGATTTTAAACTTCCTGTACTACTTCTGGGTCCCCATGAGTGTTAGTGATGATCGTTGCTGTCATTCATTGTGGTAGTATGGTTCGTGTCTTCTTCACCTCCTACATTGTCGCCAAAGCGACCTTTCTAAGACACAGGAGTGTCATGCCACCCTTCTGTGCAGAAACATTTGATGGCTCTTCCCATCCCCCCCGCTTTTTACTTCGTTTGTCTTGTATTCCTTTTCCTCCCATCAGGAAAGTGACTTCCTCGATTATCTTTTTTGCAATATGCAGCACCTTGCAGATTCCTTGAAGCATCAAACAACACAGACAAGTATGGAAAAGGAAATAAAAATCACTTAGAGTCCTGCCCTCCTGAGATTGACCACCCATTGACATTGTAGAGATGGTCTTTTCTTATATCTCTTTATGAGTAAATGCATGTACATTTATGTAAGTTTCAAGGAATGGGATAGTGTCATATATGTATTATTGTAGGTGTTCCCACTCATTCTTCTCCCCTCCATTGGCACTCCACCCTAACTCTGTCTCCTTAGACCCCAGACCCAGGTCAGCAACCTCGTATGTCCTGGGCCCAGGCCCTGTGTCTGGAAGCTTGGGTTTAGGTCTTGGGTCTGCCACTCCCAGATTACAGTTGGGTGATCCTGGCAAGTCATTAATCCCTTATGCCTTGGTTTTTCCTTCTGTAAAATGGGGACAATAACCATACCTATCTCAGATCATCGTGAGGCTATTTATTAAACCATGTAAGGTACTCAGAGCAGAGCCCTGCACTTACTACATGATAATAAGTGGAGTTTATTAAATGGCAGCTGTGTGTTGCTGTGCTGTTCCCACCACCATATGCCCAGGAGTGGCCAGGCACAGGAGAAGCAACAATATGCATAGAAAAAGGTCTTTTGGCTTCTAGAAACTTCCAGTCTAGTTCAGGCAATCAAACAGAAAGACTCAAAAAGACAACTGATCAGAGAAGACTGGTGAGTCCAAGGCATGTTCCTTGCAGGTGAACGGACTGGGTGGGTTGCAGCCATGTTTGGATGTTGGGGTGCCCATGAGAGAGTAGGAGCAGCTGGTACATCAAGGGCTGATAGGAATTTAAAAAGTCTCAGAGCAGAGAGACTCATCCTCAAGACTGCGGGGGATAAAGGGCATGAGGTCTGAGGATCCAGGAGCCAAGAGCTTGCTCTTGTGGAGGAGAGGTAGGACAGGACACCGAACCGAAAGTGCGGGGCCAGGTTGTTAGCCCCCCAACGTCTTGGGACAGACTGCTTGTGCCCTTCGCTGACGGGCTCCTGCCATATCCCCCTTCGGCTGGTCTGTGAGCAGGTCCTGCCAGCCTCAGCGGTGCTGCACAGATCTTTTATAACAGCTGGAAATTTTTATAACAGAATTTAACAACAACCAGGCTATTGGGAGAGAAGACCCCTTACCTCCTCCCCCTGCCTCAGACTTTCCTGCCTTCTCTTGTCCCCAACAGCCATCAAGGCTCCACATCAGACACGGCCCGTTCTCCTTCTGCTGGCTCGCCTCAACGGCTGAGCTGAGCCCCTCAGCACTCCCATACTGATAGGGGAAAGGACAGGGTGCTTCTGCCGCGGTGCCCAGCCTGTCTTGTCATCTGCTCTCCCCCTTTCGCAGACACTTCTGGTGTGTCCTGTGGCATGGTGCAGACCCAGCCTTTCAGGAACTGTGCCTTTGCAGGGGAGCAGAGCCACTCTCGCGAGAAAACTGTCCTCTCTATCTGTTTCTTCAGTTGTATTTATTCTAGATGGACAGCTCCTCTCCCATCAAGCTTGGCTGCCCTCGTGGGTGCCCACAGAACGCCTTTCTTCTTTTCAGGGCACTGCGCGGCCAGATACTGGGCCAGGAGCGTAGTACAAAGGAAATACAAACCAGAGGTTATCACATCCTCATTCTGACAGGTTTAAATATAAGCACGATGTTTACCGTATCTCCAGTGCGATGAGTTTTCGTGTTTTTAAAAGACTAATTGTGAGCCTCGCTGAAAGGTCTGTGTAGGAAGGAACACTTCTTTCTTCCCCCATCAATTTAAACAGCAGCACTAGTTGGCATGACAACCCGTGCTATTAAAAGTAAAGCAACAAGCCTTGCTTCCTCTGTTTTTCAGAATGAACCCAAACTGCTAAGTAGGTTTGTTTCTTGAATTTGACTATTAATGGCTTCATTTCAACAGAATGTTATGGGGTCCCTCTAGAAGGGTGTATGTGTCCCCTCTACATAGCTATGGCAGCTTGGGAGACAGAAATGATATTTTTATCTTCCCTGTTGAACTCATATTTGTTTATGGTAAATCTCAACAACATTATAGTTCTGTGGGTAGAACTGTCTGGCTTAGTGCTTGTACCAAAGGGACAATTTACACATTCCTAACCCAAACACTTATTTAATCAGGGAGTATTGTGAAAAACACTTGAACATCTAAGTCTGTTCACAGGCCTACCATTTGTCAGTTTCTATTAGAGTTTGATATTTCATGCAGCCCCACCTGGACCACAGAAGCCCAGTCTTGACCTGGGTGCCAAGCTCCCTAGGCAGTGTCGGTGTGACCTGACCAATAGGGCTGTAGACTTCTGAGAGATGAAAGCAGAATGTTAGTTCATGGTAGATGTTCAGTAAAAACCTGCTGAATAAACCAGTGCTTCAAAGCCAATGTACCTTCTCATCCCATTCCCTTTCCTTTGATTTTTGAGATAAATTTTCCCTGGATATATAATGAGTAGGTCTTCCCCAGGTGGGCCCAAAGGATAAAGGTCATGTAGCTGGGAAATAGTAACAGAGAAAGATCTGGGCCCAAGGTGGGATAGAGCATTATACAGATCCCAGCTCTGGTCCAGCTTCAAGGGTCACCCAGTGGGGACCAGGACCCTGCATGGCAGGCCTGCCCCGAAGCATCCCAGCTACCGACATGGCCGCCAGCACCTACTTTTCCACCATTATGGAAGCATTTCTTGACTTAAGTATCCTTGCTCTCTTCTTATGGCCCTTAGTGAATTTTACCATGCCATTTTAACCTTTTTAAAAGGCGTACAATTCAGTGGCATTAATTATATTCACAATATTGTGCAGCCTTCATGACTATTTCCAAATTTTCCATCACCACAAACAGAAACTCTTTACCCATCAAACAATAGCTCCCTATTCCCTTCTGTCATCTACTTTCAGTCTCTGTGAGTTCACATCATGTAAATGGAAGCATGTAGTTCTTGTGTCTTATGTCTGTTTTCACCTAGCCTCATGTTTTTGAGGTCTCATGCTGTTGTGATAACATATCTGATAGCATGTATCCAACTTCGTTCCTTTTTTGGCCAAATAATACTCCCGTGTATGTATATGCCACATTTTGTTTATCCATTCATCTGTGCGTGGACATGTGTAGTGTTTCCACCTTTTGAGTATCGTGAATAATGCTGTGATGAGCATTGGTGTACACATTGGAGTTTCTGTTTTCAGTTCTTTTAAGTATATATCCAAGAGTGGAACTGCCAGCTCATATGATAATTCTATGCTTAACTTTTCAAAGAACTACCAACTATTTTTCACAGCAGCTGCGCCATTTTCCATTACCAGCAGCGAGGCACAAGAGTTCCAAGTTCTCCGCATCCTAGCCAATACTTGTTACTTCTGTTTTGTTTTGTTTTGTCATAGCCATCTTAGTAGGTGTGAAATGGTGTTTCATTGTGGGTTTGACTTGCGTTTCCCTAATGACTAATGATGTTGAATAGCTCTTCACGTGCTTTTCAGCCATTTAATATGTCTTGTTCCAAGGAATATCTCTTCAAGACTGTCACCCATTTTAATTTGGGTTGTTTGTCTTTCTGTTGTTGAGTTAGGGGGGTTCTTCATTTATTGTGGATAATAAACCCTTAACAGTTATGATTTCTAAATATTTCTCTGATTTTGTAGGCTGTGTTTCCATTTTCTTGATAATGTCCTTTGATCCACAAAAGCTTTTAATTCTGATGAGGTCTGTTATGTCAGTTTTTTTTCTTTTGTTGCTCACACCTTTGGTGTCATATCTAAGAACCCATCGCCAAATCCAAGGTCCTGAAGATTTACTTCTAGATTTTCCTGTAAGAATTTTATGGGTTTTGCTCTTATATTTAGCGTGTTGATCCATTTTGAGTTAATTTCTGTATTTTAAGTAGAGATCCAACTTCATTCCTTGCATTTGGAAATCCAGTTGTCCTAACATTTGTTGAGAGACCGTTCTTTCTCCTTTGAATGGCACCCTGGTCAAAAATTGATTGACTGTATATGTGTGGATTGGATTCTGCGATTTCAGTTCTATTCCATTGGTCTATTGTTTCTCCTTATGCCAGTACCACGTGGTTTTGATTACTATAGCTTTGTTACAAGCTTTGAAATCAAGAAGTGTGAATCCTCCATCTTTGTTCTTTTTCAAGATTGTTTCTCCCTGTTCAGGACCCCTTCCAAGTCCACATGAATTTGAAGATTAGCTTTTCCATTCCTGCAGAGAAGACTGTTAGAATTTTCATAGAGATTGCGTTGACTCTGTGGATCGTTTGGATAATGTTACCCTCCTAACAGTATCTCATGTTTTGATATCAGATCTTCATCTGAATCTCATTTCTGCTGCTTTATATGCTGGGTAAGAACTTGGGCAGATTCCTTTACTTCTCTAAACCTATCCCGCAAGGGGAAAAATTCAGATAATGGTAGGACCTGCCTCTGAGGGTTATTGTAAGGATTGAGGAGAGAGTGTATGCAAAGTGCAGATTACCTTCTTATCAGTGGTGTTGATAGTCTGCTTTCTCAAGGAAATGGCCTTCTGTAATTACCTTGGCAGATAATGCTTGACCCTTAGTAGGGTCCTACACTGAATAGTGGAAAAAAACAGCCCTGGAGTCAAAGCACATCTGAGTTCCAATCCTGGCACTACTCTTTCCTAGCTCGTGATTTTGGGAAGGGGTCTCCACTCTGGGCTTCCACCTCAGAGATAGTTAGGAGGCGTGCTGGGACGTTAGGTATAAATAGCCAGCACAGCCCTGGGTGTATAATACATACCTTCCATTCCTCTCTGGCTGTTAGAAAGGATGGAGTTGAAGATTGTCTCCTGTAACCTCCATCTAGTCTGTCTCTTTGGAACAATAGGGCAAGGCCACTTCTGCCTCAGTCACAACCCATCAGATTGAAAGCACCTGTTCTATTGTCTTCTTCCCTTGCGCACAGACTATCCCATTCCTTTAGTTTCGGGGTTGACAAACTTTTTCTATAAAGAGAGCCAGACGCTAAATATTTTAGGCTTTGACAACCAAGAGGCAAAATCAAGGATACTGTGTAGGTATGACAAGAGAGGAAACAAATTTCCACAGATTTTTCTCTTGATTAAATTCAAAATACAGTAGTGAGTACAACTCTCTATAATACGGGTCCACTAATGAGAAAAATGGGATGGTTTTGGAGGACAACAGTTCACTTAATTGGGACTCAAAGTTAGTATTTCTTCGTATCAAACTGCTGGCAAATGTTCATCTATGAAACGACGCTTAGCTGTTGGGCTCTATGACAGCAAGCAGCGGGTCGGATCTGGCTCTCAGGCCATGCGCTTCGACCTCAGATTCTCAGCATTTTGTGGGTCCTCTTCCCAAGTGCTCTCTTGTTCGGGTGGCCCCCTTAAAGGATATCCAGAAGAATGGATCCTCACTTGAGGCAGGTTTATCCCTTCATTCAGGCATTCACTGAGCACCTGCTTTGTGTATGACACGCCCCTGGGCTACTGTTACCGCCTCATTGAAAGGCAGACGCCCAGGGCCCCCAGCCCGGGCAGGAGGACTGAGAACAGATGAGGACCCGAGGTGAGACGCAGTGGAGGAGGAGGCGGTAGACGAACGAAACACCCGTTTCTTGAATTTAGTGATTGATTTTGCAAGAGTAACCAGCAGCAGCAGCAATAGCAGCACAGTGACAGATAGAACAGTATTTGAGTAGGACCCTGGAGACCTGTCACTCGCTAGGCAAACTTGATCGAGTTGCTTCATAGAGTTGAGCAGAAAGTGTGCCAGAGGATGGCATCCAACATTCAAATTCTATAATAAAGTCCGTGACCTCTGAAAAACAGCCCACTCTCTACTCCTCCCACCATGGCCAGAGGCAGTAGTATCCTTTAATTTCAGCATTTGCCAAAGCAACAAAGCTTTGAGACACCCCTGCTTGGAGCAGTATTGGTGTTGTAAAGCAAAAAGATAAATGGATGGGGGCACGGATGGGGGGTTTGCTCTATTTTATTTCTCATTTCAGAGGAGAAATCTTATTAAGCAAGATTTGATAGGCATCATCTGTTTCCTCAAAACCAGGGCAGGGGGGACTTTTCTTTCTAGCCGAGAGTCCCATAAGCATGACTTTTAGAAGCTTTTCCTGGACCCTGACTCCTGTGGAGTAGATCTCTCAAACTCCACTGTCAGATGTACTTTTTTTTTTTTTTTTAAAGATTTTATTTATTTATTTGACAGAGAGAGAGAGATCACAAGCAAGCAGAGAGAGAGGAGGAAGCAGGCTCCCTGCTGAGCGGAGAGCCCGATGCGGGGCTCGATCCCAGAACCCTGAGATCATGACCTGAGCTGAAGGCAGAGGCTTTAACCCGCTGAGCCACCCAGGCGCCCCAAATGTACTTTTATTTGTAATTAATTTAGAAATAGGGGCTCGGAACTGAGCACCAGAGCTCTGATTTCAGTGGCCCTGGGCAGATCCTGTCTTCCCTCTGGGTCTCCATTTCCCCATCTGTAAAGGAAGAATGAGGTCAGGCACTCTCCTAAAGATAGTAGTCCAAGGGTCACCTGGGTGGCTCAGTGGGTTAAAGCCTCTGCCTTCGGCTCAGGTCATGATCCCAGGGTCCTGGGATCGAGCCCCGCATCGGGCTCTCTGCTCAGCAGGGAGCCTGCTTCCTCCTCTCTCCTTCTGCCTGCCTCTCTGCCTACTTGTGATCTCTATCTGTCAAATAAATAAATAAAATCTTAAAAAATAAAGAAAGATAGTAGTCCAAAATGTCCCAGTTTTTCACTGCTGCACGTGAAGACATGAAATATTAGCTATGTGCTAATGTGTTAAAGTTTATGTGTTATGTTTATGTGTTAAAGTTTTAAAAAAAAGCCACAGCTTTACACAACTGCAAAGGATTACATGTATCAACTAACTCATTAATGATATATGATGTAGAAAAGAAAATTTTCCTCAGCTGCGGAAGGATCTCTGTGACTAGAACTTTTAGGACACAGCCAACCTGCCCACAGAGGTGAATAATGAAGACAGTTCGCTGGGTTATTTGTTCTATTTTAACACTGGTGGATTTTAGACATAAGCTGCAGGCTAAATTTGAGGGGTATCTGATTGTTTTATTCCTGCCCCCTCCCCCCCGGGTGTTGGCTGTTGAATCTTGCTCTCGAATTCCAAAAATAGGCTTTGGCTTTTCCTTGCTTGTGGTTAGTGTCCAGCTGTCACTGCCACGCACCCAGTTCATGTCATTGGGATTTGGGTACTAGGAAGGTAATTGCTAAATCCCTTCCTTGTGCCAGAAGAGTCTCTCATTCCTGGATCCCCCTCCGAGGTGGCTGGTCTATGAAAAGCCAAAATAAGAGACTGGAAAGGAGGAGCTCTTGCTCCCAAAAGGAAACAACATTTTCGCAAGTGGCATTTTGACGACCTCACTCAAATTATTAGGATGCCATTTAAAGTCTAATTATTGTCCTACCAAATATCTGTGGTATTACATGAACGTTATCTGGGATTTAGTGCGGTGGCAGAAGTGTGATGACGGCAAACGGGCCTGTCTTTCCTGGTAGAAATAACACCACTGCCACAGCCCCCTTCCTTCCTTGCAAGGGAGGTGGCTCGGGGATGTCACCTGCCGCCTGGTGCGCACGACCCAGGCATCTGCCCCAGACACTGCATGTCCCCGTGCCCAGGCCACACTGCCACTTCTCCACTGGACACTGCAAGTGCGAAAGGGCCAGAATCTTGCTGTTGTGTCTCCCTTTCCATCTTTGTCACCCACTGGCACCTCCGCACCATTCCCAGGGCTCCTCTCTCCCTCCTCATTCCCCCTCGGATCAAACCCCGAGCCCCTCAGCATCTGCTGCTCCTTTTTTTCATAAAAGCAGCATCAACAGTAATAACATTTATAGCATTGGCGCTGGGGCAGACACTCTTCTAAGCATCTGACACGTGTTCCTTCACTCTACTCTGTAACAGCCTATGGCTGGTGAGTAGGGAGTTTGGATGAAGCCTGGGCGGTGGGCCCGGGACCAGCACCTTCACCACGTGACTGCTCTCACCTGGCCCCATGCCACTGCTGTCCCTTTCCCAGCCACTAGCCATGCAGGGCTGGGGGACGGAAGCAGCCCCTTACCTGCCCCCAGTCCACCTTACACCCACATGTTCTCGAAAGTCCACTTCCTTGGTCTTTCTTTCAGACTGGAGCCGTGACAGAAATGTGAATGTTTCTATTTTATTTTATTTCATTTCACAGCATATATTCTGATTGCAATCTCCGCCACTATATTAAAACTGGAAATTTTTCCTTTGTTTTGTACGGAGATGATTCTGGTGTTTAAAAGGGGTAGTCAGAACTGGGTGAGCAAGCACACCACCACCTCAGGAGGCAAGGCTGTGGGTAGCAAATGCCTCCAGGGTCAACCCAAGTGCCTTTTCTTCTCAGATGTGTTCACGGGGAGAGGGCTTCCTTTTGTTTCTGAGGTACGTTGGCCTGAGCTACTGAGGGACTGTGTACTCGTGATGTTTATGGGAACACAGGAGAGGACATGCCATTATATCCACGTGGTATGCTTGGCATTGGGCTTCCAGAACCACCTGGAGCTCTCTGGGCACTTTCTCAGAGCCAGCGAGTCATCACCATATATAAGATGCCAAGAACCCTGGGAGGATAGGGCCATCAGCTGTGATGCTAGAGCTCAGACAGCTCAGCATTGAGGGTGAAGGGCTAATTTGTAGTCACTGGCTTGTATTTCTGGACTCTGTTTATGACACACCGGTGACTTTCTGTGGGCTATGGGTTGTTTTAGTTATGGGGAAGAGGTCCAAACGGTGAAAGACGAGGCAGCAGAGGGGAAGTGCCTGACTGATACAACTTTGGTGCCTTTGATATCGGCTGTGGTGCTGGTGGGTTTCATTGGGCCTGTGAGGTTTCTCGAAAATTCTGCAACCTGGCGAGGCCTCAGTGCTTTGTACCTCAAGGATCCC
The DNA here is from genome assembly GCF_922984935.1 of Meles meles. Lineage (NCBI taxonomy): Eukaryota > Metazoa > Chordata > Mammalia > Carnivora > Mustelidae > Meles > Meles meles. The sequence goes on from NC_060071.1 coordinate 122,268,520, forward strand.
AAAGAGGCTATGCCCCATTAGCAGTAAAAAATATTACTGAATCTTCAGAATAGTTCAAGGAACATGTGGCATTTTTAGGGGCCCTTTAGTTAGCTGTACTTTGCTTTATGCAGCACGAGTGGGCCTGATAAGTTCAGCGAGAGTGGCATGTCTGTAATTAAGTCGCAGAGGCAGCAGAGTGCTGTGGTTCAGAGCTCCGACTCTGGAACCACACTGCCCAGATTGGTCCTGCCCTTCCGCCGATACACTGAGACCCCACATAGTCATGAGGGGGACCCCAGACTGTAGTCTGTGCTCAGTTTCCCCATCTGTAAATGGAAGACCTTAACAGTGCCTACTTGTCCTTGTAGAGTTGTTAGGACAAGCAATGGGGCTGTTGTTGTAAAGCAATTAAAAATGACTCCTGGTGGGCCGCCTGGGTGGCTCAGTCAGTTGAGTGTCTGCTTTCAGCTCAGGTCATGATCCCAGGGACAGACCCCTTGATCCTGGGATTAAACCCTGTTTGGGGCTCCTTGCTCAGCGGGGAGTCTGCTTCTCCCCCGCCCTCTGACCCTTCCCCCTGCCGTCTCTCTCACTCTCTCTCAAATGAATAAATAAGAAAGAAAAAAAAGATAGTTCCTGTCCCTGACTTCATAGTGTTATCCAAAGGCTTGTTGTCTTAGTCCATTCAGATGGCTATAACAAAACAGTATGACTATTTGGGGGCTAGGAGGCAGGAGCTGATTATAAGAGCCTGAAGTATAGGCTTGGGGTTACCTTCTGGGCCTTGGCTGTAGGTAGCAGAACCTGACTCGCTCACTCAAGCAGAAAAGGCATTCATCCATGTGTACTGCTCACAGGATCCACAGAAGGCTGAAGAATGGGCGTGGGCAGAAATTAAGAAGGCAAGGTCCCTGGCCCAGTTAGGGAAGACATGCCTGGCTCAAGGCCTCCACCCACCCTGGTGCTCCTTGGGCCCCCAGGCCTTGCCACTGGGAATGACATCCCAGTCCCCACCCCTCCTGGCTCCCGTGCAGAGCTCTGGCAGGAGCGTCTGATTGGCTGTGCTTGGGTCACATGACACCCTCCTGCTTCCTTCTTTCAAGGCTTCATTACTAGCAGGTGGAGAGACTGCTTTCCTTCTATCTAGGGCATACCCCCACACACACACCACTCCCTGACTCCCAGTACAAAAAGTTCAGAAGAGTTTTGAGGTGAGAGGGAGCCAAAATGACAAATGTCCTTTCCTTTGGGGACCTTAGTTGGATGTTTCTTAAGTTCTCTCATATCCCCGAGATTCTCTGGATCTGCTCTTCAGGAGAGCTGCTGTTTTCCTGGTACCGTGGCTGATAGAACATGGAACAGAGCTCTGTACCAATTAGGCTTCCAGTGTTTTTCCAGTGACGATGTAATGAGTATGTTAGCCTTTGGCACAAAAGAAAATAAGGGTGCACACTCATTTGTAACATCTAGCTTTCTGATTCAGGACAGGCTCTTTCAGGGACTGAGCTCCTTCTGTTTATTGGGAAAACAGTTGATATTTGTCATTTCTTCTAGCAATAGGAAGAAGAAAAGCGTTTAAACATTTAAATGTTTCTGTGTATATATTTAAGTACTTAGTGGTTCTATTGCAGTGAGCTGGTTATGTAGAGCTGTTAGGACACACCTCATTTTTGATGTCCTCTGCGTCCTTCTCCACGCACTGGCTCCTTTGCCTGATTCCAGCAACGTGATCCGGATTCCTGGTTCCTCCTCCCCCACCATCCCTCATCCCTCGACTCAGTTTCCACGTACTGGTGGCTTTTCATCACTTGAGGCTCTCTCTGTAGCACCCATCCTCCCCCACGTCTTGCCAGCCCATCCCACCCCACACCTAGATCAGGTCCCCCTTCTGCCCATCTTACCTACTTGATCTTTTCACCAAGAAGCTTTAGTTTTCACTCCCAAGGTGCTTCTTAACGGCACAGTGAGGGCTTCTTAAGGGTTTCCTGTTCTTGTCAGTATAGTAGAGCTGTTAAGAGGGCTCTGGGTTCAAGTTCAGATCCCAGCTCTGCTGTTTGGTGCCTGTGTTAGTGAGAGGCGTAGCCAGATGTAATTAACAAAATCAGCTCTCAGTGACTTAACCAAGTAGGAGTGAATTTCTCCCCCATGACAGCAAGTCTGGCGAGAGGCTGCAGTCACAGCCACCGCACATCACGGCCTCAGAGACCCAATGCTTTCTCTCCTTCTGCTCAGCCATTCTAGAGAGTGGGTTCTGTCCTCATGCTCCCACCATTACTGGCATCCACCTCCAGCACCAAATGTGCATCCCGGGTGGGAGGGCCAGGGCTGAGGGCAGGTGTGTGCCAACTGGGAACATCCTCCTCTTAGACACCCCTGCTGAAGGCTCGCCCAGTGGCTTCTGCTGACATCACATCTCCCACAGTGAAGTTACATGTCCACAGATTTGGGCTAAGCACATTGCCAGTATGATCAAAATGAGGCTCCAAGTGTTCGTCTTGCATGGGATCTGCAGATGCCTGTCCTGTACCATCACTAGGCATATAAGTAGTACGTGTTAAATGCTAACCCTTCACTTTTTAATGTATTTCTGTTAGGGCAGGTTTCCCCAATAAACCAGCTAGCATACAATTTGCTGGAACCTTCTAGGGTAAATACCACCCTAAATCCTCTCCTACCTCCTCACTCCACCTGCATCATTTCCTAGAGTCTGTCACCTTCTCTGTGGCTCCTATGTCCCCCAACCCCCTGCCCCTCCCTGTGTGTCTGTCCATTAATCCTGAGACTTTCATTTTCACTCCTGACCGGGGCCGGCCACAGAGCATCATGGGGAGATCTGGCAGCCCCGTGCTGTAGATGCCAGTGCCTGACACCCCAGTCCCCAAGGTGACCCTGATGTCTGCATTCTGTCCCCTGAGGGAGTTGTTGTTTAAAGCTTTTCTGAAAACCCCCAGCTCTATTCCATTTCTCTGCTCCTATGCCCACTTCATCCCGTCTTTGCCAGGAAGACAGTGGCTGGGTTGGACATCTAGGACAGGGCTCTCCTCTTCATCTTAGAAGGTCTTACACTGGGGGCCTTTTCTGCTCTTTCATCTCAGGTTGCCTCCATGGTAAGTCTCTGATCTTCCTTCCACAGGCGTGTGTTCACCACTCACCCTTCTTTCCTCTGCTTCTCAGGGGGCGCCCTCCAGCACACCCCAGAACTGCGCTCCCAGAGCTGGGCCACCCACTGCCTGGACCGGGGCCTCTGGGCCTCCGGGCCTCCAGCGCCCTGACCCTCTCATCGTCTCCACCCTGAAACCCCACCGGCATCTCCTTTCCTGGCCCCGAAGTTGAGATGCTTCCTGAGGTCCCGCCCCAGCTGCCCTCCCTGCGAGCACTCCTCTCACGTCCTCCAACCTCTTCCGAGGGTGTCAGCTGTTTTCTTGAATGTACTTTTTCCCCATTTATTTTTCTTGTGGTAAAATACATATCTCAGCACCTTCACCGTTTTCAAGTGTGCAGTTCGGTGACCTTGAATACCCCTCAGTGTGGTGCAGTCCTCAGTGCCATCCATCCCCAGAACGCTTTCCATCTTGTAAAGCTGGAATTCTGTCCCCATGAAACGCTTACTGCCCCGCCCCAGCAACCCCCCCCGCCGCAAATCCTGCTTTCTGTCTCTTGATTTTGACTGCTCTAAGTACCTCATACAAGTGGAATCACATGACATTTGTCTTTTTCTGACTGACTGACTTCACTGAGCATCACCTACTCAAGGTCTGTCCATGTTGTAGCGTATGTCAGGGGCGCCTGGGTGTCTCAGCTGGTCAAACGTCCGACTCTTGGTTTTGGCTCAGGTCATGATCTTGGGGTCCTGGGATCGAGCCTTGTGTCATGCCCACTGCTCAGTGGGGAATGTGTCTGTCTCCTCTTGCCCTACTCGCGTGTGTTCTCTTTCTCTCTGTAAAATAAATGAATCAATCTTTAAAAAAATAAATAAATCGATTTAAGGCTAGATAATATTCTATTGTGTGTTAACATCACAATTTATGTATCTGTTTATCCTTTGATAGACACTTAGGTCCCTTCCATGTGTTAGCTGGTGTGGATAATGCAGCTACGAATACCAATATACAGATCCCTGCTTGGGCCCCTGCTTTGCATTCTTTGGGGTCTGTCTTTATGCCAGTACCATGCTGTTTTGATTGTTGTAGCTTTGTAGTAAGATCTGGAATGAGGAAGTGTGAGTCCTCCAGCTCTGTTCTTTTTGAAAATTATTTTGGCCATTTGGAGTTCCTTGAGATTCCGTGAACTTTAGAACAAGTTTTTCTATTTCTGTTTAAAAAAAAAAAATGCCATTGGGATTTTGATAGGGATTGATTGTGTTGAATACACAGATCTCTTTGAGTAGTACTGATGTGTTTCCATTTATTTATGGCTTTACTTTCTCTCAGCTAAAGGTACGTCTTTTGTTAGCTCTTCTGTGAAGTCCCCAGATTATCTCTAATTATCTCTAGTAAGTCACCCACGTGACACCTCAAGTCCACCATGTTCCTTACCAAGCTCATTAATAAAAAAAAAAAATCCTTTCTTCCGCATTCTCCTTTTATTCTAAAAATTTTCTCTTTCGGGTGCCTGAGTGGCTCAGTTGGTTAAGCGACTGCCTTCAGCTCAGGTCATGATCTTGGAGTCCCTGTATAGAGTCCCACATCAGGCTCCCTGCTCAGCAGGGAGTCTACTTCCCGCTGACCTCTCTCCTCTCATGCTCTCTCTTTCTCATTCTCTCTCTCTCAAATAAATGATGAAATCTTTTTAAAAAATCCTCTTTTTTTAAAAAATATTTTTATTTATTTATTTATTTGACAGAGATTTCAAGTAGGCAGAGAGGCAGGCAGAGAGAGAGAGGAGGAAGCAGGCTCCCTGCTGAGCAGAGAGCCCGACGTGGGGCTCGATCCCAGGACCCTGGGATCATGACCTGAGCCGAAGGCAGAGGCTTTAACCCACTAAGCCACCCAGGCGCCCCCCCAAAAAATCCTCTTTCTCATAAACACACACATACGCACACGTGCATACACAAGGGTCTTTTCTGCCAGGAGTTTGGTCCCAGAGACTTTGGAGGCCTCCTTCGTCCCTACACCTCACCAGCCACCCCTTCCTTGGGTGGCCTGTCTTTGCTGCTTCTAACTCAGGTACATTTCTTGGTTCTTAGGTCCCTGGACCATTCTGTGCACCTTATTCCGGGTCTGTCTCCATTCTGATAGCACAGCCCTCCCCTGGTCCCGCAGTGAACTTCCTAAGCTCTGATGTGATCATTATCACTCTGTGCCAAAGCCAGAAGCTCCTCACTGACAGAAAGTGGAGTGTGTTTGTGGATTACCCCACCCCCACCCCCAGCACAGAGGGGACAGAGAAGTTAGGATTTCTGCCCTTAACCGTTCCTCATAGTGGGATATGACTGGACTGGGGCAGGAAGAGTGAGGACAGTGACATTAATGTACGGTTAGAAGCTTGAGGAACACAGAGGAAGGAGAACCAAAGCTGGGATTGAGGAGGGAGATAGGATATCCTTGAAACGAAGCTGCCATGTCAGACTCAGTGACGTGGGCTCAGCCCATACCCCCCCTGTAGCCCGATTCCACCCATTCCTGCCCATGTGCCCTAAGCTAGGTTCATACTGGACCACGTGCTGTCCTCAAGTCAGAGCGTACCCTGTCACCCCCACGTGTCTGTTCATAACCCCCCTTCCAAATCATAGCTGCATTTTTTTTTCTTTCTCATTAATCAAGGCCCAGCTCAAGAAACATTTTTCCAGGATGCCATTTCTGAGTCCTGTGATTACTTTCCCACGCTTGGGGCACTTGTCCATCTAGGCCTTGTGTTTGAGTTGTTTGTGTCCCTGCCTCCTTCTTTGTCCTGGATGAGAAACCACATGAGACCCAAAATTGTGTTCTAGTCAACTGTGAATGGTCCTGGAGGATTCTGTTTTAAGCTTCCAAGGGAATGCTTAGGTTTTGTAGGACTTAATGTGCAGAGACGCAAACCCATACTCGTCCACTTGTGACCCTGGCGGTTCTCAGATGTCTGCCTTTGTTCTTCTCTCCCACCAGTGCCTGGAAAGAGCCATGAAGTTTGCCTTTGAGGAGTTCCAGCTCTGGTACCAGTTTGCTCTGTCTCTCATGGCTGCGGGAAAAGTGAGTCGCCCCCTGGGAGGCGCCATCCTCCCTGTCAGTGTTCACGTCCCAGAATTCCAAGGGGTGATATGAGGCCTTGGAGAAGTCTAAACCAGCTATCGGAAGCTGTCCTGTGGTCGTTTACAAAAGGGCGATCAAATTTGGGATTTGGGAGCCAGCATGGACACGCCATAGAGAAGAAAAAAATCAGACATATTTGCCTTTTTCTGGCCCTGGTAACTTTGTCCTATGAAGACAGGCTTAAACCAAGACTGGTTCTTCACACAGACCCTTTCACTTATTTGAGAGCATAAATGTATTCCCAGAGGAGGAGGTCGTTAGTGATCATTAGTAACATATCACATCAGGTAGCGTATGATACTGGTTGGAAGCCCACGCTCTGGAGTCCAGCTGCTGGGGTTGAGACCTTGACCCAGGCCAGGTCACTGGCCTCCAGGTCCTCTCGGCAAAGTGGAGACATCCCAGCACCTTCCTGACAGAACCGTTCTAGGTAAATGAGGTAATACCCGTAACATGCGTGAAATAGTGCCCCCCACGTAGTACACACTCAATAAAGGGAGGAGCCATTGTACTTCTTATTAATTCGGACCATTTAGTGACTTATTAAGTCTGAAGTAGGAGGTTGTTTGGGCCAAGTGGAGGCAGAAATTTAGTATAGAGTGCTCTAAAATTATATAGTGTATGTTTCATAGTAACTTAAGCCTTCCCTGTCTTTTTTTTCTTCTTATTTTTACAATGGCTACGCAAGTAAGGAAGAAAATGAGGGTGATTCCAGGGAAGCACCTCTGCTTGTTCTAATCACAGTTCACTCCCCAGTCCCTCAAGAGCCCCACACCCTGGTTGTCGCCATCCTCAGCTTGGGCTCAAGGTTGAAAAACCTCACTAACAGGTTTTCTAACCAGAACCCCTCAGGGAAGGCCTTAGTGTTTGGTTCCCTCAAAAACTTCTGAGTTTCACCGAAATAATCTCCTTTTGCCAAGTCTGCACGGGCCGTGAAGGTGCTGAAAGAGTGTATCCGTCTGAAGCCCGACGACGCCACCATCCCGCTCCTCGCCGCGAAGTTGTGCATGGGCTCCCTTCACTGGGTGAGTAGGGCTGGGGCCCTGTGCTCACAGGCAGGACTGCCAGCCTTTCCCACCTCAAGGCACTGAGAGAAAATAGCAATCCTTCAGCTACATAAAAACAAGGCTGTTCAGAGGCACGGCCCCCAGACCCCCTCAGGCCTCCCCCACCCATCCTAGGACTGAGGGGAATCATGTTCCTGGGATCCCCATGGGAATGTGCTTCAAAAGTTGAATTGATAATGTAGAATTGGAATTCATACTCACGGAAGTCTTGCTGTAGATTCAGGGGGTGCGGGACTGAGGTTTATGTCACCGAATGATTCACTCTTAGCAAGGCTGAGTTCTTCTATAAAGCAGTCACCCGCTCCTTCAGCTCCTGTGTAAGCCAGCCATGCCATTCCTCTTCCTTCATGTAGGCTTTCCTCTTCGGATAGTCTTGTTCAGATATGAACTGGGGGCTAGTCTGGTTTGTAACAGTTCCAGTACCTTAAAAATACACCATTGAAGAGGAAGATAGAAAAGCTTCCACTAACCGCTGAGGTGGTGGTACACATAATTACCACATGCGATCCAGTTTTAATTTCTTTTCTTTAACTTCACATCAAGATTAATTACAAGGAAAAAAAAAGATTAATTACAAGAAGAATTTGCTCAAAAGACTGCAGTGCCTTGCTAAGGGTCTTCACCATTACGGTCCTTGCTGCCTGTTTTTTTTTCCACTTTTCCTCACCCAGCAAGACAAAAGTAAGCCTTGGGAGAAAGTGTTCTACTTCTGCTCAGTTGGACTGGGGGAAATGTAGAAGGAAAAAGACATTTTGAAAGAGCAGGTTCTCACCTGACTCTCACAGCTGTGAAGGTGTCGTGTGGTCCGTGCAGGATTCGAACATTTGGTGCCAGGCGAGGGAACAATGCAGGCAGGCTCCAGCCGCAGGCCGGGGAGCGGGCCAGACCCTGCAGCTTTGAAAATGCCAGTTTCTAGCCATGAATTTTGTCGTGCCCTTCCAGCTATGGCATTGTTCGTGACTGTCACGTAGATCTCTCTAAGACCAAAAATAAACAGACTCTTTTTTTAAAAAAGATGAGCCTAACAGATTTTTTCTGTTTATCTTTTTTACATTTTTATTATTAAAATTTCTAAATTCCACCAAAGTAAAGAGTATATAATGATCTCCTGGATACTCTCACCCAGCTTCAGGGACCTTAACGTTGGCCATATTTTGAAGGAATGAATCTTATTATTTTGGTTTCTAATGAATTACGCCTAAGGTCTTATCGTGGGTGTAGTTTCCAGGTGCACATTTTCTCACTGGAATCTGCTGGCATGAAGTCCGTGTGATGTGCATTGTAAAATAAATAGACGGGAGTTCTGTACATGTTAACAGCTTGTAGGAAAGAGAATCCAAGCCTAAATGTATTCTTTTGGTTGATTTAAAAAAAAAAAAAAGGAAGGACCTAGACACAAAAAGTTTCAAGGACTTTATTTTAAATATATATAAAATTCACCAAATACCTAACACAAAATCAATTAGTAAAAAATAGAAATAAAAAAGATAGGAACCCCCCCTCCCCCAAGAATGAAAATGACTCTGGAAAAGAAGGTAAAAAAGCAGTAAGGAAAACGTTAAAGAAAAAAGGCAAGGTGGGAACCCTGAGGACCGTCGGAGAGAATCAAATAAAGAAAACGGAATCGCCGCAGTGGAGTCGGAAGATTTGGGAGTGATTTTCACAGTGACTCATCAGAAATCTGTTTTTGGCAGCAGATGCTTATGGGAACTCATGTTAGAAATTCTGCAGGTCGTTGTTGTTTTTTAACTTGTCTGGTTTTTCAGTTGGAAGAGGCAGAGAAGTTTGCCAAAACTGTCGTAGATGCGGGAGAGAAAACGTCAGAGTTCAAGGCCAAAGGCTACTTAGCTCTGGGGCTCACGTACAGTCTGCAGGCCACTGACGGTGAGAGACGTCCCCCCGCCCCTCCTGGGATCTGGGAGCTTAAGTCTGCACTGCAGGGTTCCCATAGTCCCCAGAGAGGACTGTCGCAGGAGGCCACGTATTTTGGGTCACTCAGGCATGCCATCATGTGGGAACCTGTGGCTGCTGTCCTTTCTGCTCAAACTGGCTGGAGAGTCGGAGAGCAGAGACGAAGGTCCTGGGGGCCAAAGTGCATGTGCTGGCGGTGCACAGTGCCCACCTTGCAGGTGCAGGGCATCTGCCATGAGGTGAAGGTGAGGGGGCCCTTGAGAGATGGTTCCCCCCACCCAGCCTGCACCTGCGTCCACCCTGGCACTTGGTGGGGCTGTCCCTACATGAGGAGATACTGGATCTCAGGCACAGGAATGTGGAAGAGTTTAGGGCCAGCCTCCTCCAGGCAGCTTCCCTTGATTGCTCAGGATGCCCCTTCTCTATTGGTACATTGAAATTCACAGATGTTTACACTTGCTGTGTGGCAACTTACCAAACACCCATGCGGTGACATGCATTTGGGATGTACATAGACCTTGCGGACTCTATTTTTTAAAAATCTTAATTATGCTTTGTATCCTTAATGAAGTTTTCCATTATGTGTTTGCAGGAAGTATAAATTGATTAATTATTTTCCTGAACTCTTAATTTTTCTTCAACATTTCATTGTTAAATATAATATGAAAACAAAAAATTTCAAAAACCCATGTATAATTAATGAATTAGGATACAGCAAATATCTTTGTAATCTCCACCCTGCTCAGGAGGTGGAAGCATGCCAGCCCCCTGGGGAACTTTGCATGTGCCCCCTGACAGTCACAGGACTGCTAAGAGAAAATGCTCTCCTGATTTTTATAGTATTCATTTTCTTTTTCTTTTTTTATAGTTTCGCGATAGTTAATTTTACAGATTACCCCAAAGCCTTCTTTCATCTGCCCTAAAATAATCCGAGAACTTAAAGAAGTTTCGCGTATCAGTTGATTCTCAATACTGGCATTTGGCTACTTTTTCATGCACACGTGGTACGCTAGCAGACACCCGCCAGCACCTTGCTTTAACTGTAGTAGACTTTCAGTGAAGCGGGAGTGTAATGCCCTGTGTTTATCCCTCTCGATTCCAAGGTTGGACCCCACCTCTCAGCGCCCTGTAGCTTTGGGAGAGCTGCTCAGCCTAGTTGATCCTCATCTTGCATTCATGGTTCAGTAGGGTCACCTGAGGTTCCCTCTAGCTTCGTCCCTGTTATTCTGAGTTCCCTGTGGTGATAGCCACATCTGGCACTTGGGGACAGCCATCCTCCGTTCCCAGTGTGGTGGCAGGAAGGGATCTGGCCCGTGATGATGTTCAAGAGGGCCTCTTCAGTTCCACCCACAAGCAGTTTCTCCAGGACTTTTGCTCTTGTCCCAGTAAAAAGTACCTTTATAGTTCCCCTGACAGACCCAAAGGGCACCATCTTTCACATGCTCCCTACAGGGAACATGTGGGCTCGAGGCAAGATGGCCTCACACTTTTCAGCTGATTTTCTAGTGTCAGTGTTGGCTTTGCCTGGTCTCTCCCTTGTGTTTACATCAAGGTATTAAAGGTCCTGGCCATTGTCCATTGTGACTTAAACGGGCCTTTTATAGCATCAGGCTAGTTCCCTTGGCTCAGTGTCATAGCTTCTCAGTGCCAGAAGGACCTCTGAAGGCCATCTCTAGTCAACACCGTTGGTGCTGGAATCTTCCGTACCACCCCGTAGAGGTAGTCCTTACCCAGAAGCCACACGCCTTCACCCTCTGGAGTTCCCAGCTGGCCTTCTGACAACAGTGCCCCATGCCTCAGGCATCAAGGTCACCTGCCAAATCATACTCTCCCCTCAGCATGGCTCCACAGTGGTGCCCATCAAGTATGCATGTCTGGGGTCGGCCTGGGCTTCATTGCTCAGTGCCTGCACCTCTGCAGGCATGCAGGGGCCACAAACGTGTTGCTTTTGTTCCAGTTGAATGTATAGGTTTTGTGATGAGCTTCGTGTTTGTCAAAAACTCCCTGATCTTCCATGCCACTGACTAATTGAACCCTTTTCTTAGCTTCTTTGCGAGGGATGCAGGAGGTCCTACAGAGAAAGGCGCTTCTTGCATTTCAGAGGTGAGTGGGAGTTCATCTTTTCACTCGGCTGTTCATAATGACACCAAAGTATGATAAGTATAAAAAGAAGAGATATTTATAAAGATTATGTAAACAGTGTTTTCCCCTCAGGAGTCTTTCATCTTGCGCACTGAACATACAGTATCAAAACTTGCTGCCTGACTTGTTGCCGTGCAATCTGCACTCTTACTCTGTTTACCTAACATTTGGGCACGTGCTCTTCATTCCTAATCAAATGATTTTAGCTCTAAGAAGTTGGGTACTCTGGATGTCTAGGGAGCTGATTCCTTCTCTTAAAGGCAACTGTCCTCACCTAGAAGAGGGATCGTTCTTTGCTAGCTTTTGTTTTACATGTCATGCTGCAGATTTTTATATGACAGAATGAAAAAAGCCAAATTTTAGGACAGTTTCTGAAATGCTTTATTATTAGTTTCTAAGACACTGGTTAATGTTTCTAAAATACTGGTTCCTGGCAGGCAAGCAAATCTCAGGACCCTGCACGCCCACCGTGCTCCATAAACCGTGTGATCGTCTTCGTCATTATGATCTTCAGGAAATTAGGAGAGGGCTTTGTAATTAGAGTGCCTGAGGGCTCTTTCCCACCCCTTCTCAAGCCTGATCCTCAGGCCAGTTAAGGCAGACAGTGGTGCATCTTCTGCAGGTAAGGGACGAGATGCACAGGACAGAAAAAGAGTTACCAGAGTCACACAGCTATTGAGGTCAGGATAGACTCACGGTCTCCTGACTCCCACTCAAGCTTTCCCTGTCCCTACTGTACCATGCCGCCCTAATTTTGTTTCTTACTGCAGGTGTAATAAATCACCCCAACAAATCGTTGCCTGAAAGTATAGCCCCATGATGTCAAATCTTGAATGGGGATTGATCCTGCCACCTTGACTGTATCTGAGTTGCACTGACTTCTTGGAGTTGTATTAGAAACTTAGTTACTTACCTAAAAATTTCATGAGGCCCTGTCAATACCTAATAACCTTCGTTCGATTTCTTTCCTTCGAACAGGGATAGCCTGCACGTTTGTCACCACGCACACCTCCCTTTTCTCATGAAATCATCATCACTTGGCTTCAGTGACTGGGAGACTCTCGTCTCGTTTCGTTTTGTTTCCTAGCAGGCTTGCTGATGGCTTCTTCACTTTGCCAGTCCCGCCCCGACTGGCTAATGGCACAAAGTACCAGTTGACATCTGCCAACAGACCTTCTGTCTCTGTGCTAAGCTTTTGTTAGCGTTCTCTAGCATGGAGTGTAGAAGCATTTCCATTTCAAATAATCTGGAGTTTTCTGTCCTCCAGTCCTAGTTTGTCAGACCCACACATGGATGCCTCCGAAAGTGGTCATCACATCTGTTTCACTTTTCTTAAATCAGCACATCTTACCAGCTCTCTAAAAACAGCCATGGTGGTGGTCTGCCTTGAGCTGCCAGAATTCGTAACTTCATGTTACATAACAGCCATTCCATTGGCCTGAAATTCCTTTCTGTTCCTTTTTTACTTAGGTTTCAGTTCATAGAGTTTTGTGTTTTTTTTTAATATTAGTTCATGGGAGTAAAGAGTAATGAAATCCTGCTTACCTACACAACCATCTTGAGGAAGGCTAACCTAAATTAATATTTGTGGAAAATAAGTAATATTTTTCAAAGGAATAAAATTATTTTGTTTCAAATACATTCATTAACTGGAACTATTCTAGTACACTATAGACTTAAATCTATAACGCAATGATTTGAAGTAAGTAAGAATGATCTGTATTATTTCTTAAATGTAAGCAGGTATTTAAAAACCACTTGGCGGAGAAGTACTTATTTGCTGTGCATTATAAATCTTCTCTCCACAATTCTATTAAGTCTACTATCGTTTGACTATTTTTTGTTTAAAGAGAAAGCTGTGTGATTCAGGAAGGATGAGGTGGGGGCTCCTGGCTGGCTCAGTCTGCGGGGCATGGGACTCTTGATCTCGGAGCCACACATTGGGCAAGAGGCCTGCTTTAAAAAGGGAAAGGGGTGGGGTTATAGTTAGAGCACATGAAAATTAACTCAATTATCACTGGAGTCAGAACTCGGAAAGATTTGCTGTCTAGTGGACCCAAAGAGGTGATTTTTGAAAACATACCAGATGCATGACTACATCTTATTCCTGAGACCCTAAGCTGTTTGCTGACTCATACACTCAGCCCGGGCAACTGAACCAGCTCATTTGCCTGGTACAGTGTTGTCTGCAAATCTTTCTGAAGGTGTACAGCTGATCTGAAGGGTTCTCACATCCTCCAGAGAAAAGCAAGCCTGCAAAGAGTAGAAGGCATGTTTCAGGAACTTGACCCCCCACCCCCCACCGGCCATATGCAGAAATCTAGGCTGCTCCACAAAGAGGGGACATGGTGTCATTCGTGTTTGCCATACAAAGTGACCCAGCTTGTCCAATTTCATTCTTTTTTCTCTCTCCCTCTGAGCTTGAGTTTAAGTTAATGTGGTATGTTTTGTGGGTGTGGAGTGACCAACTATCCCGGTTTGCCAGGAACTGGGCAGTTTCCCAGAATGTGGGCCTTTCCATGCTAAAACCAGGACAGTCCTAGGCAAACTGGGACAAGTTGGTCATCCTATGTGTGTAACTCCTGAGAAATAGCTTTCATCAGTTTATTTTTTTTTTCTTAATAACACACTGATGTCACGCCCACTAGAATCAGGACTAAAGGGACCTCAAAAACTGACTGAACAAGACAGCAGAGTGATGTGGTAGGGAGGCCAGGCCTCCGGATTTCGCTTCTGGCTTTACCTCTTCAGCTGGATGCTCTTAGACAGGATGGTTAATAGTAGATGCTTTATAAACTATAGTTATTATTGTTACAAGGTATATGTCTTATGGGCCAGGATCAGATTGGCCAGTGTTCTCTATATTCTTGGTTCAATTCTAGAGGATGTTGGAACCAGAGTCTAGGGAAGTACTGGGGTGACCTCAGTGCATGTCGAGTTTTAGCTGGGTGGTCTGGGAGGCCAGTCCATGCTTTTCAAGAACAGCCTGGCATACCTCTCTCAGGGCATGCTCCTCCTGCACTGTAATGATCACTTTGTGTCTCCCCCTCTGTGGGATGGGGGGAGCTCCTGAAGGAAGGGCCCTTGAATTATTCTTTTCATCTTCAGACACCCCAGAGAGAAAGTACTGGCATCACAGTACATACTACATAATGTGATGGTTGGATGGATGGGTAGATGAATGCGTGACTAGGGTGGATGGATGGATTAGTGGTAGATGGATGGATAGATGGTTGGGTGGATGGTTGAGTGGATGAGTGGATGGATGGATGGATGGATAGGTGGATGAGTAGATGGATGGATGGATGGGTGACTTGGGCAGGTGGATAGATGAATAGATGGGTGGGCAGATGGGTGGATGGGTGAATGAGTAGATGGATAGGTGCCTATGGTAGATAGATGGATGAAGAATGATTGGACAGATGGATAGATGGATGGAGGGATAGATGGATGGATGGGTTACTTGGGAAGGTGAATGAATGGGAGTAAGTGCATAGATAGATGGGCAACGTCAGTGAGTGAGCAATCTAATAATTCTTTCTTTCCTTATAGAAGAGAAATTGACTTAATGGATATGGAGGTGCTTTGACAAGGGAAGTGCTTTTGTGAGTGTCCCTGTGGTGCCATTTTTAGGTCTCTGGCTTTCTCCTAGCAGCTTCAGCAGGTCCTCACTGTTTGGGAATGGGGTTTATGAGGCTGCTTCAAATCCATGTGCAGAGAGGCACCAGGGTGCCTCAGTCGGTTCGACATCCAACTCTTGATCTCAGTTCAGGTCTGGATCTCAAGGTCATGAGTTCAAGTCCCCCATGGGGCTCCATGCTTGGTGTAGAGCCTACATTTAAAAAAAAAAAAAAATCCATGTGCAGAGTCCAGCAGGCTTATAGTTTTCAAGATCACTTCTGTCCTTCCTCTTGCCTGCATCAACATGCCGATTTCTGCTGAGCGGATTTCTGGGGACATGGCTTTGCCACGGGAAGCATGGCTGCTGAAGCTGTTCTGCCTGACTGAAGCAAGTTTTCTGGAGTCTACATGACCTCATCACTGTGCACTTTTTCTTGCTTTCTTGGGCATTCTCCTTTATCTCTTTGTTGCTTTCATAGGCTAAAGTGGTCAGTTTAATTCATTAGCCAAATTACTGAAGTGAAATTTTTCAAATGTGTACATTTAAGTTGCGTCTCCTAGAAACTTGGCAGTTGGATATCTGTTATTAGTCAAGTTGGCAGCTCTTCAGAGTTTGCGCTGAGGCACCATGGAAGGCTGAGATTTCTTTCCCTTCTGGTTTGTTCCTTTCACAGTCAGTGCTGTGGCTACCAGTTAGTCATTATTTGATGAGGCCAGAGTGGGGCCTTTGGTTAGGACTATCTTCACCCACTCCCCGAACTCACTGGGCCATTGCCAACTTCTCCCTTGGTTGGTGTTGGGCAGAGGCAGCCATGATTTGACTTAACTTCATTTGTGACAACTCTAGACTGGGCTGAGAAAATTATAGCTCTGAGGAATTTTTTTTTTTAAGTTGTAGAAACCTGGCTTTATCAACTGTGAAAGAAGATAAGATAAATAATGCTAAATAATTCAGAGTCTCTTCATAATTAATTCTGTAGTCATTTTTCCTGAGTAATCGGGAGAGACAGAAACCATGATATTCCAATCTCACTTTTTATGAATACTGAAGAAAAAAAAATTCCTTGATGTATAAATTCATGGAAAACCAATACTTGTAAAAAAACAAACAAACAAAACAAAACTGGAGCCCACAGAGCAGACCTCGCATAGCAATAAGACATTTAAAAAGGCGACACAGGCAACTACTGAGTCACCACCTCTTAAACTAAGATTGTGTCCTGAGGCAAGGTCACCACTGAAGGCTCCCCAGGAATGGGAGTTTAGGTGCTTTGCTGTTGAGATTAACAAAAGGACAGAGCCCCCCGCCACCCCGGGCCCCACCATGACACTTTTCCCCGCAATGTGGTAGCTCCACCTGGAGCTCCACCTGTTGCCTAAACAATGCCCTCATGGTTGGACTTTGTGTATTTTCTGGAAGCCGAATACCTGGAAGACTTTTGAGCCTTTTTCTCCATAGCAGGATGGACGGTTTCAGTAAAAGGCTTTATTACTACAGAAGAACCATCCTTGGCATGTTTGATGCAGTTGAATCCATAATGATTTGGCTTCCTTTTTTATCTCGAATTTCTTTTCTGCTGGTGGAAGATCCTCCTTTAGTCACTGAGTGTTGACAGAAGAGCATGAAGAGTTGTTTACGGTCTGCCCCCCACTGGTAATTAGTCTGCCCCATAGTGCCTTTTAAAGAAAGTAAAAGTTCGTTTTTCTCTTCCTCCCCAATTTTTAAATGTCGAATTATGTCTTGTACATAGTCACATGTTGAGTTACTCCGGGTGGAGTACAGTCGACTTCCACATAAAAGCGAGGATGACTGTTTGCTGTCAGGTAGGAGGCCGGTACAGCCTCTCCCCATCCGCTGTCAGAGGCCAATTAATAGAACCACGCCTGGTGCCTGGCCACAGAGCCCTGCATGTCGCAGTTACACAGTCTACATTAGTAAACTGCGTGGAACTTAGTCAAAGCTTCAAAAGACTGAACGAGAACCCTTCATTTCTTCCCTTGGTTGATCAAAAACCAAAACCTCATTTTACAAGCAAAGCCAGGTCTTTGATTTTCATACGGTTTCTCTGAAATCCAGACATTTGGATGAAGTAGCGTTAAGGCCAAGCCAAAACTTAACCAAAGCAGCCGTCGCTTTGCCAAGGACACTCGTAATCTCCCCATGTCCCAGCATGACACATGGGCCTCTCCTGCTCGGCCCAAGGGGAGGCGTCTGCTGGGGGTGGGGGGTCAGGCCCCAGCGCCCGGAAGTCCTTCCCCTCGGGCTCCTCCTCGGAGTCAACACTCACGGGCTGCCACTTCAGATGCCGGAGAAGACACAGAAGCACACTCCTGTGTCCTACCTGCACACAGTCCTGACAGAAAACATGGGTTACATTTGTGGGTGGACCAGAGAGAAGAGTTTAAGTGAAGCATCACATAGTTAAATACACGGCTTTGGTGTGAAATAGCGACTGTGAATACCCGTTGGCTAGGAAAGGCAGGATGGCCTCTCCCGTGTACTAACGGTCACCAATACTTTTTCAGGGCCCACAGCCTGTCACCTACAGATCACCAAGCAGCTTTCTACCTGGCTCTGCAGCTGGCCATCTCCAGACAGGTCAGTTTCTCCCACATTCCCTAAACCCAGGGCGCGCTCTGTCTTCATACAGTTCCTTCAGCGCCTCCGTGTGAGGCCGTAACTGGTCTTCCCTCGTTCGCCTGAGGCGGACCTGGAGCCGGGGTCTCTTCTGAGAGGATGCTGACCCCTCACAACACAGCCGCCGGTGTTTTGGTCAGTTTGAGCCCCTGCTGGGAAGACGCAGGTGTTGCAGGCTCTGCTTTGGGAGAGGAAGTCCCAGCTCTGGAGGGTTCGGAGGGCAGCACGGGATGCAGCTCTTGGCATGTGCCCCGAGCCCAGGAGTCACCAAGGAGCCTTTGTTGCTTGCTGGCAGGCCCAGCGCTGAGCTCCCTGGTGGGGAATGAGCCACTGGTTGTCACGACGAAGATGCCAGCAGGCAGGGGTGAGAGTTACCTGCTTCCTTTATAACATGTACAAGATAGGGACAGTCACAGGGGCTCCCTCCTCCAAATGTGGGACTCGGCAGCACGCTCCTTCCTGGAGAGGCAAGCTCTGCTGGCCTTCGTCTTCTCAATGGCAGCTTCCAGAAGCTGCCTTGGCCACACTCACCCCCTCCCGTCCCCTCCCAGCTGCTCCGAGGCTCTGGCCTCATGCCTGCCTGCCCACCAGGTGCAAGACACTGGTGGTAACCCCAGCACATTCCTGAGTGCTGACTGGAGGGTGAAGCAAAGGTCGGTTCCCCAGACATGCCATTCCCGGGGCAGGCCTGGGCTGTAGGCATGCCTCTGACTCCCCGCAGGCCTGGGAATGGTGTGGAGGAATGGCTTCCAGTGGTGACCAAGATGACTCTTCCATACAGGCTCTGTCGCCTGGTGTGGTAGGGCTCACAGCTGTACCAATGGGGAGCTGCTACGGCAGCAGCTGGGCGCTGGTCCCCCCTCCCCTGGGAGCTCCTCTCACCTTCTGCACAAAGCCTCCTTCCAACGGCCTGCACTTCTCCCTCCTCCTGCTCAGCTCTTCTGTTCAGGATCTGTCCTCCTCCCCAGAGTAGGTTCCATGAGAGCAGAGGCCCTTGTCCGTCATCCTCATCGCTTCACCCCAGTAACTGGAACACTGGCCGACATGTGTTAGGCACCCAGTAATGCTCGTCCCGTGAAGGAACAAGCTTTGAGTTCCTTCAAGTCAGCTAGCCCTCAAGGACGTCATGTTGTACCATATAGCAGTTTGCCCCTGCTTGTTCTGGTCACTCCTGCAAATCACCACCATGAGTAGACCTGCCTTTCCTTGTAAGCGCAGGCTGGATGCTGTCCACATGGTGGGTGGTTGCCCCGAGGAGGGGATAAGTGGATGAGGCCTCGTGGGTGCAGCTGCCACCTTTGTGGGCCCACACCCTAAGGCCCACACTCTGTGGGACGGTGTCCCTGCTGGACAGGGGCCCAGGACTATGGCCCTATCATCTTCAGAGCCAATGCCATTTGAGCAGGAGGAGAGGACAGGAGGGGAATCAGAAGGTCTAGTGCTACTCTTGTCCTAGTCAGTCAGTAGCTAGATGGCAGCGCTCAAGCCATGTCACCTCCCTGGACCGGGCTCTGTCCCTATAAATGAAGGGCTGGGCTGTGACAGCCCTGAGGCTGTGGCTCGGTGGCAGAAGGGCTCTGTAGGCAGCATTTATAACTTAAATCCATCAAAAATAGGATATCAGAGAGGAAAATGAAGAGGTTTGGGAACTCGTGGCTTCTTCCTATAGGAGTGAGGAGACCGAGGACTGAGAAGAGGCGGGAGAGCTGGAGAAGAGGTTCAGCATGGGGACTGGAGCTGGGGGAGAGGGGCGGACAGGAAGAAGTCCCTGGGGAGGGTGTGTAAGAGTGCTTCAGTCCCAAGCTCTATTTCGAAATCCAGTGTCAGGTTCTAATTCTTCCTGGTCACCGTTAACCTTGCATGGAGTCTCGGGTGTTCAAATATCCATTGTGTATGCATTTTATCTACCCTGGTGCTTGGGTGATTTTGAAGGAAGTCTTGAGCAGCTCTTGCATTTTCAAGGTTAAGCCCGTCTCTCGTCCTATTTGAATTTGGCTACATCTGCTTTGTATGTGGCATTGCAATTTGTTTCTCAGATGGAGCTATTTTGGGTTGTAGTTTGGAAAGGTGTGGGGTTTTTGTTTGTTTGTTTGTTTGCATATTTCCTTGATGTCTAATGGAGGTGTCCTGGACTAAGGAACTTGGAAAGACTCACAGGTGTCTGATCGTCTGGAAAACTCTTTACTCACTGTGTACTTCAGTTCAGTGAGACCTTAAAAAATGAGAACGGTTCAGCTAAGGCAGTTTAATTCCACTAAGAACCTCTGGCAACTTGTATGTCTGTCCATTGAGAGTGAAATTATCTTGGGCACAGTCAAGAGTGCATCAGCTTTGCAGAAAGGAGAAATTGTGTTTTAGGGAGAAACAAAAGATGACTGGCAGTCTTAATAGAGAAATAGAGCCTCTTGCTTCACTCCCTGGGTCACACCATCGCTTCAAGAGGACATCTGCTTACATGTCTGTGGTTAATATCCCGGGGCGATCACAGAGATTAAAATCTGAATGTGGCACAGAGTGAAGCAACTTTTGATATTTACAGAGCATCAGATATTGAAGTGGTACCTTCGTGTGTCTCTGTGTGTGTGCGTGCGCGCATACACGCGTGTTTTAAAATTCTTTTTTATTTTGTTTTAAACCAGATCCCAGAGGCTCTGGGGTACGTCCGCCAGGCTCTTCAACTTCAAGGTGATGACGCCAACTCCCTGCACCTTCTTGCCCTCTTACTGTCTGCACAAAAGCATTACCACGATGCTCTGAATATCATTGACATGGCCCTCAGTGAATATCCGGAGAATTTTATGTAAGTGCTCCTGGCCTTTCGTTTCCCCATACTCAGAGAGTTACTCATTTTCACTCCTCCCCCCTTCCTTCATTCTATTTCATTTAAGTCCTCCGTGGATATCCTGAGGACAAATAGTACAAACTTCCCTTATTCTTGTTTCTCCATGGTATTTGGAAACAAACATAGCCTGTTAGGTCACCCTTATTTATTATCTATTTAGTTAATAGATCTTATTTCGTTAAAAATACCTTATCAGGTCTTTTCTAGTGTGTACCTTTGGTGCATGCAAGATGATTTTAGGTGGATGGTGGATGAACATTTTTACTGTAATCGTTTTACATTTTTAAGTAGAAAAAATAATCTACTGCCTATCAAAGTGTGATTTCACAGAAATTACTGGTCAGGGGGAGATGACACATCTTTTAAATGAGTTGTCTTAAAGTCAGTTTGAAGAAAATAGTGAGATGGTGAGTAACTGCGACTGCGGTTATGCCCAGCTATGGCAGCAGTTAGACCGAACGGGCCCAATGACAAGCCTGGGAAACATGCTCCGTAGCTGCTTTGTCCTTGTTCCCAGCAGCTTCTGCTAATTCCAGGGGCTGTCATATTTTAGGCAACTTCCACCAGGGTACCTGACCTCTCTATGCCTTGGTTTGTTCTCTAGGAGCTAGAATTCCTTAAATAAATCAGTTCATCTCTGTACCTAACCAAAGAATTGCCATTATAAACTGCCATAGGCATGACTGTCTGCTTATCTTCCCAACATTCCTCCAAATCCCTGAATCCAGGCCTGTCGGGGAGGCTTTGTGGAGAAGGGCATTGTCATGTGGGCGCCTCGGTTCCCATTTTATCCGCAGTGGAGTAGACTGGTAACCAGGACACAGCAGCCAGAAACAGTAAACACCACGCATACTGGCAGGTTCTAATTGTCTAAGTGGCGGGGTCAGTGGGGGCTGGGGGGCTGGGTGGGGGGAAGGAATGTGGGCGGGGGCTCGGGGCAGCTCTCATCACTTGGGGAAATCAGCGCCATCAGCACCGTGGCGAATTTTAAGTGGATCGACTTTGGCGTTATTTCTCTGCCTCACCACCTCACTGTCTTTAATCAGTGCGTTTCAGCAGCTTGCCTTGGAAAATCGGTTCGCACATTTCCATTACAGACATTTCTTTGTCTTCAAGTGAAAAGGGCACTTCTCTTCTCCCCATCGAGAAAATTCTCATTATAATCCAGGCAACCTCTGACTGGAGATTTCTTTTGTAGGTTCAGCTATCTGTGCCAAGTGCACTAAAGAGCCTTGTTTCAGGGTTTTGTTTCGTGCCGGCCTCACACTTGCTCTGTTGCACGCCGAGTGTGTTTCTGAGTTTCCTCCAAAGCTGATTAGCCCTGGGGATCTTCAGGCAGCCAGTGCACTTTAAAGAGGACTCAGTCCTTTCCCCATCAGTAAAGGACAACCTTGATGCAACTGAAGTCAGTTTTTCTCATCAATATTTATAAAGCGGCGTTCCCTTCCTCCCACCCCTAACACCTTCATTAGACGGTAGACTCCAGCACGCATTTCCTGTGTAGACAGCCCAGGGTGTCACCCGAGAGGAGGCTTATTAAACTAATAGCCACACCATGCAGTGAGCAGTAAACAGTGGTGGCTAATGTGGTAATGCTTCCAAGTGACAGCAGCTGACAGCCTTTTCAAGTAGAATAAGTAAGGAACAGCAGTAGAGATATTTGAGGAATGTGAGCCTGTTATTTTAATGTTAAGCTGTAAGCTCAAAAAAGCAAAGCATATGGCAGCAGGTCTGAGAGCAGCCGATGACTTGTTTGCTTTTTAAATGTTTGTATTTCTTCCTATGTGATGGGAAACTTCTTCCCAAGAATACTTTATTAAAAGTTGGGGCCAGATGTAGTTGGTGGATCCCGTGGTTTCCTTCCAAACCCAGGGTAAAACATTTCAACACCAACCGAAACAAGATTTTGTGGGCACCTGTCCCGAATCCTGGGCAGTAGTATCTGTTTGTTTGTGACAAGCCTGTCTCCCGCAGAACCGTAGACTCTCGGAAGCCGGGGAGGGCCTCACGCTTCTTGCGTCCCATCAGCCAGACGCAGGCTGAGGGCATGGCTGAGGGCATGGCTGGTGTTTCCTCCATCCCTGCTGGCTGGAAGTAAAGGGCCTCTCCACAGTTGGGCTGAGCCCTGTTTAACTGTCGGACAGTTCAGCTGTTGAACAGAGAGTGGATTTCGCTAGCTTCTTCACCTGATGCCGAGAATCGCAGACATACTGGTCCCCGTTAGGTGCACTCAAGGTATTTAAACACCTGCCCCTCCAAGGACCTGGAGCTGTGTGAGCTACTGCATTTAAGACATTTGTAATGGCAATCACTCAGTACCTGGTAGGAATTCATATGATCAGGATGACTGGTACTTCTCCAGTGTTCCTCAAATACCGTATTTTAGAATTCTTCAAAATTGTTGTTACTAAATATGGAGTAAAAGTCAAAGGATACCTATTAAATATACTTAAAATAATAATATGACTAACATATATACTCACTTCTTAGTTTAAGAAAAAGAAGATTAATATTGCCTGTAAATTTCCTGTGTGCCCCTGTCTATCCTATCCCCTTACTTTCTAACATCTCTGGATGTTAACTGCATCCTGAATTCCAGGCGGAATGGGGGAATATATATATATTCCCCATATATGCCATATATGTTTGCACTCCAAATAATAAAATTTTTTATAAAAATTTCTAGTTTTGCATATTCGAAAAATTTTCAGCGGCATTGTACTGAATATATCTTTATACTGCTTGCTTCTGTTACTTAACATCACATTCCTGAGGTTAGTCCTTACTGCATGCAGCAACAATTTATTCCTTTATGCTGATATGTAGTATTTTGTTATATAAATATACCATGATGTGTTTTTCCAGGCTGTTGGAAGTGTCTATACAGGTGTTTGAAGTTTTCAGCTGTTAGAAACAACACTGCTGTAGATATCTCTGTACTCGTCTCCTGGCACACAGATGCACGTACTTCTCTGGGGACTACCTGGGAATGAGATGGTTGGGTCATAGGATATGGGCCTCTTCCATTTCACCAAATAATTCCAAACCGTTTTCCAAGGGGGCTGTGCCACTGTACACTCCCAGCGGCAGTGCCTGAGAGCACGTGGAGCCGCACATACTGACGATGCCCGATCCCCCCACGTTTCAGACTTATTCTTGGCTGCATGGTTGCTGGTTCATGGCGTCACATTGTAAGTTTAAGTGGCATGATGAGGTTGAACACTTTTGTCTCTGTTTATCGGTCATTTAGCTTTCCTGTTCTGTGAAGCACAGGGAGAAGTCTTTCCTCTTTGCTAACTAGGTTGACTTTTTCATGCCAACTTGTAAATTTTCTTTATATATTATGGTTGTAAGGCCCTTTGTTGCTTACATGTGTTGCAAAACTCATCTCCTCATCTGTGACTTGTTTTCTGATGAACAGAAGTTCTTGTTTTTAAAGTAGTTGGATTTATCAGCCATTTCCTTCATGGATTGTACTTTCTGCGTCTAGTTTATTCCCTTCCCTTCTCCGGGGTCATGAAGACAGTCTCCTAAGTTATATTCTAAGAGCGCTTTGTGTTACCTTTCACACTTAAATCTAAAGGTCCATCTAGAAATGATTGTTACGTCTGTATGGTGTGAAGGATTCAGCGTAGTGTTCCCACACGTGGATACCCAGTTGTCCCAGTGTCAGGTACTGAAAAGCTCCCTTGCCCTGTAGCTCCACGTGCTACTTTGTCTTAAATCAGATGCCCAGATGTGGGTGAGGGAGCCAGTGCGGAACTATTTCTGACCTTTCTACTTGGTTCTTTCAGTCAGTGTGCCCATCTCTGTGTGATTACCACTTTATCATCATCATCATCATCATTATTATTATTACTATTATTATTACAACTGTATTGTATGTGAGATATGTCCATCCCTGTATCTTGCTCTTCAAGAGTGTTGTGGCCATTTCAGGCCTTTGAGTTTGCATGTAAGTTTTTGAATCAAGTTTGTCAAGTTCAACAACAATAACAAAGTCTATTGGGATGACATTTAATCTAATAGCTTGGGGAGAATTCTATATTTGTGACAGTGGGTTTTCTAAACCATGGCCATTATATCTATTTAGGTTTTTAAAGACACTTTTTAATGAAGTCTTACAATTTTTCATATAAATCTTTTGCCCATTTTTTAGCAGATTTTTTCCATTTGATACACTGTATGTATGCAGTCTTTTTTTTTTAATCAAATTTACTATCTACTTGTTGCTAGTGTATAGAAAGGCAGCTGATTTATGTACATTCTTCTTGACCCAACAACTCAGCTAAACTCTTGTTAATTCTAACAATTTATGTGTAGGTTAGTTTGGACTTCCTGTACAGACGACTTTTTTCTGAAATAATAAAATTTAGTTTCTTTATCTCAAATCTTCAACTTTTTAAAACTGGCCTTACCAGACTATGTAGGACCTTCAACAGAGTTTAATAAAATTCTCAGTGTTTGACCATTAAGAATATGTTTGTTACAAGTTTGTTTATTGATACTATTTAAGAAGTTAAGGAAATTCCTTCTTCCTGGTTTGCTAAGAGTTGATCTTTTTCAATCATGAAGTGATACTGAATTTTATCAAATGCTTCTTCTGTATTTGTTGAGAAAATTATTTGGTTTTGTTCCCTTAACTTGGGAATGTTACATTACTTGATTTTTTTAAATAAAATATTTTATTTATTTATCTGACAGAGATCACAAGTAGGCAGAGAGGCAGGCAGAGAGAGAAGAAGGGAAGCAGGCTCCCCGCTGAGCAGAGAAACCAATGTGGGGCTCCATCCCAGGACCCCGGGATCATGACCTGAGCTGAAGGCAGAGGCTTTAACCCACTGAGCCACCCAGGCATCCCCTTATTACTTGATATTTTTAAATGTTAAATTTAACCTTGCATTCCCGGAATAAGCTCAACTTAATCATGACATACTAGCTTTTTTTAGTAGATTCGGTTTACTCATTTTTAAGGAACATTTATATTTGTTCATATGTGAAATAACACGCGATTTTCCTTTCTCACTGTATACTTGTCAGGTTTTGGCATCAAGGTGGGGCAAGCCTCATAAAATAAGTTGGAGTGATTCTTTTTTATGTGTTTTAGAATTGATTGTGTAAGATTGGAATTATCTGTTTCTAGAATGATAAGTTTCAGTAGAATTTGCCTGTAAAACCATCTGGGGCTGGTCTCTTTTTCTATAGAAAGGCTTCTGATGCTTTTACAAAAATGATTATAGGATATTCAGGTTTTCTGCTTCATTTTTTAAGCTACATAAAACATAGAAGCTGAAATACATATAACATGTATATATTTTAAGGATTTGTCCATTTGATCTAAAACTTAAATTTTTTGGCGTGGAGCTGTTCATGTTTTTTAATTATGTTTATTGCCGTACAGTACCTGCGGTTAAGTCTTTTTCATTCCTAATACTGCTTAATGTGCCTTCTTTTTTAGTTTCTTGAATAGCCTTGCCAGAAATTTGTCTGTTATGTTGACCTTTTCAAAGAACCAGCTTTTTTATGGTCTCACTATATATTTACTTTTGTTTCATGAATTTCTGTTCTTATTTCTAACATTTCCTTTCTTCTTTTTTCTTTGAATTTGTTCTGTTTTACCTGGTTTTCCTTCTTAATCTCTCAAGTTCAGTGTTTAGTTCGTTAATTTTTTGTCTTATTTCTGACATAAACATTTACGACGTAATTTGCCAAGTGCTGCTTTAGTTGGAGACCACAATTTCAGTATCTGAAATTTTTATCATTTCGTTCAAATCATTTTAAATTTCCATTATTCTTCTTTGGCTCCTTCGTTATTTTAGAACTGTGTTTTCTAATTGTCAAATATATGGGGGTTTTCCCCCACTTATCTTTCGTTAATGAGCTTTTAACAACTTCATTGAATTGTATCCAGAGACTCATCTTACATGAACTTGAAACGTGTTGAGACTTGTCCTATGGCCCAGCATATGGTCACATCTTATAAATCCTCCATGTGTGCTTAAAAAGAATGCTTTCTGCATTTAAGGGTACATTTTATACATTTTATTAGATTAAGCTATTAACTCTGCTATTCAGATCTTCTTTATTCTTACTGATGGTTTTTGTTTGCTTAATTGGTCAATTATTGAGCAGAGATGTGTTGAAATCTACCACTGGGACGGTAGAGTGTCCTATTTCACCACACAGTCATAGCAATGTTTGCTTTATATAGTTTAAAGCTGGGCTCTTAGGTGCATATAAATTTAGAATTGCTGTCTTCCTGGTAGATTCAACCCTTTATCTTTATGTAATAAGTTACATAATTCATTTTGACTCAGAATCTCGTTTGGATGCGGGATGCGATCCACACACATCCACAACACTTCTCTACATTTGTGTGTGCATATACAGATACACATATGCTGCATGTGTGTGTGTGCATGTGTTTGCACATGTCTGCTTAATGTATCTTTCTTCATTCTCATACCTTGAACTTTTTATAGTCTAATGTTTTAGATTCACTCTTGTGCTCATTATATACAGCTGATTTTTTTTTTTTTTTTTTTTTTTAACTCAGACTGACAGTCTTATCTTATCTGGAACATTTAGTTCATTTCCATTTACTGTAAATACCGGTACATTTGTGTTAGTATCTCCTCCTTCTTCGTGCTTTCTCTTTGTCCTGCCCTTTCCTTCATAGGCTGTCCTCCCTCTTCCTTCCTTCTTCTTTTAGGTTCATTATGTTTTTGTTATGTGTTTTTTTTTTCTCTCTTACTGATTTGGAAAAGAAGCATTCTGTTTTGGTTATTGTTTAGTGATTATCCTAGAAATTTTAGTGAGGGTCTGTTGCTGGCATACTTTCTCAGTCTGTGTCTGAAAATATATTGGCTTTACTCTCAAAAGAGCTTTTCCAACTGGATATATAGTTCTAGGCTCACATTTTCTCACAGCACAAATGATCTTGCTCCTCTTGTAGTTGTTGAGAAGTCAACTGTTTGTTTAATTTTAGATCATTTTAATGTCATCTGTCTTTTCTCCCTGGCCACTTCCAATTGCCGTTGTTGCCGGCACTGTATGTTCTCACTGTGAAACAGCTCAGGGTGGCTCCTGCTCGGTCGGAGTCACTGGGCTATCTTAAGGTGCAGGTTGATATTTTTTATATTGTTTATAATTTCTAGAAAATTCTCAGTCATTACGTCTTCAAATACTTCTTCTCTTAACAGCATGGAGTTGGGGCTTGCTTTTTGGGGTGTGGGGGGTAGGCTCCACACCTAACATAGAGCCCAATGCAGGGCTTGAACTTGTGACGCTGACATCAAGGTCAGGTGCTAAACTGACTGAGCCCCCTCAGGTCTTGTTTTTTATTTAGTCTGATAATTCCTGCCTTTTGTCTTCAGTGTTTAGTCCATTCACATTTAATGTAGGTAATGCTATGGTTGGATTTATGTCTACAGTTTCTCTCTGTGTCCTGTCTTATTTTGTTCCTCCTGATTTGCCTTCTTTTTCTGTTGAAAACCAATTTTTGTTAAAAACCCTTTAACTACTAAATACCTAAACAAAGGAATGAGAAATTACTTGCTGATGATGTATGAAATACCTTTAATGCATTGCAAGTTTTCCCCAAAGTAAAATCTAACAAAGAACACATTTTTATATTGAAGAGGGTTTGTAAATTCAGGTAGATTCACTATCTACTGTACTTGGTAGAGGATCCTTGACATTCCTTCTTCTGAAATTTCTGAATTTCTGAATTGATGACTCCATTTCACTTAGTGTTTTTCCTCATTGGCCCAAGAAGGTAGAAGTGGTTGCCAGGTGACATTCGGGACAGTCGTCTCTCCTGAGGACAGCGCGGCAGTCTGTCAGCCAGCGCTTTGATCAACCCCTTACAGACTTAGCGTCTCTGCCACAGGGATTCATTTTTAGATAAAATATTGGGATGAGAGCTGATAATTTGTTGCTTTTTGTCTTGGGAAAATATATCAGATAGTATTGTACATACAGTGGCATCTGAGAATGGTAGTGTGACTGGAATCTTTTATTCTGATTCAGCAAGCCTCACAGTAGCCGTGAAGGGCAGGCGCTGCGGGGTTTAGTCTCTTGCCCTGAGACAAATCATGGTTACTCAACTCTGCTAATTACAGATTTTTAATTGATTTGAATTTTAATCTTTCTTATTTATTTATTTATTTATTTAAAAGATTTTATTTGACAGATAGAGATCACAAGTAGGCAGAAAGGCAGGCAGAGAGAGAGGAGGAAGCAGGCCCCCTGCTGAGCAGAGGGCCCAATGCAGGGCTCGATCCCAGGACCCTGGGATCGTGACCTGAGGCGAAGGCAGAGGCTTTAATCCACTGAGCCACCCAGGCGCCCCTAATCTTTCTTATTTAAACCGTCAAATGTGACATGAAGCACAAGAAAGTATTTTGGAACCTTCAAGGATACAAATCCAAGTGACACCACTGAGGTGTTTCGATGACTTTTGTTTTCTGACCCATAACTTTGATACATGAGGAGATACTGAAACAAGTCCTCAGTCACCTGGCTAGAAGACCACCAGCTCCTCTAAACCTTCTGTGTATGATTTTCTACTCTTGCACCTAGAGAGCAGATCTTGTCATGCAGATCCTGTCACGTGATCACAATTCTTTTCATGCCAACAGGAACTAACTATGGAAAGAAGCAAACATATATAACATTTATTCATTTACTCATTTAGCGGTGATAACCAGTATCATCTATATACCACGTTGGTATAGACAACTCTTAGCAGCACTTAACACATTTTTTTAAGTGGGTCCCACGCTGGCCCCAATTCGAGGCTTGAACTCACAACTCTGAGATCAAAACCTGAGCTGAGATCAAGAGTCAAATGCTTGGGGTGCCTGGGTGGCTCAGTGGGTTAGGCCTCTGCCTTCGGCTCAGGTCATGATCTTGGGGTCCTGGGATCGAGTCCCGCATCGGGCTCTTTGCTCCATGGGGAGCCTGCTTCCCCCACTCTCTGCCTGCCTCTCTGCCTACTGGTAATCTCTCTCTCTGTGTCAAATAAATAAATAAAAATCTTAAAAAAATAAAGAGTCAGATGCTTAACTGACTAAGCCACCCAGGTGCCCCAGCAAGTAACAGATTTTAAACTAATTTAATCATCATGAGAACCACAGTAGATGATATGATCATCCCTACAGATAAGAAAATCGAGGCACAGAATGGTAAACTAGTTTGTCCAAAATTACCCACCTTGTCAGTGATGGAGTCATGATTTGAACCTGAGTGGTCTGGCCTCAACATCTGTGCTCTTGACCACCACTTCTGGAGCTCCGAGTTGCTACCACATTCCACATGCCATGCCAGATACCGGGAATGCTGCCACGAGTAAGAGAAAGACAGTTCATGCTTTCTGAGAGCTAGCAATCCATACGAACAGAATTTTTCTGCTGTCTCCCCTGTCAATCTTAGCAATAAACTGGAAAACATGGTTAGGATCATTCTTTACTCAAGTGGAGCATGTATCTCGTTTTAAAAAAAATCATTTGGCAAGTAAGACTGCCTCTTTCTCACTCTGTCCTACTTGCATTCAATTTAAGTAGAAATGTGATACCGAGTCATGTTTTGATGTAGTGATTACTGAGAGGCCTGGTGCTGTGGGCTATCGTTGTGCCTGAGCTGAATGATGCAGTAATGAACATGCCCATTAAATCTGCACTTGGTAGAAAGTTGGACCACAAAGAAAAGTTGTTCTCATTAACTCAAGAGAAGTAATCCGTGGGTACCTGATGGATGTGTGGGAAGGATGAGTGCAAGGTTACCGACCGAGGGATGCCTGCCTCTCAGATACAAGTTGGAGAGGAGGATCTTTGGGCAAAGGAGGGTAGGGAGCCCCTCAAAAACACCATGGATCAAGGTGGAGCAAGTTCAGTGGTACACTAGCTCATTTAAAGTCGATTTGCCACAACAAAAAAAAACAACCCAAACAAAAAATGGGCAAAGTAACTTTTCTCCAAAGTAGACATTTCTCCAAAGTAGATATTCAGCTAGCCCATAAGCACATGAGGGGCGCCTGGGTGGCTCAGTGGGTTAAAGCCTCTGCCTTCGGCTCAGGTCATGATCCCAGGGTCCTGGGATCGAGCTCCGCATTGGGCTCTCTGCTCGCTGGAGAGCCTGTTTCCTCCTCTGTCTCTGCCTGCCTCTCTGCCTACTTGTGATCCCTCTCTGTCAAATAAATAAATAAATAAAATCTTTAAAAAAAAATAAGCACATGAAAATATTCTTAGCATCATTAGTCATTGGGAAAATGCAAATCAAACAGTGAGATACCATTTTATACCCCTTAAGATGGCTATTATTCACACACACACACACACACACACACACACACACACACACACACACAACAGAAAGTTGCAAGTGTTGGCAAGGATGTGGAGAAACTAGAACCTTTGTGTTCTGCTGGTGGGAATGTAAAATGGTGCAGCCACTGTGGAAAATAGTATGACAGTTCCTCAAAAAATTAAAAATAGAATTACCCTATGACCCAGCAATTCCACATCTGGGTAAGTACTCAAAAGAATTAAAAGCAGGAACTCAAATAGATACCACACACCTGTGTTCACAGTGACATTATTCACAACAGCTAAGAAGGTAGAAGCACCCCACGTGCCCGTTGGTGAATGAATGGATACACAAAATGTGATACATACGTACAGTGGCATATCATTCAGCCTTAAACAGGAAGGGGATTCTGACCCAAGCTACCACATGGATGAACCTGAAGGACATCAAGCTAAGTGAAAGAAGCCAGTCACAAAAAGACAAATTCTATGTGGTTACTCTTATATGAGGTTCCTAGAGCAGTCAAAAATCCCACAAGCAGAAAGTAGAGCAGGGGTTGCCAGGGGCTGGGGGAAGCGGAGAATGGGGAGTTATCATTTAATGGGTTTGGAGCGTCTCAGTTTTGCAAGGGGAAGAACATTCTGGAGACAGGTGGTGGTGGTGGTGGCTGAGCAATGTGGAAGTACTTAATGCCACTGAACTAGACACGTTAAAATGAAAAATTTTATGTCATGTATATTTTACTACAGTTTAAAAAAAAAAAATCAGCTTTCCAGCCTCTCCCTTTCAGCATGTTTAGTGATGAGAGGGTTTCCAGTGTTCTTGAGAGGTTGAGATGCGGTGCCTGGGGGCCTGTCTGCTCCGGGAGTCTCCTGCTCTGGGTCATGAAGCCAGCGCTCTTCTGGGAGGGGCTAGAGCAGGGAAGCAGCCTCCCCCTGTGCCAACCTGTTTAGATAATCTTTCTGTGAGGTCCTGGGTCTCTGGCGTTGCCCTCAGTGGATGTCGATGCTTGTTAAGAGAGACAGAATACCAAAAAGACAATGAAAAATGGCTTAGAAACTGAAAAACTGGGTTTTTGAGGCAAGGGGAGAAGAAGAACTGGAAAAGAGGAAATGAAAAAGAAATGTATTTGAAGCCCAATTTGCTTATGGGAAGACCCTCCCTTTTCCAGGGAGAGGGATGGCGTTGTCCTCAGGTTGGTAGTCGTGCCGGCCCAAGCTCTGCTCCCCAAGTCCACGTGCATGCAGCCAGTCTGAAGTCCTCATGGGAGTGTCCTGCTTCCCTTCCAGAGAGTTCCCCTCTTCCTGGTTATTTCAGGATAGGCTGGAGAGAAAAGCAGGACTTGCCACCCTCTCATCAGCCACGGGAGAGAGCTCCTCAGGAGACCTGGCAGCTAGGACAGGCCAGGGAAGGACAACCATACCAAAGACATCTATCCCCAGTGGTGGCCTGCAGAAGGTTTATTTATTTTGGTGCTTTCCTTTACAAGATCTCAGGTTCTTCTGAGTCTCATTCAACCACTCTAAGTATGGAGTATCATCTTCAGAATTCATGCAAGGTGTTTCCTGAAACATCTGGGTCCCCAGCACCTAGCCCCATGGTTGGCATGCTGCAAGCATGAACACGTGTTTGTGCAATGGGTGGTTGAAACTGATGACCCTGCGGAGTCATCTGGGAGCCTTAGTTCATAGCTAAGCATGTGTCTACCTGTGTTTCTACTGTGGTCCATTTTGGTCTTAATCTGCCAAGTTTGCTGTATAAAATAATGAGTTCTGCTTACTGCATATGGGTCATAGTAAAAGCACCTGCGAGTTACCCAGCCAACTGTGCAAAACACATCCAACAGCCCAGATATACAGTTGAATGTCAGTGCATTCGTAATGGTCTTTTTGCATTTTAAGGTCATGAAAGTTTAGTATTTACTATTTGTTTAAAAACAAAACAAAAACACCTTAGAGGAAAGAAGATACAGAAGACAATCTCCACATTTATCCCATGAGTACTCTCGTGGGAGTCCTGAGCCAGAAACAGCTGGTCGGGATCAATAACCCCACCTACAGATGATCTGATTCACTGTCCTTTGAATACCTCCCTAGTTAAAGGTCAGAGAGCCCCCGCTTTCTGCTGAGGCCGAGGAAAGCGGCGTCCCCGCCTTCGTGCTGCTCACAGTGACACGTGAGGAATTATTCTGGAAGGTACCAAGGGCCTCAGAGGAAACAAAGATTGCCACCATGGCCATTGGCACCCCTAGGGAGCAGGGCCCCCCATGAAATCTCCAGCCCCCAGGGACATGGGTCCTGCTTCTAGTCTCCTTCGTGCTGCTGAAACAAAGCCAAACAAAACTAAATCCAACCCTTCATGGCGTAGTCAATGAGAACACGCAGGACGTAAAGTCAGAGAATGTGGGGAATGTGCAACAGGCTGGAATTCACAGCGGCAGTTCCCTGGGGCAAGGACTCCAGATCCCAGAGAGAGGCATCGTCCACCTGTGGTCCCAGAGAGCTGGTTCAGTTTGCCGGCACCCTGCCTGGTTTCCTCCTTTCTGGCTCCCATCCTGACTTTGAGTGGAGGGTGCCATTTCGATGCTACAGAGCCTGATGGATCCCTCTGCCTTCGTCACATCTGGCTCTGGGCTCTTCCCCTTGGAGGATCCCCATTCTTTTGGACTCTGCCATCACCCACTGAAATAGGCCCACATGTCTCCTTTCTTCACTTGAGCCCCCATCCTCAGACCCGAGACTGTGGGGAAATCGGGGCCATGGGAACTGAGTCAGAACTAAAGACAGGGAAGCTCTCACAAGGCCTGGCCTTTGGGGAGGGGCCGGTCAGTAGCGTTGCTTCAGGCTCACTGCCTCCCCCATTTTGGAAATGACCAAGGGCTTTGTGGTTCAGAGAGAATAAACTGGTTTTTGTTTGTCAAGCCAGATTGTTTGATGGGAAGACTTATATGCAGATATTTCCTGGTCACGTGTTTGCTTACTAGATGGCTCCTGGCCCAAGGGCACTTGCTGACCAGCTTCCTTAGCGAAGCAGAGGGCTGGGCGTCCTGGGCCCCTCCCCCCAAGGGAGACAGCACTCCAGAAGCAGTCCTGACTGCCCACGTCCACGCTCGGTTGCTTTGTGGGTGGCACCGGTGACTCTCTTCAACAAAAGTGCCAAACGTGGACACTGAGGGAGGTCCTTGAGACACGGGCAGTGTGATTCCAGGGGTGTTTTTGTTCACCCTGTCGGGGTCATTTCCAGCTTGGGTGCTAGTTCAGTCACTGGTCCAAGTTGAGATTCACAGCCGAACCGGGAGCAAAAAATGAGCCAATCCGGGGTTTCTTGAGGTGATTTATTTTAGCTAAATATGTCAGTTGTTTGTTTGTTCTAAAAATACCGCTAGAAGGAAGGGGGCGTATTCCAGATTGTTGACACTTTGACTGAAATGAGAAGCAAAATGTAACTGATAGGGGATCTAACAGGAGCTCCTGCCTGTCATGAAGAGGAGGCCGGGTTAGGATACTGGAGAGGCACAGCCGAGTCCTCGCAGACGGGGGTCGGTCCGCAGCACCTGCCCCATCGGGGACGAGGGGCTGCAGAGTTCTGGAGAGCGGGGCTCCTGCTCCTGATACTTGAGTTTGTTAAATATGTGTGGGGTCCATCTCCCCAGGACCCACAGACCTGGGAGCCTGGGCCGAGATGACACTCAGGGTAACAGCGAAGACAATGTAGGGACATGCCGAATGACCGCCCAGATGGGCTGGTGCACGTTAGGCGGCATCTCCTTCTTGAGCAACTTGAGAACTTAAAAGCAGTCTGAATTTTAGAACTTCCTTAGTGGTTAAAAACTCCCAGACAGAAGTTTGTGGGTAAGCCACAGGGTCAGTTCCTAGACAAGGTTTTAACCCTAGAGAAGAGCCACACTCGTCAAAACCACCTTTGGTGCTTGCGTTGGCAAACCGGCAGGGAGTCGGCGTGGGCTTTAGGGTTTTACACAGACAACCAAGTACTCAGATTTGACTCCTGAAAAGCTTATAAACCGGGGGTTTCTGTCTGGCTGCCTGTGTGTTGACATTTGCTCGCAGAGTCCTGTTAGGTCAGCGCACATTTTAAAAATGTTTGGATTTGATTACCTCTTGGGTAGGCGGGCACGACTCCAAATGCTCCTGAACGTCTTGAGCCCGGCTCCTGTTTACTTGCCTGGTTGTGGAAGACATTGGAGTTTTCTGTCCCCGAAGAGGACTCCCAATGGCCGTGGATGACCGCTCAGGGCTCTGAAGACTCAGGGTGCCCTGTACGTGGGTGACCATGTGAATGTGCCCCCTGGGTTGGCATACTGACCCTCCCTGGGGACAGTCTCAGGGAGGACCTGGACCGGGTTCTAGGGCAGCTATCAGAAAGCCATCCCAGTCTACGGCCATACCACCCTGAACGCGCCCGATCTCGTCTGATCTCGGAAGCTAAGCAGGGTCGGGCTTGGTTAGTACTTGGATGGGAGAAAGCCATCCCAGGAATCCCTCCAGAAGGAATGGAAGCATTCCGTTCAAGGTCATGGGTAGAGGCCCCCTCCATTTGTGGGCTTAATGGAAGTGGTTGATCAGAATTCCCACTGAATTTAAGTGTAAGATACTCCCAGAATTCTTACTGGAGTAAAATA
Source organism: Meles meles (assembly GCF_922984935.1). Classification (NCBI taxonomy): domain Eukaryota; kingdom Metazoa; phylum Chordata; class Mammalia; order Carnivora; family Mustelidae; genus Meles; species Meles meles. The sequence continues at coordinate 122,303,897 of NC_060071.1, forward strand.
AATACAGGTAGAATTTCTTTTTTTTTTTTAATATTTTATTTATTTGACAGAGAGAAATCACAACTAGGCAGAGAGGCAGGCAGAGAGAGAGGAGGAAGCAGTCTCCCTGCGGAGCAGAGAGCCCGATGTGGGGCTCGATCCCAGAACCCTGGGATCATGACCTGAGCCGAAGGCAGAGGCTTTAACCCACTGAGCCACCCAGGCACCCCAATACAGGTAGAATTTCTTAAGGGGAGGGGCAGTTATGGGAAACTCATTCCTTTGGAGGTCTTTGGAGAAATCAGCACATTGAAGGTTAGGATGGAGAGTTATGAACCAGAGTGGGGGTTCCTGAACTTAAATTTGTATACAGATCACGCGGGAGTCGTGTTACATGAAGATTCTGGCTCACCAGGTCTCAGGTGGGTTTGCACTGGGGGCTCACTGAGGCTGCTGGCCCCGGACCACACTCCTGAGTAGTGAGGCATTATAGGGACCGCTCAAGACCTTGTCCAGCTTTGGATTAATTGGAAAAATCTCTATATATTTTTTCCTAATGAGCCAATGTATAGTGTGTCAGTGCAGCAATGAAGTAAGCCAAATGGTCAAAGAAATTGTCTGTTTCCTGCGTTACAGTTGAGTAGATGGACCATTCATGCAGGTGATGTTTACTGAACGTTCCCCATTAGCGAGTCCCTGAGCAGTATTTGATGTCAAGTGGGAGCGGTCCTGTGAACTGGTTCCTTACTGCCCGTCGCTTCCAGCATCTGTCAGAGGACCCTCAGGACGATTTGAGGCTGCAGCTCTGGGGCTGGCAGAGCTGTAAGCCCAGCATCATCCACTCTTGTGGTGGAGGGGACCCTGCTGAACTGTGTCAGCCCCAAGGACTCCCCGGCCAGGCACGGTGTGGCTTTTCAGTGACAGTGACTCAGCCCAGGATCAGAGGCTGCTTTTTTGCTGGCAACACCACCATCTGGGATTGGATTGCTTTGACCCCCAGCCAGGAGAGTCTCGGAGACCAGCATGCAGTAGGCCTCAGGAATGTTGGTGACAATGACATTGAGTTAGATTCCCTTCTTGAGAGCCACAGTGAAACCTGGAAGAAACCCCTCGTTCCGCTGTAAGGGGTTGGTTCAATCTATTTGGTCCCATTTCCCCTGCCTGACCAGTGAAGGGCTGCTTGCTTCTGGGTCCTTTCAGACTTTGTTCCCAGCTGACTCATCTGGCTTCAAATTTCCATCTATCTGCCCTTCGTCACCACATGCTTTTGACACATCTCTTTTGATTTCTCCTGCCGTTCTGATCTATGACTGACAACCATCTTCTCAATTTAAAATTTCATTTCAACAAAGCTGTGCCCCCCACACTAGCCCCCTCTGCCCGACCTGTTTCTTTCACCTGGTGACCGATTCGCACATTCTTTCAGGTGACCCTCCTCTCGGCTCCCAGGTCAGGCTCCCTGGAAGGGAGAGATGGGGATGGCGTTCACGGTCTCCATGGCTGTGGCCTCACTTGGGCAGACACCACGTGCTTTTCTTCACAGCTGTTTTGCGTCCCTGCCTACATTCAGCAGATAAACAAAGAGCAGGCTGAGCCCAAGAGCGTTCCAACCCAGGCCAGCACAAAATACCAAATGTTCAAGGTTCCTGTAATTTTCATTCTGAATCAGCTGCCTCGAAGACAGCATTTACAGATCGGCTAATTAGTGTGGGGTTTGTGTATTAATATGCATGTTTCCTCCTTGATGCACTTAATGAGCACATTTTTTTTATGCTGCCAGATAAGGTCGGAGGGAATCATTAATTTAGTATTTCTCTAAACTTTTCTCATTTACTGTCATCAAGAGTTCTTCACCAGAAAGTTTTGTAAGGCATATTAAATTTTAGCATTTAGAAATATCTACCCTTGGGGCGCCTGGGTGGCTCAGTGGGCTAAGCATCTGACTCTTGATTTTGGCTCAGGTCATGATCTCAGGGTTATGTGATCGAGCTCGGTGTCAGGCGTAGAGCCTGCTTAAAATGCCCTCTTTCTTCCTCTCCCTCTGCCTCTCCCCACCTCCCTCTCTGGCAAAAAAAGAACAAATAAAAGGAAGGAAGGAAGGGACAGAGGGAGGGAGGGATGGGAAGGCAGGCAGGCTGGCCCTTTTACCATTATCTCAGGCCCTAGTGTTATATCCCAGATCCCAGACACCACTCCTGGGCATATCGTGGACGCTCACACCTCCTTGACAATGCTGAAGATGTTGTCCATATGCCCACCTGAAAGGCCCTTCCCCAGCACCCCCCACCCCATAAGGGCTCCACTTCTTCTCTGCGGTCTTCCATGACCCCCAGGCAGAGTCTCCTTCCTTTTGTGCTGCTGTAGAATTTTGTCCATATATCCGTTCATCACATATCATGTGTACAGAACACTCGACCATGAGGGAAGATACCATGTCTGATTCCCCTTTGTAGCCTCAAGGGCATAATAGGCACTTTTAAAATGATTGACAAGGGGCGCCTAGGTGGTTCAGTCAGTTTAACGTCTGCCTTCAGCTCAGGTCATGATCCCAGGGTCCTGGGATCAAGCCCCGTGTCAGGCTCCCAGCTCAGAGGGAAGTCTGCCTCACCCTCTCCCCTGGCTCATGCCCTCTCTCTCTCTCGCTTTCTCTTTCTCTCTGTACCTCTGTCTCGAATAAAAAAACTTTAAAAATAAATAAATAAATAATAAAATGATCAACAAAAGGGTGAACAGATTTGAATTCATTCTCAAGTACATTGACATATAGGTGCTCAACGGTACAAGTACAGGATTTTAACAGATTATAAAAGACATTTTATAGATATGAGGTGAGGAAGGAAATAGCTTTCTGCCCGAGGCTGGGAGTCACGGAAGATGTCAGACGGTGGGGTTGTCACAGTTGCGTGGGGGAAGGGTCCTGGGGGGAGGACTTCCGGGAGGTAGACGCAGTACCTTGAGCTCAGTGGGAAGATGTGAGGGTCTACGTTGAGCTCACGGAGTGGCTGTGGGGTCCAGCAGGATGACACTAAACCAGACTATTCCTCTGGACGTGAGGGTCAAGGCGCTGGGGGCAGTTTCCAGGGAGTCAGGAAAGTCTTCCTGAGGAAGATCATCAGACATCAAACCAGGCCCTGATAAAAAGCCACTTTGATACGTTCCCTGAGGTGCCTGAGGACAAGTCACAATGCCACACACCCCAGAGCTTCGCCGGGGGGTGTATCTTCTTTCTAAATTCTACACCAAGCCGAACGCGGCTGTTCTTTCAACAAGTATCTTGGGAGTCGTAAGAAATTACAAAAATAGGGTAAAATATTATTTCCCTTGGGTTTAATGAAAGTAAAACCTTGATTAAATGAATCCTTCAAATGACTAGAAATTTACATGCCTGAACTTTGGGGTGAGAGAGGCAAGTCACAAAAAACTCAGGCCAATGCGATCATTTTTTAAAGTAGCTCACGTGATATATCCTAGTAACAGTCCCCCAGAATCGCAGCCCCTGTCTTCCTGTGGCCCCGCTCGAGTTCCAGGGCCATAATCTGTCCCTAAACCGGGAATCCTGCCTCATGTTCGTGGCCAGGTCTTTTCTTCTGCTTGGACTCTAAGTTGTTGAAGGTAAGGGACTCTATTTTATACCTACTTTAAATTCACACAGTAACACAGGTCTTTGCATTATCATAGGGTCTTACGTATTTGGCAATGGATTAGAAAATGCTGTCTATTTTCGTTAACATCAGGAGTGCAGTTAGAATATTTTTTTTTCCATTTTATTTATTTTTTCAGCGTAACAGTATTCATTCTTTTTGCACAACACCCAGTGCTCCATGCAAAACGTGCCCTCCCCATTACCCACTGCAGTTAGAATATTTTAAGTCACTCTTCCTTGTTTCTTGTTCAGTGGATCTGGGTTTGTAGTTCTGGTCTACCAGTGACTGGCATTGTGAACTCGGGCAAATTACCCTAGATCTAACCTGCAGGGTTGGTGTAAGAATCAACGATTAAATATTTCAAGTGTCTGGCAGCCTCTGTTGTTCTTAATTTGCTTGTCTTGAAAGCAGAAGTTTCCTGGCTTGTTGCTTATTATTCCAGGGTTGAGAGGTCTCGTATTTTCGTATTTTCTGGAATTGCATTTCCATTTGGGAGCTTTAGCTTCTAGTACCTAAGGTTGGCTTTACTGAGGTGAGGGGATGGAGGTAAGGAGCTATTTGACCTGGAAGATGAGTAGATGCCTGAAAAACAGAGATAGATGGAAAAGGTATTCCAGACAGAAAGTTTAATAGCATGTGCAAAGGCCCGGGGTCTTGAGGGAGAATGACATGGAGGAAGCCGATCATGGCTAGAGTGGGAGATGTACACGATATACAGTAAGCAGACCGAGGCTAAGCATTTGGGCAGGAGCCAGATCAGGAACAGCATTGTGTGTGAGATGCTAGATTTGGGCTATCGGTAACATAGTCAGATTCATCCATCAGGAGGCTTCTTCCAGTCTTCATTAATTTCCTGTAAGTTTCAGTGAGTCTCTGAACCAAAACTGTTGTAATTAGGTTGATGAACTTTGAGCCAGATATAGGGAGTAGGAGTAGACCACTTTCCCAGCACATGACTTCTTACCAAGAGAAACACCTTACTTAATTCATGGTCGGACTCGGCTGCTGTGGCCCGTAGACAGTGCCAGCCTGCGGTCCCTTCCGCCTGCTCATTCCACATGCAGGAGTGTCAACGATGCTGGTTTGTCCCGGGCTTTTTCATCACTTCTTTCTTTTCTTTTTTAAGATTTTACTTATTTGAGAGAGAGCAGGAATGGCAGGGAGGGGCAGAGTGAGAGGGAGAAGCAGGCTCCCCACAGAGCAGGGAGTCTGATGCGGGGCTCATCCCAGGACCCTGGGATCAGGGCCTGAGCCGGAGGCAGTTGCTTCACTGACTGAGCCAACCGGGCGCCCCCTTTTTCATGACTTCTAGTTTTGTCCTCTGGGTTTCCTCAGTAGGTTAAATCTCTGATATCTTTGGATATAACTGCAGCAAACCAGTGCCAATCACTGTTTGTGTTCTCTTCATTTCTGTGCTAATGTGGCATACGCCCAGCCCGATGTTTTCGAACAGTCTTGAAATGTGTGCGCAGGGTTCAGCAAATACGATGACAAGCATCGCTTGTCCTGTGTTCAGGACCGTCTCTGCCCATATAGCCAAGCTGAAGTTTGGGGACGTGGTGAGGAGGAGCAGTGTCCCAGAGGCGGTGCCTCTGTCTCCTGCTCTTATTTGTGTATCTGAGAGAAACCAGGTGTATCTAAGAGAAAACCGGGTTCAGTTTGTCGGGGCCCATCGTCTGGGAGGTACCTGACGCGTCTGCCAGGCTTTGCTTTTGCTCCCCTGCCCATGTTTTCCAGCTTGTTCTCTCTGCCAGTCTCTCTGTCATGCTGTTCCTCCTGCTCCACTTCCAGGTGCCTTCCCCATCATTTCTGTTCAGCAGTTCTACTATTGTTCTTCCTGTCTGGCTCTCTGAAATTCAGCCCACACCTTTTCAACTCCATATCCTGAGTCAAGTGTTTGAAAGCTGTTATTTCATGTTAATTAGAAGTTCTTTTTCCAGCCAAGAAGCCTTGCATGCAACCGTTCCCCCAACTTGAGGCTTAGAGACAAGCTCTGGCATTTTGTACTTGGGGTACAGTTAGAGGAAAATTGGACAGTTAGAGCCACACACCACTACATGTAGGGCAGCCTTCCCCATGACCTCACCCCCTCCCTGGGGCAGGTGAATGCCAAGCTTGGCTAAGCCAGAAGAGTTTGCTGTGCCTCCCGGAGAACATCACCACAGTCCTAGTTGGGATCTCCCTTGGCCAAAATTGCTTGGCAGGAGGGTCTCTGGCCTCTGAAAAAGTCTCTACCAAATGCTGCAAAGTGACCCTTTGGAGTTTCTCCTTCCTTTGCAATACATCTCCCAGTTGACCCACGTTTAGTGGGAGATTGTGATACAGAAAAGCTCCTACCACTTTCTGAACTGGTGAAGACATCAGCAGGAGCTGGCACCTGGCTCCTAAGAAACCCCTCAGAGAACTTGCACTTCTTGAAATGTTCTTGAACAGAAGGCAAGCCCTGGTCTCACGTCTGGCCTCAACCTTTACGCCCACCTGCTTGTGGCTCAGGGGTGCATCCTTGCCTCCACCTGGCCCGTTGGCCATCATCCCAGGTGTCCACAGACCCAGGCTCGAGGAGGCTGTAGCCCTGAGCCCTCCCAGAGCCACCAGCAGCCCCTTGGGCATCCTGTGTTCCATCTGGAGGGAGTGGGTGGTACGAACCCATTCCAGAGTTTGGGAGGTGATGCATTAGGACCACCCTCTTTCCATCGCCCACTGAGAAAAAAGAGACTTCCTCCAAAATGCCTTCGAATGAGACCATTACATCATGCGTGGTTGAGGAATTCTCTTGTGTGTCTAACTTAAATCACTGGATATGCGTTTCTTAGTCTTCTGTGGTTTGTAGAGAAAGTCAATGAGCAAATGTGGATTTCAGGCCCTCCCAGCCTTACAGCACAATCCTAGGCACTGTGGAAGTGAGGGGGTGGTGTTCTATTATGGAAGAGAGATAAGTACACCCACCAAGAAGGGTCATTACACACCTTCGTTGTGTTTGTGAAGCGCCAAACATAGGGCCTGGCACAGAGGATGTCTTTAATAGGCAGGAGCTTCCCCCATCTCTTTCTTCTCTGTATTATCATTAACAGCAAACACCAGCTAATGTGATGGAGAGTAGAGCAGACAGAGATGTAAACGTGATATTATTTGAGGAGATGGGTTGTAACTGGGCTTAGAGTTCAGGAAGAATTTAGGAAAACAGTAGGTTCATACAGATCAAAACTGAGGACACAGCATGTATATTCATAGAGTTAGGAAAGAACCTGGCCTTTGGCCAATCAATTATACTGGTAGGAGTACAGGGTCCAGAGGGATGCATGGCGCAGAATGAGTTGGTGAGATAGGCGTGGCTGGTGGGCAGGGGGCCTTCGAGGACTCAGTAAGGAATTTTGACTTATTGTTACAAACAGTAAGGAATCACTGTAGTTTCTTGAGCTGGGACTGAAACTGATTTTTAGAGGTTTTCATAAGGTGGTTTCTTAGAGCTGGGCAACTCGGGGGAATAGGCACACCACCAGGAAGGTATCTGGGCTCATGCTGGGGCTTCCCAAGGGTAGTATTAATGAGCTCAGGGACCAGGGGAGCTGAAGTCTTCAGAAAGGCATAAGTAGAATTTGGGAATGGGATAACCAAGGGACCGAGAAAGAGAGAAGGGTCTAAGCTTAGCTCACAGAAGGTCTGGACAGAGGGTAGAGCCATTGGTGGTAAAAAAATGGGGAAAAGAGAGTTGATGATTGTGGAGTGAGCTAGTGAAGTCCTAGTCCTACAGTAGCAGGGCTGGGAAAGTCTGAGGGGAGAGCCTGAGCCAGACGCCCCTTCTTTATGTGCCTTTTCGATGCTTACGAGACTTGTTCACCTTCACGTGATGAGGATCTTTGTGGAAAGGGATTTGTAGATCATTTATATCAACTGACTCATGTCTTCCATGTAAATCTGTAAATAAATCAAGATTTGCTTTTAATGAATTTTTGAAGTTTTGCAAATAAATCGGTTTTGTTTTAAAAATCAGGCTCTTAATAAAATCCCCACGTTCTCAATAAAATTAGCCACTCTGATGCTTTTAAGTTGATCTCAAATCATCACGTTGGCTGCACCAGCATTTGCCTTCAATCTACAAGGCCACATATTAAGCTAGGAGTTCTGGAACCCTTGGCCCTTGCTGCCACCACTTGCCTCGGATCAAGCCTTTGCCCACCCCATTCTAGAATGAGTGCCGTCACTTCCGGGTCTAGGCCAGGCCATGCGGGTGGTTCTGGTGGGGACTCTTTGGCTTGACCTGTGTTGTTTTCTCCTTCTGTCTCCCTATCACAGACTACTGTTTTCCAAAGTGAAGTTGGAGTCTCTCTGCCGGGGCCCAGATGAGGCGCTCCTTACTTGTAAGCACATGTTACAAATATGGAAATCCTGCTACAACCTAACCAATCCCAGGTAAGAGGCCAGCGGGGCCTGTTTTGCATGGTTTTTGCATGGGTCCCCACCTCCCAGAGCCGTCTCAGATGGCACTTGGCAGGCAGGCATGCCTCCTGCCCCCCTGTGCACCTCTAGGTCCTCGTGAGCAACAGATAATCGTGGTGGAGCCATACATATCCATTTGTCAGGAGCTTTTCTCCCAGGGGCTGATGAAGACTGGGGCTTGCTTTTCTTCTTGCTGCCACCGTGACCCATGAGGCCCAAGGCTCAATTGATCTCCACCTGATTTCTCTCAACCAGCCCTTTATTTAAGTTTGTGGACAAGTCTTAGCATCTTTCTGGTAATTTATGGATAGACTAGTCAATTACATACTTCAGATGTAGGGGGTCTTAGAGTAGTATTTAAAAGACCTGCAGAGACAACAGGCCATTTCCTACCAAGGAAAGTAGAGATCACCACGATGGGCAAGATAAAGTGTAATTTTAAGCCATTAAAATCATGACACAAACAAATATAAAATGAGCATGTATCAGAGGTTTTATTTACCTCATTAACTAACGAGGGAACTGGTAAAATGTTAAGACTCATTCAGAGAAGAAGATATCCTAGGGGCGTGTGGGTGGCTCACTGGGTTAAAGCCTCTGCCTTCATCTCAGGTCATGATCCCAGGGTCCTGGAATCGAGCCCTGCATCAGGCTCTCTGCTTAGCAGGGAGACTGTTTCCTCCTCTCTCTCTGCCTGCCTCTCTGCCTACTTGTGATCTCTGTCGATCAAATAAATAAATAAAGTATATTAAAAAAAAAAAAAGTTACTGAAATGAATTTGCAAAGAAATGCAAAAACAGTATTCTTATAGGACAATGAAATATATGGTTTGGGGTTGTCTTTTTACAGGGTGGAAAACAATTTTGTCTCATTTGCCTGCAGAACAGTAAAATGACCTTAATCAGTTGGAGTCAAGGGCACCCCCCACCCAACTGAGGCCAATTAATCGGGGAAAGGCACCCTAGTCAACTCCCAAGTCACTACTGAAAGACACCCACTAATTGTGCCCATTTGCAAGTCTTGGGCAGTTTTTCCTGGCATCTATTTAAATTACTAAGTGTGTCCTGCCCTAGGAAGTCATTTAATGAAAAGGGACCTAATAATTCAGGTGCATTCAGACAACAGCTCATACACTTGGAGCGTTTTTTAAGCTCATAGCAAGATGTACGGACAACCCACAGGAGGCTCTTAAACGTCGGGAGGCTAAAAATATTCAACTGAAATCATAAATGTGTACTAAGGACGCCACTTGCCCCTTACAGCCCTGGGGGAGGCAACAGGCTAGTGGCCTTGCTATGCAGGCGGTAAGCCCAGGAAGAAGAAAGGTGGGATGGGCGTTAGGGAAGCGGCTGAGTGCAGGAGGGGTTCCACGTGGGATTTTATTTCAGCAGTTAAAATACTCAAAATCAGGGCCCTCTGTGTTAGGGGACGGGTCCTTGTGAACTAACATTTGGCAGAGTTGTGACCGCAGCCGGGCCTCGTGGGCAGCGCAGTGGGAAGGGAGGGAGCTCATGCTGTCCAGCCCCAGGCCAAGCAGGCAGCCCCCGTGCCCCTTGCAAAGCTGGAGTCGCGAGAATCAGCCAAGAATCCCCTTCGTAGCTCAGCCTGTGGCACGTGATGGCCCCATGCTCCATCTTCCTCTCGGTGAAAAGATAATCCCAAAACTGGCCTCTCCCTTTTGCGGATATGTTCTGAAAATAAAGATCATTTTAATTTTTAAAGAATTCCACTTTTCTAAGTCTGTAAGCAGAAATAGAAAATGCCCATGTTATGTTCCCCCAAAAGCCCCCCACTCCCGGCCTCTCCGAAGCAGCAGGATTTAGGGAAGTCTTGGCCATAAGCGCCGCTAACAGGAGATCCTCCCCAGGCTGGTTGCTTCCGTCCTGGAGCATTCCTTTGCCCGTACCCCCGTTCAAAATGAGAAAATAAACCCATCAGCCTTCATGTTGCCAATTTTCCCTCCGTTCTCCACACCTCTCCCACCTCCCCACATTTCCTCCCACTTAGCAACCAAGAATATTGGATGTGAGGAGAAAAAAATAGCAGAATTGGAAAGCTTTTTAAAAATACTTAACCAAATGCCTGGGCTGTGTCCATGCTTCCTCCGTTTCCTGAAGGATCCTGCAGGGCCAGAGAACCCTGGCTCCAGGCACAGAGTCTGGAGGGGGTGTGGGGGTGGGCGGGGGAGGACCCATCACCGGTTTGCGAAACTGCTCCCTCCAGGGACTCCCTGGGGGAGGAGGAGGGGGTGGTAATTGAGCAGCCCCTTATTAAGGAGCTTCCTGATTATTTTTTTTAACTTTATTTATTTTCTCTGGGATATAAATGTTTCTCCTGTAGGCCTTATTACCATTGCGTAAATCTAGACATCCTCCCCAGTATGGTCAAGTTAGACTCTGGCAGAAGAATGAAGCATAAAGAGGGGAAGGCTGCCTCTGGACAAGGGATGGCATACTTCCTTGTTCTCCAGATAAGGCCAACTCTGGGTCCAGCAGCCTCAAGTTCATGATCAGGTCATGCAGGGTTCTAGAAGAGAGTAGAATCGCATGAACAAGTGCATGAGAAGCATCTCTGCTCTAAAAAAAAAGCAACAAAAACTGGTCAGAGAGCATCCTGGTAGGTTTCTGCTCCCCCTGCCAGGGCTCTCCAATCGCCCACCCCCTCCCTGCTCCACCCGGGGCTGGCACAGGCCTCCACTGCGGTGAGATGATGAGGCACAGGGGGAGATCTGAGCAGTAATGGGCCACGTGGAGAAGAGACTGAGCTTTTGGGTCCCCTGCAACTCGTTCCCTCTTTATTTTTGCTTGAAGGAAGATCACACTGAGCTAGTCGCTGAACCGAGCCTTAGACGACTCACAGAGAGCGTTCCACCTGCAGGCCGGGAATGCAGCTCTTGCTGCGAGCAGAATGGTGGGTGGCATTCTCTCGAGTGTACACTTGGCAAGGTGTGTGTCATTTCAGAAGCCTGGATTTATCTGCTGGGTCTGCAGTTTCACTTGCCTTTAGGAGAGAAAGCTGTCTCGTGTTTCGTCTCCTCTCTCTCAGTAAAAGAGCCAGTCCCTTCAGTTCTCGTGCCCATTGGCTCAGCCGCTCAGAACAGCGGGACTGGAGACCAGGGCCTCACTGGAAGGTTCCGGCAGCCTCCCAGAACGGACAGTCAGCGTTTCAGCCGGGGAGGGCAGCACCCTTCCCTGGGCCATCCGTGTGGGCCTTATCTCCAGTCCCTACATCAGCCTCTCAAGAACGCAACTCTTCTTTCCATTTTATAGACAATAAACAAGGCCGAATACCTTGCCTTAATTTTCCCGATTAAATAAGCACTAGAGCTCGGATTCAGGTCTGCGCTGGCATCAGAGGCGCCACGCACGCTGCCTCTCCCAGTCAGCAACCAACTTCTTCCCCTTTATTTTTGTTTTCTGTTGTTCCCCACTTCTTTCCCACCCCCCTCGCCCCAGCCACGTGGACCATCTCCATCGCAAAGCCACGTGATCGGAAGGCAATGTTTTCTTCCCCAGTCCTATCTCAATCACTTACTTACCGAGCACTTCAAGTTTTTATTTGTTAAAAAAAAAAAAAAAAGATGCTTTCTTTACTTTAACCTCAGTTGGAAGCTGGAAACCCCATCTGGTACCAAATAGTCACCCGTGTTTTGGGAAGATTTTCTTTTTACGAAGCGTGCTCTCCTTCCATTTTCCAAGTGGCCCCATAAAGCAGGCAAAGTCACATTCTTTCACAACCCATTTTACTGATGAGAATTGAGGGTCAGGGGTCTTGGGACCTTGCCTGGACTCTCGTTACTCAGCCATGAGGGCCCTGGAGAAAAATAGGCATTTCCTCTTCTCCCACCTGCCCCACTCTGGCCTCCCATCCCAGGCCTCTCTCTTCCATCCAGTAAATGCTTGCCAGGTGCTAGTTCAGAAGCGGGTAGGAGACCAGGTGCCACAGAGACCCCTGGGCCCGGGCCCTCACCCCAAGCCCACCACCAGCTTGCCTCTTGTGTTTAACAGCTTTTGCGGGCTCTGGAAGGTAAAGGATTTCTAAGAGAAGCTTCCAGTTTCCAGTATAACTTTACAGGACCGCCAGAGGACTGTACTCCGAATGTTCAATCCTGATGGCGAACAGAAGTCCCCTGCATGCGCATGTCTACTTGTGGGAATGTGTACAGCTTACATACCATGGATTTGGGGCTCCTGCCAGTGCCCTCCCCCTAAACCTTAGCACCACTGACTGGGAACAGTTTTCCTTCCCTTCCTGCTGTCCTCCTTGGGAGGCGCTCCTGGCAGCCTCTGGGCCAGGCACAGAAGAGGTGAGGTCACTGGGTAGTGAGGTAGGAGTGGCTGGTCCGTGCCAGGGCCCAAGCAGGGTCCCACAGGGAGAGAGGAAGGCTTTGGTGAGCAAGACTGGCCAGGGTGAGAGAGGTAAGGGGACTCGAGAGGTGGCCAGGGCCTCCCTTTGCCTCTTCCTCCATATCCCAGGGGTCATCACAAAGCAAATCTTGATTGGTTAAGACTCCACATCCTATAAACTTTGAACTAAAAATTGCTCAAAGCAAAATTCTCAGTCAGTCACAGCATTCAGAGCAGAGACAGGAGCATCTCCATTTTGAGTAGTGAATTGTTGCTTATGCACCGTTTTCAAAAGGAACTCTGAAGAAGAACCAAGGACTCTGCAGATAGTTTCTCAGCTGGTGGAGGGGAGGTAGTCATTCCAACAGTGGGGAAGGCTCATGAGTTGAGATTTGGGTTTTAGCAGCGGTTTCTAACATTCAGAGCAGGAGGCCCTTAACTCAGCTTCCCCACACCTACCATTGCACTAGAGGACTGGGAATAAGTGGTCTTCAGAAATCAGCCAGCCACATTCACTTCAGGTGTGTGTTTGTAGGTATATGTATTTACAACGACATCTTCTGAGTGTTCTGTCCATATGACCTCATTTCAGCCTCACACCGCTGTGTGTAGGAAAACAATCCTGACCTTCATCTGCAGGGAAGACACTGAGGCACAGGGAGAGTAGGACCGGAGGGACCTACTTATTAGGGACAGACAGAAGATAAGATCCCAGAGCCCTGGCTGGCTTCCAGGACCCAGCAGAACACGTGGCCACTAATCCTAGGCAATGAGACTTGGTGAGATGGGAAAGCCTGGAGGGTTATGGCCAAAGCAAACCCATCAAAAACCCAGGCAGATCCTTTTTCTACAAGGCCTAGCACCTTACCGTGTGCCCTAGAATCCCCAAGGCGATGCAAAAAATCACTATATTTTGAGATGACATCTTCTGAAAATCTCTGAGGTGGGGAGCCGTTAGAGTATTCAGATCATAACTCTTGGTAATATTTTTCTAAGAATTATAATAAAAATACATACATGGGCAGGCCAGTATGAGAAATATTCAGTCAGTAATGTGATTCATGAACATTTGCAGCTACTTTTATGTGGTCTTCTGCTCAGAGACAGTTACTGTTTCGCAGTTGTGGAAATAATTAATAGGACAGTTTCCAAAAACTGTGTATCCAAAGATGTAATAAGTATAGGCTGGCAGAGAGTCTGTACTGAAGCAAGTTTCCGTCTGTTTCCTGTGGATTTCTCTAACTACATCACTGGACGTGGAAATTACAGCCTGTGAACCATATTAAGTTTCATACCAAATCTTGTTTGTACCGCTTTTAGCAACAGCTGCATACAGGAAGGAAATTGTGTCCCTTTATTATAGAATTTGAACTTCTTAACAGCAACAAAAAAAGAACAACAAAAAACAAAAAAATACCATGCCTAGAGCCCCCCGATTGACAAAACAAAACAGCTTCAAAGAAAAGCATTATAGACCCAAACCTCCTGAGACAGATGTGCCGCTTTTCGGAGCTTCTTGGATGGAATATCATGATAGAAGAAAAAAGAAGAATGCAACTGTTTTTGCTTGCAAGCTTCTCAGAACAAAACAACACCAGAGTCTGTAGGAGCGAAGGTCCCCTGTGTTTCATTCCACTGGGTCCCAAGGTGATCTCCCATGTGACTCCCCAAACAAATGGTGCCAAGCCTGCTCTGTAGTGGGGCTGGGGAGGGGGATTCAGGGCAGGAAGCTGGTAACAGTGCCAGCCTGGGAGCTGGTGCCCGAAGCCTGCTGTATGTGCTGTGTGTTCGCAAGACCCAGCATTCTCTGGCTTCCTATCACTGGACAAGCCAGATGCGGGCGTGGGGTGGTGCATCCCCAGCTCCTCCAGTGAGCAGCAGCTCCCTATATGATCTCGTGACTATTAGATAGGGACACAACGGAGGCCATGGCTGGGATTGCCCTTTGAAAAGTAGGAGCCAGGGGTTCTCAAATCTAGCTACACATTGGAGCCATCTGGGAAGCTCAGAAAAATGGGGACCTCGCCAGAAATACTGAGGCATTTGATCTGGGGAGAGGCCTTGGCATAAGGGTCTTCTAGAAATGCCCTGGGTGTCTTCCCTGGGCAGGGAGGGCTCAGCTGTAGACCATTGATTTGTAAGACATATTCAAGGGCCGTGTGTTTATGGGCTTGATGAGTTCCAAGACTTCTAACACAGAAGGCCAGTCAGTTCCCCATTCGAAGGCGGACGGAGAACCTGGCTTTAGATTTTCAGTTTTGTATCTTGTAATGACACCAAAGAGGCTAAAATTAGCAAGGGTCTGTGGGTGTGGTTTAAGCGTGTTTGTGACGGTGAACATGGAAAGGGATCCCAGTCTGGGCTGAGCCAGGACACAGGATGCCTGGTAGACAACGGAGAGGGGCTAAGGAGCATCCCAAACACACAAAAGTTGTTATTGCACATCACGGGTCGGCAATGGTTGATTCTGTGTCTCTCCCTCTGCCCCCTTTCCCATGACTGACCTCTGCAGCTGTGTTTTGCAGTGATTCTGGACGTGGGAGCAGCCTCTTAGATAGAACCATTGCTGACAGACGACAGCTTAACACAATTACTTTGCCAGACTTCAGCGATCCCGAGACAGGTGAGAATAACAGACCAGAGGGGACGGAGTGGTGTCCGCGAGCGCGTGGGGCCTGGCCCCGAGTGGCGAGTGGCGTGGGACAAAGACTGCCAGGGCCGGGGCTTGGAAACGCTCCTCATGCTAAGAGGTTAAACTCAGTCGAGGCACGTTTTCTCCAGTGTCTTTCCAAGTGTGTGTTCACAGTGGGGGACACGCTGGTGCCTGGTTGGCACAGTTCTTTGAGATCTTCCTCTTTTACCCCCTGCTCTGAGAGTCTCAGATTCAAGACTAAAATTAGATTTTCACACCCCCATGAAGCTTCCCCTCTGCTTTTCAGTTTCTCCCTCTCTCTTTAACTTTCAGATCTTGCTGAAATCAGGTTTTGATTTTTAATCACTTGAACATAGGAACATCCCTCCCCTCCACCCCGCCCTCAGCAAAAAGGCCCTTTAGGGACACAGGTGGGTCCTGAGCTTCTGATTCTCCTGTCCCCTGAGCAAATGTGTACAACCTTGTCATTTGCGTTTCCACATTTGCCTAAGTACGGAGGAGTAAATATGCCTCTGTCATTTTCAAAACTCCAAACAAGTAATTCTAATAGTTCTACCGACTGTTCGGTGGCTATTTGGAAAGAAGTTCCCCTCTGCTTCAGGCCTCAAAGGTAGTTCCAGAGCATGATTTGAAAGCTGGTGCTGTTGCTTCTTCAGCCCCCCACCCCCACCCCGACGTCCCTCCACAGAGGGCCTGTGTAAGGCTTGCTCTCCATCCGGGTGTGCCTCCTCTTTTCTGGCTGGCTTCATGAAGGGAGCCGCCAGGTCCCTCTCCTGACCTTGTGAAAGTCCCCAGCCCCTGCCCAAGTCCTTCCAGAGAAAGCCGGAGAGCAGCCCACGGGTATGCACAGCCATCTCCCGAAAAATCTTGGCCCTGGCAGGAGAGGAGAGAGATCACCTCTAGAAGCCAGCTGTGCTCCTCGCCAAGCCCATGCCCACAGCTGCCTGCAGACTGCATTCCTTTCCTAGGCTCCCTTTGACCAAAGTTAAGGTCAGCTTGAGAAGTCTGATCCCAGGGCCCCGGGGCTCCCAGCTCAAGAGAGTGTTGAGTCTTCGATGCCACAAATTGCAGATCAGGGCAGATGAACAGGGCTGAAGCCCACTGCTCAAAATGCAAACTGACAAAGCCACAAAGAAACTCAGCCCCTGCAGTGACCTGCCCCCCTACCATCCCAGCCACCGGTCCTCCATGGACCGGCAGTCCTGGAGAGGGAGCTTCTGACTTTGCATAGCACAGCAGTCCTTCTAGAGATGCAATGGAACCCCCTCATTGCTGGAAAGGGAGGACAGGGCCATAGGCTCTAGCCACTGCGGGGTGAGGCTGGGACACGGTCAGGGGGAGAAGGAGGTGAAGCTCACTAAGGCACCAGCAGCAATTTTGGCTGATTCAGAACAGCTGCCGCGCCTGCCCGGGGCTGTCTCCCCCCTTCTGCCCCCTCCTCAGGATCCTGTGAGGACAGTCCTACTAAATTCAGACCCCTTTCCTTCCAGCTGGCCTGGACCTTAATTTCCCCTGCAGTCCCAAGACTCAAATGCCACATCGCATTGAATACAGATTGTGGCAGAACAGAAACGAGGCCCTTGTTATTTGTTCTCCCCTTTGCCCCGTGGGACATTTCCCCTGGAGACTTCAGGAGTGTCCCCGGGCAGGTTAGACCTTCTGAGATGCGGGAGGGTCCAGGTGAGGTGTGTACAGGGCGGGGCGCAGTGAGGGCATTGCCGCACCCTGGTCCCTAGTGGGGTTGGGGCCTCTGCTCCGTCCCTCCCTGGGAGCCCAGGGGGTTGGAGTGGGGCGCTGACACAGATGCCCTAGGACAACAGGACCACAGCACCGCCTCCAGGCCTGGCCACTGGCCATTTTACTGTTGTTTTAGGATCCCTGCAAGACAATTCCTGTAGGAATCGTCCTGCCCTCAGAGCCCCCAATTACTGGTTTACACACCACTACCTACTTACCCAGGAGGCCAGGGAATCAGAAATGAGGAAGGCCACGTTAGGAGGGTTTATCAATGCCAACTGGTTGTAAATGAGGGTAGAACATTCTGAAATGATGATTGAAATCAAAGAGACAAAAATGAGGAAGACGCATCTAAAAACAGAAAGGATGCCTCCATCTTGATTCCTAGAGCCCCGTTTCCTGTAGTTCAGCCCGGGGCGGGGGCCAGCAGAGGGTCAGCACACTCTCACTCGTACGCCTCTGTGGATGGCCTGACTTGGGAACATCCCGCAGAGTCTAAGTTCTGATTCACAAGGTGCCACAGAGAAGTTTTGCTCCCATCCCTGCACCTCCATCTTGTTTTTCCCTGAAGGTCACCGTTTTTATTAACGTTGTGGTTGCCCTTCCAGTGTTTTCTTCATGCAAACAATCATAGATAAAATTTCCCATGTTCCCCTACGTCAAAATTAGCATAATGCTGTGTAGCTATGCCATCGAGCACCTGGCACTTTTCAGTCCACGCACATCCCGAAGACCCTTCCATAGCCACCTGCAGAGAACGTCCACATCCTCTACGGCAACGTGGCCTTCTGTGACGCAGGCTTCACACTCCAGGCTTCTCCATCCCATCTTCCTCCTTCTCTTCGCCACAGTCTTCAGTGCACGTGAGGGAGGAGGCTGGCCAGTTTCGAATGGCACTGCTCCTTTAGGGAAGCAACTGGGCTATTGAGGAAAAGAGAAAAGGAACTTATCTAAGGTAAAAATGGTCCCAAATCAAAACAAAGTGACCGAGGTCTGCTGTGGTGTGAGAGGACCCAGCCCTGGCAGGGGACAGCTCGCTGATAGTACTGGTCCGTGCCCTACCTGCTGCTTCTCTCCTTTCCTGAATTCCCTCATTTAAAGGGCCCGGTCATCTGACATGAGCAAAGCCACACAGTGCCACACAGTGCTGGCGTCCACAAAGACGTGGCCAAGGCCATGGTGAACCTCCACCACCGTGACCCTGTCCATTCTCCGTCATCCAGGGTGCAGATAGTGAGTCCTTTGTGAAGCCACAGGCCCTCTTGGGTCCCTTGTTTTTGTGTGCCAGAACTAAAATGTATTTCCTTTCCCTTTTTGTGTTTTTTAATTTTCTATAGTGGAAAATGTTCAAATATATCACAACAGAGGCACCAATATAATGAATCCCCATGTACCTACCACCAGCTTTCAATGATTAGTATTCCTTTTTCATCATCTCTCCTGTCCCACACTTAGTTTTTATAGAGTATTTTAAGGCAAATCCCAGATATCATATTTCGTATACTAAAATTTCAGTATAAATGTCAGAGAGATAAAAACTTTTAAAAACTAGAAGCACAGTGCCATTATCATATATCTGGATCATTTTAAGATTCAGGCTTAGCATTATTGATTTGGGAAGTGGCTAATTAACTAGGATGTGGTTTTCTACCTCTGAAATTGCCCATTTGAACATCTATGGAATACCGTAAGGGGAACTAGAAGCTTGGGACTGGCCTAGTCCACCGTGGCTAATGGAGTAGGTATGATTTCATTAAGTGGATGTGGCAAATATTGAAAAAGCCCCAAAACAACATGATTTCCCTTCCGTTACCACCTCTGGCTCCCCTTCCTCCACCTCTAATAGGTCCCAGCCTTGGAAAAATGAGGAATCAGATAGAGTGACAGTCTTAGCGTTGCAGCTATGAATCATTGTCTTTTCTTAGGAATAAGTTGGTAGTTCCTTAAATAGAGGATGAGAAAAAATGTTTTTTTCTTCCTTTTGCCTTCAAAACAGGATGTGGAGTAAGGCGGTTTATCTCTAATCATTGGTAGATATTACCAGACACCTCTCCAAAGCAAAATTATTCTTTTACCATGAAAGTTTGGTCCATTGTGTCTGGGACAATTTTTCATTGTAGCCGTGGTTGTCTCCCTGTTAATGGATATGTCTCCAGTGGCGAGGCATGAAGGTCGTGGTGACAGCTTCTTTCCAAAGTGCCCAGCCTGTGCACCCGACCGCAAACCAGCTTAGAAAGCTTAGCCCTCTGTTGTCACGATGCTGGGACCATGACCTATGGTTATACCTCAGTATCTCTACCTAGGAAAACCCTCACTTTCAAGTAAACTTTATATAAGTACTTCTCATAAAAATTAAATCTAGAAAAAGCCGAGGTCTATACCTTTCCAACTGAAAAGTGGTCTCCTCTAGAATGTCCTGGATATTGTAGGTTAAAGAGTATTATTTTCAGCGGATCATGCTGCCGAGTCTGTGCCCAGGTAAATCTGAGTTATTTTTATTCCATGGTGTTGTTGCAGAACAATTAAATAACCAGTGGAAAAAAACAACAAATTTGTTTTCTTCGAAAAACACTTGTATTCTATTGTCCAGTAGAGGAATGATTGTGTATTACATGACCTCATTTTCTTTGCAGCTTATGTGAGTATATTAAAAGCTAGTTTATTTTTTCCTTTGTGTCTCTAAAGCTTTTTTTTTTTTGCCTTTATCCCTTTTTTTTTCTCTTTCACTTTTTTAGTGTCAGATACCTCCTCCTCCTCCTCTTCTCTTTCAAGAACCGAATCTCCTCTCCACCTGTTTGTGTCTCCTCATCTTCGTTCTCATCCTAAACCTGACATCTTTGTGTGGCCCCCTACGGCTCATTCATTCAATGACCCAAGTCCCCGCCAGGAACCCTCTCTGTGTAAACATGGTTTATGGTTTTTCCTTTCTTAGACCTGCTTAATTTGCCTGATGTTTCATTTTCTGATAATCTTCCTAACTGGTAAGCTGGATAGGAAACTCCATCAAATTTATCGGAGAGCAAAATCTTGCCAGTTTGAAAATCCCAAAGCTGTGTGGGGCAGAAGGAGACATTGGTGCCCAAGTTCCAACCCCTTTTTTAAAAAGCAAAAGAGACCTGTTTTGAGCAGGATAAATAGAAGCTTTTCTAGACAATGCTTCTGGTTCTCGGCATACTTGTATGCTTTCCTGGAGTTAATATACATGCATAAAAATCCCATTTTTTAAAAAGGCCAATTAGAACATTTTGCACACATAATTTATTTCTATGAATTTCTGATTTTCTACTTAGAAATTAATTCAACAAGCATACAGTGATCAAGGTGATATCATAAAGATAATGGTCATAAGCCCTTTAAATTTGTGGTTCTCAAACTTGACTGTGCACTAAAATCACACAAACAGCTTTGAAAGCTGCAGATCCCCTGAGCCCCACCCCTAGAGTTTATGATTCAGTAGCCTGAGCTGGAGCCCAGGCATGTGGATTTACAGAGAACCCACTGAGGATTCCTGGGCCAACGGGTCAGGTACTACGTCTTGAGAAACATGCTCTAAATTGTTCTCCATTTGCAAGGAAGGAAAATGTAGGGTTTGTGGGAAAACCTATCAAACTAGGCAGAGAAATTGGACAGTGTTTTAATCTGATCTTGCCTTTAAATAATACAAAAATTTGAAAGTCTGTTTTACGGTGTTCGGGGAGCTGTCCATTTAACAAACAAACAGATTCCTGTATTAAAATGAAACACTGGTTGATCAGGTCCTTAAATGGGACCTAAATGTGGGTCTCACCAGGAGGGGCCAAGCCTGCCTTCTTTCACTCATTTATTCTATGTTCGCTTTTCCTGCAGCATTGCCAGAAAATTTAATCTCTGTATCCACGATTTATAAGGGCTCATCTCTGTCCCAAATGCTCAGTTATATGCTGAACAAAAGCTCCTGAGGGGAGCTGCTGCCAGAAAGAACTACTTTCTCTAATGGCCTCATCTTTCTGATGGCTACCCTGCCGTGTTAGACTGCACACACACACGCAAAGTTGGGGCAGAAATGATGCTATCATCTAAAATAAGTTATCCAAACCAAGAAACGCTCTGGCTTTACTTTACTGAGTAGTTAAGTGTTCTGAACTTGGCTTTCATGGCAATCCCGGCTTTATGAAATGCAAGGCGAAGATAATGTTTATAAACTGCTTATGTGGTTTTTAATCCATTTCTTAAAATAGACATTTTCCCTTTAATACAGTGCCCGCGGGCAACTGCCACTTTCCGCTTCTCCAGAAAAGGTGTTGCATACGTTGCCTTTTGCCCAGTTTTCTGTCTTCAAATGGGATCTTACCGTTCTAGAATAGCGTGACAGATTCCCAGTGGCCCAGCCACTCCCGTTGCACAACAAACCCACCTACCTCTAGCCCCGCCAGTGTTTATCTCGTCACATCCCAGAGCGCCCAGCGCCCAGCGTTCCTTTAAACCTTTGAATACCGAGAACCTCTCAGGTGAGACACCTGATACCCGATTAATTAGTAAATTGTTAGGGCGATGAGCACCCACTGGGCTTTCTGCTGAATGTGCTGTGTCCCAAGCAGGGTTCAATTGTTTATTCTTTGTGAAACTATGAGTCATCTCTTGCTCTTAGGGAGTGCCTCACAGGTACCCAGGTGATGTGCCCGAGAATCTTTTTCTCGCCCATAGCTACCACATTTAGTTAGAGAAGCATACCGTGCATTACCGATAGATATAAAATTTCTTGATTAGAAGTGTAATGAATTTGAATCCTGGCTCCTTTCCTGAGGACAGATAGCCAAGGCCTGGAGTTCTCTGAATTTCTCTCTCCAATCCATTCACTTCATAGGAGTGAAAACTAGCCCAAGTCTACAAACTATTAGAATCATGATTAGGGTTAGTGGTGGAAAGATCTGAAAACTGCTCGCTTGATTATTTTTCCCTTCTCTTTGGAATTTCCTGCCCTGGAAACAAAACACATTACATGGGTCGGTCAGCTTTCATGTGCTGGGTGAACATTTAAATGTAGAGGGGAATACCCAGTTGGCCTTTCTTTGGTTTCAAAAAACAAAACACAAAAAACATTGTTCGTGGAAAAACATGTGTCACTCTTGAATTGAAATCTAATTTGAGACAGCCAGACTTACAGTTGGAAGGTTATTAGAATTCTATTTGCTTTTTTAGCCTTAATTTTGATTTTTCAAATGTTTCGTTTCTTGGTTTTAATTTTTGATTTGATTTGTTGTTCCAAGGCAACTCTCCAGAAGTATACTTTCATGGTTTTCCCTCCCTTTTTTCAGTTAGTAAGTAGTTTACTGATCTATCTATTAACCTTTCTGAGGGTCTCCAGAGTCACGCTTCCCTCCACTGTGGAACGTGTGTTGCAGTTGTGGATCGTGGGGAATGCTGAGATGACATGGGTGTGAGGCTGCCACCTGCTTGCCCACTCTGCTACCTGGGGCCCTTCTCTCCTGAGATGCTAATGTGTTCCCCCCCTTCCCCCTGACACGCTCCGCCCCTCACTGCCCCGCCCCAACCCCCTGCAGCCTGGGTGTAAGCACTGGGGAGGCAGTACTTCTCTGGGAGGGACTACAGAAGGAGGCAGTGCAGGAAAGATGTCCGAGTCAGGCCTCCAGTGGATTGGCCACACACAACAGCCCCCACCCCCCACCCCCGTGCTGATCGGAAGTGTGAGATGCTCCGCCCCACCCCCAAGTGCAGGTCATCTGTGAATTGGGGTAGAGGGAACCAGTTGAATCATGAAATTTTTTTCCAGTTCAACCATTATTGCCTATGTAGAAAAGCAATTCTAATAATTAATTTTCCTTAAAAAAGGTGAAACAGACTTCATGAAATTTAACCTGCATCTAACCAAACTGAAAGGACACTAAGCAGTTCCCCAGGCGTAGGACTAATACTTTCAATGGTGTTCTTTTAAGGCATGAGTGAATTATTTTTCCAAGGATGTTTCCTAGATTGCAGATTCTCTATGGTCAAATATTTGGGGGAAATATTGCATCCCTCTTAGAGACTGACAGTTCATACTAGCACATTAAAGGCTCTGAGAAGTCCTGCAGTTTAAAAAAGTCAAGGTTCTGAAGTTTGACCCCTTGTTCCCCAGCTAATTTCATCATTTTCTCACCTATGGAATCAGTGTTCCAGGGACTGCATTTTGAGAAATGAGTGAGCCAGGCTATTTGAATGATCTGAGCCTTTACTGCTTAGAGCAAATATTCCTCTCAGGAGAGCTGATTTCCCCCTCTGAAATCCAGCTCAGCTTAGATGTGACTTTATTTCTGGCTTTTAAAAGCGTCCATACAGATAAAATATTTTTTTAAATGAATAAAAGTCCATAGTAGAAGAGAGTTGTTTGGTATTGTCATCACATTAGGGTTTTAAGGGAAAACAAGTTTCACTGCCAGGGTTCTTTCAAATCAGGCTCCTCAGATACATTAAAAAGATTTGATTTTTCAGAAAGTCAGGTTACACTAGCATCTTCAGGCAGCCCTCATTACTTACAGTGAGGCTCAATGCATTTATACAAGGGACATAACTATCTTCCATGGAAACCACTCCAGCTCTCCAAAGTCAGGAAAGCTAGGTTCAAGGACCAGTTCTGCAGGAGAACCCAGGCAACTCATTTACTCTCCCTTCACCTTAGCTTCCCTATCTGTAAGGACGTCAGTTTATTAATCCTGTTCACACACGCCTTTATGGTGTGCCAGGAGCTCAGCCTGATCTCCAGGCCTGGGCCAGGTGCCCCCTCCAGAGTGACAGCGGGCAGTTGTGGCTCCCGCAGGGAGGTGGCTGCCGCGTGGTAGGAGCCCTATTGGGACACACTCTGTGCTCTCCACTCTCCACGTGGGCTGCTCACCACTCCCTAGACCTGGGGATCCCAGGCGCCCCCATTCTTGAGCGCTCTCACAGTCATCTTGGAGGAAAATGCGTGTTGACGTTTTATTCGCCTCTCCAAGAAGGTGCTAAAATCAGGAATTCCGACTTGGGTTCTTGGCTTGGTTTTTCAGATCACTGATTCCAGTGAGACTGCTGCTCTCTTTAGGAACGAGGAACCCCGGGGAAGAGAATCAGCAGAGTCATGACAAAACACACCTCTTAAATGAAATAAGGTTGAGAAACAAATTCAAGGTCGTTACTTTTTCCCCCTTTTCTTTTGGCTAGCATTTCATTATTGACTTTGCATTTTCTGACATTTAATACCGTATCTCTCGATCAGGAAATGACTAGTCCGTGGGGTGTACATTTCACCCTCTGCTCCTGCTTAACAGAATAAAGTCAGGTTTTTAGAATCTGTGTATGAAAACATCACGCCAGTGATGACCTCACTGCTCTTGCGGCGTGGCAGTTAAAAAATAAATAAGCCTCAATGATTCGAGGATGAAACTTTTCTTGCTATTTTAATGAAATTAAAATTAGTTCTCCCCAATTAGTTCTGTGGTGTCTTTCTTTAAATGAGGTCAAAGACAGTTTTAGGAGATTGACGAGGCAGTAGTAAGTGGCACGCAGACGGAAGTGAAGGAGTGTGTGTCCAGTAATGAGACGGTCACCCAGGCTGGGGAGGCTTTTCCCAGAAGCTGCATTCAAAGACAAACGCAGCCTCCCCCCCCCCCCCCCCCCCCCCCGCACTTGAGTCCAGACGCACAGCCTCATGAATATGCAACAGGGAGGGTTTCTAGTGGAGATGAAAGCATCTGCCTGGTGTAGTCCTCCAGAAGGTACTGTCTCCAGCCCAGAGCCATGGCTCGGCTCACTCTGACAGCTGGCCTCTTCCCGCATGCTTGCGAACGGCTTCCCGCCACGCTTCCCGTGTGCCCACCTGTCCCTGCCAACACCCGTCAGCAGCATGCCGGGCGCCCCCGCATGCCCACTGGTGGCCATAAACCCCAGTTTCCCGCCCCCCCCCGTCCCCGCCTAAGTGGGCTCCTTCCCTAAAGCTTTCCCTGGGAAGAACATTTTCCCCCTTCAGGAGAAGACACCTCCTGTCAGGTTCCATGTGCTTGATATTCTGTTAAAGTCACTTGGAAATTGTGATCTCGTCTCGAGACCGTGGGTTTGGCTGTCCTGACTTACTTGGCTGTCTTCATCTCTTTTCCACTCCGTGGAAAAGGGAACTGTCTCCTAGAACGGGGACCAAAGTTATTTATCAGAGGAACTCACAGGCCGGAGAAGCCCCATTGTCAGTGGGAATCAGGCAGGAACGGCAGGCGCCTGCCAAGCGCTACGGTCCCATGCCCTGTCACACTGGCAGACACGCTGCTGGGGATGTGGCTGCTGTCACGGAACTGAAGATACGCCAGGGAGGAGGCCCCCCTCCACCCCAAACCCCACGTCAGCTTCCTCAGAGAAGCAGGACTGCCTCCAGCAAAGATGGGAATTGCCCTATAAAACCCGGGGGGGGGGGCGGTGGAGGGGGGGAGGTAGTGCGGAATGTTTAACGTTTGATAAAAAAAGGTGTAGAGGCCAGGGGCCTAACTTGGTGCTTGGTGTGAGAGTGGACTGTCCCCCGTCTTCAGAACAGAAGAGAGTCCTCACTGGCTGCCGAGCTGTGTCTCCTGCAGCCCCGGGAAAATGCTGGTTCTTAGAGCCCAGGTGTCAGGTGTGAGAAGGTCACCAGGCTGACTGCAGTGAGCAGTGCTGGGCTGATTTTACTTCCAAGCCTTAGCTTGAGAAAGACGTTCTTTTCCTGTTAAAAATGAAGAATTGTAAGCAGAGCTCTCTGGCAAGAATGCTTAGTCATTCGGACCGCTGTTCAGTTTGCGGGTCTTGAAGAGGGAGACCGGCGGCCTCTTCCTTCCTGTTTGAATTGTTTGGGGCGGGGGGGCAGCTTCTCAGAACTGGGAGCTGAATAAAGTCTAGTGACAGATAATATCAAATCATTTCAGACCTGAGGGGCACTAAGTGTGGAGGTTCACCAGCCGTCGGGGGCTGCTGTGTGCCCGCCCCTGAGTAGCTCTGTTTCTTTTCCGAAGAACGTGGGGAGCGCAGGTATCTGCTGCTATGGGGTTCATCAGGGAGAAGGTGGGTGCCCAGCGGAGAGAGGGGACTTCGGGCACCGCCTCAAGGCCCATCATCCCTAGATTCATGCACACCAGGCATCTGAGTTAATTCTGGGGCCGGGAAGCCGGAGCAGCCCAAAGCCCCAGCAAACTCACATGGGATACGCAGTAAAGGATTTTCGTTGCACATCATGTGACACTTGGCCCTTGTTCCTGGACGCTGACGCGCGCCCAGGCACTGGGGGGCGGAGATCCACCTAAGATCTAGTCTAGCTACGACATGCTGGGAACCTACGGGGGAGAGGGAGGTGCATGCCCTTCAGACGACAGTCGCTCACCCGGTGCCACCAGAACAGTCAGGACAGCCGGACTGTGGACTGTAGAGGGAGGCTCTGCGTTCAGGAACTATGCTCGCGAAAACAGGCCTTATCGAACATAACCACGCCCCGTCATCTCTTATGCCTTATGCCTAACAAGATTGTTGCCTCCGAGATCCCTCTGAATGGTGAGATGGGGTTCATGTGCGATGCCCCCTGGGCGGTCTGTGTGAGGTCGAGCACAGGTGTGGCGTGCTTTGGAGAAGGGATTTTCGGAAAGGCTCCAGCTGCACCCGCAGTCTGAGCCGCGGCTCCCAGTGTCCGGTGTGTGGCAGGGTTCCTCAACACGCCTCCGTGCACAATAGCAGCCTGGGTCAGGAAGCCTCGGGAGGGCTTCGGAGCTCGGACTCACGGCTTCCTGAGGTCAGTGGCCTTGGTTCTGGGTCCCATCAGCCATGGGGAGCTGCCCATCCAGTTCCCAGGTCCTCTCTGCTGCTTCCCTTCCCCCACAACCCCTCCAGACGAAAAGCCTGGATGTAGGGATGAGAACAGTTCTTCAGGCGGCACTTTGCCTTTGGATCAGGGGTCGAAGACCACATTTTCCTTTGGGCATCTGGGTGGCAGAGAAGAGAAAGCAGTTGGCTTGAGGAGGTCCAGATCTGCTCGGCGCCAGGGCATCTGAAGCCCCCTGGAGCATCTGGACAGGTAGCTCAGGGAACCCAGACCAGATTATCAGGCGTGCCCTCAGCTCCCTGCACCCGCTCTCGGTTCGGTTGGCTTTGCGGTGGCTTTGCAGAGCCTCCTTGCCCTGTGGTTGAGGGAGTTGGGAGAGCACAGCAGCTGCTCGGCCTGCAGGGTGACGACGGTGATAAGCACGTCTCGAATTAATGTGATAAATAAGAGATGCTCAACAGCCGGGCACTCTCCCCGGCTTACCTCTTGAACCTGATTACGTGGAGGCTTATCCCTCCAGAGTCTTGGATCTCAAATGAGAAATATATCTTCTATTCCTCCCTCTGATTCCTTTTTTAAGCCTCAATTTGTCCATTTCCCTTAGGATAATAATCCCTTCCACCCCCACGTACACTGTGGGAATACATTTGCTTTGGTGAGAAAGACAAGGGTTGCCTTAAAAGAAAAAAAATGTTGGTAAGAGCTAGCATTTCTAGTTGTGTACCTACTTAAACCAAAATCTATTTTGATAGAGGATCTATTATCCAGCACTCACCGTTTCAGTCCTATGAGATAGTCACTGTTTTGGTTGTGTGTGTGTGTGTGTGTGTGTGTGTGTGTTTAAATCAGATATAGCCATTCTGATTCATAATGATGTTTATTTTTTTTTCCTCCAAATTCTAATCCTATGGAAGAATTTGACTGATTGTATTATTGCCAGGAATAGTAGACGTTAACTATTCAGTAATGTTGCCCTTATTATTAGTCAACTGCTATTGTTAGCCAGTACCTAAATGCTCTAATACGTGTCCCTCGTTTAGAACATGAAGGGTTTCTGCCCTTAGGAAGCATGTGTTAAAAAGGGATCAGCTAGGAGGGAAATCCACAGTTCCCCTCCATATTTAAATGGCTTGGTTGTATTGAAGACGGGGAAAGTGACGGAGCGAGGTACAGTGTGTAACCCTACGATATGCCACAGTCATCTGCCGTCCTAGTGGCTGGAGGTGAGGACAGCCACGCCGAGAAGCCCTTTGAGATAGTGAAGGTTCTGGCCCCGGAGCCCTTGTTAGGCCAGGAGAGTAGAGCACACAGACATGCTTCCAGAAGAGGGGACCTCCAGATTGCAGCCCGTGACATGTCTGTCGACTGTACTCATCCATTCTGCAAGCATTTACCTAGTACCTCTCACATGCCTAGCATTGTCAGCCTCCGAAAGCACCTCGATGTGGGGCCTGCCTCCACGCACTCTAAGAGGAGAGACAGTGACATTAACAGAAAACCGTGCGGTCTGTGCAGTGGGTAGCCAGGTAGCCATATCCACAGGGTACTGGAGGAGCCCTGAGGACCCAAGGCCCACCTTCTAACGGGCGTGACAGGGAAACAAAACAGAAGGCACACAGCAGCCTTCCTGGAGGAGGTGGTAGCGGAGCTGGATGTAGAAGCTAGGTTCAGAGTTAGACTACTGTTCGAGTCCTACTTTTGCCACCCACTGGGTGTTCGGCTTTGGATAAGTTCATAAGCTCATTAAATCTCAGCTTCGTTATCTAAAGCATGCAGGTAACACCGTTAGCCTCCTCACAGAATTGTTGAAAGGTTAAATGAAATAATAAATGTAAAGTGCTCATCGGAGTGCCTGAAACCTGCCGTGGCATGTAACTAAAACTGATAATGACTACTGTCATCCTTTGCCAGGCCTTATTCACAGGGAAACACATTATTCCCTGAATAATTAGTTATTTAGTTGTGTATAGCTATCACGAAGAGAAGGGACTTTAACAATGGTTCCGAATAATTCGTTTGCAGTCCAAATAAAACAGTGAATCCAAAAATCAAAATTAGCCCCTCTAAAAGTCACAGGTCCTCGTAGCAAAGGACCTGTAGAAACTAGGAGAAAAATGGATAGAATTTTTGTTTAGTATTTGTTCATTATTGTTAGTTGCAAATGAATTAGTGACTAAATATTTTAAGTGTTTCTCAGTTTTGATTTCCAGTGTGGCAAAACATCAGTGGATACAACCCATAAAAGCAGAATCTCTAGGCGGAGTCTGGGAAATCTGCAGAGTCTATGAAAGGATCCTGAGACCAGGAGAATTGAGAACCAGTGTTCTAAGGAACAAGATCTTCCTGGAACGCTGTTCCCCTTGGGCTTCAGGGAAGCAGGGAGCGCATGCTCCCTGCCTGGCGTGTGTAGAAGACGCCTTCAGGCTTTTTGACCAAGTGTTAATAACAACTGCTTTCTGTCTCTCCTGGTGGGTGCCTCTCAGTCTTGGCCACAGAGTAGAATCCCTGGAGTGATTCGCAAGAGCCCTGCCCATGCAAAATTTTTGCAAGAGTTAGGGATTCGGTTGGCCTGGGCCCAGCTACAGCATCGTGGTCTTTTAAATCCCCAAGTGATTCTGATCTGAAGCCACCATTGAGAACCACTGTTAAAGGTGGTCGGTGAGAAGGCGAACTGGCCTGGTGACGTCAAAATATAGCAACAACAACCTTGTTTATTTAGTTGAAATTTAGCTGCTGTTAAAAGTCTCAGGAAGGGGCACCTGGGTGGCTCAGTGGGTTAAAGCCTCTGCCTTCGGCTCAGGTCATGATCTCAGGGTCCTGGGATCAAGCCCCACATCGGGCTCTCTGTTCCGCGGGGAGCCTGCTTCCTCCTCTCTCTGCCTGCCTCTCTGCCTAGTTGTGATTTCTCTCTGTCAAATAAATAAAAAAAAATACTAAAAAAAAAAGTCTCAGGAAAACTGTATCAAATCCTTGTTCTCAAAGTTAAAATATTTCTTATCTATAAAAAAGTCCAAAACAAAACAAGACCCCCCCCCAAAAAATCGACAGCAGTCTAATCGTTTTGCTGTTTTGATTTTTTTCTTTTTTTTTTTAAGTAGTCAGACACGCTTTGTCTAAGTGAGGGTCAGTCCTTAGCGGAACTTCCTGAGTTCTGGATCATGATGGCAACGGCTGGTGTCTTTTAACTGAGCCTTGGGCTCCTCCTCCCTGCGGCCTCATTCCCTCTGCAGGACTCACTGGCCATTCCCAGAGGCGCCCTCCTCTCGCTCGTCCCCGTGGGCGCTCTGTGTGGATTATCCACCGAAGGCAGATTCCCAGTCTGCTTCCATCTGCCTCCCGTGAGCCCCTCCAACAAACCCCCACTGAAGGATGTGACAGCATTCAGAAGTACCCATGTTTCCTTCATGTTGGAATAGTCAAAGCACAATATGGGTGGCCAGCCTCTTGCCGCAAATACTCTCAAGATGAATCAGTTGTGGTGCATCTCAAAGCCCCAACAGAAATTACTTTTATGCTCACAATTTCATCTTATCCAGAGTATAACCAGCTCTGGTTTTCTGGAGTGTTCAGCATTTGTCTTTATCGATTATCACTATTTGAAACCTAACGATAAGCTGAGAGTCACCACTCACCATGTCGGAATGTCTCTCTCCATGGTACCCTCACAATAAATTTAAAACGAAGAATGCGGCCAGTGATATAAATATCAACAGTTCGCAGTTTGAGATAACTGAGATGCCTGCTCTCAGCTCCGAGACCACACCTCTAAGAGGGAGTGTGGGGGAGAGGTGAGGAACCAGCCCCCTGAGCAGGGAGTGGTCTCCAGCCACCAGGCCCCGTAAATGGGCAACCGAGGAGGAAGGAGGCATTTGATTTCTGAACAGAAGTTCCTTTACCTGCTTCCTTTGACTAATAGATGTGCTTGGTCTGCTCACATCCTTAGCTGTTTAGGACAAGTTTTGACCCTGAGGCACGGGTTCCACTCCTGAGCCCAGGGTTGTTTGCTGTAGTCTATCCTCCATTGGACATCTGCTTGAATCTTGGGCCGACGTGTGCTCTTCCTCCTATCCTTAGGTCGTGTTCTAGAATGTGGTTCCAAATCTAGGGGTGTTGGCCCACTCTTGAAGGTCAGGGAGAGGACTGGCAAGTTGCTGGGTTTGTCTTAAGAATGACCTTCTCCATCCCCAGGCAGCAAGGCTGACTCCTGCCTGGCCCTCTGGTGGTTTCTAGGCTTAGACCTGGCCAGGCGTGCTCTGTCACTTCCCTTTGTGGTCCTTCATTTATGCCACGTTCCAGCATGAGCGTCACAGCCGTGTGTCCAGCTCTACCCCTCTCCTGCCCCCAAACACTCGCACTGTCTTAGACTCGGCTCCCGGATGGAGCACTTCCCCTAGCATGTGCTCTGGTTGTTGACTAAAGATTAGCTAGAGCGGAGGACGGAAACTCCCGTTCCAGGCCGTAATGCCTGTCTGTATTTCATGGACATTCAACTCGGAGACACCATGGGGGAAGGAGTGTGTGTCCGTCTTGAACTTGTGTCTGTGTGTGGGAGGAGGCGGGTGGATGGCTGGTCGGGCGGGTCTGTCCTTTTACTTCTGATGCCGTCTTCTCGAAACCCCCACAGGCTCTGTCCACGCCACATCCGTGGCAGCATCCAGAGTGGAACAGGCACTGTCCGAAGTGGCCTCGTCTCTGCAGAGCAGCGCCCCCAAGCAGGGCCCACTACACCCCTGGATGACGCTGGCGCAGATCTGGCTCCATGCAGGTATGGCTCTGCCCCCCCCACCCCCCACCCCCACGGCCATGCCAGATGCCTGGGGAGCCTGTGGGTGCTTGCCTGTTTACCTATGACCCCTTTCTGGAGGGTTTTTGAGAAATCAAAGCAATCAGAAACAGGTCAGAATGCCACAGCTGCTTTACAGCAACCATGAGTTCCTCTGTGTCTCCCCGTTGTGCCCCAGAACCTGGTAAGAGCAGGCAGGCAGTCAAGATGACGCGATTGGCCTCTGAGGGGCCCAGGGAGGTCACCGGGTGGGATGCCGGCTGTGTGCCCTCAGCAGGAGCCCGAGAGCGACAGACACAGAGGCTTGCTTCACGGGGGCACAGCACGGCAGGGTGCCCCAGGCTCAGAAGTCCAGAAGTTCTATCCTCTACCAGCTGTGTAGACGGGAGCTAATCGCTTCACCTTAGCTGGGGCTTCCTCATCTGGGAGGGGGGCGAGGGGGTGGGTACTAGCACCCACCTCCTGGGGCTGACAAGCTGGTACCTGGCACATTCCGCGGGGACACCTAGAGTCCCTGGGAGAGGGGACATGTGTGTCAATGACTCAGAGGTCTTCATCAAGCCCCGGGAAGGGGCAACACTTTTGATTTCCCTGCATCACCGGCATTCCTGCCAACCCACAGAGCAGAGAGAGGGGAGCAGCAGCCGCAGATCTGGAAACCAGCCCAGCGAGCAGAGAGGACCGCCCCTCCTCCAGCTTCACACGGGTGCCGCTACTGAGCTGAAAATCCCCACGATCCATCCCACAAGCGGGCAGTGTAGCGAGGAGAACCCCACTAGGCAGAGGTTCTGGACAAATGGTTGCTGTCGTGTTTCTGTACGAACGATGACCTCTGTTCCTCGAGCTTTATCACCGGGTCTGCAAGATGTCACCTGGGCCTTCCCAGGCCGGACCCTCAGGGTGTACAGTGGAAGGCCAGGTTTGGCTGGGGAAAGTGCTTGTTATCCACCATTGTCCGTCTGTTTACTCCTTTTTTGCCAAAGCTAATTGTGTGCTGGTCTGCCTTGTTTGGAACCATTGGCAGACCTCCATGTATGAAAACGTGTTGGGATTCACCTGGCTTCGGCGTGTCACGGAGCGCAGCTCAGCCAGCCTCCTCTGTGTTGGCATCTTTAATGGAGCCATAACAAGTACCATAAATTAACAAATTACATTCTTCTAAGCAGAAGCACAAAAGAGGGATGATTCATGAATGTACTGATTGTTCTTCCAGTGCAGACACTTGCCAGCATGTGGTCTCTCGCTGGGTCCCAGAGGAGCCGGCATGCATGGGGCAGGGACAGCGGTAATGCCCTGCCCCCCACGTCCGGTGCCCCCGTCTACGGCCCATTCAGTAGCCCTCACGAGCAGTGACTGCAGAGACCTCAGAGAGAAGCCTGGAAAGGCTGCAGAGTCTGGACCAGGAGAGACTGGCAGGGTCAGTGTGGGCGGCCGAGGCATCTTTGGAATCGGAATTGAAAGCAAGATTTGAAGGGCCAACGTCTTAAAAAAAACCCAGCAGGGCTAAAGGCAATCCTTCAAGGCTGGAATGAACTTCCTTGACCTCACAGGCTTTGCTCCTCTTCCTTGTTTCCTGGAAAAGTCAGTGACCCAAGTGAGGGTCACTAAGTTCCAGACCGTTTCTCTTGCTGGCTTGTTGCCTCTTTTTCAGTTATCCAGACTCTGTTCCTTTCTGCGTGTCCCCTGTGACTCTCAGGAGGAAATTTGGTAGCCACTGATTGGAACATTGAAGAACTTGGTGGCTAAGATTCAGTTTGGAGATGTCCTTGAATTTGGACCTAATGGCGTGATATCCGCTTCTCATTGGCATAGCCTGTAGCACAGGATAAACCTCTCGTTAGTTGATGGGTGTGCTTTTAACGTTCTAGAAATTGGTGGGATTGAACAATTAAAACGAATGCCAAACCTGCCTTCTAAACTCTGGACAGAATATGCAGGGGGCTGTTGTTGTACAAAGGAGTTGAGTAAATTAGAATCTTTATAGGATTTGTGCCATATTGACTCTTTCAAAGCAATGACTTGGTTTACATCAAGATTTAGAATCGCATCATATATTCGTATGGTTTTTGAAGAGGTAACTTCAGAATGAACTCAGAAAACAGCTTCCCCTGATCTGTAAGGTTTTACCACCTGTGGTTTGAGCTCTGCTGCTCCGACAGGCAAAATAACAATGACACCCCCCCTTTACTTTTGGACAACTTATGGTTCCATCATTAGGTCTAAAGTAGTATGGCCAGATTGTGTAAATTTTACAAGCTTTGGAAGAAAACTTCCAAAGATCAAGGCCTAACACCCCCAGGCCATGGTGTTT
This sequence comes from Meles meles, assembly GCF_922984935.1. Taxonomy (NCBI): domain Eukaryota; kingdom Metazoa; phylum Chordata; class Mammalia; order Carnivora; family Mustelidae; genus Meles; species Meles meles. Next base: position 122,337,565 of record NC_060071.1, read on the forward strand.
CTGTGGCATTTGCGGGTCTCTTCTCTCTTGGTTGTTTTCTCTGGTGAGCTTAGTCTAGTGGGAGCTCATGACAGGAGCCCATGGTGAGGGGACCCCAGATTTGAGGCTTGCAGGTGAGGTCACTCTGAGACAACCTTTGATTTCCAGCCTATTGTAGGAACAGGTCCTTGGGCCACCGGTATGTCCATTTGAATGGCAAAGAGATCATGAATTGGACATTGAGCCACCTGCTGCTCTGTGAGGAGGTGGGCTGATGGCCCAGCAGGGAGCCACAGATCCTGGAAGACAATGGTGTTTGACTGCACAGGGCCCCTCCATTCCTGAGGGGTGGGACCCACTCCCTGGGCACACCCTTCCCCCTGTGCCTCCTCCTCCGATCCTGCACACCTCTGACTCCAGTGGCTTGGGCTTTTCGCCAGGACACCTGGCTGCTGACCAGCATGGGTTGTGTGTGTTTTGTTCCTTAGTTTGTTGGGGCCTATGTTTTGAACAAATAGTACCTACAAATCATAAACGGCTGAAAAGGTACAAAGGATGAGAGTGAGAAGTCTCTATCCCTCCCCTGAGACTCAGCCACCATTGCCCCCAGCAACCACTGCTAGCAAGCCCCTGTGCACTTTCCAGGGCTGTCACACACACTGGGACGTCATTGCTTATCAGCGTACCTAACACTGACTCAGACTTCTTACCAGCCGCATAGAATAAATCCATTGTGTGAATTTACCGTAACTTAACCAGTACTCCATTAATTGACATTTAGATTATTTCTAATATTTTACAGGAAATACATCAATAAGTATCCATCATATATTGCATATAAGATAAAAAGATAAAATTTAGATAAATTAGGTAACTTTAGATAAATTTCTAAAAATGGAATTGATGGATCAAAGGGTGTGTTCTTGTTAATTTTGATAAATTTTGTCACATTGGCTTCCACAGAATAGTACCAATCCACAGCCCAGCCAATAATGTACGAATGCCCATTTTCTTACATCCCTATCAACACAGAGCATTCTCAGACTTCTAGATCTCTGCCAGTTCGATCGGTGAAAAGTGGTATTTCAGCTGTCTATTCATGACTTCTGCTCATTTATCTTCTTAGACACTGAGCTTTCCTTTTTTATTTGTAAGCATTTATTATTTGCCTCGTGTCTGTGATACAAGCTATAAATATTTTCTCCTGTTTTTATTTTGTTAGTGTTCATGTTTGTCTTTTTTTTTTTTTTTTTGCCAGTCTTTAGAAAATGTATTTATCAATCTTTTCTTTATGGCATCTGGGCTTTACATGACATTTACCTATTTTTACGGTTTCCTTTCCTGAAATTCCAAGTATCCTCTGGGGCCGTTAGTATAAACACCGTTTTATAAAGAAGGTCAGAAGGAGTTATCTCCACCACTTTGCAAGAGGGAAACCCAGGCCGGGTAGAAATAAGTGTCTCTGGGGTCTAACTGTTGCAGGAGTCAGTCAGGGAAGCTGCCTGAGAGCATTTGAAGTTTACTGTACTGCAAAACCCATCTCCCTGGAAGCCATGCCACTTCCTTAGGATGGAAACCTCATGGTTGGCCATCAGAGACTCAGACATTCGCTGATATTCCGGGCTGAACCAGAGCCCTTTGCCAAGCCAGGCAGCTTTTTGGTGCCCATCTTTTAATTTCCACATTGGGATGGCAGCTAAAAATGACTTTGCGGTAGGTGGTTAATTTCTGCTTGTTACGTACTAATAATTACAGCTTTCACTTTGGCACTCTCACAGTTGAAACCAACGGCTATTCTTAGATGTGCAAGATCAGATTTTCTGATTTCTGCTGCGAATTTAAAGCCTCGATACTCTCTCGAATTCCCCGGCCCTGGCCTGGCATCTCCCGTACCCCCTCCCCCCTCCCAGGCTCCTCCCAGAGGCTGCATCGGCAGGGTGGAGGGGGCATCCTGTGGCCAGGCCCCCGGAAGAGATGAAGCCTGTGCCCAGACAGGTGGTGTGTGTGTCCCTGCACAGGGAGCCCCTGCAGGAGCAAACACACGGTTCCCCCTGGGTCAGGCCTGCCTCATTCAGGGCCAGTCTAGATTAAGCAAACCCCACCCCTGCTCCTTCCTTAGGGGGGTTTTTTAATGGTCTGCGCCTTTATTGAGCACCGCCCATATGTCAGACTTTATCCCAAGGACTTTGTGTGTCTTAATTCGTTTTGTCCCCATGAGGTATAAATACCTTATTCACCTCACTTTACGGATGAGGAAACTGATACACAGCTCTCAAGTCTCTTGCCTGTTATTACCTGGCTAATAAGTGAAGGAGCCAGAACTCAGAGCCAGCCAGTGTGGCCCTGGCACCCCAGCTGTAAGCGAGGGTGGGCACTTGGGCGGGCAGCACAGTGTCTTCAAGCACGCGTCTATGGGGCAGCGTCAGAGCAAGGCTCAGGAGTCAGTGGTCATGACGACAGTCCCTGCCTTGATGCAGCTTACAGACGTGAAACAAAACAATTAGAGAAGCACTTCATTCTCACGGTGCCAGGTGCCATATAGGGGCAGCGTGGTCCCCTGGGAGAACTGGTGGCGGAGGTTGTCTCCACGCCCAGAGGCAAGGGAAGGTCTGAGCATGGGGGTAGTGAGGGGAGCAGAGGCCTGAGCAGTGATAGGCGGTGGTCGGGACAATGGTGGGGAGGCCTGCAGACCGGGCCAGGGAGTGTTGGAGAAATGTCAGGGCCCCTGGAAGCCACGCTCAGGTCTTTAACTGAATCCTAAAAACATTGAAAAGCTGCTGATGGACTTCCAGCAGGAGAGTGAGAGGGTCGGAGACAGGCTTTGAAAAGACTACTTCGTCTAAACATGGAGAACGGAATGGAAGCAGCAAAAGTGGGAAGAGAAAGAGCAGAGTGTGGAGGCAGAGGGAAGTGGGCTCTGAGACGCACCGTGGAGCTGGAACCACAGGACTCCCCATGGGTGTGATGTTGGGGGCGTGGAGAAGAAGCCTGTGTTCGGGGCCTGAGTCACTGTGAGCCACTGGTGACGCCATTCTCTGCAATGGGAAGCCGGTGGGGAGGGACCGATGTGGTAGAGTCAGGGAGGAAGGGAAACCAGAGTCGTGTTTGAACTTGGAAGTGTCCAGTGCCCATGGACATGCGAGTGAGGGCCGCGGGCAGGCAGCTGGAGAGTCCAGCCTCGTTTCAGATTTGGGCTGGAAACAGACACTGCGGAGTAAGGATGGAATGCCCGGGGGTATGAGGAGAAGGCCTGGGAGGAGAATGTCCACAGAGAAGGGAAAGGACCAGGACCAAGCCCCAAGCCCCTCCCACATTTAAAATTTGGGCAGGAGCGGGGAAAGCCAAAGTGAGCGAAGAGGGGTTGGTCAGTCAGGCAGGAGGGAAATGGGGGGGGGGGGGTGCTGTGGCAGCTAGAGGGGTTTCCTTCCCTTGTGTGCGGCTCAGTCAGACTAGTACAAATCCCCGTGTCACCTCGCTCTGGCAGGGTGAGCTGGGCGGGTCCTCCCGCCTCCGGGTGAGCCCTGGTTTGCTCCGGTGCAGAAATGAGGGCGGTTGTGACAGCTACACCAGATGAGGCGAGCGGAGTGCTCGGTGGGTAGCAAGCACTTGGTAACTCTTAAAATCACTGTTACTGGGGAGGTTGTGGCTGGTAGGAAGTGCTGCTGGGAGGTCGAATGGGCGCAGGCAAAAGCACCTGTTGGACGTGGCGTATGGGAGTTGTCGGTGGCCGTGACAGGTGAGGCTGGGGGGGGGCGTACTGGGGACGGAGCCCACCAGTGTGGCTACAAGGCGCCGGCAGGCGAGGAGGATGAGGCCAGGGTGCACGGTCCTCGCAGGAAGGACCCTGTGCAGCAGAGGAGAGAAATGCGGGGTAGCTGGGGAGGAACGTGCTTGAGTTCAAGCTCGGGGGTTGCACTGGCTGACCCAGAAGCATATTGATGGCCTCTGGGCCGATCCGTCCACACTGAGCCCTTCCTTGTCCCGAAGAGAGAGAGAGAGAGGATACGTGAAGGTCTGAATCCCTGAGGAGAGCAGGCCAGTGCTGGGGTCCAGGGCACAGGCAGAGGGGTTGGCCTCAGTTACGGCAGAAGGGGAGCAGAATGGATGGGCACAGAGGACAACAGAGGGCTTGTCAATGTAGCAGCAAGAAGAGGCTCAGGTCTAGTCTGCTGGCTTCTCTTTTCCCTTTGAATGAAGAGTCAAGGTCAGCCAAAGGGGAGGAGGGCTTCTGGGGACGGATGGAAACATCAGGAGACCAGCTGGGCCAGGGTCTGGACGGGGTCAAGTGTCTCCTGAATGAGCTAGAGGATGAGGAACTAGTCCCCCACCCCGCCCAACCACTGGGGAAGGCGTCGCTGTGGGCAGGTGGGCACCGCCACTTGGAAACTCAGACATAAGTATCAGTCATGCAGCCAAGATCCTGACAGAGGCGTTTGGCCAGACTTTCACTGAGGAAAGGACCTGGGCTGCACTCAGCACGGGCACGACAGGCCCAGCTTGGGACCCCGGCCAGAGAAGCTCAGGTTTGGACCAACACACGCAAACAAAATCACTTCCAACCTTGCCCAAACAAGGGAAAAGTGAAGAATGGTTCTGGGGAGAGCTGATACGGCTGCAGTCCCTTCCCCGAGACCTTCTTGACCTTGAAGGGTGAGAGCAGCTCGCCTAGGCCCTCGTGCTGAATTTTATATGAGAGGGAATTCATGAAAGCGCAGACGGTGTGCTCTGGGAGGATCTGCTGCTTCGGGAAGGGACCCTGTGCTCCCCCTGGGAACTCCTCAGTCCCCCCGCGGGCAGGGGCTAGCCCAGAACCACGCTGCCAAGGTTTGTTTCCAAGCACAAGTCAGGGAAGCAGCGTTTGGGGTAAAGGAAATGGTTTTCAGGGCTCAGGGAGTCTGCTGGCCTCACTCCCTGCCTGCCTGCCTGCCTGCAGGCCTCACCTGTGAGACTAGGGAGCACACGAGTCCTTCCCTTCCTCCCCCTCTGGCAGACCTCAGATGGCATGGACGAGCCGATAGCACCCGCGCAGGTACAGCCCTCAGGCTGCCTCCAGCATCTACTGCCGCTCCTTCGTATGAGCTTCAAACTAGGTGTCCCCTCTGGGTAGACTAACCCCCGGGGAGCAGGCTTCGCTAGCTGAAGGCACCTGTGTGAGAAGCCACTTTGCATCCCTCTGGGCAAACGCAGCCCTGCGCCAGGCACACAGCCGGGCCCCAGCGGCGTCCAGACTCGATCTCAGCCCTGCTCTGCCCAGTACCTTTGCACAGTGCACGGTCCTGAGCCCAGGGCGGGCATGTTGGAAGCCACCTCTCAACCTTGCCGCTGACATGAAGCAGGGCTTGACAAGTGTTAGAAGCATGAGTGAAAGGAAACTGGACCTGTGTGGGACCGTGGGACCGTGGGTACAGCCCTCTTCCTCCCTAACCGCGCCCCAAATGATTCGACTGATGTCAGAAATCCCAGCACTAAGGTTTTATTTCTGGAGCTGAAGACTCTGTGCCCCAGGAAGATGTGATTTCCTCGTAAAGGGGGAGTGACTGTTCTAAGCCGTCGTCTCAAAGGAGCCATGGTAAAATGAAAGGCGCCCCCAGATACACCCCCAGCCCAAAGAGCTGCGGGCTCTGCCAAGTGGTTTTCCCTCCCTGCACCTCGGTCTCCTCCCTGCCATCTGGAAGGCGGTGGGGCTCCACCAAGTGCTGTCCTCAGCGGTTTCAGCTGCCTCTGGGATCGGCTTCCACCACCTTGGCCGATCCTTACCACCGTCCTGGAGAGCTTCGGGCCGACATCGGGCCCCCGCCGACGGGTGAACAGGCCGAGGGACCTTCCTGCCTCACCCGAGGCTGCACACACAGCCCAGGTGCAGGAACCCAACCCTCTGTGTTCTCATGACGCTGGTTTGCAAATGGGGGACCTAGAGCCCTGGGGTCCCCAGGGGTGCCCCAGAGGCCGGGATGGGGGACCAAACCAAGAGGGAGGCAAGCTGCCACTCTTAAGAAACCTTTGGCAGAAGAGGCTCCACTGCAGAAGATGGTTTGAAAATCACCACATGACGTGGTGCCGTGTCCTTCCATTCTAGCTTCAAACGAACACATTGGGGAACAGCCAGGCCACGCACCTGCCTCCCCCCACCCCCTGCTGTGAGGAGCACAGTCTTTACCAGCGATGCAGGTCTCCTCCTACAACTTCTGCACCACTGAAAACAAGTCCTTGGAGGCCTGGGTTCTTTCTCCCACTTGCATGATCATGACTCAGCTGAGTCTCTGTCTTCTGATCGATTCCTCAGGAAGGAAGTGATAGCATCAGACTCACTGAGATGCGTGGTCCCCCAGAGGACCCTCCCAGAATAGGGCTGATGGGTGCATTTTCATGCTGGTGTTTAAGCCCCCGCCCCACTCCCCAATCTTGTTATAAAAATTCTAGAAGCATTCCAACCCCACTCCCAAGTTGGTTCTTTCTGCATAGTGATTTGGATGGCAGAGGCCCGTGGGTCACCCACCCATCAGCTATAGGCCCTGAGGACCTTAGAAATGTCTGTAAGCCCACCCTCAAAACGGGAGCCAGTCGGGAGCTCAGTGCACAGTGGAAGGAACGTTCTGTACAGCTAGGACACTCAGGTAGCCTAAAACCACGGCGGGCGTGCAGCGGCTGGCCAGAGCGGAGAGGGTATGGCAGACGGAAGCAGACAGCCCTGTGGTGGCACCAGGAGTATGTTTATCTCCCAGGAGGGGCAGGCTTCTGCCGGGGCCCAAACCGAAGGACAGATACGTGTCACCCCTGTTCCTGCACAGTCCCCATGTGTCACAGGTGTGCAGTGAACACCTGAGGAGCCGGACCCCCACGGGACAGGAGGCAGGACTGGGCCAGCACTGCTGCCGTCAGGGCCCAGCTGGATTGGAGTGGCCCGTTTCCATGTCTGGGGGGCCCTGTGCCAGCCCATCACCTCTGTGTGAGGCCGGATCCCCCGTCGAGGGGGGACCCACGGGCTGGAAGAACAGATGGGGGCGCAGGCCCATGCCCAGCCTGAGGGGCTCTCTCCTGGCCTGAGGAGACTGCTGTTGGGGAACATGATCACCAGGAAAGAGAAGGGCCGGCCAGGAGGGTTGAGGTCAAAAAGTCGGCAGCGTTAACACACCACAACTGTGTGATACGCACCTGCCCTTTTCCAGCCTCAGGGCTCGAAGCTGGAGGTGGGGAGAGAGAAGGGTCACTGTCCAGGGGCAGACCCTGGACCCCCTCAGGAAATCCCATGCGGGACCTCGGCCGTCAGAGAGCGCAGAGCCTGGGCTCCCGTCTGAGGGGAAACGTGGGTCAGAAATGGCTGTCAGGGATGGCGGCGACGGAGCAGGCCTCCAGGGAGCTGGGGCGTCACGGCCCTACCAGAGGAGACAGGAGATCGAAATCGTGTGTGGAAATAGCACGGGCTCGCCAGGGCAGAGCCCGGGGTGTTGGGGAGCAGGAGGGACACAGGTTCGTACAGCCAGTAGAACCAGCTACCACCAAGGGCTCCGAATGCCAGGCAAGGGGACCTGGATGGTACCTGGGGACAAGGGAGCCTCTGTTCACAGGCCTCAAGCTAGGCTCTGCCTCCAGCTGGCCCTAAGACCCGGGACAAGCTGTTCAGCACCCTGCCCCTGTTTCCTCGTCTGTGCAATGGCCCTGTGCACCTGGGTACCATGGGACCCTGTGCAGGTGAGGGAGAAAGGCACAAAGCATGTGTTTAATGAACATTAGCCGTTGTTACCGTTATCAGTCATTGCTTCAATGGTTCGTTCCTTCAGCAGTTGCTTCCTGAGCTCTGACTGTGCCAGGGGCTCATCTCATCCCTGGGAGCTCAGTGGTGAGTGGCGCAAACACAGTCCCTATGCTCGAGTGGCTTACAGCTTGCCTTCTAGAGGGGGCCCACAGCGGTGCGGGATGCAACCCAGATCAGCCTGTTGGTTGGTGTCAGGAAGAACAAGAAAGCAGAGAATGGAACAGGGTCGTGCTGAGTACATAGGCTGGCCAGGCAAGGCTGAAGTTCTCCAGTGGCGAGCAGAAGCAGGGGCCCCCACGGAACGGGCGCTTCTCTGCAGCCGGGAGGATGAGCTCTGCCTCAGGAGGCTGACCCGCCAGCGGCTGTGCGGGACAGACGGTGTGGCCAGCAGCAGGTGAGGGGCGCGAGGCGGCCCTGGGCTAGTCAAGTCACTTCCAGAGTGGTCTCCAGAAGACCGCAGATGAGGTGCACAAGGAAAATAGTAACACTTTTCTTTTCCTTTTCTATTGTTGTCCTGCATTGTATTATTTTGGCCTGCATTGTACTGCACTGTACTATTTTGGCCTGCATTGTATTACATATAAAATATTACTGTGCGTGGAACTTGGAGGTGGAGAGCCAGTGGTCCAGGCAGGAACCGATGAGCCAGGGGCTGTGCGGGACCGAGGAGAAGGGGTTGGGGGTCCCAGAGCTCAGCAGCCACCTGAGTAGGACTCGGGGCAGTAGTCTTGACCGATACAGCCAAGGAAAGAGGAGAGGGTTCTGATGTCCTTGAAGACGCAGGCCCAGCACTGGGACCACAGGCCCTCGGGAGAAGAGGGCACCTGAGCACACCCCAGAGCCAGAGCGGGTGACACTTGAACATCCCTCCTCTTTGGGAGGCAGGGGCTTCCGTGCAACTCAGGACTCCATGGGAGAGAGTCAAGGCCTGCGAGTGGAGGAAAGGTCATTTTCCTGCTTTTTGAAAAGTGACAGCTTGGTTTTCAAAGGGCTGTGTTGGTGTTACGAGGTTCCTAGTTTCTGGGCCCTGGTACCTCTCCTTGGATGGAGGGCAGGATGTGATGGACCAACCATTTTCTCTCCTGCCTATCAACATGGAAGCCACGGCCTGTTCCCCGTGTGCACTTTCTGGCATCTGGAGAACAGGCTGGGGGGTAGAGCTGGTGCCCTTGAAGGGCTGTGTGCCTCTGTCTTCCCAGCCCTTTCTTTATGGTTGTCAGAGAAGAGGGCAGGGGCCCTAGATACCAAGGTGGGCCCTGAACGTGGGTGACCTTGGTGGGGTGGGGCAGGTCAGGCCGGGCAGGCCTGCCTCCCCTCCGGCAGATGGTGACACGTGTGCCCTCCAAGGCCCTACACTGGGAGTGACTGGAGTCCCTGTGTCACCGTGGGCGGAAAGGCCCGCCAGCCTGCAGCTGTCTCCACTCAGGCTGGGGGATTGGCTGGCTCTGGGCCCTGCATATTCCAGATGGGCCCCTGCCAGATTCCCAAGGGAGGGGCACTGTAAATGCCCCCCATCCCCAGAATCACAGCCGTTCACAGGGCCTCTGAAGGGCAGTGAACCAGGAAAGCATCTGCCTTCTGCTCTCTACCCACAGCTGAAGTCTACATTGGCATCGGGAAGCCTGCAGAAGCCACAGCCTGTACTCAGGAAGCTGCCAACCTCTTCCCGATGTCCCACAACGTCCTGTACATGCGCGGCCAGGTCGCAGAGCTCCGAGGAAACCTTGAGGAAGCCCGGCGGTGGTACGAAGAAGCCTTATCCATCAGTCCCACCCACGTGAGGAGCATGCAGCGACTGGTGAGTCCCCGAACCAGGCTGGGACCCCACTTCTGGATTGGGGCTCCCCTTGGAAATAGCAGGTAACTTGGGACCCCTAAACCCTCGTCCAGTTTTGAAGGCCCAGGCACTAAGCCTGCCAGGCTATCCCGTTGCCTGGGGCCAGCAACGCCATTCCCGGATGGTTTATCCAGATGGATTCCGTGGGAGTTGGCCGTGCTCAGCCTTTGCCACTCCACCCAGTGGTCCTGTTCTGCGCAAGCGTCCGGTGGGAGTCGCTGGTCCCCTGGCCACTGCCCTTGTCACCTTGGTCTCTGTGCTGCTGGTGGCAGCCACCTTGTGGGATGTCCGCATGGCAGAGAGACCCCAGCTTGTCTCTGATGCTGCCGGCTAGTAGGGGTATCCTATCAGCGGAGGGAGAGGTGGACCCTCTTATATTGGGAGGACCCAGGTAAGTCACCTGGTTCACACCAGGTGTATGGGAGTGGTGGCTCCCCAGAAATGCACCTGCGCCCCTCCCAGATGGCCAGGCCAGAAGCCTGGGGTGGCCCTGCTGCTCCCTTTCCTGCCTTGCCGGAGTCGGCTCTTCCTCCGCCTGGGTTTCGGTTAGGTGGGGGAGCAGACTGGTCCCCCTGCCGGGTTCTTCTCGTTAGGCTGACTGTGTTAGACACGTGTGTTGAGCACAGCTGCCCCACAAAGCTGTCAGTGTCCTCCTGTCTTCCTGTGACAGTCTGAATCGAAACTCAAAAGGGTCCAAAAGGGACCAAACTGTGTTGCTGAGTTGCTGGTAGTTGCCTCTCTGTGCCTGCGTGCCCAGCTGGAGTTCGGGATCTGTGCTTCATACTCAATGGCAGGCCCTCTCTGATCTAATGAACCACGGGAAGGGGGAGGCTTAGACTGAAGCCAAGGTGGCGTTCGTGTCCGCAGCCCTTGGGAGCACAGGGTCCGTAGTCGGGTTAGCGTGCGATACAAAGAGCAAGCACTGGACAGGGAGTCTGGGGACCGACCCTGTGCCATTAGTCGCTGGCTCTTTAACCTTGGGGAAAGACCCTGAGCTGTCTGCACTTGGTTTCCTTTCTATAAAGTGAAAACAAGCAGCTGGATGGGCTGTGAGTCTCATCCACTGCCAGGAGGGTACAGTTTGGGACCTAAGATGTAAAGTTCTCAGAAGGATCCCAAAGCCTCCATTTTTCTGCCGTTCCTCATAGTCATAGGGGCAAAATGTACAAGGGGCTCAGCAGGTTCAAAAATAACTAAGTACTGGTATTCCGTTTTAAAAATAAATCAGACCTTCTCATAATTATAGCTACTTGATCTCTTTCCACCTTCCCTTGAGGCGCGTATTTTGTAGCTCAGTATGGCTTTATAAATAATTTTACGTATTATCCAAACATTAGCCTGTTTGATTAAAAATATTACATGGCTTTTAATTTTTTGTCTCTCTATTGTAAGAGGGTTTTGTAAAGAGCTTTTCAGATCTCTGTGCCTTTGCTAGAGCATCGCAGAAAAGGTATAATCAACGCTTGTACCCAGGCTTTTTATTGAAAAGAAGCAGCGTGTTTCTACCTCGGGGCCTATGAATTATTCAGACGAGTATTTCTTGTTCATCCCCAAGGGGAACACATGAGACAAAAGATCAAATAGGAAAATCGCACTGGGAAAGTTTTCCGTTTCACCTTTGGAGTTTTTCGAGACACCCGAGCTCCCCGGCAAATGGTGGATGCTTTCCTTTGCAAAGGTGCAGCCCTGGGCTGGGGTAGCCGGTGAGCCCGGCCTGGATGAGGCTGCGCCTTGCCTGCTGGATCAGGGGCAACGGCTGAGCCCTGTCTGGCTCAGAGGCGTTCTTGCTGGGAAAAAGCAGTCATCATAAACCCTGAAGACTTTTCTCAGTGCATCCTGATATATTCAGAAACTGTCCAGACTGGAGGCAGGTTGAGAGCAGCAGGCCTGCAAATTTCTAAGAGTTTCAATCTTTGGAGTCATACTGCCCAGTGACTGTGATTGGGATGATCCCCAAAGGGCAGCTGGGATGGCCCCTTCTTGGTGACCTTGTAAATGACACCCCCTGACCTGTGTTCCCCAGACTGCCCCCCGCATGGTGTCTGTGGAGGGGAGGCCCCTGGCCCAGACACATCACAGCCCTTTCTCTCCTGCTTCCATCCCCAGCTGTGCAGGAAAGCTGTGTTTCTATGGCTTGGGGCCTAAGAAGGGAAGAAGGTGGCCTTTGCAGTGTACTCTATCTAGCAGCCAAGGATGAGGCTTTGGGCCAGACAAGGTGTGCAATTCGAATCCCAGCTCTGTCACTTGCTGGCTTTGGGACCATGGGCAAGTCACCCTCTTGGTGCCTCAGCATCCTCAGATGTATGAATGGGGATGAAATTAGCACCAGACACAAATTAAAGCACAGAACTGAAGTCTCTTATCAAGTCACAAAAGGCCCTACTCTGCCCTCGCAGAAACCGGACTGGTTTGCCAGTCCCTAGGTTGAGGCACAGGGGTCAGCAGAGAGATCAGAAGTTTTCAGCAGGGAAGAGCCAGGGGCTCAGGATGTCTGTGGTGGAGGGGGTGCGAACGGCGGAGTTAGAAGGAGTTTAAAGAACTTGAGTGCTGGAGACTTCCCAAGAAGCAGCCAAGGGGGTTCCCAGGGAAGGAACCCGTGCAGTCCAGCTGTGGATCGTAGAAAAAACCAGACGATGGAAAGTGTGTCTGCGCCAGCGGTACTGCTAGAGGGTGAGGAGTGGAGGAAGGAGAGGAGGTGGAGGGACCGTGGGAGGGAGCTGTTTTGGAGGAAGGAAGCCGCGTCCACTGCAGGTGCCCAGGAGGCACATAGCAACAGAGAACTGAATATGGTCAGGAGCTCGGCTTGTTCTGTGATGAGCAATGATTCATTAACTCCTAGGGTTGCTTGTGGTGGCGTGCACCAGAGTGCCCGACCCAGCTGGGAGGAGAGGTACAATTTAAGCAGAAACACAAACACGTGAATATTGCCTGAAAAGCAATAATGACTTGGAGGCAGATGATATTCATTAAAGTTAATAGAAGGTCAGACTTGACAAAAGAAATGTAAATTACACCCCAGTGAAAATGAACATGTTTCTAATAGTTTTAGCCTTCATCTGTGTGTTTAAATTCACATACAGAGAGAAGGGAGAGCAGATATAATGTGTTTAATATTAATAATGAGTTAGCACAAGACAAGGGAGGCAAGAGCTGAGTGTGGGCAGATATTAAGGGACTGGTGAGGCAAAGGGATAAGGAATTACTAAGTAATGTTGTTGACAAGGGAAGGAATTCAGAGAGTGATCAGACTTTTTCCAGAGAATCTAAAAGCATATTTTCATATCATTTTTGCATAAGTGCATACATTTACATACATTTGCATGCCATGTTTCATTCCCAGTACCCCAAGTGAATTAATGAAACACAGCAAGATTTTCCACACCAGTTATCCTGTAATCTGGAGTAAGGGGAGAGGCGGAAACAGTGCTGCCGGAGGCCTGGGGCAGAGGAATGGGCTCGCTGGACAGTGGTGCCCAGGGCAAGGGCAGGCACAGAGACTCAGGGTAGCCAAGGACAGAATTACCAGACAGGGACAGGCTTTTCAATCAAAATGTTGTCCACTTAACATCTGATAATGTCAGCCTGGGCACTTGGGGGCAATGCATGAGATCAGAGGGCAAGAAAGGAACAAGAACTTTCAGGAGAGGAAGGACATGACAGGGAGCTAAGAAGTGGTATGGAGAGGAGCTGATAAAACAAAGATAGAGAAATTAATTTATCCCAGACTGTATTAGCGGGAAACTCCGGCCTTCCATCAGACCACTTGACAGGGTGAGTAAAAGTGGAGCAGAGGCCAGTGGTGGGGGTTTCCCAGGGCTTCCCAAAGAGAAGGGGGCAGAGCTCTGAAGAGGGCTGTGAGCTGGAGAGGGACTGGGCCCAGGGGAGCAGGGGGCAGTGGTGGGGGTGGGGGCAACAGAGGCGCTGCCGAGCCAGAGCCTGCCCCTCCACGGGGGCAGGAGGAGAGCTGACGTGTCACCCTGAGAGGTCAGCCATCCCTTAGAGCAAGTCTGGTACAATACTCCAGAGCTGTTGCTCAGAGAGGAGAAAATATAGGCTAAAAGCAGTAAGGGGCCATCCTCTTGAATGTTGACGTTCCCAAAACAAGGCCTAGAAAAGGACAGAAGCCAGCAGTCATTCAAAGGAGGGTAGCCGGAAGACTGGGGATGGTGGAAAGTTCCAGCAACTCCGCCGGACAAAGTAGTGGTGAGAGACCATTGATGGAGTTCCCCAAAGAGAGGGGAAGATGGCTGGGAAGAGGCGGTTGGAGGTGATAGGTTAGGCCTGGCACTCCACCCAAGGAGTGTGGCTGAGGCCTGTCTTCATCCTTATGATGGATCCTTATGAAGGATCATAAGATGTGAAAAGCCCCCCGAGGTCAGTCAGGCTGACTTCAGGTGGTCTCATACACAGGCTGTCTTCGAGGGTTTTCTCCATGGTCTTAGCATTTCTGAAACATCAGAAATCTGGAGTGACATTAGAGACATTAGGGGTGGTGTTGGATTTCTGTCCCAGGGCACACGTTAGTGGGGAAGACTGGCAGAATGGCTGAGCTTTGGAAAAGCACATTTTAGGACTAAGTGGCTGAGGTGTGTCACATGGATGGTGGGTCTGGAAGGAGGACAGCCAACATGCCATGCTGTGGGACGTGTCTTGTGGACTCTTACCACGTTATACGTTGTCTTACCAGCTCTGAAGTTTGAGCCGAAAGTACTCATCACAACGAGGCTGGCTAAGGACATGGCTCAGAAAAGAAAGCTCTTTGGAAGTTCAGAGAGGGCTGAGCTCCCTTTAAGCGGTGTTCAGGCTGAGGTGCTTGTTGACTGTGGGAAAAGACTTCACCCCATGATGCCTGATGAGCCAGCGGGATGGCAGGGAGGGTCTGAATCCGGGGAAAGAGGTGCGCTCTGGCTTGCTGCCACCAGCTTGCACTGAGAAATGCTGGAAGAGCCTGGGCGTTTTTCTCTTTGTGCATCTTTTCAAGTGCCTGTTTTGCGAGCGTTGGGGGGTTCCTTGTTTGGGTCCCACATTTTACTAGTTGGAAGTATGTTTTTGGGTGTGTGCCTCTGTTGGAGGAGAGATGCAGCACGAAGGTGAGGAACTTGTGGGGTTACCCGAGAGACAGACAGCCTGTGTCTTTGTATCTGTCTGATCCATTCATCGGTCTGGCCAGGGGTCGCTGGGGTCAAGGGCGTCCCAGGGCTGACACACTGGGTAGGGTCTCACAGGGGCGCGGCTCCACTTGTCCCCAAATAAACCCCATCTCGAAGAGCAGCCCTTGATCCCTTCTGTTACTCTGGGCAAGACAACCAAGCAGATGAAACAGAATCCAGACACCCTGCCCCTTTCAAACGCTGATCTTTGGAAATGGATCCCTTTCATCCGAAGTATCCATTTTCTTCCTCTTCACAGAATGATTGGCAGGAACAAAACCTTGCCATGGTCAAGTGAGAAGCCTCTTTCATCTATGAATTGCATTTTATTTGCTTCCTGGGTTTAAAAAAAAAAATGCTTTTAAAATTAAGGGGAACGATATTTTTCTCTGAAGAAAGACTTGATGAAATATTTAGATGTCCTCCCTTCTCTATGCATCTGTGGGCTGGTTGTTAGAACCCCTTGAGTGTACAAGACTTAATTTCTCTAATATCTTGACTCATGCGAACTGGGATTCACACTAACAGTGCAGGAGAGACAGTAGTGCATTCTGTTGGGTGGCCAGGACTTCGTCTACCTTCTCGCCCTTCTTATAATGGGACACACTCCATTTGAGCCCCTTAGTAGCTTGAGAGCCATTCGAGAACCATTAATATTGGGCACGAATAGAACCTCTACAGCGAAATGTAAAACTTCACCTGCCAGATGTGTTTGTTCTCACAGCAGGCGCCGAGGTGGACAATTTCCTTTTCACCGCTGCTCCTGGTGACCTGTCCCAGGCTACGCTGCAACTTAGCAGAACCAGGGCTGGGCAATGCTGAGAGTGGACATTTCTGGAGTCACCCAAGCTCCAGGAGTCTAGGGCTCGAGAGGTAGCTCAGCACAGGGGTTACGAGCCTGGTGCTGGAGCCATCCTGTCTGGGTTCAAATCCCAGCTTCATCCCGTGTAACTGGTACGGCCCGAGGGAAGTTTCTTAATCTGTCCGAACTTCCATTGCGTCAGCCATTCCCTCAGCCATTAAGCAGGGAGAACCCTAGTGCCCCCCGTGGTGTTACCGCGTGGTTAAGTGAGTTAATACAGGGGCGCCTGGGTGGCTCATGTCCTTGAAGCATTGCTTTTGGCTCAGATCATGATCTCAGGGTCCCGTGTCGGGCTCCCTGCTTCCCTCTCTCCCTCTTTTTGACGGAGGTGGGGGGGGGCATTTCCTTTCCAAAAGATCTGCCCCTGGGCCTGGCTTTCCTTCTGAACCAAATTTCAGCAGCTGGAGGAGCCAAAATAAGAATATATCATAGCGCGTGGCTGCCCAAAACCATGTGCTTTTGCCTTTAAGTATTACTTTCTGTTTCTCTGGAGCCTGTAGCCCAGCTTACTAGGGTTGAAAGGAGTAGAAAGGGGGATGTGACATGTCAGGCAGAGACAGGAAGCGTCTCTTCTGGCTGGGCTCGGGGGGACCAGTCCAGGGCTGTGGGCAGCCAGGCCCACCTCTGGGCCGGGGCAGGGAGGAGGGGCAGGGGGAGCCGGCCCTGGACCTGGGCAGAGAGGGTGGGTGGGCTCCGTAGATTGGCCAGGCAGCAGAGCCTGCCATGGAGCCCGGCTCAAGCGTCACCCTCTGAGAAGCCTTCCTTGCCCCCTACCCACCCACCCCTGCAGAGGGGCCCTCAGCCCCTTCACTTCCCTCCTTTAAAGCCCCTGTTGAACCAACATCAAGCTCTTTCTTCATGGATCTGTCGCTGGTTGGGGCAGGCTCCATGCCTGAGGTGGCAGGTGTAGACCAAGGGTGGTGGGTAGATGAGGTGGGGCAGGAAGAGAGGAAGAACGAGTTCAAGAGCCAGCTTGACCTTGACAGATGTCATTATTCCCCTTTTACAAACGCACCCCCTGCCAAAGCAGCGAGTGCTTTCCCCGGAATGGATTGTGAGCAAATATCATTGGAACATGTTATTTTTAAATAGTCAGGTTAACTCTTTGTTCAGAGGCCTCTGGGTGATTGTTGGCTTGGCCTTGGCATACTCCCTTCCCACCATGGGTACAGGAAATGACCTTGGGGGGGACTGGAAGACACAGCACATGGTTTCACATCAGACCATGGAGGCCAAGTCAGCTAATTAATGGAACCTTCCAGTACAGTGGAATCTGAGTGTATTACAGGCCAAATGTCAAAGGGGATGTGTTATGCAGTAAGGCAGGGCTTCTGGCAGGTGTGCCTGGCACAGCCAGGTCCCCAGGCTGACCGACAATACCTACTCCATAGCCGAATATGGCAGAAGGCCACAGGGGCAGCCCCAGGGCGCTGGGTAGGAGCAGTGGCCACCCCACTCAAGTTTAGACGCTTCATCCTGTTGCTCCCAAGCACGTTCTTCTCTGCCAGCCCCTGTACCCCATCTGGGGATGGCGGGGCTCACCGTCCTTAGACCAGAGACTGCTGCAGAACGATGTGAGGCAGCCGTGCTGGAGTCCGCGGTGGTCTTCCCGGGCCCATGTGTGTGCCCTGCAGGTCTGCTCTCTGTCTCTCTCAGCTCTGTCGGAGGGGACCACCCTCGGAGAAGCTGACCCATGGCGACCATGCCCATGAGAGACCTGGTTTCAGACTAGGAGCTAAAATGATAATTTATAAAGAATGGTGCCTTTCCTGGGCAGACCCCCTGCTCCCTCACCCGTCCTCATCCCCAGAGGAGCTCACCCTCTAAGCGAGATGCCAGGTTAGGTTCCTGGAGACAGATGTCAGGGAGGCTGAAATGGCCGTCCCCACACAGACTAGGACGGAGGCATTTAGGGTGACATGGCAGGTGCTTAGGGATTGGGGCTACACAGATCCAGGCAGTAACGAGCACCTCCTGAGCCCCCGACTCTCCTACTGTCACTTCCCCGTTTAAACCAGAGGTCCCTCCCAATGTCCCATGGTCACAGATGAGCCAAGAAAGGGATAGCCTCTGCCCTTGGGAGTGCCAAGGAGGACAGGGAGCTTGTCACCCTTGGCCTAGAGCCACCTGGTCCTCTCTCCCCAGTGTGCCATACAAATATCATTAAATACCATTTTTTATGTGAGAAAAACAGATGCCCAAACCCCACTCTCTCTGTTCAGACAAATTCTCTTGGGGAGTTTCTGGCAAGCCACCCCCTTGGTCACCTCATCCCAAAGACACTCCCTCATCCCTTGATGGTGACCCCGGACACATCCTTAGCCCTCCTCCTGCGGTTCCCTCTGTAGATTGTGAGCCTGGTGTCTTATTCAGGTTGTGCCTTCTGATCTTGGTCCCAGGCTGAGGGAGCCTCTGCTTGTACCCCCACCCCAGCTGAAACACAGATTCAAGTAGCTTCTCTTGTTTCCACAGCGCCAAGACATGTCCCTGGCTTCCACGCCCAGCTTTGTGGATGGGCTCCTCTGGGGACGGGGGAGGGGACCACGTTGCTCTAACTGGGTTTGCACAGTGCCCACACTTGCTTTGGGATAGGATGGCCACAGTGGCAATAACAGGAGCCCACCAGAGCCAGGTCAGGGGTGTGAACCACGTGGAGAGGACGTCTGAGGAAGGGGGAAGGATTGGAAATGATTTAGGGGAAGAACCAGGTAATTGAAAGGTGGGTTTTGTTTTTTGTTTTTGTTTTTGTTTTTCATGACTCAAGCTATGTCCTCACATTCTTTTGAAAATACATATTTTTAGCTTAGAGCATTTTCTGTTTGTTGGACCTGTGTGTCGTCCTTGGAGCAAAAGGAGTGTCTCCTGGGAACATTGCTCCTGCACCCACGTGACTGCTGTGTGGCTTACGGCCCTCGTTCTCCCGCAAAGCTCTCCCATGGCAAGCGGCATCGCCGGTGCAGAGGTGCTCTGTACAGACATTTCCTGCTTGGTGTTTGGATCTCCTACCCACTGCAGCATTTTCTCAGTGTTGGCTAGGGAGATCTGGCGTCGGGCCACCGGTGCTTTCACCGAGGGCTGAAATCACAGACCCAGCAGCAACACAAGCCGGCGCAGGCTCTGAACACAAGCCATGTCACCAGGCCTTCCTTTGCTGCGGCTTGCAGAAAAAATGAATTCTGTGTTTATTTCTCTTTTCTGTTTTGGAGTCTCAGATGACTAATTACAGGCAGTGCGCTCAGTGTCTCATTAGTAATTATGATCTAAAATTATTTAAAATCTGACATACTCTCTCCAAACCATTTATTCATAGAAATTCTGCCCCGTTATTCCAGTGTGATTTGACATTTCCCTTCCATCGCGTTCCTGCCTTGCCACAGCTACTGCGCCCTGGCTTGGATCAGAGGATCTGATCCACATTTTCACTAGTCTGCGTTGTTCTGTGTTCCCAGCTAGCTGTCCCTAACGCCCCTGCCTTATTTCCGGCCTCCCTGGATGTCAGCCCGCCTCAGCATCCTCCTCCCCAGCACAGCTGCCCCTGAAGTCAACAGGAGGGAGTGGCTGTCACCACGAGGCAGTGACATTTGGGCCCCCTGGGTTGGCTGTCCCCCACCTGGCTTCCACATCCCATGGTGCTGGTTCCAGAGACTCCCCAGCCAAGAACTCATGGGTTCTTGGGGACGTGTGTGCCCACGTGTTGTCCAGACCTTCAGATTGAGCTTAAAAGCCTTCATCCAAAAGGTCTAGGGAGGACACCCTAGCAGCTTCTCAGGTACTGCTTCCAGCTTTTCTGCGTCAGGATCAGGGGTGAGGGCCTAACGTGGCCGGGGAGTCTTTGGACCTGGCACTCACCAGAGAGCATTGCAGGATTCAGAAGTCCAACAAAATTCCCCAGTCTAAGCACCCGCTTGTGCGGATGGGGAAACTGAGGCCAAAGAGGGGACAGGACTCAGCAAGACGCCGTCACTCCCCAAGGCCTCGTGCCCACTTTCTCTGTCTGCAAGTGGGCCATAGCACCTGCCTTCTCACTTTGGAGTTGGGGTGGAGAAGAGAGGAGCCCCTGGAGCTCCACTCATTGCTCTGGGGGGACGAGGGGGTCAGAGGGCTCCAGTCTGTCTTGGGGTCACACAGCATCCCCTGAGCTTGTGTCCTCTCTCTTTGCTCCCAACTGGAGTCCAGACTTGGTCTCCCCACTTGGCTCTTACCCTGGACTCGAGGTGACCCCTACTGGGTAGTGTCCCTTTCTTGCAGCCGCCCTTGCCCCATCTACCTGGATCACTAGCATCAACACTGATTTATGAGCCCACTTGGGCACAAGGAAGTTTCCAGGGTAGCCTTTGATACCCTTCCTGTTGCTGAGGAGGATGGGGGGAGGGGTTGCTTAGGAGGAGGAATGACAAACGTACCAGCGACAAAATACCAAGTATCACCAAGTCTCAAACCCTCGGGCTCTAGGAAGATAGTTACTTGGAGCCAAGGCAGCCCCCCAACTGCCCGTCACAGAAGTGTGCTCTGGGCCCTGTCCGTGGAGACCCCCTACTCTTGGGAACCAGCGAGTGCCGCTGACCAAGGAATGGGTGCCGGTGCGCACAGGCTCTATCCCGGGGTGCTGCGTGAGAGCACTGCCCGGGGTCCAGAGACAGCCTTGCCCCTCATGTGCCTCCCGAGGCCCCAGTAGACTACAGTGGGGAGAGGATAGAACCACAGCCTGAGGGCCCACCCCTAGCTCCCAAATCTGGGCCCCTGCGTCCGGAAAGCTCCAGAAGCTTCAGGAAAGCCCTACGAGAGCTCCTCCCCTAGGGTTCCTGGGCCTCCAGCCCCTCTGCCCTGGCAACCCACCCCCTGTCCCCATGGTCCCTCTGCTGCTTTCACCTCCCCCCAAGCTCCCCGATGGACGCGTGAGCTCTCATCCTTCCCTTTCCTCGTCTGCTTGGTATTTATGGGACACTTGTCTCTGAAAATACCTTTTCAGGACTTGTCACTTTTCAAGCTTTTCATCTGGGGCCCAGCGCCCTGGTGCCCATGACTCTGTGCCATGTACCACTCCAGCCTCGCCTCCCACGCCACGAGTTCAGCACAGCAGCCTCTCAGTAACGGTCGTAACGATTAAATGACACAATGCGGGGCGCCTGGGTGGCTCAGTGGATTAAGCCGCTGCCTTCGGCTCGGGTCATGATCTCAGGGTCTTGGGATCGAGCCCCACATCGGGCTCTCTGCTCTGCGGGGAGCCTGCGTCCTCCTCTCTCTCTGCCTGCCTCTCTGCCTACTTGTGATCTCTCTCTCTGTCAAATAAATAAATAAAAAAAATCTTAAAAAAATAACTAAATAAATAAATAAATAAATAAATAAATGACACAATGCATGCAAGAGTCGTGGAGCCTGGTTCTGTGCCAGATGCTGTACTAGACTCTCTAGTCTAGAAGGAAAATGTAGGAAAAGCCACAGAGACTCCTGTAGGCAGAGGTACAGGTCACAGGCTATCTGGTCTTCTGGAGCAGGAGGGACAAACACGGCTCCGCGATAGGTGTGACCTGGGGGCCAGGCTTCAGCAGCTGGGCAGAGATGTGGGCTCTGCCACAAGTTGGCGACAGATGGAGTTTGAATACATAATAAACAAACCAGCCCTTGGAGATCCGTATGGGACAGTTGGGGCCAGGCAGTAGATGATGGCGAGGACGTACTATTGATTTTGGTAGAGGCGGTTCCTTAAGGAAACATCCTTATTTTTCAGAGCTTCCTGCTGAACTATTTAGGGATGAAGTGTCACAATGCCTATAATTAAAAAACCAATTCTTGCCCCCAGAATAGATAAAGCAAGTGTGAAAAAAGTTAACAGTTGTTAAATTTCGGTGGTAGGTATATAGATGTTCATGACATTAGCCTTTCTGATTTTCTGCATGCTTGAAATGTTTCAAGGTTAAAACAAAGAAAGTGACATGATCGAGTTTGCATTTTGGAGCTCTCTTTCTAAAAGCCAGGGAGGCTAAGTCAGGCAGAGGCTAAGAGACATGAAGGACTCTGCTAGTAACGTCTCGACAGTCTGGGATAAGAGATACTGAGAAAGTAGATTCAGTAAGGCTCAGGGAGGAACTGGAAGGTTCTTGTCTGGTTCTCAGACAGCTGGGTCATGTCCCTGGTGGCTAAGACAACCTCCCCAACACGAGGAGACACAGGAGGAACAACTATGGGATGCAGGCCTGGCCTGTGGCTGGCTGGGTCTGGAGGCATTTCCAGGGCAGGGGCCGTGGTTAGGAAGCCGTGGTGGCCTGGAGGGGACAGCTGAAGCGATGAGGGACATGAGACCCATTCCCAGCTGGGCTGTGAATCAGAGACAGAAAAAGAGAGGGCCAAGGGCGAAACCCAAGAAGCACCAACATTTGTGGAAGAAGAGAGAAATTTGGCTAATGAGGAAATGAACATTCTGGTCATTGACAGTTTTCCCATCCACTCGGCTCATCCAAACTGTAGCTGGCATTTGGGCCTGGCCCTGCCAGATGCACAAGCCCTTCTGTTCCCACAGTCCCAGTCTGCTCTCGGCTCAGCGCTGTGGCCAGCCCTATGTCCCACAGTGGTTTAGGGGATTCCATGAAGCCACCGTGCAGAGGGAGGGTCCCAGTCAGCAAGATCACGTGATAAGTGTGGGAGATGGGAGTGACTTGAATTATAGTCACAACTTCCACGTGGAGGAGCTGAGGGCCTTGAGCTCCTCTGGGCCTCAGTATCTTCCTCCGTGATGAGGAATGATGATGGGAGAATCAGATGTGATCCCCTGTGTGAGCCAGGGCTCTCATGGTGTCTAACAGTGAATGCTTGCCATAGTTCCTCGGAGGAATGTGTAACATCCCCTGTCATGTCTGTTGGGGACCTGATTCTCTTGCCAGGTGCCAGCGGGGGGGGAGGGGTGACCCAGGCTGATGACAACAGTGGCCTTTCCTGCAAGTAATCTTGGACACACACACATAACCTGGGATCTGCCCTTGCCAAGAGATCAGTCTTTTTTTTTTTTTTTTTTTTTTTTTTTAGGTTTTATTTATTTGAGAGAGAGAGAGCGTGGGCCCGCAAGTGAGAGAGAGCGGAAATGGGGAGGAGAGAGAGAAGCATGCTCCCTGCTGAGCAGGGAGCCCCATGTGGGGCTCGATCCCAGAACCCTGAGATCATGACCTGAGCCAAAGGCAGCTGCTTAACTGACTGAGCCACACAGGCACCCCAAGAGGTCAGTCTTGATTAGATCCATTAATTGCAATGCTGGCTGATGTCCTTCCAAAGGAAGCAGAAACTGCTGGCCCACCCACCGGGGAGCCTGTGGCACACAATGCTGAGTCTTTCTTCACAAATAAAGGAGCAAAGCATGCCTAGTGCAGAAACCGGCCCCTCGCCTGTAGGGATCCGAGTCCCCACAGATTTTCTCTCATCCTCTGCATCAGGGCAGCGGGAGTCCAGACAGAGGCATGGGGCTAGAACCAAAGTGCAAGCAAGCCATCCCCGCAGGGATCTCCCAGAACAAACTAGAAGCAGAATCTGCCTCTTCCTAAGGACAACATGCGTTTTTTTTCCAGGCCTTTCAAAGCCAGGCAGGTCAATGGAGTTATAATTGGCAATCTAATTAGAACTCCCACACGCTGTTAAATTCTTTACCTGCCGCCTGGCGTCTTGCACAGAGGTGACGCATCTGCCGCTGCCTGTGCAGTGATTAAAGAAAGCCGGCTGCAGCCCATCCTTCTTGCCCGCAGCAGCCCCCTCCAGCCACCCCCACCACGGCGCCAGCGCCCACACGCCCACCAGCAGGGATGACACGGGATGCAGCCCAGTTGACGAGAAAATTGGCTTTAGGGAAAGTAGGCTCAAAGCGTTGTGTTGCCG
Organism: Meles meles; assembly: GCF_922984935.1. Lineage (NCBI taxonomy): Eukaryota > Metazoa > Chordata > Mammalia > Carnivora > Mustelidae > Meles > Meles meles. The sequence goes on from NC_060071.1 coordinate 122,361,003, forward strand.
AGTGATTTTTTTGGAGACTAACTGGGAGAAGACAACGCCCCCAGCCCCATTTTCCTGGATGTCGGAGGTGTTTGGAGAGCATGGTTCCAGGATGCCTTCAGCTTTCCCCCAGTCAAGCCACTCGATCACAGAAGAAAACATCTCTCTTTTCTCCCTGTCTGCCTCCTTTATCAGAAGAGCTTTTGTGCTCCCCCTGCCCCCCGCAGCCATCAAGGTAGCAGTGTGCTTTGGCCAACAAACTGGGTGGATTGTCTGGCACCAGCGTCCCTTGCGTCGTCCGTGGTCCCCCGCCGCTGTGCCTTGGCCTTCTGCAGCTCCTGCCCGTTAGCAGGTACGCAGTGCCAGCAAGCCGGCTCTGCTCCTCTTTCCCCAGCCCTGCCTGCAGTGACGTCATGGGGAGCTCGAAACCCGCCATGGCAGGAGTATTTATACCATGGAAACTGGCAAGCACTCCATATCAGGGTCTTTTCTTTCAGAGTCAGTACACCAGAACGCCACTGGACTCACACATCTAGATGGTTTCATGAGGGACAGAGGACGCAGAGGAGGGGGAGCGAGAGGGTATCAGCAGAGGAGAACACCAGTGTCCCTGACTCAGGACTTCCAGGGTGGAGGGTGCTCTTGGCACAGACACAGTGGAGCTCACCTTGTACGTCTAGATAGAGACAGAACAGCCGAGCGGAGACTCAGAGGAGAAAGAGCGAGAAACAGGATTGCCCGGGCTGGTGGCAGGAAGGGGGCCGTGGTTTGAAACAAAAAGACCTCCATTCGAATGCTAGCTCTACCATGCATTCATTCGTTGGCAATTTGTATGGCTTTGGACATGTTATTTAACCTCTGTCACTCAAGAGTGGAAATTCCACCCTAACAGAACTGTTGTCAAGGTCGAACATGGCTCTGAGCACCTGCCTGGAACATCAGGTCCACCCAGCCGCTGCCAATCTTCTCGGTCTTCCTCTTCCCAAAACAGTGTGGCGGCAAGAATCACAGGTGAAGTGAAGACGTTCCCCCAGAGTCCGCGGGGACGGACATTAGGCCTCCCCACAGTCCTACTCTTCCTCACTCATTGAGATAAGGAGAGGAGAGTACGGAGAGCTGGGGGTGCCCAGGTGGGGGACAGGGAGGCTGAGGCCTCATCCCCTCAGCTCTTTGGCAGCCGCACCCCCGAGCAGGTCACCTCTGGCTGCAAGCAGCTGCATCTGTGGACCCCAGGGAGCAGCGTTTAGCGTTACCCTTTCCTAAATCCATGCGGCATGGAGGGCCCACGTGCTGCACCTCGGGAGCCATGCTTACTGTTGCTAACAGTTTCCAGGCCCTCTCGGATGGGTCTGGAGCTCTGTGCATGGGCCTGCAGCTTGGGAGGAGGCTCGATGCTTCTCACTGGTCAGGCCCACCCAAGAGCAGGTGGCCAGTGCGTGTTCACTCAGCCCTGAGAGCCTCCGTCTGGGGGAGTGGGCACATCCCTGTGCGCTTCCCGTTAGGGCTGCTGGGGGATTTCGGAGGAAATGACTCTAATCTTGATGCTGATTTGTTCCATATTGAAGTGGCCAGTGATAAGAGCTCAATTGTGTTGGAAAAGAAAGTGCCAGGCTGAGTCCCTGTCCCATTTCCGCAGCAGCCATGCGGCTCCCTGCCGGCAGCGGCTCCCCACAAGTCCCCAGCCCGTCTGCCATTGTCACTGTTTCAGTCCAGGGACAAGGTCTAGGGGGCCCCCAGGGAGAAAATCTTGGCAAAGACCCAGGAGTAAAATTCCCCATTTCTGAGCAAACTGCCTGTTTTCTTCTCTCACTCAATGGTAGCTTCCCTCGGCTCTGGTGCACCAGGAATGCCGTGAGGACCGGAATGGGGGGCAGTCAGGGCAGAGCAGGAGCACTGGCCCACGAGCCCCGTGCCCTGTCTTGCTGCCTGCGTTCCCTGTTGTTAGGTTCTCTTGTCATTTGTGGAAAAAATTTTCCAAGGCTTATCGATTGCAGTCCTCTCTCCATCAGAATCATCTTATCATTTTTGTTTGTTTCTGTTTCAACGTGGAAAAAAGAGCTGGTGCCAGACCCTGGCAGGAATGGGGAAGATGCTTGCCAAAGTGACCGCGTCCCCCGTGGCAGGTAGTGAATCAGCAGCGTTTGTGTCCCAGCGCGTCGTCAAGAGAACTGTTTGTCTCCAGCGGTGGCATGGCGTTGCCGGGGCAGGGCCAGGGCCAGGGGGGTGGGGGTGGCGGGGGCCCCTAGCAGAGCCTGTTGAATGCTCAGACCTGGGGCGCACCCTGGCTCTGTGTCATCCTCCCGGCTGCTGGTGGAGCCTGTGTGCTCCGTGGAGCCCAGATGAGCTTGCGTCCCCGGGTGGCCTTCAGGGTTGGGGTCTGGAGCCTTGCTGGCCGGCCCAGCTGAGGAGCGCACCTGTCACTGCACCACCCAGACAGGGGTGCACCTGGCCTAGAGCTACAAGCTGGCACGGTGGCCAGGCGAGGTTTTCAGGCCCTTCTGGTGGACCCAGGCCTGGACAGGTGGGGGGGGGGGGGTGCAACAGGCTCATGGCTGGGAGAGGACACCCATGCTGCTGTCATCAATGAGTGTCCACTGGGTTCCAAGGACCACACAGGGTTATGGAGAAGAGTCCCCAAGGCCCTGCCACAGTCCAGCAGCTGATAGCCCTTTCCCTCTGCACTGCTGGCTTCTTGAGTTTTCAGGGTTTCCTATAAATCCAGTGGTCTTCCGGTACTGCTAGTGAGCCCATCTTCTGACACTTGTCCACACTGGGTCAAGGTGTCGCCAGCCATGGCTGCCTTTCAAGTGTCAGAAGCCACACGGCATGGCCCAGCGCCCCACAATGTTCAGCCCGGCCAACTCAGCGCCAAGGGAAGCCGGGGTCCCAGGGCCGCTGCCCGGCCTGTGTCGGCCTCTCCCCTCCAGAAAGGCCCCCCACCCTGTCCCTTCCTGGCATGCTGCGAGCAGTCTTCCACACAGGCTGCAGAAAGAGATGCTGCCCTATGGCGTTTTCTGCTTGTTTCTCTAGTTGACGCTCAAGTTCTGAAACCAGAGGTGCAAGAGGTGACCCCCAAACTACTTGGTGGAGAAAGATTTTACCAAACCCTAGAATTGTCGTCTCGAGCATGTGCTCCACTGCTTTGTGTTCTAGGCTGGAAAAGTGAGGCAGAGAGAAGCTCCTGCCCAAGCTGGGTGCTTGCGGCTGGGCCGCGGAGCAGCCCTGAGGCTATGCGCCCCCTACCAACGGGCAGGACGCCCCCCAGCCTGTGCTTTTGCCATGTTTGGTGATAAGTGGTCAGAAACAAGTGCAATGACACCCTGTGAAAGGCGTGACACATTCCCCTTGCCCTCCCCCCCCCCCAGGCCTGATGAGGGTCTGTCAGGGTCGCTGGGAAGAACACCCAGCCCTGGACCTCAGGAATGGGGCAGGGGTTTCTAGGACTCTCCCATGCTCTGGCCCGGAGCTCTGGCTCCCAGCAAGCCCTCAGCTCAGCTCTGTGGGGGGACATGTGTGGCTATTCTCCAGAGGGTAGAGAACCTCCAGCTGGGGTCGTCTCTCCCTCTGCACCTGCCCATCTCCATCACCTCACGGGGAGCTAATCGTCTGCCTGTGCTGCCTTCTCACGTGTGGAAGCCAGGGTCCCAGGACCCCAGGGCAAAGCTGGGCCTGAAGTTCGCTCAGAGCTTCCCCGTGGCCCACACCTCACTGGCTGGGGTGGAACGCCATCCTCCCAAACCCACCTGGGGAAGCAGCAGCCTTCCCAGAGGGTGGAAGGCTGGGCCTCGGCCTTGAGGGAGTGATTAGCTCAAACTTTCCACGGTGGGGAGGCGCTGACTTCCCGGCCGCCCTGTGCCATTGTCCCTGCCTGACTTGTTGCTGGGGAAAGTAGATAAAAATAAATAAATAAGTCAGCCTGGGAGATGTAGAAATAAGTCAACAGGAGTCTCTTGCCCATTATCGATGGAAAAGTACGAGTGAGGGGAGCCGTGTTTGCACCCACAAAAGATGCTGGCTGGGATGTGGCCGGTCCCACAGCATCAGGGCCAGCTGTGGCTCTCTCTCGTCGAAGTAGACTTAGCTAATATTCATATCCACATGGAGCCTCGGAGCTAATACTGCAACAACAGGCATGCAGTTTAAATGGCAAATTAGGGGAAGGGCAGGTAGAGAATCATCTGGAATTTTACCGAGGACTGACCCAAGCGTCAGAGTAAGGAGGATGCCCAGCATCCCTGTATGTTTCTGGGGACCCCAGGGTTTCCTCCTGTTCCCTTCTCAGCCCTCGCCAGGGTGCTCAGCCTGAGCTGCACAGAGGCAGACCTTCCTGCTGGGGTCCTTTGATAGTGTGCGGGACCTGCCTGGCCTGACGTTTCTTCACTTAGGTCAGTGCGCCGTGCCGACCTGTAGAGGCGCTGATGCCAGGGTTTCTGTGCCGTGTTAGTGGAATTTGTGTGAGCCTTGCCCCAGGCTGCCATGGACGAGCGAAGAGAGCTCACCCCACCAGATGTGAGGATTCCCTGTTGCCCTTGGCCTGGTCTCCAAGGGCCTGCCTGAAGCAGTGTTTGGCCGCAGGGCATTAGCATGCAGATCAAAGTGATTCAACCCCCAGGACTGGGGTGGGAACTGTGCTTGGGACCCAGAGGGAGCAGCTCAAAGGCTGCCTTCCATGGGAGAGGGGGAGGGGGTTATGGACATTGGGGAGGGTATTTGCTATCGTGAGTGCTGTGAAGTGTGTAAACCTGGCGATTCACAGACCTGTACCCCTGGGGATAAAAATACATTATATGTTTATAAAAAAAAAAAAATTGGAAGGGGAGGCGAACCATAAGAGACTATGGACTCTGAAAAAGAACCTGAGGGTTTTGAAGGGGCGGGGGTGGGAGGTTGGGGGAACCAGGTGGTGGGTAATAGGGAGGGCACTTATTGCATGGAGCACTGGGTGTGGTGCAGAAACAATGAATACTGTTACGCTGAAAAAAAAAATAAATTTATTTAAAAAAAAAAAAAAAGGCTGCCTTCGAGATGTTTCCAGGGAGGAGGCAGATGCCTTGTTAACCTTTACAATGCTGAAGTCTGATAGGGGCGCCAACATTGTTTTTCCTGACTAACAAAACCTCCACACCATTGGTTCCAAAGGGCAGGTAAAGAAAGAGAGTCAGAGTGCTAGATAGTGGGTTCTAGTTAGGGCGGGGGTGACTGCTGAGGGCATAGGGTACCCCATCTCTGATTTGGAGGGTGACCAGTTTCCTAAATGGTGTCAGCGGTGGCAGGCGTTACAGAAGGGGTGGTTGTAGGATGAGCAGAGCAGGCCGAAGGGAAGGGAGCTGGGCTGTCTTGCTCCGCACAGCAGGGTCCAGACTTGGAGGGACTGCTGGGGGGTTACCATCCGGGCTGCCAGCACAGGGTTTTGGATAGGGTGGGCGTTGTTCCCGTCATGCAGCTGTGAGCAGCCCTATCAGCCCCTCTCCAGCTAGGTGCCGTGGTGCTCATCTGGGTCTGGAGAGACCCCAGTCTGGCCCCTCTGGAGTGTGGCAGCCACCACCTGGGAGAGGGACCTGCAGAGCCCAGGCAGGCTGACAGAACTGGACAGGAAAGTCACATCCCCAGAACTTCTCCCCCAAAGAGGATTGCTCCCTGGACAGCTCTGCCCAGAGCCAGCTAACCCTAAGAAGTCGTCTTAGAATGTGTCTCTTGGTCCCCTAAATGCCCACCACCCTCCAGAGACCCTGGTCCCCTGACCTGGAGAAGGAGCCCTGAGCTGGCCCTCTGGAACCCAAGACCCAACTTGGCCTCCCCCTGGCTGGGTGACTGAGCCAGGTGCTTGCCCACCCAGGACCCTTTTCTCATGTCTCTGTCATTAGTAAGGCCCTTCGCAGCTGTGACTGCCCACAGGCCCGTCCACACGAAGCTTTTAGAGGCTGGAGTAGCTATGTGGTCGTGAGCCAGCCACCCCGACTCTGAGCTCCAGTTTTCTCATTTGTTAAGAAAAGGGTGTTTTATGTCCTTTGGGATGTCTTCCCTCCTCCTCCTTCCAGCAGGCCTTTCTCTGTTCTAGATGCTGGGCCTCTGCAGGGGCACTCGGCCCTGCCTGGCTCAGAGAGGGCAGGGCGCAAGACCGGAGTGACAGTCTGTGCCACTGAGCTCCCAGCCCTCAGCATACTGGGGCCGGAACATCCACAGGTGCTCGTGAAGTTTAGGGAAGGGAGGAAAGAGCCAGAAGCACTTGTGGTTATAGTCAACCCACAGTGGGGTTGACCCAGTGGGGTTAGACTGGGGGCTCTCCAGACCCACAGCACCACACAGCCTGGGACCCGGGTGCTGTTCCTGAGCCCAGTCCGTGATCCGGGCGGAGTGCTGGCCCTCTGGGGAATATCCTGCGCTCCTCTTTGCCACCCGAACCGCACCCCAGACGCGTTTCCACAGCAGGGCCAGGCTGGGGGTCGTTGGTGCTCAGAAGCTGCTGATAGGCTGGCTGTGTCCCTCCCTCAAGGTCCCAGTGATCCCCGGCGAGTGTCCTCTTCAAGCCGCCGCAGCACGTGGATATTTTGGCACCAACACTGAAGTACCCAGTTTCAAAGAAATGAGGCCGGAGGAAATTTGGGGCCAAATTGGGATTTCTGCGTGAAATCCATGCGAGGCTGGGCAGACCCTTTGGCTTACGGCCACGCTGCCCCCATTTCTCACTGCTGGCATGTTTCCTACCTGACAGCCTGTCACGCTGCTATTTGCAGAATCAGCTTCTCCAGAATATTCCTAACCATTCTGGAGGAGAGAACCTTTGAAAAGATGCTGCCAGTCACACACTTTATGAAAAGGAAAAGCCACACTCACATTGTCTTGGAGCCTGGTGGCTCGTCCTTCAGAGGCTGTGCTCAGTGGCAGAATTCAGTGAGGTGGGGGGATGAGGGCGGCCTGCGTTTACCGTTCCTCCAACGCCCCGGACTGCGTGTGCGTGCGTGTGTGTGATTCTGGAAGCTTTCTTCACATCCTGAAGGACTGTCTGGTGAAAAGGAGAGGGGAGGGGACCTTTTCCACATGACTCCAGAGGACTCAATGAATATCAGAGTGGGAATTAGACAAAAAGCCTAATTAGGGCTTCACATTTTTAATTGACAGTTCATACTGCCCACTAAAGGTGTGGGCTGCCCGAGGTAGTGGTGAGCTCCCCGTCACTGGAGGGAGTAAGCCACAGTGGGAGGCTGCCAGTCAGAGACTGCAGCAGGAGCTCGTGCGTCATAAAGCAGAGGCCCAAGCCCCCTCCTCACCCCGAGGAGCTTTGCTTCCATGGATGGTTGGCTGCTGGCTTAGAAAAATAAGAGGTTTGGGGAAAATTGAGTTTTGTTTCCTTCTGAGTTGAGTTCAATGCTAGAAAGGCCTGGTCTCCAGAAGGCACATTTCTTCAAATAAAGCATTTGACCTGGAAAAGGGGCCCCGTGGGAGCACAGCCTCCCACAGCCGTCAGATACCCTGAATGAACAAAGATGCGGACAGCCTCTCAGGCATGTCTGGTCGTTCCCTGGGTGGAGGGAAGGGAAGGGCTGGGGTCTTTGCCTCCCCACTTCTGGAATCCTCAGCTCCAATTCCCAGCACGCCGCAAGGGAAGGCCTCCAGGCGTTGTCTGTTCAGCGCTCAGAACCCTGCCCCCCGCCCCCAGGCCTGCCGGGCTGCAGACTGGAGAACACGTTGCTGTAGTGCCCACCTCTGGCCCCACCACAGCTGGCGCAGGGCCAGCTACTGTGGGGGCCTGGCTTCCGCTCTCCTCGTCACAAAGAGTCCCTTCTCAGTGCAGCCTGTCCAGCCACTGGCCCTTCCCCAGGAGCTGCTCAGCCCACGTCTCCCTCTCCCCTTTGTCCCTCGGCTTCTTCCTTCCTGCTCTGCAGTCTGAGTCCCTGGTACAGGATGTCAGTGGCCCTTTGCTCAAAAGGTTAAGTGGTCTCATGAATGTTCTGTCCCTGCATGAGGGCCAGTGAGGTGGACGGGACCTGGAACCCGGCCGGTGGCCATGGCTGCCGCACACGAGCCTGCTCTCTGTGGTTAGACAGGCGTGAGGTTGCCGGGAATGATTGGCCTTGGCCTTTGTGGAAACTGAGCCAGAACAAAGTAAAATGGCCAAAATGAAAAGACCAACTCCATACCAGTCCTTACTCCAGATTTCCGACCGCTGACCCTCCAGGAGGCCCTTCTCCAGGGCACCCCCGAGTCGCTCTTGACTGACTGAGCAAAGAGGGCTGAGTTGCAGTGTGTGAGCCCCCCCTGGCTCCAGAGGTTCAGCAGGCAGACATGTGTAAGGGCTATAGGGACGGTGATGACCTTGGCGTCCCCCAGGATACCTAACATCTGAGCCCTTTGGAGCTCCTGGCCTGGTTAGGCAGGCCCTTCCAAGGCCAGCATCGTTGGCCAGGACACACACACTCAGGCCCCTGGCAAGACAGTGTGCATTTCTGAACGCTCAAAACACACAGAAAGGAAACATCAAACAGAGCCCGGTGTAGACCAGACCTCCCCCAGAGCTGCCGGAACCCAGGTAGAGAAGCTGAGCCCCGCCCCCACCCCATCCTAGTGCGTTTTCAGCCCCTTTTGGAGGCATTTTTGGGAAGCAGGGCGGGGCTCCCGCTGCCCCCTCGGGTGCGCCCACAGAATGCCAGTGCTGGGAGCTATCAGAGCCTTTGATGCTCACAGGGAAGAAAGGGCCACGCCCGGGGAAGAGAGGCAGGAGGCAGCCCCTCACCTGGCCTCCCCACCTCAGCTCCGGAAAGTCTCTGCAGAGCCCTCGTCTCCCGTGGCCTTCTCAGGGTGGCCTTGCCTGGCAGGCTATTTATATTCTGGTTTGACAGGAAAATCGCTCTGAGAGCACAGCCACTACCACCGGGCCCCCGTCTGACGGATTGCATCCTCAGGAAGGAAAAGGCAAATCCTGACAAGACTCAGGGGCTAGCGTGCTGGTTTCCTCAGTGATGCTTCTGCTTCAGCTAATGCACACTCCAGTCCCGCCCACCCACAACGTCTGGGGGGAGTGGGAGCCCACAGGGGGCCCCTGTTCCGTCTCGGGGGCCCGAGGGCTGAGGGCTGAGTCAGAGCAAGGAACGTGGGGTCACAGACTTGGGGCCATGCCCCGTGCCAGGCACCACACCAGGCCCCCTCCTCGGCTGCTTCAGGGATCTAGCCCTACTCTGGCCTTATGCGAGGCTCGTTTCCTCTCTGGCCCTCTGTTTCCTCATCTGTGCCAGAGTGTCCGACCAGAGAGTCAGTAGAGTCTGCAGAGGGTGCTGGGGTTTTCTTCAGAAGCAACGTCAGATCTGTGGTGCGTGGCCAAGTACCAGCAACCGACTGGGAGCAGAGCACCTTCCCCCGCGGGGCTGCTCCCCTCCCCCAGATAGCTGCCTTGATCATGTCCCGGGAAGGTAGAGGAGGCTCCGGTGCACGGGCTCTGATGGCAGTGTGGACGGGGTGACCTGAGGCCAGGACTTCTGCACATGCTAGTTGAGAGCACTGGCAAGAAGTCATGCCCACCTCTGTCCTCCCCACCCTCACACAGTGTCCCACTCCTCCACTCGTCCGTCTTTCCGTCGGTTCACCAGATGCGCACCAGGAACCTCCTCTGTGCCACTCCCACTCTGGGGGCTGCGCGTGCAAGGACGAATCAGATGGTCCTTGCTCTTACCGAGAACTATCCAGAGAGACATGGGGCTGGCAGTGAAGGGTCTTGCAACTGTGGGCATCCTGGAAGGGCCTCCCCTCCCCTCAGTCGGTAAGGGTGACATTGATGGTCATCCTGCCGATCAAGGTGACCCTTCACTGGAGGTTTACTGAGCACTTTACGAACTTGCTGTCATTTGGGCGTCACGACTGTCCTGTGAGTTGGAAGTTGTTTCCGTTAGACAGACAAAGCGTCTGGGACCCAGAAGTCGCCCAGGTCACTGGTGGAGCTGGTGCACACCCTTCCCCAGGGAGCCTCAGGCCACACTCTTAACCTCCGCGCCGCACTCTCTAAGAGAGTGGCAGGCCTTTCCCCTGTGCTGGGCGGATCCTCTGGCTGTTGCCAGAGCCTGTGGAGATCTTTAGAACCCCTCACCTGGGTCCTGATCCCCCAGCGACGAGCCATCTCTGGCCGGCACAGCCATGCCCAGGCTGCAGCCAGCCCGACAGCTCTGTCATTGTCCCAAAGGGTGACAGACTGGGGAACAGGCTTTGCTTTAGCTGCCATCACAGTCCCAGGGTCCTAACAACAGAAGTCCCACCAAGGGGGACGACCTTCCCCACCCCGGCCTTGGTAGGTCCAACGGCCTCCGCAAAACCCAGGCCAGCTCTGCCACGGCAAGGGCAGCTGCTGGCCTCCGCTCCAGAAGCCGAGAAGGGCGCCTATAGGTGGCGTCCGCAGCAGGAGCCCCGTGAGGCAGGGCAAGCACGAGGGAGTCGCCCGTCCCCTCCCTGCTGCCCAGGGTTTGATTTCTGGAACATCCCGCCTGGGGAAATGTGAGAGCCACAACCAGCCTGACCCCCAGCTAGAGCTGAGCTGCAAGACTGCTTTTCAGCGGCAGCTCGACATTGGGAAGGACACTTCCTTGCAGGGACGTTATCTCTCTGTGCCCATGCTCCTCTAGGGACCAGCAGTGGTCCGCGACATGCCCTTGAGCCCAGCCAAGGGCTGACTTGGCACTTGCGCAGAGCACCACAGGGACGGGGACGCCTGAAATCTCCCAGGGGGGCTTTGGTCCTGCAGCCTTTGCTGCGGGTCACCGGACCCAGGGCTGGAGTAGGAAGCCTGTCCATGGCATGTGGCAAGGTCTCCAGTCCTCAGGCATCAGTTATCTCTCTCACACACACACACACACATGCACGACATGAGTGAGGAAGAGGCTAATTGTCCTCAAATTAGCCAAGTCCATTTGTCTCTTTTGAAATAACGGGTTTAATTTCCTCCCTTACTTGCAGTTTGGTACAGCACCAAGATCTCGTGTGTACAGAACACCTGATTATAATAATCACCAGCTGGGGAGGCTGTCTTCATTTGTGTCCAGAGGGACAAATAAGGTACCTGTGGGTGGCTCCCCTCCTCCAGGAAGGCCAGCCCTGCTGGCTCCTCACCTGTACGGTTCAGGAACGCCAGGGTGGAGAAGGGGGGGAGCCTGTTTGCACAACCTCTCCCGCGGAAGGAAACAGGGTCTGGTGCGAGGAGCAGGCATGAACCATGCAAGTTCACGTCTCAGGCCACTCACTGTAGCAAGGGTCTTAGGTCTTCGGCACAGCCCAGCACCTGGCATGCAACCATCGCCCGGGCTCGTTAGGGTTTGCACAGGACCCCAATCTTCGGGAGCAGCCTTGCTCCTTGGCCGCCTCTGTATCCCCATTACATGGCTGGGATCTGGACAGTCACTCAGTGGGCTTTGGGATTTTGATATGGGGGAGAAGGTGGGTTTTTCTGGTCTTGAAATATGTCAGTCCTGGAAATCTGTTTCCTTTCAGCCTGGGGGCTGGGAGCCAGACCCATGCCTCTGGGTAGTGTTGCTTAAGGTCAGGGGCGGGGAGGTGCAGTGTGGCCTGGGATCTTGAGGGAATGGCAGTCAATAGGGCTTTGAACAGATGGCTTAGAGCTCCAGCAGGAGGGGCCAGACAGACCAGGAATGGTGACATCAGGGAGGTGGAAGGGGGCTGGGGGATGTATCCTGCAGAAGTGCGTGGGCTTTCTGGGGTCTATACTAAGAGTAAGATCCAGCCAGGAGTAAGAATAGTCAAATGCCAGCCTCAGGAGTCAGGCCTTTGATAGTTGGAGAAGAGAGGAAGCAGGGCGCATAGAATTGGAAAAGGTGTCGGGATTCTTTTTTTTTTTTTTTTTAAGGTGTCAGGGTTCTAGTGCATAAGAGCACCACAAAGCCAAGGAGGGCCTCTCCCAGCTCACCGGGGCTTGCGGCGGGGGCGGGGGGGGGGGGGGTGGTGGCTGACAGCCAGGTCCTAGCCCACCTCTAGCCAACCTGCCAGCAATGGTTCAGACCCCAGCCGGAGCTTGTCCTGGTTGATCCCATTATGTGACTGATTTCTGAGCGGCTCTTGCTTGCTAGGGCGCTGGGCAGAGGCTGATTTTTCATTCCCTTGCCAAGACTGAGCTGGCAGCCCCTGGCAAGCGTCTGATGTCTCCCTGAGCAGCTCCAGCTTTAGGAATTAATTCCACTAAACAGATTGCTCAGGAAGCTTCAAGGTCATCTGGAAAGGGTAGCCTGTTCCTACATTAGGAATATAAGTCCAGGTATATGGGCTGGAAATTTCCAAGCCCACAGGAACCCTAGAACCCTAGAGAACATGAAGATCCTAGCTGCCCAGTATGGAGGGTGCTAAGTCAGATTAGCCTGTGGGCTGGTTCTCTGCAGGCATTTTTCCGGTGGGTAGGCTTGGCCCCTGCTGTATACCCTGGAGCCCCCGGGATAAGCTTTAGTCAGATTCAGCAACCTGCCATGTTCTACACCAAATTCCCAGCAAAAAGGCTGGTGTCCTTGTCCCCACTCCAGCAGGGAGGGGGCAGGTCACTGCTGCTGAGAGCGGTGACCTCTGGGTCTTGCTGGGCCCAGGCCTTGGCCCTCCTGGGTCACCACCTGCCGTTGGTCCACTTTCTGGCTAACAAAACCCTGCAGTCCTTTGGCACCTACATCCATCCCAAGCCTCAAGATCACAGTCTGGCTGTGGGCCACCAAAGGGAGACAAGGAGCCCTCCTAGCCCTTGAGTGAATATGCAGGATGCTGCTAGAGAGGAAGGAACCATGCCTGGGTCATAAGCATGGGGAGGAGCAGAGCCAGTGATCCATGGTTGGAGAAATGAAAGGGAAGACCCACCCAGCTGATGCCCATTTGCTGTTGCTCAGATGTAACTGGGTTAGTGCCCCAGGGGCTCCGGGCTCCTCTCTTAAAGGGACAGAGGCTGCAGTGAGCCGGTGAGTGGGTAGGAAGTTGTAGAGGGGAGCACGGGGGTTTTGGCCTCAGGCAGGCCTAAGCTGGCCTGCAGCTCCATACTCATTGGCCCTGTGACCTTTCCAAGATCCTTGGTCTGCTGAACTTTGTCTCTTTGTATCTAAAGCAGTGGGAATGTGAGCTGAGCCAAGTATGCGTGCCTAGCATCGCGCCTGATGGGGAGAAAACACTCCTTATAGAGGAGGAAAAGAGTGCAGGGCTGGCTTTGCTGCAGAGCCTAGCAGGACCTAAATTCTGTTCTCAGCCTGCAGCCAAGAAACCAGGGATGCCTCTTTCCATCTCCCCAGGGGACTTGTCCCTCATCACCCTTTTGCCCAGCACGCCCAGCGTGGGTGGTAGGGCCACTCAGGAAAGGGTTGTGTATTCAATAATGTGATGCAGGGGGGCGCCTGGGTGGCTCAGTGGGTTAAAGCCTCTGCCTTCGGCTCAGGTCCTGATCCCAGGACTCTGGGATCCAGCCCTGCATCGGGCTCTCTGCTCAGCAGGGAGCCTGCTTCCTCCTCTCTCTCTGCCTGCCTCTCTGCCTACTTGTGATCTCTATCTGTCAAATAAATAAATAAAATCTTAAAAAAAAAATAATGTGATGCAGGGACAAAGTCACACCTCAAAGGAGTGGGTTGGGGCAACTCTTGTCATTGTCATGCCTCAGTTCCTGCCACCACCCAGAACCCCCACCCCCCATCGCCCGCTTACTTCTCTTTTGGTTGAATGGGAATGTTCTAGAGTGAGCTCAAGCTGATGACCTCCCCTGAAAGAAAAGAGGTGGGAGCTCGTTGACTCTCACGTCCTGTTGCACACCTCCTAGCGAGGTCCTCCTGTTCTCTCTGCACGGCCTCTATGATTGAGAAGTGGGCACCGAGCTCTCCAAGTGTGTCTGAGGGAGGGCCAGAGTGGGGACAGCACCCCTCCAGGAGATGGAGGTGCCTACTTACTCCTCCCTCCACCACCATGACTCTGCACTGAAATGGATTTCAGGCAGGCCCTAAGGGTTAGCATATGAGGGTTCTAGCCTAGCTCCGTAGTAGCTGGCCTTGCGCCCGGGGCCGGGGACTCAGCCTGGAGGAGCTGTAGTTGACTCACCCACAAAATGGGGGGGTGCGTGGGGAGATCTCCCCACCATGTGATAGGCGCTCCTCGACTGCAGGCTCTTTGTCCACAGCAACAGAAGCGGGCCTCGCAGCCAGGTGGGGATGTGTCCTCTATTATAATCACCATCCATCATCCGGCCAGGAAGCCAGGTCTGTGCTGGACATCTGTCCCTGCTCTCGGCACACAGTTCCCTGGACTGCCCACAGGTGGGTGGGGAAGGGCAGCTCTGGGGAGAGCGCAGGGAGGTGCTCCCTGGGGGTGTCTGCACACCTGGCCCTCAGCGGCCTGGGCAAGGCCGCTGAAACCCAGCAGTCCATGCTGGAGAACAGGAAGGCCTGTAGTCTGATGAGAGAAGATTTCAGAAGGCAAGGAGAAGTCCTCATGGCAAGGACTGACTCCGGGTCACTGTTCTTGTCCTGCACCCTCAGGAAGAGAGCCCCCCTTGTGCCCACAGCCTCCACTCTGACGGGTCCGACCTGGGCTCCAGCATGGATGTGGTTTAGGCACACAGAGATGTTAATAGCGGAGCGTATGCCGTTTCCTTTCGGTTTTCCTCCCAGAGAGAATAGAGCTGACCCTGAGGTCTGCCGCGCCCTGGCCAGGGGAGGACAGCCTCTGTCTGCCCGAGACCTCCTTCTCCTCGCTCAGGGAGGCTGTTCAGGGACCCAGAGCTGGGGGTATGGAGAGTAGCCCTCCACGGGTCACACCTGCCCTGGGGTCCTGCTTCTGCTTGGCTGTGGCACCGCAGGCCTTGCACTCCTCCCAGGTCGCCCTCACGGAAGCCCTGGACAGGGCTCCGTGGAACCAGCTTGACAACCATTTGGAGATTCTTTCTTTAGAGCAAATTTCCCCCAAAGTGGCCTGACTGGGTCAGAGGATATGCCTCTTTTTAGGTTCTCCAAATACCCTGCAGATGATATCCCCACAGGGTCATGTCCCTCTTGGAGCCATAAGCAGAGCGTCAGGGGTCGGTCCCCTGCCCCCTGGTCTCACATCTGCATGACAGCGCGGTCCGCCGCTGGTCTCATAAGCACAGAACGTTCCTTATTGAAACCTGCTTCTCTTGACCAACAGTCGGGGTTACATACTTTCCACGTCTCTGTTTGTACCTTTTAGAGGACTGCTGTGCGTCTGCAGTCACAACTGTCTGGACAGTTCTTTCACTTCGGAACTTTCCTTCTTTGAACAGAAGTTTTTAGTTTAATTGGGTTCGTTGAACTTGAGTGTTGGGTTTTTGGGGGACCCAACACCTGCATCCTAATTAAAACTGTGTAAAGTGGAGGCACCTGGGTGGTTCAGTCAGTTAAGTGTCTTGATTTCAGCCCAGGTCATGATCCCAGGATTGTGAGATGGAGCCCCATATCAGGCTCCATGTGCCGCGTGGAGTCTGCTTGAGATTCTCTCTCTTCCTCTGCCCCTCCCCCTGCTCCCGCTCTTTCTCTCTTTCTCTCTCTCTAAAATCGGTCTTTAAAACAAATAAAATAAAGCTGTGTAAGATGACAGCTGTGCTTGAGGTGAGCAGGGGTCGGTAAAGGCAGGGGCTTGTTTGTGGTGGGGGGACTTGAGAGCAATGAAAAAAGTTGTGTTCTAACCGTGACCGCCAGCAATGCCACAAATGACGTTTCTCTAGGTTAGAAAAACCATTAACGGGGTGCCTGGGTGGCTCAGTCGTTAAGCATCTGCCTTCGGCTCAGGTCATGATCCCGGGGTACTGGGATGGAGCCCTACATCAGACCCACTGCTCAGTAGGAAGCCTGCTTCTTCCTCTCCCATTCCCTCTGCTTGTGTTCCCATTCTCGCTGTGTCTGTCAAATAAGTAAATAAATAAATAAATAATCTTAAAAAAAAAAAAAAGAAAAAGAAAGAAAGAAAAGAAAAGAAAAACCATTAGCAGCCAGAATGCCCAGGGTGGCAGCCCATGGGGTCAGTACAGACTGGCCATCCTGACTGGTTCACTCCTGGGCATTAAGTACTCACCTGAACCATGTGAAATTGCCAGTTTTTTATCTTTCAAAATGGCCAAACAGGGACCACTTCATATGTAGTTCAACCAACTCTTTGACCGATTGCCCTGAAGCACAGGAAGAGCTTGAACTTACCATGTGTGCCCAGCCTGATGGAGATCAATGCCCGCCTCCCGGAAGCATGCAGGAGCTCAAGGACAGGTAAGAGCCTAGAGCTGCGGAGTCCCTCTGACTGTCTGTCTGTCTGTCTCCCCGACGCCTGCAGGCCCTGATCCTTCATCAGCTGGGCCGCTACAGTCTAGCAGAGAAGATCCTCCGGGATGCGGTGCAGGTGAACTCGACAGCCCACGAGGTCTGGAACGGGCTGGGCGAGGTCCTACAAGCCCAGGGCAATGACGCGGCGGCCACGGAGTGCTTCCTGACAGCCCTGGAGCTGGAGGCCAGCAGCCCGGCCGTGCCCTTCACCATCATCCCCCGGGTGCTCTGAGCAGGCGCCTGCCAGCCTCACTGCCGCTAAGGCCCCCAGGCCCCCCCCCAGGGCGCGCCCCCCCCCCCCCCCCCCCGCACCGAGGCCATGGAGGAGCGTGCGACTGGCCACACTGAGCTAAGCGAACGAGCCCTGGTCCATCGCTCTCTCCACGTGCATTTCTGTTGTTGTGCTGACCAGCCCGGTGATAGTCTCTGAACCTACTGACATCGTTCAAAATGGATTATGTGCCATATTTTGTTAGTCGACATCTGCGTTTTAAAGTCAAACGATAATGGACTTAATCAGCAAATGTAGACGAATATATTCAAAGGTAAAATTCAGTGGCAGAGCAGATTATTTTTATCAGAGCTGTAAAGAAAACTCTCCTCCCCCCACCATCCCCGCCCCAACCTCCGCCTGGAAACCAAATGTGAATTTTCCGTTTCCCACCTCAGTCCTAGTCCAAGCCAGGACACCAGCTGACGATCTCTTGGTTTTGTTGTCAATAACTACACCGTGTGAATTCCTGTCCTCACTTAGAGCAAAGCCTGATGTGAGAATGTTTCTATTTCACCAATATATGCCTGTTACAAGAGAAGGAAATAGAAGCTATTTAAGTTTAACTTTTTTATGTGAATTCAGAGTTTATTTATCGATGGAAATATGTACAAAGAAGCTTCAAATGGAATATTTACCGACATTCCTTATACATGACAGACACTTGGCTAAATGGGAAGATGATGTTAATAATAAAACGATTTTTAAATGGACCCGCGGCCCGTGTCGTTGGTGAAAGCACAGAGCCAAGAAGTTTAGGCTCTGTTCCTGGGGTGGGAAGCGGTGTGCGCGGGGCGCCTGCCCCTGGCCGGGTCAGCCCTAGGCGCTGGGAGGGCCCCCTGACTGTCCCGTGGGATTTCACCTTTCCCATCGCTCCCCTGTTGTCTGGGATGGGAGCAGGGGACTCAGGCCCGGGCAGTTAATATCAGCGTTTGTGGGCATAGAGGACTGGTAATGAGCGTGTGACCTGAAGTGGCCCAGTTAAAGAGGGAACTGTAAGGAAAGGCTCTCATTCTCCTGCTGGACTTACTTTTTTTTTAAGATTCTTTTTTAAGATTTTATTTATTTATTTGTCAGAGAGAGAGAGTATAGGCAGGCAGAGCAGCAGGTAGAGGCAGAGGGAGAAGCAGGCTCCCTGCAGAGCAAGGAGCCCGATGTGGGACTCGATCCCAGGACGCCAGGACCATGACCCGAGCCGAAGGCAGCCGCCCAACCGACTGAGCTACCCAGGCATCCCTAAGATTTTTTTTGTCAGAGAGACAGAAAGAGAGAGAACACATAGCAAGGGGAACAGAGGAAGGCAGAGGGAGAAGCAGGCTCGCTGCCGAGCAAGGAGCCGGAGACTGACTAATCCAGCAGAGTGGACAGTAAAGCACAAGGACCAGAGAGAAGCTGAGCGGACCTCTCCAGTTCCTTGCCAGCTCCCCAGGAAATGTGGGCGCGGGGGCCCGAGTTCCGAATCAGAGGTCTCCCACCCGAGCTGAGCACAATCTTCCTGACTCACCGGCAGGCAGGCACGGGGTCAGCTGAGGTCTAGGGAGGTAACCGTGCGAGCAGAGGCCACGGCCAGAGCAGGTGAGCACCCCAGCCTCAGCGTTGACGTTGCCAGGCAGCATCTGAGGCTGTAGATACGCATCAGTCATGGAATTTTCGACGTGACACTCTGGCCGGGAAGGGCAGGCGCCCAGTGGGGTGGCCGTTCACACTGGATGGGGCCAGCTCGTGTAGGAGCGCAGGGAAAGGCCTGCCCGGATCAGGACCCGGAAGGCAGGCAGCTGGCGCGACCCACAAATCCTCCAGGCATGGTGCCGGCCATTATCTCCCCAGCCAGCTCCATGCAGGGCCCTTCCCTCAGAAAATCCTGTGCGCACCAGCCTGCTCAGGGCAGGTGATATCTCCTGTCCTCCTGCCCACCATCCAGCCCCTCCACGGTGTCCCACTCCCTCCCCAGCTCTCCAGCCACATGGCTCAAAGACTAGCATGTGGGCCCAGTCTGGCCCACGGCTCCCAGGGTCAGGGGTTCAGGTTTGGGCATGGGGTTCAAGCTTGGCCAGCAGGACCCCCCCACTCCCACCCCAGGGCTTGTGTTCTGGGAATATCAGGAAAAACTCTGGTGGGTTTGCTATCCTGATGGGATGCAGCCTCGGCTTGCTGCCGCCCACGGGCACTGTGTGGGGCAGCCTGCCTGAGAATGAGGCCAACACGGGAAAAGAGCACAAGGAGAGAGAGAGAGAGGCCGGGTCCCAGAGTCCTAGCTGGAGCACTGGAGCCCCAGACCTTTCCCTGTTGTGCTTGGGATAGCGCAGCAGGCTTCTGGGAGGGACCTTCACCGCCACCCATTCAGGAACTCTCCCCAAACCCCTTAGTCCTCTTCCTCAATCCCACCTGCTCCCCACCCCACATTTTACTTCTCAACGAGTCTTGTCCTTTCTGCCAGGGTTCCATCTCCAATTGTCAGCCAGCAGCCCGCTACCTCTGGCCTCTGGCCAGACCACCGCAGGGTCCTCTCTGCCTCTGCCTTGGCCCCTGCAATCCTCAGGGCAGCCCTGAGCGTCCTGTGTAAGGTGAGGACTGGATCGGGCCTCTGCCCCCTAAACACGCTCTGCGGCTTCCCCAGCTCACTCCTGGAGCCAGGCTCCGTGCTCCGTGCTCCCCAGGATCTGCAGAGCCTGACCCTGCCAGCACCCGCCCCCAAAGTCTCTCCTTGCTCCAGCCCTCCTCTGGGTCCTCTAGCCTAGGGCCCCAGTGAATGAATGGAGGCATTCATTCATTCATTAATAGATCAGGGAGCAGAAGCTGAGTGGGTAAGAACAACGACAGACCCGGGCCTGAGGGATAAACCTTTGAAAGGTGCCCTAGGCTGTCCAGCAGAGGCAATTTGGGGCAGCAGGATGTGGGAGACGCTGTGTTTGATTTATTCTCTTTCCCTGGTCTTAGTCTCCCCATCTGTAAAATGTGTTCATTCATTCGTTCATTCATCCATCTAAGAGTGCTTAGAACAGCAGACACTATAAGCACCGAGGGTAAGCAGTACATATAAATTGGGTTTATGTTTTTGTGGAAGACAATGGAGAAATATAGAATTCAGCGTAGGGGCCATACATACATAGTGATACACGTATGGAAGGACACAGGGCATTGGAGTCACGATTTTATAGACATGGTCCAAAAAACCTGATACAGATGCCTAGGTGGCTCAGTTGGTTAAGTATCCAACTCCTGATTTCGGCTCAGGTCATGATCTCAGGGTCCTGGGATCAAGCCCCACGTGGGGCTCCACGCTCAGCAGAAAGTCTGCTTGAGATTCTCTCTCTCCCTCTCCCTCTACCCCTCCCTGCCATGCACATGCTCTCTCTCTAAAATAAGTAAATAAATCTTTTTTTTAAAAAAAGAAAGAAAAAAGAAAAGGTTCTGATAAGGCACCGTTTGGCCACAACTAGTCAGGTGCATCTGTGAGCAAAAGGCATCCCAGGGAGCAGGAACAGCAAGTTGCAAAGGCTCAGAGGTGGGAGGGGGACAGGGTGGTAAAGGAAGAGAGAATGAGAAGATGAGCCGGAGGGTGTCACAGGGACCAGATCACGTGGGGTCCTGTGGCCCACATGAAGGGTGTACATTAGCTTCCTGTGGTTGCTGTAAAACTTTAAAAATTACCACATACTTAGTGGCTTAAAACAACTTACAGTTCTACCGTTTTGGAGGTCTGTGTTGGCAGGGCTGTGTTCTTCCAGAAGGTTCTAGAGTCTGCTTCCAGAGGCTGCCCACATTCTTTGGCTCACGGCCCCACATGACACCCCCTTTTCTCCCTCTGCTAGCTTTGTTACATCCCCTCCTGCCTCCAGCCCCCTTCAGTCCTTCTTCCTGCCTCTCAGCAGGACAGTGGGGACAGTGGGCCCAGCTGGACCACCCAGGGTACTCGCCCATCTCAGAGCCCCTCATGTCATCTCATCTGCGAAGTACCTTTCGCTATATAATGTCACACGTTCACAGGTGACGGATGAGGAGGTGGACGTCTTTGGGGGAGGACGGATGTGACTAGCCTCCCACAGGGTGCCCGGAGGCTGCTGTGGTCCTCCAGGGGAACACAACAGCGGTCAGGCCACGTGGTAAGGGGTGGTGGGACCGTGAATATCCCGAGGATGGAGCCAAAAGGATGTGCTCACATGTCCCTGTGAGGGGAAGGGGGAGGGAGGGAGCATGGCGAGCGTTGCCCGAGATATAGGACGGCTGGAGCTGGCGGCCCCCGACACGCAGGACCGCAGGTGAGGAGGAAAGCGGGCGCTTGTTGGAGGCAAGTTGCATCTAAGACGCCTCTGAAGCCTCTGAGTGAGGAGCAGCTCTAGTCAGACGGGGCTGAGGACCGGCCAGAGTCCAAGACGAGGGTGTCAGCGTGGGGGCCTCCGTGAGCAGTGCTGTGACAGGGCCGCCTCAGCAGCCAGTGGAGACAGAAAGGGAAACGCCAGGGCTGAGTGCCAGGCCGTGGCAAGGGTAATGGGCTGAGGAAACGGAGAGGGAACCACAAAGAAAGAGAAGCAGCTGGGAGGTTTGGAGGGAGGGAGGGAGAAGCAGGAGGCTGAGTCCCAGAGGCCAAGGAGGAGGGGCCGCCGGCTGAGCTCATGCCCACAGGTCCAGCAGGGCACGTCTGAGTGACCCTTGGGTTTGCCATCGTGGAGGCAGGCGATGATCCTGACAAGAGCGGTGCTAAGGACGGAGTCGTGTCCCCCAGGAGCCCTGCCCCCCACTGGGCCCGTGTTTCAATAGAGAACCTCGGGAAATAATTAAGGTTAAATCAGGTCCTATGCGTACCACCCTGATCCGATAGGGTTAGTGCCCTTGTAAGAAGAGACAGCGGAGACCTCCACGCTCACTTCCTCCACCATGCGAGCATGCGGCCCCTGAAAGCCAGCCGGAGAGCTCTCTCCCCCCGCCCGGATGGCTGGAACCTTGACCTTGATCTTCCAGCCTCCAGAACTGTCAGAAATAAATGTCTGTGGCTTCAGCCCCCCAGCCTGTGGCCTTTGAGTTAGGGCAGCCTGTTGGGATGGAGTCGTTGGGACAAAGCATTTGGAGTAGGTGCAAGAGTGGGGGAAAAGATGGCCGTGTTGACGTCTGCTTCAAGCACGTCACTGCCAAGGGGCATGGAGAAGGTGGGGGAGCCGGTAGGCTTGGGCTGTTTTTCAGATGGGCCCACACTCAAGTGGGCAGATGCACTGATGGACCCGGAGGGCAGAGGCGGAAAGTGCTGGAGCTGCGTCCCGGAGCAGCCGGAGGCAGTGGGCCGCTTCAGCTAGGAGTGCGGCTGTTCTCCTTGGGTAGAGCACCCAACCCCAGAGGCCGATGAACCCCTGGGGTCCTCCCCCTGTGCCCCCCCCTTCTCAGCATCCTAGAGAGCAAGCTGAAGATGAGAACACTGGACGGCAACTGGGGGGTGGGGGGGAGTGGACCAGGGAGGGGAGGAGGAAGAAGGTGAAGGAAGAGAGGAGGCCAGCCCCCACCAGCAGAGAAGGATCTTGGGGATCTTGGGGATCTTGGAGGCCTGGGCGGTGGGCTGGGGCCTGGGCTCTGCACAGCCTCAGGCCTGGGAGGGATGTGAGCTGCAGTGTCCCCAGGTGAGAACCAAGGCTTCCTGTCTGTGCCCTTACCTGTCTTCATAGCCTAAGGGAGCACAGGCATGTGTGCATGTCCATGACCGCACGGAACCACAGCAGAAGGTTGCTCAGAGCTCCCTTGTGGTCCCACAGTCACCCTCGGGTGCCCCGCCGTCCGCCCACAGGAAGCCCTGCCGTCTGCCAGGCGCCCTCTGCCCCGTTGGTGCAGGACCTCAGGGGCTTCTCACCCGACCCACCCCAGCGGCCCCAGCAGCCCCTCCCCAACACCTTCCACACACGTACACACCCTGCACGGCCAGGACCCATTCGACTGGGCCACAGGGTGAAGGGGATTCCAAGGCACCTGCCGTCCCCACTCCCACCCGCACCCCCAGCCTCCCCTACAGGGGGGCCCCGGTGACGGCTCAGCTCCCCCTTTCCGTGTCTCCTCCTGTGTCCTTCGTGTTCTTCTCTCCCCTCCACCCCTCAGGGTCAGCGGGACACGTGTGGTCGGGCTCAAGGGCATGAGGGGAACTGGTGAACTGTGACCAGCGCGCTCAGTCCAGTGCATGGTGCCCGGTCCCTCTGCGGGCGCTCTTCTCTCGGCTATCCTCTGCGGGCACTCTTGTCCTTCTCTGCGCCTTCCCTGCCCTCCCTGTGCCTCTCTCAGTTCCTCTCTCTGTTTCTTCCTGCCCCCCCAGAACCAAGCACTGACTACCCCCCACCCCAGACCTTGCTTGGGTCCTTCTGGGGGCAGATGGGCCATTGGCAGGCCACAGGGGGCCAGTAGGTCCCCATGTCCCCTGTGCACATGCAGCCACGGGGCTGGGGCCAGGAGGCTGATGCCCAGCGCTGCTGTTCCTCCTGCCACTCCCGCCACCAGCCTTCCTCCCGGACTTGTGGTCACTCACTTCCTGCCACCCCCGCCCCCGCCTCCGCAGCAGCTGGATGGGACCCGGAAAAGGACATCCTGCAAAGGTCTCTGGCAGGCAAGCATGGGCTCCTCCGGAAGGTCTTTTGGAGCCAAACTGGGGCCCGCTTCTCAAGGCCGTGCCCTGGGAGACCCAGTCCAGCTCTGCGCTGGCCTGAATCACGATCCCTGTCTGGGCTCCAGGGTACAGTGGGGATAGAATGCGCTGCCCAGCCTAACTTCTATAGGGTATGTGGGGTGCCAGGCAGGGCACACAGCCCTGTGGGACTGCCATGTGGGGCTTTGGGGCCAGGCTGTAGCAGGGGGTCCAGGCCCTCAGTGGGGCTGGCTCCGGGGAAATAGCAGGCAGTTCCGGGGTGCCTTCCACAAGTGTGTCTGGAGCTAGGAGCTCCAGCCAGCCATCTGGGCCACCCACAGCCTCCACAGCCCTCCCTGCCTCCTCCGTCTTCTGCTGGTTGGCCCCTGACCCTCCGAGGACAATAGGGTTTCCTGGTGACCACTGGGTTGTGGGTCACACAGATCTGGCTGGAGTCCCAGCTCTGCACGGTCATGTCACCTCCAATGGAAAAGGGTCTCGAGCTCCTGTGTCATAGTAGGGTGACAGTTCCCCTCAGGGAGCTATTGTGTGTGCTAACACGATCTCGGTGAAGCACGGTGCCTGGTCCGAGGGGTGCACCGCAAGGACTTGCTTCTGTCTTCCCTGCCTAGCACAGGGGGAGGGCTGAGACACCCGGAACACACCAAGCGGCCCTGGGCGGGCAGGAAGGGGACGTGGCGGCTCCCTTCTCCCCCTCCCACACACAGCTATTTGTGGCGGAGCTGGAAGCTGCACCATGACACCCCCAGCGCGTCAAGAGTCCCTCTCTGTGGGGAGAAAGAGGTGAGGGGCCTGGGCTGGGGTCCCCGGGGTGGGACTAGCTGGTGGCCTCCGCCCTACTGTACCTCCTTGGCCCCACAGGGTCATCCAGAGGCCCTGGATCTGGCCAGCCTGAGCAGGGAGGTGAGACCCAGCCCTGCCCTCCTGTGCTGTTTGCTGAGTCTGAATCTGGACCCGGACGCCTGCTTTCTGAGGACCCCTGGGGAGCGTCACTGGGTCACCAGTCCTCCCAAGGCTCAGTTTCTTCATCTTCAAATGGGCAGAACAAGGTTGCTGCAGAGATTCGGGGCATGTGGAAAACAAGCAGGAGGGTACATGGTCCATCCGTCTCCCGCAGTGTGTTTATAGTTACTCAGGCCAGAGCCAAGCCTCACCCTCCCATGCCGCACCCCCAGTGGGTCCGCTCCCCAAGGTCACAGGGGGAAGGAGGATCCCAGACTGAGCCTCAGCTCTACCCCCAACCCCACTGTCCCTCAGCAGCACCTGGGAGGGGGTACAGCTGGGTAAGGAAAGCTGTTGGGAAGGCAGACCCCAAAACCCCCCTGAGGCTCCCCGGTATGGAACCCCATCCCAGCAGTAAGGAGGCCGTCCTTCCTTTGTTAGCGACCCTGTATCGGGCATCTCCTGCCTTGAGAGCCCTGATCTAGATGGGGACTGGGGAGGCAGATGGCAAACAGATGTAAATAGATAATTACCAGATGCCTAGACCTGTCAGAGCAGTTTTTTTCCTTAAGATTTTATTTATTTATTTATTTATTTATTTGAGAAAGAGTGAGCAAGAGAGCGAGCACAAGCAGGGGGAAGGGCAGAAGGAGAGGGAGAAGCAGGCTTCCCGGCTGAGCAGTGAGCCTGACACCAGGCTGAGATCATGACCTGAGCCAAAGGCAGATGCTTAACTGACTGAGACACCCAGGTGCGCCCCCTCCTCTGACCAGAGCAAGTTCTAAGTGATGGGTAGAGACTACCTGAGACTGGGTGGTCAGGGGACACCTCTGTGAGGCGTGACACTGAGCCAGAGGAAGGGGCCCACCAGGGAGAGATGTCAGAGCCTCAGCTTCTCTACCTCAAAGGGACTGTGTACAGATTCCCCGAGAGCAACCACAGCCAAGAAACTGGTGGTTCTGTGCTTTCTGCTGGTTGCTGGGCCCGCACAGCGCGCAAAATGGGGCCCATGTGCTGGCTGGCAGCCGGGATCTGCCGGGCTGAGCACCTGAAGAGGAGGAAAGCGTTCATTCTCTAAGCTGAAAATAATGTGATCAGCTTTAAAATCACCTAGGTTGTTAAAAAAAAAAAAATATATATATATATATATATATATATATATATGGTTATTCAAAAGTGACTAAGTTACCTTTTATAAATATTTTTACTTGGCCAACAGTGTTCTTAAAAACAATAAAATTAAATAAGAAACCAGGTAAAATTCAAAGACAACAAGGCTCTTTGGTACATTGTCTTGAATTCTCTGGCTTTCAACTTTATGAGACTATTTTACAAATTTTGCCTCATGGTAATAACATCTTGAACCTGGGCCGTCCCTGTCTGCATGGATGGATACACACAGCCCCACGTGGAAATGAAGCTGGTTCACCCACAACATTAAAATAAGTAATTAATTAATTAATTAATTAATTTTTAAAAACTTTTTTCTTTTCCTTTAAAATTATAAAATTCATATCATCTGAATTAATTTCCTATTGCTACTGGAGCAAACTGCCACAAAAATCAAGGTACCAGCAGGGCCACGCTCCTTCTGAGGAATGCTTTCATGTCCTAGAGGCAGCCCATGTTCCTTGGTTCATGGCCTCCTTCCATCCTCAAAGCCAACAGTGAGTCACAGCAACCTCTGATCTTCTTTGTCCCTTCTCCTTCTCCAGCCCCGACTGCTGCCTCCTCCTTTCATGTGTCAGGACCTGTGACGACTTTGGACCCACCTGGATAATCCAGAATAATCTCCCTGCACCAATAACCTTGATTTAATCCCATCTGCAAAGTCCCTTTTGCCAGGGAGGGTGACCTATTCCCAGGCTTCAAAGATTAGGATGTGGACATCTCTGGGGACCGTTATTGTGCCCACCGCACCCCCCATGGACAGTCTCAGAAATATAAAGACTAAGTTGTTAAATGTCACCATCTAGGGTTTGACCTATTGCCAATGAAGGGGAAATATTACTATCTATAATACTTCTAGACCTTTGCACTTAAGATTTAAATTTAAAGACAGCCGAATCTTCATCACACAGATGCACTTTAAATTATTCAACCTGTCCCTATGTGGCCACTGTCTTGCACTGTCCTATCACGCATGGCGGAACGATCACAGCTGGCTCGTGTTTACCGAGCCCGTGCTGGGCACCAGGCATTGATCTAAGCATTGCATTCGGATTAACTCCTCCAATACTCACGACAGCCCTGTGCCATGGATACTATTGCGACAGATAATGGTACAGATGAGGAACGAAAGCTTCTCCAGGAGAGAACCTTGCCCAAGGTTGGGTGACACTATGGTAGGAGTCCCTCCCAGGTCACCTGACTCCAGAATCCACACTCGGAGCCACTCACATGCAGTTTTTCCCCCCAGTCCTGCTGATGATCTCTCTCAGGATCGACATCTAGGGGGAACACTAGCTTGTACTGGAACACACACCCCCCCCCCCCGCACCCTTTCTGTGGATCACGTCCTTTAGAGCTTCACAAACCTATGAGGTAAATGTCCGTCATGAAGCCTAGCTGATGGCTTGGACTCACCGGTGGCTTTAAGTGGGGGCCAGCGGTTAACACTAGGGACAGCCCTGGGCTCCTGCCCTGCGAGCTCGCCTTGCCGCTGAGCCCCAGGGAAGGCAAAGTACAGGCAGATCATGCCTTCAGCAAGCAGCCTTCAGAGCAGGTGCCTGGTCTGTGCTGGGCAGGGCCCCAGCTCCGGGCATCTCAGGCAGCGGGCATGGCTCTCAGCAAAGGGGGGGGATGCAACAGGGTTCTAATGGCGAGATCCAGAGGTCGGCTTCCCTTCTGGTCAGATCGGGCAACAAAGTCTTCAAAGGCGTCTGGACATCGAACAAGATCAAGTCTTTGGTGCTGGGCTACTCCTGGAGGGCTGGACCCTTAGAGGGGCCCATACACTAGGGCTAGCCAATCCACACTAATTGTGGACAGCAATTCTCCCCAAAATAGCATTTTTCATATCCTTGTACTAATTAGCACACCCCCAAACCCTCTGGACCTGATGGAAGATAAGATGATGCAAAGCAGGTGTGCCTCTCAGACCACGGGCTTCTCATTAGAGTCTCTCACGTGCTAACCCAGCAGCCCTGGAGTGTGTATTCGTGATTGGACTTCCTTAAGTCTAAGTGTTAAGTGATAACACTTACCTTTAAGCATTAAGTAAGCATCTCTAGGTGTACATCTGAATTAACATACATATGTTGCACTGAGCTTGCTGATGTATCTTAAAGTAATTAAAAATAACAAAAAGGGGTGCCTGGGTGGCTCAGTCGTTAAGCATCTGCCTTGGATTCCAGCCCCGCATTGGGCTCTCTGCTCAGCGGGAAGCCTGCTTCTCCCTCTCCCACTCCCCCTGCTTGTGTTTCCTCTCTCTCTGTCTCTCTCTGTCAAATAAATAAATAAAATATTTTTAAAAACATTAAATCAATCAATCAATAAAAATAACAAAAAGGTTGATGTAGTGATTATCCCCATTTTGCAGGTGGGGAAACTGACAGAGTGATCCAGTGACTCACCAAAAAGCACAACCCGTATTCTATCCAGGATCCATCTGATCATTGCCGCCCTGCAGGAACAAGGGCAAAAGCCATTCACATTTTGAACGCCCTTTGCGTGTGTTATAAACTGTCCTACATTTGGCTCTTGCCTATGAGATGTGACTGTGGGGTTCCGGTTCCTAACTGACCACTCAAGGGGTTATCTGTAGCCAGCCGCAGCCCCAGATCTGGCTTCTTCTAGCCTTTGGGACATATAGCCAGCCTGGAGGCATTTGAGGCTCCCAGCAGGGGGGACTGGGGTCTGCCCTTGGGCGTCACGTGTTTCTTGCTCCCTGGGTTAGTGCAGGTAACGAGGAGGTGGCCAGTGTCTGTGCTGTCCACAGAGAAATCTTATCGCCTATGGGTGTCCTCAGTATGCATTCAACATATACTCACCGCGTCTGCCAATAATTACCCACTGAGCATTACTCTGCGTCTGGACATCCTTCTGGATCTCTGCCCTGCTCTGGGGCCCTGAGAGCCTTTCCTTCTGACAGCAGTGTGAACACAGATGGGTCACTTCCCTCTGGGCCTCCATTTCCTTATCTGTAAACAGGGCAAGAAAGGGCTTCACTAAATGACCCCTGATCTTTTGTAGAAAACCTTAAACATAAGTTTAGGGACCCTTGGGACCTGTCCTGAAGGGACAGTGGTAGGGTTGGGGATTAAGCGAGGTGTCAGTGTGAAGTACCAGGCATAGAAGTTTCTCAAATAAAAGTGAGGCTTCCAGAGCTTGAACATGTGCGGGCTGGACTCAGTGATGGCACCCACAGAGCAGAGTTTGGAAAGGGGGAAAACCGTGATGCCACAGTGGAGAAAGCCGGCCAGACCCCACCTGAGCCACGTGATCAAGGCCAATGTCATCAGCAGTAAGTCATGTGGATGGCATGTACCCCAGATGGGCTGGGCTGGGATCGGGTGGGACGGGGTGGGATGGGACGGGACGGGACAGGGTGGAACAGGGTGGGAGAGGATGGGATGGGATGAGAAGGCATCTCACCTACAGGGTCTGCTTCCCCCACACCCATGACCCCGGTCTACTCATGAGAAAACATCAGAAAAAACCCCAGATGGAAGCACTCTTTACAAAAAACTGTCAAGAGCAAAACAAACAAGGAAAATCTGAGAAACTGACCCCCGCCGGAGGCTTCCATGGAGACATGACAACCGAGCGGGGTATGGCGTGCGTTCCGGGGTGGGATCCCAGAACAGGAAAGGGACGCTAGTGTTGTCAGTTAGTGACATCTGAATAAAGTCCGAAGTTCAATGCACAGGGCACGGCAGTGTTGTCTTTGGTGGTGCCGTGTACCAGGCAATGAAGGAGGTTGATAGTAGGGGAAACTGAGTGAAGGTATATGGGTTTTCGTGTTATCTTTACAACTTTTCAGTAAAGCTAAAATTATCCCAAAATATATGTGTGTGTTTAAGCGAGATCTGCGCCAACAAGTCCAGGAAAAGAGGCTCTGCATCGTTTGTGATGGGGGAAATGCAAATCAAACCCACCAGGAGCCACCACCTCACACCCACTAGGATGGCTGTCGTCAAAGAGACAGACAACAGCAAGTGTTGGCTAGGATGGGGAGGAACTGGAGCCCTTCTGCACTGCTGGCGGGACTGCGAATTGGTGCCGCCACTTTCGAAACAGTCTGGCGCTTTCTTAAAAAATGATACAAAGAACTACCCAGGGATTCCTCTCCTAGATATGTATGTACCTTGAAGAAAAGGAAGTATCTGTCCATACAAAGACTTGTCTAGGAAAACCCAGAGCTGCTTTTCCTCCTAAGAGCCCCAAACTGGAAAGAGCTCAGATGGCCATCAGGAGAAGGTCGGACAGAATGGAACAGCCCACGGTGCGGTGCTGGTGACAAGAAAAAGGCAGGAGCTGGGGAGACATAGAGCAACATGGATGGATTTCAGAATAGTGATGATGAGCTAAGGAAGCGAAAACAGAACGGTGTGATTCCATTTACAGAAAACTCTAGAAAATGCAAACTCATCTGTGGTGACGGAACGCAGACCAGTGGTTGCCTGGGGCAGGTGGGGAGTGAGGCGGGGGGGGGGGGGGGCCACAAAGGGGAGAAGGAAACCGGAGGATGATGGGGGCGTTCATGACCTCAGCGGTAATGATGGCTTCATGGGTGTGTACATGTGTCAAAGCGCATCAGATTGTACACTTTAAATATATGCAATGGATTCTGTGCCAAGGATACCTCAATAAAGCTGCTTTTTAAGAAAGTGAAGCCTGGGCCGCCTGGCTGGCTCAGTCGGTTGAAGCTTATGACTCTTGATCTCCACGTTGTGAGTTTGAGCCCCACGCTGGGTTTAGTGACTACTTAAATAAGTAAAGTAAATAAATAAACTTAAAATAAAGATTTAAAATAAAAATGTAGGGGCACCTGGGTGGCTCAGTCGGTTAAGCACCTGCCTTCAGCTCAGGTCATGATCTCAGGGTCCTGGGATCGAGCCCCATATCGGACCCCCTAATCAGTCTGCCCCTCCCCCTGGTCATGCTCGCTCGCTCTCTCTCTCACAGACACACTCTCTCCCTCAAATAAATAAATAAAACATTTAAAAAATAAATACATGGGGTGCCCGGGTGGCTTAGTGGGTTAAGCCACTGCCTTCGGCTCAGGTCATGATCTCAGGGTCCTGGGATCGAGTCCCACATCAGACTCCCTGCTTGGCGGGGGTCTGCTTCTCCCTCTACCCTTCCTCCTGCTTGTGCATTCTCTCTCTCTCTCTCTCTCTCTCTCACACACACACACACACACACGCTGTCTCCCAAAGAAATAAATAAAATCTTTTAAAAAATAAATAAAAATGCATACATACATACATACATACATACATACATATATACATTAAAAAAACAAATACATATGTGAAACCTGAGTCTGGGGACAAGGACAGCATGGCCCCAATCTCCTCACCTGTAGTGCAGAGTGATCCTGTGTGCCCCACACCCTTTGAGAGTCCAGGGTGAAGTGGGGGCCAGTGGAAACCCCACCCCTGGCCCAAAGTCCTGAGCTCTTAACTTCCCGGACGGACAGCGGCACGGCCATGGCCACAGCCCCTCCAAGGACAGAACGCTGTGGGGTTCCTCCCATTGGAAGGAGGGATCCACTTACTCCCTTTCTTTTTACTCCAAAGGAAAAAAAAAAAAAAAAAACAACGCATGATGCTTCATGTACTTTGGGGATTTTTCAACACAATTGTCTAAAAATAGCCTGGGCCATCACAGCCCAATTCCTTTTTAGGAAGGGTTTCAGAAGCCCGGCCTGTCCTGGAGGCCGGCTCAGGAAATGGAGGCTTGGCCGAGCAGGGCCTTGGACAGGGGCCATGGACCCAGGGACCAGGGCCCCGGGGCCCCTCCCGGTGCTCAGGCCAGGCTCCCCTCCTGCCCCCCACCTCACAAGAGCCCGTGAGTGAGCCCCTCATCCTCAGTTCCCCCTGGGCCGGGCCCCCGTGCACTTGAGCCCCTTGCTGTAGTGTGGCCCAACTCCTCCGTTCCTTGATTTCCCCATCTGGGAAGTACAGCGCTCTACTACCTGCCCTGCCCCCTCTAGAGCTGTGGCAGCTGGGCCACAGGTGTGGATGGGCCCCAAAAACTGTGCACACCTGCCCTATCCTGTGGGAGAGGGGCCAGGCCAGGCCCTGGAAAGCCACATCCCGGCCAAGGGCCTACATGAGCCAGGCACCCTCCATCTCCACAGGGCGCTGTCGGCATCAGGGGGCAGCCCTTGAGCTGCAAGGGTCATCGTGATAACGTGTGCGGGACCCTGGCCAGGAGCCAGGCCTCAGAAGAAACCAGCCCTGCCGACACCTTGACCTGGGCCTTCCAGCCTCCAGCCTGTGAGACAGGGAGTTCCATTGCTGGGACTCTGTCATGGCCCCACAAACAAATTAATATATGTGTCCGATGACAGGTGAAAAGGCCAAAGCTCTGGAGGGACTGAGAACCGGATCCAGAGCCACAGAGGGCCACACAGGGCCACATAGGGTCACGCAGCTAGGAGCAGCTGGGGCAGGACAGGAAGCCAGGACCATCTGTCCCCCATGCTGTTTCCACCGAGGTCTCTGGAAAGGAGAGTAGCTCCCTGCCTCTTCCCACAGAGAGCCCCAGGCCTCCCCAGAGGTTGGGGCAGGAGGGACGGCCTGATGAAAGCATGAGCCCCAGGTCGCTCGGCTGGCCCGTGGGTAAGCAGCTGGCCAGGGTGTGGCTGGGCCCGGGCCCCCTGGCCCTTTCTCTTGTCATCTCCTCCTGGGGCTCCCTGGTCCTCGGCCTTCTGTGGTCTACATTCTGCCCCTGCTTCGGGACCCCAAGAGGATGGGGTCTCGTGCACAGCTGTTCCCAACTCACCCCAGGAGGGTGGACCACAGGGGAGCTGGGAGCTCTACCGGGGTGCACCAGGCACGGGGTCTTATCAGGACAGAGCAAAGGGTGTGATTTGGGCCCTGCCCCCACAGCCGGAAGGAATGCCAAAGTGGGGCCGGAGGCTGAGTGTGGTCCTGGAACCAGCAGGTCTGGGAGGTCCCCTAGCTCCCTGCTGTGCCTCTGGCCAAGGTGTTGCTCCTGGTTTCATCCACAAAACGGGTGGCCATGCTCCCTGATTCCCAGGGCTGTCTGGAGGATGGCCAAGGCACCCGTTCCCTCCCCTACCCTTCCCACCCTCCCCTCTCCTTCTCCCTCCCCTCCCCTGAGAGGAGCTGACACAGCCATTCTCTGCCCCTCCCTGAACCCACGAGCCAGGGGTAGGGCACAGGGGCTCCTTCTGTGGTGTGTCCAGCACCTCGTAGGCACCCAGCGGGCACGGCACTGAGCTGAGATGCCGACAGGCTGAGCTGTCACAGTGAGCGGACACTCTGGCCGAGATCCCCTAGAAGATAACACACCCAAAGCACTTAAAACAGTAGGAGGCCCTCATGGGAGGCCATGGCCACGGACACTGGAGTCAGCTGCCCTGGGTTCGAGTCCTGACTCCGCCCTGTGTCCGCTGTGTGATCTTGGGTCTGTCTCTTGTCCCCCCAGCCCACCCACCTGTAAATGGGAGGATAATAAAGTCTCCTCATATCCCTTTGGAGGATCGTATAGGGAAAGCTCAGAGCACTGGCCCCACGTGCAATAAGTGTCAGCTGTGAAGTTTAGCGAGACACGAGGCTCGGAGAGCCCCAGGGGCACCAGAGCTCCAGCCCTGGACCTCGGTTTCTCCGGCTGGGGACTGAGAAGATGAGGCTCTTGAAGGATGCTATCTTTACTGTTGTGTTGTCTTCCATAAGCCAGGTGGGGGACAGGCATGGGGACCACGGGGAATGTGAGAACAGCCAAGGGTGTCCTAACCATGATGTCAGGCAGCTCACACACCCCTGCCCCCGCAAACCTCAGCTGGTCAGTTGTCCAGTGACTATCCCCTCTCGAGCAGTTTTGTGAGCTGTGGGAAGCAGCAGAGACCACAGAAGGCACTCCACACTCGGACCTGCTCTATGCCAGGCCTCCACGGTCCCTACCCCTTCAGGGTGGCTGTCCCCAAGGGCCTGGGTGCCCACTCAAGGCCGTGGAAGGAATGCAGCTGAGGTCTGCACCCCAGCTGGCCTGCCAGGCCCTGGCCACAACCAGCCCTCTCCTGCCTCCTTCCCCGGCCCCCACTCTGCCCCTACCCCCAGAAGTTCTCTCCAAGCTCCTGGAAGGAAGCCAGCGGCCCTGGCATGTGACACTGTTTGGCTTTGTCCTGTCAGAAGAGCAATTTTTTCCTCTCCTTGGCTGTACTTTCTTCTAATGACTTTTTGGCTCAGGGCTCAAGCTGGATCAAAGACTCCCTGGTGGGAGGACAACAGGACAGTGTGTTTGTTGTGAGAAAATCATAGAGGCGAGGCCTGTGGCTCAGAAGCCAGAGGAGGTAGGTGGGTCCAGGAGTGGGATGGCCCTGAGCTCCAGGTGGGGTCGAGAGGCCTGTATCTCCTTCCACCAGAGACGCTAGAAGACGGGGTGAGGACAAGAGGAGGGAGGAAGAGATAGCACTCTTTCAAGAGTAAGGCGAGAACAGAAGTTTCCCAGCATGTTTGCCATGACTGAGCTTGAGGTCCCAGTGGACCTCTGTCTTCAGGACAACTCGAAAGATCTGCCGGACAAGGATGTGGATGCTAGTGGGCTGAGGAGCCTGGAACTCTCTCTGTGAGC
Source organism: Meles meles (assembly GCF_922984935.1). Classification (NCBI taxonomy): domain Eukaryota; kingdom Metazoa; phylum Chordata; class Mammalia; order Carnivora; family Mustelidae; genus Meles; species Meles meles. Next base: position 122,394,847 of record NC_060071.1, read on the forward strand.
TTCTGGCTTCCTTTGCCTTTCTTCTATCTGACACAGGTCCCCACCCCTGGCCCCCAGGCTGCCCAGCCCCACTTGTTTTGGGGTCTTGGCAGCAAAGGAAAGGAAAACTCTTCTCAGGAGCAGCTGCACCAAAGCTAGCCCTGGAAGATGCAAGAAGGGAAAGGGTTTGGGGCCTGGGAAACTCTGGGTGGTGGCAGCCTGGAGCAGCGTGGCAAGGGGAGGCCCACGCAGGTGGTAAACAGGAGGTGGCCCATCCCCAGGGAGCGGTTGCCCATGCCGATGATGAAGTTGTTTTGGAGAAGGGAGCAGGAGGCAGCTGTTGTGGAGGCCCTGGGGCCCCCGGGGAGCTGGAGGGCTCAGGAGGGAGCTGGAGGGAGCTGGAGGGAGCTGGTTGTCGCACAGGGATGGCCTTGCTGGAGCCTGGGAGTCTGGGAGCACCCATGTGACCGGCCTGTGTGACTGCAGGCACACACACCCCTGCACATACCCTGTGCATGCACCTCTGCACACATGACCTGCACATACACTCCTGCACACTTCCCACACACACTTCTGCACACACGTCCTGCACACGTGCCCTACGCACCATGCACACACGCAGCCCTCCAGCAGCCAGAGTGCTGTGTGAAGCCACAGGACAACGCAGAAGATATGGTTCAGGTCCCAGCTTTGCCGCAGCTGGGCTCATGACTCTGGCCCGAGCATCAGTTTCTCCATCTGCTAGGTGGAGCCAGGACTCTTGCCCCACCTCTGGGTTATCTTGATGTTTGACTTGTAACTGCTAGCGTAGTCCATAGTCTCCCCAGTTAGTGCTGGAAGCTGCATCTCAGTGAGGACAGGGGAGAGCCCCAAGGAAGCGGGCCAAGTCATGGGACCTGGACTTGACTCACACTCTGACCCCAGAGGTCATGTGTACATACACATGACACATCCATCGTCCATCCACACGTGTCCATGTGTGTAAGCACATACAAACGTGGTGAGAGTGCCCACCGTGCTGGGTCCTTTACACACACTCACACAGAGCAAGACGCACCTCCCTGTCTCCCTAACATGTTCAGTTCTAAGAATCTAGCTAAACTACAAGCACAATAGTTGCTTAGTTAACAAGGACCCTGGGCATTTCCCAGGGGACTTTCGTGTGGTTCAGCAGCTTGGTGAGGTCATCAAGGACCCAGGTTCTTTCCATCTCTCTGCCCATCTTCCTCAGTGTTCATTTGGTGCCACATAGTTGCAGGATAGCTGCTGTAGCTCTGGCCATCATGTCTGCATTCCAGCATGAAGGAAAAGGAAAGGTGACTGAAGGGAACTCTCCTTTCATACCTGTCCCTTTTCTGAAGAAACCAACGCTCTCCCGTTTCCACCTTCTCCCTCTCCACAGACTTTCCCTTATATTTTATTGCCTGGAACTGGGTCAGGGGCCACTTAGAGGGACAGGGGAGGCCAGGAAAGAGAGAATCTGGCAGAGGCACACAGGACCATCAGTGAGGCAAGATTCATCTCCGGGCCCCATCACTGCTGGTCTGAACCATGTCAGGAATCTGATGGCCAAGAAGAGGAGGGGAAAATGCCTGGCATTTGTGCCCCTTTGGCCATGAGCTCCATCCTCCATCCCTCCTCCAGGGGGCAATGTGAGGACAGAAGACACAAAAGGCACAGGTCTTTGAAGTCCCTGGGGAGGAGAGAAAGGGACCCCAAATTCCAGGCCAGCTGTGCCTATGAAGGGAGCAAGCCCAGCCAGGACCAGGCTTCGGAAGCCAGCTTGCAGGCCGCAGGAGGGGGCCGTTTACCCGGTTGTGCCCCACCCCCCCAGCACCAGAATCTTGGTCTTGTTGTCCAGTGTCCCCGAACCCAGACATCGAGCGCTCTGGCCTCTGTTCTTCCTACCATGCCACATCCCCACCAGGGCCCCCGGCTCCTCGCCAGCCCTGACCAAAACGTCTGCCCTCCTGTGTGCAATGATGTCACAGGTGGCCCCAGAATCCCCTTTCACTTGGGGAAAACAGGAAGTCATTGAGAAGCCCAGACGCTCTCGTGTGATCCCTCTCTGTGGAGCCCACAGCCCTAGGGACCACGTGGAGCTCGGAAGCCCTGGGTGATAGCACTCCACAAAGATGGTTTGTTGAGGTCGACTGCCTATTGGCACCTTCTGGAATAAAAAGGAGTGTGTCTGCCCTTCCGTGAGCACAGTCTGAGGACTAACAGTCGCGGCGGAGCCCAGACAGTGAGGCCTGGTCATCGGGATCCAGTCTCTCCTCTCTGGGGACCTGTGACAAGCCTTTTCATGGAAACTTCCCTGTCCCAGTTTTGAGTTCCACTGAGGCCCTGTGTGCCCTGGGAGCTCTCGTCCAGGCCCCGGGTCCTGGGAAGGAGCCCCTCCTGATACAGCGCTGCATCACCACAGGCACAGCCTGGGGGTTGCGGGAGGGAGACCCTGAACCTGCGAGCGCTCTCAGCTCCCTGCCTGCCCAGCGCCTGCCTGGCACTGTCGTCGGCTATCTTCCCCTGAAGGGTTCCGTGCCCCAGCGCCCACTGGCCTAATGAGAACGGCTTCAAGCTTGATGTTGGGCCCCACATCTCCCTTGTCCCAAACATTGCATGTGACAGAATCCTGCCAGATCTGTGTGTGGGATGGAAAAAAAAAAAAAAAAAAAAAACCTTCTTGGTGCAGATCCCGGCCCCGGGATGCTTGCTGCATGAACCCCACGGGAGGCTCCCTTCTCACCGGGGCTGTGCACGGCGCAGGACCCCTCCGGGCTGTCCCCTCCCTGCGCGTGGAGAGGCACACCACCTATCGCCTGCTTCCAGCTTCCGTTCTGAGAGTGTAGCTCCCCTTCAGTGCTTTGGGGTGTTAAGGACAGACAGACCACTACATCTGGGTGGCCCTGCCCCCAGAGACAGCCAGTGCCAGGGAAGGCTGGGTGGGAAGGACATCTATGTAGTGACCCAAGGAGGAGTCCCCACGTGGGCAGTGCCAGCAGCTGGTTTCCCCATGTGTGCAGGTGTGGTGAGGAGCACTTGTCTGAAAAGGTCACCAAAGTCTGTGGCACTTGAAGGATTTGGCTCCTTCTACCTTGGCGACCGGCAGACCAGAGCTGGGAGAGGCGGGAGGCACAGTGAGGCTTTCAGTGTCTGGACCAGGCAGGCCCACCGCAGGGGAGAAAATAGGGGTGCTTCTCTCACTGCAGGGAGGAACTAGGGGTGCTTCTCTCGCTATGGCAGGAGACGCCACCAGGAGGTCCGGGGAGGGTGGGACTGGAACTCGCCTGCTGCCGTCACAAACTACTAGAGCCCGGTGTGTGCCCCAGGCTCTGGCTGGGGCTGAGGAGACCCTGGAGGAGGCGTGCTGTCCTGGAGAGGGGCTGCCGGCCGCAGAAGTCTCTGTGAAGCCCAGCTGGGGGGTGACTGTGCCACCCGGGGAAGATGAGAGACATTTGGGTCGTTCTATCTGACGGCAGAGGGTAGAGGTCCCAAATGTCCTCGGTGCCACTCCGGCCAGCCAGGGAAGTGACTGGAGCACGGAGACGAGCCTGGGAGCTCACAGAATGCCATGATGTCCTGGCGGAAATCCTGTGGTTCCTCATTGCGCTGCCATCAGATGACTCTGGGGAGCTGCCCAGGGTCCGTTTAGGCTCCGGGCTGGGAAAGCCTGCTGACCACAGAGATACAGCCCTTTCCTCAGGCTCCCCAAGTCCCAGCAGGTGCATGGGGACCAACTCTCATCGTGTGTCACGGGGTGGCCCAGGTTCTGCTGGACTGGGAGAGACTCAGTCATGGTCATGGCCACAGCCCCGGCAGGCTTCAAGCGGGAAGAAAGTGCTTGTGTGTAAAGGTTCCCCCCACCACAAGTTTGTTCCCTGCGTTCCAAGGCTCTCCCGCCCAGAGCATCAAGGCGCAAATGTAAGCTGCCAAAAGACAGCAGAGACACCAGGTCAGGACCCACGCATTTCCCCAGTTCCCCATCCCTTCTGAATAAAATGCACACCCTGCCTCTGGCCTTCTGGTCACCGTGACCTAGCCTCATCTACATTTCTAACTACCACTCCACATCCCTCCCCACCGGGGCTCCTCCAGAGTCCTGACCACAAGCAGTGTCCGCTGGCCCTGACCTTGTGCCCTTCCCTGTCCTCCATGCTCAACCTCAGTGGAGCACCCCTCCCCACATCAGGACTGACCCCACCTTTCCTGTCCCCACTGAGAATCCCGATTGAAGTCCCTCCACACACCGGGCCATGTCCAGAAGCAGAACATCAGGCCGTGTTTCCATTCAGCACTTAACTGCCTTTGAACATTAACAAACAACAACAAAAAAATAGCTTTAATAAACTTTTTAAAACAACTTTATACTCGTTTGTGTGTATTTTGGCTTAAATAATTTAAAAAGATATAAAGATAAAAAGATATAAAAGAGAAAATACAAGCTACCTTAAGAGAGCACTCTGGAGAGTATCTTCACACACATCCTTCAGGGCTCGGACGGCCCTCCAAATCTGGGCACACTGGCATAGAAATGCAATCTGTTTGCACCAGCAGTCACGTGACCTGCTTTGTTCTCCATCAGTATGACACGGAGAACTTTCCATGTGCATACAAACATGTCCACCCAATCTGATCTAATTGCTGGGCACTACATTGGAGAGGTGGATTATAACCTGATTATTCTGTTCCCTGTTCACGGACATCTACATTATTTCCCATTTTCTGTTTTCACAAACAATGCTCCGATGAGTATCCTTGTGTATCGTTCTTTGCTCTCTTGTCGGATTATTTTCTTAGAGCTGGAATTAGGGGACACATTTGAAAGTGGGATGTGTGTTTCCAAGTTGGCCTTTGGAAAGGTTTTACCAATTTATGCTTTGAACGACAATAATAATACAAATAAATAATTACCACGGATTAAGCGCTTTTTCCTTCTTGTCTGGCACTGTCATGAGCACTTTATACATTATGACTTATTTAATTTCCCCCACAAACCTGTCAGGTGGGTGCTTTCATCCCCATTTTACAGATGAGAAAAGTGAGACCTGAGGAAATTTATGTCAGTGGTCCCGAGTTAGTAAGTGGCAGAGCGTTGGTACAGGAAGGCACACTTCCCCCACTTGCGTGAATACTCGGAGAAACATTTCTAATCTTTTGATCATCCAATGGGAGGGAAAAAAGGTAAATCTCACTGTGGCTTTTTTTGTTACTGGTAGTGGTTTTTTGTCCCCCAATTGTTTATCAAACATTCGTTCATGAATTACTTTTTTCACACCCTTTCCCATTTTTCAACCAGGCCATTCATCTTTTTATTGATTTATGGTAACACTTTACATACTAAGGAAATCAACCCTTTGTCATCACCTGCCCTGCGCCCTGTTTAGACAGTGAGGGTCTCAGGGGGGAGAGTTACGGGCCTCTCGGCCTGCTCCCCAGTGCCTGGCTCAGAGCAGGCCTCCAGTAGTGAGACCCCCTCATTGTTCAAAGTGGGGCTCTGGGAGATTCTAGGGCTCCACAGGTGAACCAGCCACTTATCACTGACTCTTAACTCCTGATCTGCCTCTGGGCCTAAAGCATTTCCCTCTGTCTGCTGGGACAGGTTTTATAAAATGAACTTCCTTCTCATTTGGTGCCCAGGAGGCCGGGGAGGCAGGTGGGGTCTAGTAGTCCCAGATCACAAATGAGGAAACTGAGGCTCAAGGTGGCTTCATGACACGCCCAGACTTCACAGTGAAGACTGACATTGTACCCCCGGCTTCCTTGGTGTAAGGCTCGCCTGCTCCATCTGTGACTGACAAGCCGTATGGCAATAGGGCAGAACTTCCTACCTCCAGAAGACAGGGACCCCTGAGGACCTGGTCCCCCAAACCCCCGAACGAACCGTCCCACAGCAGGTCTTGCACCCACCACTGTCACCCACCAGATGGCCCTGAGCCAGGCCACCCTGCCTCTCACAGTGCTCCCAGCTGGGGCTGAGCTCAGGGAGGGAGCGGAGGGCGGCGAGCGGGAGGCACAAGGGCCCCTTTGTGCCCGTTGCTAAGGGCTTGGCTGTATTTACTCAGCCTCGGGAAACAGGAGGTGCCTAGGAGGCCCGCTCTGTTATGACAACTTAAAGAGCATTTTCTTTCCTTCCTGAGGCTGCTCAAGCCCTGGACTGCCCGAGGGGGTTCCCCACATTGGAGGGGCTTCCCCAGCACCAAGCTGGGGTGGCCTTGCCAGCAGGGGCAGGGCCAGAGGACACCAGAGAGGTCACTCAGCTCAGCCCCGTGAGGCTCAGGTGGAGGCACTGAGGCCCCAGGCAGGCGTGGGGCTGAGGGGCGTAGGGGGGTCTCTGGCCCCGGGTCACAGAGGGGAGGCTGGCTGGGACGGGCCTGGCCACCGAGAGTCTTGTCTTCTGCATGGAGCTGACTGGGCAGGCATTGGCCGCTCCCTCACACACTGGGCGTCAGCCCCTGGCTCAGATGTGACTCCTCACCACCTTCCCGCAATCCCTAGTGTGGGTGGGGAGTCAGGGGAAGGCTGCCCAGCCCTCACCCAGAAGTCCCCGGGCTCAGGCCCACGGAGGTGGAGAACAATTAAAACCGCAAGCATTTCTGAGGGTCTTAATGTCTTACCAAACCAAGACGTATCAAGATAGGGTTAAAAAAAAATCATGGTCTTGTGGGGCGCCTGGGTGGCTCAGAGGATTAAGCCTCAGCCTTCAGCTCAGGTCATGGTCTCAGGGTCCTGGGATCGAGCCCCACATCAGGCTCTCTGCTCAGCGGGGAGCCTGCTTCCCCCCTCTCTGCCTGCCTCTCTGCCTACTTGTGATCTCTGTCAAATAAATAAAATCTTAAAAAAAAAAATGATGGTCTTGCTTTGAATGCTTACAATTGATCAATAATCGGTTTTAAAGCCCCCTCCCTAGTATCCCAGGGGTAGCTCCCAGCTAGTGAAAGATTTCTTTCCCGCAGATACAGGCTTGGGGGGGGCATCCAGTGAGGGAACCCTCCCAGGCAGCCACACAATGAGCTTCCTTGAGCCCTTGTGCATAGCTCAGTCATGCCCAGGGCTGTCACCTCCTTTACAGAGAATGTCAAAGGCTACCTGGAAGCCCTTGGTGCACGAGAGGCCTCCTGTGACAGGCGCAGCCCAAGGTGGCCCGCAGCCAGGCCTCCTGTGTGACCTTCAGCCAGGCCCCCCTCCCTGGCTCCCTTTGTCTAGGAGAAATTGTACTCCGGGCTCTGCCTTTCTGGCCCTCAGGTCTCAGTTAGGCCTCATCTCACCCACAGGACCCAGGAGGGCCAGGGGTGGGGTTCTGGGGTCTGGAAATTGATTTCCCGGGGATACCCACAAGTCGTGGGGGAAGGGGTGCCCAATGGGCTTCGGCCAGGCCAGGTGCTCCTCCGGGCCCAGCCCCAGCCTCCCCTCCTGCCCACAGCCCAGGATCCACAAACAAAGGCCCTGTGTACCTTGGCCAGCAGGACACTCCCACAGGGAACCCTTTGGGGAACAGAGTGCATTTCCTCAAAAGTGAGGGTGGGCCACCCCGGGGAGGCCTTCTGACCCAGGGTCACACTACCCTGGCAAACAGCCCACAGCTCAAGGCCGGGCCCTGGGGGTGCTGTGAGCCTGGCCGAGGCTTTCTGCCTCACAGGGGAAGGTCTGGGCTCACGCTCCCTGGCCTGAGGATGTCACACTCGGGCTGCAGTCTCCCTCCCCAGCCCTGCTCTCACCCCCCTTCCACCCCAGAATGTTGTTCCAGGAGAACTGTGTCAGCGGGGTCTCCTGACGGGACCACAATGCCTCAGTCAGAAGGTGGCCGGGGAGGAGAGAAGGGCAGACTGTGAGTATCGAGCTCCCTCTGTACCCAGCCTCGTGCCTCCACAGAGCTGGCTGTCGTTGTCCCCCTTTACAAATGAAGAACTTGAAGCTCACGGGTCCCCAGGTGGCAGAGGGGAGAACCCACGGTTGTGCCGGGAGATGGGCCTAGAACCGCCTGGTGCCTTGTTCTCAGCTACTGTTCTCGGAAGGAAGCCAAGAGCCGCACTCGGCCCATCAGCCACGTGACATGGGCATGTTACCCAGTCTCTCTGGGTTAATGAACAGTCCCCAGGTTCCAAAGTTGGTACGGTAGGTGAATTCACATGTTTTGAAAGCTTAGACCAGCCGTGGTGTATCATAAGCATATTCTGTAAGCTTATGGGATGATGATAATGAGAATAACTAAGAATTCTCCGAAGGCCAGGTGAGCGGAGAGCAGCCTTCCTTGGCCGGCCCCTGCTCCCACCTCTGCCTGCTTGGGGCACTTGTTGGGGCCTTTTTCTTCTGGGCTCTCAGTCCAGCTGGAGTGATGAGGTCACAAATCCATCCATTCTGCTCCTTTGACACAGGTTGGTTTCTTTGTATATGGTCCCGTCCTGGGTGTGGAGCCACTAACAGGAGACACAGCAGAGGTCCCAGGCCTCAGGTGCTTGAAAGTGAAGGGCAAGCAAACCTGTACACATCATTGCCGTGACACTTCTTCTAGGGAGGAGATGAAAAGAGACTACGGTTCCAGAGCAGGCAGAAGCATGCAGTGCCTTGGGCTAGTACTACTATACCCATTTCAGAAATGACAAAACTGAGGCTCAAAGGGGTAAAGGGGCTTGCCCAAGGTCACACAGCTAGTAAGGGGCAGAGCTGCATACCCCAAGCCTTCCGGAGCTTCATGTTACTTCCAAGTCTTGATCCATTTGACCCTGAGTCAAAGGCCAGATGGTGACATGTCCTCCTTCCCTGGAAACTTCTTTCTGTTTTGTCTGGGGAGAATAAAAAGGAAGGGGAGGTCTACAAAGGCAGAGAAGAAGAGCTTCTTCTGATTTGCAAGCTCCAGAAGGAAGTCCTAGGGGGAGCTGGCTTTGTGGCCTCGAGGTAGCTCCCTGGGCTGTCTTTCCAGAAGCGTGGCAGTGAGGAGAGGACAAAGCCCCCGGAAGTGGGAGTCGCAGCCAAGATGTGAGGCAGGGTGTAGTCGGCCGGGGGAAGCACAGAGACAGGGACACAGGGCCGCCTGTGCCTTGACTGTCTGCCTGACCCAGCAAGTCACATAAGGAGAGTGACAACTACTGCTGATTGCAAGCCTACAGCGGGCCAAGCACTGTGGGAAGCATGTTTTACATACTGCCTCACTGATCCTCGCGGCGGCCCCAGAAAGACCACTTCCCCCTATCGGAGATCACAGAGGGTAAGTGACTCGGCCAAAGCCACAGAGCAGATGAAAACCTGGGTCTGGCTGACTCTGGAGCCCGGGGTCTTAGCCCCAGCCCTGCCCTGGCCCTCAGCACCTTCAGCAACTCCCGTAGAGAGGACAGGGGCAGGGAGCCTGTCCCAACCTGGGCCAGAGGACTCTGGAAAAAGATAAGTAGAACCCCGTGCTTGTAGATAGATCAGACGTTCAGGAAAATACGAGGCTCTCTGGGGATCACTTGCCGGGACCATAATGCTGGGCCACATCCTGGATCGGCACAGGGACATTTGTCAGGTAAAATCTGAATGAATGGGTGCTGCCAGTCATCTTGGAAAGAGCATTCATGGGGCGCCTGGATGGCTCAGTGGGTGAAACCCTCTGCCTTCGGCTCCAGTCAAGATTTCAGGGTCATGGGATCGAGCCTCACATCGGGCTCTCTGCTCAGCGGGGAGCCTGCTTCCCTCTCTCTGCCTGCCTCTCTGCCTACTTGTGATCTCTCTCTCTGTCAAATAAATAAATAAAATCTTTAAAAAAAAAAAATTCATGAAAAGGGAGTGTCGCTGAGGTGGGAGGGGGGCAAGGAGGATGGAAGCATTTTCTCTTCCTCTTGGACTCGCATTTGTAGCTGCAGGGCCTAAAGCAGTCTTGGTGATGCTGAGCTTTCCTGGGTCCCGTGGAGGCAGCTGGGGGGTAAAAAGAAGCTTGTGTCTCTGTTTCCCGCTGTGGGTGGTCAAGGCGCCCGGAGTGGTGAGCAGTTTCTGGGACACTGGTGTCAAGAACGATGACTGAGGAGCCCTCAGCCTCCATCCAGGGGCATCTTCCTGGCCACCCTAGGGATGGGGAACAGCCTGGGGAGAGCCATGTCCCCATGCCTCCTGTGTTCTCAGCAGACTGCCAAGCCAGAAGGAGTATCAGCAGACACCAGAGAAGAGGGCAGACCCGCCCCCCGCCACAGGGCAAACTTCCAGAGAGCACGCTAGGTAAGCAGCGTCCAGGAAAATCTGCAGAAACAGCAGGGCCCCCTCTGAGGGGGGCTGGTTTCCGCCAAGGGGTCAGTGTCACGTGGGGTCCAGAGCACTGAGGTGGGGAACATGGGAGTTAGAAACACCACATCAGCCCACTGTCCCTGAATGTTCTTTAGAAAACAGATTGGTCCTGACACGTAGTGGCTTCAAACAACATTTTATGACGACATCCCGCAGTTCTGGGGGTTGGCCGGTTCTCACGTGGAGCCGCTCTTGTGACTGTGGCTGGGGCTGGAGCCATTTTGAAGACTTCCTCGCACCTGGGTCTGGCGATCAAGGCTGCCTGCCAGCTGGGACCTCAGGAGGGGCCATTGGCCGGAGCATCGGCATGTGGTCCCTATGCGGCTTGGGCTCCCTCACGCCATGACGGCTAGGTTCCAAGGGCGGACATCCCAAGAGAACTGGACAGGGCTCTGTCGCTCTCTCAGACCCAATCTGTGAAGTCACATAATATCACTTCTGACCCAGTCACAGGACTGCCAAGATTCAAGGGGAGAGGGCAGAGACTCCTCCACTACTTGAAGGGAGGCGTGTTGATACCATGCTGTAAGAAGGGCCAGTGCTGAGGCGCCTGGGTGGCTCAGTGGGTTAAGCCTCTGCCTTCAGCTCAGGTCATGATCTCAGGGTCCTGGGATGGAGCCCTGTATCCGGCTCTCTGCTCAGCTCCCCCTCTCTCTGCCTGCCTCTCTGCCTACTTGTGATCTCTCTCTCTCTCTGTGTCAAATAAATAAATTAAAAAAAAAAAAAAAAAAAAAAGAAGGGGCAGTGCTGTGAGTGGCGTGGTGCAGCCATCTTTGAAAAATATGACCTGCCATCTTCAGTAACTGTTTATTGAGTTTATTGAGTGCCTACTATGAACCAGTAATGACCCAGAGACCCAGAGACCCTGCCAGAATGACCCCCCCTCATGGAGCTGACATTCTTGGTGGAGAACACGCCAAATCAGTCAACTAAATCAACAGGTCAGTCAGATAAATCGGTAAACGCAAAGGCGTGTGAGGTAGGGGTCAGTGCTGAGGGGAAGAGAATGTAGGCTAGAGAACTAGGCAGTGAAGGGGTGGGGTGTGACATATACGTCAGGTGGCCGTATGAATGCTGGCTGTGGGAAGGTCTGAGGACAGAATTCCATCAAACGGATCAGCCAGAGCAGACACCCTGGGTCAGTCTGGGGCTCAGGAAGCAGTCCGGAGGCCCCAGGGCAGGAGTGGGAAGAGAGGGAGAGGAATGGGAGGCAACAGGCAGGAGCAGGTTGTACAGAGACGTCCCTCTGTTTCTGTGGGGACTTTGGCTTCTGCTCTGCGAAAACCAGGGGCCACAGAAGGGCATGGAGAATTCTGAGCAGAAGCAGAGGACTTCTGACTCCAAGAGCAGGATTGGGCACTAAAGAATACCCAGCTCAATTTTTCTATGCCCCAGCCTTTGCTTGCATGCTTTTAATGATGGGGAACTCACCCCTTTGTTGTTTACTGTGTTTGTCTTCTCTTGAATGAAAAAAAAACCTCCAGTAGCTTCCCGTCATTATGGCCTGCCTCTGGGATCGCTGAGTGATCCCTCTCCCATCCCCTGATCTTTTAAGGGGGGATGTCCAACACTCTAGGTCTTCTCCATGTTGAACCCCATGCAGCTCTCCCACTAATCCACATACATCTCAACCTCCTCATCATACAGATAATTTATGTCTGTCCTTCTAAAGAGGGATTGGCAAAATATAGCCCAAGATCCGAATCAGGCCCTCAGTCTGCTTTTATAAATAAAGTTTTATTATTACCTTGTTTAGTATTGCCTATGGCTGCTTTATAGAGAGTTGAGTGGCCACCCCAGAGACTGTAAGACCTGTGACGTTTAAATATTTATTATCTGTCCCTTTACGGAGAAACTTTTCTGACCCTTGTCCTAAATGCGTGTGCCTTAAGTTTTGCTCTGTCTGCGATGCTGAAAAGAGATGATAAGGGTCAAGAGCAGATGCAAGGAAGACCATAAGAAGAGTGGACCCAAAAGCAGTAAGATATGGATTCTTAAGCATCCGAAAGCACAGTGTTATCAGACTTTTCTATATATTTGTCCAACTCAAATATTAATTTACACAAACATAATATTTTAAAATTAGAATTCATATCTAGTTCTCTGCAAAGGTTTCTAGGACATCGCCAGTTGAATAAATACAGATTTCTGTGTGTTTTTTCATGGATTACCAGCATGACGGAGCTTCAAACCTTGCCTTGAGTCTCTCTGCTCAGCCTGTAAGGGGCACAGTTACTGAGAACAGCCGAGCGGTATCCCGAGGAGTAATTAAAAACCACAGATTCTTAACTCTGAAACAAAACAACATTAAAAACCTCAGCGGGCTTGAGGCCCACAAAGGACTGAGTGTTTGAGGCTGACCGGCGGGGACTCGCCAACCACGTCTGCACCAAAAAAAAGCGAGAAGCCCACACCCCACCAGCCAGGCCGGCCTCCCTAGGAAACTTGGACTCTCCCTGGATTTTCCAAAGCAGAGGGTTGGGTTTTTGTTTTTTTGTTTTTTTTTCAGGTTTTTTTTTTTTTTTTCAGTCACTATGGTCATGAAGCATGAAAAGAAAGCCCTGAATTGTTTCCCAGGAAGAAAGGGAGAAAAAGAAAACACTAAAAACATTGCTGGTTCAAAAATACATGCTTTGTCCTTCGGCGGCCCTAAAGAAAATAAACATGCAGCAGAACGTAGAGAATTAGACAGAGAGGCTAAAAAAGTGAAGTCTGTACCTCTCATCGACGGTACCCTCCCTGCTCTGCACCTCTGGGTAACTAAAGAGTTGACCTCGCTTGACCTCTTGCACTGGGTTCTGGTCCATGTCTGTATAGTAGAAAACTCAAGGCCCTCAGCTCATGCGGCTGTGAGGCCTCCATGAGAGGAAAATGTGGATGTTCTGGGGGAGTAAACACCAGGTATCCCAGAGGGGGGTTTTGCATGGAAGGAGAACCAAGAAAGGGACAAATGACTTTCCAGGCATTGCTCCCCTTGGTCGCTGCTGTCCACACTGGGATGTTGGGATACAAGACAGAGGTGCTGTCCAAGCATCTTCAAGAAGTTTTATTAATGAAATCCATGGGTGAAGAGCTCAGAAAGAGAGAGGGAAGTGTTACCACGGATCCAAGGCCAAGGACACAGGTAGAAGGTCAGCCTTTGGACCTTGACCACAAGGCAGGGGCAGGAGCAGGGGGACCACAGATGCCTCCACCCTCAGGCTCTGCCCTGGCACTCTGACCTCACAGCTCACCTTCCCTGAGGGTTTTCTGGGTACCCAGATCTCTCTCTACTACTACCCAAACCTTCCCTATGTCCTGGCCTTGGCAGGAGGCCGGAAAGCTGGCACTAGACCAGATCCTCTTCCTGCCACTCAGGAATGTGCCCCGGGTCATGTTTAGTATGGAAAAGCAGCTGCCTCACTCAGGCCTCCCCAGCCTCAACTCCAGGTTGAGATCATTTCCTTTTCTCATTTGTTCCATGAAAAAAATCTCTCCCAGGTTAGTGGACAGGCAAGGCCTGCTCAGAATGAGCCTCTGGAGAGAAGCTTTGAGCAAATCAAAGAGTAGAATGCAGAGCTCTGGAAGGGGCTGGAAGAGCCAAGTTCCAGTGAGATGCGTCAGGAACTGACTCTGACCTAGGCAGGCTGCCCAAGCCCCCTGAGCCCCATTTCCCCTGTGAACATATTGAACTGACTGATCGCCAGCATTCTAGTTTTTCCTAACAACCACAAGTACATTATTTATCTATTGGCTAAAGTCAAAATGTGCAGTGTAAATGTACCATGCCAGGACCAACTGGGAGCCCCAGAGTGAGAAAGCTGTCCAGCTCAACTGGCACAAAAACTGTTACCTCCATCCATGATTCACAGCTAAACATTGATCATTCACCCAACCATGCTTCCATTCTTCCTCCTATCTTCCCTTACATTCTTCCTTCTCTTTATCCCTCCCTTCAGCTACTCAACCATCCATCCATCCATTCATCCACCCATCCATCCAGTCATCCATCCAAACATCCATCTACCATCCCCCCATCCACCCACCCATCCACCTATTCATCCAACCATCCATCCAATCACCCATCTACCCATACATCCAACCATCCAACTATCCATCCAACCATCCATCCAACCATCCATCCAACCATCCATCATCCATCATTTCACTCTTTCTTACTTCCGCCCATCCATTCCATCCAACCACTCTTTTATCCACTCATGCTTTTTCTTATCCTTTCTTTCATCTCCCCACCCTTCCTTTCATCCATCCAAACTTGAGTCTTTCCCTTCATCCCTCTATCTACCCATCCTTTGTCTTTATCCTTCTTTTCTACCATTCAGTTGTCCATCCTTCCTTTCATTCTTGTTCTTCCAAAATATCCACCCATCCACCTTTCCTTTTTCCTTACTTCCATCAATCCAACCATCCCTTCTTCCATCCTTCGTTTTGTCTACCCATTTTTCTATCCTTCAATACATTCATCCATTACATATTTATGAATACCTACTTGAGCTAGATACTGTTTATATTTTAATATTCATATATGTGTATTGATGTTTAATCTGAACAAACCATGTGCCTATTCTAGAAATGCCCCTTAGGGATCAGAGACATCCAAATACTTGAGGTACAATATGGGAAATAGGATGTAAATATGTTCACAATAAGTTGTGCAAGTCTGAGGGGAAATTATGCAACTCTGGGGCTATTAGGATGGGTTTCCTGGGACTTTTTGAGGGTTTTAAGATTGCTGTTTATCATGCAGACAAGGGAGGGTTGTTTATCATGCAGACAGAGAGAGACCAAAGGAACGGAATGTGCAAAAGTGCAGAGGCATGGCAACAGCATGGTGGTTCCAGAAACATAAGGGGACGGTTATGAAGAGGAAGGGAATATGGAGAGGGAAGAGGCTGGACATAAGCAGGGGTCCGGTTTCCATGCAGACCCTGTTGAGGAATTCGGACTCTGTCCTGAAAACAATGAGGAGCCCTGGAAGCGAAAGACCCATCTGACTGCAGTGGGGAGAATGAAATGGGCTAGGGTAGGGTGGGTGAGGGCGTGCCTGGAGACAGGCCAGTTGGGAGATCATTCTGGAAGGCAGGAGGGGAGAGAGAATGTGGTCTGGCAAGGTGATGGAGTTCAGATGGAGAGGGTGGGTGGGATCGAGAGTTATTTAGGAGGTGGGGAGATCAGGGTGAGGACACTGATCGTCAGGGGCAAATACATTGGAGCTGGGATTGTGTGAGCAGGAACAGGGATGGGAGGGCGGGGATGAGTCTGGGTTCGGTTATAGAGAATCTGAGGCCAGGAAGCATCCTGAAGCCAGGGTCCAATTGCCAGCGAGGGTTCAGATCTAGAGCACAGACCAAGTTGGCCCTTGCTGCCTATTTACTCATCTGGTTTCCACTGCTGTCCTCAGACCAAGGCTGAGCATTCATTCATTCACTTACTTGACAAAAGCTCTCTGAGCCTCGTGGACCTGACTGCAATGCTGGCCCTAGCATACACAGCAATCAGGCTATCAAAGTCCCTGGCTTCCTGGGAGCTGCATTCTGGTGATGAGAAGCCCTGCTGGACAGCCAGGGGCTTAAGAGGTAAAGCAACCTACCCAAGGGGTACACAATCAGCTGGAAGCCAGGCCAGATCAGAAGCTGAGGCTCCGAGGAGCTGCTTGGCAGGGGAATGAAACCGGCCAGCTCTACAGGAAGACTCAGGAAGTTCCAGGACTCTTCCAGCTGCGGGGTGACTCAGCAAAGGGCTTTTCTGCTGCAGCTCAGGCCGCAGAAGTGAGGCGGGAGAGGTCTGCAGGGACCTAATGGTACAGCCAGGTGTCTGTGACCAGAACTTCCACCGCCCCTTAGGAGGCTGCTTAGTTTCCTCTCCCTCTTCCTGCTGGAACCTGCCTCCCTCCTTATGCAGCCCTGCCTGTCTCCTCTGCTTCCTGCTCCCAGCCCTGAGCTCCCCCCACACCTACACTTGGTCCCTCAGCGACTGCCTGTCTGTCTCCTTCAGCTGAGTTGGCCCCCAGACTAGCTGTAGGCTTTCAGAAATGTCATTTGGCCTCTCTGATTTCCCTTCATTTCCTTCTCTGTAGAACAGGGCCACCTGAGCTCAGGGACTGGTGCAGGCTTGGTGAACCATGGCAGACCCGTCAGGGGATGCTGGGCTGAGCAGAAGCTGAGGCCGGTGCAGAGTGAAGCCCAAGCCATGACAATACATACATTTCTGGAGGACTCACCACATCTAGACTCTCGCCAGGCACATCCCACTTTTTTTTTAAAGATTTATTTTTGAGAGTGTCCCCTTGCATGTGTGCACATGGACAAACAGAGGGAGAAGGAGAGAGAGAATCTGAACTAGACTCCCCACTGATCACAGACCCCCCCAACTCAGCGCTCAATCCCAGGACCCTAAGATCATGCCCTGAGCCAAGAGTCAGTCACTCAACCAACGGAGCCAGGTGCCCCAGCATTCTCCCATTTTATCCTCACAGCAAAATAGTCTAAAAAATAGGCCTGTTACTATCCCCTGGTCTGCAGATGAGGAAGCAGAAACACAAGCATGTCAGGTAACTTGTCCAAGGTCACACAGCCAGTATGAGACCTGGATGTGAATATCCAGCTCTAGTCCCCCACATACTTCTGCACTGTGCCATATTCTCTCAAGGCTCTCCAGGGTGTGGCCAATAAGGAGCAGAACCATAATAGCCATGGGGAGGGGTTTGTGGCAGGAGCTTGGGCATGCTCAGTATGAGAAGAGATGGCTTGGGGACAGGGAGTGCCTTCATCCTCCTCTTTACCTGGTTAACTCCTACCCACCTCTTAAGACTTCACTTGAGGGGGGTGCCTGGGTTGATCAGTGGGTTGAGCCTCTGCCTTTGGCTTGGGTCATGATCTCAGGGTCCTGGGATCGAGTCCCGCATCGGGATCTCTGCTCAGAGAGGAGCCTGCTTCCTCCTCTCTCTCTCTGCCTACTTGTGATCTCTCTCTTTCTGTCAAATAAACAAAATCTTAAAAAAAAAAAAAGACTTCACTTAAGGGTCTTCTCTGATCACTGTCCTTCTGGATGCTTCTGGGGGCACAGGTGACTATTTCATTGCACCTAGCACCTTCCTGCACCAAGCTTGAGCTAAGCATTTGACATCTTCTCTTTCACTGAATCATCACAGCCCATCTGTCAGTACTTGACTTGACTGGGCAGAGGTCTCTGATGGCAGGAGCAGAGCCCACCATAGCCAGCTTAAGAGAAGGGGAGCGATGGGGCGCCTGGGTGGCTCAGTGGGTTAAGCCTCTGCCTTCAGCTCGGGTCATGATCCCAGGGTTCTGGGATCGAGCCCCACATTGGGCTCTCTGCTCGGCAAGGAGCCTGCTTCCCCCTCTCTCTCTGCCTGCCTTTCTGCCTACTTGTGATCTTCTCCCTCTGTCAAAATAAATAAAATGCTTTAAAAAAAAAAAAAAGAGAAGGGAAAGCCCCCAGGTGTCTTAGAGAAAACTGGTCTTAAAAAGGATTGCAGACACCGAGAAGATATCAAGAACCCTTAAAAGTCCTCTTTACCTCTCTCTCTTACACCTGGAAGTTACAGTGTCTTTGAACTAAGCCTCTCTTGTGGTCCTGAGACCCTGGGACACAAGTCTGCTCAGTGAAGGAAGAATTTCTGTCAGGACTATTCAGGCACACAGGGACTGTGCTGGCAGACATCAATGACCCAGGCCTAGAGACATGGAAATGTGTGGAGGAGTTGTGCTGGCTCTGATTGGGACCTGGACTCAGGCAGCCTCTTACAGCCTCGTTCCATTTCAGATCTCCTGGGCTATGGAATCCAGAATCATATTTCCAAATTCCTCCTCAGCGTCTCCAGTGGGATGTCCAATGAATGTCTCAAAAAAGACACAGCCAAAACTGAGCTCTTGTTCTGTCCTCCCAAACTTGCTCTGTCCACATCTTTCCCCATCTCAATTGATGGCAACACCATTTTTCCAGAGACTCGGGCCAAAACTCCAGTCGTCCTTGACCCTTCTCTTTCTCTTCCATCCTAGGTTTGATCCTTCTGCAAATCTCGTTTCGACCTTCAGAATCAATCAAGAATCTGCCTGCTCCCTCGATTGCCCTGGCTACAACCTGGTGCAAGCTTCCCCACCATCTGGACTCCCATTGTCCCTTTCACCTTCTCCCTGACTCCTCCCTGCTCTTTCTTCAACACAGTCTCTGCACTGGCTGTTCCCTCTGCCTGGAGACCCTCTCAGCCCCCCAAACCTCATGTATCCATGGCTGAGTCTCTCAACCCCTTCACACCTTTCCTCAGGGCTCACTTTCTCAGTGATACCCACTATAACCTCCATATTTGACATTGCAATGGTCTCTCCACTTCCCAGCCTGTCCTGGATGTTTCTCAATTCCTCGTACCCTACCAGGTTTGTTTATTGTTTTTTCATTTTTCTTTTTCCATAGCATTTATCACTTTTAACATACTATGTAATTTCATTATTTTATTTATTATCTCTCCCCATCCACTGGAATATAAGCTTTATGGGGATATTGACTTTACTTTTTCTGCTCACTGGTGTATCCTAAACATCTAGAACAGTGACTGATCTGATATAGGTGTTCAATTAATAAATATAATGGAAAGTTGGGGCTACAAGCAAATCAGGGGCTGGGAATTGGGATCCCCTAGAAGCTGGTCAGGGAACATGGGCTCATACTTGGCTTGGGGTTCGAGGCAGACTTGGGCCAGCTTCCTTCTCCACCTCCCCTCCCTCCACTTCCCCACTCTTATGCAGAGTGGATTATACACTGGGGAGGGACTGGTTCTTAACTATATCCATAAAGATCTTGTGTGTGCAAAATAAAAAGCCTCCCGAATTGTGCCAAAATTTTAGGTTCAGTTGAGGGTTTTTGAGGAGACATATGGTTTTTCTGCCCCCCCCCCCAGCATTTGCCACCTTCTGACATGCCGTATAATTTAAGTTATGTTTCTAAATATATTATTATTCATCAGATTCTCGAGGGGATTTCTGATTCTAAACAGTTGAGAACTACTTGTCTCAATCATCTGTTTCCCTTGTGGCCAACAGAGCTCCTGGGCTCCCAGACCGAGGAGTTGCTCACCAGGCTCCCCTTGCTCTGTGACTACAGCCTTCACCCAGTTGGAGAAGTAACAGTTGGTACCCTGAACCTCAGCAAGTCTCCCAGACTGTCCTTCCTCTACACCCAGCCTGAGGGTTCCTAAATCTCCCCAAAGACCCTGCCCTTCTTCATCTCAGGTCTTAGCCGGAGATGTGCCCTTAGAATTAGCAAGACCAAAATGGTGGCTAGGAGTTTTCTGTGGTGCTCTCCGTGGTCCTGAACCACCTCACTGGTCTCTCTGCTATGGATGAGATTGTTTCTTTGAGAAAGAAAGGTGGGGAGAGGGGAATTGTGTGGCCCCACAGGACCCTTCCTCATGCACTTTACACTTATCTTCCTGGAACAAAATTCTGCTTCTTTTGCTTTTATTAAACCTTCTTATCTTCCAGGTCTTGGCTGAGTCTTTACCTCCTCAGGGAAGTCTTCTTTGGGCTCTGCAAAACTGAGGGTGATTTCCTACTTTGTGTTCACATAATATGCTGTATGTCCCATATTCCAGTGTGTAAGGACCACCTGTCCAAACCCTATCAACCTATTTTAAGCTCCTAATCTGTCTCCCACAATTAAGCAATGACAATAAATTTTGGTTAAACAAATAAATGAGTTAATGAATGAAATGAATGTGTGGTGAACAGTCTGGGGAAGAAATGCCTTCATGTTTGTTCTCACCCTCTGGTTAAACCAGCACTACTATGCCAGGCTCTCTGTTCTAGTATGGTGGAGAGAAATAAGGGGTTGACATGGTCCTTCTAAGGAACACACAACCTGGTGGAGGAATTAACAATTGTTGATAAACTGGGTCCCATTTTACAGGTGGGAAGTCTGAGTCTCAGAGAAATGATGCAATTCTTTTGTAACCACCTAGTTCAAGAGTGATGGAAGTGAAACCTGGACCTGGTACCCATCCCCTACCCATGCCATCACTGCCCCCTCTAGATTGTAGTTCACACCTCTGTGTAATGAGGACCTTGGACTAAATCTATCTCCAAGGGAATCTTCCAGCCTATTCTATTCTTTGGGTAACAGTTTCTCAGGCCACTAAAATTGCACAAAGAAAGGGCCTTTGGTCCAATACATAGCTATGTCTCCAAGTCACATTACCAGAAAATAGGGGAGGGAAGCACTGTACTCCATGAGCTGGATTCTCAGCAGTAATCTTAAATGTCTACACAGTCAAGGCTCATGGGAAGTGCAGGTAGACGTGATATGACCCAGCCTGGTCTCAATCTGGTCAGCGACCAGAGCTCCCAAGAAAGCCCACATCCTATCTGCTGGGGTGGACTTATAGGAATCTGGGGGAAATTTGATTGTCACCAAGGAACCTTCTGCCAAGTTCTGAGAGGTGGGAACCATAAGCCCTGAGCTAGTGTCAGTTTTCAGTTCTTGGAACTGTCTCATATCTACCACACAACTACACAAGCCCCGTGTCTCTGCTTCTGAGACAGTCAAAGCCAGGTTTCTCAGGGCTTTGATGATCAAAAATGGGCTATGGTGTATGCAGTTAATAAAGGCTGTTTGCTCAAGGGAAAAATGTTTTGACAACATGGGGTCCACAGAAGAAATCACATGGGGAAGTGAAATGTAGGAGATGCCCTGTTAAATCAAGACCTACCAACCCTGATGGGGGCAGCTTGCCTCCTGCTGGGGACCAAAGCCCAGTCTAGGAGGAACGGCAAGGGCAGGGGGAGGAGCTGAGATGGGCAACAGGACTCTCCTGGGGAACACTAGAGGAGGGAGCTGAAGGCTGGCTTTGTGACCTTCTCACTTCAGTTGGAAATCGGGGCTGTTAAGAGGCAAGCAAACACGGCACCCCAATAAGCCCCACCTACCACTATATGTGGGGGAAGAGGAGGCTGTGGTGTTCTCGCCAGGCTCCCATTCTTTTCCTGTGCCCCCTCCACTGGCTCTCAGCAGCTGGCCTGTTCTTTGGGACTGGCCTGTCACATAGCTACTCCCATCTGCGATGTCCTCAGGTGCACCATCACGGCTGAACTCAGAGCTAAGCCCAGGAGACAGGACTTGGGCAAGTCAGAAGGGCTGCATGACCTTGGGCAAATCATCCAAGCCACTCTCTGCCCCAATGTCCCAGCTGTATAGGCAGGGGATGAGCTAGATATTCTCTGAGGGCCTTTGGAACCAGTCACACGCCAGCCCCCATCCTAGATTCTGATGGAGGGAGGACTGGGTCTCCACAGAGAGGCTGCGCTGGCCCCAAATCTGGAAGCAGTTGTAGCTGGCCGCCCACGCACAGGCAGGCAGGCGGAAGGCAGGGTGCTGCAGCCTCGTTGCCAAGCAGAGAACTTTCCACTGGGTCCAGGTTTCCATCTCCATGGCAACTATGGGGAGGGAGGAGGGAGATGGAGGCAGAATTCCTCAGAATTCCAGGGAGATTATATGGGGGAGGGAAGAACAAGAAAAGGAGCGGAGCTGAGTGGGCAAAGCCAGCACCCAAATGGGCCCATTTCCTCTCTGCCTTCTTTGTTCCCTTCCTCTTTCAGTGTTTCTCTCTGCATCTTTTTCTCCTTTCTCTAAATCCCTCTTGCCTCACTCCTCTTCCTGAGCCCTGGCTCTTAGGAGAAGCGGCTAATGTTTATGGAGCGAGGACGATACACCAGCCACCATTTTGAGTGTTTTACACATGTGAACTCATGTAAGCTTCCCACCCTGTGCAGTAGGTTCTCTCATCATCCCCATTTCACAGATGGGGAAGTGGAGGCCCAGAGAACTCAGGTGACTTACCAGCTCACACAGTAAATGGAAGATTCAGGAGCTTGGCTGGACTTGTGACTGTATCCTCAGCCGCTCTGGTGTTTGGATGGTCTCCCTGGTCTGAAAAACTCCAGGTACTGCTAATGAAATCGGGGGTGGGAGAGGCAGACAGTGGAAACAGGGACATATGTTTATCCTCTGGAGACCCCCCCAAGGACATTCCCCACTTCCCCTTTCCCTCTGTTTGCACCCCACACTGACCTTCCTGGTGACCACACCTCCCTCACACTACTGGCGAACTGCTCACACTCTCTGGTCCAGAGACGGCATTGGGAGGTCCAGGAGGCCAGAGACCTGGGTGTCATTTCCAGCACCCCCTCATTCCTCCTGGGGTACCCTGGGGCAAGAGAAACTCCAAGAACTCTGGCCTATGCCACATCATGACCCCGCACAAGAATTACGTAGAATTCCAGAGGATTCACTTCTCTTCTCAAAACCTCCCAGGCCACAGAGAGAGGCTGATGGTAGCCATATACAAAGATACTGTGGCAGCAGCAAATACACCAATTCAACCAGGCTCATAAAGACCAAAACAGGGGTGCCTGGGGGGCTCAGTCAGTTAAGCAACTGACTTCTGCTCAGGTAGTGATCTCAGGGTCCTAGGATCAAACCCCACAGTGGGGAGTCTGCTTGTCCCTCTCCTTTTGCCCCTTCCTCTGCCCATACTCTCTCCCTCCCACTAATAAATGAATAAAATCTTAAAAAAAAAAAAAAAAAAGACCAGAACAAAGTAGAGACTGGGGAAGACCTGCTTCAGCTCTGGGGAAAGAGAATCCCCTATTCGGGACTTTAAAGACGGCCGACTCCTCTCCAGGCTGACTCTGCCTGCTCTTCGCTACCCCTACCCCCCACCGGCTTTTGCGTCCTTCTGGCCCATTTCCCTCTATCCACTACTTTGGTTGGACTTTTGCCTTCAGATCCCTCAGGGACTATCCCACACTATCCAACTCTGTAGATCAAATTCCCCAAATCCACCCTGGATCTCTTAATTTTTGGCACCCTGATTGGGCAGAGCTCCGCCTCCAGACTATCCCATTGGCTGCTAACCAGGCTACTGATTAGCTGCTCTTGGTCTCCTGCTTCCCTCTCGTCCAATCAGCTGTGGCCAGGGAGGTGGGTGTCCCACGTTACTGAATATTGTGGCCAAGATAATGGATGCATTTCTTCATCCATGTAAGCCATTTGGGAATTGATGATTCCTTTAGCTGAGCAGCCCCTCACTAACTTGGAGGCCTCCTGCCCTTGGTGATGAGTCAGTTACTTCTCCACTATGGTCATTTGAGTGGGGGTTTCTGTTGCTAGCAACCCCAACCCCCTGGGTGGTACATCCCATTTCACAGGTTTATGGTGAGATTCAATGGTCAAACCTCTCCAAGCTCAGTCACAACTTTACAGAACTGAAGGTAGTGGACCCAGAATGTTGCCTCGAGAAACCTGGAGATCCCGGTCCTATTCATGAGCTTCCTTCCAGGGGCCAGCCAAAACTGATGCGGAGGCTTGTGTTTCCGTCCGTAGTCATCGGTGGTTGTGTCCTTGCCCCAAAATGCTTATGCTCAGAAGGACAAGAGAAATTAACTCATCCAATCCCCTCCATCATTTCGGTCAGAGGGAGGACCAATCAAGTTCTAAATGCTCAGTCCCAGGCCAGGCTTCCCATTAGAGGAGCCTGCTTTCTATCTCCTGTGCAGGTAGGGAAACTTATCTGCAGCCGGAGGCCTCTTCAGCCCGCAGGGGTCTCTGCTACAAGGCTCCAATCAAGCCAACCCTACAAATGCCTCCCTGACTCCTGGAGCCTTGTGATCAAAGGGATGGTGGTTGTATCTCCAATGTATTACTTATGTCTTGCTGTGCGGGCAGGATGAAGCAGCTCAGCACTGAGTACTGGGAAGGATGGGAAGACAGGGTCATCACGGGAGGCAGGGAACCTTTCCCTGCAGAGCAAAACTGGACGTTAAAGAACACCAAGCCCAATTCTACCATCCATCCAGCCTCTGCTTGCACACCTTGATGATACAGGATTACCCCTTCGTTGTTTTATAGGGTCTTCCGTGACAGGAAAATAAGCCTTCTGTA
Source organism: Meles meles (assembly GCF_922984935.1). NCBI lineage: Eukaryota > Metazoa > Chordata > Mammalia > Carnivora > Mustelidae > Meles > Meles meles. The sequence goes on from NC_060071.1 coordinate 122,419,027, forward strand.
ACTTCCCTTCATTCTTCTTTTCCCTCTGCGACCACTAATAAGGCATGTCTACCTCTCACACTTCATCCCACCCAGTTCTTTTACCAATCCATATACGCCTCAACCTCAGGAACCTGTACTATACTGTGATGTCTGTCTGTCCTATTTCTGAAGTAGGGGATGGCAAAACTATGGCCCAAGGGCCAAATCTGGCCTGCCACCTATTTTTGTAAATAAACTTTTATTAGAACGCAGCCATATTCATTCGTTTACTACTGGCTATGACTGCTTTTGTGCTACAGAGCTTAAAACATTTACCACCTGGCCCTTTACAGTAAGAGTTTTCTGACCTCTGTTCTAAAACATCAGTGGTCCCCTACTTGGCACAGGAGACTCCAGGTATGGCCTGATCTTCAGGATGGACTGCTCCCTTGCCCCTTCTGAGACCCAGTGCAGCCACAGAGGCCGTGGAGTTTCAGCAGCAATGGCCGGGGATTGGCTCCAAGAGAACCTGCGCTCAACAAAAATGCCCAGGTCACTTTTGCACAGCCTGTTGCTAAGGCCTGTTGCCAAGACAACCTTCCCCAGCTCTTGAGCTCTACCGGGCTCACATTACCTTCCTTCCTTTCCCTTTGTTGTCTTTGTCACAAGCTCTTGCCTTATAAAAACTATTTTGAACCCTGAGGGTCTCATCCATCTATAAGCCCCCCAGCTTTGTGTTTTCCATATACTTATTCAGCTTCCTTTCTTTGTATTCATCCAAATTACTAATGTCACTAGAGACCTCCTTTCCAGGTTGTTATTGATGTACTAACCAATGCTCCCTAGGCACCATTAATCTATCTGCTTTGACTTATCTCCTTCTACAACCTGAAAGGTTCCATTTTGCACCATCTTATCAATAAGGATATTTTGTCAAATATTTGGCTGGGTCTCTGTTCTCAGGAATGACTGCTCACCATTTAGAAAAGAGAATTACTGGATAGAAGAGACTTTGGAAATCATCAAACTGATCCTCTTTTCTCACAGGTGGTGACTCAAGGCCCAGAAAAGTGGCTGGCCCAAGATGACAGAGGGAATTGGTGGGACAGCCAGGAATAAGGTGCTCTTTACAAGGCACCTTGATGATTCAGCCTGGGTACGTATAGACTTGCTGCTATAACGAATAGGTCCAAAGATGTAACACATCCCTACAAAAGAAGTTACTCTGCTCCCACTAGTCCTGAGCTGGCATTCAGGCATTCAGCACACACTGTCCTGAGCAACCAACAGCAGATTCGTTAGTTGTCCTCCTCACTGTCATTTGGAGACCCAGGCTCTCTCTATCTCATGGATCAGCCATCCTGTGAGGCCTCATCAGAGTCCTCCTCCAGCTGACAGGAGAGAGAGACCTGGCCCAGTCAAGAAAACTCTATTTCTACTTTGCTGAAACCCCAAGTGATTTTTTTTTCTCATTTTCACTACTCCCCTCATTCTGCCCTTGAGTCATTCCCCCAGACCTCAGCCTTCTCTTGGCCCCTTCTGTCACATACTCAGCCTTTATGGCCATCTAGGAAGGGCCTGGTCTGGACAAGCAGTGCTGTCCAAGTCACCAGACAGAAGGAAACTGGATGAATGAGCAGCTGGTGTGCGTCCAATAATCACCCATTCTTCAAGGAGGCTAGGCGGCTTGTTCCCCCACCCCACCCCACCCCATCCTGCGGCAGGTGAGAACAGGAAGTGGCAGCTGGCAAGTTCACAACTGGATTCTGCCCACACAGAATCACATATCCTCCTCTCTGAATTTAAACGTATCTGGTGTCATGGTGAAAGAAGCTGTTCCTATGCTGACAAGACCCAATCAGGACAAGGGGTCTGCCAACCAGGTACTGTAAGAGGTGGCCTTCCTTGTCACTGCCACTAGTGTGGCTGGATAAGACTGTAAAGCCCTGGTTCCAATTCTTAACATCCCTCATCCACCAGAATCCTTCCCTGCTAAGTAGTTTTCTGGAAATCTGTGTTGGGAAAGTCTGAGCCAATCCTCTTAGCATTCAAGGCCTTTCCCTTCTGAGCCATCCCCTCCCTCATCTTTCTCTACCATCTCCTCCGGCCCTGCAACTTCCTGAGGCAGCATGTCATCATAGGTCTTTGGAGTCATGCAGTTCCTGGTTCTGCCATTTACCAGTGGTGTGGGAGAGTCACTCTATGACTCAGTTTCCTTATCTGTAAAATGACAAGTAGTAAGCAGGACTTGGAATGGATTAAGTGAAAGATAGGTAGGTAAAAAAGTCTAGTGTGGGGCTTCCCCAGTCTCACCTGGATTCCCAAGCTTTCCTCTTCCTCTCTGCCTAGCCAGCTGCCACGTACATCTCAAACTCTAGCCCCAACATATTCCAATGCCTGCTGGAGGTAGAGCTTCTCTATCAACCCAGTCCCCAATGATCTCTTTGCTGTAGTACTAACTAACAGAGAAGAATTATACATTTGCAACCTGATAAAATTCAGGGCTCCATGTGAGTCAGTCCTTGCATGAAGTTGTACTCAGAGAAAATCTGGCAATCAAAAGTAATTTTAAAAAACATTTCAATCCGGGGCACCTGGGTGACGCGGTGGGTTAAAGCCTCTGCCTTCGGCTCAGGTCATGATCCCAGGGTCCTGGGACTGAGCCCCGAATCAGGTTCTCTGCTCCTCAGGGAGCCTGCTCCCTCCTCTCTCTCTCTGCCTGCCTCTCTGTCTAGTTGTGATTTCTCTCTGTCAAATAAATAAAATATTTTAAAAAAACAAAATTTCAATCCTTGTTTTTTGATTCTTGGAAAACAATCAAATTCATAATCCATAGTGGACTTCTCAGTAGCTCCTTTTGGCCCCCCTAAGGTCTCCGCACCTTGGTGAGTTACAGCTCTCACAAGTCTTCTCTACAAATTCTTCCTGGCCTCACCACTGTGGTTTTTCTTCCATTCTCTCCCCTCTAGTTCTTTATTATGTACAGTACTTGGGGTGAAAAGGGAACATGAATGCTCATGGGTTAATAGGTCTTGTCCTCTTCATATGTATTTGGGTTTCCTGTGGGTTCCTCCCTCATCTGACAGTAAGCTCCAGGAGAAAGGGACCGTGCATTTAAGGACTGACTTCTAACCAGCTTATATCACTTCAAACAGAAAATTTGCCAGAATAATACGAGGTTCTCCCTTCTATACTTCACCAAGATTCACCAATTTTTACCAAAATTCATTAATTGCTCCATTTGTTTGCTTTCTCTCTCTTTCTATAAATATATCTATTTATAATATATTTATGTATAATACATAAAATATTTATAATTTTATAGTTATATTTATTTTATAAAATATAAAATATAAATTTATAATATATAATATTTATATATTATATAATCTTATATAAAATAATATATAAATATAACATTTATATATACAAGTATTATTTATTACATAAAATAGAAAATATCTATTTATAATATATATTTATGTATAATACATAAAATATATATAAAAAATCTTTTATGTATTTTATATGCAAATATATTTTATACTACATATTACAATGTTTATATGTACATTTTATATATATATAAATATCTTTTTAATCATTTGCAAGTAAGTTGGAGATATTGTGCCCCTTTACTCTAAATAATTCTCTAAATAATGTTTAAGTTTGCTCAAGAAAAGGACATTCTCTTATGTAACTACAGCACAGTTACAAAAATCAGGAAATCAAACACTCCAGCAATATACTATGATCTATTACACAGTTCATATTAGAATTTTATCAACTGTCTCAATAATCTCCTTTGTAGTTATTTCATTTTCCCAGTCCAAGATCCAACCCAGGGCCTTGAATTGCTTTTAGTTGTCGTATTTCTTTAGGATGAAATGTTCTCTATTCAATGGAGTCTTTTTCTGAACTCTTACTTTAGCCGGCAATGCTAACACAACACTGTGACCTTAATAGCAATTCAGTAACCACTTTGAATTGAATTAGAGATACACGTTTTAAAGGTAATAATTGCAGCTTCTCACATCCTATGGCAAATACCGTTGGTGTTACATACCCAACAGTCATTCCACCCACCCCACCAACTTGAGTTGATGGATGTGGTGATGCTGGATGGAAAGATGGGTGGAGAGATGAGTGGATAGACAGATGATGGAAAGGACTGTGGGTAAATAGGTGACAAAAGAATGGTTGGATTAAGTGATAGATAGATGGACAGATGGGTGATGAATGGATGGATAGATGGACGGCAGATGGGTGATGAATGGCATATTTATATGAATGGTTAAGTGAAGGAGCCCGTGGGTTTGTGGAAGGATGATGAATGAGCGAGTGTGTGAATGGTTAAATGGGGGGATTGGTGGCTGGATGTTGTTTGTGCCCAATGTTCACAGTGGCAGGCTAGGCGAAGTACTTGGAAGGGAGTTAGAAGTCTTTGGTTCAGGCTCCAGCTCTACGTCCTACTAGCCAGGACTCTTGGAGAGCTCCTTGGAGAGCTCTTTCCTCACTCAGGACCTCAACAGCAGCACAGGTAAAACAAATCTGCTAGACTAGTTGGCTTTTTGATCCCTTCCAGTCTGGACCAACTCTTGTCTCAGGAATGTTAGATGATTTCCCCAAGGACACGGAGCTAGTGCATGACGAAGCCCAGATTTGGATCTGGGCAATCTGACTCTAAAGTCTGTGTTTCAAAATCTTCTTGACTTGATCAGAAGAAAGGCTCCAAGGCCAACCAGGGGCTTCTTGCTCCCAGTACCAAGCCCCCTTCCCCATCCCATCAAGCTGCTGTCCCAAGGAACTGCTCTGAGGCCCCTGCATCAAGAAGCACCCAGGCTTATTCCACATTTTTCTGTCACACCTAGAGTCCAAGAGATGACGCAGGTGGCATTTTCCACAGGCCCCTCCCTGCTTGTTTTCCTCCCAGCTCAGCCTCTCCATTCCCCACGGGTCCCCATCCCCAGTGCCCTTCGTCGCATTCTCACCCCCACATCAGCAGCTTGCAAGACTTCCTGCCTCCTCCAGGCACCAAAGAAACTAAGGAGAGGTGCTACAGCTGTGAGACCTGGCTCCTTTCCAGTCACGTGTGACAAGAAGTATTAGCGCCTACCCACATGGACGGGAATTGGGCTCCACTCCCATGGATTCCGGGGATGCACAGTTTTCAAGGTGCGTCAAGACTAGTGTCACTTACCTCTTGGATCCTCCAACGGGAGGCCCAGCAAGTGCTAAAGATGACAGCAAACAGGGGCACCAAAAGTAAATGAGAAAAAATAAAACATCTTTAAAAAGATTTTGTGATGTCATATTGTAAAAGCATTATTAAAGTAAAAGTCATGAAAAAAATTAGAGTTCAATTAGACTATGGTATTTTCAGTATTGTTCAAATTCTGTATGACTTGTGAGGTAGTGGTCAGCCCATGGACCTCTTCTAAACACAAGGTCTCAGAGAGTCTTCATGTGGGAGATTTGGGAGCAGCAAGACTGATAGGCTAAGCTGACCAAAGCTGGGAGAGCCGAGTCCTGGGCCCCTGTTTCTGGCATTTCAGAAATCTGCTGACCTGAGCCCTCAGAGCAGCTGCCTCCCCCAGCCTCAGTTCCCTGCATCTCATCTTCCCTAGGCCCACCTGCAGGTCAGAAGTGGTCTCCTCACTCCCAGATACAGCTCTCTGTATATGTGTGCGCATGTGTGTGGGCGCACATGTGTGTTTGACACGTCCAAGGCCGCAGAGCCAGTTCCGGACACAGCCAAGATGTGAACCTCATGTGATAGGAAATGAAGGGTTCATTCCTCACGCAATTCTCTGACCCTTGCTGAATACCAGCTCTGGGCCAGGCCTCTTGAGAAGAAGTGTAAACAAAGAATTCACAACCCAGTTTGTGCCTGGGTCATGGCTTGGAAGTGCCCTGGGAACACAGAGACAGAGTGACTCATTAATGTCGCCTGAGGAGGTTGGAGAACATGTCACCAGGGAGCTGACATTTTGAGCTGGGTCATGAGGGACGAGAAGAGGGAGAAGTGAGAGGAAGAAGTTGTGTTTGTTGAGCATGGTATTAATTAGGATAATGTTAGGTGCCATGACAAGCAAACTCCAAAATAGAAAATGGGTTCGATGTGTTAGAAATGTATTATTTGTTCACGTAAAGTCCAAAAAAACTCACCTGCACGTGATAGGGGGCCCAGCCCCCTTCCACATTGCAGCTCCGTCATCCTTGCCTTGCTCATCTGCATCAGACTTGCAGAAGGAAGAGGAGCATGGACAATTACATGTGGGACTTTTTTTATCGGCCTTACCTGGAAGTGGCACACATTCTGATCACATTCCACTGGCTAGCACACAGGCACGTGGCCACATGCAACTGCAAAGAAAGGTGGAAAACGTTATCTAAGTCTGTGCCCAGGAGAAAGTAAGGGTGTGTTCAGCAACTATCTCAACCCTTTTAATTGGGCTCTTTAATTGTGTTACTCTTATCAGCAATCCTATAAAGTAAAGCATTATTATCATTCCCATTCTACAGATAAGAAAGCTGAGGCTTGAAAAGTTTCTGTGATCCAGCCAAAGTCAGAGAACTGGGGAGTGGCTGAGCCGTGATTCAATGCCTGGTTGGTCCATGCGAGTCGGAAGGACGTTCACTGCCCCAACACCACCAAGGTTCATTGATCTCCAGGAAGGAGGGAGAACAGAAGCAAACATGAGAGTGAATAGAAAGGACTGAAAAAGCAATGGACAATGAAAGAAAGGAAGCAAAGAAGGCAACAACCAACCAGCCAGGGTGGAAGAAGAGACAGAAGATGCAAAGTGAAGTTTCTGAGCCTCTTTGTAGTTCATGCTGTCACCCACACATGACATGCCATGGGTACCACAGAAGGGTTTAAAAAAACAGGCCCCGTCAATGTCAACCTATGAACACAGAAAAATCTTAAGTAAAATACTAGCAAATAAAAACCGACAGCACATTTAAAATAGCACATACTGACTATTTCACATGTGTTGGGGTACTAGCCAATGCAATTAGATATGAGAACATAAATAGAGGTATAATAATCAGAAAGGAAGAAAAAAACCATCTGCTTGTGGATATGACTGTACATATACCTGAAAAAGCCAAAAGAATATGGAAAAACTGTTATAAACAATGAGAATTTAGTAAGCAGTAAGAAAATCAAATCAACATGCATGGGGCGCTTGGGTGGCTCAGTCGGGTAAGCATCTGTCTTCAGTTCAGGTCATGATCCCAGGGTCCTAGGATCCAGCCCCACATCCAGCTCCCTGCTCAGTGGGGGAATCTGCTTCTTCCGCTCCCTCTGTCCCCTGGCCCCTGCTCATTCTCTCTCTCAAATAAATAAAAATCTTAAAAAGATATCAACACACATAAACTAGTCATCTTCATAAATATAAAAAATTGTAAGAAGAAACAGAAGAACAGGCTCCATGTATAACAGCAAAACTTGAAATAAAATATTTAGACATAAACTTAACAAGAAATGTGTAAAATCTATAGGAGGAGAATTTTTAAAGTTCCTGAAATGCAAATATGTACACTTGAGCAAATTGATGTATATACCATGTTCTTGGTGGAAAATTTCAACATTGTAAAAATGTCAATTCTCCATAAGTTGATTTATAAATTTAATGGGGTTCTCCCCTCCCAAAATACATCTTTTTTTTTTTTCCTGGAGCATTAAAGTTTGATTATAAAATTCACATGGAAGAAAACTAGTAAGCGTAACCAGGAAAAAAGAAAATTAGGGGGGAAAAAGGGTAATAAGGAGTCCTAGCCTTATAAGATATTAAACATATTTTGAAGCCTCTATAATTATAACAGTGTAGTATTGGTGCATAAATATGGATATATCTATTTCTGGTGCATGGATTGAAAATCCAGGAATAGACCCAAGTACTTATGAAAATGAATATGTGATAAAGGCAGCATTTCAAGTAAGTGGGGGCAAAGAAGGATATTTCATAAGTCATGTGGAACAACTGGATAGCCATACAGAAAAAGATAAAATTGGATCCAGACAAACACTGTGCACCAGGATAAATTCCATTTAAACTGGAAATCTAATTGTAAAAACAAAAGCAATATGAATAATCTTTATAACCTATGATTGGAAAAACATTTTCTTAATTATGACTAGAAATCCAGAAGCAATGAGGGCAATAGTAAACTTACTATATTTAAAAAAAAAAAAAAAAAAAGCTTTTAGGGACACCTGGTTGGCTCAGTTGGTTAAGCATCTGCCTTCAGCTCAGGTCATGATCCTGAGGTCCTGGGATCAAGCTCCACCTCAGTCTCCGTACTCAGCGGGAAGTCTGCTTCTCCCTCTGCCCTTCCCCCTCCTGTGCACACTCTCCCTCCCTCTCTTTCTCTTTCTCTCTAGCTTGCTCTTTCTCAAATAAATAAAATCTTTAAAAAAAAACTCTTTTAAATGTGTTCATATTTTTTAAAAAAACATAAACACAGGAAAATGCTAAACTGGGGAACTATTTTTTAACCTACTACAAAGAGTTAATATCCTTAAAAATATGAAGTAGAAAAATGGGTGAAAGATGTGAATAGACGTTCCCAGGGGGGGAAAAATGCAAACAGCTACTGAACTTATAAAAATAGAAAAATGCAAATTAAAACTAAAACAGGATACCACTTCTTACCTATCATATGGGCAAAACTCCAATATTTAACAACATACTCTGTTGGATAAGCCTTAGGGAAACAAGCACTCTTATATAATACTGATAGGAAAGCAAAAATATGCTATCTCTATTGAGAATTTGGCAATATGTAGCAAAGTTGGATATGCATCTACCTTTTGATCCAGTAATCCCATTTTTAGGAATCTGTCCCAAAAGCACACTGAAAGAAATAAAAAATGATATAGGGCACGGGGCCATTCATTGGTGTATTATTTGTAAGAGGAAAAAGAAAAAGACTGGGAATAGCCCAAATATTTATCAATAGGGAATGTGTTGAAAAGATTATGTTCATCCATATAATGGAGTACTATGCAGCTATAAAAGAAGGAGGATTATCTCTAAACAGTGTTACGGAGCAATTTCCAAGACATGCTGCTATGGCAGGACACAGAACAGAGTGCATTGTTTGCTACTTTTTGTGTAGAACAGGGGAAATACACATATACATATATGTATGTATTTGTTTATACTTTCAAAAAGAAATGTTTAAAGGACTCCCCAAAACTAATAAAAACAAGGGAAGCGAACAAAGCTAGAAGGGATCTTTCTGAATATACCCTGTTTTATAGTTTTGACTTGAGATCAAGTAAATAAAAATGAAAAAAACTTCAAAGTATCTTTAAATTTTTTTAATTAGACACCAAACTGAAAGAAATAAGCCTCACTCTACATTATGATGGTTACACATCAAGTTGACAGTGTAACTTGGAAAACTGATCATCAAAGAGAAAGAATCAAGCACTTGTCATGCCTTTCCGGTAAAACTCATCTTCAAGATAACCAAATAGTTGATATGAGAACTTTCCTCTATATAAAAGGGTTAGAGCCAAAAATTAAAAAAAAAAGCAGAAGAAATGATGAAATTAGACTATCACCATTGCAATTCCTAATGAAATAATGAAATAACAGGTCTGTCTATGGCTGCTAAAACTGAAAGTGGCAGAAGATTCATGGAGAATTCTAGAATAAGTCAGGCTCCAGCACCTGCCCCAATTGGTCAGTCTTAACATCACTCCAAACGAGACAAACAGACAGAAGGTCTTCCTGACATGATTCCCACAAGTACACAGCATCACTCATGAAGCCACCATTCTTGCCCCAGACACTAAATCAGAATCTTCTTAAGCCTCCAGAGGGTCCTGTTTACAGGAGCATCGAGGAGAGAGGCACGGACCGAACCAACACCACAAGAACACAATTGGTGGAAGCCAGAATGTTAGACTTTTTATAGGGTGAATGATCATGTTTCTTTGGCAAAGGAGTGGCTTTTTAAAAGGGGGAACAAGGGGTACCTGGGTGGCTCAGTTGGTTAAGCAACAAACTCCGGATTTCAGTTTAGGTCATGATCTCAGGGATATGAGATCAAGCCACCTCTTGGCTCTGGGCTCCAGGCTCTGGGCTTAATGCAGGGTGTGCTTGCCTCCCTCTCCTTCCCCCTCTGCCCCTCCTTCCACATGCATGTTGTCTCTCATATTAACTAATTAATCAATTAACTAAATATTCTTAAAAAATAAAAGGAGGGGCAAGTGTTACGAATGAAAGAGTCTAGAGACATGCCAACCAAGAAAACATGTAGAATCCTAATTCAAACAAAGGACAGTAAAAAGACTTCTGTGAGAGAAGTGGGCAAAATTAAGGGTACTAGAAGATGTTAAGCAATGAGATACTAATGCTGGCATCATAATAGTGCTATTGGTGCTATGAGTCACCAATAGATGAAGCCAACGTCAGAATGTTAAGTCTAAGTGATGGGTATTTGGGAGTCCGAAGCACTATTATTTCTGATTTTGTCTGTATGTTTGGAAATGTTTCATGGTAAAAAGTTAAAGAAAACCAAAGGCCTCCAGAGGGGGGCAGAACTGCAATCCTTCCCAGCCCCAACCCCAGTCCCATCCTCTGGGCCAGCAGCCACCACAGTCCAGGTCTATTCAGGCAACTGGGGATTTGGCCCCTGTGAACCCACATCGCTGCTTCTGGGGGCAGGAAAGGGGACTGGGGCATTTCCAGGGAACCCTAAGAACAGAAGCTCAGACTTACCTCTATCACTGTGGGTATTTGGAGGACAACCAAGTTGCATCCCATTTCTGTGACCTCACATGGGCTCGGTGCCTCATTCTGCATAGCTCAGCCTACTGGATGGGCCCTGGCAGTGTTGGGAGCCAACCAGGGTCTTCTCTGGACTTCTCAAGGAGCCCCTGCAGAAATGCTGTACAGGATCCCCAGCCCTGCACCAGGAAACCCAGGACTACCAGCCAGGACCATCTTTATACTCAGCGACTGAATGATACCCCTGTAGGGCATCAGGAAGGCAGAGGAAATCCCCCTGCTTATTCAAATATCTCAGCAAAAATGGAGTGAGGAGACAAGCCTTCTTACCTTCACTTCAAGCATTCCTCTTCCTCAGATTGTCCAAAATGCTCAAGCAGGTATGAGTCCAAGGTAGTAATGATGCCTTCAAGGTGCTGGGGCCCATGTGGCAGGCCTCTAATTTACACCAGGAACCTGATTTAAGTTACTGGTCTTGATTTGTGCCTCCCACATCATAGAGTTCTAAGTCTGCACTGACTACAGCCTCATGGTGGATGGAGGGTAGTCCCCTACCCTTTGACTTGGACTGGCCCATGTAACTCCGTGACAGTGGAATATTCATGGCCATGGAGTGGGCAGAGGTTCCAAATGCATTTGCCCAGCTGGAATCGCCCTGTTGGGCCCTGGTGATCGCCATGGAAGAACATGGGGCCCTTCAGCCTGAGCCCTAGAATGAGGCAGGTGGAGAAGACTGCATGGCCCCCATAGCTTCTGGGCCAAGGAAGATGACCCATATGTAGAACAGGCTTGAATTCAGACAGCAGCTGGGGCCCAGAGCCCAGGGCCTGGCATCTGGAAACCAGCCCAGCCTAGCAGAGGTGCCCTGCCCTTGCACACCCATGAACATGATCATAATTAATGGCCATCTCAAACCACTGGGTTTGGGAGTGTGTTTTGGGGTTTTGATTTAAAGAAAAAAATTTTAAGTAGACTCCACGCCCAAGGCAGAGCCCATCATGGGACCCCAACTTACACCCCTGGGATCAAGACCTGAGCCAAGATCAAGTGTCGGATGCCCAACGAACTGAGTCACCCAGGCGTCCCTGAGGATTTTTTGTTACACAGTGTTATTGTGGTAATAGCTGCCTCATACAAAAGAATAGCAAGCTTTCTCCATGGGGATTTTAATCCTGCTCCACCATTAACTGTGGGACCTTTAACGTCGACGAGACTCGGGTGCTTGCCCTATTAAATCTCTGCTTATTTGAGAGCTGTGTGGCCAGCTGGGCCCACTAATCCCATGATCTCTCCAGCCAGTGACCCCCTAAGACCCACGCATTTTGCTTTACAAATGTTGCCCCAACAAGTGACAGGTAGGGAGGGCTTGTTTAAGAGAATTATAAGCCCTTCGGAGCATTTGTTTATTTGATCTCTTAAAATCAAGCTTAGAATTTTCTCCCGTGTATAATACCAAAAGAGAGCACCTATTTTGAACTTAATACCGCACATAAAAGTGTTTTTGAGAACTGTTTGTGTTTCTGAACATGTATTTATTTAATCAAATAATTATCTGTAGATATTTTTAAACATTTAGTTGCTCAACCAAAGATTTAATCTGCATAAAAATGGCCGAATCCTGTGTTAGGAACTCTGGAAAATCATAGAAGAAATGCTACTACACGTTAAAGGAGCAAAAACATAGACTATAACGGGGGGAGGGGGGAGTAAGGAGGGAGAGGTAGACCCCAGTGGCTTGAGAAGCAGATTTATCTGAGCGCAGGAAGGCAATATTAGAATTTTTATTCAGATCTTCATGCAAAAATTAGGAAAGAAATAAAGCTTTACAAATGTTTAATTTATAAACTGACCTCCAGGTTGTCTGGGGTCAGGTGACCATGGCATAGAGGGGCTCATGGCAACTGCCATCTCCCACTGGGGTTTCAACGTATGGTAGTTTGGCTTTGCCAGGCCCCTGGATTTGCAACTGTCCACCTTTCGTCAAGTCAACTCTCCCGAAGAGGACAGATGGCTTTAAAAGTCTCCTATCAGGGATCTATGGGCTGAAGACAGTACTGATCACGGAAGTGCAGAAGAAAAACAAGCAAACGACAAGGCTGACCCTCCCCTCTCTTGCAAGGACAGCCCTTCTTTTCAGCTGCATTGAGATCAAACCAGCAACAAATCTGATCAGCCATTATCCCTCACCCCTAGCCAATAATTCCCAAAAAGGGCTTGTCGGAAAAGTAGGGTTATTTCCATCATTTTAAATGAGGGCTTTGCCCTAAGTCTATCATGGGCCTTGAGACAGTAATTCCTAATAACAGTGCTTGGACATGATTTTTAGGCAGTTAAGCACATGTATATTGGAAGGATGAATGCTCAGAAGTCTCTGCTGGTGGAGTGCATGATCAAGAAGTCGGAAGGTTACGGTGACAGGTGAGCACTGAATAATGGTGAGCACTGAATATTGCATAAAATGGTCAAATCACTAAGGCCGTGCCCCTAAAATTGATATAAGTTGTATGTCAACTAAATTTCAACAATTAAAAAAAATTTTTAATCCCACAAAAAAAGTATTAGCTGTGTGACCTTCGGAAGTTTCTTAACATGTCTGAAGCTTGGTTTCTTTTTTGAAAATTTGCGGCATAAAGTCTTAGGTATTCTTCAAATGTTAGCTATTATTCTTATAATAAAAGGTTGGCAAAGTGAGGTTAGCACATTCATAGTTAATTGTACAGTATCTTTTGCTGGATCCTGGAATCTGGCTTAGGCAAAGGAAGTACCTGAGGAACTTGGCGTTTTACATAACAGGAAAAGAAGTTCGGAAGCTGCTTCGTGAAGATCAAAGCAGACACACAGTGTCAGGGAACTTGGGAAATGGGACCAGGAGAGGCTTAGCGGAAGGGCACTTCCCAGCTGGTTGGCTTACCTCCTCCACAGGTCAGATTTCTGCAAAGTGCGGATAATGATGGTACCTACTTCAGAGGGCTGGTATAAGGAAGCGGTGAGTCAGTGACACCGAAAACAGGGTTGACTCCTAGTAGATGCTCCCTAAGAGTTGGTTACATAAGTGGCAAAATCCCACCGGGTTTCATCAAGTGGAAATACTGACAAGAGTATGCCAGAGCGTAACCTAACCTAGGGAGCATGCGTCACACATGGGAGCTGCTGGAAAGAACTGAACACGAATGGCAACTGCCAGGCTGGGTACAGATGCCGGAATTACGACTCTTGGCCCTCCTCTTCAGGGGGACGCTCATGACATCATTGAGCCTGTCCAGCTCCACACTGGCCCCTGGGATGATAGAGATGAATAAGAGTCAGATCCTGCAGCAGCTCCCAGCCTGATGGTGGCGGCAGTGATGCCAACAGACAGGACAGCCAGTGGAACAGGAGCTGGGACCAGGGAGCGCCTAGCTTGCAGTAGGCCTTCCATCGGTTTGTCTGCTTCCCTCTGGTTTGGATAACTCTCCTCCCCACCCGGGCTCCCTCCGCCTTTCCCTCACCTGCAGCTCTGAGCATCAGCCCCATAGCAACCAGGGTCCTGAGGGAGAGCTAGCTCTGCCCTTCGCTACAGAGGTCATCAGATGGGACCGCCACCCTGGGAGAGCCACCTGAAGTGAGGTCCCCAGGAGCGAGGGGCACAGGACACAATGGTGTTCCAGCGCACCCGCCCACATGAAGATCTATTATTATCCAAGTGGCCTGGGCTAGAAGTCAATTTGTTTTCCAGGAGCCCAGAGGGCTGCACGTCTTATTCCATCCATCAAAATAATAACTAAGCAATTAGTAAATAATAGAATGGAATTGATTCTGTGAAAGACAGGCTGTTATGTGGCCCATGGGCTGTGACGATGACAATCGAAGGATGGAGTGAGCAGGAGGGGCCTGAAGAGGACAGAAATCCTAAGAAGCGGGGATGGGAGGGGAAGAAGGTTGTGAGTAGGAGCCCCAGGCGGCTCTGTCTGCCTCCGGTCCGGAGACCTGTGGGGGACCAGCCACTGACCCGTCGCATAGCCAGGCACATGCTCAGGGTGGGGCCCCAGGATGGGAGCTGCTCATCAGCATGGACCTTGCAGGAGGGATGGCGGTTTCTCTGTGGGCTGGCCAGACAGGCCCAACTCTCAGCCTTCCGAGTGGATCTTCAGGACCTGTCTTTGGGCTCTCTCCTGGGTGGTGACACCCCTGTGTTTCCCGTGTCCAACCTTGAGCCTGGCTTAGAACAGGGGCTCATTAGATATTTAATGAGATGGAGAAATAAATGAATATGCTCTGGGTCAGAAACGAGAGGGCTCGTATGTCCAAGGGTTTAATCACACCGTCTGGAGCCAGGGCTCTGTCATTTCCCAGCTGCAGGCCTTGGATTTGTTCCTTATTGTGCCTCTGTTTCCTCGTCGATGAAATGGGACAGGGGATTAAATGAGAACCAGAAGAAAGTATGGGAAAGTGCCCCGCAGAGGTCAAGCAGACGTCAAGCACTAGCCCCTCTGCTCGGCAGAACCGCGGAGCCCTGGTCCATGGCAGGCGTCCAAGCACTTCCACCACTGTGCCACGGGTCACCACGTCCTGCCCGCACATCCTCCGTGATAGCTCTCAGGGATGAGCCACCTCCCGACCTCGCCTCCTTCCCTCACCTCTCCCCTCCTTCCTGACACGCAGGCTTCCAGGCCTCCTCCTTCCATCTCAGTGACACTGAATGCCAGGCAAGGGATGACCAGATCATCCAAGGACTCTCGACTCCCATTATGATCCACGGACCAGAAGCAATGTCCCCACCTGGGAGCTAGTGAGAAATGCAGGCCCTGCCACCCCATTCCAGACCTACTAGATTCCAAAGAGCCCTCCAACAGGGTCCCGGGGAGCTCGTGGACACATTAGAGCTAGGGGAAGTAGAGTAGTTCTCAACCCCGACTGCATCATAGTGTCACTGGGGAGCAGTGACGTTGGACCATCAGTAATTTTCACAAGGTTTCCCAGGGTTCAGAATCAGTGACTAGACAAATGCTTTCCCCTAATGGAGAAGCCAGCCAGGGTCAAATCCAGGTAGAGGCAGGCCAGGCCAGAGAAAACGGGCTCCCTTCCTCCTGGGGTGACGGAGAGCTCAGCCACTGTTCGGGACCCCGTGGGAAAGATCATGGGTGAGACACTGTCCTGACCCTAAGTAGTTCGTGTTCTGGAGAGGGAGACAGTTGAGTAAAGAGCCAACAACAAGGCAGCTGGGGTCTAGGTGCAAACTCGGGGAGCACAGAAGAGACAGTGAAGGACCTGCCTGGGGAAGCCTGGAAGGGAAGTCTGAGGTGGGTGGCTGGAGCCTTGTCCTGAGGGTCTGGCAGTTTGGCAAATGCGAGAAAGGAAGAACATTCCAGAAAGAAGGAGCAACGTGGCAAAAGCAGGGATTTACAGATGGGCCCCTTGGTGAGTGTGGGGCCTGGTGAGAAGCTCAGGGGGCGGGAGCCTAGGGTGTTTGGAGCACACAGGCTGGTGAGAGATGAGGGGCATCTGGACTTCACTCTGAGGACACCACCCACGCTCTCGTGGGAAAGAGCAGAGACAGGACCTCACTGTTTAAGATCACTGGCAACAAAGACAAGAGTAGATGGGGGACAAGTTGGGGAACGGGGACACATACGAGACATGAAGAGGATGTGACCTGGAATGGTGGCAGAGGGACAGAGTGGAGAAGCTACATACAGGTCCCATCTCGGAGGAGAAATCAATGAGGGATGCTTGGGGTGGGGGGCAGCCAAGCTCCAGGGTCCAGAGCAAGGATCTCAGTCTGAATCCCGGTTACTAACCCCCTTTCTGTGCCTTTGGTTTCTTATCCATAAAACAGGATGAAACGTAGTACATCCGCAAAGAGTTAGGTTTCAAAGATTAAACGTATTAATACAGGCGGAGCTCTTATACTGCTGCCTAGTAGATTGTAAGCTCTATAAGTGCTGGCTTACAGCAGAGATGACCAGCTGAACGCCAAACAATCATGCTCTTCTTTGTTGGTAGGCTGGAGAGCACCTGGCTAGTTGGGGACCCTATTTCCCAGACACTCTAAGCTTGAGATGGGGCCCAGTGATTGTGTTCTGGTCAAGACAACGCAGGGGACATGCTGCACACCACACTCTGACCTAGCCAAGGAAACCTCTCTTCCTCCTGCTGCCAGTATGAATGTCAAAAGTCAAAGTGACCTTGGAGGCAGGAGGGGAGATCTAAACGATAAAAGATCATAGTTCTCTCCCCTCCATCATTTTAGCTCAAATCCATTCATCCATCATTTATCTGGCATCACGGAAGAAGCAGCTGTTCCCCAGAAGTTAATTATCCAACAAAGAAGGTAAAACATAGCAAAAGAACTAGGCTGGAGTTTTCATCTCTGATTTTAATTGCATGACCTTGAGCAAGCCACTTGACCTTTCTGAGCATGATCCAAAAAATGGGGGTGAACTCCTCTGACACGGCTGTCAAGGAAATTAGATCAAAGCCTATGTGTATAAGTTCTTTGTAAATTTATGTAAGGATGATTGATTTTCCTTTAAGACACAAGACTTTAAAATGCAATCATCCAGTGTACCTCATTAAAACAGTAGATCTGAGATAACTTAAAATTTAAAGGGCCCAGAATCAAAAGTTTGGACATTGATTGTTTTAAATATGATTGGGAAATTCCACTCCCTCTGAGCTTGTAGAATTTACGGCTGCTTGCCCTCTCACTGAATGACCCCATATTGCTGTATAATTGGTCTCTGATGCATTTCTGACTTGTCGTTGCTCATCTTGAGGCTATGGTGAGCGACAGAAACCATATACACATATATTAAAACAATCTATACCTATATATAAATTACTTTATATATTATATAATATTATATATGCCTATATGAATATATAATAATATATTTGCATATATTTATATGTAATACATATTTATTATCTTTATTATGTATATATAAAGACCAAGCATCAGGAGCTTCCAGGGTCTGCTTTATTCGTGAAATCCTGGTACTCTTACACCCCTTCTCAGGAAATTCTGATAAATGAAAAGCTCATAAAACCTGTAATTTTGGGTAGTGATGGGAGCTATATCACCTCCCACTGAAAAATCCATTTCTCTTCATTTTCGAATCACATTTAGAGCTTGCACTGTTCCCTTTGTTTCAATTACATTAGCTAATTAGTTCAATGCTGAAGCTTTTTCTTGGACATTTTCCACCTAAGATATAGTTGGTTTCCAGAAATAATTTAGGTGCACACTGTGTACCCCATTTAGAAGACAGTGAAAACCTCCTGATGGTTCTGCACAGGCTGGAGCTGGGAGAAAGCAAAGGGGCTTCTTAACAAGACAGGTGCAGAAAAGAAAGGACACCTCCTGCACCAGGTGGTTGTTTCCAAGGATGGCCACAACAGTATGTCCCACCTCACGTAAGTTTCGGCAACGTGACCTTGACACTCCTCCAGGGAAGAGGAGCACCCATGCCTGTTCCCCCCTGAATCCTAATGGACTTGGGTTTCTTTGACTAATAGGGATGGCTGGATACATTACAATGGTCACTGAAACACACACACACACACACACACACACAGCATCACAGAGCCAAGATTCCTCACTTCCCGTGGCCATCTAGTCCCTCACACACCCAAACACCCACCAACGTTCAGATTCAAGAATACTCCTGAAACTACCTCTCACAGGCTTCTGTGACCTGATTTGTTTGACTTCTGATGTTATCTTCCAGCCTCTCTTTATAACAGACACATACACGCATACACTCAAGAGGACATCCTCTCTTCAAAGAAGATAAACGAATAGCCAGTAAGTGCTAGGAAAAGAAGCTCTGCATTGCTAGTCATGAGGGAAACGCAAATCAAAACTACGAGATAACCCCCTACACCTCTTAGGATGGCTACTGTGAGAAAACAGACAACAGCAAGTGTTGGCGGGGATGCGGACTAATTGGAACCCCATGCGCTGTTGGTGGGAATGCAAACTGGTGCAGCCACTGTAGAAGACAGTGCAGAGAGTCCTCAAAAAATTAAAAACAGAACTACCCTACTACCCAGTAACCCTACTCTTGGGTATATCAAAATCCCACATTTAGATATACCAAAAAGAACCGAAAGCAGGGACCCAAATAGATCATTGGTCTGTCTACCCACATTCATAGCAGCATTAGTCACAATAGCTGAAACATGGAAGAAACCCAGGTGTCCTTTGATGGATGAAGAAATAAACAAAGTGGGACATATACATATAAAGGAATATTCTTCAAACTCACAGAGGAGGGGAAAGCTGATACACGCAGCAATGTGGATGAAACTTGAGGACATTCTGCTACATGAAATAAGCCTGTCACAAAAAGACAAGGACTCTATGAAGTACTTAGAAGAGTCCAGATCATAGAAACAGAGGGTGGAATGGCATTTGCCAGGGGCTGGGGGGAGGGGGAGTGAGGGTTAGCATTTCATGGGGACAGAGTTTCAGTTTTACAAGATGAAAAAGTTATGGAGGTGGATGGTGGTGATGATTGCATAACATAAGAAATGGATTCGATACTGTTACACTTTAAAAAATGGTCAAAATGGTAAATTTTATGTGCATGTATTTTAACATAACAAAAAAATTTTTTAAAAAAGGAAAAACATTCCCATCCAGTCAGAGTGAACCAGGGTTCTCAGTGTTCATAACTCTCCATGCTTCATTCATCCACTCAGCCTGTACTCAAGCTGTGTCCATGGCCTGGAGGCCTTCTTGTCTTTTCAGCTATTCTCAAACACTGTTCATTGTTTCAGTTAAGAGTAAGCAGGGCGGGCGCCTGGGTGGCTCAGTGGGTTAAGCCGCTGCCTTTGGCTCAGGTCATGATCTCAGGGTCCTGGGATCGAGTCCTGCATTGGGCTCTCTGCTCAGCAGGGAGCCTGCTTCCCTCTCTCTCTCTGCCTGCCTCTCTGCCAACTTGTGATCTCTCTCTGCCAAATAAATAAATAAAATCTTAAAAAAAAAAAAAAAAAAGAGTAAGCAGGGCTGGGGATACCTGGGTGGCTCGGTCAGTTGAGCCTCTGACTCTTAATTTCAGCTCAGGTCATGATCTCAGGGTCATGGTGGGGAGTCCGCTTGAGATTCTCTTTCCCTCTCCCTCTGATGAACCTCCCCAACCCCTCAAATAAACAAATAAATCTTAGAAGAAAAAAAAGAAAGGAAAAGAAGCAGGTCTGGTATTCAGCTACTTTTCAGCTAGTAAGTATTGAGATAGCTGGACTGGTGGCTAAAATAATAAAATGCATCCATACCACATGGTAAATATCTGCTGCTAAAAGTGCCCCTGCTACTTCCAGCCCTCACCTGCAGCTCTAGCACGATGGCCAGAGTTTATTCTGCCTGGTCAGTGCCCACGCCATTCTGGTTGTTGAATATTTTGAAATAGCACCCCTGGAATTAGGTTCAGCTGCATATAACAGGGAAAAATGGGCGGACTTAAGACAGAAGTTCATTTCTCTCACACAGAAAAGGAGATAGACAGTTCAGGGACATCATAGTGGTTCCAAAGTGTCACAAAAAAAGAAACAGGCTCACGTCATGCACTATCATCCTCAGTGCACATCTTCTGTCTGCAAGGTCAACTCACACCTCAAAGTGGATGCTGGAGTTCCAGCCTTCACATCAGTATTCCAGTCCAACAGAGAAGACAAACAGAGATCAAGGGACTCTCCTCCCAGCTGCATCAGATTCTTTTAAGCAGACTTTCCAGAAGTCCTACCTAAAACTTGTGACCAGTCCTACATAAAAGTCCTACATGAACGTTCTTGGCCAGAACTTAGTCACACTGCCAAAGCTAGCAGTGAGGAATGCTGGAAAATGTCATCTTAATTTGGTTATTAATTAAGAAAAAGGGGAAGAGTGAATATTGAGGGGCAGTTAGTACTTTCTGATTTTCTTATCCTTTAAGGTTTAGTACAAGATGCCCCTGAGACACCAGTCCCCCGTGATATCTTATATCACACATCATTGGAGCCAACAGTTTATATTCACTGTTAAACCCTCAGGGTTTTATGCACTCATACTTAACTGTATTAGTAGTACTTACAGTAGTAGTAGTAATAGTAGTTACCATTCATTGGGTCCTACAATGTGCCCCACACTGAGTACTTGACTGCCTTATTTTATCCAATCCTCATAAAATCCCTATATGCGGTATAAATTGTCATCACCCCCAATTTGCAGGTAAGAAAACTGAGGCCCAAATGGAGATTCAACACTTGCTGGAGGTCACAAAGCTTTTAAGAGGGGGAGTCAGGGACCGCCTGGGTGGCTCAGTTGGTTAAGCAGCTGCCTTCGGCTCAGGTCATGATCCCAGCGTCCTGGGATCGAGTCCCACATCAGGCTCCTTGCTCAGCAGGGAGCCTGCTTCTCCCTCTGCCTCTGCCTGCCACTCTGTCTGCCTGTGCTCGCGTGCTCTCTCTCTCTCTCTCTCTCTCTCTCTCCCTCTCTCTCTGACAAATAAATAAATAAATAAAATCTTAAATTAAAAAAAAGAGAGAGAGAGAGTCAGGATTAGATTCGTGAGCTTGTTAGGACAAGAAACCATGTCCTCACCTACAGCATCCAGCACAGTGGTCAGCAAAGAGAAGACACGAAAAACAAATAAGGGAGGGTGGTGTGTCTGGCCAGCTCGGTTGGTGCAGCATGTGACTCTTGATCTTGGGATCGCGAGTTCAAACCCTATGTTGGCCATAGAGCCCACTTAAAAAGGATAAACGAATAAATATGTTAAAAACAAACAAATACAACCTTGTGGGTTGATCCAGTGGTTAATTCAGCATTGAGATAGAAACAGGAACCAGAGCAGGGACTTAATGGAAAACCTGAGTCTTCTCCAGGTACAGGAAACCTCAGGTCTGAGAAATAGGCAGGACTTGACCCTCCAAAGATTGGGAGATTTGCATGGACCATGGAATGCAGCAGGGCTGAAGTCCCAAGCTGGCCTCTGCCCCCACTGTGGGGTCTTCCAGCCAATGTCCCACAAGACTATTCTATGCTCTATGACCCAGGGTGCCTTCCTAAGCAAGCAAGCATTTCCACTTGATGCCCAGGATACAGCTTGTTTGAATTCCTTTAAATTTTTAGTGTTAGGGACGCCTGGGTGGCTCAGTTGGTTGGGCAGCTGCCTTCGGCTCAGGTCAAGATCCCACCGTCCTGGGATCGAGTCCCACATTGGGCTCCTTGCTCAGCAGGGAGCCTGCTTCTCCCTCTGCCTGCCACTCTGTCTGCCTGTGCTCCCTCTCTCCCTCTCTCTCTCTCTGACAAATAAATAAATAAAATCTTTAAAAATAAATAAATAAATAAATAAATAAATAAATTTTTAGTGTTACTTATTGAGCAATTGAAACATCAATGAAGCCACCTTCTACAGCTCAAACATACCCAAGCAAGTCGCTGAGAATTTGCTGCCAGTGGCTAGTAAATTATTATTACTATGATTATTAGTTCAACAGAAAATAACTCATGCAAGTTACAGATGTCTCTGAGAGCTGTTTTCAGCTTTTCTCCTGACAGTGCTATAGACTCTAGTACCAGCCCAAGATACCTCTTTCCTAGTACAGAGACTTTTGGAAAAGCAGGCATGGACCTTTCCTACTGCTCTTAAAAGTACATTTTTTATTATGAAAAATGTCAGACATATACTGGAAGTTATGTTTGCACCATATGAAATTGACATTTTGAAGGTCAAAAATGACCAAATGTCAGCAATTTCATATGACTCAACTTAATAGAGTGGTATGACCCCCCACGTCCCTGACATCACCCCACTACAACAATTCTCAGCTCAGGTGCCTCCAATCCTCCACGTCCTCCTCTCCACTAGACACGACTTTATTTTTTTAAACATTTTATTTATTTATTTTACAGAGAGAGAGAGAGATCACAAGTAAGCACAGCAGCAGGCAGAGAGAGAGGAAAGGAAGCAGGCTCCCCGCTGAGCAGAGAGCCCTATGCGGGGTTTGATCTCAGAACCCTGAGATCATGACCTGAGCCGAAGGCAGAGGCTTAACCCACTGAGCCACCCAGGCATCCCTAGGGATGACTTTAAAGCACACTCCAGACATCTTATTTTATCCATAAATATTTCAGTATGTATTCCTCAACAATTAGGGCTCTTTTTAATTATAGTCCCGATGCCATCCTAACACCCCTCAAAAATTAAAAATCATTCCTTGACATGAATAAATACCCAGTCAGTGTCTAAATGTCCCTCAACTGTCTCATGAATGTCTCAGTTTTTATTGTCAGGAATCAAGTGACGTCCATCTGTGATAATTGGCTAATATTCTCTGGAGATTCTCTGTTAATTTATAGGTTCCCCTATAAATTAGGTTTTTTCCCCTCCTTTTATTCTTTTTCCCTGTAATCTTTTACTGATGTAACCTGTAAGCGTTTGCCTGCAGATAAAATCTGGCTCTATCTGTGGAACCAGGAGTTACCTCTAGAGGCTTATCTGATTCTGGTTTGATTTTTGGCAAGAACACTTCATAGGTGGTGTTACGGTCTTCCATGAGAAGGAAACTAATTTCCAACTGTCTATCCCTTTATGATGTTAGCTGTCATTGACGATCACTGCCTAGATTCATGGTCTTCCGAATGGTGAAAAATTGGCGTTGGTGACAGGCAGCGTTTATATTCAGTTAAGGGACTCCCCTGTCCCCCCCCCCCCCAACTGTGTTGTCTGAGAGAGAATAATGAGGCTGGACGCTACACTTCCGACCATCTCTCTCCTCTTCCTCCCTACCCCCATCCCTGTAGGAGATGCACCATTAATGGAAGGCTGGGGAATTGGGACAAACCTTGAGTCCGGGCCTCGCCCCGCTGATGCCAGCCTCAGCGGTTGCTAGGATACACAGCTCCCAGATGCTCCTTGGAGTCATATCCTTCTAGAGTGGCTCACAGACACTGGACGGGCTGGCTGTGCAATGGGGAGGGGAAAAGAAAGACAGCAGTCAATAGACTGGCCTGCTGAAAAGGGAGAGGCCCAGGCCCCTCCTGGAACGCTACATGGAGATGGGTTCTGACCACCCATGCTGAAGGCCACCCTGGATTTTAAGTGTCCAGTCCTATCTTCCCCTGATCCATTTCTTCCACAAGATGCCCTTTATATTTATTCAGAAAATATGACGTGAGTGAATGAATGCATGAATGCATGCTGGCTCTCTCTCCAGCCTGTCTGTCTGACAAACTTCTGGTCCACATTAAGGCTCAGCAAAGGGCTGTGTTCTCATCCCCAAAGCACCCTTCAGGCTCCTGTGCAGACTCGGACGCTCTCTCCCTGTGCTCACACAGCTTTGCAGTTATCTGTGAAAGTAGCTCTTCCCCTGCTGGGCCTCCTCCTCCTCCACACCCCCCGCCAAGCTCTTTGCACAGTGCCTCACGCAGATCAGTCCGGATACGTGAGAGAAAGAGATCCGCTTGCCCGGCTCTGGAGGCAGAGCTCGCGGTCACAGCGCCACTCATGCTGCTCAGCTTCCAAGCTCTTCTTCAGGTACAAGTCTGCCTCCAGGAAACTTCCACCGGGGACCTGCGGTGAGCAGGCCAGATGCTCTTTCACAAAATCCACCCTGCAGAGCTGAACCTCTCTCCATCTCCCTCCGCAGCAACCACCAAGGAGTAGTGGGAAACGGCCAGACATTCATGTTCCAAGTCACCAGGCTGGACTCCACAGAAGTTTCCCTAAGATCAAAGGTGTTGGTCCTATGAAGCACTCAGACACATGCACCCTGTCCCTGGTGCCCCTGGGACAGCACCCCGTGGGTTCAAAACCATAGGGCACAGGCCTGAAGGCCAGAGAGCTCGAGGAAAGGGCATGGGTTGGACTCCAAAGGTTTTCTGGGACTGAGAGTATCCATCCCAACTTTTCCTGGTGCAGGTGAGAGGACCCCAAAGCCTAGATTGGAGGTGCAGTTTTCCCAGGATCACTCAAAGAATCCATGCTGGGCTGTGACTAGAGCCCCAGAGAGAGAAAGGGGTGGGGGGGAGAGAGAGAGGAGGCAGAGAGAGGAGGCGGGAACATGCCAGCATCCACTGCCTCCGTTGACCTGACGTGAGCCCGCTCACTGTGATTTATGTGCCACCATCATCCCTGAGGTGGCAGGAGAGCTGAAGTCCTTTCTGACATCTCAGGACTGACCTCCTCAAATGCCAGCAATGGCTTTTCCCCATTACCACCCAAGCTTGCTAGGACAGCTCCGCAGAGCAGCCTGGCCCTGACAAACCAGGCCAAGGAAGGCTCCTGCCAAAGACTGCCCATCGGCTGGGGAGCTCAAACCAAACACAGTAGTGAGAGTTGGCTCTGCATTCATTCCCCAGGCAGGCATCGGGATTAAGGGCTCTGGAGCCAGGCTGCCTGGGTGCAAACTCACCAGTTCTATGACCTTGGACCATCAGCTATCCTCACCCAGCCTCAACGTCCGTGCGGAGTGAATGTTTATAGTATGAATAAAATCACGCTGGAGCCTTAGCCGTGTCCACCTTTTAGGGAACATTCAGCTAACGCTTACCACATTTTCATACACGTTCACGTCCGGCCAGGCTCTGGGGATGCGAAGGAGAGCGAGCCAGACAGGGTCCCTGTCCCTCCCCCAGCCCAAGGCTGGCAGCTCTGCAGGGAGGACGTCCAAGTGGGTGAATGTGTGTTGGTGGAGGAACTGGGGCAGAGCCTGGTCCTGGGTGGGTTCTATAAAATGGTGGCGGGAGAGTGGGTGGAGGATGTTAGAATAGAAACCCTCTCCTCCTGCACTTGAGGAGCGTGACACCTGCCGACACGATGTCTCTGCCCTGCTCAGTGGCAGAGCCTGGGCCTCCGTCTGCCCAGCGTTCTGCCCACGCGGGCCTTCTCTGCCGGCCGGGCGCCAAGAACCTGGGAGCCTGGGGCGCAAAAGCCCAGTGTAGCAGCTGGGATGCAGGGCCCTGGAGGCTGTGTTCTCAACCAATGGGAACACACGGTGATGATGTAATGCGCAGCCTCCACCATCATTGGCTGCTCTTCCTGACACTCTTGAGCCCTTTAGGGGCGGTGCCTTTCACCGCCGCAAGTTATTCTGCTGCACTAGGGGGTCGCTGGACCGGGGAGGGGCAGAGATGTTGGGGGGCCGAGGACTGGGCGGGGAACCCTATCACTCCCTGAGCAGTCCCGGGGGCTGGCGGGCGCCGTCTGGAGCCTTCGCGGAGCTCAAAGCTCCTGGGGGAGCGCGGCTGCGGGTTCTAAACACCACACTCGGTCATCTACCCGGGCAGCGCGAGCGTCCTGGCGCCTGCGGGCGTGCAGATCCCGGGAGAGCTTAGAGGAGAAGTAGGCACCAGCCCCGGCCGCCCTGAGACAGCCGGTGCCCGAGGGAGGAGCGCTGGGCCCAGAGGGCGGAGGTCTGGGTTCTGCAGAAATAAAGTGTGACCATGGGATGAGCCCAAAATGTGGGACCTGCAGTGGGAACTGCTCACGACTCGGGTTTGTCTTGGAAATCACGGGGCTTTTTCAGAAAACACCATTCAAATGCCCTGAGGGAGAGGGACTGCAGCAGGTTTTACTTCCCGTGCTCTGAGGAGGGGAGTGAGATGCCAGTGCTAGGAGTATCTGTGGGGAGACCCCTGTGGGGAGGGCTGTTCCTGCCTACCCTCCGCCCTATGAATCCTAACCGCAAACACAGACGCACAAGGGCTCTGTCCTTCCCCCAACCCTGGGAGGTCATCGCTCTTCTTATCCCCATTTTACAGGTGGGAAAACTGAGGCATAGAGAGGCAGCTGTGTTAGAAAGCCAGGGCCTGACTCAGAACTGCCTGACTGCAAGGCCAGTTCTCTTTAGCTCACACAGGTAACCAGCCTGAGAGTCAACCAGGCTGAGGTGAGGGTTCCAACCTGGGTGTGAGGGCCTGCAGTGGCTGTTCTGGGGATAGGGGAATCCGCCCGGATGGGGAAGAGAAAGCCTATCTTGCAACCCCATTTCCACCTGGAGCCCCAGAGTCAGGACACAGGGAGCATTTTCTTACCCTCCTTAGTAACAGAGCAGAGGCCTAGGCCCCCCCATCCCCGACTTCTCCAGTTTCGTTCCTTAGTATAGAGGCAATAGATCTCCCTTTTGGCCACACCCGATGAACTAGTTCATTCTCATCTACATCCTACCTGAGCTTTTGCCAGCTGAGCTCAGGTGTGCAGCTAAGCTAGGGTCCCAGCTCTGTCCCGCAGAGCACCCTCACAGGGCCTCAGACTGGGATTCTGGTTCAGTCTGGACCACTTACTGGCTGTGGAATGTGGGCACGGTCTTGGAACCCCTCTGGGCTTCTGGGGAATCACACCCAGGAGCAGGAGCAAAGGGCTCCCAGAGTAAAGTGAGCATTCCACTCAGGTAGCCTCCTTGCCTTTTCAGATGCGATTCTTCAGGGGACAGTCCACCGAAGGTACAGGCTGGAGACCAGGACAGGACTGCAGAGCTTCCCTAGACTCCCCACTCTCCACTTGACAAACAGAGATTCCCCCAGAGTCCCTGGGGGATGGTCTTGCCCAAGAGTCATAGTGGTTGGGGCGGTACTAGGACTGGGGCCAGCTTCCAGATCCACGCTCGGGCTCCTTCCAGCCTGCAGGTCTCCCCCCTCACCCCCACCCCAAGCAGCTCTGGTAACTCCAGCAGAAGGGGAGACACATCTAAGATACCCCCCAACCTTACCTATCTGACTCCAGCTTCCTATGTCACCGGGTCCCAGGTATGGCCTTCCCCACTCCAAACACCCAGATCAGTAGACATGGCCAACCCCTTATGGCCGTCAAGCAATGGACACACAGAAGATGTTTTGACCGCTTGAGCTGTGGTAAGAAAATACCACAGACTGGGTGCTTGCAAACAGCAGACTTTTATTTCTCATAGTTCTGGAGGCTGGAAGTCTGAGGTCAGGTTGCCAGCCTGCTCCAGTTCTGGTGAGGGCCCTCTTCTGGGTTGCAGAGAGGGTGTGAGAGCTCTGTGGGGTCTGTTTAATAAGGGCACTAATCCTGTTCATGAGGTTCCCCCTTCATGACCTAACACCTCCCCAAATGCCCCCCTTTTTAATTTAATTTAATTTAATTCTAGTATAGTTAACATGCAGTGTTATATTAGTTTCCATGTACAATATACAATGACTTAGCAATTCTATACATTACTCAGTGCCCATCATGGCACGTGAACTCTTAATCCCCTTCACCTGTTTCACCCATCCCCCCACCCAGCACCCCTCTGGCCACCATCAGTTTGTTCTTTATAGTTAAGAGTCTGATGCTTGGTTTGTCTCTCTCTCTCTCTTTTTTTTTTTTCTCCTTTGTTCACTTGTTTTGCTTCTTAAATTTCCCATGTGAGTGAGAGCATATGGTCTTGATCTTTTTGAGTTATTTCACTTAGCATCATACTCTCTAGCTCCAGCCATGTCCTTGCAAATGGAAAGATTTCACTCCTTTTTATGGCTGAGTAATATTCCATCATGACCATGATATAATATTCCATCATGATCACTGCAACTACTAGATGAACTACAACTTCATCTAGTAGTTGTAGTGAAATTACTGGCTCATACGGTAATTCTGTTTTTAATTTTTGGAGGAACTCGGGCTCTCTGCTCAAAGGGGAGCCTGCTTTCCCCTCTCTCTCTGCCTGCCTCTCTGCCTACTTGTGATCTCTCTCTCTGTGTCAAATACATTTTTAAAAATTTTTTTAAATTTTTTTTTTAAATTTTTAAAAGGGGAGCACCTGGGTGGCTAAGTGGGTTTAGCCTCTGCCTTCGGCTCAGGTCATGATCTCAGGGTCCTGGGATTGAGCCCCACATCGGGCTCTCTGCTCAGCGGGGAGCCTGCTTTCCCCTCTCTCTCTGCCTACTTGTGATCTCTCTCTGTCAAATAAATAAAAAAAATAATAAATTCTTTAATTTTTTGAGGAACCTCCCTACTATTTTCCACAGTAGCTGCACAAGATTTTATTCCTACCAACAGGGCACAAGGGTTCCTTTTTTCTCTACATCTTCACCAACACTTGTCGTTTCTTGTGTGTGTGTGTGTGTTTTTTTTTTTTTTTTAGCTACTCTGACAGGTGTGAGGTGGTATCTCACTGTGGTTTAGAGTTGCATTTCCCTGATGCTGAGTGATGTCGAGCATCTTCTTATGTGTCTGTTGGCCATCTGTGTGTCTTCTTCGGAGAAATGTCTGTTCGTGTCTTCCACTCATTCTTTAATTAGATCATTTGTGGTTTTGGTGTTGAGATCTATCAGTTCTTTATATATTTCGGATACTAACCATTTATTGGGTATGTCGTTTGCAAATATCTTCTTCCATTCTGGAGGTTGTCTTTTAGTTTTGTTGACTGTTTCCTTTGCTGTGCAGAAGCTTTTTATTTTGATGTAGTCCCAATAGTTCATTTTTGCTTTTGTTTCCCTTGCCTCAGGAGACATATCTAGAAAAATTTTGCTATGGCCAACGTCAGAGAAACTACTGTCTGTGCTCTCTTCTAGGATTTTTATGGTTTCGAGTCTCACATTTAGGTCTTTAACCCATTTTGAATTTATTTTTGTGTCTGGTGTAAGAAAGTGGTCCAGTTTCATCCTTTGGCAGGTAAGCTGTCCAGTTTTCCCAACACCATCAAATGCCCTCCTCTTAACACCATCACTGGAGGGTTAGGATTCAAACGTATGAATTTGGTGGAGGAACCAAACATCAGTCCATAACAGAAGGCATGAGTGGGGTGCCTAAAGTGGCAGAGGTGAGGTGCATGTTCTAGGAGTTTCTGGAAGTTCTTGTTCAACATCAGGAAAACCTCATCTATGAGACAACCTTCCACCAGGACCCACTGAGAATGTGGGAGCAGCTATGGGCAATGGTAGGAGTTTCAAAAGCCTGCCCACTGCCAAATGGGATGAAATGGGCAGAGGAAACATCTCACCTGTGGGCCTATTTGTCAGTGAACCTGGCAGTATCAGGCTGGTGATCAATCAGGTAATCAGACACTCACTTAATCTATCATTCATCATCCAGCCAAGTCAGCCTGCCCTGGAGGCCTCAGGGCTCCTGGCTGGAGGGTACTTCGGGGGTACCTTCAGTTCTCCCTTTAAATAACAAATTCTGGGCTGCTCCCCCACCCCCAACACCTGTCCATGTTCCACAACCAAGTCTTTTTCTTTCCATTCCCTCTGTCTTTACAGAGCACTGGATTGGCTCTCTCTTGTCACAGTAATGCTGCGTAACAAGCCACAAAATCCCGTGGCTTAAGAGTATGCATCTCTGGGGTGCCTGGGTGGCTCAGGGGGTTAAGCTTCTGCCTTTGGCTCAGGTCATGATCTCAGGGTCCTGGGATCAAGCCCCACACCAGTTTCTCTGCTCAGCGGGGACCCTGCTTCCCCTCTCTCTCTGCCTGGCTCTCTGCCTACTTGTGATCGATCTCTCTCTCTCTCTCTCTCTGTCAAATAAATAAATAAATAAAATCTTAAAAATTTTTTTTTTTTAAAAAGAGTATGCATCTCTTTAACCTCCAAGTGTGTGGGGCAGAGGGGCCAGTTCTGATCTTGGCTCTCTCGCGCATGTCTGCATCTGCTTTGGCTGGCTGAGGAGCTGTATGCTGGGCTCTCTCACATGCCAGGACCTTAGCTGGGACAACCAGGCAACTTGGCTTGGCTCCACGAGGTGTCTCACCCTCCGGGTGGCTAAGGCCATGCTGTTCACACTGAGGAGGCCAAGGTCCAAGAGAGCGAGTGGAGGCAAGCAAGGCCTCATATGGCCTGGGCTCAGGACTGGCACACTCCTGCTGCATTCTCTCTGCCAAAGCAAGTACCGAGGGCATCCCAGATTGCAGGGTGGGAAGGAGCTCTAGGGTCTCACTGCAAAAGTGTGGGTACAGGGAGGGCATTCACTGGGACTGTTCATGTGGTCAGCAGCAAACACGGACTCTGCCCCTCTTCCTCCGCCTGTTGGCCTGTTTCTTGTTCCTGGAGACCTTTCTCAGTCTAGATTTTTTATTTTATTTTATTTTTTTTAGAGAGAGCGTGTGCAAGGGCAAGTGGTGGGGAGGGGCAGAAAGAGAGAGAGAGAGAATCTCAAGCAGGCTCCACGCCCAGTGCAGAGCCCAGCACAGGGCTCAATCCCATGACCCTGAGACCATGACCTGAGCCAAAATCAAGTGTCAGACGCTTAACCGACTGAGCCACCCGGGCGCCCCTCGGTCTAGTTCTTTAAAGCTTTGCCTGAACGTCTCCCTCCTTATCCACGTCAAACTAAATGGGGTACTGGATTTTTTGCCATATATATATATATGAAGCCCCCAAGTCTGTCCTTGTCCCTACGGCTGTGGGTTGACCTTCCTGGCTGCCTCCACTGCTAGGTATGAGCTCCTGAGCCCATGAGCTGCATTAGAGTCCCCTCCACACCTCAAGCAGGTGGGGCTGCAAGCTGGGAGGCCAGCCTGGTGGGGAAGCTTTGTGAGTCCTGAATACCCCACCCTCCTGGGAGCAGTATACTGTCTGAGACACTCTACCTCGCAATTAGTACCCGTGCGAGCTGGGGCAAATCAGTGCATTTCTCAGAGCCTCCATAATCCCCACCTCTCAGGGTGGCTGGAAGAGAGGGTGGCTCACAGTGGACTGGGCCTCAGGGCACGCAGCAGGCACGACGCTTGGCAGCTTCCTGTCTTCCCTCTGCCCCACCCCCACCCCATACCCTGGTGGCAGCACACCCAGACTCCCCGCTTTCCCTCGCGTGATGCAGACCCATGCGAGGACTTCCTGGGCAGGCTGAGCCCTGTCTGTACTGTTCTGCTGGGCTCACATGGGCTCTGTGCCCATGCATACATATTTGTCCTCACTTGAGCACGCTGCCTGGCTAACAGAATCACATATGCCAGCTTCCTCTCCGCTCTGCCCAGCTGCCCCTCGCCTTGGCCATATTGTTCCATCTCCTGTCTGCCCCCCTCCCCGTGCGCCCTCTTCTCCCAGCCGATGCTTCTGCAGAAATGCCCAGCCAGGCCACCAGGACATTCCCTGGGGGCCGCCTCCAAAACCCAGAGGCAGCGAGAGGCTCCGCGAGAGTGGTCTCAGGCGGCCCCGGCATATGTGCCCACCACCGCCCTCCCCTCCTAGAACCTCGCCAGCACCAGGCGCCCTGCCAGGCCTTCCAGGTGGCATCGTGACTTGGAGAGGAGGGTCTCTGGCTGTCCCAGACGATGCTCTGCTGCCCACCCTCTCTCCGGGTGCCTATTTCTGCTTCTGTTTCTCCTCCTATTCTGCTCTCTATTTCTGCCTCTATCTCTGCTATTTCTAAGGCGGCTCTGTGTCCCGTCCACCACCACCCCCAGGATGTGTGGGGCCCTCAAACCCTGAGCCTGTGAAATCCTGACGACCGAAAATGATGAGTGTGCATCAGTGTGGCTCAGGGCTGAAGAGTGCAAATGCTGGAGTTGGACAGCCTGGATTCAAAGCCTCCATCGCTTTCTAGCTGTGTGACCTCGGGCAAGTCATGTAACTTCTCTGTGCCTCAGCTGTAAAATAAGGATAATAATAGTACCACCTCAAAGAGCTATTATAAGGAATGAGTGGATTAAAACAAAAAGCTTTTACTGACTGGCTGAGGTCATGGTAAGAGCTCAGAACCAGGCCCCATATACAGTGATGTAGCTTTTACAAACAGGGCTAATGCTCAGAAAGAACAACTAAGGGTTTTGGTTTCAGATACACCCAAAGGATCTGGGCCTGTGTCCTGGCTCCCTTACTTTCTAGCTGTGTGAATTTGGCCGGTCATTCAAACACTCTGAGCCTCAGTCCCGTTATCTGTAAAATGGGAATGAAAACATTCACCATCCAGGGCAATGCTGGGAGGGTCCAATGAGATGGTGTGTGGAAGTGCCTCGCAAAGGGCCAGGCATGGCCAGTAGGCCCTCGGTGACAACTTGTTAGATGATAGGAGGATGTGTGGAACTCCCCTCCCCTGTCTCATTCAAGCCATGATTTGAACCCAGGCCTGCCTGATTCCAAAGTGAGTCCCTAGCCATTGCCCCCGGTCAGTTTGCAGAGGTAGAGAAAATGCCCCTTGGGTCTCATGGCTGATAGCTGAGGTTGGCTGTCACCAACCTAGTCTGTGGGGGGTGACAAAAGAATCTGAGTCCCGAGGGAGTGGTAGAGGCCCCAGCTGGTCCTCTGAGATATACTCTGGAGGACATGAAAAGGTGTTGCTCGGTTAAGTGACATAATCATTACCTCCATGTACATAGCACCTTCCCTCACCGGGCACCATCTATGTGCTGGACATCAGTGGCTCATCCCATGATCCTCACACGGGATGACAGAATAAATGCTGTCATCACCATCATCCCCATTTTGCCACTGAGGGGACAGGAGCAGAGAGAGTTGAAGTCTGAGTGCAGCGTTGTACCCGCATTAGATCCCAGAACAGGACGAGAACACGGGTGGAAAACTGGAAACGCAGATAAGGTCTGGGTCAGGTAAACTGTGATGTGCCAGTGTTAATTTCTGACCTGCGAGGAACATAGCACGGTAACGGAAGATGTCAACATTCGGGAAAGCTAGGTGAAGGGGATCCGGGAACTCTCTTGGCAGCTCTTTTGTAAATCTAAGTCTCTCAAAATGGAAAGTTTAAAAATAAAAGAGGTTAAGCGACGTGCCTGAGGTCACAAGGATCATGAGTGCCCCAGCGAGGATTAGGTCCCAAGCCACCTGCTAGAGTCCATGCTTGTGACCACCAGCCCCTCTGACCACCACTCAGGAAGAAGGCCACTGTCACCTGCCATCCCCCAGCTCCCACCCAGGGCTGCAGGCGCTCATAGCCATTGTGCCAGCGGCAGGACAGACCTTCCACAGGGGGGTCACTCCCCAAGACAGTACGGGGTAGTGAGACGTGCACACACCTGGATCTGTGTTCTGTCCCTACCCTGCCCCATCCTCTTCTCGGGGACTTGGGCTAAGTGACTCCTTCCTTAGCTTTCTTCTAAAAATATTCAAATCCTGACCATCTTCTGATGCCCAGTATAAGCCCCATTTTCTTCCTGGCATCATTCGTTCTCCTTGGGTACCCTCTTTTTGTATGGAACAAAGGAGCTGCCATCCCCCAACCAGCCATCTGTGTTCCTTGATGTCTTTGGCATGTCATAAATACCCTGTGCCCCCCTCAGAGGCACCAGCACGGGCCCAGCAGGGCCACTTCCCAGAAGACGGAGTGCCAATCCAATGGGGCTCCACTCCTAGCCGCAAGGTTCTGACCTCTTCCCGCTGTTCCCCGTCCCAGGGGTGGTGGCAGCCTCCTGCAGTTTCTCCCGCAGCGGTATCCGAGTGTCCCCCTTTCACGTCAGTGCTCCAACACCTGTCGACAGAATTTCTTCTAGCATTTTCTGTCGGGAAAACAGACCCAGCAAGTGCTGTGTGAGCCCCAAGGCAGCCTAAAAATTGAGTCACTCCTTCCCAAGGAAGAAGCCAACCCGAGTGATTACGACACCTGTGCCTGCTTTTAGTTGTTATTGTTGTTGTTGTCATTGTTGTTAGAACAACTCAGCAAAATAAAAATCCTGCTAATTGTTGGACAACATTGTTTCACACATAGACCAAACACGAGAAAAGCAAACATCAACTTCTTGCACACAGGAAGAGGGTTAAAAAGAAACCTTTTATCTTCAGCCCCTTTTTAATCATCTCATACAAACCAACTAATTATAGTATGGCTAAGTACATACACAAAAAAAGTTACTGCGATACTCGGAATAAGGTCATTGTTGTTTTTGTTCTTTTACAAGGTTTTTTTTTTTTTTCTCTTTGAGATCATACTGAATATGGTCACGCCATAAATAGTCAGAAGTAGGACAGAAAACTCTCTGAAGGCAGGTTTTGGAGTTAGACTGGCTTGGGGTTGAAGCCCAGCTCAGCCACAAATTAGCTGTGTGACCTAGATCTGGTTTCTTAACCTCTCTGAGCCTCACTATTTTTCATCTGTAAACCAGGAACAACCACACCCACCCCTTAGGATTGCTGTAAGAATTCGATTCAATTAGCTGATACCGCTGTGGCTCTTCTCACAAGGCCTGGCAATAAGGGTTCAATAAGGAGGGGCTTTTGTTGTTGTTGCTGTCTTAATTGGTAGTAGAAGAATTCTTACAATAAGAGAAAGGGTGCAAGGGCACCTGGGTGGCTCAGTGGGTTAAGCCTCTGCCTTCAGCTCAGGTCATGATCTCCGGGTCCTGGGATTGGGAGCCTGCTTCCCTTCCTCTCTCTCTGCCTGCCTCTCTGCCTACTTGTGATATCTGTCTGTCAAATGAATAAATAAAATCTTTAAAAAAGAGAGAGAAAGGGTTCATTCCGTCTTCATCCATGACTAGCAGCTTCCCACGGAGAAAAACTCCGCTTTGTAGCTGTATTAGATCAGCTACTGTTGCATAAAAAATCACTTCAAAATTCTGTGACTTGAAACAGCAAGGATTATTGTCCACGCAAGTGGAGTGGCCAGGATTGACTGATTTAGACTGCGTAGGCTGAGGGGTTCTATGGGTCTTGAAGGGACCACGGAAGTCTGAAGCTGGCTGGACTCGCCGCATGTGTCTTTCACCCGTCCCCACAGATTGCTGGGCTAGCCTGAGCGTGTCCTCCTCACGCCATTGTCAGAGGTGATGGGGACGAGGCCCTGCCGGGAAGCACTGGTCAAGGCACTGCTTTTGTTCTTCTCTGCTCACATCCTGTGGTCTGAAGCAAGTCCCAGGGCTGAGCCCAGAGTCAGGAATGGGGAAGTGCCCCCTGCCCACAATAAGACCGCGTTGCTATGTTGCATAAAGGACACGGATACAGAGAAGGGTCAAAGACATGGATACAGGGAAGGGTAAAGTATTAGATCCCTTAATGCAGTCAAATCCACCGCATTACTCCCTGATGAGCCCAAGTTTTCAGGTCCTTCCCTGAATAACTTCCCCGAAACTACCCTAGCAAGAATCCGAAACAGCCGATGGCAGCAAGCTCGAAGTCTACTCTCTCGTGCTCTGCGTCAAGCCCAGATGTAGCCCCTCTTGCTTCAGACACCGATGGGCAAGTATCGGTCTCCCGTGCCTCCAATATGTGGGGTGACCTAGGAACAGGATGTCTGCAATCAACACTACCATTCAAACAGGGGAAGAAGGAGAGTCATAGCTGGCCCCGTCAGTCCCTGGCAATTCTGACCTCCTGCTAGGAAAATGTCTCTTGTTAACCAGACCCTGAGGGCAGATAACACTCCTCGATTGGCCCCCAGATCTGCTTCTGGGAGAGGGGACCATCTGCATGGCTCTCCATGGCTCCGCTCCAGCCTCTTTTCTGGTATCTTCCTGGGTCACTTCTGAAGGCACTGTAAAATACATCCTTGAAACAATCAAGTTGCTTCCCACCCTGAGTTTTGAACAGTTTCTCTTTTAAATCAGGCTGGTAGTCCTTTTGTCAATATCACTGTTTTCTTAAGACTTTGTGGGTTCCCTGTGTCTTTGCTTCCATTCTACTTACTGTGCCAAAGCCATGTCAACGGAATAGATTCTAACTTCTCTATAGTCCTTCTAATTCTATTTGCAAACTGACCAGTTATTTTCTGAGCTCACCTCCTTTTTTTAGTACCTTAACAAACACAGCCATAAAAGCCAACTGATGCTTTCGATCTTGTGCCTGGAAATCTCTTTGCCCAAGTCCAAGGGTTCATTAGATACACTTATTTCCTAAGTTACTATAGACAACAGTTTGACCAAGCATGGGTTGCCATTTTCCAACCTCCCATACCAGTTTCCTTACTGTTGTTCTGTAATAGTTTACTCATCCCCCCTTCGCAGTCCCCGAAACCAATGCTGCCTATTTTAAGTTTGGTCATGGCAGCACCCTACTTCCGAGTACCCGTTTATGAGTCAATTATTGCCCCATAACAACATATCCCAAATCTCAGTGGCTTAAAATAACAATGAAATGTATTATTTCTCACATGTCTGTGATGACTCACAGAGGGGTTGGCTGATCCAGGCTGAACTTGACCTGCTCTGCTGGTCTCAGCTGAGCTGACTTGTAAATCTGCAGTCGGCCAGGGCTCAGCTGATCCGGGCTGGGCTCAGTTAGGGATGACTGTGTGCCATGTGTCTCTCATCTTCCTCCTGGGACTAGGGGGCAAGCCTAGGTCTGGCCATCTGCAGACCATGGGAACAGCATAAGAGAGCAAACTCATTTCTGCAAGCCCGTCTCAGGGGTCTTCTTGAGCCATGTCTGTGATCATCCATTGGCCAACGCACATGGCTGATGCCAGAGTGAAGAGGTAGGGAAGGACCTTCCATCCACAATAAGGAGGGCACTGTAATGTCACACAGCAAAGGGCACGGACATAGGGAGGAGTCAAGAATCTGGACCATTGGACACCTGGGTGGCTCAGTGTGTTGGGCTTCTGCCTTCAGCTCAGGTCATGGTTTTGGGGTCCTGGGATCAAGGCCCGCATCAGGTTCTCTGCTCGGCTGGGAGCCTGCTTCCCCTGCTCTCTCTGCCTGCCTCTCTGTCTGCTTGTGACCTCTCTCTCTCTCTCTCTCTCTGTCAAATGAATAAATAAAATCTTTAAAAAAAAAAAAAAAAAGAATCGGGACCATTAATGCAACCCACCACTGTGGTCAAGGGCAAAGAGTCACTTCCAATTCTTTGCACCTGCTCTCTCCTCTTCCTGGAATATCACCTTTATAATTGCACCACAAGGTAATATCCTCATTTCTCAGATGAGAGAGGAGAAGATCAGATAGAGGAGTGAGGTCACTTCCCCAGGATCATAACAGCTAGTACATGGTAGAGCCCACCTTTGAATCCAGGCCCGTTTGGGCACATGTGTGGTGGCTACAAAACGCATATGACATGAAAAGAAAATCATTTCTGGATGATTGTATCCACGGGGTGGCTGGATTCCAGAAACCAATTCCGGCTAACAAACAGGGAGAAAACCCACTTACTGGGAGGAAGCCAGACAGTGAGCAGTGGTGAAGGAAAAGCTGGAGAAGCAATGGTGGTTCCAGAGCACTCTGACAGAAATCAGCTTATTGGGGTGACCATTGGGAGGGTGACCCAAGGGCCCTGTGTCACTCAGCCTAAGAGTCAAGCATCAGAGAGTTCAGCTGGCCTACTCTGAGCAGGACATTCGGACAGGCCTCCAGGGACCTCATGGAATGAGGGGAGGAGTGTGCTTCTGAACAGGAATGCTGAATGAAGTCACCCCAGAAAGGAGGAGGGAGGGGTGACCTAGACGCAACAGTGGGGTGCTGGACCTGGGAGCTAGGCTATCTGGGTTTGCAACCCTGGCTTCTCCACCTACTACATGTCTCCTTAAGCACCAGGCAGGTATCCCAGTCGCTGGGGCAGCTGTGTCTCTCTCCTGGTCTGCAGACTCAGAGCTGCCGGCCAGTAGACTCAGAGCTGCTGGCCAGTCTACCCGCCAGACTCTCGGGTTCTGAATGGCAGAGCCCCGAGACCTCAGAGGATGCTGTGCTACTCAGTCACCATAGTGGGCGAGTCCCCCAGAGAACGGGGCAAGCTCCTTTTCAGATCTTCTGGTCTCATGTGTCTCAGCTTTGCCCCTGGGGCAGCAAGGTTAAGGGCGCCGAGCCTGGACTTGACCCTGAGAGATCCCGTTGGAATCTGAGCTCTGCCATCGCTCGCTGTGTGGACTGGACCATGTCACTCCTAGTCTGGGTTTCGGCCTCTGTCCAGGGAGGGGTGCCTTCGCAAGCCCCTGGTTCTGCCCCTCAGAGCTTCCCCCAGAGCTGGACCCAAATTTTCCCCTCCGATCTCAGCCTTGCTTGTTTCAGGGATGACCAGGCAGTCCTTAGGTGCCAATCTCCGTGGCTTTTCTTTGCTTTTCTGCTTCTGCAAGCTCTGGGGTCAAGGCAGGCCAATAAAGCGCTGGGTTCTCACCTCTGTGGGGCAGGAGATGTTTTATGACCACCCAGTGTTACCCTAGGGGGAAAGCATGAGAGGCCCGTCTTCATCCCCCTGCCCCGGCACTTTGAATGCAGAGTCCCAGAGGGGCCCCAGGCCGAGAGGGCAGCGGGTGTGCTGGGCGGAAGAGACGGGGCCAGCTCTCCCAGCATCGGCTGTCCCAGGCAGCGCGTGACCCGCTCTGAGACACCAAGTACAGTGGAGGGCTCACGGCCGCCTTCCACAAGCCACAGAGTGCCCCTGGCCCCACAGTTCGCTCTTAATCTCATGATCTCAAGGAAGGAAATTGGGTTAGCCTGACAGCCTCATCTTTTTACAAAGCCACTTGTTTTTCGTAAGGTTGGTTCTGTTGCCCCGTGTGACCCCAGAGCGTCTGCTGTTGAGTGAGCAGAGAAGACCATCATCCATTCCAATGACGGGATGGGGGAAGGACCTTGGGAGTCGCCCAATCCCATCCCTTCATCTTTTTAGCCTGAGAAAGAAAGAGAGAGAGAGAGAGAGAGAGAGACAAGAAACAAAGGAAGGAAGGAAGGAAGGAAGGAAGGAAGGAAGGAAGGGAGGGAAGGAGGAAGGGAGGGAGGGAAGGAGAGAAAGGGAGAGAAATTAAGCCAGACAGCAGGGTTCCAATTTTGGTTCCACCACTGGGGGGCTTCAAGCATGTCATATAACATCACTTGTGCCTCAGTTTTCCTATTTATCAAAAAAAAATCATTGCCATCAAGTTATGATGCCAATAAAACGTGTGGGGTCCTATGAGTCTCAAGTGAGTTAACACACGGACATCCTTGGAGCAGTGCTGGGCTCATCTCAAGGGCTCCCGAATGCCGCCCAGGGCTTGATCCTCAGACCAAGGTGAGGGGTTCCGGGGGGGGGGGGGGGCTCTGTGCCCTCCTGAAAGGAGCCAAATGTGTCAGTCCCAAGCACCCCCAGAGTACCTGGGCCAGCATAGGGACTGTCCAGGCCCTTGTCCTTGTCACTTGGCCTCCTCCACAAGCACCTGGACCCCCTACACTGTGACTCCTAAGCTTCCTGTGGAGCCTCGCCCTCCATCCCATGCCCCGGTCTCCACCAGCCCAATTTCTTCAGCTGTTCCTTCCTCCTCCCTCACCATCTCTCCTCTCCAGCCAAGAATCCCCCTTCCCCAAGTCTCATCCCAGCTGCTACTACCTTCCAAAAATCCAGAGTCTCTCCCCACACTAGGCCCTAACTGACTTGCCAGGAGCCCCACTGAAGACAAGATAAGGAAACCATTTTGCACAACTTCTGGAAACTATATGAGGGTGTTTTTCAAGACTCTAGAGTTCTCTGGCATGAGGTCAAGGGGCCGAGAGAAGGTAAGAGTAACATGAAAGCCCCAGGCAGGACTGGGAAAATTCGTTCTTCGGGCATCGAGCTGCTGTAAAGTGCTGTGATTTTATGTTAGTGTCAGCCTCTGGAGCAACAGCCTCTGAGGAGACTCCAGGCTCTCCTGAAGAAGCAATTCAGAAAAGCAATATTTCCATCAGTTTAGTCTGCTCACTATTGAAATGAGAGACAAGGGTGGACCATGGGTACTCAGGGGTTTATTCTGATACCTTGTCCTAAGTCATATATTAAGAAATGAAGCAGGAGAAATTCAAAATGGCTGCCCTACATTGAGGAAAGCATGAATGAGAAAACAAGTCATTGTTGGCTATCCAGCCTACTAGCATGCCCTCTTCCTTTAGAAGAATTTCTTCTCTCTCTCATTCTTTATACTCGTGATGAGAGAATGATTCCAGGCACTGTACCCTACCTCAGAAGCAAAAGAGACACATGCTTCTTTTCCAGGCCTGTGCCCTCAGCTCAGCCATATGGGCCATCTCTCTCATCCTCAGGTTCCTTACTCCGCCATTTTGCTGGAAATGAAAGTCACCAACCCCAGCCGACTGGTCTGGGTAGTGGCTTAGCCAGGCAGTGTGGCTTCCTGCCCCGCTTTGCCAGGACCAGTCACGTGACCTCTGGTGTGTCACTTAACTTCTGTGGGCCTCCATTTCTTCATCTGGATAAACAGACAAATGTTATAATCCTGATTTTGAGCAAAAGAAGCCGACACAAACAACATAGACTGTATGAGTCCAAGCCAGACAAGACTCAACTTTATTATTTAGGGATGCATACATGGTGGCAAGCTAAAATGAGGAAGGAAATGATCGTCATGAAAGCATCATGAGTGCCTATAGGACGTGGGAAGGGATGTGAGTGGGAAAGTCCACTCGGGGATCCTGGTATCATCGTACTATTCATTCTGTCTTGAGTTGGGCTGTTACACAAGTGTTTGCTTTACAGGTACTACAATTACAGTGATTCGTGACATTTACATTCATATCCTTTTCTGTGTGTCTGCTGTGATGATAAAGAAATGGACAGTGTATTTAAAGAGCCTCGTAAATGGTAGAGTAATGTACACATGTGACTGAATGACCTCTTCCTGCCTGTCCCTTTTCTCTAGGCTCCTAACTGAGAATGTCCAAGCTGGAAGGGACATTCTAGTCTGGCCTCCCATGTCTCGTTTTACAGGGAAGGAAGCTGAGGTCGAGAAGATAATGACATTATGTCCTCATCCTTCTCTCCTCCTACCCCCATGGGGTTTCCAGCCCCGAGGCTCCCGCTCAGCTTGAACCGGAAACTCCCTCCTTGCTTTCAGCTGCTGGCACGTTATGTGTGTATCCAGCCACCACCTCAGAACTCTGGGCTAACAGAGCATTTCCTATCCTTGGGTACCTGCTTCCAATGGCCTCCCTCTCAGGCTGAAAAAACCATGTGCAATTTCCTCCTGCCCATGACTCCCCCTAGATGCACTCAGCCCTGGGAGTAGTAGAGGACTTCATTAGCTTTTTAAAAACCCACACACACCTTGCCAAGCTCGCATAAACCCTTCTGAGCATCCTTCTACAAACCGCGCCAAAGGAATGAAAACCATGCTGGGGAGAGCCCCAAGCCCATGGCAGGTGCATCTGAGATTCCAGCTCAGGCATTACGAGCTTGCTAGAGGCTCCCAAGGTCTCCTCATCACCACAACAGATGTGGTCCTTATTTCCCTTTGAATAAGTTACCTCCAGCTTGAAGCAGCTGGGAACTTTACAAGCAGTCCTGGTCCCAAGGCCGGTTATTTGCTAGAAATTAGCAATGACTTAGACACAACAGCCTCCCTTTGTTCTAGGTGGTGGAAGCCAGCTTGCCTTGCATTCTTTGTTTTCAGCGTTGCTCAGAGGGCTATGGCCAGAGCTGTGGCCAGTGCTGTGGACAGAGCCATGCCTGGGTTGGGGGCTGTTCCTTCCTGACATTCTCCTGTGTCCTCCTTGCCTTGCTCAGACTGATGAGGGAGGTACTGTTTACTGTCCGTGACATTTGTTCATCTTTGCTTCTCCCCCATTTCCCTCTCATTCATCTTCCAGAACAAGAAAGAAACAGAGTGGGTAGACTGCAGGCCGTTTTCACTGCTTTGTCAAAGGCTGGACATTTTCCCAGAGACTGAGCAGATCCTCCAAATCCCTGTCCTCTAAGAGCTGGAGGGAAAGGCCACTCAGGTCTATGGCCTTGTCACCTGTCCACTGCTGGGCCCAGCAGGTGTGCAGCCACAGCAACAGGGTCACCACCCCATTGAAATTAACTCTGTTCATTTCATGAGGTCCATGTGAGAGGAGCCCTGCTCTGTGGCTTACAGGCTGGTTAAGTTTGTGCAAGTCATGTCAACTCTCTGTGCCTCAGTTTGTGCATCTGTAGAATAGGTGTGACAATGCACAACATGCACATTCCATGGGGTGATATGAAGAGGCAGTACCAGCTACATCATTTGCAGGGCCCAGAGCACAGTCAAAATCCAGGTCCCTTCCCACACTAGGTTACCTCATACCAGAGTGTAGGTTGTGCACTGCACAATGGGAGTGGTGCTCCCCGAAGCTGTGCACTGTGCATCCTTCCAAGGAGGCTGGACAAGGCAGACTTGCTTCCCTAAACCACTGGCAGATCCCCAGAATGGAGAACAACGGACTAGGGCCTCCAACCCCCTACTATAACCTGCTGAGCCCATCAGCTTCAGCTCCTTATATGAAAACTCACCCTAACAGCTTCAGCTCCTTATATGAAAACTCACCCTAACCCTTCAAAACTGGCAGTGAAGGGAGAGTGTCCGTGGGGTGGGGTGAGGGCTGGGTCACCCGGTCCCTACAATTGTTGAGGTCCTCTTGGACACCCCTTAGGATGCTCTCCTTGGTCACCACGCTCCCATGTGCAGCTCTGGGGGGTGGGATGCTGCTCCCTTTCACCATCCCTTGCTGGTTCCCCTTTAAACCTTTTGTCCATTCCAGATCAGATGGAAGCCCTTAACCCAACTTTGTTAGAAGGCTGGGATGACAGAGGGAAATTAGCAGCTGTGTGCAGTGGGGGGACCTGTCAGGCATGCCAGCTAAAGCTCTCTCCAGGGGCCACGGGCCCCATTCTAGCCCCATGGGATTCTGGGACAGCACAAGGAACACACCCACCACCTGCTCCCTTTCCTTCCTGCCTTGGGAACCTTCCCCCTACCCCCCCACCCCCCAAGGGAGGGAGGCGCCTGCAGGGAGCAATCCAACTTTTGTTCATGGGAGAACTTTCCCTCTTTAGCCCAGAGAAATAGAGGAACTCAATATGGGGGAAACAGACGGTCAAAATTCTAAGCAACCTGCATCCTGCTTCTCTTGTTCTCTCTGCCAACATTTTCCTGAAGTTTCCATCTCAACAGACCTCACGGAATTAGCATTGGGGTTTGGAGTCAAGAGACCTCAGATTGGGGGCTGGGGTGCACCTGGGTGCCTCAGTCTGTTCAACGTCTACCTTTGGCTCAGGTCATGATCAAGACCCACATTGGTCTCCCTACTCATTGGAGAGCCTGCTTCTCCCTCTCCCTCTGCCCCTCCCTGCTGCTCATGCTCTCTCTCTCCTTTCTCTCTCTCTCGCTCGCTCACTCTCTCTCAAATAAACAAAATCTTTAAAAAAGAGAGGCAGAGAGAAACCCCAGATTGGGGATCCTCCCCAGACTGGGGGATTTGAAGCTTGACTGCTGTGACCCAGCTGTGTGGCCTCTGGTGGTCACTTCACTTACCCCTCTGGCCCTCGGTTTCCCCATCCATAAAATGGGAACAGTATCGGCCTCCCTCCCAGAGCTGCTGGGAGGATCCTGGAAAGGCTGGGGGTAAATTGTTTCCTATCGTAGTGTTAAGGTCACTGCAAAACACTGTCCTGTCCAGTGTGGATACTTTCGTTTTGGTTCTCTTTGGAATTGGACAGTGTTCCAGAGCAGGGCGATCGAGGCTCAAAAGTCCACCAGTAGTTAACAGCACTTTGTTTATGATTCCCATGGAGAAAGCAGCTACTGCCAATGGCTCCCCTCCTGTAAGGGTGGAGAGGGGAGAAGGCTTTGCCCTGAAATTTGCACAAGAAAGCCTCTCCCTCCCCTGCCCCTCATAATTAGTCTATTGGTGCAGTTGGCTAAGGGGTAGCAACAGGGAATTCCAAGCAGCCATCCCTGTTCCTGTTAGTGAAAAAGGAGGGAAGACATTGGAGAGAAAAAGGAAGAGACAGTGACCCAGAGACAGAGAGAAAGACTGGGGCATCCGGGTGGGGGGGGGCACACACCGAGACAAAAAGAGACACAGAGACTGGAACACTTGGACAATAGGGGCAAAGAGGACAGTAGTGTTGCAAGGGTGTGTCTCGTAAATGAATATTAAAAAGAGAAACAAAAATCAAAATTTGCTTTAGAGCAGGCCTGTTGCCTTCTGCTTCCGTGTGTCAGGCATGAGCCCTTGTGAGGTCTAGGATAGCTAATTTGCTTGGGCAAAGGTACTAAGTATCTATTTGGTATATGTTACGTATAATTGAACTTAAAAGTGGTTCAAGGTTGTCCTTTAACAGGATCACCCTTGCTCTCTTGCCTTCCCAAAGGTTTCTGGAGCGGAACCGAGGGTGCCGGGGTGCAGCCGGGGGTGACCCCCTGCTCCAGCCTGAGGACAGCAGCCCACCTGGCAGAAGCCACTGGGAACTGCTTTCCCCATGGGATCCCGCTTCCTCCGAGCTCCAACACACTGTAGGGTGTGTGGCGGCAGCCTGCTGGTAGTCAAGGGCAAGGTTCCCTGCACCTGGGTCTGACCTCTCCAGCCAGCCTGGGGTTCCCCATGATCCCTCCTTACTCCCAGACAGCAGGGGCCACACCCTGGGGCTGAATCAGGCTCTCTCTCCTGCCTGCACCCTCTCTGTGTGCCCCAGACTCCTCCCTTCTGCATGGTGATGGGGACAGGAATATTGTCCTGGGCAGTGGGGATGCAGTTTCTTCCTGTCTGAGCCACTGA
Source organism: Meles meles (assembly GCF_922984935.1). Classification (NCBI taxonomy): domain Eukaryota; kingdom Metazoa; phylum Chordata; class Mammalia; order Carnivora; family Mustelidae; genus Meles; species Meles meles. The sequence goes on from NC_060071.1 coordinate 122,463,999, forward strand.
GCACAGTACCAGCACAGCGAGCGAGTGCTCAGCAGCTCTGAACTAGCCCAGTGCATGGCCCGTTAGAAAGACCCAGGGCAGGGGTGCCTGGGTGGCTCAGTTGTTAAGTGTCTGCCTTAAGATCAGAGCATGATCCCGGGGTCCTGGGATAGAGCCCCACATCGGGATCCCTGCTCAGCAGGAAGCCTGCTTCTCCCTCTCTCACTCCCCCTGCTTGTGTTCACTTCCCTCTTCTGGGCTTTTTTTCCCCAAATGTGGAATGAAAAGACTGAACTGAGTAGCAGCAGCTTTCCAACCTTTTGAATGGCAAATTACAGCAAGAAATGGATTTTGACATCACGGTCCAGTAGACACACAGGCATTTATGGAACCGGAACACAACGGGCGTAAACCAGCTCTCACCCTGACCTTGTCCTAGGCACTCCCGACATTGCCTGCTCTACACGGCGGAAGTGACCACTGCTATGTTGATTTCACGGTAACCGGTGGGTCACCACTGCAGGGGAAAAGCCCCAGGCAAGGGGTCTCAGAGGCACCAAGAGGCCCCCCTTGAGGGAGGAGGGACCCTCACCGGACAGGACCTTGGGCCTTCACCACCCACCATTCCCACCTCATTCAGAACAATGCTGCTCTTCTCTGTTTTGTTCATGGGCCTTCCACACCAGGCTTTGTTAGGAAATAGTGTTTTCTGGTTAGATTCACAAAAAAATTAGATTAAAACCAACTGGACTGGCAGCCATTGGGTGATTTCAATCTTCGATGTCCTGTGATTCGGTGGCTTGAAATGAATTGGACAAAGTGAGTAACTGTGAAAACAAAATAAAGAATTCTGAGGAGGGAAAGTGGAGTTAGAATCATTTCATCTGGAGAGAAGGACTGACCAATGTATTTCAAGTAGATACATAATTGCTATGCATTAAAGAATTACCTTTACCAAATGACTTCTGAGGTAGGAAAAGAGGTTAGAGTTTGAAGTCAATGGCTTCAAACCTTGAGATATCTTTGGTGCAAACAGATGATTATATTAAATCCCGGGGACAGGACCCGTGGGCAGAAAGAGCTGCACTGCGGTCATGAGGAGTGGCCCATTATATACTTCCAAGTTTGGAGTGGGTTAGGGGTAGCCTAAGTCTCTAAGGAATTTTGGAAGCAAGGTTTCCAGGACCTTGAGGGGGCTAGCTACTGTTGGGGAAAGGTCATTTAGTACTGCCTAATAAAACCTGAGTATAGACCCTTCAGATGTGTATCGGAGCACCATATGCTTGCGGGATGATTGCCAATACGTACCATGGGGGGTTTAGAGACAAAGGAAGTTTGCAAAGGAATTGTAACATGTTAAAGTAGACTTACAGGATCCTAGGGGACAGGGAGGGGGGTTTCCAGCTAGGATTACCTTTTGCCCTTAGCAAAGTGTCAATATCGAGGCTGTTGAATCCAGAGAGGAATGTCCCTCTGCCTGTTTCAAGGACTTGTCAATGGACTGTAGGTAGTAAGGAAATTCAATTAATTTTTCTTCTGCCTTCATCTCCCACATCAACTTCTATGTCCCAGACATTTACATTTCTCAATGTGATCCTTACCATAAACTTGCGAGGAAGGGCTCCTTATGCCCATTTTATAGATAAGGTAACTGAGGCTCAGAAACACTCAGAACTTGTCCGAAATCACACAGCCATGAAGAACATCTTGCTCTCCCAAAAGGGGAAGCTAGGAAGAGATGCTCCTGAGCAACAGAAAAAATCTTGGTAGATCCAACCCAAAGAGGGCTCAGTTATCTCTTTTATAAGGTAGAGAAATCCTACTTCTCAGGGTGATTATGAGGATTGATTGAGATAACGCAAGTGCCTGGCTCATAAGAGTTGCTCAACAAATGGGAGCTCTTGTTACAAAAAGCTAAACCAGAGGGGTGCCTGGGTGGCTCAGTCGACTGAGTATCAGACTCTTGATTTCAGCTCAGGTCATGATGCCAGGGTCATGGGATGGAGCCCCGTTATCAGCTGGGCTCCCAGCTCAGTGGGGAGCCTATTTGGGATTCTCTCTTTCCCTCTCCCTCTGTGCCCGCCACCCGCCCCGCACATGCACACTAGCTCTCTAACTGTCTCTCTAAAATAAATAAATCTTTAAAAAAAAAAAGGCGCGAAACCCACAGAACCTGCAAACACCACCACCGCTCCTACAAAAGAGACACACGCAGCATATGCTGGTGCTAAAATCCCACTCTTACAGTTCAGTTCCCAAGAAAAAGGGACACAGTAGTCATGGTCTCTAATCAAACGAATACCACAGTGAGGCTGCTGTTTTTAACATACAGCTGAAAGGATGTGTCTACTCTTCCCTCCCCACTCACTCTTGTAGATGATACCACTCCCCTCCCCCCCAGCCAATGATAAGAGCAAAGAGAAAGACTTTCCTTCCAAAGCAGGGATCCAGGGCTCCCTGCATCTCTGAAACAGAAGCCACCGTCGAGATCACCCAACTGCAACCTCCAGCCCATTTTACAGGTGAGAAGACTGAGGCAAAAGAGGACCGTCGGTAAAGCCAAGGTCATACAACATGCCTGTGGAAGAGCCGGGCCCAGAACCATCGGCCCCGGTCTTAAGCACTGACAACTCCGGTGGCAGGTTGGCTTTCCTAAGCATCTGTGGGTTTCCTGACGTGTTCACCTTCATGTTGGTCCCACGCTCACTGTCCCCTGACTTCCTAACAGCTTCTAGCACAAAGGCTCTGCCTGCAGAGAGGAGCAAGGAAGACTCTCCTCCCCAAAGTTGCCAGTCTGCCTTTTGCTGCCTCACCACCAACTCCACACGTGGACGGTAATAATCTTCAGTCCGGCCACACAAACAGGGATGCACGTGTGTTTACCATTCATGCGTCCTTCTCCGCCATGCTGTGAGTTTCCTGAGGGCAGGGGCTGGGTCTTCCCATCTCTCTGGTCTGAGGCAGGGCCCTTGCCACTCACAGTCTCTGCTTCCTCTATTCTTCACAGGAATGATGGGGATTCAATAAGGGGATAGACATGAAGAGGGAAGCGTGGTACCTAGAACCTAGTAAAGGCTTAATATACGCTAGCTATTATCATTATTATGTTATCGATTTTTGTCATGATCTGTATCCCTAGCCCCGAACCTATCACAGGGACCAGCAAAAACACAGATGCTCAGTAACTTTGTAGGAAATAAATGTGCCAGGGATGGCGTCACTGACTCATCGCCTACCGTCTACCGAATTTCTAGTAAGTACTTGTATCAGTCAGCTACAGGCCTGAAATGCTACGTAACGAACCATCCCTGAATTCAAGGAATTGAAACAGCCATCATATGTTCTCATTCACATATCTGCAGGTCGACAGGAGCAACTCTGCCCACCCCCACGTGTTCAGGCTGGGGCCCAGGACAAAGGGGCAGGAGCTGCCAGGGGAAGTCCTCATAGAGATGGCAGAAGGCCAAGTGGAAACACACACTATCTTCTGGCCTGAGCTGAGAATTGGCTCCTGGCATTTTTGTCTACTTGCCACTGGGCAAAAAAATAAAAGTCACAGGGTCAGCCTCACAGCCAAGGTGGAGGAGAAATTTCCTCTCCTGTGACGCTACAGCAAGGGCCTCGCTGTGGGTCTATTACACAAGCACAGGGAAGGGAGGGATCGTCACCCGTCATCCTGGCACGGACCCATAAGTCCACCTCTAACTTGCAGCTGCCTAAGGGCTGGTTCCTCTACTGCTGTTTTCCTCCAACCCATCACCACCAGAAATATGCATACCCCCCCACCACCAGGATCTTGGGGAGGAAAAAAAAAACCTTAGACAGAAAATGAAATGTATTTCGAAGCAGTTTGCAAGTACAAGGTGTAAAGCATAAACAAACAGGCAGTAATTCCTCTCATTTTGCCCTCTGCAGTTAGAGATGTTCGTAGAAACGCTTCCTAACGGAGCGCTTAATTTCAAGGAGCTGAAAATGGATCTGACAATGTGTTGTTTACGAGCAAATTTCAGGTTCTGGAAGTAAGAAGAAAGGATAGTTCGAGCCCACAGATGGTTCTTTCCAGTTAGGTTCAAGCGTCTTTGTTGACCTGACAGCACCCCTCCTTTCAGGAATGTTGCACCTTTGCTTCTTGGAGGGCATTGGGTCCAGTCTGATGGTCGAGGAGAGAGTCAAAAGGGCAGGAGGTCAAGTCCCCTGACAGCTGGGGAGACAGAAACAGCCAGAGTCCCAGGAGTCCCTGTGCCTTGTCTTGGGAGGGACACCCTCCATCCTTGGAGTTTGGTCCTCCTGGGCCTCCCTGGGGGGCAGTGCTGGGAGGAGGGGCAGAGGACACAGAACTGTCAGATCTAGGGATATGGAAGGAAATCTGTTTCTGCTCACTTACAGCCGCAAAGACTGTTTACCTCCCAGTCTGTGTTTTTCAAGGAAATGGAGACCAGCAGAGGAAAAACGCCCTTCTGAAAACATTTCCACGAATTTATGCCATTCATCTAGAAAGGCACAATCCTTCAGCGAAACCTCTGGGATATCACGTGGTCAGGATGAGGCTGGCCTGCGCCTGGAAACACAACCACGTGGGAGGCAGCCTGCTGGATCCGCGAAGGCAGAGTTTTGGCCACGTCACCCTTGGCTCAGCAGAGCCAAGGAGAGACACACACATCCCCTGGGACCCCTTGGTAAAATTTGGATCTGTCTCTCATCAGAGGGATGAGCAGGGGAACGCAGTGGGGTGGCATCAAAAGACCTGGGTTTGACGGCCCAGGGCTGCTAGCGCAGGGACGTGTGACCCCAGACAAGTCATTAAACTGCTGGGAGCCTCAAGGTTCTGTTGTGACATTGGCCAAAAATCTTCCTCCTCCCAGGGTTCTTGTGGCCAAACAAGGAAAGGAGTACGGCTTGATCATTTCATCTCCTTCCTGAGCAGGGCAGGGCTGCCGCCTGGGGACAGGCATCCACAGGCACAAGTCCATTGCTGGATTGGTTCTGTGGGATAAGAATAGGTCTTAGGAAAGCTACCAAACTAAGCCACGGGCTGATACTTGGAATTCATGGAGCACCTGGGGAGCAAAGGGTACTTCCTGGAGACCAGAGGAGAATCTTGGTGCAGTCGGGGCAACAAGACACACACGGAGGCTTCCAAGGAAGGCTTCCTGGAAGAGGCAGAAGGGCCTTGGAAGACAAGTAGATACTGAGACAAGTAGTACTTCGCAATTAGTGTAGATCTAATCTGCTTATATGTCTAAGTACTATTTAGATAGTGCTGAGTGCTTAGATTGTACTAAGTGCTACATACTTGGTACTTAGATAAGTAGGGCAGGCTCCCCAGGTAGGAAGAGTGTTACGAGTAGCCTAGAGGGCCGATTGCCTGCGTTGTGTTTGGAAAGGACCCACTGGATCAGTGTGCTGAGCGGAGGAGTACAGAGCAGTGAGTGCGGGGTGGGGGGTGAAGAAAGAAGAGGAGAGGAACAGATGTCAAGGAGCTTTAATGCCAGGATGAGGGGTTGAGAGTCTATACCAAGTAGAACTTTTTTAGGAACAGATGATGGAAAAACCAACTCAAACTGGCTTAAGCACAAAAGGGAATGTATCAGTTCATACAACTGAAATGTTGGGGGTTTGTGGGGAATGGGCTTCAGGTAAAGCTTAATCCAGGAGCGTCTTGGCTCAGCACTGCTCTCTCAACAGGCCACATGCCTGAGAATCAAGGCTGGTGCTTATCTGTGGGCACTCAGAGAGCTGTTCCCAGGAGAGGGCAGCATGCATGCTCCACACACTCACCCTGCCCGCAGTGGGGAACAACATAGCAAGGGACCCACTAGGGCAGCGTCCCTAGGACCAGCATGACACTTGGGGGAGGGGCGAGATCTGTACTCAGAGGAGTGGATCCAGCATTCAGGCGATGGCTCTGTGGCCTCCACAAAGTAGAAAGTTAGCTCAGTGCCCACTCCCCAACACCAACCGAATGCAATGGGGTTGCTGGGGATGCCTTGCTTCTCTTAAATATTGGGTCTTCAATTCTCAGGCCCAGCAAGTCAGGGGGGAGGGTGGAATGGGACAGGGTGGAGCTGGAATGACCACTGGAGCCCAGGAGGGAACAGTGGTTCCCCAAGACCCCAGAGCCCAGTGGGCTCCATTATCCCCTCTCCCCCACCTTCACATCATCTCTCCCTTTTAATCCAGCAAAAAGCTTTTACCTTTTTTTTCAATCTGCAGTGGAGACTGAGGATTTAGTTCTTTTGCATTTCAAATGTTTATTCATTTTTTAATTTAAACCCCTAAAACTAAATCTGGGGCCTCCCTGTGCCACATGGCCACCTGAGATCCTGAATCCTTTTCTCATCCCCATGCCCTGTCTCATCAGACTAATGTGATACAATAGGATTTGTATATGAGTGCATGTTTTTAAAAGGATTTTTTTAAAAAACCAACAAAAGGGTTTTTGAGATATTAAACTTTTTTTTTAGTCTTTTAAATTTTGGGTGGTTTCCATGGTAACTGGTAAGTTTGCTTCTTTGTTCTTTCCAATTTTCTAGAGAAGCTAAGGCAGCTCTTGGTAGCTTCTCAAGCAGATTTGGATCAGAGGCCCAGAGTCCAAGGTGTGGGAGGGGGCCGCCTGCAGCCCCAGGGCCAAGGAGCTGCCCCCTGGGATCCAGTCACCAATTGGTAGGATGGCTAGAGCCGGAACAAGTGCTCATGTTAATCCCACTCCCCTTCCCACATCTCCCTAGGCCTTGGGTCTCTTCCCTCCATGTCTAGGAAGTCCACACGCACACTGGAAGCCCAGGTCAATTCCCTGCAGGGTGCAGCAGGCATGGGAGTGGGGGTGGAGAATGGGGCATTGGCCTACCGAAGACTTCCTAGCCCCCCAACCCCAGCCTTGGGGGAGCCTGTCTAGCTGCTTAGTCACCCCTCACCCCACGACCACCACACTGCCTGGATTTGAGCTCTTGCTCCTGGGAGCCAGGACCTTCACCCTCCCTGTGTCCCTGGGCTCAGCTGGTTCTCCAGTCTCACCTCCCAGGGCCCCCCAGAAGAGCCTGGGCCATGGGCAGCCCAGAAGTCTGGCTGCGGGGTGGAGCCTATTCTGGGGGTGAACCTCCTTCTTGCTCACCATTTCCCAGCCTGAGTCCCCTGAGTCCCCGATATTGGCGTTTCTGCATTTCTCCCCTCCTCTTCTAGACCAGTGCTTGTCGACTGTCAGTCCTGACACACAGGTTTGTGAACTCAGCCTGGATCTCCGCAGGAGGCAGAGGGTCCCCTCAAACAGGGGGATTGGGACTGCTCGCCCGTACAGACAACGTTAAGGAAACCCCAGGGGGATGTTGAAGCATCCCTAGGGCTAGACACAGCGCCAGCCCCAGGCCAAGGGGATAAGGCGCAGTAGTTGCAGAAGCAGCTGTGTCCTCAAGGCTGGCTCCCTCTGCCAAGCCTCCCAGACCCTGGGCCACAGCCCCTGCTGACTCACCGCCTGGCAGGGACCCACAGCCCTGCATCCTCAGTCTCTGTGGTGCCCGTGTCTGGCGAACTCCCACCAGAAGCCCTGGGCAAGGGGCTGTTCATGCAGTGGGGACAGGTCAGCCTCAACCTGGACACCAGGTGTGGACAGAGAAGGGCAGAAATGAGTTGAGAGGGTAACAGCCAGCACAACGAGCTCCCTGGCTCCTCCTGGGAAACCATCTGGGCACCCTCGGGGCTGCCTAGCTGCCCTTGAACCTCTCCCAGGGGTCAGAATCAGGACGCGCTCCCCACGCATCCGCTCCACCTCCCCCCCCCCCCACAAGCCAGGCCTTGGAAGTCACCACGGGGCTCATCTTGAACAAGCATGGCTGGTGCCCCGCGCAGGGTGGGGAACCCGTGCATGCACTCCAAGGGGGCTGAGGATGGTGGCCTCGGGATTCCAAGGTCTCCCGGAGGAGCGCTGCCCTACCTGGCTTCACCCATGCTGGCCCCGAGGGCTCCTGTCCTCCGGGTCCCCTCCATTCCAGGCACAGCCGTGGCCTTCTTTTCTGTCTCCTTCCACCCACGCTCAGCAGCGCCTGCTCGGAGTCTGGTGCTGCGCTGGCCTCCGCAAGGGAAAGGCCACGGACAGACCGGTGCTGGCCTCCGTGGGCTCTCTGCCTGGGGCGCTGGGCTGGCGTAAGGTGGGCCTGAGGAGGGTTGAGTTCTAACCAGGCTAAGGCCACACACATCCCACCAGGGAGTTCCCTACAAGCTCTCAGTGTGTTTGTCACCTGGCCCGTCAGGGGACACGCTCCCCACCAGAAGTTGGAGAGCAGGCCATGGGATGGGGAGTCCTGAAGGGAGCTGGTCCAAGGCAGGTCTTCAGGATGCTTATGGGGCAGGGCTCAAGAAGAAAGCAGGCAGGTCAGGCCATTTAACCTGAGGGGGCCCCTCCTATCCAGGAGGTAACCAGGGCTCCCAGGCAAAGAATGTCACCTGTGACTTGCTGGGACACAAGGTCGTGGTTGGGCCGTCAGAAGGCCTAGGTTCTGCCCTGGTCTCACCACCTTCTCCTGTGGACTTTGGTTCTTCTCCAGCATTTAGGACCTAATTCTTCATGTGGAGAGTGAAGAGCCTGGAGCAGTTACCCCAGAGTCATCCCAGCTCCAGAAGGTAGGAGAACCAGACTCAGCCCATCCCGCAGGCCTCTCTCCAAGGAAGATTCTGGAGAACCCCTGTGTGGGGTGGGTTTTTCCCCCACAAACGTGTTTGGCAGAGGGAAGAGCCAGGTGGAACCACAGCCACTTGCCCTGACACGCAGACCAGGAAGCCTGAAGGCCCGCCCAGAGCAGGTGACACTCAGGATGTGAGTGGGTTTTTCCCTGAAGCCTCTGAGGCCAGAGCCGAGGGAAATATCAGCAAGCTGGCAGTGTGCCACCTGAGTCAGTCCAGCTCTGGCCTCATTCGAGGAAAACGAACTACAGGAGGTCGGGAAGTGTGGTGTTGGGCAAGGGACATGCATGGGCATGAAGATGCGTGCCCTGTGTGTGCCTGTTCACAGCTGGGCAACACTGACGTTCATCTGATACAGACTTGAGAAGTACCGTCTCCGCCTTATAAAATATCAACCACGGGTCCAAACACCCAGGTGCCTTCTTGTTGCCTCAGTTCCTCCCTGGCCCCCTGACACAGATGAGCCTCTCACTGAAGGATTCACTCCCAGCCTTGCTCCAGTGAAGGAAGGAGAGTGGTTCTAGTCAGTGGAGGGAGAAGAGGGCCCTGTTCCTGTATTTGATAGTTGCCCTGCGTGTATGCACGTGGCTGTAAGAAGGATTTTATCTACAATCTCTGAGAGTGAGAGCTTGGTGTCACAGAGAGCCTGTCCCTCACGTTTCCTCAACAGTTTGATAAAAGATGTCCCTTCTCATTGTTTTAGAGGAAGGAACCTGGAGTCTGGGGGCAGAGAACCCAGTTCACACCCCGGTTTGGCTCAAATGGTTGTCTCTTTCCATGGTGGAGTATTATTCAGCCATGAAAAGTAACAGAGCACTGATACATGTGACCCTGTAGATGAAACTTTAAAACATTGTCCTGGGTGAAAGAAGCCAGACATGAGAGGTCCCATACTGTGTGATACCACTTATCTGAAAGATCCTGAATCAATAAATTAGGATGGAGGGGGCTGATGGAAGAGGGAATGGGAAGCGATTACTTCACAGGACAGGGTTTTTGTAGAGTCCTATAGAGGATGGTTAGGGAAGGATTCTTGAAGAGGAAACATCAAAGCTGAGACTCACAGGCTGAGAAGGAGCCAGTCATCCTACGGTGAAGGGACAAGCATTGTGGCCAGAGGTCAACTGAGGTGACTCAGGGGTCAATGACTCTGTCCGGAGGGTCCAAGGTGGCCTCAGACATTGAGCACCTTGGTAGGGACCTCAGCAGGAAGGCTTGGCCCAGCATCTACATGTGAACTCTCCAGCATGGAGAGCTGAGGGCTTCCGGAATGTTCCAAGGACAGAATTAGAAAAACCCAGTTTCTTAAGGCATCAACCCAGAAACTGGCACTTCCTTTCTACCATATCCCATTGATCAGGATGGTCACAGTGCCCACTTAGATTCAAGGAGATGAAACAAAGACCTCCTCACTCAGGAGGAGGAATGGAATAATCTGACGGACCTTCACTACTGGTAGATATATTTTTAACTACTCGTTAGATTTCCTTAATCGGTATAGTTTGTTTTAAATCTTCTACTTCTTCCACAGTCAGTTCTCTTCTCTAGGAAACTGTGCCTTTCACCTAGGTTTTCATATTAACTGGCATCAGAGTTTTATAACATGCTTTTTTTAAAAAAAAAAAGTTTATTTTTGGTCTATTTGTGGCTGTGTCTCCATTCTTGTTCCTAATATTTTTTTCATCAGCCCTGCCTGAGATTTCTAGTAACTTTTTTTACTTGAAATGCCAGAAATTAACTTTGATAACGAAACTATAAAAATGACACATTATAATAATGGTGAAGTAATTGGAGGAAAAAAAATCAATGAAACAGAAGAGAATGCATCATGGGCAATATGAGAAACTTCCAGGCTGACGTTATCTTTCTGGAATGTTCTCTCTACTTCCTCTACTTAAAAAAAAAAATTGTGGTAAAACATACATTACATAAAGTTACCATTTTAACCATCTTTAAATGTACAGTTCAGTGGCATGAAGTACATTCATTTTGCTTTGCCTGATCTCCTCATCCATCTCCAAAGAACTTTTTAATCCTGCAAAACTGAAACTTTACTCACTTCACAAGGATTCACCCTCCTCCCCTCTCTGGCATCCACACTGAAAGTCTACCTTCTCTGTGAGTTGATTACTCTAGGGACTTCGTGTTAGTGTATCATGTAGTATTTGTCCTTTTGTGAATGGCTTTTTTCACTTAGCCCAATGTCTTCAAGGTCCGTTTATGTTTCAGCGTGTGTCAGCACTTCCTTCCGTTTTAAGACTGAGTAATATCCCATTGTGTGTAGATACCACATTTTGTTTACACACTCCCCCACTGAGGGACACTCGGGTCTCTTCCACCTTTTAGCTGTTGTCAATAATGTTGCTACGGACACGAGTGTACAAACATCTGTCTGAGTCCCTTCTTTCACTTCTTTGGGGTATATACCCACAAGTGGGATTGCTACATTATAGGGTAATTCTATTTTTTAAGTTCTTACACACTGCCATACCATTTCTAATAATCTTTTCAGAGAGCCAACTATATGTCTTTATTGATCTTCTTTTTGGTACCTTTGTTTTGTGTTTCATTTTGTATTTTGTACCTGTGGTTATCTTTGATACTTTCCTTGTGCTCTCTTTGGACCTACTGTGTTCTTTTTTTTTTTTTTTTTTAAGATTTCATTCATTTATTTGACAGACAGAGATCACAAGTAGGCAGAGAGGCAGGCAGAGAGAGAGGAAGGGAAGCAGGCTCCCCACCAAGCAGAGAGCCCGATGCAGGGCTCGATCCCAGTACCCTGGGATCATGACCCGAGCCGAAGGCAGAGGCTTTAACCCACTGAGCCACCCAGGCTCCCCTGTGTTCTTTTTCTAACTTAAGTTGGATTTACCTTTTTTATTTTTGGCTTTTCTTCTTTTCAATTATGCATTTCTTTTTTTTTTTAAGATTTTTTTATTTATTTGACAGCACAAGTAGGCAGAGAAGCAGGCAGAGAGAGAGGGAAGCAGACTCCCTGCTGAGCAGAGAGCCCGATGTGGGGCTCGATCCCAGGACCCTGAGATCATGACCTGAAGGACCCTGAGATCATGACCTGAGCCGAAGGTGGAGACTTAACCCACTGAGCCACCCAGGTGCCCCCAATTATGCATTTCTAAGCTGTATCCTACAGTTTTGAAATGTAGAATTTTTTGTTTTCATTTGGTCCTAAACATTTTCTAGATTGTCATTATGATTTCTTTTAAGACCCATATATTATTAGAAATGGACTTTAATTTTCAAAGCAAATGGGTTTTCTTTAAAGTTTTTTTTTTTTTTTAGGGGCACCTGGGTGGCTCATTCGATTAAGCGTCTGCCATCAGCTCAGGTCACAATCTCAGGGTCCTGGGAAGGAGCACCACATTGGACTCCCCGTTCAGCAGGAAGCCTGCTTCTCTCTGTCCCTCTGCCTGCTGACCCCTCCCCGCTTATGCTGTGTGTGTGTGTTAAATAAATAAATAAAAATCTTTAAAAATTAGAAAGTTGCATTATTTTAATTATTTTTCATCCATTGCATTGTTATGAGATAACATGGTCAGTATGAAATATTTTTTAAATGTTTGTTGAGATTTAATTTATGATCTAATATATAATCAATCTTAATTCTTTAATGCCTTCTTATTAATTTCATTGTTAGTATTACTAGTTATTTATATACTTGTGTTTATAATTATATATTATAAAAATATAATAGTTTATTACATTATTAAGAACTAATTAGTATTTGTAATCTGAATTCTCTACTCGCTGGATAAAATGTTCTACCTATGCTCGAGATCAAATTTGTGAATTGTGTAGTTCAAATGTACTATTGTCTGCTTGTTTCCTAATTACTGGAAGAAGACTATTAAAATTTCTTTCATGATGGAGTTGTTATTCTTGTCAATTTTTGTTTTATACGTTGTTCTGCTAATGTCTGTATTCAAGTTGGTATATTTATTCACCGGCACGCCATTTGGCAGTTGTAGTTATTGAAGCTTCTTTGAAAAGCCTGCAGAAGCTCCTCAAAAGGTCGAGACTGAGCTCTGAACATTGTAGGCATCAAACCTGAGAACCAATAATCAGAATACAAGCCTCTCTCACACTTTCCCTTAATTGGCTGGCTCTCCCAGGAAGAAACAGGAGGGGAAAAAAAAAAAGTACGTTCAGAATTCTTCCCTGGTTACAGGTGGGCAGCCCAAACTGGAAGACCCAGCAGTTACACGCAGGGCTGAGTTAAAGGATCTGCCCTGTTTGAACAGCTGCATCCAGACCCTGCATTTCCTTCCAGAACCCTTGAAAAAAGATGAGCTTCCTTACGGTTTAGCCAACCATTGAGTCACTGCCTACTTCTGGGGTTTGGGGATGGGTCTCTAACCTGGAGTTGGAATCAGGGCTTGGGAGCCCCCTCAAATGACATGTTCCAGGTGAAGATGGAGTTTGGCAGAGAAGCGGGGAGGCAGGATGTGACCAGGTGGCTTTACTTTCCATGGTGTTAGACAGGTCTGGGCCATAGTCCAACCATACTAGAGAGAAGGGTTCCCAGCTGGGGACAGTGAGCATTTCTCAAGGGCTCGTCAGAATTCCGATAGAACCACAGGGGTTCCAGAAGAGAAGGAGCGGCAGGAGGCAGGCCTCTGCCGGAGATGGAAGGTAATGGGATATTGCCAGAGAACAAAGAGAGGGCATAACCACTGACCTCTCCCACCCATAGTCAACTGCCTCTGCTAAGATTGACTTTTAACAAGAATGGGACCGCCATCATTGTCCAGAGGAGACCCAGCCTGGAAGTGCCCAAAGACACTACAGATCTTCCCGTGTGGACACACCAAGGGAGAACACCAACAGACGCTTTCAGGCCTGGCCCCGCTGAGGGCCAAGTAGGCCCGCCCATTAGCTCTGGGGAACAGATACCAGAAGGCTAGACACGGGCGACTCTCATCAGGACTTCCAAAGGGATAAGGAGTCAATGCCTAAACAGAAGGTTTGTGTGTTTTTTAACAAAGAGAGGAAGTGGCTATTCCCTAGTGCCAGCATGAGCCAGATCCAACAAAGGAAACTGTAAACCTGGCCTCATTTTCTCCAGCAGTAACGGAGTTCACAACGCATGGAAGAAGAGAGCGTGTAGGCACCTTCCATGGGCTAGCCACCGTGCTAGAGGGTTTGTCACCCATTCACTCTTAACAGCCACCTTGAGGACACTAAAGCACAGAGCTGGCACCTGCCAAGTTGTGCCGCTTGGGAAAGCAAGATTTGACTGCAGAAATCTGTTTGAAGCCGGAATCTGGGCAAATTTCACTACATTGTGTTGATTCCTCTCACAGCAGTCTTAAAACCAGACCAAACCAAACGTCTCTTTGTTCTCTGGCAATATCCCATTACCTTCCATCTCCTGCACCCACCACCACCAACAACAAAAAATAAGAAGTAAATATTAAGCCCGAAAATGTAAGGAGGGGTGTGTGGAAGTGGAAAAAGGATTAGACGTCCTGTGTTATCTCTACCAGGCTGACGCAGAACCAGTGGGCAGAAGCTAAAAGGAAGAGGGCAACTATTAAGAACGTTCTCACACTTAGAACGGCTAAAAAGGAGATGTGCCAAATGGTCTTTATTAGGAGACTGGTTAACGAAAGTATACAATATTGATACAGCCAGCTCCTAAAAATTATATCCAAGAATTTAAGTATATGAGGAATGTCCAGTATAAAAAATGAAAGAGAGGAGAAAAAATTATGAATACATGATTCCATCTATATGAAATGTCCAAAATAGGTAAATCCAAAGACACACAAGGTAGATTCATGGTTGCCATGGGTAGGGGAAAGGGAGAATGGGGAGTGACTGCAACCAGGTACTTTTTGGGGTGAAAATGCTCTAAAATTCTATATTCATGGCCACACAATCTTGTGAATGTATTTAAAACCATTATTAAAAAGGTGAATTATGTGGAACATGAATCATATTTCAAGAAAAAAGAGTAAGGAACAAAATTTTATATTATATATGTATACAATATACAGAATAGGTAACTGTATCTAATAAAGAGAATCATGCTTAATTTTTTAAAACCATACCTACAGATCCCAATTTTGTGACTTCTATCTCTGCATCCATATCGTGAGACAAAATTCTGGAAGGAAATCCTAAGAGTTAACTATGTTTTACAGGGTAGTGGGGTCATTTGATAGCACAGATTTTATACAATAAACATTTCTTTTAGAATCAGAAACACACTTTTGTGAAAATGGGACTGGGCACCTGTAGAAGTGAAAAGCTTCTTATCTTGGTACATATTCCCAAAAATTTGAGAATCACCAGATATGGATATTTGCACGGAGAGTTTGACCTACAATGTATACAGTCCTTTTTTCTTTCTTTTTTTTTTTTTTTTAATAGTCTCCATGATGGGCTTAGAGCCAGTGTAGGGCTTGAACTCACAAGCCCGAGATCAAGACCTGGGCCAAGATCAAGAGTTAGACACTTAACTAACTGAGCCATTCAGGAACCCCTGGTCCAGTCCTTTTAACTAAAGTATTATTTTACAATTATTTTTTCATTTATTTTCTATTTTCGTTTTATAACCCATTACCTCAAATCTTGCCTCTGTAACCAATCTCTGTTGCGGTGGAGGGGGCGGATTCTTTTGCTATAAAACATAGTAATTAAAAAAGAAAGTTACAACTTGAAGGGTATACTGAGACCCAATAAGAGAAAGGAAATTTGTTTAAAAACAAACCGTCAGGGGCGCCTGGGTAGGTTAAGCCTCTGCCTTCGGCTCAGGTCATGATCTCAGGGTCCTGGGATCCAGCCCCACACTGGGCTCTCTGCTCAGCAGGGAGCCCCTTCCCCCCTATTTCTCTGCCTGCCTCTCTGCCCACTTGTGATCTCTCTCTCTCTGTCAAATAAATAAATAAAATATTTTTAAAAATAAAAAATAAATAAAAACAAACCATCCACGTTTCTATGCAGCCAGGATAGAAAGATGATGTAACAAAATTTAAGAAATTGTCTAACTAGTGGAAGAACCTCCAGATTTCTCCCTTTCATCTTCGTGAAAGTGAAAATAAAACTTTAAAATGAGACATTTCAAGTGCTCTCTGCGTGTGTAAATACACACTCACTCCAAAGGTTGTTGACGCGCCAGCAGCACATAATTCTTGTGAGGAAAGCGGCCACCTTTGTTTTTTTAAACCCACGTTCAAAGATTGTCCATGGGAGCGCAGGGAAAGCCAGCAGCTCCTCAGCCCTCCCCGGCTCTCCAGCGGGGTTCTGAAGCCTGAGCTGACTCCTCCCGCTCCCTGGCAGAGGGCTGAGGGCAGTGGGAGAGGAGCTCTAAGCTATAAAAAAACGCTCGAGTTTTATTTCCTTCTAAGGCGTCCTGAGTCAGTGGGTGCTCCAGCCCCCAGTGCCCGGGGAAGTTGAGCTCAAATCGGAAATGTGTGTGTGTGTCTGTTTCCTGAGCCGAAGCTGCTGAAAATCCAGAGGACGTTGCCTCTTGGACTGAATCTCTGCGCGCAGAGTGGGAGCTTCCTATTTCTGTCCTGGGAGGAGGATGGAAGTCACTTAATGATCAGTTTCTCTGACCCACGTTCCAGTATTACATCACAGTCTAACAGCGAGCTTACCCTCCGCGCTGCTCCCCACACGGAGCTGCTGACACTTTAAAAATCCCATTTGTCACCTCAAAGCATACAGCACGCCCACACTATTTTGCCTCCCACCCTTGAGGCTGCAATTTTTTTTTTTTTTTTTAGGTTTTATTTTTCATTTATTTGAGAGAGAGCACGGGCGAGAGAGCACAAGCAGGGGGAGGGGCAGAGGGAGAGGGAGAAGCAGACTCCCTGATGAGTGGGGAGCTGATGCGGGGCTGGATCCCAGGACCCCCGGGATCACAAGCAAGCTGAGGGTAGACCCTTAAGCAACTGAGCCCCCACCCCCACCTCCCGGCACCCCAGGCCACAGTTTCAACAAGTGATGCTTAGCTGGGTTGGTCAGAATCCCAGAAAGCCACTTAGTCCAATAATCTTGCTTTATCTGGGAAACTGAGGCCCAGAGAAGCAAAGTGTCTGCCCACAGCTACAGAGGAACAAAACCAAAACTAAGACCCAGTCCGAAAAAAAATGTCAGGGCAGAGGGTTCTGCCCCTAAGGCAGTGTCCACATCCTTTAATTCAGCTCCTGTATACAGGAGGAGCCAAATGTTTCCTGCGAGTGGGGCTCAAGCCTTCTGACCAAAGCAGTGGCTCTCCCTGTCATCTTGCCCCTTCTTTTCAGCCCTCTTGCTGCTTGTGTAGAAGGAAACAGGCAAGGCAGCCTGGAAAAGATCCTTCTGGAAACAGAAGCCTTTCCTGCTGCAGAACTCTGTCTAGGATCAGGGTGTGGACCAGGACTGATCAAGGGAAAGGTTTCAACCCCAGGGCTGGAAAGTTGCCTCCCGCCCCCTTTCCTTAGCTGCTCTGCTCTTGACACAGGGAGAGGTACATGCTTATGTAATTTAAAACTCCCATCCAATTTTTTAAAGTGTATTTCTCCATGTCATTCCTGAAAACCCTTGGGATTAACACTGAGGTGCATCTTTTTATGGTGGTGTGTTTTCCCACGTAGAGCAGACCTGGATACAGTAATAGGCCACGAGATCGTGTTCCACTGTCGGCTATGAACACCTGAACCTGAACTGAAAACTAGAGCAAAGCTGTCCCAGGGTGTGTCCGTGGGGTTTCTGGCCTCTCGCGCTTACCTACTGTCCTAGAGCCTGGGTGGAATTACATCCAGGGGCAGGTGTACCTTATTCATCAGGCAGAAGGGACTTGGGGGTACACAGAGCTAAAAACCTACACATTCGCAGTTAGAGATGAAAGGCTGCAGAAATGTTTATTGAATACAGTGCCAGGTTTATAAATAAAACTTATTTACAATTTCCATAGAGTTGGTCCCCCATCAGAGAGGTGGTTAAATCTCCAAACAGTTTATCTCAAGATTTACAGAAAACGTTCAAGTACATCTCCTTGTCCAATTGCCATGGTGAAGGGTAACTTCTGTTATCAGAACTACCGCCATCCTTGCTACGGACGTGGTTTAACGAACCTCGCAAGAGCTGGAGAAAGACCACACGCTCCACCCGCGCCGCTACCTTCTTACTCCAAGGGATCCAGACAGCGAAGGATTTCTGTCTCCTACAAGACAACCTCGAGGGATTGGAAAGAAAGAAAAATACTAACTTCCAGCTGAAGGGGATAGGTTAAGACACGTTCGTGGAAACTCGTCACTGTCGAAAGGGGGAATGTAGTTTGGATATATAATAATTAATTCCAATGTTTAAAATTAATTGAGTGAACCGAAGAGCAGACTTTGACCAAATTTACATTCTTTGTTGAGCAAGAAGTTCCCAGTATGCTGCGGGGCTGGTAATACGCGGCTACGCTGACGGGCCACAGCGGCACTCGGGAGGCCTACTGGACAGCCACTGGTCACAACACAGGTTACAGGTAGGAGTCAGACATGCATTTATAAAGAGAATATAAAAATATGTACAGTAGCTAATTTTCCATGTGTTTAAGTTGCCGAAAGACACCAATTGAAGTGTGCAAAAATTCATTTGTCTAAAAATCAGAAAAAGCCTTCCCTGGCAAGAGTGCGTCAAGAGCCCATCTGAAACATCGAGATGCATTTGCCTCACTCAACACCTACCCCCGACAGATGGAGAACAAAACTATGAAAGTGTTTGCCAAGGACTCAGCAGTTTCTAACGGCAAGTCTCAGGCTCAAGCGGGATGCCAGTTAAACTAGTCACTTTATATATATAAATATATGTATATTATTTATAGAGCAGTTAGAAGGGGCAAGAGTTTACAGGGAGGTGCTAACCAACTTTTAAGGGTACGGACCCAACACTCGGCTATTTCCTCTCACAAACGCATGCTGGAGCCTGCAAACACCCGATCTGGGCTGGTCTTCCCCTCAAAAGCCAGAGGGAAAACAGCTCCGGGGACCAGGCTGCCCCCTGCACCAAGATGGGACTCAGCACTCCCGGGGGGGGGGGTGGGGGGGGGGAGGGCTTCGCTTCCCATACAGGATGCTGGCCACGTTAAGAATCTGGTTTTTTCAAAAGCAGTCTTTTCGGAAGGGCTGTGGGACCACAAAAATGGAGCCCACCTGGCTTCTAGAAAGACTTGACAGAAGAGTTAAGACAGAAGGCAAAGTTTTAAAAAGTTAAATTACCCCCAAACTCTCTTTGAAACTACCAAGAAGCCATCGGACACAGGCCTGAGATGGGTCAACATGTGGCCTCCCAAAAAAGAAACATCCAGGAACACTGGTTCTCTCTCACCTGAAGAACCTCCAAGGTGTTCCTTCCAGATTCGGGGAATTGTCAAAGTCCCCTCCAGCTCCGTGTCTCCTCTACAACCACCCAGTCTAAGGACCAACGGCAGAAGTAGATGGGCGGGCTCCTCTCCACTGCTCTGACCTGTCCCTCTGGCAGGAAATCTAACAAGCTGCAAAACGCCAGACAGACAGGGAGTAGGAGAGGGAGAAGCCAAGGGTCTCTAAAAATCAGCCCTGAACACACCCATCTGGCTGCCAAGAGCTTCTCGCTGCCTCGGAAGCAGCCTGCCGTGGTTCCCTGGCAAATTAAAACCTCCCACAGACACTCAAAAACCCAACTCTCCTTCCTGGGGAGACACCAAATGCACATCCAGCCTACATTTCAGAAAAGAGTTCTGCACTAGACTCAATATTCCTTTAAAGGGGTTTTTAAAGCACACCAATCCCACTGCAAAGACCAGTACCAGCATCTCAGTTTTGGTTACAGGTTTATAATTAGACACAAAATCCCCTCCAGGCTCGAGTTTTACTTTCAAGCTGGAGGCTAGCATTAGTTCTGCTGGGGGGGGGGGGGGGGGAGAGAAAGGCAGGGAGGAAGCTAAGTCAACTTAACTTTGGAAGAAAAAAAAAAAGGAAAAGGAGGCCGAGGGAAGTCATCATCATAAATTAAAAATCATGACTCAAAGGTGACCGGTAGTGTCTTTTAGGCAGAAAGACTGGCTTAGAAGGGACTACTGCTTCTACCACACAGCAAGGATTAAATTACAGACAGACACACTAAATCATGTCTCTTTGCACAGATGGTCTCAAGTAGTTACATAAAACAGGTAATCAGCAGCACGATTTGAGAAGAACCCCTAAGTACATGCTTGAGAAAAAGTGTTTTTTTTTTCCTTCATTAAAGAGCGCCACTGCCTGAATTATCATTAAGTTAAACAGGGTTCACTCCCCCCCCACCCCGCCCCCCAGTGAAAATACAAGTTAAGACCTACATGTCCGTAGATAGGATGAAGCAATTGCTATCTGCCCAGTTTTAGGCAAGGTCTCAGGCTCAGAGGTTGATGCTGGGATGTCAGGAGGGAGGGAGGGCGGGAGAGCAAGAAGCCCAACGCTGGGCTGCGAGCTTTTAAAGGTACTGACCTCTCCTCCGACTGCCTTGTCCCCGTTGAGATCTCAGCTTTACAAAGCATTTAACACCAC
Source organism: Meles meles (assembly GCF_922984935.1). NCBI lineage: Eukaryota > Metazoa > Chordata > Mammalia > Carnivora > Mustelidae > Meles > Meles meles. The sequence continues at coordinate 122,484,170 of NC_060071.1, forward strand.
TTTAAGTTAATGGTCTTTTTTTATTGGAAAAAAAAAAAAAAAGACTAGCATTTACAACTTGGAATGGACGTAAATTGTAATTCCTTGATCAGCAATGTTGATGCCTGTGCTGAAGTCCACAGCCCCAGCCTACTCTGCTGGCTCCAAGTCATGGTTCAGGAGGTTTTAAAAACAGAGTCCAAAGATGCTCCCTTGGTAAAGGTTTGTGTTTTGGGTTTTTTTTTTTTTGAAATTTGTGTGAATGCTGACAGCCTGACACCCATGTCACTCCAGGACAACGCGGACAGCGCTAAACCAACATGTGCGGCATGCCACCCAGAGGAGTGTCATGGTCACCAAGGGTGGGGGCACCCAGAAGTACGAGAGGGCCGTCCTGCTAAGTGGGGCTACGTCTAGACAGCTTATCCTTCACCCATTTCTCTGCACAGCATCCTGAGGTAAACCAATTTAAAATGTTTGTTTTCAGTAAACCAGCTATGACAATTTATACTAACAAATTGAACTAGAACCCATTTGAAGAAGTTTTATATTTTTTTCATTTTTCGTTTTTAATACAAATGCCTGACTGTGCTCAATTGTCAAGCTGCATGCATGAAAAACTGGCCAGCCCAGTGTATTAATCATGAGCAAATGGAACTGCGAGGAGTCCACTAGGTGCTTCCTTATCATTAAGGTAGGACAAGTATTTATGTCGTAAAACTGATGTGTAGCTTGATCTTTAGGGGACAGGACCACCAACCAATACATGCAGATTTTGTGTGTGTGTGGACAGAAGGTACTTTTGACATTCAGTTTTGCTATATAGAAACAGAATGAGTAAATGAACTTTTTTTTTTTTGCAAGAGGTAAGTAAAAGATTCAATTTGATTCTTCTAGAAGGGGGGGGAAAGGAGTTGAAAGTAGGCCTTCATTTTGCAGTCATCATCTGTACGAATTCTGAAAAGACAAACAATCATAACTTGTGGTTATCTTCAAAAGCAGTTTGAATGAACACAACATCTCTACTCCGCATAAGGAAAATAAATAAAAATCAGGGTCTTGTGAAGCAGTTACTTGTTTCTAGATACCATAGGGAGGACTATTCAAAACTAAGCTGAAGAGACTAATGCAGCGTTTTTACCTTCATAGTTGACTTGCCCATCGCCATCAATATCTGCTTCTCTGATCATTTCATCTACTTCTTCATCTGTTAGTTTCTCCCCTAAGTTGGTCATGACATGACGAAGCTCTGCCGCACTGATGTAACCGTTGCCATCCTGTGAACGTCAAGCAGGTGCCACTGAGGGCGGTGGAGAGGGCTTCCCAAAGGGCACAGGCCACCCAGCTCCGGTTCCCCCACCAAGCGCGTGCCCTCAGCCAGCACCGAAATGCAGGGGCTTGGAAAACGCTAAGGAACTAAAAGCAGCAATCAAGAAGCTTGGTTCCAAATTCCCCACTGCTTATCATCATGCTCACCCTCGCCCAATTTAAGGCTGCTGAAGCTAAGTCGGCTTATTTCAAAGCAAGATCACCACAGAGGCCCAGGCGATTCAGTTTAAGTGTTCTAAGTAGTTCAGAAATGGTGGCAAAGCAGCGGGTCTCTAAGGACGGGCTGCTACTTGGACGCAGGATTACCTTGTCAAAGACTCGGAATGCCTCACGAATTTCTTCTTCGCTGTCTGTATCTTTCATTTTTCTAGCCATCATAGTCAAGAATTCCGGGAAGTCAATGGTGCCATTACCTCAAATGAGAAAACAAAAGCTCGCATAAAATGTATGTTGCCCGCAATGCTCCCCAGCAGGGAACATCTTCAAAGCACAACAAAGAAGGGTTAAGACTCACTCAGACAAACCGGTTGAGTTATTTATTTTACGAGGTTAAACCATGTGTAAGTCTCAACTGTTCAAATACTTCGCAGGGATTTCACATGACTCATGTAATTCAAACTAGTCATCAGCGCCCAGGAGAGCACTTCAGGATGCAAAGGAAACTGCACGTGGAGGTTCCTGACCACTAAAGGCGGTTGTGCAGTTCAAGAGAAGGCCTACAGCACCCTTCCATTCCTGCAGGAAGCCCCTGAGACAACACACCCCGCCCACCCTGACCCCGGGCTGAGGGTGAGCCCCTGGCCCCACCTCTGCCTTGGTTTGTGACCCTGGTCAAGACCCAGAACTGGCCTGCCAGTACAACAGAATGTTTTATGGAAGAAAAGGATTATGGAAGGAGGCAAAAACAGACTTTCTTATACCATGGACCATAAAGTATCACAGTCTTCCCCAGAAGGCGTCTCCTGCCCACATTCTGATGATAAGTCACCTAATCATTTTTTTCTCTAGCTCAGGATCTTTACTTTCCCAGTAAGGGCAAGGCTCGGAAGTGTTTTCATAGCTCAGGCCACTACCACTTAGGGAACTGGGTCGGAACAGCCTGTTCTATGGCCGGTATTCTAAATAAGTTCCCCTCTAAAGCTAAGAGTTGGCGAGCACCCCCAAAAACAAAGACAATTAACAGTATAACTTAAATTAAACGGAAACAAAATTAAATGGGAAAAAGCCCTGGGTTAAAATACTCATTTTCACCAGTACCTTTAAATCAAAGTGATTCAGAAATCCCTTTGGCCTTCAAAATTTTAAAGCATTATGATATTCACACAAGACAAAGTAAATTATTTTAAGTACTATCTCATAACTACGCAGAGAAGACAACCTTGGGCATTATGTTTACTCATTACTAGATTCTGTAGCCTGAGACAGTTTCTCCTTCCTTGCTCCATACAATCTAAGGGCCTAATACACTTTGCCAGTCCGTAAGCACCATTTCCCAGGGTTCCCATAAAACAGGGGGTGGCCACCCCATGTTCCCAGATGGCCAATCATCTTAGCAGTCAACCAAGAGGGAATTTTGAACTACCCCTTTTCCAGAACATTGATAAGGACAAAAATTCTTTTCAAAGTAGCTTGAATGGGCTGAAATCACTTGTTAAAGAGCTCACCCAGCTTCTCAATGTGCATGACCAGACAAATTTAATTCTACTTTATCACTTTATGATACCACATTTGTTTAAACGGTTACTCTCAAGCCAATCGTCTAGAAAATAGTCTAGATCCAAACTGCTTATTCTTAGCTCATTTTTTAAAAATTTCCCATGTTCTACGATGTCATATATTATCTGCATGTACATGGTTTCCAAAAGGACAGCTTTTTGAGAAGGAAATACTCAAAAACTGCTTCCTGAGAAGTGAGCAGTAGAAGGTCCACTGTCCACTGCTCTAGAGTCCAGAAGAATCGGTGACCAACTGGTGACCCTGTTACAAGGGATACTGCTTATTCCTTCTTGCTCTGTACTTTACTCATCTTCCCCTTCTGTTAGGTTCTATAATCTACTCCCTACAGTTTTCAAGCCCTCCATGTCCATGCTTTATATGACCCTCAAAATTCTCTGTAATAAACACATCTACAGCTCATGCTGTCTGTACTCAACTTGACACTAAAGTCTAAGGGTCTCTCCTTCCACTTCACTTCCCACTCCTCTTGGAGACAGTCAGCTTTTAGAAAAGGTCTATGGCTTCTTATTTTTACTTCCCCAAAGGACTCAGTGGAGACTCATGGGCCAGTTGATAAAAAAGACTGAGCTGTAGGTCACGGCAAGTAGAAAAGAACAATACGCCGATCTGATCCAGGAAACATTCTAGACAGTGAGCACAGCCAAAGGCAGGCCCATAATCTTCTATTTTCATTGTCAGCCGCCGTCAGGCAACCACCGAAAGGATCGTTGCACATTTGCTTTGCTCTGGGGACCTGAAAGACAATCTTGTGACATGTCTGAACTTGAATTACACAACACTGGCACTCATTCATAGGTCTGAGCCCTCACCGTCAGCATCCACCTCGTTGATCATATCCTGCAATTCGGCTTCTGTTGGGTTCTGACCCAGTGACCTCATGACAGTTCCAAGTTCCTTTGTTGTGATGGTGCCGTCGCCATCTTTGTCAAATAGGGAGAAAGCTTCCTTGAACTCTGAAAACAGAAGTTTACCCTTTAGAATGACTGTCTTTACCCAACCCAGCTACAGCACACACTTCCCTGGGGCTTGCCAAAGCAAACCATCCAAGTCTGCAACTTATCAGAAACTGCCTCGTCTTTATCTCCTGAAATAAAGACCACAATAGTCCTATTGGACCGGCCTTCATCCGCAGTCCCTGAAGCAGACACTGCTCCTGGTAACTGGTTCCATAAAACCACACAGTACTCTCACATTTTTAAAGAACACTAAACTTTAAACACACTTAAATTAGTCCTCAGTCCAATCTGACAAGTGAAGATTAGTCCCCGTGCTCCCCTAAGGCCATAGGAATGCCTTTCACAGCAACATGAAGGGGTTACTAGAAATGCACCCTCCCAGGGAACCAGAGTGCTCTCTCTATATGGCACTTATTTCAAAGGCATCCCTGCATTCCCAATGGCATTTTCCTAAAGAAAAATCATCTCCAAAGAGTCCTCCAAGGAATACTCAAAAGCTAGAATCTAAACTGACTCCCTTTCCAATTATTACAGCAGAACTAACCCTCATGTCCACCCATTCCTGTGTATTTTCAAAGAGCGAGCACGAGCCTTCATGGTGAATTAGGAAAAGACCTGTGGCCTAAGAATACTGAACTCCGCTGTGAGCAGCAGGCTCCGGGAACTCCCACCACATGCAAAGCCGTGACCGGCATGAGCCAGTCAAACACGCCAGAGTGGAACAAGGATTCCCAGCTCCACGTCCACACGGCCTCTGACACGCTGGCAAGGAACGAACACCTGACCTAAATATTTCTGCTTCTTGCTTCCATTTAAATAAATTCTTAAGAAACTGCTCAAATTATAGTGGGGTGGGGGTGGGAGGGAAGGGTCAGAGAAGTTCTCCAAAAGGAGTCATGCCTCGTTCTGGCCTAAGGGGACCCCCTGAAGTCATCCACTTACCAGCGATCTGTTCTTCGGTCAGCTGATCAGCCTACGTAAAGAAAGCAGAAGTGTACCTCAGTGCATGAGCGTTGATGGAGAGCAGCAGAGTTTTCTCAATTATACTTTTGATACTGACCTTTCAAAAATCACTCTTTCAAAAAAAACAGCGGTGAAACTGCTAGCCACTGAATGAAAACAATGAGAACAAAGGGAACACTTTTTGCTATTTCAAAAAACAAAGGATGACAAGTGACACTTCACTTCAGGTGTTCTTTGCTGAGCCCATGGCTAATGCACTCTGAGGTCTAACGAGGAAGGGTCAGTTCATAATTTGAAAAATGGCACCTCTAGTGGCAAAAGGCCCCACCACAGCGGAGGCAGCGGCCAGCTCAGAGAAAGGAGAGCGCCACCTACTGCGCCAGGGACACCGCAGTCCCCCCTTCCATCGGAGGATGCCAGCCTGACGGCTGCTGTCACCACCGCCAGGATCTTGGCCAGGGGCAGGCTTTTAGCGCACCTTGCGCATTGCTGAGGGCGCTCCAAAATCTCCAAATAGGCGTTACATAATGGCCTTGGGTTGGATTAACAGGCTTCCGTATCTCTTTTATGAAATACAATTAAGTGAAAAATATAAATATACCGCAATGGGTCACCCCCACCAACTTCATTTCCATGCAATAAATGCTTTTCCATTTAAATTAGGCAGTTATTTATGAAAAGCCCCCCATTCATAAGGGCTGGTGCCCTCAGTCAAATTATCTTTGATAAAGAAGCCAGGAAAAAATGCAACCATCCTACTACTGAGCTGTTACAAAACTGCAAACGTGAAGTACCCACAAAGGTACGAAATAATTATGAGACTCTACCATGTCTTTTTTGGAAAAAGAGCAACTACTAACTTTGCTAGAGAATATTCACCAATTTTCAGCATGACAGAAGAGCTGCTCGGAATAAACCCACTTTATTCAGGTGGTGATGGCCACGCAGGTTATTTGCACTTGTTTTGTCTGGTCCCTGCAACACCCAACCTGTGACCTGTACCTGGGGGGGGTGGGGTGCGGGGGGTAGGGGGGAGCTTCCAGAATGCTAAGAGAGCTAATAAGTATTTTTATTTTAATGAAGGACGTCTAAGGAAGCCAGTTACAAAATAAGTCCTAATAGAAAGCTAACCACGTTACGTTTACACTGATCTTAAATGAAAACTTTCCCATATGTGCGGTGTTCCAATATGCTGATTTGGGGGAAAACTTATTTTTTCAAATTAGAATTAGGTCTTCCTTCCTTTCTACCCCCCTCACCGGAAGGCGGTTTTCTTTATATTGCATGAAGGAGACACGATGATTTACGTAATGCCAGGACAACGTAATGCCAGGACAACATCTGTCTTTGTACCACAGGAAGCCCTGCCACACCTCGCACGAGAGCTGTCACCTAACCAGGGAGAAGAACAGTCCCACCTCACCGCAAAACTCTCCTGGTAAGAGAGCTTTCCGAGAGCATCAGCCTTCCTCGACAAAGAAATACCCACCCCCAAATCGCTCTGGTCTAAAGGGCAAAGGTGCCCTGAACCTGTCGGGAGCCATCTCCCCATCCCGCCAAGCCAGAAAGCGCTGTGGGTGATGTCAGCCCAGCCCGCCCAGGGAGGAAGGGGCCTGAAGAAAACACACCCAGCCAGGCGCACAGGCGCATCTGGCAATCTAGAGGCTGCAGAGAAAGCGGAAACGTGGAGGGCATCTCCCTGCGGACTGCAAAGTGGCGAGGGGCCAGGCAGGGGTGCGTGCCCCAAGAACAGGCGGGATGCGGAGGAACGAGGGAGCCCCAGGGTGGGGGCACCGCCCTTCCCTGGCCAGGATCATCCCCCACTCCCACCCCCGCTCCGGGACCGCGCGGCGAGAGGGGGCCAAGCCCGCCCCGCGCCTCCCACCCGCTTCTGCTCCCCCAGGCGGCGAGCCGCACCGCCGCCTCCTCCCGGAGCAGAAACTTTGCGTCTCTAATGGAAACCGAGCCGCGCGCCAGCTCCCTCCTCCCCCGCCCCCCCCGCCCCAATTAGCTCGAGCTGAGCGCCTCCCTCGGGAAGGGACCTCCGGGGTACAGAGGATCAAGCACGCCTTCACTGCCGCACTGGGTGGGGAGCTGCAGGGGTGCGAAACATGGGGACACGAGCCCCAGCCACACGACGGGGCCCCGCCCGGTCGCAGGGCGGCCGGCCCGCCGCTTCCGCCCTCTCCGCCCCCCACCCCTCGCCTTCCTGCCCCCACCCCACCCTTCCCCGGCTCCTTCCTTCCCAACCCACGCCCGCGCCGCGCCCCCCGGGAGGGAGGAGGAATAGCTGCTGAGCCAGGGCGCCCTGCGGGGTCGTCGGGTGGGGGAGGAGGTGGACGCGGACTGAGCCCCCCACGCCCGGGCCGAAGCAATGTGCGCCACGGGCTAGGTCGGGCCCATTCATTCTCCGCAGCCCGCCCGACCCCCCGACTCAGAGCCTAGGGTGGAGGACGGCGGGGGGGGGGCTCAGGGGAGGGATCGAATGCCCGGCCCCGCCCGGCTCCCCCGCCCCCCGGGGCCCCGGCCCAGGCGCAGCGCTGCGGGAAGCCCGGGTGCGGCGCGCTGGATGCAGTGCTGCGGGGCTGGGGGAGGGGGTGGATGCGGAAGGCCCCCGTGCAGCTGCAGCTGGAACCCCTGTCCGCCGACAGCCCACGGCCAAGTCCAGCTCTAAGAGGGACCAAAATTTAAATAAGAAACCCTGGCCGAGAAAAGCGAAATGCAAATCCAAAATGCGTCCTCCTTAACTGCAACTGCTGCGTAACACCCGGAAAAGAGAGAGAAAAAAAACCCACGGCGAAAATAGGGGGGGCGCTGAACTCAAAATTTTGGAAGAAATGGGCAGACAGCTGCTACGCCGCCGTTTACCACTCCCGACCTACCATGGTGCGAGCGAAGGGAAGAAGAGCAGAGGGAGCGAGGGTGGCTGCACCAGCGCAGGGGCTGTGACCGCGAGGGTGCCTCCGCTGCTGTTGCTGCTGCCGCTGCTAAGGCGCGATGTGCGCTCAGCGTTGTGCCGATGCCGCCGCCCGACTGCGAGTAACGGCGCCGCGCCCGCGAGACTCCCAACACCACTGCCGAAGTGCGGGGCTGAGCCCGGCGGTATATATACGGCGCTCCGTATCCCTCCGCCACGGCGGTGCCGGCTAGCTCGGAGCGGAGCTGGGAGGGCCGGGCCTCGCCAGGTTGGCCCCGCCCCCGTCGCGCCCCGCCTCCCGCCTCCCGCCTCCCGCCTCCCTCCTCCCGGGCGCCAGTCGCGGGCCCAGCCTGGGGCCCCGGGACTCGACGGGTTCCGAGAGAAGCGAGAGGTCGTGGGGTTGGGGCCGACGCAGGAGCAGGTGGGGCGAGGAATTCCCGGAGACTCCTGTCTGGGGCTGGACTAGGGCAGAGTGTCTCCACAGCCCCGACCTGGGGCGGCCCTGGACGTGAGAAACTATCCGCCTCTCACCCCAGCCCCACCTCCACCTGTGGGGACACCCCCACTCCCCGGACTTCACATCTTTTACACCTTCTCCTGGCGCAGCCGGGTTCCCCGGGCCCCGCGCCCCGGGGTCTCCAGCTGACCGCCTTCCTTTCGGGATGTTTCAGGAGGTCCTGGGGCAGGGGACGTCCGCGGGAGGCTGGGGACAGAGGAATTGACTGCACACTTTCCCCTGCCTTGGAGAGGGTCTGGAAGGGGCATAGCAGTTTTCCTTTCGCAAGAAATTCATCAGATGTCTTTTTTCTTTTAAAAATTTGAAGCAATTTCTGAAACATAATATACGCCAAGTTGCTAAATCTGTGTCATGCTCATATGCTTAGCCAGTCTTCTTTTAATTTTTTCACGTTTCCACTGAATATTTTGTATGCCTGAATAATATTTCTACCTTAACTGTTTTGTTTCCTACGGAAAATACTATTCATCCTGGCTCTGGTCTTAACTGAAATTAATGTACCCGTGTGAATCTTCCATAGACCTTAAAACCCATGCTTTGATTTCTGTTTTTTCCTAATTTTCCCGGTCCTGAGAGGGATCAGATCTTCATTCATAAAAACAAAGAAGGGAAAAAAAAAGGCACTTAGAATCCCCTAGATTAGAGCTGGAACAAACTGCAAGTTGTTTCTACAATGGAACTAGATTTTATTTTAATGTACAATCTTGTTTCTGTTCCTCTCTTTAAAATATTTTATCTTTAATAAATGTTTTCAGTTTTTCTGTAAACTAGAAAAAGAGCAATTTCTGTTATTAATTTGAAATCAGAACTTGTAAAAATCTTGACAAAATGCTGCAGTTAGTTTTCTTGCCAAGGCAGCACAGAGAATTTGATCTTTTGTTTACAGGGCCTGGGCAACAGTTGCAATTTATCATTTGTTTACTCTTTCAGAGAATGTGCAAAGTGTGTAATTGACAAACTGCTAGAAAAGGCTCCCCTTGGTGACGTTTTCTTCCGGCTTTGACAAAATTTGCAGAAAGAGGTGTTTTAAAAGGAAAAATGTTCAGGCATATTGCAGATGCCACAAGACTTCTGGGATAACCTCTGTCGAACTGTTCTTACTGCTGTTCTTTCTGAAATGCTGCAGAAAGGGTGAACCTGCTGTTCAGTTTAAAGAGAGGCTGCAGCAGCAAGCCAGGGAATGGTGTTGCCTTCTCTCTGCAGATTAAAAAGACATAATTTACTTCACAAATCAGTCAATCATCATCGTCGTCGTCCTCCTTCTCTTCCTCTTCTTCTTCATCTTGTGCTTGCTCATGGCAGGAAACCTGAGTGGGAGAGTTGGAAATAGTAAAATAGAGGGAAAGGGACTAATACGAAGTCAATTTAAAGAATATTCAATAATCTGGTGAGTTACAAGTCTAAATGGCCAGATACATCTTAAAACTGCTTCATTTCTAAAGGAATTTGTATTCTTTTCATATAGTACTTAGTGAAATACATTTCAAAATACTGTACACATTGTATAAGTAAGGGGAAATAATGGCCTGGAAATGAAATGTGTTTAGTTATTAAGGATTCATTAGCTTCTGTCTTCCATTCCTTATAATTATTTTGGTTAAATTGCTATAATCCATGATTTTGAAAATAATATTTCTCCCTGTCATTTAACCAACTTCACCCAGATAAAAAGCTTTGAAACTTTTCATGATGTTACTTGCTAAAAACTGTATATTTTAGAATTATTTTACTCATTATAGAATTCATAATTCTGGTTCTTTATATGGTTTTACTAGCTTAAGTTCTCTTTTGATAATTCTTTAATGTATCAAAGCACATCTCACCTTTCAAGTCTACTGAGTTTGTAGTGAGGTCATGCTTTAGTTTTTTGGCTAGTTTGACACACTGAAATATGAGAAGGCCAGTGACTTGCCCAAGATCTTACTGTGAGTCAAAGATGGAGCGTAAAACAGCATAGACCCTTGCGTGGGACTCTAATATTGGATTATATATTAGCGAAATCAATATCTGAAAACTTTAAACATACAATGTGAAGGATTTGCCTATTTCATGAAGCAGATTCTTTTACCTAGATGATCACTAGGCTTTCATTAAAGTCAAACAGACTCTTCATTATTTAAATTCAATGAATTAACATATAACGTGTTATTAGTTTCAGAGGTAGAGGTCAGTGATTCATCAGTATTATATAGTCCCCAGTGCTCATTACATCACATGCCCTCCTTCATGTCCATCACCCAGTTACTCCATCCCCCCCACTCACTTCCCCTCCAGCAACCCTCAGTTTATTTCCTGTGACTAAGAGTCTCTTATGGTTTGATTAGATTCTTTTTTTTAATACTAATATTTTCACACTTAATCTTAACCAAAAAGCTGAGAAGCCATTTTATCATAATTTTTTTTTAAAGATTTTATTTTTAGGGGTGTCTGGATGGCTCAGTCAGTTAAGTGGCCAGCTCTTGATTTCAGCTCAGGTCATGATCTCATGGTTGAGAGATTGAGCCCCCATGCTGGGCTCCAGGCTCAGTGTGGAGCCTGCTTGAGATTCTCTCTCCCTTTCCCTCTGCCCCTCCCACTCATCCTCTCTCTCCCTCTTTTTCTGTCTCTGAAATGGGTATATAAATCTTTAAAAAAGAAAGAAAGAAAACAACTTCTGCTGAGCATTGACTACGGCCAGCCCTTGTGCTAAATGTATTATTTCATTCTCCTGCCCGTCCCATGAGGCAGGTATTGTTATCCTTATGTGGAAGCAGGCACTAAGAGATTCAGTGATTTTCCTAATTTAAGTGGAAGAACCCCAATATCTAGCTCCGAGCTCTTTGGACATAACACTGTAACTATTTCCTGTAATTTAATAAAATGTATTTTTAATTTAATTTTCTGGAGAGGAAGAACAAAGATTAAGATTAAAATCTGTTTTTAGGAGGGCCTGGCTGATAGAGCATGTGACTCTTAATTTTCGGGTTATGAGTTCTAGCCCCACGTTGGGTGTGGAGATTACTTAAAATTAAAATCTTCAAAAAAATTTAAATTTGTTTTTTAAAGAAATACTTCTTGGGGCGCCTGGGTGGCTCAGTGGGTTAAAGCCTCTGCCTTCGGCTCAGGTCATGATCCCAGGATCCTGGGATGGAGCCCCACATCCGGCTCTCTCCTCCGCAGGGAGCCTGCTTCCCTTCTCTCTCCGCCTGTCTCTCCACCTACTTGTGATCTCTGTCTGTCAAAGAAATAAAATCTTTAAAAAAAAATACTTCTTTTTTTGAAGATTTTATTTATTTATTTGTGAGAGAGAGGGAGAGTGAGGGAGGCAGAGGGAAAGTGAAAGTGAGAAGCCGACTCTCTGCCGAGCAGAGAGCCTGACGTGGGACTCAATCCCTGGGCTCATGACCTGAGCTAAAGGCAGACGTTCAACCAATGAGCCACCTGGGGGCCCTTAAATAAATACTTCTTACCCAAGGATTTGAAAGTAAAGTAAGTTCATAGGAATGTAGTAATAGCTACATCTCCTACATAAGGAGCAGGGTATTTGTGAAAGAAAACTCAAAGCAAAACATTTACTTTGTAAGATGTGGTAAATATATATGCAATGGAATATTACTCAGTCATCAAAAATAAAGATTTAGCTAGAGTGTATTATGCTAAATGAAGTAAGTCAGTCAAAGACAAATACCATATGATTTCACTCATATGTGGAATTTAAGAAAGAAAAACAGATGAACATATGGGAAGAGGGAAAAGAAAAAAAGGAGACAGGGAAACAAGCCATACAAGACTCTTAACTATAGAGAACAAGCTGAGGGTTGATGGAGGGAGGTGGATGGGGGATGGGCTAGATGAGTGATGGGGATTAAGGAAGGTATTTGTTGGGATGGGCACTGGAGATTGTATGTAAGTGATGAATCACTGAATTCTTTTTTTTTTTTTTTTTCCTTTTTTAAAGATTCCATTTGTTTAAGAGAAACAGTGAGAGAGAGAGAGCACAAGCAGGGGAGGAGGGAGGAGAAGAAAAGGGAGAAGCAGGTTCCCTTCTGATCAGGGAACCTGATTGCTGGGATCAAGGCCCATGCTGGGCTCCCTGCTCACCCAGGAGTCTGCTTCTCCCTCTCCCTCTGCCTTTGTCTGGGATCGTGATCTCAGGGTCCTGGGATCAAGTCCCACATCAGGCTCTCTGCTCAGCAGAGAGTGTGTTTCTCCCTCTCCCTTTGCCTCTCTCTCTGCCTCTCTCTTTGAGTCTTTCTTATACTCACACCCTTCTAGGCATCAGAAATACAGCAGATGATAGATAAATAGATCTTGCTTTCATGAAGCTTACACTCTTTTGAGAAAATGACTCGGGGAGGGGGGCGGGGGGGGAGGGGGGAAGGGAGAAAGAATGAAAGTGTTGGTTTGATGATTTTTAAAGTATCCAGTCTAAATTCATTCACTGCATGTACCTATAGTCAGTGCTGCCTTCATGGATGGATTATTCAGTTAGAATATTTTCCTCCAGAAATTTGTAATGCCAGACTGAAGCCCCCTGAGCTATCTCACAGGAAAGAAGTCTTGTCTCTCCCTCTTCACTGTCCCCAGCTCCCTCCTTCTCCACCCCATAATACTTTAATGATTATCTACTATTTGGGATTCTCTGCCTCACTAATCATCTCCATGAGCAGGAACAGATTCTTGCTGTTTGTGTGTGGATTTACATTTCATTCAATGTCATACAGGATTACTATTATAAAAGCTTTACTATTGCTACCAACAAACAAAATACCTCCTTATTTTTCCATTTTAAACTTTACTGTTACAGCGTTTTGGGGGTATGATCTTTCATGACTGGCTCTTATGATAAAGAATAAAGGGAGAATTCTAGCATTACACTGAAATTTTAAAACATGTGACCATCAGAACACAATAAGCAGGTGTTAGGCCAAACCCTTGTACCAGGAGAAAAACATGATCGATTTTAGCATGTGCTGATTTTGTGTCCCATAATTTTGAGTGAATCATAACCAGACTAAATACCCTGTGGTATGTTCCAGCCTGCAACGTTCACCGGTATATTTAGTTAATGGTCTAAAGTGCAATATTTCCAAGCAACACCATCCACCTTGCATGTTTGCCCCACTCTTGTTTTTTTTCTTTTTTTCTTTTTTTTTTTTTTTAAAGGCTTTCCTTTGTAGAGGAGAGGACATCTTGCCCTCCTTGCACAGGGCTGGTGCTTGTTTTGCTAGTAGCTGTGGTGATGGACTTGCACTCTTCCCTCTCTGGCCTGTTCCACCCTTGTGACCAAGGTCATGAATATGCAACACAGCAAGCTGGGGTCAGGGATAGAGAACAGAGCAAAATAATTGGCCATTAATAAGTCTGGACCCATGACTTGGGCTTCATTAGCTCTGTGCTTTCCCCCACTGAGCTCTCTTAAGTCACAGGCAGCCAATGGTTGTACAGACTTAGGGAACAAGTATGTGAATTCAGACTCTAAAATGCCCAATGGGATAAGATCACAGCATTTTGTGCTTTAGTTGTGTACACTAAATTCAACCAGGTTTTGCTTTTTTGGGTTTTGTTTTATTTTGTTTTGTTTTGTTTTTTTTGGTAAATGTAGCTGACCCACTAAGAAGCATATTCTCTACGTCATTTTACTTTGGAAATTCTTAAGTCACCATTTTCTCTATTAATCCCAAAGTCAAGTGCACAAGTCACTTTAATCAACATCCAAACATCCGACTACTTCTCATTACTCCTGTGTGTGCAAGAGTAGGGGACGAACCAGAAAACTGGTCTAAGACATCCTCACAAAAATAGACATTTAGCAGCTTTTGAATGACAACTATTCAGTTGAGGGATATGTGGTCACACCAAGTAAGCTGGAATAGCATGTTTTGGGGTCACTTAGTTTGCCTATAGAGCAGAGACAGTAATTGGCACAAATGGGTACTTTAAATATGGTCTTGATATGGAGAAAACTGACCACAATGATTAATCAGATAAATTGACGCTGATTGAGGAGTACAGCAAAGAATGGGCCTCTCCAAGTCCACCAGAGGGAAGATCTAGTCTGGCAACGGTGTGGTTCGGTTTTAAATCATAACAGATTGTCTTGGTCCTGTGTTCTGGAGCCATGCTCTCCAACACAGTGGCCACTAGCCATATGTGCTATATATCAAAATTATATGTCAAAATTAATTAAAATAAAAAATTCAGTTCCTAAGTGCTGTTAGCCACATTTCAACTACTCAATAGGCCCATATGCCGGTGGTTGTCATATTACACAGCACAGGACATTTTGGGCCTCACAAAAATTCTATTTGGACAGCAACATTCTAAGGATATTTTTTTTAAGGGAAGAAACATCCACGTTTGTCTGGATCAGGAATGTTGAGGACCCCCAAATTTTTAATACCCGATCCATGATTCTTTGTTCATCTCAGTGAGTTTGTCTCTTTCTGAGCGAGGCAGTGTGTGGCCACCAGGTTAGTTTCACTGTGTCACTTCTCTACTCCAGAACCCTTAGCAGCTCCTCAAGCCCACAGGAGAGAAAATGCTAAGTCCTCACGCCTAGCATTCAAAGCCCATCAACAGTTTGTTGATCTATGTTTTCAGAGTTATTTTTGTTATTCTTTTTTTTTTTTTTTACTTTTGTTATTCTATAAAAACAAATTCTCTGCTTCAGACAAATTGGTTTATTCTCTGTTCCCTGAATAAACATTGTGCCCTCCCAACTCAATGCCCTTTCCATGCCATTCCCAGGGTCAGATGTCAGTCCATATCCTCACCACCTGTCTAAACCCTCCGGGTTCTTCATGCCCAGTTTAAATCCCACATCTTTCCAACTTTGTTGATTCTTATAGCTCCAAATGAACTTCTTCTCTCCCAAATTCCATATCTCTTACCCATTTCTACTTGATACTATCTTTTCATGTATCTTATCTCCTCATCCAGATAGTAGCAAAAGCTCCATGTTATCCTCTTTGTTTTTGTTTTTG
Organism: Meles meles; assembly: GCF_922984935.1. Classification (NCBI taxonomy): domain Eukaryota; kingdom Metazoa; phylum Chordata; class Mammalia; order Carnivora; family Mustelidae; genus Meles; species Meles meles. The sequence continues at coordinate 122,499,533 of NC_060071.1, forward strand.
CTCTTTGTTCTTTTTTTTTTTAAGATTTTATTTATTTATTTGACAGAGAGAGATCACAAGTAGGCAAAGAGTCAGGCAGAGAGAGAGAGAGGAAGCAGGTTCCCTGCTGAGCAGAGAGCCCAAGGTGGGACTTGGTCCCAGGACCCTGAGATCATTACCTGAGGTGAAGGCAGAGGCTTTAACCCACTGAGCCACCCAGGCACCCCATATTTTTTTTTCTTTTAAAGATTTCACCTATTCATTTGCCAGAGAGAGTGGGAGAGCACAAGCAGGGGTAGTGGCAGGCAGAGGGAGAAGCAATCTCCCCTTCTGAGCAAGGAGCCCAATGCGGGACTCCATCCCAGGACCCCAGGACCCACCCCCGCAGAAGGCAAGATGGCCAACTGACTGAGCCACCCAGGCATTCCCATGTTACACTCTTTGAACTCAGCATAGTACCTCAGTCAGTAAATACCAATACATTATTTAATTGGTTAGTGTTGACCTTAGTTCACTCCTAGAACTAGGGAAGATGTTAGACATGAATTTTCCAAGGTAGAGAGAAAAGGAAAAGGAGATCTTTGCCTTGAACACTGAACTACCAGTGTTCAAGACCTGAAACCAGTCTTCCTAGATTTGGTAGCAGGCCACATCTCCTCAGGGACCTGCTGGACTGTTCCTACCTTGCTCCTGACCTGTACAAGCATATCCTTCCCTTCTTCTGCAATTCTCTCCCCAATTTCACATAACTGGATCCATTCCCGGCTTCCCGTGGTGGAGAAAATATGGCCCAAGGCAAGTTGTACTTGAATGGGAAAACTGAACTACCTATGCCCAAGCCCAGTGAAGATGCTTCTTGAGTCTTATTCATTCTAAGTAGAGACTCTGAGTCATTGGCTAATAAACCAACTCTCGGCATCACAACAAGATGAGTGGACCATTCGGTCACTGAAAAGATTTTGCCTTCAAGAAAGTTTGCAAGTTGTATCAATAAATGAGTATTGGTATTGGTACTCACCCCTCCCTGCATCTTCTCACAACACTCCTCCATAAAACAAGATGACAGAAATAAATTTTGTCATACTTCAGTGAAAGTTTATTCCAGGTTTTATTTCCATCAACCTTGACCAAGCAAACAGCTGTTTCCCAGAAGAGGACAGCATTGTGAAATACCATTTGCTAGGTTAAACGGCTGCTTCCTTGGCTCCTCAGTCACACCGACTCAGCTATCTCACCTGTAAAATGGCTACATAATCATAACATACCTCAAGGGCTCTTGTGAGGGGGAGAAAAAAAATGAGAAAACGAAAGAAAAAATGTCAGATTAGTTTGTACACAATAAAACCCTAGACAAATGTAAGGTGTGGTCGTCTATAATAGCTAAAATACGTGTCAGCTAAATGCGGCAAAGGTCAGGTCAGAAGTCAGTTCAGGACCAGTCAGGGAATCTGAGGCAGTCATTCTATGGCTCAGCAGTGGGAAGATCGGAAAGGTCTCCCATCGCCCCCAACAGGCTGCTGCCCGGGGCAACAAGCCCTCTGGCCTCCCTCCCTCCACCAGGCCAGTGGAATGCTGCTGAGTCATCACCGTCTTACAGAGCAGCCTGAGAGATTTGTGACTCAGAAAACTGATGGATCGTGTAGTGTTTCACTGCCCCAGCGCTTCCCTGCCAGACAGATTTTCATGTTGCACCTGTTTCACATCGAGTTGGAAACCTAAGAAGTGACCCCCCAAATCGGGTAGCAGCAAAATAGATAAGCCATATTTTGAGCGGCCTACCAACAAATGATTCAGACGGAGGTATTTCTGGTTTTCAAATCCCAAAGGAAGGTGAGAACCCATTAAAGCTATTTGGTGCTTTGTACCTGTGGGAGCTTTGTATTTTGGGATACTTTGAGGTTTGAGCACCATTTCAGCCTGTATTTTGTGCAGAGGCTCACACCGAGCTATTCTTTCTAAACTCTTTTTTGCTTGTGAGCATTGGCGAGACAGCGAGCTAGATGAGGGGGTTAGGTGCTGCAGGAGCCAAGAAACGAGTCTCTTTTTCTGTGAAGAGTGCCATGCTCTAAACAAGTCCAGTTATACCTGTTTTCATCAGCTGAAGGGGAGAACCAGATTTTAGGAAGCAGCCTAAAAGTTGCATAGTGATAGGGCGCCTGGGAGGCTCAGTCATTAAGTGTCTGCCTTCAGCTTAGGTCACTATCCTGGGGACCTGGGATCGAGCCCTGCGTAGGGGCTCTCCGCTCAGCACAGAGTCTGTTTCTCCCTCTCACACTCATGCTCATGCTCCTGTTCCCTCTCTCACTGTGTCCTTCTCTGTCAAACAATAAATAAAATCTAAAAATAAATAAGTAAAAAATGAAAGTTTAATGAGAAATGAAGATAAAACCACAATGATGATTCTTTATTAGCACTTTGCAATCCCTCCCAAAATATTTCAGAACCTCATGAAAGAATTGCAATTGTATAGCTACATTCCTTTTTACTTGTTGGTTACTCCTTTCAGAAAATGAGCTTCTCTGAACTCTTCTGGGAAGAAGAAAGGGAAACACTGCTAGCCTGAAGAAGACAAAAGTAAAGAATTGATACAGCTAAAGTGTCAGCAATTTAAACGAAGGTCAAAGATTTTAAACTAGCTGTATAGATAAGACCAAACACAGAGAACAATTCAGGACAGCCAATCCCTAAATGGAATAACAAAGTCCAAAGCAAAGTCATCTCAAGATTTTCCACAGTTGCTGGGAGGCCTTGTGGATGATAACATTCCACTGCTCCCCTTATTACAATTAATCTTTGATTAAAGTGTTTTCAAAGGTCAAAGGAAAGATCAGCCCAGTAAGGATCCTAAAGCCCACGCTGGCCCTAACTATTCACTTCTCAGAACTTAGTTTTCTTTTCTGTAAAATGGGAAAGGGGGACCAGATGGCCTTTCTGTGATTCCTCCCAGATTTAGAATTTTATGATTCTAAATATTTTGCTCGTGAATTTTGCGAAAGATTTGTGCAGAATTCCATTAGTAACTGGGATACCCCTGGAGATGTGGCTATAAATAGAACTAAGGTCATAAGGGACTTGACTCAAGAGTTACATCTTTTTATAAACAGTAAAAATTAAGATCATGATAGATTTCCTACTTTGTTGAATGATAGTTGATGAGAATACTCAGAACAGACTAGGCCATACCTACTCAAACTGACTGATTGGGGCCCCTGAATGGCTCAGGTGGTTAAGCATCTGCCTTTGGCTCAGGTCATGATTTTGGAGTCCTGAGATTGAGCCCCATTTCAGGGTCTCCACTTAGAGAGGAGTCTGCTTCTCCCTCTCCCTCTGCCTCTCCCCCTGCCTCTCCCCCTGCTCTCTCTCTCAAATAAATAAGTAAAATCTTAAAGAAAAACAAAGCAAAACAACCGACTGATCAATTGTGACACAATTGATTGTGTCACAATCAATTACAAATTACAGAATTACAAATTACAAAACAAATCAAAAGCTGGATAATGGACATTATCTTTTTTTTTTTTTTTAAGATTTTATTTATTTGACAGACAGATATCACAAGTAGGCAGAAAGAGACAGGGAAGCAGGCTCCCTGCCGAGCAGAAAGCCTGATGAGGGGCTCAATCCCAGGACCCTGGGATCATGACCTGAGCCGAAGGCAGAGGACTTAACCCACTGAGCCACCTAGGCACCCCAGGACATTATCTCCTTATAAAGACCAGAAGACTAACAGTAGAAAGGAAAAGTGAGTGATTTTGAGTGAATCTGATTTTTAAAATTATCTTCTTATAAATCTGTGTATTGTTCAAAGAATGTAATAGAATACACACAAAGGAAACTTTGGAAGTAAACCTTGATATATAAGAAGACATTAATAATTTCCCACAATGATGATATTTCCTTAATTTAAAAATAAAAAGTGGAAACAAATGGAGAAAAAAAATTGTTAAAAAAAAAAAGCCTACCATCTACATTATAGACTATAAGTAAGTATTGGTTGATTGATTTTCTTGGTACTCAAAATACACATTTACATCTGGATTCTTCTACCACTGTCCCAATTATTGTTCATTCATTCTTTTAATCTTTATTGAGCTCCTGTAAAGTGAAATTTGCTAAGCACAGAGAATATAAAGATGAACTAGAAAGGCTATCCTTAGAGAGCTCCTGATTAGCAAGCTAATTCCTGACCACCAAGCAGCAGCAGGTGTGGTATGTTACTAGGATTGAAGTAATAGGCCCAGAGGAATATTTTGTAGCACACTGATTCACATTTACATAATCTTGGGACCAACTTTATAGTAAACCCACTTCTTATGCAATGGGGACTCTCCCTCCAGAAGTATTGCAAAGATTAAATGTGAAAATAAATGGAAAAGTAACTTTAAAAGCCTAAATCACCGTACATAGAAGCAGATAAGCCTAAATATGACATCATAAGTTGTGGTCTAACTTCTTCACAGCAGAATAAAATAATAGAGCTGTAAGAAAACCTGGAGATCATCTAATCCTATCCTCTCATTCTATAGAACAGAAAACTGAGGTCCCAAGATCAGAAGGACTTATGCAGGAATTCCCAATTTGTTAGTGGCACAGTCAAATCTCTTTTTTGGCATCATGATCTGTCTTAACACAAAGAAGTCATGGTATATATTTCCTATAACATATATATTGCAAAAGAAATGTGACATATTGTTTCTTTGGGCAGGTATCTTTATGATGAGGTGCTCATTTGGTAGTTCAGAGATTTGCTCACTTGGCAGGCATCTTCGGGGATGACTACTAGCCGCCTACAGAAAGAAAACCACAGCTTTTCTCCTTTTTGAACAAGGCTTTGAATAAAGGTTTGAGAAGCAGCAATAAACTGCTACTGGCAACTATAGCCTTAGATCAAAGAACAACCCTTACATGGGTACAGAAGAAACCCCACTACTGGTTGTAAAACCTCAGGAAACACCATTAACAGCATAACCTTAGAAACAGGATGTGTATAGAGAATAGTTCAATCACAAAAAAAAAAATAAATAAAAAAAAATAAAATCATTAGATCACCAAAGCCATATTGCATCAAAATCACAGATAGAGGATGTTAAAGGAAATGGCACTTCTAACAAATCTTTATTTCAACAAGACTTTCTCAGCTAGATTCTTAAGAGTACTGAAAATAACCAAGTAACAGTTCTTCTCTGTAGGACACTGAAAATTATGTTCAGAGAAACGCTTTCCCTTAGTCCCCACACCTTCTGCCCGTTGCACAGTCAAGTTCCCCAAATACTTGAACCATTTCACACCTACAGCGTCAGCTCTAGAAAGTGGAGTATTTACGGGAGCAAAAAAACCCCAGACTTGGGAGACAGACAACTTGGGCTGTGTTCCATGCTCTGCTACTCAATTGCTCTGTGACTGTAGGCGTGTCCACTGACCTTCCTGGGTCTTAAGATTTTTCACTTGCACAACCAGGGCTTAGAGGTACTACCCAGCACTAGACAGACTGTGGCACCAGATCTGGCCCAACCGTTCCACTGAACCCCGTCCTCGGTCTAGGAGGGCCTTTCCACCAAGAAGTCACAAGGGGCTTTCCGTGGGGGAAGGTCGCTAGAAGCTTCCCCTCGGTCTCCCGAGGAGCTCAGCAGCGGCCAGCCCCGGGGCTCCGCGGCCACCGCCTGTTCCTCTAAGCCCGGTGGTCGGCCCACGGTCCCCAGCCGGCTCCTGGCCGCGTCCCCGGCAGCCCCCTTCGGCTCAGACCGGGCTCGAAACCCGGCCGGCGGGAGGAGATAAGAAACCACAGAGGGGAAATGGAAACGGGCCCTTCTGAAACAAAAGAGCCCACGAGGGTGCTTCTCGGGCGCCCGGGCCGCCCTGTAAACAGGAAGGGTCGGCTCCGCAGCAGTTTGAGTCGAGGTTTCGAGATAAAGGCAGCTTTTCTTATTTCTCCGGAGGCACTGTGTTCACAAAGCGTGCGGGTAAACGGCAACGCGCGCGGCCTCCCTGAGCAAGAGGTCAGGGCGGCAATAGTTGGAGATCGCCCCTCGCGGGGCCACCGGCCACGGCCAAGGCATTTAGCATCGTTTTTAACGTAGCTATTTGTCTCCAGTCTCTCCGAGGGGGAACGAAGAAGCAAGCGTCGCGCCTAAGCCTTTCAAGAGCGCGCGGGCGGGCGGGGCGGGGCGGGGCGCAGGCGAGGGCACTATATCTCCCCGCGGAGGAGCACACGACAGGCTGACAACACACGCCCAAAATGCGCTCAGTTGCCGGTTGCTTAGTTGGCGCTGATGAGCCTTCTTTCCTCCTTCAGTTTGACAAGGACGCTGTGATAGGCCAGCGCGACCCTGCAGTGGTTGGCCGGAAAGAGTCGAGCCGCCTGATTGGCCGCGCCGCACCTGCAATGCGTCAAGCCGCGGCGGGCGTGGAGGGCTCCGCGTGAATGGTCGTGGCTGGCGGGGCAGCTGCCGGCCTTTGGGAGGGAGCGGCTCCGCCTATGGCCGCCATCTTTACTAGTGGCAGCGTGGACGGCCCCGGAGTCTTTGGCCGGTAGAGAAAGGCTCTGTCACCGAAGTTTCCTTTAGGGTTTCTTTTTCCCTTTTTACTCTACGGAGGGTGGTTTTGTGTTGGCTCCGGTCACGGGGCTATGGTGGGGGTAGAGTTCGAGGGGGCTCTGGCGAGCGTTTTCGCTGCCGCCTCAGGAAAACCGCTTGCTTTTGCGTTCTCTCGGCGTGCGCGGTTCCTCTCGTTTTCTAGAAGCGAAAAGGAGATTTGCTTTCTGGGCCTGTTGCTCGAGCTGGAAAGCCGTTCTGGAAAGCTCTCCCGAATACGTCATGGTTCTCGCTCATGCTGCGCGTGGTCCCGCCCGCGCGGTCTGCGTTTTTGTTTTTTTGGAACTGTAAATCAAACGGCCGTCTTGGGAACAGTGTCCCGGCTCCAGAGACAGTACCCTGCAGGGGCAAAACGGAGCTTGCCTGACAGGGCACGAGACGTCGGCTGAAAATTACTTTGATCATATCAGTTTATTTGCCTTTTTAGGCAACTGCTGTGTTTGTGTGTACATCCGGTTCTGATCCGTCTCTCATGTCCACCCCCGCAAAAAGGGAAAAGGAAGAAAAGCCCTCTTTGCGTCCAAAGTGGTGGTTGTTCGGGACTCATCCCCCGTTCCGTGGATGTGGGTGAAAAGAAGGAATATGTTCTCTGGATGAGTTAGAGAGATGGGGAGACGGAAAAGGTCAGGGTTGTGCTGTGTAGCGGGAGGTGATGTTTTTGTTGGTTTTATCTGAGCTGCGCAGGTGCAAATTCGGTGGAGTGTGGCTATCCAAAGGTGAACCCTGGAGCTGCTTGGGTGTGGGTGTTGCCATGGCTACGGGGAGAGGTGGCTGGGGAATTGCGGGGCCAATAAACCCAGCAAGGCCAGGCCTCTCCCATGTATGAAATCCTCCATTCCCGTCTCTGTCCACGATTCCTGGATTGATCTATACAGGCACACCTGGGCGTGTCAGTCTGTGTATCGGCTGATACAGGTGCGTCCACTGCATTGTGTGGATTTTCTGATTAGATGCTGCATATAGCTGAGTGGTTTGGGTACCGTTCCGTCTGCCACACATTTTGATTTGCAGGCTGTTGCCACTCCTGCCTAGTCTTAACCAATTCGGAACATTTAATTACCGGCTTTTATGCCTTCTTCCATAGGTAAACCATCACTTTACCTTAGGGTGCCTTCCCTCTAAAAAGAACACTCCCCTTTGCCGTGTCTCAGTATACTGCCAGAGCACTGAGTTCATGGACATTGCAAAAGACAGAAAATTGCAGCTTTGCATAATCTCCATATAGCAACAACCACTTGGGTCTCTGTGGAACACTCAGTAATTCAGTGTTCTTTGGCAGCTGCAGTGCGAGGAGCAGCCACTTTGCTTGCTGTGTGAAGTACAGCAAAGGACTAAATCTTCCAGAACGGTGGCTTCTGCTGTAGTATGAAGAGAATCGAGTCTATCTCACAGAGTCCTTGTGAGTTTTGCATGAGATGGGAATGTGCCAGCACTGTAAATTACAGAACTACTGATAATGATATGCAGTTACTAAAGCATTTATTGAAGGCCCATAACTGTCTGACCTTATGAGAGAAATTTTCCTTTAAGATTTTCTACTTTGTGGGAAGAACAACAGATGGAGAAACTCAGATCCAAAATCTTAAATGGCATAATTTTTTCCTTAATTGTAGGCATAGTATTAATATAGCCTTATTAGCATACACTGCCAGATTTGAGGACTCTTGGGGTGACTGGCTTATCGGTTTGCCTAGGACTTTCTTAACTTTAGCATCAAAGGCCCATGTCCTAGAGAGCCCCTCTTGTCCCAGGCAAACCAGGACATTTGGGCACCGCTGGACTGTCTGCAGTGCTACAAGATGGGAGGATGAACAGAATGGGAAATGAAGATTCCTGCCGTATAGAGGCGATTAGGTTTCCCTGCAGCTGAAGCCCACTGGTTACAAGAAATAAGATAAGCGTGTGCTGATACCTGAAGCTCATCCAGAGTCAAACTGATACTCCCATCGATCTTTATTCTAACTTCTCTCTGTCCCCACACATGTTTTTGTTGTTGTTGTGTTTAATTCAAATCTTTACCTCTGGTAAAGTCTTTATTGAGCTTTTAGTCACTTCAGAGTGATTGAGTTCTTTTTTATGCCACGGAGCCCTTTGCCAGCCCAGTGAAGCCTACTGGCTGCTATGGTTTGTTGCCCATATTCATAATTGAAGACAAGCTACATTTCACTTTGAGGTTGGTGAAAGTAAAGATGTTCTGCTTTTCCACCCAAGTTCATGTACCCTGTGAATTGCCTGCATGGAGAGTCCTTGCTCCTGCATTGCCCCATTGCAGCTTTCTCTCTACTCTGTCCCCTTTTACGTTCTTTCACCTTGACATTCCTGCTGCCACCACCATAGTTTAAGGCACTGCTGCTGTTCCCTAACTCTCATAAATACCTTCATTGGTTTCCCACGTTTAGTTCCATCTTCAGCCCAGCCGATGGAGTGGTTTTCCTAAAGCACACATCTGATTATGTAATTTCCTCCTCAGACTTGCTTTGGCTTCCTGTGGCCTCGAGGATTAAGTTCAGATTCCTTAGGAGTTCCTTCAGAGTCCCTCGTAAACTGGCCTTTTCAGTCCTGATAACCTACTACCCTTTGCGTCTCCTAGATTTGAGCCATGTGAATTGTTATTCAATATTTGTGCTTTCCCCCCTCCATCCTTTATTCACATGTTTCTCTTGGCCTAGAATTCTGATTTCCATCATCTCTACCTCACAAAGAAGGCTTACTTCAAATGCAGAGTTAATGGAAATAACCTCTTCCTCCCCTGAGCTCCCTTAGCACTTTATTTCATCCTCTTCTGTACCACATTCTACTTTTATTGAGTATTTGATTATTCATTCCATAAATATTTATCAAGTACCTGTTGTTAATTTTGAGGCCACTGGTTACAAGAAATAAGATAACCGTGTGCTGATACCTGAAGCTCATCCAGAGTCAAACTGATACTCCCATCGATCTTTATTCTTCCTTCTCTCTGTCCCCACACATGTTTTTGTTGTTGTTGTGTTTAATTCAAATCTTTATCTCTGGTAAAGTCTTTATTGAGCTTTTAGTCACTTCAGAGTGATTGAGTTCTTTTCTAGAGGCAATGGGGATATGAAGTGAAACCGATTTGTACCTTCGTTTTGTTTTTGTTTTTCTTTTTTCTTTAATTTGCAGAACATTTATTTAAATGTTAATTTTGGTTGAATTTAGGGGACCTGGTGGAGATTATATGGGGCTTCCTAAAACCACCCCCAAGTCACCAATCTCACGGCTGCTTTCCTTTTATTTCTCCCTCCCACCTTTTAAAACTGATCTTCATTGGACTACCTTAGCATACTCCTAGACTGTCCTCCAGGGGTCCACTCTGTGTGGCATTAAGTATTTCTTTCTGAAACTTGCCTGTCTAAGCTGGTCTTCCTTAGACAGTTGTATTTCTTCTTTTTAAAGTTCCAGTGTCATTAACATACCGTGTTATATTAGCTTCAGATGTACAATAGAGTGATTCAGCAATTCCATATATTACTTCGTGCTGCCCAAGATAAGTGTACTCTTAATCGCCTTCCGTCTATTTCACCAGACCCCCTTCCCGCTCCCCTTTGTTCTCCATAGTTGAGAGTCAGGTTTTTGGTTTGTCTCTTTTTCTTTTCCCTTTGTTCATTTGTTTTGTTTCTTAAATTCCACCTGTGAGTAAGATGATATGGTATTTGTCTTTCTCTGACTGGCGTATTTCACATAGCATTGTACTCTCTAGATCCATCCATGTCATTGCAAAAGACAGCATTTTACTCTTTTTTTAATGACTGAGTAATGTTCTGTTGTATATATACGCCACATCTTCTCCATCCATTCATCAGTTGTTGGACACTTGGGCTGCTCACATAGTTTGGCTGTTGTAAACAGTGCTGCAATAAATATAGGGGTGCATATATCCTTTTGAATTAGTGTTTTCATATTCTTTGGGTAAATATCCAATAGTGCAATTACTGGATCATAGGGTAGTGCTATTTTTAATTTTTTGGTACTGTCTTCTGGAGTGGCTGCACCAGTTTGCTTTCCCCACTAATAGCACACCACATGCGTGTCAGCACTTGTTTCTTGTGTTTTTGATTTTAGCTATTCTGACAGATGTGACATGATAGTGTGGTTTCGATTTGCATTTCCTTGGTGATGAGTGATGTTGAGTGTCTGTTAGCCATCTGTATGTCTTCTTTGGAGAAATGTATGTTCATGTCTTCTGCCCATTTTTTACATTGGATTTTTATTATTTTTTAGTGTTGAGTTGTAGAAGTTCTTTATAGGTTTTGGGCACTAACCCTTTATCAAATATGTCATTTGCATGCATGTTCTCCCATTCCGTAGGCTGTCTTTTAGTTTTGTTGGTTGTTTCTTTTGGTGTGCAGAAGCTTTTTATTTTGATGTAGACCCAACAGTTTATTTGTCCACTAGTTTTAAAGGACTTGCATTTCAGTTTGGGAGATAATGCAAATCTAAGAAATGTGTTTTCAAGGTAGAAGAAAACAATCAAGTATTTCAGAAGTGCAAAGGGAAAACTCATTTTACTAAACAGATCACAAAAAAACTTTGTGGAGGAAGTGGCCTTCAAGCCTATATGGGAAGGCATTCCATGCAGAGGGAATACCAAGAACAAAGCAAGGAGGCTGAAAAGAGCAGCATGTGTTGGGGAAGGGGAAGTTTAATCTGTTATTAAGGGGCCTCATGAGAGATCGGGCTGGTGTCAGGTTGGTTAAGGGTTGACGGAGAACAGCAACATGCCCCAGGCAAGAAGATAAGACTATCCTGTATGCATGGAATCCTTTGCAGCGTTTTGACAAGAGACTGACAAAATCAAAGGTGATTCAAGAATAATTATGTGGCACCATAGTGGGAGGTGAATTTTATAGAGAGAGACTGTAGAGGGGAGACTGATAAAGGCAATAGCAATGAGAATAATGGCAAATATTTATTGAGCACTTAAAAAAAATGCTGTGCAAAAAAAAAAAAAATGCTGTGCAGTATCTTTGTAGTATCTTGTCTATTGCTCACAAAAACCCCATTATTCACTCCTTTTCACAAATAAGGAAATCGAAGCTTAGAGAGAATAAAGAACTCGTCCAGGTTCACCCATGGTGACAGAGCTGGAAGTTGAACCATAACTGCCTGCTGTAGTTGGTCCACGAGTTAACTATAATCTGAAAATGTTAGCAGTAGAATTAGAGATGATTCAAGAAATGATACTCTTTTTATGTAGTAGTATATTTTTACTTTATATTTGAGGTGAAAAATGAAAAAGCAACAAATACCACCAAGGTTGGGCTAAATTCCTGGACTGTCATCTTCTTTTTATTTTTTAAGGATTTTATTTCTTTGTCAGAGAGAGAGAGCGCGCATAAGCAGGGGAAGCAGCAGGTAGAGCAGGCAAGGGAGAAACAGGCTCCCGGCTGAGCAAGGAGCACCATGCGGGACTGGATCCCAGGATGCTGGGATCATGACCTGAGCCAAAGGCAGACGTCCAACCACTGAGCCACCCAGGCATCCCCTGAGACTGTCTTCTTAAATATTGATCTCACTGTGTATCTCCTGCATACTTTCCTATAGTGAAGAAGTAAGACACCAGTAAGCAAAATATAGTTGCTACAGTTTTGCCTCAGTTTATAAAAACTCATAATACCAAAATGGGGAAAGGGTTTAGATGCTAGTTGGCCTTGGCCTTCTACTTGGACTCCTCAGAAACCTCACAGAAGAAAGGAGCAAAAGCACTGTCTTGGAGGTTTACCAAGTTATGCTACCAAATAGATCTATTGGGGGATGTCTCCTGAATGTGAACTAGAACTTTTCAAAGTATTTGCCTTGGGTGAAAGATTTCTTGGGCTAGTATCTGTTTAAAGATGTTTAATGGATCTGGAGGAATGGTTTTTCCATAGGAATGGTTTTTCCTATGCTCTTGGTCAAGTCTGCCACCCCCACCCACTTTGCCTTCCTAAGAAAAAAAGTGGTAAGGAGAAAGAGCTAGTGACTGTGCCTTGAGGAACAACTGGATTACTTGCTTCCCCTTGGTACTATCTTCCCAATCATTGAAGATTATAAAAAGAGGAGGGGGAGTGGCAGGCAAAGGGAGAGGGAGAAGCAGACTCCCCACTTAGCAAAGAGCCTACAAAGAGCCTGATGTAGGACTCGATCCCAGGACCCCAGGATCATGACCTGAGCTGAATGCAGACGCTTAACCAACTGAGCCATCCAGGCATCCCTGCTTGGTTGTTTTTTTTTTAATCTTAACACGGTCTAAAGCAAAAATGGTCATCTTTGTACTACTGGAATTTGGAAGATGAAACATCATAGCACCGTTATTCATTAAGGTAAGCATTCTAATTCATCACTGATAAAAACATTTTTCAAATTATAATAGCCATGTTGGTAGACCTAATCTTTGAAACTTTGAGGTTCTAGTCTCTTTTATTTTAAATTTTGTGCCACCCGAAATGTGTATGATTCAACTAAAAAACAAGATACATAAGTGAGTTTTTTGTAGCACATTTTCCCATAATATTTAGTACAATTGATGTTTTCAATCAATGTTCATTTATTTTGAAGAGTAGTGACTGCATGAGTTATTTTCAGAATGGTTTCCCAGTGGGTTTTTTGTATTCCCTTGTGCTCCTCTTCCTAATTAATGTCAGTATTTGCTAAATTTATTACAGAAAGACTGATAAAGACTGTCATAAAGATTATGACAGATTATCTGTCATAATCTATAAATTTGTGTAGAACTTGTATGTTTAAAAGGTGCAGAGAGGGAACAAAACCTGCCATTTGAGAATTTCTTCTCTTGAATAATTTATGATGGGATAATTGGACACCAGACAAAATTCACAAACATCTACAACTCTTTACCTCTGCCTGGAAACTTGTTGCAGTGATAGTTATTTCAGTAAGACAAGGCTGCTGAGATTCCCAAAAAGGATGAGATTCTAACTGGCTTTTAGGAATCCAGTATGGTGGATTTCCTTGTCACTGAATGAAGTCTCTTTTACTCATTTATTACAGTTTAATTAAGCCTACACTCAAGGTGGGGCTCAAACACATGCCCTGCTAGAAGATTCTTTATGCTGTGTGCAGATCATCTTGCCACTTAAAATGGACTTCACTGGGGTGCCTTAGTTGGCTTAGTTGGAAGAGCATATGACTCTTGATCTCAGGGTTGTGAGTTCAAGTCCCACATTGGGTGTAAAGATTACTTAAAAATAAAATCTTTAAGGAGTGCCTGAGTGGCTCGGTTGAGCATCTGGGTCTTGATTTCAGCTCAGGTCATGATTTCGGGGTCCTGGAATCAAGCCCTGCCTTGGGCTCCACACTCAGTGGGGAGGCTGCTTCTCTCCTTCTCCCTTGCCCTCTGCACCTCCCCCTGCTCTCTCTCTCTCTAACAAAATCTTTAAAAAATAATAAGATTTTAAAAATCTGTCAATGAAAAGACCTATAAATGGTGCGAACAGCATCATTCATCAGTGAACCGTATTGAAGGTCTCACATGGGCAAGGCTCTATGGGAGGTACCAGGCTTGCAAAGAATTACACATAGCTCTGCCCTTTAGGTGCTCACAACTAGACTATCATCTGCCTACAGGCAAGGACCATGTTTTTATTAATGTTGGTTTTGTAATGTTTATATTGGCCTATACCCTCAGTATACAACCATGTTTGGCATGTGGTAGTTCCTAAATAAATATATGTTGAACATTTGAATCAACAGCTATTAAAATAGTTGGAGAGAAAGAGAGAGTTAAATAAAAGGAAAGCTGCTATTCTGTAATATAGCTTTTAAAAAGGAAAATATTACATAATGTTCTTTTAAAACACCTTTAGAAATATTGAACACATACAAAATAATATATATAGTAAATGTAAATTAATAAGCTTAACCCACCACCTATTCAAATAACTAGAAATTTACCAATACTATGGGAAATAACTTCCAAATGTCATCCTCCCACCTCCCCACCAGCCCAAACTGCACTCTTGATTCGGGAATATTTTAACTTTGAGATGTATAAATCAGAAACAAGGGGGCGCCTGGGTGGCTCAGTGGGTTAAAGCCTCTGCCTTCAGCTCAGGTCATGATCCCAGGGTCCTGGGATCGAGTCCCGCATCAAGCTCTCTGCTCAGCAGGGAGCCTGCTTCCTCCTCTCTCTCTCTCTGCCTGCCTCTCTGCCTCCTTGTGGTCTCTGTCAAATAAATAAATAAAAAATCTTTAAAAAAAAATCAGAAACAAGGATTTACAGAAGGCAAATCTATGTAATTCTTTATCAGGAATTACACATTTGTGGGACTCCTGGGTGGCTTAGTCTGTTAAGTGTCAGACTTTTGATTTTGATTTCGGCTCAGGTCGTGATTTCAGGGTTGTGAGATTGAGCCCCCAGTCGGGCTCCACAAGAGGGGAGTCTGCTTCTCTCCCTCCCTTTCCCTCTGCCCCTTCCTTCTCTCAGGTGTGCTCTCTCTCTCTAAAATGAATAAATCTTTTTTTTTTTAATTGTAATGTGTTAAAGATTCCTTAAAGAAAAAATTACACATTTAGGAAGCAATTGAAAAACAGATACATTTAATAATAGTCATGTGGAAGGTCATTTATTACAGGCCCTTTGAATATCATCAGAAAATAGTAAGCAAGGTTACTTCTATGTGCGAAATCCTGGGGGACATCAGCACAGTCTGCCACACACACAGAGAAGGCAGATACTAGAGTTCATTTTCTAGTGTCTTGTTTTGCCTTGCCTTCCCTCTTGTAAAATGATTTTTTTTTAAAGATTTTATTTATTTATTTGACAGAGATCACAAGTAGGCAGAGAGGCAGGCAGAGAGAGAGAGGAGGAAGCAGGCTCCCCGCCGAGCAGGGAGCCTGACGCCGCGCACGATTCCGCGCACGATTCCGGGACCCTGAGATCATGACCGGAGCCAAAGGCAGAGGTTTTAACTCACCGAGCCACCCAGGCACTCCGTAACATGATTTTTGAAAAGTCATTTTTTTTTTAAAATTTGCTTTAAGTGGCTTTTTAATTTGTCTTACGTGTTTTCTATTTCAGTCTCAACACTGTCTTTCATAATTTGGGGTATGTTTTTACATGGATGCAGAGGGCAACTCTTCCTTTGAGTTGTCAGTGAAGAGATTTTAAGTTCTAACATTGGGTATAAGTCAAGATTTACCGAAGCAGAGCATAAAAATAAAGACAAGACTAACAGAATGGCATTATAGCAACATTTATCATCTCAAACAAGAGTTGTTACACCAGTGTTGACTAGGAGCATGCCTTCGGACGATATGTAGTATAGCGTATCATGTCTAGTAGCATAAACTTGAATTCCAAAAAATTATTATAAATGAAGAGGGTTCCTTTCCTGGACAGTTTTACCCTTCCTGTTAATCTTTACACATCTGGTTTCCATTGCAGTTCTATATGCTGCCTTTCAAACAAACTGTCTGCCTCATTTCTTTTAATTTTTTATTTTTTGACATAATTTCAGAGTTACAGAAAAGTTACCAGAATGGGGCGCCGGGTGATTCAGTTGGTTAAGCTTCTGGCTTTGGTTCAGGTCATGGTCCCAGAATAAAGCGCCCTGTCCGGCTCCCTGCTCAGTGGGGAGTCTGCTTCTCTGTCTCCCTCTGCCCTTCCTCCTGCTCATGCTCACTCTCTCTCTCTCTCTCAAAAAAAAAAAAAAAAAAAAAAGTTACAAGAGTAGTACAAAGGATTCTCATGTACCCTTCCCCTGTTTTTCCTGTTAACATTTACACTGGCACATTTGCTCATGTTTTCTTGTGCTCGCTCTCTCTTGTGGCAGACATCATGCCTCTTTGTCCCTAAGTAGTTCAGTGTATAACTCAGAAATAAGGCCATTGTCTCACATAACTATAGTACAGTTACCAAAATCAGGAGAAGGACGTAATACCATTGTTTATTATTGTCTAATCTATAGTCAAAATTTGTTGTCCTACTACTGTTCTTTACAGCAAAAGAAAATCCCACATCATGCATTGCATTCAGGTGGCACATCTCTAGTCTCATTTAATGTGGAATCCTTCTACATTTTGTCTTTGTTTTTCACAGCATTGACTAATTTACTGATTTCTAACCAATCAGTATGCTGAGAATTTTTAAGGAACTAAGTATTTTCAAGTAACTGAATTAATCACTGTCAAGACCTACAGGAAAAGGTTTAGGTGCTGATTATCTTATCTTACATTCATTAAAAAATAACACCCAAAGAAATGGTAGAGCAAAGGATGAGAAAAAGCAATTTAGAATTCTAGACATTTCCACCCCCATAGTGACACAATCCACTGTTAAGAGAAAATAGAAAACAGACTAAGACAGGTTAGATAATTAATTGATCAGAAGCCCTCCAGCTCTCCTGCTTCCTGGATCCCTGTACTTTTGTCTTTAGCATATATGCCTAATGAAAAAAGTCAATATAAAACCCTGAAAGTAGTACATTGGTTTATTTTTATTAATTTGATCTCTGCCCATAGAATTCTGCCTACTGGCGATCTCTATCTGGTGGTGATCAGCCATCTATAATAGCTATATAATAGTTGATATTTGATTTATATTATAATGTTTTTAATGTAATGTTTTTCTTATATAGACTCTGATTTTACCTTGGGATCATGTACACAGGGTTTAGACAGCCGTGTGACAATTTGTCTAGGACACAAGTGTAACGTGACCTTACTGATGTGCTTTACAGTAGACAAGGTGGGCTCCGATGGAGAGGAAACTTTTAACCAGGTGCTGTTCTGACCTTTCCACTAAAGTATCCCAACAGGATTGGGGTCCGAGGGTGTCTCCTACTGCAGGCTTGAGGGTCTAGCCTGAGTGAGTCTACCCAAAGCAACACACCTCTTTGAAACTTCATGTATTTAAAATGCATACACATTTTATGTTTCTTTTAATTAAAAAGATGTTGTTGTCCTCCCTGAGCCCCGATCATCTAGGAGGATTTATTCTTCTTACAGCTTCAAATACCCTGTACATCAGCACACCCCAGTTTGAGAAACACATGGACAGACCCGGGAGGAGAGTTGCAGAATTCCAGGCTCAGGGTAACTTGTGAGCGACGCCCTGACAGGTGAAAGGCAGTCTGTGAAGTGCAAAGTGGGGCTCCACGAAGAGTAGTCATGTGGACTTTGATGCCACCATGAGGAGTTGGAGAAATACAGTGAACAAGAGCACTGCGGATTTAGAAGGAAGGAAACCAGAATTCTGGGTCTTTCTCTGCTACCCCCTTTGCCTTGGGTAAAGCACTTCTGAAATCTGGACTCGGGTTTCCTTATCCGGAGAAATGCAATACCAGAATAAGCGACCGTAAGTTTCCTTTTGACTGTAGTGTTTTGTGATTCATATTGAACTAATGGAAGGCATTAGCTTGTTAATGGTCCCCATGTTTCATAATTTACAAATTTAATCTGGAAGGTGCTCATAATATATTATTACTAGCCACCTGCTGCTGATAATACACAGTATCTATTTCAAGGCAATGAGTATATTTATGCTTGTAAGAATATCATTGGGTGGGGGGGAGGAAAAGAATAGCACTGTGAAATCTAGGCCTGCCATCTTATGGATCCTGAATGGTACTACCGAAATACAGGGTCTGTTAGGAGATGATTTTTGCACACATCAAGTGAATACTTGCTTACGTGTGTGTAGCTCATTTCCAAAGGAGTTTGTACAGTATCTTGAAATCAATTTTCTTTGATAATTCTTAGTTTTAACCCTCTAGTAAAGAATTGAAGTAAATCTAAGAAAGTCCCTACCTCCAATTTTAATTCTTTATTGATCCCGATAATTATTTTCCAGGCAGCCTTTCATTTTCTAAATGGCTATCTTTTGCTTTTGAAATTGCTTGGGACAAAAGAATGTTCTTTGAAATGATGGTGCAGAAGTGCTGGTGTACATATTTTGTGAAAGCTGTGATCAGCCACGATTGTGAAATGTAACAGTCTTCTTTTTTTTCTTTCATATGGCAGAGGAATGAGAATAGATGGTTTTCCCCTGCAACTAGGATGAGCATTTGTGGAACTTATTCCTTCCATCGCTTGCTGACACACCATGGCATTTATCTTCTGTCATGTAAAAAAATTCACAACACAGAACTTTTGTTAACAGTGAACATGGGGGAGTTAGACAGTAGCAAACATTTTTCAACTCTTTCAAAACTGTGACTCTAAAATATTGCAAAGAAAAGACCAAGGACAGAAAGACTGCATCCCAAGTAAATGATGGAATTTGTCTCTAGTTACGCTTTGCTTTGTCCAAAACAGATCCAAATAAAATCGTTCAGCCACCCTTCCCAATAATATAATTTGAGACACTGAAATATCCTGAAGGTCGCTTCTAACGGGCATTCTAAAATTTTCTCTGGGGCAAAAACAGTAATGCTCCTCTTTAAGGTTGCTGATTTCACGAAGCTTTTTAAACTGTGTTCTACTTCCCACCGGTTTTCAATTTATTTTCAGTATGCTTCAGTATTTGTGGCGGTTTTAGTCCCTTTCAAGTTGAAACGCGATTATTATAGTACAGTAGAAGGCAGCACTTGGACGTGGCTGACAGTGCAAGTACTTACTTGCTGCAACTAATTTTCACCAGTATGGATCCTTCCATCTGAATCTGACATCAGCAGCTGGTATCAGTCATGGAGAACTATAGCAGAGCATCCATTTCAGCTTCTCAGGGCTCCCTTTTTGTTAACCACAGACGTTGGCTGAGACTACATTCTTCCTACTGCCTCCTGAAAGGTGAATGCTTTTCTGATCATCTCGTGATTTAATTAATCAGATCCCCTTTCTTTAGATTCTTTTCTCTTCTTGGTTTGACTGGCCCTGTTGACTTTCAGGAAACAATGCAAAGTGTTATGTCCACATTCAGCCCAATCAACGTCTGTGACATCCATGTTTTCTTATTTATTTTGGTTATGTATTTTAAGATTTTTACAAATATTTAGAATATTTTAAAACCCTACTCCAAGTTAAAAGTATTCTTTTGTAGTCTGGCTCTAATAGTTTACTTAAAACATGTTTGAGAAAGCATTTGGTTCTACTTCCAGTTGCTCAATTGATGTTTCAAAATTTCTAAATCTACATTTGTTTTTACTATTAAAATATGCTGTCATGGGGTGCCTGGGTGGCTCAGTGGGTTAAAACCTCTGCCTTTGGCTCAGGTCATGATCCCAGGATCCTGGGATCGAGCCCCGCGGCGGGCTCTCTGCTCAGCGGGGAGCCTGCTTCCCTTCCTCTCTCTCTGCCTGCTTCTCTGCCTACTTGTGATCTTTGTTTGTCAAATAAAATCTTTTTAAAAAAATATGCTGTCATATAATAAAATCAAACAACTATACCAAGTGCCGACAATATGTCTTATAGAAATAAAATTATTCACAAAAATAAATTACTGTAGGAAGCATACCTCACAAGTAAGTGTTCTGTGAGGTTCAAGTTTCACCAAAGAATGTAAAACTTGAGGGGCAGCTGGGTGGCTCAGTTGGTTGAGTGTCTGCCTTCGGTTCAGGTTGTGCTCCCCGGATCCTGGGATCAAGCCCCGCATTGGGGTCCCTGCTTGGTGGGAAGCTGCTTCTTCCCCTCCCCCTGCTTGTGTTCCCTCTCTCTCTGTCAAATTGATAAAATCTTTTTTAAAAAAAGTTTTTATTTGGGCAATTATTTTTGGAAGAATAAGATACCAGTGTAAAATTTAAATTGAGCCACCTGGTTTTATAGAATTCCGTGTCGTAAGATATATTTGAAAAGCTTAAGTAGTATTGCTTTATAATGGAGTAAGTTGGCTAAAACGGAAGTAAACTAGATCATTGTTTATGAAAGCTCAAGCCTAAGTTGGGGTCATTGTTGGAGACTTTATAGAACATATTTTTTCACTGGAGTGGGGTTGGGCCAGATTTTCTCAGCGATTCCTTCTAACTCTGAAAGTCTAAGATTTTAGTAAACTTCAGACTAATACTTTATGGAATTTACCATAACAATATCAGAATGGGAGGTATTTGGGGGGTGTTTAATCATTATTCTGGAACTATATCCTGAGTTGGAGCAACGGAGGAAAAATCCCTTTTCATTATCATTAAAGGCATGTTGACAGTAGAGGGGAAGAAATGAGCTCCTGTAGCTCTAGTAGTGCTTTAATAAAGCAGTTATGGGTAAAAATAGTTATCCATTTCCAGTTTCTCTTCTGTGTCTGCTGATCTTCAAGTCCTTTTTGAATAGAATGTGAGGAGCACTTCTGTCATTATTGGGTCGTGGAGTTTGACCTTCCCCCTAAAATGACTGTCCTGTGCTAAGTGGCCACATGTGGTGGCCAGTACCCTGTAGCATCTGGATCAGGATCAATACTGAAGCTTTTTCCATATTAATTCCAGAAGAAAAACCTTGTGATCAGAACCCTTTGGGTGGGAGCCGGCTGTACAACTTCCCACTGTCCCCCAGCATCCATCTAGCTGAAGAGGAAATCATCGCTTCCCTGGTTGCCGGTGCCTGCCAAAGGTCCATGAAGCATGTTAGACGCCCAGGAAGGGGTCTTGCTGACCCTAGATAGGTTGTGATCTGGTGGATTGTTCCTGATCAGCAGAGGGTGACCCTCAGCAAAGCTATGACGTAAGAAAGGTTATTTTTTTTATACCGTTCACCCTGGTTCTCTCATTTTTTCGTCCCTGGTCACCGAGGGACAGCTTCCATCTCTAGACTTTCAGAGTCTTGATTTAGTTTAGTATTCTTCACAACACACCCTCTCCTCCAGCTTGCTCTCTGGAAAAGATGTGTTATTAATATGCTAATGCAAATTTAGGTTAATGTCTGATCTCTCCCAGGGATATATGCATTTCAGAGCTTTCTTCTGGTTGCAATGACAGCATCAGCGGACAGCAGAGGTATTTGGGGACCCTTGTGGAAAGTTTGTCACATTAAATGATCTCGCGGCCTACCTCCTCTTAAGGTCTTCACCACCTGTAGTCTCCTTTCCAGCATGCCCCTCATACCTCTTTCTCTCATTCATTTATTCAATATGTTTGCTACATTTACTCAGTATAGCAAATATCTGTGGTGCACCAATGTGTGTCCTGTACTAGGCCAGGTCCAGGGCATACCACAGTGAGCTAAAGAAGGCAGGTCCCTATGGTAAGGGACTTAAGAGTCTACTGAGAGGGTGGGATAATCAAATAATTGCATAAATAAATGTCAAGTTATAATTGTGGTAAATGCTACGAAGGAGAGGGGGGAACAGAGGGCTGTGTATATATAATAGGGGATTCGACCGAGCCAGGAGATCCCAGACACCCTCCCTGAGAGAGTTTGGCTGAGGGGGAGTTAATGAGACAAAAAGAATGGCAGGATATCTTGGTTGCCCAGGATAGCCATAATAACATACCAAACTTTGGGTTGCTGAAAACTTCACAAATGTATGGTTTCACAGTTCTGGGCCTAGAAGTCCAAAATCAAGATGTCAGGAAGATGTCAAGATGTCTGATGGTTCCAGGAGAGAATCCTTCCTTGCCTCTTCTAAATTCTGGTATTTGCTGGCCATTCTCAGTGTCCCTTGGCCTGTAGACATGCCACTCGAGGTTGTCTTCTCCCTTTGTGCTTTCACATCATCTTCCCTCTTCATGTGTCTATCTCGGTGCCAAACCGCTGCTTCTGAATAAGAACATGAGTCATGTGGGATCAGGACCCACCCCAATGACCTCATTTCAATTTGATTACTTCTGCCGAGATCCTGTCTTCAAAGAGGTCACATCCTGGGGTACTGGGGGGTTGAACTTTAGCCTCTCTGGGGACCCCAGTTCAACCCATAACCGGGTAAAGAGTAGAAGAGTAGAGTATTCTAGGCAAGGGAGACAGAACACACACCAAGGTCCTTTGGCGGGAGGGAACGTGGCCTGCGTGGTGTGGAGAATGAGTGGGAAGTGTGGTATGAGAAGAAGCTGGAAAGGACGTGAGATGAGTTGTTAGACCTATGTTAGGGATCTTGGTCATAATGTAAAAGCATCAGTCAGTAACGTTACTGGGGGATTTCAGCAGGAATAGGCATGATCAGATTTGCAGTTTGCAAAAATTCACTCTGGCTACAATGTGCAGAATGGGTTAGTGAAGCAGGAATGGATGCAGATGTAGCAGTGAAGCAGCTATGCAGTAGGGTGGGTGAGAGGAAGAGGTATGGAGGGCAGTGGTCATAGAAAGTCAAATCAGTAAGCCTTGGTACTAGATCAGACATGGCATGGAAGGGGAAATGGCCAGGGATGATTCGTTCCTAGATTTCCAACTCCTTTGCTGGATGCATGTTGGGGGACACTGAGGAAGAACCTGGTTAGGGGGCAAAATTGCAAGATGTTTGTGGACATGCTGGGCCTAGAGTATACCGAGTACAGCTGTCAAATAGGCATCTGTAGGTCTGCAGCTTAGAGGAAAGGTCCTAGCTGAAGATGAAAGTCCAAGTCATTGGCATGTAGGTGATATTGAAGGTGGTTTGGTTTTTTTTGTTTGTTTGTTTGTTTTTTTTTTAAGAGCCTTCAGCTGCTGAGAGTGGCAGCTGAGGGGGAAAGTTCGAACATTTGAGCGAGAGAAAGGTCATCGGTCGCTTACAGCAGGATAAGACAGAAAAGGTAGCCCTAGGTGGAAGAGGAGACATTTCCTTACTTAGCCAGACTCTAGGATTTTCCCCTCCCTGACTTTCCTGTGTGACAAAGCAAAGTGGACTTCCCCTCCTGTCACAGATAGTCCTCAGCCCCAGGCTGATGCTACAGGCTGGGGCAGGTGTTCTCTACTCGTGTGTCTGATAGAGTCTAATCTGACAGCTGCTATAAATACAGGAGGAACGAAGGCCACGTCTGGAGTAATTCAGTGTTGGTCATCTACCAGTAAATCATAAGATATGTCACGGTATCAAAATAGATGATCATTTCCACTTTTAAAACTAGAACTTTGGATTTTTGGTGACTTCAAAGCACACCTTTTCTGTTTTTATTCTGGGGTTGTAAAACAAAATTATATAATTTTTTTAAAAATGCCATGGTATAGCCAAGTCCAACCCAGAACAAAGTTCATCTAGTCCTCTCTCTCTCTGTCTGGGTGATGTTTCATTTTGTTCTATTCATCCTTCCTAGCTCCTTTTGTTTTTTTAAATTCCGGACTCTCTTGGTCCGTAATATAAAACTTTCTGGGCTGCCTCTATGTTTTCTTGTTCTTATGTATCCCATTCTGCATTTCCTGTATGAAACGCCATGTCCCAGGTATGCATTCGTGGGCTGGCCTTCAGCTGCACCTGCCTGGGCGTGTTGAAATTACTGATAAGAAAGGCCGAGCCATTTGGCAACTCTGGAACACTCTAGTTCATACTGGTATAAGTGGGCTTAGGATTTCCATGAAAGTCTTCCTTTTTTGTATTTTTACTTTTGTCTAAAAAAAAATGGCATAAACACTTCCTGAAGATATTCTTATTGTAAAGGATTTTTTTAAAATACAGAAGTATTTAAAGCAAGCTGTGAAAAAAACTATCTGCTATCCCTTTCCCCAACATTCTCCTTACCAATTCCATTTGCTACTTCCCAAGTGGGATTTGCATCTCTAATACGTTTTTTTTGCCATCTTTCTCTTGCCCCTCCTCCCTCCCTCTTACTCTTTTTAATCACTGCAGAGGACGCCATAATATAGATGTATCATTATGTAATCAATTTTGTACTCTTTTTTTTTTTCTGTAATTGATAATGTTGCAGCAGACAGTGTTACCTGTAGATTTTTCTCCATATGTGAATGTACTTCTTTAGGTTAGATTCAAAGAAGCAGTATCCTGGACAAATGCATTTAAATTTTTGGAAAATGTCTTCCAGCGCCCTTTCTCCCCACCCCCACCCACCTCTAACCATGTTGCTCTAGAACTCCCTGTTCTGGTTTGACTAGTCTTCCTAGCTTCAGGAATGAGGTGCCCAGGGTGCTGGGGGTTGGGTGGGCAATTTGGCAACCACTGCTGGCATTTTCCCGTTCCCTCAGAGAACCAAGAAACCTCGCAAATGTGGCAAAAGCAAAGGATCTCAGGAGAAGCACCAACACCTGTGTTCTGGAGAACAGAAATCTAAAATTCTGGGCTTTGAAGGAGGACACAACACCTGCTATACCCGCTCAGTTTCTTTAAATGGAAATTAACTTCTTCTAAGGCTTTACCCAAGTGATATAAATTTTATATATTCTAGAGTTGGCCTTGATTTTTTCTAAACCTGACACCAAAACTAGAAACAGCAAAACATAATGAATTGATTTGACTAAAAGGAAATTTATAAAAACTTTCCGAAGGCAAGAGAAACCAACATAAACAAAAATTTAAGGTTAAAAAAAAAACCCGAGACAATATATTTAATATATTTATGTAATATACAATAGGCCTATGTAAGAGCCCATATATGTACATATAAAGAATTCTTACCAAAAAAAATAAAGAATTCTTACAATCAGAAAAAGACAAACTCTCCAATAGGAACATGGGCAAGAGGTCATGGTTAAGCAATTTACCAAAGAGGAAAATACGAAGAACTATAAGTATTTAAATATAAATTGGTATAATATTTCTGGAGCTCATCAGCTTTAGGTAATAAACCATGTATATTAAGAATGGTTTTACTCCCGGGGCACCTGGGTGGCTCAGTGGGTTAAGCCTCTGCCTTTGGCTCAGGTCATGGTCTCAGGGTCCTGGGATCGAGTCCCGCATCGGGCTCTCTGCTTGACAGGGAACCTGCTTCCTCCTCCTCTCTCTCTCTCTGCCTGCCTCTCTGTTTACTTGTGATCTCTCTCTGTCAAATGAATAAATGGAATCTTAAAAAAAAAAAAAAGTGGTTTTACTCCTTTATGATGTAGGAAATCGTTGGAGTTTCAAACTGATGGCCAAGAAAGAATTATTGAGGTGTTTTTGGTGCAAACGTGTGGTTTTATTAAACCCCGGGGACAGGACCCATGGGCAGAAAGAGCTGCACTGGGGTCATGAGGAGTGGCCCATTATATACTTTCAAGTTTGGAGTGGGTTAGGGGTAGCCTAGGTCTCTAAGGAATTTTGGAAGCAAGGTTTCCAGGACCTTGAGGGGGCTAGCTACTGTTGGGAAAAGGTCATTTAGTACTGCCTAATAAAACCTGAGTCATGAGACCCTTCAGATGTGTATCAGTGGGTCATATGCTTGGGGGATGGTTGCCAATACATACGTTGGGGGGTTTAGAGACAAAGGAAGTTTCCAAAGGAATTAAAAAAAATTTTTAATAAACATATAATGTATTATTAGACCCAGGGGTCCAAAGGAATTTTTATATGTTAAAATGGACTTACAGCATCCTGGGAGGCAGGGAGGGAGGTTTCCGGGCTAGGATTGCCTTTTGCCCTTAGCAAAGTATCAACATCTTGGCAGTTGAATCTAGAGAGGAATGTTCCTCTACCTGTTTCAAGGACTTGTCAATGGACTGTAGGTAGTAAGGAAATTTAATAATTTTTCTACTGCCTTTGTTTCCCACATCACCTTTGACCCAGAAATTCTACTTCTTAGAATTCATCCTAAGGAAATAATGATGGATTTGCACAATTGTTTAATTTATAGATACTAATTTCAGGCTTATTTGTAATATTTTATTTTTTTAAAAGATTTTATTTATTTATTTGACAGAAATCACAACTAGGCAGAGAGGCAGGCAGAGAGAGAGAGAGGGAAGCAGGTTCCCCGCTGAGCAGAGAGCCCAATGCGGGACTCGATCCCAGGACCCTGAGACCATGACCCGAGCTGAAGGCAGCGGCCCAACCCACTGAGCCACCCAGGCGCCCCTGTTTATAATATTTTAAAAGTGGGATAAATTCTACCAGAGAGAAGTGATCCATGAATCATGGTACAAGAAGGTCATTGTAATGGATTTGTAGAATGTCATTGATGTAGAAATGATAAGCAGGCAAAGATCTCATGCTATACTGTGAAATGAAAAAAAAAAATCAAATTCTGAAGCATCACGCATGTTGTGATGCCCCTACTTTGTGTTCCCTAAAATATGCTTGTTCGTGGTGGAAAAGGCCTAAACCTTAATAGCAGTTATCTGGTTTGGGGGGATTATGACTGATTTTATTATTTTTGCTTGTCTATAGTTCTTAAATATTTCATGTATTATGAACATTTATTTTTGAGGAATTTCATATTTTTAATGTACCATTTTTTTTAAAGATTTTAAAAATTTATTTGAGAGAGAGCACAAGCAGGGGGAGGGGCAGAGGGAGACAGAGAAGCAGGCTCCCCACTGAGCAGAGAGCCCAATGTGGGGATGGATCCCAGGACCCTGAGATCATGACCTGAGCCGAAGGCAGACACTTAACTGAGTCACGTAGGTGCTCCTCAAGTCCTATTTCTAAGTCATTGATCTTTCTTCATCTCTTTATACCTACATATTAAAGCATTACTACCCTCTTTTGTAGAGTTTCCCATTTGGGGCTCACTTTCTGGGAATCTTTAGTGAATAGAAGTGCTAAGTCTTGCCTTAAAAATATGAAAGAACAGGGACACCTTGGTGGCTCAGTCAGTTAAATGTCTGGCTCAGGTCATGATCTCAGGGTCGTAAGATGGAGCCCCATTTTGGGCTCTGTGTTCTCCCTCTCCTGCACACATTCTCCCTCTCTCTCTCTCTCTCTCAAAAACAAAAATGGAAGAACAGACTTAGAAGTAAGAAAATAAAATACCTCAAACTTTTGTAATAAAATTTTATTATGATTTAATTTTGAAATTATGAAATAATTTTAAATATATAATTTAATTTTGAGAATATTTCTGGCTCATTAAAAAAAAGATTTTATTTATTTATTTGACAGAGAGTTCACAAGTAGGCAGAGAGGCAGAGAGAGGGGGAAACAGGCTCCCCACTGACCAGAGAGCCCGATTTGACACAGAGAGAGCACAAGCAGGGGGTGTGGCAGAGGGAGAGGGAGAAGCAGACTCCTTGCTGAGCAGGGAGCCTGATGCAGGACTTGATCCCAGGACCCTGGGATCATGACTCAAGCCGAAGGCAGTTGGTTAACTCACTGAGCCACCCAAGTACCCCTCATGCAGTGTATTTTTAATTCATTTGATTTTTAGTTCACCTTATTTTACTCAAACATTTTTTCTGCCTATTAAAGTGGAATGCTCCTTTGGTAACAGTATTACTCAGATGCCCTGAACATGATGATTTGCTTCATGCCTGATTCTCATCTTTGATCACAGCTGCAGAACACGGTTTCCAGTGAAGAAACCATGGATTTGCCTAATCATGTCTTCCAAAAAAGAAGTGCCGTACCCATGTAGGTGAATAGTCCGTTTAAATTAGTTTATCACCATGAGCTTGGTGAAACTAGTGGATATTTCAGCTAACTAAGCACAGGAGGATGGTTGGATATTGACTTATTCCTTCATTCAACAAGATTTTACTTATTTTTTAGATCTTTATTTTTAGAGATTACATGAGCATGCGGGTTGGGGCGGGGTGGTGAGGGACAGAGGGAGAGGGAGAGAGAGTCTTAAGCAGGCTCCATGCTGACGTTGGAGGCTGATGTGCCGCTCAGTCCCATGACCCTGCTATCACGATCTGGGCCTAAACCAAGAGTGAGAGTCTTAACTGACCCCAGGTACCCCCAACAAGCTTCTATATTGTGCCTACTGTGTGCCAGGCTCCATGCAGCTGCCCGTCCCCATTCCTTTCTTTCTTCACGCCTGCCATGTGCTGAGCACGATGTAGACTATGACAAGATAACCTGGAGAGAGGCAAACTTGTTGTCGGCCCCCACAGGCCTTGCAGCAGGCAGAGACAAAGACGTGCGTATAGCTGCATGCGAGAAGTTATGCTGGAGAACGGTGGAGGGGAAAAGAATATAATCAGAAACGGCTTATAGAGGGGAGGAGTCTTCATTGAATCATGAAAGGTGAGGAAGTGCTCATCATATAAGGGAATTCATCGCTCTGGCAGCAACATGGGAGACAGGACAGAAGCTCTGGACTGAGGTGGGGGGACCATGGGAGTGATGGATGATAGGGCCCTAGACGGAATAGCAGTGAAGGAAGAGACAAGAACAGACATAATACGTAAGAGACAGAAATACAGTCTTGATGCCTGGCTCTCAGATCCAAAAGAAAAGGGGCAAGGGAGACTCCTGAGTCACGTGGAAGGGTGGGTACAGGCACTGTCCCTGGCCACGGGACAGACTTGGGAGGGATAAACAAACAGCCGAAGGAACCTGCAAGCCCCTGGCTGAGTGTATACGGGGCTGAGGGCTGGAGAGGGGTAGGGGGGTGTCGACCAGAAATCACTGTGAGAGTCATCTGTATCTAAGAGGCACACTTAAATGACAGCCAGAAAAAAACCTGTTTTAGACCCTTAGATGCTCATTTTAATAAATTAGCATATCGACGGAGCTACTGTCTTTCCCATTATTTCAGATTATTTATCCCATAAAGGAACATTGCCCACAGCAGATAATCACAGCGCTGCAACTTTGAATTCTGTCACTGGGGGAGTTTGAAAGTGTAGAATCCTGGATCCCACCCCTGGGGGGCTGATTCAATAGGTAGGTGAGCCAGAGACATGTAATGCTCTCCAGATAGCCACTTCTCAGCCCCTGGTGATGGCAGGGGAGGGGATATCTTGTGACAACTTCTGGCCAATAGCACTGTGAATAGATGGGCCAAGAGTCACCTTGACTGTCTCTCCACCTGCCACATCACCAGTGAGAGGCCTCGTCTCCCCAGCGGAGACAAAGGAGAGAAACAGCCTGCCTGTCTGAACCCCGGCTTCACATGTGTTTCCCTGGAGGACACTCAGCCACAGTGGACTTGGCATGAGTGAGAAGTAAACCTTTCAGCTTTTTGGGCGTGTCCGTTACCATAGCCTACCCAATCCTGACCAATACAACCTGCCCGTCCGTGGGACCGAGAAGCCAGTTTGATAAACATACACCATCACTGATCTTGCTGCCATGGGTGACCACATTTTGTGATCAGTGACCAGAAGGACCTTTTGTGATAGCCTAGGTCTGGTAGATCCTTTAGAATTTTCTTTAACATTAGCCCTTCCCCGAAGGAGGCTTGGTGAGCAAATGGTGTGCCCTGCGTTCAGAAATGTTAACAGCCTATGTCACTGAAGGAGGCATGATTCATTGGTATAATTAATGTGTTGATCATGGTTTGTTGAGCATTTCCTACCTGCCAGGCACGGTATTCAGTGTTTCACCCTTGCAGGGTAGATAACGATTGCGCACAGGTAGGAAGTGGTAGGGCGGGATTTGAATCCAGTTTCATCTAATTCCAAACTTGTGCTTTCTTTTTTTTAAGGTTTTTTTTTTTTTTTAGTAATCTGTATACCTAACATGGGACTTGAACTTATGACCCCAAGATCAAGAGTTGCTGCTCCTCCAAGGGAGCCAGCCAGCTGCCCCTAATTTCAAACATGCACTTTGATTCCTATACTCTCATTTGCAAATTTTACTCCCCTAATCTTTTAGAGCTGGGGTCCTACAGCTGAGGGTGACCTTAGTGTCCCCACCAGAATGACTTGCAAAGGTGGTGGTCATACTGAAGGTTGTGTGATATTAAACAGTAAAAAATTTCTTGAACTTATTCTACAATTTTCAGCTAAGTATTTTCAGGCTTTGAGGACAGCTATCTAGCATACTTCCAATTTTCCTAGCAATAAGTAAAGATTTTCCATTTCGAAGGGCCGTGAAGGAAGTTTGGTTTAGAGTTATGATTCCGTCTCTGGGGATCCTAGACTCTAATGCATTTGCATATCAGTACACCAAACTGATAGCACAAATTACTTGTAATAAAATCCTTTGCAAACTTCTGTGCATTGACCATATGTCAAAAACTCTACAAAATAATCTCTACAGAGGAAAACAAATATCGTATGATCTTACATCTATGTGGTTTCTAAAAATGCCACAGTCCTGGAAATGGAAATAGTACAGGTTGCTGGGGGTTGGGAGGGTGAGGGTGGAGGAAAGGAGATGTAGGTCAAAGGGTACAAACTTTCGATTATAAGATGAATAGATCCTGGGTATTTATTGTATAGCGAGGTGACTGTAGTTTATAGTTACAGTAGCGTATTGTATACTCAAAAGTTGCCAAGAGAGTGGATCTTAAATGTTCTCACCACACACCTCTGAAAAAGGTAATTATGTGGGGGTGATGAACCGTGGTGTGGTAAACAGTTCACAGTATGTACATGTATCAAGTCATCTCGCTCTACACCTTAAATGGAATACCGTGTTGTGTCAGTTACCTTTCAGTAAAGCAAAAAAAAAAAAAAAAAAAAAGGAAAAGTCTGCAGATCCACAGTCTGGGTAGAACATCCTCTCTTGATTCTCAGCATCTCCGTGTTGTTGGACAGGTCAGACGCAGAAAGAACAGGTGTGACCCGCTCAAGACCAGAGCTCAGCTAATCAGTGGATGGCAATGCAGGACACGGGGATGTTTAACAACAGAGCCATTGATAACAGTAACAAAAATGCTTCAAACTTTTCAGTAAAACAAACTGTGGTCCCAGCAGACCATGGATGGGCTGGTTTTTTTGTTGTTGTTGTTTTAAATATTTTATTTATTTATTTTTGAGAGAGCGTGAGAGAGACTGTGAGCACTAGTGGGGGGTGGGGGGGGCAGAGGGAGATGCAGACTCCCCGCTGAGCAGGGAGCCCAATGAGCAGAGGCTCGCTCCCAGGACCCCATGATGATGACCTGAGCAGAAGGCGGACGCTCAACCAGCTGACCCGCCCAGGTGCCGCCTGGGTGTGCTTCTGTTAAATGTCTAACCGTGTGGTAGAGTCAGATGTTGATACGCATTCAAAAGGGCTTTTTCTTACCAAAGAGAAAACCTTGTTGCAAAACCTTATCTACAGTCCACAACAGTTAGTAATCTTGTTAGAAACCTTAACGAAAACGTTGTCTGGGCCCTTTTTCCCCTATCACTTCCCTTCAGATATGGGTAGCATGGAGGGAGACGTTACCCTGGGATCCCATGACTGGGAAAGTGATCTATCCCACTATGGCCAAAAAGGTTGGTTGGTTGCCTGATAGAATTTAGTGGCAAGTCTCAGAACACTTGAAAATTAGAGTGATTACAGGCAAGCTCATGAGATCTCTCCAAGCATGATTTGCTCAGGTCCCATTTTCGAAGGAGCCTGGAAGAAAAATGTCCCTGCGGTTCCAAAGTCCCCCCATCCAAGAACTCAATGCCTTGCCTGCCGTGGGGAGCCACAGAGGAAGGAATTTACCCCTGGTGGAAAGTTCACTGAACATACTGCGCTGACTATTTGAAAATTACTTGTTCCAAAAGCCCTTCAGAAACCAGTAATCCTATTAGTTTGGCTTCTGGAACAGTTACCTACCTGCAGCAAAAAGTAATTACAACTGTCAGCCAGCAAATAATTGCTCCAGTGTCTAAATGAATGGGGAATCTTCTCTGGAAGGAATTATTGTTCCTAAATGAGTCAGCTCAGCCTTCGTCTCTGCTTTCGTTGCTGACAAACTGGGCCATCTGCCTATAGAAGGAAGGAAAGGTGAAGGGGGTGAGGGAGCTTTAATTGGTGGAAAAGGGCAGCTGAGGGACTACGCAAAGCTTATCACCTGAAGGGCTCTTCTGAGCGTGTGAAGCCTTTCCTGAAGACATAGACGCCTTAGGCGGGGTTCAGGTCCGAGGATCTGGCCACTGGCTGCATCATAAAACCTCAGGAGCTCCAACCTTTTCCTCCCCTTCTTCGCCTGTGCTAAGTATACAAGGATGTCCAGTAGACAGGAGTCCCTGTGCCCACAACTGGGTAATAATGTCAAGAGTTGTTACGATAGACCTTTTGCAAAGGAATGAATGGGAAGGGTTGGCAAGGGCAGGGAGTCTGTGAAGAGAAAAAAATTCCAGTAAATTGGAACAAGGCCTTCCCAACAAGTCAAAGGCCCCAGTACTCAGGACTCCTAAAGGACCCCACTTTCATCTCCTGAAAAGCCAGACCTACTTTGGTTGGAATCCTGCCCCCCCAACCCCCACGAACAGCTGGAAGAAGTGGGAGACAGCAGAGCCTCCCTTGGACTGGGAGAAGGTGGGGGTTCTGGCCCAGCCGTGTCCTGAGCCAGCTGCACCGTTTTGGGTCAGCTCTTGGAGTTTTCAGGCCCCCATGTTGTCATGTGTGAAATGAAAGGAGAGGTTACTGTCACAGGCTCTCTAGCTTGGAAATCCTCATGTAGGTTTGGGGCACAGTTGAGCCGTGTGGTCTGAACATGGGGAGAATGCTGCAAGCAGACCCCTTTAGGGATAAGGGTTTTGAGGAATTCTTAGGAGCTTAATTGAAAGGTGGTTTTTGTTTTTTGTTTTGAAGATTTTATTCATTTATTTGACTCAGAGAGAGAGAGAGAGATCACAAGTAGGCGGAGAGGCAGGCAGAGAGAGGAGGAAGCAGGCTCCCTGCTGAGCAGAGAGCCCGATGTGGGGCTTGACATCCCCACATCGGGCTCTCGATCCCAGGACCCTGGGATCATGACCTGAGCCAAAGGCAGAGGCTTTAACTCACTGAGCCACCCAGGCACCCCAACTGAAGGGTTTTTAAAAGACTCCTGTGTGCAGAGGACCAAAGGGCATGGTTAAGCCCTGCGGGAACTTAAGATAAATTGCTGCCAATTCGGGAGGGAGGAGATTGTTAGGTAGGGGGACTGGCTCCTTCCTGACTCTGTGCCTACAGGCTGGGACCTTGTTTTAGTGACCAAACTTGCCTGACCTTGACATTATCCTCTGCAAAAGAAGATCAAGTGGGAGTAGTATATTTTTGAGCAATGTTTTTGGGAGGGAGGAGCCCCGCTTGCTGAGCCCCTGGCTTCCCGCCTGGTCTTCCATCTCAGTAACCTGTAATGCGGCATCCCCCAGCTGCCTGCAGAAATCGCAGACCATCGTGTGCTTACCTCGCTGTGCACCAGCCTGGCTTTTGTTCTCTCTTCAGCTCCAAGTCAAATATTAATACTGACTCATACTATTAAACACCTAACTTACCTGCGGACGCATTTACGTCTTAGAGACCAACGCTGTCGGTTTAGAATGTATTGCTAAGAGGACATGAATTCTTCCCTAAATAATTATGCCCAGGGTTAGTTGCATAAGTAACAGTAACTGAGCAAATACCAGAGATAATTATTTGCTGGTTATTAATTCAATGTATTTTCTCTCTCCACCTTAAATTTACTTTACTATCATGTGTTTGAAACATGTTAATGAAAGATGTATATTTAACACACATTAAAGATGTCATTTGACCTCTAGTGCATTGCTTAAAACTGCTTATCAACTATAATGTTTTTATAAATTTTTGATGCAAAGATCAGGGAAAGAATTCACCTGCTTTTTGTATAGAGCATTTTGTTCAAAATATTTTCCCGGCAAATTCTGATCTCATGATCTCCCACCCGCTTAGATAGGTTTTGTTTTGAATGTCCCACTCCACATTCATTCTGTAGGCATTCCAGAGCTGCTCTTTGCTGAGCCTTGGAGCTATAGCAATTGAGGGTAAGCACTTGAATGTTTTCTGTTTTTATTTCTCCTTGGAGAGCTCGTCTTTTTTCAAGATTCTAAACTCTAGGCAGGCAACTCTCCAGTTGACATTTCCAGCCCTGTAGACCTCCAGGCCCCCATCCCCACTCGGGTATTGCGCCGTCTAAAACCAAACTCTTCCTCTGGGCTGGTCTTAGTCTGGGAAGCATCTTCTGCGGGGCCTGAAGTGTGTGGGGGAAGAGGGCGGGGGAGGTGTGTGTTCTAGGTTGGAGAGCGGCGGCGAATTGGCAATAAAAATGGTGCGGTGGCGCCACCGTCAGGCTCCTGTGGGTACTGCAGGCGGGAGGAGAAAGAACCAAAGCAGTTAAGTCTTGGGATGGGGAAGGAGGGGCAGGATGAAACAGCGCGATGACGTCAGTGTGCAGAATGGCCTGGAAGGAGACTGGAAGTAGGGGAATCAGCCGGGAGGTTGCTTTAATGTTTCAAGTATAGTGTAACGATCGTATTGGTTAAAACGACAGACCATTTCGATCCTTTTGGAGGAGAGGGTCATGGACCCTTTCAGGATAGAACGAAAGCTATGGGTCTTCTCCCCAGAAAACTAAGCACACGTGCACTAAGCATTATGTGTTATTTTGGGGGCGGTTCGTGGGTCGCAGTGGGTGATGAGACAGGTGGATTTGGGATCTGCAAAGGAAATAGGAATAGCACAGTGTAGCTGGTGGAAGTCAGTAGGGAGACTTGGAAAAGGAAGTCGTTTACAGAAGAAGAGAACAACAGGACGTGTGGAAATGTGGAGATATGCTTTGGGTAGCGCACGTGTGTCTGGAGCTGTGTGAGAAGCGGCCCAGCAGTGTGGCTGGAGGGGGAGACCTGAGTCATTGGATCTGATTGCATGAGTTTTCCTTTTAAAGGGGGCCTGGCTGACTCAGTCAGTGGAGCATATGACTCTTGATTTCGGGGTTGTAAGACTGAGCCCCACATTGGGTGTGGAGGTTACTTAAAAAAAAAAATCTTTAAGAAAAAAAGACTTTTTTCCTTTTGAAAGTAAGTGAGCTCCTTGAGTTAACAAAACAGCAGAAGGCATTCAAGTATTTCCCAGTAGAGATAATGGGAGCCATAAATATGCCAGTAATATTCCTAGAGCAGTTTGGGGTTGCTCTCATAAAAAAAAAAAGTACATGAAGAAACAGACACTAGACAAATTCCCATTTAAATCGTTTCACTAATATTCATTATAAAACTTTAAAAAATTAAGTGTAAGTTGTAAGCATCAAGATCAGGAGAGAAGCTCACCATTTGAAATTATAGTTACTAAAGTAAGCTTCAGATGAACAGACACAACAAGATGTCTAGACTTTTCAAAATCGTTTTCCTGGTGTCTGTATGCTGCAGTGGGAGCAGTGGGAGTCAAAACACCACATCCCTCCTGTTCCAAGTTCTCTGCCAACATCACCCGGAGATGGCGGCTGAGGCAAAGGCGCTTTTTGACCCCATAGGCTGCACTCGAATGGAAGCTCTCTGGGGTCTGATCTCCTACGAGCAGACGTGTAGAAGTAGAGCGCTCTCCCAGAAGAGATAAGGGGAAACCAGACGGTTAGTTTCCAGGACATCCAGGGGTTTGGTCCTGCTCTATAGGAAGTCATCACTCTGACAGATGGGTTTGGGGAATTCACCAGTTCTCCTGACTGGGGCCAAAATGACACACCTATTCCAGAGACCAAGGTGGGGCCCAGCCCTGACTCTTCCCTCAGTCACCCTTCCCAAAGGGGTCTGGTGGCCATTGGACAAACCACGTGGAGCCTTGCGCGGGTCCAGGCTGGGACCGGCCACCCAGGACCCATGAGGCACCACGGAAGTGAGCACTGGTCATGAATTCCTCAGAACCTACACCCTCTAGCCCCTCTAACCTGTGCTAGGTCTCCGCATCCAGCCTTTTCAGATAACCAGAAAACCGATGCTGTACAAATGATTGGAGTATTTCTAGAGACAGTGATGGGTTTATCAAGGTAATTGTCTGTGTAGTTTTAGAGACCCCAGATAACCTTGACTTCCCAGGGGCTACATAGCTTGGGATCTACTTGGAAGATACAGTATAACAAGCCTGAGAGAACTCCACTCCCCCAAACTTGCAGCAACGGGCATCTGTTGCTTATTTTCATGGCGCTTGTCTCCTGTCGGAAAACATCAAATGACTGGAGAGGGGACTCGAGCCAAGGATCCCAGTGTCGGGTCCTATTAGCTGATAGGACTTCCTTATTAACCACATTGTTGGGCGAACCGTGACCGTGTGTAGCCTTCCCTGATGTTGGGGAGATACACACCATTTCTCATCGTTGAGGTGGTATCAGACAATAAATCCGCGAGGTCTTTAGAAATGTTATTTATAATAAAAGCTGAAGCAAAGGGGTGCCTGGGTGGCTCAGTGGGTTAAAGCCTCTGCCTTTGGCTCAGGTCATGATCCCGGAATCCTGGGATCAAGCCCCACATTGGGCTCTCTGCTCAGTGGGGAGCCTGCTTCCTCCTCTCTCTCTGCCTTTCTCTGCCTACTTGTGATCTCTGTCTGTCAAATAAATAAATAAAATCTTAAAAAAAGAAAAAGCTGAAGCAAAAAGCAGATTTTTCCCCCTGGACCCCCCCAAAACCAGATTTCTCCGGAAATGCCTTAGTCTGTTCAACTAGAGGAACCAGGGCTGGCTTGGTGGGGACTTGTCCTGGGTGATGGGCTCCTAGAGAGGCATAGCAAAGGGATGGGTTAAATCAAGGAAGAATCATGAAGACAGGGTTGAGAGCCACAGAAGCCATCCTGAGCATCAGGTCAGAGGGTCAGGAAGGCTGTAAGCAGGAAAGAGTTCAGGGAATAAGAAGTGAGAGGTTAGTTCAGACAGATGCTTTGTATGACAGATGAGTGAAGTGGGACCAGCCTTGTGACCCAGGAGCAATGGTGTTGGGGGGGACCTGTTTTAAATGGTGGTGACCATGGGGGTGAGGGCAGATTGGCCAACTAAGATAAGCCAGAACAGACTAACCAGGAAAACTCTAGAAAACTGGGGTTCTGTGATATTTTCCATACAGAAATCAAATCCCTAAAATTGAAGTTAGAAGTCTCCTCATGCTGTGAGTATTTTGTATAACTTTGCAAAAGACTGATAAGTGCTTATGAGTTACATAGCTGCCCCCACCGTCCACAGCACAGGCTTCCTTCTGGTACTCTGTATGGGCTGATCTCAAGTGGTCTGAGTAGCCGAGGGGATACCCAGCCCTGGTTAATTGGCAGCACAGTGTCCTGTCCTCAGGCCAATTTTTTTCTGCGAAGATAACAAGCATTTCCTTCTTGCCTTCATCCTTACCTTTGAATGGTAAGTCCCTTGTGCTGGACAAAAAATTTCCCTCTCTGTTGGCACATCTGAGATACCCGTCGATTCTGGGTCACAGGGCAAAGGGGGTTGAGTTAGCAGCAAGAAACCTGCCCCCTGCCCCGTGCTTGTGTGGTCGCCGGGCCAGTCCCCTTGCTGGTGCTTAGTCTGGGCTCCCACCAAGCATATCAGCTGCTTCTGTCGCCTTGCCCACAGCTTCCCCTCACTCCCCGCTGCTCTTCTCGCCCTTCTGTGATTGTGGGAGCCCTTGAGCGAGGCCCCCTCTACACTTTCTTCCCCTCAGCTTCACCTCCCTGTGAGTGTTCCAGCAGGGACTGTGTTCTGCATGGAATGTCCCTCCTGGAAATGACAGTGTTTCCAGCAGATTCAGAAAACTCGGAGCGACGGTGCCAGGCATCTTGTTACAGCTTACCAAAAGAAACATGGAAAGAAATCAGACACATGGACACCTTTAAGCCTTGGTGCAAAGCATAACCGTCATTTCTGGCAGTTCTAAAAGTTTGTAGGATGATAGGATGTGGCAGGATTTCAAATCCCAGCTGCTTCTTGCTAAGACGCTGAATCCTAGAGATTCTTGTTGTGAGCTCTGTGGACAAAGATGGCTCACTACACCTCAGGGCTGGAGGTGGGATTTTCCTGAGCATTCTGACTCTGAAAGATTCACTTCTGGAAGGTTTTTCACAAGCCTACCAGCCTGGCATCCAGTGTCTCTGGCTGGCCTGTTAGAGTTGCTGATTTAGCCTTCTCTCTTTATGACATGATCCTGTTTAAAAGCAAAACTCCCCAGTACTGTTCATGTGATTGCTTAGCGTCTCATAGCATGTTACATAAAGTTTCACTGTAATTGAAAAACTAATGAATAGCACCCCAGGCAGTAAATAAATCACAAAGTTCATTAATTCAAAGCACCGAACATCAATTTGTAGAACACTACAGCACAGTGTAAAATAACATTACCTACAGTGTTAAGAATGGGAAAGTGGGAATTAATTTTATTTTAATTTTTAATGCACTTTTGACTGCTTGAAAAAGATGTTAAACATTAACAGAATTTAATATATACACTGGCATTTATTAAACCACTGATTCATGAACAAATTAAGCACTGCCTTTTTTTTAAGTATTAAAGATTCAATAGTGATAATTAACTTGCATGTCACAGAGGAAACCGTTCTTAGCATATTTTGCAGGACCCTCCCGTAGAGTCTGTAACCCCCATGCTGAAGGTCGTGGAAGATTGCGATCAGCTGCTTGGTTATCTGAAAAGAGGTGGAAAGACATTCTGCTTTTGTTTGTTCTGATCAATCAGTTCACCAAACGTGTGGGAACCGTGAGAAATCAGGCAATAAATTTGCACCCTTGATGCCACAATCCAGTCTCCCGGGAAAAAGCTCTGTTTCTCAGGTTGAGGCAAATCCAGCAGCATCTAGAAGTTTCCGTCTATGGCATGAGCATCACTGATGATGCAGAATCAGGAACGGTCCTGGGCGTGTTGCTCCATCTGAACGACCATCACCGACACGGGACCTTTCACCGCTGAGGTCTTAGAATTTGAGGGATCTGACTTGAATTTTGATTCTTTCAACCAAAACCTAACTCAAAATAAGCAGCAAGCTGGGGTGATTTTTCACTAAAAGGAGTGAGTTGTCACTCTAGGGGCCGAATTCATTGATAAACAAATCAAGGATGAAAGCAACATACTCTAGACTGTTGTGTTGGGTTTGTTTCCCCTAGCTGTAAAAGTCGATTTAGCTGAGGGATTCCATTCGGCTGGTATTGAAATTACGCACACGATTCCAAGTTGCTAGAAAAAGAATTTATTATCTTTGAAATTGGTCAGCATATTTGTTTACTCTAAAGGCCTTTTGGCTTAAATGATCTATTTAATCTTATACTGATCAAATTGAGAGAGAATTGCCGAGTATCCATAAATTCTATCGGGTAATCACTATTTACTTTGGTTCATAATTTCCCTGCAAATGAATAACTTCTAGTCAAGACTGTAACATGCCTCACATCCGTGGCCTCTTTGCTGCCATACTCTGTAGAGACACTTCGGCTCATAGGCTGCAATTATTTATGCAAGAAATTAATAATCAGAAATCAAAATGTATTTCAATGATCCTCAAAGACATAAATTTGGGGCTGAAGTGTCCTTTGGGAAATGACTTTTCTCACACTTATCAGGAGGAGCTCTGAATAGGTATAGAACAGTCAAGTCCCTATGTCATGCACCTGAAACTAACATAACATTGTACGTCCACTACAATAACATTTTTTTTAAAAAGACAATAATTTTTTTCTTCTTTCTACAAAGGTAAACATACTCATTACGTATTATTCATAAAAATATAAAGCTGAATGTGTGTATTTCCCCCAACTCCACTACTCAGAGGTTATCTTGTTTACTTTGGGGTGCCTGAACTTTGTTTTTCAAATATGCGTATGCATCTGGTCACACTAGCCTATTGTTTTAAAGCCTTTTAAGAAACATGTCATGTATGGGCCGGCTGAGTGGCTCAGTCGGTTGGGCGTCTGACTCTTGGTTTTTGCTCAGGTCATGTTCTCATGGTTGTGAGATCGAGCCCTCAAATTGAACTCTGTGCTCAGCCAGGAGTCCGCCTGGGATTCTCTCTCTCCCTCTCCCTCTCTTCCTCCCTCTACTCACATACCCGTGTGCGTGCTCCCCCCGCTAAAATAAATAAGTAAATCCTGAAAAACAGAAACATGTCATGTATCGTGACAGCTTTCCACGTTAACACATACAAATCTATTTTATCACTTTTAAGCCTGCATAATATTGTACTATATAGACCTTCCGGTTGTTTCCAATTTTTCATTATTTGTTATGGGCCAAATTCTGTTTTCCCAAAATCCATACACTGAAGCTCTAATTCTCAAGGTGACTATTTGGAGATGGGGCCTTTAAAGAAGTAACGAAGGGTAATTGAGGTCATAAGGGTGGGGCCTTGATTCAGAATGACTGGTGTCCTCATAGGAGAGGAAGAAAGGAGGGAGCAAAGGTCACGCGAGGACCCAGGAGAAGATTGCCATCTGCAAGCCAAGGAGGGAGGCGTGGGGAGAAGCAGACCCTGCCAGTGCCTTGATCTTGGACTTTTAGCCTCCAGAACTGTGAGAAAATAAACTTCTGTTATTTCAGCCACCAGTCTGCTGCATTCTGACTGAGCAGCCTGAGCTGACTAACACACTATTACAAAGGCAAGAGATGCACACTTAAGATAAATTTCTAGAAAAGGCTAGCTATTTCAAAAGTACCCCTTTCAACTTCCGGCTCCCAGAACTGCCTGTATTTCTTTTTTCTCCTGTGACGTTTTTACACATATTACCCAATTGCCACCCAGAAGATTTCCACCTAGGTATCCTCCCACCGTCACTGTATAATGTCTGCTTTCTGCACACACTGGTAGTTTCCATCTTTTAAATCTTCACTATCTTTTATTGTGGTAAAATTTGCATTTCTTTGACTATTAGAGCATTTTTCCACATGACTATTTGCATGTCTTTTTTTTTTTTTTTTGGTAAAATGAGTTTTCATCTCATTTCTCCATTTTATGGGGGAGAGTCATGTTTTTCTTATTTATGTATAACAGCTTTTAAAATCTATCTAAAGGATATTAGTTCAGATGATCTAGTTTTTTTTTAAGATTTAATTTTTTTTAAAGATTTTATTTATTTGACAGAGATCACAAGTAGGCAGAGAGGCAGGCAGAGAGAGTGGGGGAGGCAGGCTCCCCACTGAGCAGAGAGCCCGATGTGGGGCTCGATCCCAGGACCCTGGGGTCATGACCTGAGCCGAAGGCCGAGGCTTTAACCCACTGAGCCACCCAGGCACCCCAAGATTTAGTTTTTTAAAGTAATCTTGATATCCAATGTGGGGCTCGAATTTACAACCCTGAGATCAAGAGTCCCATGTTCTACCAGCAGAGCCAACCAGATGCCCCAGATGATGTAGTTTTTTTTTTTTTAAATTGTTGCTTTGTGTTTTATATTTGTTTTTGAGAGTTGTCTATAGTTCAGAAGTTTTAAATTTTAGTTTAGTAAAGTCTGCCATTTTTAAAAAAGATTTTATTCATTTATTTGAGAGAGGGAGAGAGCCAGAGAGAAAGCACAAGCAAGGGGAGCGGCAGAGCCAGAAGCAGACTCGCTGCTAACAGGGAGCCCGCCATGGGACTCGATCCCGGGACCCTGGGATCATGACCTGAGCTGAAGGCAGCTGCTTAACCAACTGAGCCGTCCAGGCGCCCCTCTATCAACATTTTTAAGGAATTTCTAGCTTTGGTGTCCAGTTTAGAAGGATATTTGCTCAAAGATTTTTTTAAAACTTACATTTTCGGGGCGCCTGGGTGGCTCAGTGGGTTAAAACCTCTGCCTTCAGCTCAGGTCATGACCCCAGGGCCCTGGGATCAAGCCCCGAATCGGGCTCTCTCTTGCTAGGGAGCCTGCTTCCTCCTCTCTCTCTGCCTGTCTCTCTGCCTACTTGTGATCTCTCTCTCTCTCTGTCAAATAAATAAATAAAATATTTTAAATAAACAAATAAAATACTTACATTTTCTCCTCAACGTTGCATGTTTTTTAACTATTTAATTTTTGATCCAACTATAGTTTATTTGATATTAAGGAGAACTAGGGATATAATTTTTCTTCCAAATTAAAGTTTATTTCAAGATCATTTATTGAATAATCTATTCCATTCACTGATTTGAAATACTGTGCTTATGAGAGGCCAGATTCTGTTTCTATAATCTCTCTTGTGTTTTATTATGTCCACCAAGTTCTAAACCAGTGACATGCTCTTCAAATTACTATGGATTATTAAATCAATGTGTTTCCCATCTGGTAAGGCAAATTTACTTGACTGATTTAATCTAAATGGTTCTCAAGTCTTACAAGGTTATACACCAGTTTGACTGTGAAGGAGGGTGTTGCTACTACTGACTGAGTCTTTACTTTCATCTCTGCTGCACCCGAACCGAGAAAACCTCTCTTTCACTGTCCCTTCATATCATCTTATGAACGTTACCTGCTAATGTGTGTTTCCCCTTCTGGATCATGAGGTCCTTGCAGGCGTCTTAGGTGAGATTTATGTCACTTGGAGATGACATTTCATCACCTGTGCAGAGCACAGCACTTAGCTTGCATTTGAAAGGTGTTAATGCCTTTTTTTTTAATAAAAAATGAAGAGATACTTTTTTTCTCCATCTTTTTATGTATGTATGTATTTTAAAGATTTTATTTATTTGTCAGAGAGAGAGAGCATAAGCAGGAGGAGCAGCAGGCAGAGGGAGAAGCAGGCTCTGGGCTGAGCGAGTAGCACGAGGCTGGACTCGATCCCAGGACCCTGGGATCATCATCATGACCTGAGCCGAAAGCAGATGCTTAACCTCTTAACCGACTGAGCCACCCAGGTGGCCCCTCCATCTTTTTAAAAATAGATTTAATTTGTTTATTAGAGAGAGTATGCAAAAATAAGTTGGGGCAGGGACAGAGGGAGAGGGAGAAGCAGACTCCCCACTGAGTGCAGAGCCCAACACAGGACTCTATCCCAGACCCCCAAGATCATGATCTGAGCCAAAGTCAGATGCTTAACCGACGGAGCCACCCAGGTGCCCCATTCTCCAATTGTTTGGTATCTTTTTCATTTATTTTAGTTGATTGATTTTTTTTTTTTTTTTTGCATTGGTGCATCATTTCAGCACCAACCCCGAATTCTTGGATTAATTAATCCAAAATTCTTATGAGTTGTTTGTAACACAAACATCTGTTTGTAAATTGTTTGTAAAATTCTCATTTAAATTAGACCATCTTGGGGCACCTGGCTGGCTCAGTCCGTGCAGCATGCTGACTCTTGGTCTCAGGATCTTGAGTTCGAGCCCCACGTTGGGCATGGAGCCTAGTTAAAAAAATAATAATAATAAAAATAAATAGGGCCACCTGGGTGGCTCAGTTGGTTAAGTGTCTGCTTTCGACTCAGGTCATGATCCCAGGGTCCTGGGATGGAGACCCGCATCAGGCGCCTTGCTCTAGTGGGGAGCCTGCTTCTCCCTCTTCCTCTGCTGCTCCCTTTGCTTGGGCTCTCTCGCTCTCTTTTTCTCAAATAAATAAATGTTTTAAGAACTTAAAAAAAACCTGGAAAAATAAATACAACAAACAAACCAACCTCGATCCTTCTACCTAATTCAAGAGAGTGCTTAACTCTGGGGAGAGGGCAGATGGGCAGTGGGTTTGGATTTGGGGAGAGAGCCATGGGGACCTCAATTTTATCTACAGCATTGTTTTTCTTTTCTTTGAATAAGGGTTTTTCAGCCTGGGGACTATTGACATTTGGGGCCAGATACTTCTTTGTTGTGGGGGGCTGCCCTGATCTTTGCAGGATGTTTAACAACACCCTTGGCTTTTATCCACGAGATGCCCATCGCCCTCCCTAGCTGTGACAACCAAAAACACCTCCAGACATTGCCAGATGTCCCCTGGGGAGAAGAGTTGCCCCTCCTCCCCACCTCGAGAGCCACTGATTTATAACAAAAAAACAAATAAGCCTAAATAGAGCAACTTAAGAA
This sequence comes from Meles meles, assembly GCF_922984935.1. Classification (NCBI taxonomy): domain Eukaryota; kingdom Metazoa; phylum Chordata; class Mammalia; order Carnivora; family Mustelidae; genus Meles; species Meles meles. The sequence continues at coordinate 122,543,561 of NC_060071.1, forward strand.
ACGGGAAGAAAATGTGACCACGTGCTAAATTAGAGGTGGGGGGTTAGCACGTGATGATTTGCTATATTAGTCTGTATCTTTAAACTCTTCTGGGAGACTCAAAAGGAAAATGTATCTTCTTCTTCTTCTTTTTTTGTAAGATCCAAATCTTTTAGCTTGCTGATGATTGAAAGTGATGTTTGCCATCAACATCTGTCCCACCCATCATTGTCTGTCCCACCACAGGCTGAATACACCCTCATGAAACCAAGCCCTGGAGTTGCTGCTCTTTTTTTTTTTTTTTTTTTTTTTTTAATATTTTATTTATTTGACAGAGAGAGAGATCACAAGTAGGCAGAGAGGCAGGCAGAGAGAGAGGAGGAAGCAGGCTCCCTGCGGAGCAGAGAGCCCAATGCGGGGCTTGATCCCAGGACCCTGGGATCATAACCTGAGCCGAAGGCAGAGGTTTAACCCACTGAGCCACCCAGGTGCCCCAGATGCTGCTCTTTGATCTGCAACTTCACAGGCTTGTCTTACAGGGATCTTAGGTAATTCATGCTCAGTATTGATTGCTGTGTGCTGGCTTAGTTAATTGCTCCTTCCTTTTTTTTTTTTTTTTAAGATGTTATTTATTTGACACACACACACAGAGAATACAACAGGGGGAGTGGGAGAGGGAGAGTGAGAAGGAGGCTTCCTGCCAAGCAGAAAGCCCAAAGCCATGGGGCTCGATTCCAAGACTTTGGGATCATGACCTGAACAAAAGGCAGAGGCTTAACCCACTGAGCCACCCAGGCACCCCTTAATTGCTCCTTTCTGATTTCCAGCAATCCCTAACAGCTTCTTTCATACTCTTCCCCCATCTAATCCATTCTCCACTCTGCTACAGAGTGGGTTTTTCTTTCCCCCTAAGACACAAATATTTGACATTCCCTTGCTTAAAATCTTTGAAAATAAGGTTCAAATTCCTTAGCATGGTGCAATCCCAAGATGTGATTCCTGTGCAAATCACCTGTTAACACAGACGCAGGGGGTAAGGCTCTGTCCCTAATAAGACCGCTCTCACCTTCTATGACAGCCACAAGTTTAGGGCTGCCTGGGTGAACCAGCACTCATGACAAAATGGCTCCAAATTCACGGGGTCCCTCAGACACCCAAGGTATGATAATTTGCTACAACAGAACTCTCAAGAAAGTGCTATATTTATGATTATCCTTTTATTATAAAGCATAGAAATCAGGACCAGCCAAATGAAGAAATGCATAGGTGAGTTCTGGGAGCATCCTGCCTGTAGAACTTCTGGGCACTTTCTTCATAGTATCACCTTCCCAGCTCATCGATGTGTTCATCAACCAGGAAACCCATTGGAGAATTGGTATCTGGAGTTTTATTGGGGTTATATTATGTAGTCATGATTGGTTGCATTATTGGCCATGTGACTAAACTCAGCCTCCAACCTTATCCTCTCCCTGGAGGTCAGCTGGCTCAAAACCCCAATCCTCCAGTCACATGGTTGGTCTCACGAGTGATCAACAGCCTGAGTCATCTTGTTGGCATAGACCCAGGTGTGGTCAGGAGCAGTTGTGAAGAACAAAGAATCACTTGGTAAATTCCAAGGATGTGGTGTTTGCCTCTGAGGAAGGACCAGGGACAAGGACGAAGTTTTTTACTATACCTCACATGGCATCCTTTGTGAGGAACTGGCCACAGCTTCTCTTCCTTCACAGCAACCACACAGCTCCGGTTGAGGGTTCTCAGACACACCTGGCTGTTTTCTCATTTGGACTCCTGCCCTTGTTATTTCCCCTGCCTACCTTGGTTTTGTCCTTGGTCTATTCAGTGAACTCCACCATTTGTCAAGACCCAGGTGAGCAGCTTTACTTCCATGGAGCCAGACAGAGAGAGTTAACCCCCCACCCCCTGCGTCACTAGTGCCCCTTGTTCATTTATAGATTATCTTCGCACTTACTCTTCAGGCCAGAATTATTTGCTGGTGAGTCGGTATGTTACTGTTGGCATGTAGTATCGTGACTTTGTGAAGTAATGCTTTGTGGAGCTTTCTTTTTATTATTTGAAGTTATATTTGTCTTCCTAGAAAGTGTCCTTATGTTCACCGCCATTTTGCCACCCCACTCCTCATGCCCCAACAGGGGGCATCATCATGAACGCCCCTCTTGAGGAACTCCTAGGTGGTTGGGTCAGTTCGGCATCTGGCCCTTGATTTCAGCTCAGGTCATGGTCTCAGGGTCGTGAGATTGAGCCCTGTTTTGCAGAATCTGCTTGACATTCTCCCTCTCTCTCTGCCCCTCCTCCACTCATGGGCTCTCTCTTTCTCTGTCTAAAATAAATACACCTTAAAACAAACAAACAAAGAAACAAAAACACCTAATCAACCCATCCCCTCTTGGCCACTGGCGGATAATCTACCATTTGCAATCTTGTGACTCACATCCCATCTGGCCATTCATGTTTTAGAAAACTCATGGATAAAGTCAGGGGTGCCTGGGTGGCTCAGTGGGTTAAGGCCTCTGCCTTTGGCTCAGGTCATGACCCCAGGGTCCTGGGATGGAGCCCCAAATAGGGCTCTCTGCTCAGCAGGGAGCCTGCTTCCCTTCCTCTCTCTCTCTGCCTGCCTCTCTACCTACTTGTGATCTCTGTCTGTCAAATAAATAAAGCCTTAAAAAAACCAAACTCATGGATAAAGTCAATGAGATAACACATTGGAGGTTTGCTAAATATCTAGAAATAGGAACGGTTAAGTATATTGTGATTCCATTCACTGGATGACAATATTATACATCTAATACATGTTTATGGCATTTGTATAAAACAGAGCGATGCTTACATTAGGAGGAAAAGTAATCACAACTATGATGAAAAAATATACCCATAAAGAAGATACCAGAAAAGCAGAAGAGAAAGAAAGAAAAGGCCTGTGTAGACATACTCTGAAATAGTATTTGTCTTTGGACATTGGAAATATGGATGATTATTCTGCATTTTCTTCATATATATCTGCATTTAAAACTTTTTCTGTATCAAGCATGTATTGAATGCTTAAAATGGGAAAGATACTTCTATCTGCATTCCTACACAAATGGGCAAAAGGTGAAACCAGTTTAATTTAGATACTTTCACCGGAACTGGGAATTTATAAGGGGAAAAAAAAATCCACACTTTTGTTTCTTTGGGCTGTGACAGGAGGCCGTGAAAAGAGAGGTGTAGATGGGAAGAGAAGGGAGAGGCGATACTCCTGCCTCATACTTAAAAGATAAGCGACCGTGGGCCAGAGAGACAAAGTCAACAAGATAAAGGAGTTTTTAAATGGAGACTGAGGCCAAACAAGTTCTTAATATGTCACTTTTCTAGTCAAAGAAAGGCAGCCCAAATAGTGGAGATTTAACTCTGCTTATTTAAAAATTATTTTAAAAAAGAAAGTTTATTGTTGACTTCTTCCATTTCAATAGAACTATAAAGCATATGTCATTTTGTGGAAGAATTCTTATGACAACAAAAGCTGAAAATCTTTTCAGGCCATTTGGGGAGATGTACCAGTTTAAGAGTTCGCTATTTTGGGTGCCTTGGTGACGCAATCTATTAAGCATCTGACTCTTGATTTCAGCACAAGTCATGATCTTAGGGTCTTAAGACCGAGCCCTGCATCCTCCCTCTCCCTCTGCCCTTCCCCCCTGCTCAAGTGCTCGCTAGCTTGCGCGCTCTCTCTCTCTCTCTCAAAACCATTTTTTGTTGATTGTAAGAAATCCCTGCCATGGGCCCTGGAAATACCCAAAGTCAATAACAACAATAATAATAACAACAGTTAAAGTGAGCTCTTTCCATGCACTCTGGAGTGGATTTTCCTATGGAGAAAAGACTAGTTGAAAGTTTACTTTTACTTTCATTTTATGATAGAGTTTGCAAGGATCCAGCAAACTATGGCCATGGGTCAAATTGACCCACTCCTGATTTGTATATATCCCATGGGTTAAGAATAGTTTTTACCTTTGTAAAGGTTGGAAGAAACAGAAAGAATACTTTGTGACATGTGAAAACTGTATGAAATTCAAGTTTCCATGTAGTTGCCACAGAGATGGGTATGTCCTGCTAAGTCTAAAATACTATGTGACTCTTTTTAGAAAAAGTTTGCGGACCAACAGTTTAAAAGGTTAGTGTTTAATTTATTCAAACAACAAATTCAAAACCTTGTTGTGTTCTTAAGCTTTTAAAAAACCAGGTGATAGGGGCGCCTGGGTGGCTCAGTGGTTTAAGCCTCTGCCTTCGGCTCAGGTCATGATCCCAGGGTCCTGGGATCGAGTCCCACGTCGGGCTCTCTGGTTGGCGGGGAGCCTGCTTCCTCCTCTCTCTCTCTCTCTCTGCTTGCCTCTCTGCCTACTTGTGATCTCTCTCTGTCAAATAAATAAATAAAATCTTTAAAAAAAAAAAAAAAAACCAGGTGATAGTTAACACTTCTCTGAAATCTCCACCAACACAATCAAGATACAGAATATTTCTATCACTCTGAAGAGATTCTGCATCCCTCCCTCTGCTCCCACAGCCCTAGGTAACCACTGATCTGCTTCTGTTACTATATATTAATTTGCATTTCCTAGAACTTTATATAAATAGAACCATATATTAAGTACTCTTATGTCTGCCCGGTTTTCACCCAGCCTACAGATTTTGAGATTCATTCATACTGTTTGTATATTAGTAGTTTGTTCCCTTTTATTGTTTGCCTTTTAAAAAAAGTAAACTTTTGGGGGCGCCTGGGTGACTCAGTCATTAAGCATCTGCCTTCGGCTCAGGTCATGATCCCTGGGTCCTAGGATCGAGCCCCACATCTGGCTTCTCGTTTGGTGGGAAGCCTACTTCTCCCTTTCCCGCTCCCCCTGCTTGTGTTCACTCTCTTGCTATCTCTCTGTCAATTAAATAAATAAATAAAATCTTTAAAAAATAATAAAAATTGAGGTTTTGAATTTTTAGTTTACAAATTCTATATTATAGAACATTTCTACATTTCAGCAAAAAAGGCCAAAATAGTACATGTACACATTATTTCTTTTACAGGTACTTCAATTACCTGTCAAATATTAATTTTTATAAAGCTAAGTAATTATACTAACACATATAGTAAACTTTAAATTCTCTTAGATGTTCTGAAACTCAGCCTAAATTACATGAGATTTCAACTTAAAATCAAAGGTTTATATCAGTTACTCAATTATCTGCTTTATTTTATTTTTTATTTATTTTATTTTATTTTTTAAAAGATTTTATTTATTTATTTGACAGACAGAGACCACAAGGAGGCAGAGAGGCAGGCAGAGAGAGAGAGAGGAGGAAGCAGGCTCCCCACTGAGCAGAGAGCCCGATGTGGGGCTCCATCCCAGGACCCTGGGATCATGACCTGAGCCGAAGGCAGGTGCTTTACCAACTGAGCCACCCAGGTGCCCCATTTTTTTTTTAAAGTTATTTATTTATTCTTTTTAGTAATCTCCACACCCACTGTGGGGCTCAAACTCATGACTCTGAGATCAAGAGTAGCAAGTTCTTCCGACTGAGTCAACCTGGCACCCCTTGAGTACCCTTTAAATTTTTCTTAAAAGGAGGGTCTCTTAAGCCAAATTCTCTCACACATTTGTAGCACAGAAAATATCTAACATGCCCAGATTTCCTTTTGATTACAGAACCAATTCTGTGATTTTTTTTTAAGATTTTATTTATTTATTTTACAGAGATCAGAAGTAGGCAGAGAGCCAGGCGGAGGGGGGTGGGGGGTGGGGAGCAGGCTCCCCGCTGAGCAGAAAGCAGGACCCTGAGATCAGGATCCTAGCCAAAGGCGGAGGCCCAATCCATTGAGCCACTCAGGCACCCCTCTGGGATGGTTTTGATTCTCCCACGTGTTCCATATTATTTTTCTGGAGTAGAAAAATATGAAGCATTGAAGACTGTCATCATTCCAGTTATGCAAAGTGATTGGCTAAGGAGGCAGATGTTGCCCCAACTAACTGGGGTAACTTAGAGCCAGAGATTTTGGTAGAACCTGAGTTTTCTTAAGTTGCAGACAGGCAGTTTTACCACCCTTACCATTATACCCCTCCTTTTAAAAAATACTATGCCCGGTATTCTTCAAAGCATGAAGGGTGCTCATTTTGGACTCATACGAGGTCTGTAGCTTTCTCAAGTACAGCCTGTTCCTTGATTAGATTTGTAACTATTTATACTATATCTGTATGTATATATATATATATATATATACACACACACATATATATGCATATATTTTAGACTTTATTGGACAGAGAGAGCACAAGCAGGGGGAGCAGGAGCGGGAGCGGGAGAAGCAGGCTCCCCGCTGAGCAGGGAGCCGGAGTTGGGCACCATCCCAGGGTCCTGGGGTCATGTCCTGAGCTGAAGGCAAAGGCTTAACCCACTGAAGCACCCAGGCGCCGGGTGGTAAAGTGAATTCGGTCATCTCACTTGGGTTTGAGATGGATCTGCAGTCACAACTCATATAATAGCTAACTTATCAAGTGCTTCTCGTCGGCCAGGCACAATTACAACTAAGTACATTAACTTACAATGCTCACTTAATCTTATGAACATTTTGCAGAAGAGGAAACAAGTTTACAGAGTCTGATTACTTTAACCCAATAGTGATAATGTGAGTTCAGGGGTCGAACTAGGATCCAGCTCCTGCTACTTTTGGCTTTGAACAATTCTACTTCGGGGTCTCTACATTTTCCCGATTCTCACAGAAGTCCTCAGGTATCCATTTCAGGGAAGTGGCTCCGCCCCGCCCCGCCCATCCTCGCCCCGCCCCGCCCATCCTCGCCCCGCCCCGCCCCTCCTCGCCCCTCCTCGCCCCGCCCCGCCCCTCCTCGCCCCGCCCCGTCCCGGGTCTGGGACGAGTTTAAAAAAAAAACAACAAACCACACTTCCCAGAGTGCAGCGCGAGCGCGAAGGCCTCACTATCGGCGTCCGCTCTCCGGCGCCATTTCTGTAGAGGGGAACGGCAGTGTGGCCTGTAATCATGGCGCTGTTCCCGGCCTTTGCGGGCATTGGTGAGGGTCCCAAGAGCGGCAGCGCCAGGAAAGGTAAGCCTTCAAAAGGGATGAATCACTTGGCGGGCATACAGCGGAGTTTCTCAGTCCTAGGCCTGGGCCCTTGGCTTGCATTTGTTTATCCACCTCTATCCCAGAGTTCTCCGCGGCGCTGCGAAGACTTCTGGGAAGGGAAGCCTCCTGGCCCTGTCCTGGCTTCGGCTTTGGGTTGCACAGCAACAGACGGAGTAAGAGAGACGGAGGAGAGCCCCTGGGGCTGGGGCTTCGATAGTGTCATGCTCTTGGACCCCATTTTTGCTTTGAGCCTCAGTTACTTCACCTGTGAAACGGAGATAATAGTATTCCACATCTCAAGGAGATTTCTGATGCAAATGCTGGATGTTCTTATTACATCTTTCTTCCTTTCCCGTTTTACTTATTTCTGAACTTCTTAGTGGGTTCATAGCTTTTTGCCGACCTAGAGCTAGGGATTAGGATCCAAAGCCTAATCGAACGCAGTTTTTCTCCAGAGGGGCACAGATGCAGGGAATCAGAACTGTTTATTGAGGGTCGCCAAGTGATGGCATTCCATATTCTATTTTGCCTTAAACATTCCCAGGCTATCTGCATTATTAAAGATTGCGACAGGGATTGTCATTTAAAGTAATTAATCCTTGGGTGCCTGGGTGGCTCAGTGGGTGAGCCTCTGCCTTCGGCTCAGGTCATGGTCTCAGTCCTGGGATCCAGGCTCTCTGGATCAGCAGGGAGCCTGCTTCCCCCTTTTTCTCTGCCTGCCTCTCTGCCTACTTGTGATCGATCTCTCTCTCTCTCTCTTTCTTTCTGTGTGTCAAATAAATAAATAAAAATCTTTTTAAAAAAGTAAATTAATCCTAGATCATGCACTTATGTGGCAGAGTCCAATTGTGTCTAATACCTCTTTTATATCCTCTCATAGTTCCTTCACTTCTTTTTTGGTAATGCTGTTCATAATTTTGAGTAATTTCTTATATAATTAGTATAAGTTTTGGATGTTCTTTACTAGACTGTAACTTCCATGTGGTCAGGGATAGTGTCTATACATTGTAACATACTTTGATCTGAGCATAAGCTAGAGTATAGTAGGTGTTCAACAAATGGTTGCTGAATATACAGACCTGTAATAGGTGATGTGGGAAACAAAGGCAGGAGAAAAATTATTAAATTTCCTTACTACCTACAGCGCATTGACAAGTCCTTAAAACAAGTAGAGGGCTCTTCCTCTAGGAACTCCTAGAACTCAATGTTCTAGAACTAGGAACTAGGAACTCAATGTTTATATTTTGCTAAGGTCAAAAGGCCCTGGAAACCTTGCTTCCAAAATTCGTTAGCGACTCAGGCTATCCCTAACTCTCTCCCCAGCTTGAAAGTATATAGTGGGCCACTCATCGTGACCCCAGTGCAGCTCTTTCTGCCCAAGGGTCCTGTCCCCATGCTTTAATAAAACTAGCTTTTTGCACCAAGGAGTCTCAAGAATTCTTTCTTGGCCCTCATCTTTGAACCCTAACTTCTTCCCTACATCAATGTTTATTTTTAAAAGGTAACAGAAAAGGTGAGATGTTACAGGTGTCACAGGTGAACTACAGGAATACTGACTTCTGAGAGGAGGTTCAAAGAAGGTTTATTTAGGAGATAACTTTGGCAATGGGTCTTCATCAAGGTAGGATTTGGACAGATGGAGATAGTGGAAGGACATTCCAGTGTCTTCAAAGAGATGCAGGAAGAAAACTGTGTGACCTATGCAGAAAATTGCTGATAGCCCAGTTTGTTTGAAAACACAGAGGCATAAAGGGGAATCCTTTTGGGAAATGTGGCTGGGACTGGTGGTGAGGGAGGGTGGTGACTTGAGTAACAGGTCAGGGGTTTATCCTTTATTTGGGGAGGGTGAGATGAAAAGTTTACAGGGGAGTGTCACCCTTGTCATTTATCTTAACCAGTATTTATCGGACATGTTCGGGCAGTCAATGGCAGTATAATGTTTGTAGGAGAACTTTTTATGCAGCACTGTAGTTTTAAAAAATTTGAATATTATCACTTGATGAAATTAACTGTAGTTCTTTAATATCATCTGATTTCCAGTCAGTGTTCACATCTCCCAAGTTGTCTAAAAAATGGCCTCTTAATGCTACTTCAAGTCAGGATCCCCAAAGGATACAACACTGTAATTTGTGAATGTATCTCTTAGGTGTTTTTAAAATATGAAACGGTTTCTCCTTCCCCTCCATTTTCCCTTGTGATATATTTGTTGAGGGAAATGGGTCATTTGTCCTTTAGACATTTCCCACCAGATCCTCCTGGTGATACTTAGCATGCTTCTCTATCCCTGTATTTCCTGTGAGCTGGCAATTAGATCTAGAGTTAATTAGATTCAGATATAATTTTCTAAATTGAAAATACCTGGTCAGGGTATTTGCTGTTGACTCCAGTCAGGAGGATGGGCTGTCGAGTTTTCTTTCAGAAATGTTAAGCTTGATCAGTGATTTCTTGGTCCATCCTGACTTAGGCATTATGGAGCTGCCCATCAGTCTTTTACCTAATGATCTTTGCAGCCATTTATAATTATTGCTTAGAGGCATTATTTCTTTGGGGTCACAAAATAGTTATTTTCTAATTTAAAATTTTCCTCCTATATTAGCATCAGTTATTCTATAAACTTCCTGTCAACACTACTGCGATACCTTGAAATAGAATTCAGGCAGGAAAGATGGGATGAATGGTTGATTCTTTTCCCTTTTCAGTGTTCAGAAAATGAGTTGGGGTCCCTGCAGCTTTTAGAGGTCTCAGATCCTCTTCATTATGAACTCTTGAATTTTTAATCCTTGTATTTCAATCCACTGCACATACTGTTTTTCTTATGCTCGAATTGTCCCATCTGTGGCTACTGGAAGCCTAATTAAGTTTGGTGTGTGTCTTTTTGACATGACCCAAATGTCTTAATTACTTCCTTGCTTTCTGGCCTAAAAGGTGCCCAGAGCTCATCACTTACATGTTTTGTTAGGGCCTGGAATTGGCTGTCTCTAAAAAACATGGTTTCTTTTAGTGGAAAATGATATGGGAAGGTTAAAACCACAAGTTGGTGTCTGGAGTACCAATTGTGCTGGGTTGTCATTACTTCTAGACATTTTGGTCAAAACCTAGTCAAAACCAGGAAGAAGTATATCATGAATTCACCTTGGTATTTCCAGGCCGAATTTAAGATTGTGAGATTTTTACTTTATTTCTTTTTATAATTTAATTTGTGATTTATACATACATTTGTCATTTAATTATTTATTTTTCTTTCCTGTGATGCTGAAAATCTTAGTTCCTGGGCACCTGGCTGGCTTGGTGGGTGGAGTGTGCGACTCTTGATCTTGGGGTTGTGAGTTTGAGTCCCATGTTGGGTGTGGAGGTAAAAAAATAACATCTGTTAAAAAAAAGTCTTGGGGCGCCTGGGTGGCTCAGTGGGTTAAGCAACTGCCTTCAGCTCAGGTCATGATCCTGGAGTCCTGGGATCAAGTTCCGCATCGGGCTCCCAGCTCCGTGGGGAGCCTGCTTCTCTCTCTGACCTTCTCCCTTCTCCTGCTCTCTCTCATTCTCTCTCTCTCAAATAAATAAAAATAAAATCTTAAAAAAAAAGTCGTAGTTCCTAATGTGTATATGTTCAAAATAACCGTAGTAATATGATTAATACTCAATAGTTCAATATTTCTTTGTGGTTCTTTTTGTCCTTAGGATGTATCCTGCAGCAGATGTGTGGTCAAATGGCCGTGTTTTAAAATCACTTGAAATAATTCTCTGTCATAATTTTGTCACCAGTTTGACATATAGTTAGGTATAGTTGTTTTTAATTTTTAGGGATTGCTTTTTTTCTTGTTTTTGAATTGATCCTGTTTTATAGTGTTCTGAAACATTTGCATGGTCCTGAGGTTGAAAATGTAAACCAGGTATATTCAGAGAAAAAAAAAAGGCTTTCATTTCTGTTCCTCCTGCCTGCTACTTTCTTTTTTCTATGGGTTAGAATTTTAGTCAATCAATGATATCCTTCCATTTTTTTCTCAATACAAGTAACTACATTTCTTTCTCTACCTTAAATGCAGACTGTTCTACATTTTATTTCTTTCACTCTCTCTCTCTCTCTTTTTTTTTTTTTTTTAAGATTTACTTCTTGGGCGTCTGGGTGGCTCAGTTGTTAAGTGCTCAGCAGGAAGCCTCCTTCTCCCTCTTCCACTCCCCCGCTTGTCTTCCCTCTCTTGCTGTGTCTCTCTCTGTGTCAAATAAATAAAATCTTTTAAAAAATAAATATTTACTTCTTTATTTTAGAATGAGAGAGAGCTCGAGCAAGCAGAGGGAGGGGCAGAGGGAGAGAATCCTGAAACAGCCTCCCTGCTGAGCACAGGGCCTGATGCGGGGCTTGATCTCAGGACCCTGAGACCATGACCTGACCTGAAATCAAGAGTCAGACACTTAACCAGCTGAGCCACACAGGCACCCCACTGTTATATGCATTTTTTAATTTTTAATTTGTTTAAAAAATCTATTTATTTTAGAGAGACAGCACAAGATTGGGGGGGCAGAGGGAGAGGGAGAATCCTTTTTTTTTTTTTTTTAAGATTTTATTAGAGAGAGAGAATGAGCAGGGGAGGGGCAGAGGACAACCAGACTTTCCACTGCGTGATGAGCTGGATGTTGGGCTCAGTCCTAAGACCCTGAGGTCTTGACCTGAGCTGAAGTCAGATGCTTAACCCACTGAGCCACCCAGGAGCTCCGTAGAGAGAGAATCTTAAGCAGACACCCCGCTGAGTGCAGAGCCAGACAGGGCTTGATCTCATGACCCAGAGATCACAACCTGAGCTGAAATTAAAAGTGCCCTGTCTCTTTTGCATTTTAGCTGAAATCCCAGAGATAACTCTACAGTCTGTGCCCTCTACAGTATGAGATCTTCCTCATTTCTTTTGACTGATAGAACTCCATCGTGTGATGCCATATGGTTTAATCAGACAGATTCCTATTAAGAACATTTAGACTGTTTCCGTTCTTCTGCTATTATAAATAGAAGCACTGTACTGTTTTTTTAACACATGATGTTACATTAGTTGCAGGTGTACAACATAGTGATTCACCCATTTTATGCCTTATGCTCTACTCGCTGCAAGCCATCACATCACCACGCACCTCTGTTACAGTTTCATTGACTCAGTTCCCTACCCTCTGCCATTTATTCCTGTGATTTATCCATTACATCACAGGAAGCCTGTATCTACTGCTCCCCTTCACCCATTTTGCCCATCCCCCAGCAACCTCTCAGTTCTTTGTATTTATAAACAATTTTGCTTTTTGTTTATGCAGTGTTTTGTAGATTCTATATATAAGTGAAATCATGTGGTATTTTTGTTTCTAAGATTTCATTTAGCATAATACCCTTTTAGGTCCATTTATGTTATCGCAAATGGCAAGATCTCATCCTTTTTTATGGCTAAGTAGAAATTCCTTATTATTTATATTTTTATATACAAATCACATCTTTTTTTACTGATTTGTCTGTTGAAGAACACTTGGGCTGCTTCCATTTCTTGGCTATTGTAAATAATGCTGTAGGAAACATAGGGGTGCATATGTCTTTTCGATTTCTTTGGGTAAATACCTAGGAGTAGAATTTTTGGATTGTATGGTATTTGCGTTTTTAATTTTTTGAGGAATCGCCATACTGTTTTCCATATTGGTTGTACCAGTTTGCTTCCCACTAACAGTACACAAATGTTCCTTTTTCCACATCCTTGCCAGCACTTGTTATTTCTTGCCGCCTTTTTATTTTAGCCATTCTGATAGGTGTGAGGTGGTTTTCTTGGGTTTTGATTTGCCTTTCCCTGATCATGAGTGATGTTGAGCATCTTCCCATGTGTCTGGTGGCCACTTGGATGTCTTCTTTGGAAAATTGTCTATTCATGTCCTTGCCCATTTTTGGTACTTCTTGCCTTACACTGTAAAATGTTATAAAAATGTAAGATTGTTGGGGCACCTGGGTGGCTCCGTTGGTTAGGGGTCTGCCTTCAGCTTGGGTCATGATCCCAAGGTCCTGGGATCAAGCCCTGCATTGGGCTCCCTGCTCAGCGGGGAAATCATCTTCTCCCTCTCCCTCTTGCTCTACTCCTGCGTGTGTTCTCTCTCTCTCTCTCTCTCTCTCTCTCCCTCTCACTCACTCTCTCAAATAAATAAATAAAATCTTTTTAAAAATGTAAGATCTTTAATAGTAGTGCAGACTTTTAATTTAAAAAAAGAAAAAAAACTTAACTGCTAGACAGGACAGACAGGCAGTACCCAAGTGAGTGACAGCAGCTCTGCTCCTCACTCTGGCGGTAACAGTTAAGCATTAGGACAGGATTTAAGTAGGCATCGTTCAGTAAGAGGTTTGAGGGGGGAAATTTAGCAACATTCACTCTTTCAACAAATAGGCATGTAGTACCTCCATTGTGTTAGGAGCAGCAGAGAGCCTCCAGCGTCTGACCCCTCCAATTCTCAAGTTTTCCTTCTGTGCCATCAGACTATTTATTAGGATTTTATACAACATTGTTGCTTGGGTGTTGAATATTTGGACAGAGTTAGGAGGGAAGATGTCGTGTCCGTTCATTTAATCCTCATAACAATATATGAAGCAGGTATATTATCCATATTGGGGAAGGAAACTAAACTCACTTTTTTTTCTCTAAAACCTACTCTTCTTCCTGTTTCCACATATCAGAAAATGGCACCACTATTCCCCCCAAACCAGCACTGAGACCCATACTTTGACTTCTCCTCCTCCCCCCCCCCATTTAGTTGTTCATCCCATCCTTCCAGAAAACTCTTTTCCCATCTCTGAAGTTTGTACCTCTTAATTCCTTCCATGTATTTTGCCCATTCACCCACCCTGTTCCCCTCTGGCAGCCATCAGTCTGTGCTCTGTATTTATAGGTCTGATTCTCTTTTGTTTGTTCGTTTGTTTTTTAGATTCTACATATAAGTGATAGAAGTGAAATTGTGGTATTTGTCTTTCTCTGACTTATTTAATGTAATACCTTCTAGGTTCATCTATGTTGTTGCAAATGGCAAGATCTCACTTTTTTTTTAATGACTTAGTGATATTCCCTAAAGAGAGAAAGTGTGTGTGTGTGTGTGTGTGCGCGCGCGCGTGCATATACACACACTACATCTCTTTTTTAAGATTTTATTTATTTATTTGACACAGAGAGAGTATGAGCAGGGAGGAGAGGGAGAAGCAGGCTCCCTGCCTAGCAGGGAGCTTGATGTGGGGCTCAATCTCAGGACCCTGGGGTCATGACCTAAGCTGAAGGCAGTTCTTAACCGACTGAGCCACCCATATGCCCTACACACTACATCTTTATCTACTCATCCGTTGATGGATGTTTAAGTGCTTTCATCTCTTGGCTACTGTAAATAATGATGCAATGAATATAGAGGTGCATAAGTCTTATTGCATTAGGTTTTCTTTTCTTAGGATAAATACCCAGAAGTGGGATTGTTGAATCCTATGGTATTTATAGTTTTCATTTTTTGAGGAACCTCCATACTGTTTTCCACAGTGGCTGTACCAGTTTGCATTCCTGCCAACAGTGCGTGAGGGTTGTTTTTTTCCTCCACATCCTTGCCAACACTTATTTCTTGTCTTTTTGATTTTAGCCGTTCCAACAGGCGCGAGGTGATGGCTCATTGTGGTTTTGATTTGCATTTCCCGGATGGTGAGTGGTGTTGAGCATCTTCACGTGTCTGTTGGCCATCCAGATGTCTTTGTTGGAAAAATATCTATTCACGTCCTCTGTGCATTTTTTGATTGGATTGTTTTATGAGTATTGAGTTGAATGAGTTCTTTATATATTTTGGTTATTAACACCTTATTAAATATGTCATTTGCAAATATCTTCTCCCATTCCATTGGTTGTCTTTCTGGTTTTTTTTTTTTTTTTAAATTTACACAGACGTTTAATTAGCTTTATATTACAGAGCAGGGATTTTTTTCAGTCTCCAATGTTGCCTAGATAACATCATTAGGCAAGAATGCCAGTTTAAAAGAAATCTATGCAGAATCCTAAAAATAACAGATGTTGATGCTCCTCAAGAAGGGGCAAGCTTGACTATATCAGCAGCTTTCTCTATGCCTCAGTTACTCAGAAGCAATTCTGTTGCAGTCTCTACATCCCATGATTTTGAAGACAAGGCCACTATTACCGCATTCCTATCAAAGCCCATAGCACATAGGTTTTCTATTTTTTTGGTGTATTCTGGACTAGAAACTGGTGCTCCAGCATACACATGTGCCCAAAGTCGAGCTGTCTGTTTGAACATTTCGGGATTTTGTTTGTACTGATTTGCTACTACTGCATCTTGTGGATCATCTGGTTCTGCAGCTGCCAAAAGGGCTTGCAATGACAATAATACCGTGCGGAGAGTCATTGCGGCTGCCCATTGATCTTTCAGGATATCCAAACAAATAGCCCCCGTGACGGAACTAATATTAGGATGCCATATTTTAGTGATAAACCGGACCTTAGGGGGATTAAATGGATATGTTTCTGGTATTTTTATCTCTAGCTGATATCTTCCTCCTTCATATGGTGTGTCTGGAGGTCCTGCTATTTCTCCTCTTAATTCTGTAAAATTCTCGTCTACAAGATCTACTTTAATTTGATTTTTGCTCGTCCGCCTCCTCCGCCACCGCTACGACCACCGCCACCGCCGCCACCTCTTCCACCACCGCCTTCTCCCTCGGCGATTCACACTAGAGCACACGAATGCTGCCACTGCCACCCCGGCCGCCGCGCTCTCCTCAGTGTGGAATCACCTCCGCGCCCGGCCACCAAAATGGCGCCGGGTCCGCGCCGTCTTTCTGGTTTTTTGATGGTTTCCTTTGCAGTGCAGAAGGTTTTTAGTTTGATAGAGTGCCAATTGTTTATTTTTGCTTTTGTCGCCCGTGCCTGACAAGACAGGTCCAAAAAAATGTTGCTAAGACTGATGACCAAGGGTTTAGTACCGATGTGTTCTTTTAGGAACTTTATGGTTTTAGTTCTTACATTTAAGTGTTTAACTCATTTTGAATTTATTTTTGTGTATGGTATAAGATAGTGGCCCAGTTTTGTGCTTTTGCACGTAGCTATCCATTTTCCCAACGCCATTTATTGAAGAGACTGTCTTTTCCTCATTGAATTTTCTTGACTTTTTTGTTGCAGATTAAATGACCATATAAATGTGGATCTATTTTACGCTCTCTATTCTGTCTCATTGATCTTGGTGTCTGTTTTTGTGCCAGTACCATACTATTTTTATTATTACAGCTTTGAAGTATAATTTGAAATCTGGGGTGTGATACTTCCATCTTTCTTTTTCTTTCTCAAGATTGCTTTAGGCTATTCAAGGGCTTTTGCGGTTTCCTACAAATTTTAGGATTATTTTGTTCTAGTTTTGTGAAAAATGCCATTGGTATTTTGATAGGGATTGCATTGGATCTTGCAGATTGCTTTGAGTAGTATGGACATTTTAATTCTAGACATGAACCTAGTGTATCTTTTATACCATTGTGTCATCTTCGGTTTCTTTCATCAGTGTATTACAGGTTTTGGAGCGCTGGTCTTTCACTTCCTCGGTTAAATTTATTCCTAGGCATCTTATTCATTCTGATGCAGTTGTAGATGGGATTGTTTTCTTATTTTCTCTTTCTGATAGTTTGTAATTAGTTTATAGACACACATCAGGTTTCTGTATATCAATTTTGTATCCTGCAACTTTACTGAATTCATTTATTCTAAAAGTTTTTTTGTGGAGTCATTAGGGTTTTCTGTATATAGTATCATGTCCTCTCCAAACAGTGACGGTTTTACTTCTTCCTTACTAATTTGCTGTGACTGGGAGTTCTAGTACTGTGTTAAATGAAAGTGGCAAGAGTGGGCATCCTTGGCTTACTCCTGATCTTAGAGAAAGTGCTTTCAGTTTTTCACCATTGAATATAATGCTGGCTGTGCATTTGTCCTATATGGCCCCTATTATGTGGAGATATATTCTTTATATCTTTATGGGAGTTGTTTTTTTTTTTTCTTTTCTCTCTTTTTTTTTTTAAAGAGAGAGAGAGAGGAGAGATATCACAAGTAGGCAGAGAAGCAGGCAGAGAGAGGGGGAAGCAGGCTCCCTGCTGAGCAGAGTGCCCAATGCGGGACTTGATCCCAGGACCTTGAGATTATGACCTGAGCTGAAGGCAGAGGCTTAACCCACTGAGCCACCCAGGAGCCCTGGCTGGAGTTTTGATCATGAAAGGATATTGAGCTTTGTTCAATGCTTTTTCTGCATCCATTGAGGTGGTGTGGTTTTTATCCTTTATTTTGTTCATGTGTATCATGCTGATTGATTTGTGGATTGTGAACCAAACCTGGAATAAATCTCACCTGATCATGGTGTAGGATCCTTTCAACGTACTGTTGAATTCAGTTCGCTAACGTTCTCTTGAGCCAGGTAGCTCTTCGGTTCACTAGCTTACCCCTGTTCTCACTGCCACTTCCCAGTTTTGGCCGTCCTCACCCCCTGGAGTGACGACAGCCTCCTAAACAGTCTCCCTGTCTCCAGTCCCACCTTCACTCCCTGAATCACTCTCCACACTGTCGGCAGAATGTTAAAGTGGATTTATTTAAAAATACCATGTGCCGGGGCACCTGGGTGGCTCAGTGGGTTAAAGCCTCTGCCTTCAGCTCAGGTCATGATCCCAGGGTCCTGGGATTGAGCTCCGCATCGGGCTCTCCACTCAGCGGGGAGCCTGCTTCCTCCTCTGTCTCTACCTGCCTCTCTGCTTCCTTGTCTGTCAAATAAGTAAATAAAATCTTAAAAAAAAAACTGTTTAAAAAATACTATGTGCCATTTGCTGGTATGAACGCTTTACAAATATTAACTCACTGAGTTGTAACCCTATGAAGCTGGTACTATCCTCTGGGTTTTAAGGAGGAGGAAGTGGAGTCACAGAGCCCATAAGTAACCCGTCTGCGGGCAGGTGGCTGGCGGCCGCAGAACCAGGATCTGAGCTCGGGCAGTCCAGCTTCGAACGTGCGCTCTTGCAGACTGCTGTTCGCCGCTGCCCTTCAGAATCCTGGATCTGACTTTGTCCCTCTGGTGCAGAGCTCTTGAGTGTCTGTCCCTTGCTTTTAGGGTAAGCCCAAACTCTGACATGTTTGTAAGGCCCCCAGCCTCTCCAGCTTCACTGGGCCCCCAGTTGCTCTCCCTCCCAGTGGTCCAGATGTAACAGCTTCCTGCTGGTTTCCAGAGCCCTGCATTACCGCTTTCAAGCCTTTGTACTGCCACTTCTTCTACCTAGATTCTCCCTAGGAGCAGGTTAGCCTCACTCCTCCTCCTGGTCTTGCCGAGCTGTTCTCCCAGGCAGCGTCTTCTGACCCATACCTAGTCCAGATCATGTGCTCCCATTAGACCCTGGGTGTTTTCTTTGTCTTGACATTTGTCACTTTGCATGTAAGTGACTGCAAGTGTGTCAGTGCCCCAGGGTCAGGATGCGTTTGTCTTATTTGCTGTGTGTCCCTAGCTCCAAGAACAGTGCCTAGCTTTCAGTAAGGAAAAAAAACCAACCTGAGTGAAAAAAAGAGAGTCCGAGATTAAGTATTTTGTTAAGAGTTGCACTACCAGTAAACAGTAAAGCCAGTATTTGAACACAGGTCCTTCTAGCTTAGACACTTGCATTATAAATCACACTGTGATATTAGAATGTTGGGATTTGGACTGTTTAAACATTACTTTTGGGATCCCCGGGTCTCTTCAAATTGTAGGTTAACTCCGGAGAAGGGCTGACTTTGGCTGGGTACTCTGTAATCACCATCTTAAAAGCAGTTTTTAGCCACGTTTGCTGGTGCTTTGTGTATAGATGTTAGTGTGCTCAGTTTCCTTGTCGGAAAAGAAGGATTTTGATCAAAATGAAGAGCTTGGCTCGCTCTTATTAAAGGAACAGTCCCCTTCTCTAGTATATATGCTAACTCATTACCGTCAACATTGGAAGTGTCTTCTGAGTTATTCCTGGAGGCATGGTGCTCACCGGAGTTCACGGAAACCAGTAATCAGTGCTGTTTTGTTATAATAGAATGGGCAAGGGGTGAACTGGGATGTTTTATCCGATTGTGATTCAAAAAAAATTTTTTTAATTTAAAATGATTCATGGTGATTTCTTCATCCCTCCATCCAGTGGAATTGAATTAAAGCATTTTCACTAGCAACGGGAAAATAGCATGCTGTTTATCATAAACTTATCATGAACTTATCATAAAAAGGTGTCAACTTAGGGATGTTCATTATATAATTTTCTGTAAAATTACACATGCGTAGTTCTTCCAGATACCTGCCTGATTTTTGTTAGGCGGTGGTTGTAAAGTGGTTTTCTGCCTAATGCTTCTACCCTTCTTATCCTAGGACTGTGTGTGTGTGTGTGTGTGTGTGTGTGTGTGTGTGTAGCAGAGTGCTGATTTCCAGACAGGTTCAATCTATGCTTATTTACTAACCTGCAGGGACAAAAGGTTTGTCAGCCAGTCAGCTTCTCTATCTAAACCCTAGGCATGTTGTATCCTGCTCGTCCTTCTGTAATATGTTATGTCCTGCTTGGTATTGACACAATGATCTAAATACGTATTTGATGTCTATCACAGGAACTTACAAATCGCGGGAGGATGTAGGTAAATATAGAAAAAACCCTTTGCAATCTGATTAATAAATTATCTTTTAATGTCAAGTAACTTCTTCCAGGATACCATGTAACCAAAATTTAATCTAATATCTACATGTATTACGTGAACAGTTAAGTTTATCATTAAGTATAAATCCCGCATGAGCAGAGACTGGCCTGCCTTATTCCCACTGTACCCCCAAAGCCTGGGATGTGCCTGGGCACATAGGCGGTATTCAGTACTTCATCCTTTAATGAGTAAATCTCCATTTACAGTGAAGACTGGAAGAATTAAAATAGTTGTATTTATACCTAGGTAATGGCATGCTTTTGATGATTTCAGATTCCTTCAGTGCAGTCAATTAGGTGCTGGGGATACAGAGATATGAAGATCTGGCTCAGGTCCCCAGTCATTTTATTGACTCAACAAATATTTATTGATTCCAGTTACTTTGTGCCAAGGTGCTGTGCTAGGGGTTTGGGAATACAGGAGTGAGTAGTCATGACCTCTGCCCTCCTGTTGCATTTAGTTTAGAAAGAAAGGAATGGGAGGAGGGTAGGCGAGCTGGAAACTTGGATGCAAGCACTGGAAACCGGTTTGCTGGATTTGTTCAGCTGGCAAAATGTTTTTGTCTTTTTCTTTTTTCCATTCTCACTCCCTACAGTGTCACAGTGATCATTACTAATCTGGTCCCTGTAAGGATTTGAGCTGTTTTACCTTTTGCCTTAGCATAAAGTAGGAAGACTGCCATGCAGATAATGTGATTGTAATGTGAAAATTGCCACGAGAGCCTCATGTACCTGTTGCGGGGAGACTTCGGGAAAACCAGCTCCTTAGTTGAGGGAAGGAAGGGTAGCACCCTGGTGTGGTGGAGAGACCAGATAGAGGAGTGCAGATCCGGTTCAGGTCTGTGCCCTTGGCCCTGTGACTGAACTTCTTTGGGCCCCCTGCTGTTGATCTGTAAGTGAGGGGGTGGTGTCCCATCTGTGCCGCAGAGAGCCTTCTCAGAGCCGCACACCCCCCCCCTCCCCCACCCCGGACCCCCAGGAGCAGCCCTACTTCTGTTGTTCTGCCTGTTGGGCTTCTCCGAAACATTTTGTTTGAGCATGTTTTCTTTGGCTAAAAAGAGTTTTAAAATCTCTAGACTAGATGATCTCCAAAGTTCCTGCATGCCTGGCATCCAATGATGATTACTTCTGACATTCCACGTTCACTACTCCTGTGCTCCCAGGAAGAAAAAAGGCAGCAGCCGCTTCTTGTCAGGTGCAAATACCCTTTGTTCTGACAAAAAGTCATTTGAGTGAGATGAAGGTCACGGAGAAATTCAGTGATGATTTGGGTTAGAACTGTGAGAGTTTTAGTTCTGTGTATACTACTCTTTTTCCACAGTGGTCTTCTATGGCAGAGTCTTAATTGCTCCCTTAAAAACCCTTTTTCTTGTACTTTCTGAAGGATTGAGAGTCACACACTTTGTTGTTTTGACATCTGGGTTTCTTTACGTTTTCTCCAAGCTATCCTCACTATCTACAATATTTATGGAAAAATATACTGGAATCGTTTGAAGCATCTCTCCTTGCATATTGTTTGCTCTATCTTTTCTCACTTTTCCCTTGTTCATGGGAAGATCCAGTTGTGGAAATGATCATGATCTCTGAGCAACAGGAACTATTTTGACCTACCTCTTGCCAGGAGTTAGACCCAAAGGAAGGGAATCAATGTTAGAAAGAAGAAGACAATAGAAGAGTGACTGCCTGAATTGTTGTTCAGCACTGGCTGGGTATGACCTTACACATCACTTATTTGCTTGGAGCCTTAGTCTTCTGTACAGTGGAGACCGTAATACCTTCCATAGGGAGTTGTTTTGGTACTTAAGGATGGAAAGCCCTTTACCTGGTGTTTGGCCTGCGGTAGGCACTTAATAAGTTAGAATCCCTCTCTTCTCCCCCGACTGTTTTTTTAAAAGATTTTATTTATTTGTTTGAGACAGAGAAAGCACGCCAGTGAGGCAGCTGGTGGAGGGGGAGAGGGAGAGGGAGAGAGAATGTCAAGTGGACTCCCTGTTGAGCATTGGGCTCTATCCCATGACTCTGAGATCATAACCCGCACCAAAATCAAGAATTGGATGCTTAGGGGGCACCTGGGTGGCTCAGTCATTAAGCGTCTGCCTTCAGCTCAGGTCATGATCCCAAGGTCCTGGGATTAGGCCCCGTATGGGGCTCCCTGCTCGGCGGGAAGCCTGATTTTCCCTCTCCCACTCCCCCTGCTTCTGTTCCCTCTCTCATTGTGTCACTCTCTGTCAAATAAAATCTTTAAAAAAAGAAAAAGAATTGGACGCTCAACTGACTGAGCCACCCTGGCGCCCCTCCCTTTTCTTTTAATGTACCTTTCCTCTTTAGGAATGTTCCTTCCTTCCTGCCTCCCTCCCCTCTTTTCCACACGTTTATTAAACTCCTCCTGACGCCTGCCAGGCATTGCTCATGGATACAACAGTGAGTCAGACAAAGTACCTGT
Source organism: Meles meles (assembly GCF_922984935.1). Classification (NCBI taxonomy): domain Eukaryota; kingdom Metazoa; phylum Chordata; class Mammalia; order Carnivora; family Mustelidae; genus Meles; species Meles meles. Next base: position 122,565,801 of record NC_060071.1, read on the forward strand.
CATCACAGAGCACATGTTTCAGCATCTCCTCACTAGGATGTGGGAATCATCGGGGACTAGCAGACAGAACATAGAAAGTTCTCTTCCAGCGCAGTCCTAAAAAGGCAACCCAATTAAAAAATGGGCAAAGGATTTGACTATCACTGTTCAAATGTGAATGGTCAATAAATACATGAAAAGAAGCTTCACATCAGTCACCAGGGAAACGGAAACCAAAAGCACAATGAGAAGAGGCTTCACAGCCAGTAGTATATAGGATAGCTGTAATCTCAAACACAGCCAGTAACAAATTGCTACGGATTTGGAGAAATCAGAATCCTTACACATTGTTACTGGGGCTGTAAAGTGGTGCAGCCAATTTGGAAACCAGTCTGGCATTTCCTTAAAACGCTCAACCTGAGTTACCACATGACCCAGCATTCCTCCTGGATATCCAGCCAACAGCAATGAAAACACATGTCCGTAGAAAAACTTACATACTTGAGTGTTCACAGCAGCATTGTTCGCGATAACCAAAACAACGTCCAGGTGTCCATCAGCGAATGAATGAACAAAATGTGGGCTGTCCATAAAATGGAATATTATGTGGCAATAAAAAGGAATAGAACATGGATATATGCCACAGCATGGATAAGCCTTAAACACACTATGCTGAGTAAAAGAAACCAGTTACGAAAGACTGTATGGTGTGATCTCATTTACGTTCAGCGTCCCAAACCAGCAGATCTGTAGAGACCGATTAGTGGTTGCCTGGGGTGGGAGAGCCGGAGATGAGCGATGGTAACTGGTAATACGTATAGGGTTTCTTTTTGGGGTGAGGAAAATGCTCTAAAATTATTTTATGGTAATAGTTGAACAATTCTGATGTGGTTTTTTTGTTTGTTTGTTTTTAAAGTAAATTCTGTGCCCAACATGGGGCTTGAATTCATGACTCCAAGATCAAGAGTCGCATGCTCCACTGACGGAGCCAGCAAGGTGCCCTGTGACCGATTCTAAATATACCAAAGACCACGGGTTGTACGTTTTAAATGCCTGAACCTTGTGTGTAGATTTTATATCCCAGGATGACTGTTAAGTGCAGTTCCCCTTCTGTCTCCGAACCTGTGCTCTGGCCTCATCCTAGAACAAAACAGGTCAACCTCCAGACCCCTCTTGAGGCCCCCTTGCCACCATCATCCCACCATCCCCTGGCTTTTTCCTTTCCTTTACAGTTAAGACTCCTAAAAGGTTAGGAAATAAATAACTTAGAAAGACTTCGTTCTAGAGGAGTTGGAAATTAGTGGATAAGCAGAAAGAGGAAAAATTTTGTACATTTAATCTCACCACCCAGAGATAATCATTATGAACACTTTATATCATTTTAGCGTTAGCAAAGATGACACCTCGTGTTTTTATTTCCAAAGAGGAATACTGTTATAAGGAAAGGCCTATGTTAAGTTACTGAGAACAGAATATTTTTTGAAGAGAAATGTCTTAATCTTCTGTAACGATATTAAACATGGAGGGTTTTGTGCATGATTTGATTTTGAAGCTTTTTGGGATTGTCTGCTTCAGATTTGAGGTCATTCAGTCCTAATACTTTGGAAACATCCCTGCTTCTTAGCGTGTGGATGCAATCCATGAAGCCCCCTTGCTTTTTAAGCCACACTTTTACATGGCTTTTGCTTACGCTGCAGCCTGATCGCACAAGAGGATTTCAGTCTTAAACACTTTTGGGTGTGCGATGAAATGGGCAGTGTTCCCTCTGCCAGTGAAATGAAAATTTCATGACTTCCCTTCGGCCTCTGCAAACTGTCTGGCCGACACCGGCTGGGAATGAGGATGGCAGCTGGTGAGATGGATTTCCTGCTTTCGAAATCACATTGAGCTAATTTCATTGATATTTTCTCCCCATTTTGCCTGCACAGAATTAGATTGGCTGAGCAACCCGAGCTTTTGTGTTGAAGCCGTAACCTCTCTGAGCCAACAGCCTAAGGAGGCCACTGCCCTGGTTTCTGAAGGGTCATCGCCGACGAGGTAGTTTTTCTGAAAGATGGATTTTTCGTTTTTGTCTGTATGTTGTCTGTCGCTGGGTTCGAAAAACACTCCTTAGGAAACCCTGTGATAAAAGAACAAATTACAACTCTTCTTTTTACTCGAACTAATGAGGTGCCCTTTGTTTCCCCTCTCCTCACTCAAAGATTATTTATTCCTCTTTCCCTGCTTTGCCTTTTGTAGTGGCAAGTGTGTGACACGGCGCCAGTAACAAGGCCACGAGGGAAATGGCACCATTGTGACTGTTGAGTAACCTGACTGACCTCGCTAGTAACCTTTAGAATATTGTAACTCCAATGTTCCCTCAGTTGCATTTTCACCATTTTGGGAAAAATGGAAGAGGCTGGTGTAATACAACATCGGATAAAATCTCATGAAAACTTTGGGGACAGCAGAAGGGCACACATCTACACCAAGCTTTGAAAGAAGCTGTGGTAGAGCATTGAATTGAGAAGTGAGCCCTGTCGCAAATATGAACTGGGTTGTCTCATTAAGATGCGGAGCCCCCGGGGGCACCTGGGTGGCTCAGTGGGTTAAGCCTCTGCCTTCAGCTCAGGTCATGGTCTCAGGGTCCTGGGATCGAACCCCGCATCGAGCTTTCTGCTCAGCAGGGAGCCTGCTTCCCCCACTCTCTCTGCCTGCCTCTCTGCCTATTTGTGATTTCTGTCTGTCAAATAGATAAATAAAATCTTTAAAAAAAAAAAAAAGATAAGGAGGCCCGCGAAGGCAGTCCTTCGAAAGGGCAAGAAACCTTTAGAAATGGACACTAGTTGGTGCCAGAGGGAGAGTTGTCCATAGATATTTCAATAACGCGGAAGGGCTCATCATAACCTTTAAAAACAAGACCAGAATTAAACCTTTTTTAATTAAAAAAAATTTTTTTTTTTTTTAGGACATGCTGCCCTAATGTGTAGGACTGAAAATAAACCCTTTATAACATTGCTTCAGAAAATACTATATTTGATAAAGTAACTGGTAAATTATTTTCATTTAAAAATGTACAGATGTGGGATGCCTGCGTGGCTCAGTCGGTTAAGAGGCCGCCTTTGGCTCAGGTCATGATCCCAGGATCCTGGAATCGAGTCCTGCATCAGGCTTCTTTCCTAGTGGGGAGCTGCTTTTCTCTCTGCCTCTGTCTGCCTCTCTGCCTGCTTGTGCTCTCTCTCTCTGACAAAAAAAATAAATAAATAAAATCTTGAAAAAAAAAATGTACAGATGTGAAAGTCCAGGTTTAGAAGCTATTAAAATTAGAATTTCTTCACCCACTGTTGGTTTAGGTCCAACTCTTTTTTTTTTTTTCTGGGGTCGGGGTGGGGTCCAACTCTTAAATCCTTAAGGGGAGTTGTGACCTGGGAAAGCACTATACAAGTATATGGGCGAATAGTAAGCCCCGTGGGCATTTCTGGAGTTCTCTTTTACACATTTGTTCTCTTATTTACATAGTCTTCTCCCGACTTCTCATCTGAAAATAATTCCAATGTTGATTTTCCCAAAATAGGAGTCATCTGAAATCAGAGCCTTCAGATGAAAGTGACACTAACAGAAAGCCCAGACAAACAAGCAGGAAAAAGAAGAAAGAGAAGAAGAAGAGAAGGAAGCATCACCACAAGAAAACCAAGAGAAAACGTGGGCAGGCCGGTAGCAGTGGCTCGGAGCCGGACAGTGAGCCTGAAAAGGACAAAACTTCCAGAAGCGCTGGAGACAGTAGAAGGGAATCCGAGAAGCCAGGGTGGGATTTCTATTCTCAAATACCTGTGACTTTTCAAAGTTTGTGTTTTTTCCCTTCAGTTGCCACAAGTGAGACATTTGAATGACTATTTAGCCACTCAGTCAAACGGAGTCCAAAACACACCCAAATAGAGCTGTACCATGAGGTCATATTTAAAAAAAAAAAAAAGAAAGAAAGAAAGAAAACTTTCACGTTTTCTTTAAATAAGGGCTGTGATTTTATTTGAGAAATGTTATTTAGACACAGTAATGATCGTATCAAAATCTGATGCAGATGAAAGGTCTTTGGGATTTTGAAAGATGGCTGATGTGCCAGGCCGTGGGAATCTGGGCCAGTTTACTACATAGTTGAGGCTCCGTCTGTGAGGGTCAGAGTAAGAGGAACGTCTTACTTCTCTTCCGTAGTCTCTCTCTTCCTTCTCATCACTCACATCAGCCACCCGGGACCCACACTCTTTGGTCAAGCGCCGTGTAACAGGATCATCGTTGCTCTTGGCCTTTTCCCGGGTCACATGACTTTCCAGCACTGTGTGGAAGGTGTGGACTGGCCCGTGACCACAGTGTTTCCTCTTCTGGGGGTTTTGCTTCTCCCCACATTTTGCTCCGTCTCCCTTGAGCCTGCTGCTCCCCTCGTGCTGCAGTGAGGGCTGCACAGGCGCTCACCGGTAGCTCCCCTCTGCCTCGTCTCCTCTGCTCCCCCACGGGGGGCCCTTCTCCCATGCCCACGACAGGCTGCATGGGGTGGAATTGAGTTATTTCTTCACTTTTTCCTTTTCTTTGTTCGTATGGGCTAGAGGAGAGAAGATTGAAGTCCCTGTCCAAGGCATACTCAAAAAATTTAGTGCTACTAAGACTTTTTTGACTCTTCAGGGATTATTTGCTTAGATGTCCCAGTGACGTCAGTGAGAGCTCTGTGGTGCCGTGAGTCTGGAATCTGACCCACGGAGTCTGCATCAGACAGGTGGATGCTGAGTCCTCCTGTGGATCCTTCTGCCACCAGACCTGTGGAGAGCCTTGCAGACCACTGTGGCTCAGGGTGTCTGGATTTAACCATCTCTGTGCCTCCAGGCTCTGTCTGTAACACAGGCTTGCTCTAGGAGGGGAAAATAAGGAGGTTTTGACTTTGAGTTTCTGTGGGCAGGAATCACTCCTGTCTAGCTTGTCCCTGTACCCTCTCAGCAGCTGGCCTGGGGAAAAAATACATTTCTATTGTGTGAATGAATGGATACGTTATTGATGCTTTTGCTTCTCAGTATGTCTTCAGAGCAACATATATTAATCATTGTTTCTTCTGAAAACTCAGTATTAGCTACTTGTCTTTTTTTTTTTTTTAAAGAGTTGAGGAAAATGAGTTATAAAGGATTTTCTGAACCCACACAGGAACTGCCATTAGAAGCTGGAAGGTAATTAATTTCAGCCTGTGCATAATCAATCAGGGGTGAGCTTTAGAGCCTCTTGATGGGTCTGTGATGCAGATGGCATTTTTAAGTTCATTGATATTTTTCAGAATATCCCCATTAAGATAAAAATTGACTGTTCTTATTCTTCTCGCTTACTTTCTTACTGTGGACTTCTGTTGTATCTTCCTGGGAAGATGACCTGGAGACAAGGACTAAGACGTTCATGAGTTGTGAGACAATTTCCGTGATGTCAGGAAAGTGGGTTCCTGGAGGTATCGGGCACCATATAGGAGCTCTGTTTTAGAGTGGGGGAGGGACGACGTCCCCTGGGGCTTCTCAGGGACCTCTGTCTCCTAAGGTGAGCTCTTCACCTCCTGGTGGAGGCATATTCTTCTAGCGCACAGCCCAGACCACAGCCTGCTTCCTACCTCAGTACCCAACAGGAGAGCATCAGAGCTTGTTTACCCCCCAGGGGTGGTCTGCTCCCTCCTCCCTCTCCCGTAGGCTTTCCATTTCTTTCTGGAATGCATCCATCTCATTCCTTCCTTTGGCTGCCCCTTACAGTGTTTGTGGACAGAAAACCCTCCACAGGTGTCCTGAGGGGGAATGTGTTAAAGATCATCATGTATTTTAACCTATTCAGCAAACGCCGATTGCAAGCTACTTTGTGTCCTCAAAATGCCATTCCTCTGTATTCCCAGCGCAGGATGACTTAGAAGCTTTTAGAATCTTTATTTCTATCTGGGCTATGATGGAATAAGGTTAAGGGCTGTTTTGACTACTTTGGCAGCTTCTTGTGTCAGCAGCATGATGAGCTGCTTCTCTTTAGACGAGAGAAGATACTAGATGCCAGAAAAACTTTCCCTCCCTCTCACATTTGACTCCTAGGCAAGCGGTTTCATTTGTGTCTCAGCTGGAAGTCCGCCGACTCTCAGGTTGGCTCAGAGGGATAAGGAAGGGTCTTGTCTCACAGTGGGCTCTCTCTGGCCTTGGTGTAGGAGGGGGGCAGTCCACAGAGCCTGGGCTATAAAAACGACATTTAGGGGTGCCTGGGAGGCTCAGTAGGTTAACCCTCTGCCTTTGGCTCAGGTCATGGTCCCAGGGTCCTGGGATTGAACCCCGCATCAGACTCTCTGCTCTGCAGGGAGCCTGCTTCCTCCTCTCTCTCTGCCTGCCTCTCTGCCTACTTGTGATCTCTGTCAAATAAATAAATAAATAAATAAATCTTTAAAATAAATAAATAAAATCTTAAAAACAAAAAAAAAAACAACAAAAAAATGAGATTTAGGCCAGGCCTGAATGATATGTGAGACCCACCCATTCGGAACTGCCGCTTTCCTTCGGGTTTGAGTTGGAAGAAGCTGAGCACTTTCAAATGAGTTAGGGTAAGCAAGGGCAACCCACTTTATTTATTTATTTTTAAGAGAACTTGTTTATAAATATATTTAAAATTCTAGTTACAGTCATTTAATGGAATATTTAGAAAGAACAGCTAGGGGCGCCTGGATGGCTCAGTGGGTTGAAGCCTCTGTCTTCGGCTCGGGCCATGATCCCAGGGTCCTGGGATCAAGCCCCGCATCGGGCTCTCTGCTCAGCAGGGAGCCTGCTTCCCTTCCTCTCTGTCTGCCTGCCTCTCTGCCTGCTTATGATCTCTTTCTGTCAAATAAATAAATGAAAGCTTTAAAAATAAAAAGAACATCTAGGGGCGCTTGGGTGACTCAGTCAGTTAAGCATCTGACTCTTGATTTTGGCTCAGGTTGTGCTCTCAGGGCCGTTGGGATCGAACTCTGGGCTCCATGCTCTGGGGAGTCGAAGTCTCCTCTCCCTCTTTACCCTCCCTGCATGCTGCATCTCTCTCCCTGTCTCTAACGTAAATTAGTAAATCTTTAAAAAAATAAAAACTCTTGTGTCAGGTTAATTTCTGAGATAAGGTGACTTCTTGGTGAAGTGCCACTTAGCGTTGACAGTTCTTGCTTCCTATCTTAAAGCTTTTTCCACAGCAGGCGTCGTCTTCGTCTGTGGCACGAGCGCGCGTTACGTACTTGAGTGTGTTTGATGCTATGTTAGCATCAGTGTGGAAATGTTTGACTTTCATTTTTCTTAAAAGGTGGACGATGTAGCTCGAAGGTTCCAAAGTGCTTCTCCCTCTTTGTTCCTCACTCCTGTGTCCCACAGGCAAGAAGGTCATGCTGCTGCTGATGTTGGGCATCGCTTTGTTTGGCTTGAGGACGTGCAGGCTCTGACGGGAGAAACCTTCAGAACAGATAAGAAACCAGATCCGGCCAACTGGGAGTATAAGTCTCTCTACCGAGGAGACATAGCAAGGTACGCATCACCATGTCTTTCCTGATTTTCACTGGTGGGAAGTGACTTCTTTCTCCCCTGAACCCTCTGTGTGCAGTCTCTGTCTGCCCCCCTCCCTTTTGGATTCCGGTGGGTGGGTGTCCCCCATCGCTGGGCTGCTCGGGCATGTGTCTTATCTCACACTCTGAAGTGAAAGCTCAAACCTTGTAGTCAGGATCCAGGTCTGAGTCACTTATCCGTGGTGCCTGGCATTGTGCCGGGCGTAGTAGGTTTTTAGTAAATTGTTGAATGAGGGAATCTAAAAATACCTTGAAATAAATAATTGTGACAAACTATCTAGAAACCATTTGGTCTGTCTATATGCCATTTTAAAAAGTCGTGAGCACTTTTTATTCATCTGTCCCCCAAGTAAGCCATTTTAAAAGTGACATTAAGTGGTAATGACTTTTTCAAAATGCTCCCAGTATATGTCACCAGAGGAAAAAAGAGGCGATGGTATTCACTTCAGTAATTAGTTTATTAAACTTTTCTCCTCCACCCTGTCAATCAAAAATATTTAAGTGCTTATTGGGGCGCCTGGTTGGCTCAGTGGGTTAAATAAGCTTCTGCCTTCAGCTCAGGTTATGATCTCAGGGTCCTGGGATCAAGCGCTGCATCAGGCTCTCTGCTCAGCAGGGAGCCTGCTTCCCCCCTCTCTCTCTGCCTACTTGTGATCTCTCTCTGTGTCAAATAAATAAATAAAATATTTAAAAAAATATTTAAGTACTTATTAAATCCCTTAGGCACTGAGTAGTTTATAAGACACTGCTGGGAACACAAAGCAGTCATACACAATCTCTCTTCCCAGAAGCTTACAGGTAATGAAAATTGAAGGTAGAGAATATTGGAATGTGAAGCCAAGAGGAGGCCAATATCATTCTTTATAGGGTAATTACTTTTTTAAATAAATTTCGGTTTCCATTACATAGCTGCACCTCCAAATTTTGTCATTAGTCACAACATTATACCTCACCACATAGGCAATTCCTACTAAGATTTCCTTTATGGTATGTTTATATCTGTGATTTTTCAGTGAATATTTGTATCTACGTGCTGTCTCCTAAAACCTTATGGTTGAGAGTGAATGACTTAAAATGTTTTCATACATTTTTGAATAATTTTGATACTCCTTGAAGTCTTGTTCGGTTCCCCATGGCCCGGTGATGTGGGGCCACAGACGTGGTAGGACCCAGGAAAAGGGGAGGCGAGCAAACGCTGACTGTGAGCCTGTGCTTGTTAGCCTGTGTGATCCTCACAGCTGCTCTGCGAGGAGGGTCACACTCGTATTTTAGGAACGAGGAAAGGGAACCTCAGAGAGGGTCAGTGGCCTCTCAGGATCATGCTGCCAGGCAACAGCTTTCTTGGGGCATCTGTGTTCCTCTAACCTCGAATGTTCTTTTCTGGGCCACAAATGAAGATGAGCTGGGTTGTGTGGTAGGCTGCTTTCTAGATTGGGAAATGGAGAACTCTGGTTCTCATTCTCACCTGACTCATAATGTAATCCCACTTGAGTCTCTAATCCTGCCTGAGCCTCTCTTTCCTCCTGCTGTTAACTCCTGCTGTGCCTCACACTCGGATATCAGACATCATCTATAGGAATTAAAAATTAGTTTGCAGGGGCGCCTGGGTGGCTCAGTGGGTTAAGCCGCTGCCTTTGGCTCAGGTCATGATCTCAGGGTCCTGGGATCGAGTCCCGCATTGGGCTCTCTGCTCAGCAGCGAGCCTGCTTCCCTCTCTCTCTCTCTCTGCCTGCCTCTCTGTCTACTTGTGATCTCTCTCTGTCAAATAAATAAATAAAATCTTTACAAAAAAAAATTAGTTTGCAGGGGCTCCTGGGTGGCTCAGTGGTTGAGGCCTCTGCCTTCGGCTCAGGTCATGATCTCAGGGTCCTGAGATCGAGCCCCGCATCGGGCTCTCTGCTTGGCAGGGAGCCTGCTTCCCCCCTCTCTCTCTGCCTGCTTCTCTGCCTACTTGTGATCTTTGTCTGACAAATAAATAAATAAATAAAATCTTTAAAAAAAAATTAGTTTGCAAAGATAAAGGGTTATTACTTCTTAAAAGATGAAAAAGCAGAAATATTCACAATGACCAGCTCTTAAATCTCTGTTAATGAGAGGCCCAGGTCTTAGGAGGAGACTAACGAGGGAAGTTTACTAATGTAGACTCTGAGGATGCTGCTGGAAGGGCATGGGGCATTGTGTGATTTCCCAGTAGATTCCGAAGCTTAGCTGAGCTAAGTCTTACCCGGATTAATAGCTGTACCACTGTTAGTGTCCAGATTTAGGGCAGTATTGGTCCCGTGGCACTGTGAGTTGGTCAGAGGACGGGGGGCATGTTTTGTCAGGTCGAGAATTTTCACACTTCACGCAGGGCACTGACAAACCAGGAGCGTTGGGAGGACTCTCCTGGCACCATCCTGTGAGGACCAGGTGAGGCCCTGTGGGTCCTGGGCCTGTGACCGCAATATGGTCTGTGTCTTTTAAGCTTTGCTGGACCACCTTCTAGACGGTGGATTGGCAGTGTTCAGTGTAACTCAGGAAGGTGGAACCAGGATCAATGAGTGGAAGTTCTAGAAAGTGAGATCTGACTCAGTATCAAAGCAAATTTTCTAGTAGTGTGAGCCTCCCAGCAGTGACCTGGTATGCATTCGTGTATTGTGGTGAGCAGGGCTTAGAGTTCATGGGATTCCAAATTACCTTTGGAAAATTCCTTAGGGCTAATATACTAGCTCTCAGTGAAGTTCAGCTCTGCTTTTTCTCCATTTATGGAGTGGACTGTTGTTTAGCTATACACCAGGTGAAATAGTGGGCATTATGTTTAGGACCAAAGTTTTATGAAATAATAACTTTAACTTGTCTAGTGCTTACTGTATGGCTAAGGACTTGAAATATATAAACTTTTTGATCATCCCTGCTGTTCTGTGATATGGGTAACATTATTATCCCCATGTCACAGATGAGGAAACTGAGGCACAGACAGGTTTTGGGGGATTTTGTTTTAAATAATTTGGTCAGAGTCAACTGGTTAGTAAATGATGGGGTTGGAATTTGGACCCGGGTGGACGACCACCATGAGAGCGTGCGTGAATTAAAGTCACTGAAGGAGAGGCAAATTTATTTCTGCCCAGCTCTCTCTGGGGCTCAGAGCTGCCGAGTGAATTCCGGGCAGAAGTGTGTGCTCGATTTAAATATATTCTTTTCCCATACCCTGTCCCTCTTTCTTTCTTTTCTTTCCTCTCTTCCCATCCCTTCCCTTTTCCTGTAGCTGAATTAATTTAAATTAAATATCTGTATGATATCATTCACTGAACCTCCAAACTGGGGTTCCCTCCTTCTGGAATTGTTCCATATAAGTCCAGCTGACTATTTGATAAGGATTTTACCAAAAACAAACCCAAAAACCCCCAAATGAAGGTTTGCATTAAATTACAGCCTAGGTTGTTCCCAGTTAAGATTCTATGATAGGGGCGCCTGGGTGGCTCAGTGGGTTAAGCCGCTGCCTTCGGCTCAGGTCATGATCTCAGGGTCCTGGGATCGAGTCCCACATCGGGCTCTCTGCTCAGCAGGGAGCCTGCTTCCCTCTCTCTCTCTCTGCCTGCCTCTCTGTCTACTTGTGATCTCTCTCTGTCAAATAAATAAATAAAAAAATAAAAAAAAAAGATTCTATGATAAATGATAAATTAGGTAAAACCCAGATGTCCAACAGCAGAGAGATATTAAGTAGATGAGGGCTTACCCCTCCACCGGACCGATTCAAAGCCAATAAAAATGGTATTTTCTAAAGCAAATGGTTCAGGGAAATGCACAAAAGTAGGGAGGAAAGCCCAAAGCTGTGTATCAGCTATTTTTAAAAAAAGGTGTATGTACACATACAAACACAAAAACACATATCTGAAAGTAGGTGTTTAATAATACAGATCAGTAAGACTCTTTTTTTCCCTTTATCATTTTCATCTGCTATAAAATGCAACTATTAAAATCAGTTTTACAAAATGGACTTTTTTTTTTTAAAAGGTTTTATTTATTCATTTGACAGAGATCCCAAGTAGGCAGAGAGGCAGGCAGAGAGAGAGGGGGAAGCGGGCTTCCTGCTGAGCAGAGAGCTCAATGCAGGGCTTGATCCTAGGACCTGGGGATCACGACCCGAGCCGAAGGCAGAGGCTTTAACACACTGAGCCACCCAGGCGCCCCCAAAATGCACCTTTTTTTTTTTTTTAAATGATGGTATTATGTCTTTTTTTTTTTTAAGATTTTATTTATTTGACAGATAGAGATCACAAGTAGGCAGAGAGGCAGGCAGAGAGAGAGAGAGGAGGAAGCAGGCTCCCCGCTGAGCGGAGAGCCTGATGCGGGACTCGATCCCAGGACCCTGGAATCACGACCCGAGCCGAAGGCAGAGGCTTTAACACACTGAGCCACCCAGGTGCCCCCAAAATGCACCTTTAAAGTCAGAAAACTCTAAACATTTTTTAAGAGATTATGTGAATGATGGGACGCCTGGGTGGCTCAGTGGGTTAAGCCGCTGCCTTCGGCTCGGGTCATGATCCCAGGGTCCTGGGATCGAGTCCCGCATGGTCTCCTTGCTCGGCAGGGAGCCTGCTTCTCTCTCCACCTCTGCCTGCCTGTGTGCTCTCTCTCTCTCTCCTTCTCTCTGACAAATAAATAAAAATTAAAAAAAAAATTAAAAAAAAAAAGATTATGTGAATGTTGAAATACTGTTGATTTTTAGTAAAAATAAAATAGTACTTACGGGGAGAACTAGTTCTACTTAGAGTTTGCTCCTTACAGAATGATAGACGTGTGTAGAGCTCCTGAGCACTATTTTATCTCCTCACCTTTCGTTAAAGTTGTTTTGACTCCAAATGGACTGGGGACAGTTGTTGTGAGTTAACCTAGGAGGGCCTTGTGGGGAGGATGGAGAAGAAGGGTTTGTGTGCATGTGAAAGCTGGGAGGGCAACTTCTCAGGCCCCTGTTGACTGTGGGGAAGCAGAGGAGGTGCTGGGCCTGGACCAGGGGGAGGGGGACGCAGAACTTTCTGGAAGATGACAAAAGATGGCGACTGCTCTCTCCTTTTTTTTCCCTGACAGCATGATATTGTGGAAATTTTTTAAACATACAGTGTCAGTTGAAAGAATTTTACAGTGAATGCTCCTAATCCCACCCTCTACATTCTACCATGAATAGTGCACTGTGCCTGCCTTGTCACATGTCCGTCTGTTCATCTGTCCTTCAGTCCAGCCTGTTTGGTGCCAGCCTCAGTGTACCGCTCCCTGAATATTTCAGCATGCGTGTCATTAACTGCAGTTCAGGTTCGTTTAGTTTTTTCCTTTGGACTTAAAAGTTACATACAGTGTAACACAGATCTTCATTTGCTGAGTTTGGACACGTGCATACACCTGTGTAAGCCAGCCCTCAGTGAACATATAGAACATCACCGTGACCCCTACTCCCCCCCAGATTTCCTCCTGCTCTCTTCCACTCAGTCCACATCCCACCTCCCCAGGGGCAGTTACCGTTCTAAGTTTTTCCAAACTCAATACTGTCTCTTCTAGAATTCCATGTAACTGGAGTCCTATAGTACGCACGCTTTGGGTCTGGCTTCTTTCACTCGGTGTGACGTTTTCGACATCCAGCCCCATTGGGGCATTTGTCAGTAGTGGCTTCTCTCTGCTGGTGGCGCTCTATCCTGTGGCCACACCACCGCTCGTTCGTCTGTTCTCCTGCTGATGAACGCCCGGACCCTTTGCAGCACTCGGCTGTTAGGAACACGGCTGCCGAGAGTGTCTGTGCACACATCTGTGTGTAGAAATGCGGTTTCCTTTTTTCCTGGGGGAATGCCTAAAATAGAATTGCTGGGTCCCAGGGTAAGTCTAAGTTTAGTTTTTTCAGGAAACTGTCAGACCTTTCCCCAAAGTGACTGTACCAGTTTCCATTCTCACTAAGAGCATGTGAGAGACCCGGTTCCCCGGCAGATTACTCGCTGGCGGTCATTATTGTTGGTGTTTAATTTTAGCGGTTCTGGTGGGTTTGTGGCATAGCTCCTTGTGGTTTTAATTTGCATTTCCTCACGATTCATGACGTTGAGCGATTACACATGCGCCGATTGGCCCTTCATGTTGTCTTTGGTGAATTCCGTTCAGATCCTTTGCTGTTCTTTGATTGTTGGTTTGTGTAACACACGGAAGAGTGCATGGTTTCCCGCAGCAGCCTTCGTGCCCATATTCCGTAGTCACGGGTGTGATTCCGGGGGCACCTGCACGCTCTATACAGGCCTTTTAGAGCCCAGCCTGTCTTCCTCTAGAGTAGAAGACAGCCAAGTGTAATCTTAATTATTTTGTTTCAGGCTTAAAAATACAATCTTAGCCCTCCCTGTTTTCTTCTTACGTGGGAACACAGGACTAGACAGGAAAAAGGACCAGTGTAGGAGACAGGTGACTCACTGTCACCCAAGGTTCTGGTGTCCTTAAGGATCGTGTAAAGGAGGGGATGAGGATTTCCACCTTGTCTGTTAATATGATTGTGATGATCCATGACGTAATGTATGGGACAGACTTTACAGAACTCTAAGAAAATAGAAACTACTAGAAATTACCAGAGTCTGGAAGACAGGCCTGATCTTAAATTCACGTGATGTTAATAAGGAATTGAAGTATTTAGAGGAATAAGTTGAACACAGAAAAAGTTGATTGCTAATTGTCATATTTCTCTGAATAGAAACTGTCGGAAGGTAAGGTGAATTTGAAATCGTGCAGTTAAGTTGCCTCGCAAGAGCTCAGGTCCGCTGAGCTGAGCCTTGATGGCAGTGTACCTCTTGCCTCAGTAACTTTCTTTCTTTCTCAAATACAAGATACAAGAGGAAAGGAGACTCCTGCCTTGGCATTAACCCTAAGAAGCAGTGTATATCCTGGGAGGGGGCTTCCACGGAAAAGAAGCATTCGCACAAGCATGTTGAGCGCTATTTTACGAAGAAGAGCGTGGGATTGATGAACATTGACGGAGTTGCCATTGGCAGCAAAACTGAACCTCCGTCATCTGAGTCGCTCTCCTTTATCCCCGTGAAGGGCCCAGATGATGCGCTTCCTCCCGTTACGACCTGGTTGAACCCTCTGGGTATTTACGATCAGTCCACCACGCAGTGGTTACAAGGACAGGGTCCTTCAGAGCAAGAATCAAAGCAGCCAGACTCCCAGATGGACAGAGAGAGCGCGCTGCTCAAGGCCAAGGTGGAGGAGTTCAACCGGAGAGTGCGCGAGAGTCCTCGCGACGTGGAGCTGTGGATGGCCTTTGTTGCTTTTCAGGTAAGTAACGCCATCCCGCTTCTCTTACTCGGAATGATTGTGCTAGTTTTGGGGCAAACCCACTTGCTCTCCTGCCGTTCCGGAGCCCCTGGGAGGTGCCCTGGCCCTGGGCATTTGGAGATTATGACACTGAAGCCCTTGCCCTGAGCTTGCTCCAAGCCTTCGAGGAAGCCTGATGTGTGAAGGGCAAGTGCTTTCATGTGTAATTTGGGGCTGGCGTGTGGGGGTGACCTGCCTTGAGGGAGCACGAAAGGGCGGCTAAAAGAAGGTGAAATTTAAACAAGATCTGGGAAGAAGCACCCTTGTTCACCGGGGTACGGGGTGCAGGATGTGCAGAACTGGGAGAGAGAAGGCGCTGCTTCTCCAGTGACCCGGCCGGGGCTCTAGGCTCCCTTTCTGAAGCACGCGGCTTTGTCTTCGTCCTACTTACTTGCCTTTGAACCGTGTACACGGTTGTGTCTTGCCCCACATTTGGCTGTGTCATGGGTGACGTTGGCTCTTGGGAAACTGCATGCTCGCTCTTGTTATGTGACCCCCCTGCCCCGCGATGGAGCGCGAAGGTCAGTCAGGTGATATAAACACACGTCAAATGTAGCAGGTGACAGAGGAGCCCCAGGAACAGAGTTTCTGCTCAGAAAAAATCATGGCTAGCCCGTGGTGACATCCAAAGGATGATTGGTCTGCGAGACGCTAGAGCAGGGCTTGCGGGGAGCTCAGTGGCCGTGGCGGGACTTTGAGGCTCCCCTACTCCCATTTGTAAAATGATGTTTCTGTCCCCAGGACGAGGTCATGAAAAGCCCCGGCCTGTACGCCCTCGAGGAGGGAGAGCCGGAGAAGCGGAAGAGGTCTCAGAAGCTGGTGCTGGACAGGAAGCTGGCCATCCTGGAGAGGGCCATCGAGAGCAACCAGAGCTCCGTGGAACTGCAGCTGGCCAAGCTGGAGCTGTGTGCCGAGTTCTGGGAGCCCTCCGCACTGCTCAGGGAGTGGCAGAAGCTGATATTTGTGCACCCCAACAAGACAGCCCTGTGGCAGAAGTACCTTTTATTTTGCCAAAGCCAGTTCAGCACCTTCACCGTCGCCAAGATCCATGGTCTCTATGGCAAGTGCTTGAGCACGCTGTCCGCGGTGCTGGACGGCAGCATCCTGTCGCACCCGGCGCTGCCCGGCACCGAGGAGGCAGTGTTCGGTAAGAGCCGAGCCCCAGAGCCATGGGTGTTGGGCACTTACACTGGCTTCTGGCTGTAGTCAAAAGTGAAGATGTGTTTTTGGTTTATTTTAGAAATGACAGAATTGATGCAATGGATTTAAACAAAGTATTAGGACTGCTTTGGACTAGAACAGATTTTTCCTTCTCTACCTTCTTGGTGGAGTTGAGGAGTGGGCATCAGAGTCTGTCAGGTTGGTAGAGGAACCCTAGTCGAGAAGGTCCAGCTTTCCTGCTTTTAGCCAAGGACACGTAGTCAAGTCTCGACTGTTGTGGCTGTCTGTGGCCTTCCCTGTTGAGATGTCTGTCTGCTCATCTCACCCCTTCTGGGGCCTTGCGATCAGTTGAGCACAGATCTTTACTTTCTTTTTTTTAAAAGATTTTATTTATTTATTTATTTATTTATTTATTTATTTATTTATTTATTTGACAGAGATCACAAGTAGGCAGAGGCAGGCAGAGAGAGAGGAAGGGAAGCAGGCTCCCTGCTGAGCTGAGAGCCCGATGCGGGGCTCGATCCCAGGACCCCAGGATCATGACCTGAGCCGAAGGCAGAGAGACTTTAACCCACTGAGCCACCCAGGCGCCCCAGATCTTTACTTTCTGATGAAAATGTATACCATCCTTTTTCCTAGAATTTTTCTGGTAACAATGAGCTTTGAGTATTTGATAACTGTCCAGAACAACTTTCATGCAGCATGTATAGTTTTTGTTAATATTTGTATTCCCCAATGGTTTCATATAAAAACTGGAATAAATGTGCTTTGATTATAGTTCTGTGATGAGTCCTTTTAACAAGGACATATATTATTCCAGCTTTGAAATGATCACAGTAACTAATTTCGGAGAAAAGATGTTCTCGGTGTTGAAATGCACGTTTTTAGAAGTTGCGTTCCTTCCCTTGAAAGGTGTTAACCAGGACTCCCTCTTTGCTGTCCCTGCTTTCAGCTCTCTTTCTTCAGCACTGCCACTTCCTGCGGCAGGCTGGTCACTCGGAGAAGGCCGTCGCTCTGTTCCAGGCCATGGTGGACTTCACCTTCTTCAAACCTGACAGCGTGAAAGACCTGGCTACCAAAGGACAGGTGTGGGTCCTTGTGAAACTGACCTCTCCCCCTCCCTCCTTCCCTCTCCCTCTTTCTCCCTCCCTCCCTCCCTCCCCCTCTCTTTCTCCTTCTCTCTCTTCTGGGGGGATAGTGTGGATAATGGGAACTGGTGTTAGTATTTTTAAAATCCTATCCTCCTTTGTATCAGCCCTGCTGAGAACTGTTGCTCAGAATATGCTGGTGATCCAAGGAAAATTCCATAATGAAGGTAGTGAAACTTGGAGAGATGAAAGATCCACTTCCCCCATTATAAGCTCAACTATGTCCCCCCCCTCCCTTTTTTTTGTCCTTATGGGCCTCGTTTCAGTGCTAATTATCCCCATCAGGGAGAGAAACCATGGTCATGCCTCTTAGAGCACGATGTCTCACTGTCTCCTCCCTCTGTGCATTCCAAGCCGGGTCTTTTCCTAGTTAGCATTTCCACTACGTAAGATCTTTGCGGGAATTGCAAACGCTAGTGCGATAGTGCATGTTGACACTTTGTCAACACTGATCCTTACTGGGGAGGTGTTGTCATTTAGATGACAAGTGAACAGTGCCCATATTTGTGATGTAGAAGCAATTAAAAAAAACTCATCATAAAACTACCCATATAAGAAAGCCGCCTTCTCGCTTTTTCCTTGAAAGAAATCTCCATTTCCTACTTTGCATAGGGGGTCTGGTGGAAGATGGATAGAATATCTGAATTTATAGTGAACTTACAGAGGCCTCAGGAGGCTAAGATCTCCATCTTGTGGAATGTTCCTGAATTGCCCTTAAAGACTATTTTTATCATCATTATTTTTATCTATTTTTTTCCTAGATGAAATTGGGTTAAAGAATATTGGTTAATATTAGTATACCTGATTAGTCGTATAATGAGCCAGTTAACAAAATTATTTTAAGACACGGTGTGCTGTTTTAAGACTATGCCATGCTATGGAAATGAACCTTGGCAGACCGCGGGGGCCCTGGGTGTGTGGTTGCTGGGTCAGGATCAGAATGGCCGTCATCCCAGCCCTTTGCTGACGTTCATAGACTGTGATGAGAACAGTTCCGCTCGGGGAGGGCGGAGCCTGGGACCGGGAAGCAGGGAGCCACGGCCCTCAAGTGTCCGCAGAGCCTGCTGCACGCTCTTAAGGCTTTTAGTACTGACAGCACCTGTAGTTCCAAAGCATTTACCAGCCAACTTTGAAATAAAACTTTATCTTTGAGGACATTCCATATCTTTAAAACTGAGAGACATTGTTAAAAGACACAGTAGTATAGCATGAAAGAAACAGAGTCTGGTCTGTGTTTCTTTTTTTCTTTTTTTCTTTTTTGACACTTGACAGAGCACATGAGAAGGGGGATCTGCAGGCAGAGGCAGAGGGAGAAGCAGGTTCTCCACAGAGCAGGGAGTCCAACGTGGGGCTCAATCCCAGGACCTTGGGATCGTGACCTGAGCCAAAGGCAGATGCTTAACGACTGAGCCACCCAGGTGCCCCCTGGTCTGTCTTTCTATGGAATAAGTAAATTGGTTGTAACTTTTACATTTAAAAAAAAACACCCTTCTTTTTCTGGAGTGTGCTTTCTTCTGTCCCTCTTGTAAAAGCAAGACTGTGAAGAGGGAGCGTGGTCTTTCTAGCTCCTCTTCCTGAGGTGGCTGCCAGGCACTTGGTATGGGGCCCATGCCTGGCCCATTGCCCAGCCCTGCCCTTCCAGGGCTGTCCTGGACACAGCCCTCTTACAGGCATGTGTGGCACTGCCCCAGGCTCAGGCTGAACTGTCCTGCGGCTCCTGGCCCACAGCATGCCCCTAGAAGCCTCGTCCTCTTCTAAATGTTTCTTATAGAAGCTTTCCTTAAGCAAGTCATTAGCTCACTTTTAAAGTCCTTATTGTTGAGGTGCCCAGGTAGCTCATTTGCTTGAGTTCCTGCCTTCAGCTCAGGTCATGATCTCAGGGTCCTGGGATTGAGCCCCATGTCAGGCTCCTTGCTCAGAAGGGAGCCTGCTTCTCCCTCTGCCTCTGCTTCCCCTGCCTGCTGCTCCCCTGCTGGTGTGTGTATGCTTGCGGTCTCTCTCTCAAATAAATAAAATATTTTTTAAAAAAGAATTTAAACAGCTAAAAAAAAATAAAGTCCTTATCATCAGTTGATTACACGATTGCTTTCCTGTTCATTGCTGGGTTCACAGTCCGGTTTGTAGGGAATTATTTACTGCACTGAACTGGTCACCGCAACAGCAGACTTGATGCCCAAATGCAGGAGAGCAGAGGTGTGATCACAGGTCTGGCTTTAACACGCAGACCTTTTTATTCACTGAGTACCTGCCATGCACAGCGCTGTGCCCGCAAGTGTTTACTGAGTCCCCACTAGGTATTGGGCACTGTGCCAGGTTTTAGGAACACAGAGTTGAGATGTCACGCCTTCAGCAGCCCCCGGTCTGTCCTATGGAAACTTTGGATCCCCTTCTCCTTGGAAGGTCTTGGAAGCAACATGATTTCAGGTATTCAGGGGTCCAGTGGCTTTAGGGGAACGGGCTGTATTCCTGTCCTCAGTTAGACTGGCCTCCCAGGGTCAGAGCTGGGAAACCATTCCTCTCCTACCCAGCTGGAGGCCCTTTTCGTAGACCGTGGCCAGTCTTTTTGTAACAGACTCTCAGAAGTGGTGGCCTGTCACTCTGCTGTATCGGATTGCTACAGGTCACAAGGCCCAGCCCACACTCAGGGGTAGGGTCACAGGGGGCTATCTTGGAGGCCTCCTACCATACTAGCTCATTTTTTTTTCTGTTTTGGGGTGTATCCTAAATCTACTGGAAACAGGGCAAGCAGGGTTTCAGCCACGAGCCCCTCTTGTGCCGATGAGAACACACTTGGCTCAGTGGCTCAGCGGTTTTGTACAAGCTGGGCTCACCTCCATATTTTAAACCTGAACAGGTGGAGTTCTTTGAGCCCTTCTGGGACAGCGGGGAGCCCCGGGCTGGGGAGAAGGGCGCCCGCGGCTGGAGAGCGTGGATGCAGCAGCAGGAGCGAGGCGGCTGGGTGGTCATCAGTCCAGGTGAGGCCCCTCTCGGCTTGGATGCGCACGCCTCTGCCTTTGTCTTCTGGAATGTGTTTTCATGTCTTCCTGATTATTTGTTTATATGTATAAGCTCTTCTGTCAGTCCTTGTAGAACATCAAAATATCAGAAATACGCTAAGTGGAAGCGTTGGGAGAATATAGACCGTCTGTCATCCTTACGGTCTTTCAGGCAACGCCCCGTCCTGTGGAGGGTTTGAGTTTCCCTCCAGAGAAAGGAAGTTTCATTTTTCTTTTCAAAAAGTTGTTCCTCAAGAAGTAATCTTGTTATGAATCCCCCTAACCCTCCGCCCCCCATTTAGTGTGTCCTAAGGACAGTCTGTTTTCTGGGCAGTGTACAGACCATCAGGTCCTTTGAAGCACCCTTCCCTACTTAGGAATACTATAAAAATAATCATTAACTAGCATTTATGTGACTGTCATCCTAAATGACCCCAAACTACTTTCTGGATTTACACCCTAAGACAGCACTGTCCAGTAGAAACATCATTCAAGCCGCCAAAGTAACTTCACATTTTCTAGTCACCACATTAAAAAAGTAAAATGGTAAAATTAATATCAAGGATATATTTTGTTTGACCCCATATGTCAAAACCTTAATAATTCAACATGTGACTGTTAAAAAAAATTGAGATATTTTGCTTATTTTTTTTTTTCTTTTTGTATGAACTCTTTGAAATCTGGAGTGTATTTTACACTTTAGGGCATGTTTCATTCAGACTAGCTGCTTCCAAGTGCTCCGTGGCCATGTGGGTGCCGCTGCCATCTTGGTCGGCACCACACCTGGCTCTTCAGGAATTGCTTCTCCCCCTGGTTTTGTTGACAGTGAGAGGGAAAGCGAGGCCCAGGCCTGACTGGCTTCTTCTCACAGATGTCACCTTCCTGGGCCTTGGTTTCTTCGAGGAATGAAAACTTGGGATTAGGGGCGCCTGGGTGGCTCAGTGGGTTAAGCCTCTGCCTTCAGCTCGGGTCATGATCTCAGGGTCTCTGGGATCGAGCCCCGTATCGGGCTCTCTGCTTGGCAGGGAGCCTGCTTCCTCCCCTCTCTGGCTGCTGCTCTGCCTACTTGTAATCTCTCTCTCTCTCTCTCTCTATCTGTAAAAAAGAAAAAAAAAATTAAAAAAAAAAAAAAAAAAAAAAAAGAAAACTTGGGATTAGCCCTGGTTCCAGACCAGGTGGCATCTCTGGCCCTTTGGGTGTTGGGAGTCATTTTTCTCTGTGGTGCCAGCAGGGATGGTCAATCCTCCCTTGACTCGGCTATTTTGACTTTCCTGGAGTGTTCCCTCCCAGAAAGATCTGGAATCACTCTCAGGCTAACCAGTGGTTTCATATATGAGGAAAAACAAGTTGCAAGGCAAAGTGGGAGTAGATATTACCCTTTTAGCTACTGCAGAAGTCTGCAAGACCACATGAAGGACCCAAAAATAGAAGTCAAAATTTTTTCTTTAAGAGAGAGAGAGTGGCTGGTGAGAGGAGGAGAGGAGGGAGGGCCAGAGGGAGAGACTCTCAGGCAGACTCCATGCTAAGCGTGGAGCCGGACACCAGGCTCAGTTCTACAACCCCAAGGTCACAATCCGAGCTGAAATCAAGTGTCAGACACTCAACCGACTGAGCCACCCAGACTCCGCGAGAAGTCTTTTTAGTAGTGACTTTTGATACCAGCCCAAGGTGGTTCTCTGTTTTTAGGGCCTTTTGTTTTTTGTTTTGTTTTAATGAGCAAGTCTAGAATGCACAGAATTTATGTTCTAAAGTTCATCATATTCTGCATTTCTATGAGACTGAAGTAGAATTCTCACAGCAGTGTCCTGGGGACACTGTTTCCAGAAAACTAGTTGATAACTATTCTTTGTTTTTCCTTTATTTTTAAGTTTTCTTTGTCCCATCTCGATGAGGTTGGCATTTAGAGAGTAGTTGGTATTTGTCATTGATTCTGAGGCATTTCTTCTTCATATATCACTACTTATTTCTTCTCTCTCACCCTCATTTTCTCTTGGTCTGTATTGTTTTATATTTATATGTGTCTTTCCAAAATCATGTAATCTTTTGAATTTCTAATGTAATAAATTCAGATATCTAAGCTGGATGTGTGACTCACAAGATAATTTCTCTTAGGGTTTTTTTCAGTGTGATTAAAGGATTACCTTGCATGTACGTCTTTAGAAAAGGGTGATAAATGGTTAAATTTTAGTTTTCTTTGAGAATTCAGAAGAGCATTTAGATAGAATATTGGATTTAAAAAGTTAATATATACATCACACATTTAAATTCTGTGGAGTTTTTGTTATTTATTTATTTTTTAAAAGATTTTATTTATTCACTTGAGAGAGAGTGCGTTTGCATGCACAGTCGGTGGGGTGGGGGGTTGTGGCGAGGGAGAAGGCCTCTCAGAAGGATCTCAGATGTCCTGAGATCGAGCCCTGAGTCGGGTTCCCTGTTCTGCGGGGAGCCTGCTTCTCCCTCTTCCTCCTCTGCCTGCTGCTCCCCCTGTTTCTCCTTATTCCTCTGCCTCTCCCCTGCTCATGCTTACTCTCTCTGACAAATAAATAAAATCTTTTTTTTTTTTAAATAAAATCTTTGGAAAAAAAAAAAAAAAGAAAACCTTTAAGGAGCCGCCAGACTATTTGCAGGACTGCACTATTTTGCATTCCCACCATTGGTGCACAAGGGTTCCAGTTTCTCCATATTCTCACCAACATATGTTTTCTGTATAACATACTACAGTTGGCTTTTTTCCACTTAGCCTCACCCTCGAGATCTGTCCGAATTGCTGAATGCATCTGTAGATTTTCAGGGTGATTTACTGTGAGTAATGGTCCATGGTGTAGATGTCAAATTTCCCTGTTGATCTACTGCAGGACGCTGGGAGTGTTTGCAGAGTTTGGCCGTTATGAATAACGCTGCTGTGGGTATTAGCGTTCAGGTGTTTGTGTGTACGCAGGTTTTCATTTTTCTGGGAGTGTTTGCAGAGTTTGGCCGTTATGAATAACGCTGCTGTGGGTATTAGCGTTCAGGTGTTTGTGTGTACGCAGGTTTTCATTTTTCTGGGATCAGCATCCAAGAGTGCAGTTGCCAGGTCTTGTAGTAAATGCATGTTTCATTATATAAGAAACTGCCCACTTGTTTTCTGGGGTAGCCATACCATTTTCTATACCCTGTTCATTTTTAAATATTAAACTTTATAGAAGACTGAAGACTTTTCTCCTCTCCTGTTTTGCATGTTCAGAGTTAGGAAACAAAGTGAAAGTACAGGGTATCTTGAATTGACTTTTTTGGAGAAGACACAAGTTGTGATCATAAGGCCACTGGCTGAAAATCCCGATGGCTTTAGGAAATCTAAACCAGTGCTGTTACTAAGTGTCGTGCAGCTTTCTGGAATGGTGTTGTCCAGTACATTAGGCATTAGCCGTATGTGGCCATTTTAATTAAATTAAGATGAAATAAAGTAAAAAAATTGGGTTGTGTTGCCAGCTACATTTCAGGTGCCCACTAAATCACATGTGGCTGGTTGCTACCATAGTAGACACATAAGGTATATAGTATGTCATCATCGTAGAAAGTTCTGGTAGTGTTGTTCTAGAATAGGTGTGTTCCCATTTTAATTGCTGTGATAACATTAAAAATCATCTGATTCCATTGGCTAACCTGACAGGGTTTTTGGGAACCTCACTGGTGATAGGAGAGTCCCTCAGTGCCTCTGAGTCCCTGAATATTCCAGAAGGCTGGGCCTGGGTCTTACTCATCTTGGCATTCCAGAGACCCACCGCAGGAGGTGGCATCACAGACCGGTGGAATGTAAGTGGTGGTTTTATTTGCTGGTGAGGTGAGCTAAAAGTTTTGTTCTCATCTAGATGATGATGATGATGAGCCAGAAGACGAGGACCAGGAAATACGAGATAAGAGTCTGCCCAGGTGGCAGATCTGGCTTGCTGCTGAGCGGTCCCGAGACCAGAGGCACTGGCGGCCGTGGCGCCCTGATAAGACCAGGAAGCAAACCGAGGAAGACTGTGAGGACCCAGAGAGACAGGCGAGTGTCCCACCCCGGGTGGGAGGCCAGCCGCCGGGTCCTTCCCTTCTGCCCATTCCCACGGGCTTTGCTTGCCTGCAGGAAGCTTGCCAGGTGCTTGGGGCACTAGCCTGGCTTGGGAGAGGTTAGCTGGCTCCTGACCTCTTGTCCCTGTTTCTGGAAACCTCACCGCCGGCTGGTGATGTGGGAGCGTGGAGGAACCTGACCGGATAGTTCCCATTCCCAAGTAGGAGGCAAGTCCTCTCCGGAGATGGTCTTCGGTTATCCGGCTAATTTTTCTCACGGAAGCCTGAGGACTCAGGGTTTTCAAAACGTGGTATCGCTGTCCTAGGTTATGTAGCTCTGTCCATGTTCCCTATCGCACTCTTGTAACTTCAGAGAGGTGGCGGATAGGTTTGACTCGGGAGGACAAGGGGACCTGGGTATAGAGGCCGAGCCGGACAGTCGCCACATGGCTGGTGCTGCTGGGGAAGCAGCTCCTGTTCCTGGAGCCGCTGTTGCACCAGGCACTTATGTTGTCTCATTTACTTTGTGGAACGACGTGGCCCGTGCTGCACTGGTGGCCGGCAGCTCTGGACATTTTATGTTACAATGAAGGAAGAGCTTTTCCTTGGAGCCTGACGTTAGGAAACCCAGTTTCCTAAGACCCGGCCGTACTGCTTGCCATGCGACGCGCTCTAGGCACAGACCAGCAGGTGTTTGCGGTCACGAGGCTCACGAGCTCTGGCCTGGTCTGTCGTCTGCGACCCTCCTTGTAATTTATGTGCTGCCAGGGTGGGGATTTTTGCCCCTTTCCCTCCCTGCAGGACCACCGGTGCACGGACCGTGTCTTTCCTGTGCTGACTGCTCAGTTGACGTTCCCGGATGTCGAATAACTATTTGATGCCGGGTCTTCTGCTCCAGGCACAGCGATCAACACGAGTGCCCGGAATGTTTGAGGAGTGGTGCATATGGCTGGGACCCAGGGAACTGGGGAGCTCTGGGTGGGAAGGAGGGGCCGATGCCAGGGAAGCCACGGCTCAGCTTTGCGATGCTGGGCGCGTGGCCTGCGGCGAGTGTGCACAGGGCGTCCCTTTCCTGGCCGGCACCGCGTGTCAGGAAGAGCAAGGTGTGCGGTGGTCGACGGTTTTCTAGCCTTCAGGGTCACCTGGCCAGAAGTTAGTCTGAGGCTCAGAGTGCTGCTGGTTTTCTGCAAGCTCGTTTCTGGAACAAACTTCCGCTCTGAGCAGTTCCTTGTTCCTTAGCTTTTTTTCTAATCAGAGCCTGGAGGAGAGAAGCTTACCGATGAATTGACAGTTCTGAGGGGGCCGACCCCAGGGAGTCCAGTTTTTCTGTGCTCACGGTTTGGCTTCCTTTCTGCTGGGAGCCTTGGAGACCAAGCAGGTCAGCCGTGCCCTGAGACAGGCCGGCCTCCGCGGCCTCACACTTGAAATCAGCCGCGGCCGGGTCCAGTTAGCGTTCGGCCTTAGAATTGCGCTTGCCACGGCCGATGGCTGCTGGAGTTTTCTTCCTGCCTTGCTGCTGCTTATCTACCTTTGAGCATATTTTTCTTTCTTTTTTTTCTTTTGAAGATTTTTATTTATTTGACAGATCACAAGTAGACAGAGAGGCAGGCAGAGAGAGAGGGGGAAGCAGGCTCCCTGCTGAGCAGAGAGCCCAGTGTGGGGCTCAATCCCAGGACCCTGAGACCATGACCTGAGTGGAAGGCAGAGGCTTTAACCCACTGAGCCACCCAGGCGCCCCATGAGCATATTTTTCGTTTCTGAAAGAAATTTTGTATGAAGACGCCACTAAATAATAGAATTCTTTTTTTTTTTAAAGATTTATTATTTTTAGAGAAGGGGGCAAGGGTAGAGGGGGAGAGGGAGAGAGGATCTCAAGCAGACTTTGTGCTGAGCGCAGAGCCTGATGCAGGGCTCGATCTCACAACCCTGAGATCAGAACCTGAGCCTAAACCAAGGGTTTGATTCTCAACCCACTGTGCCACCCAGGTGCCCCCGAATAATAATTCTTATTTTCTATCTTAATAAACAGTTTTGGCGATTGTAATTTATCAGAGTAACTACAAAAGCAGTTATGTGTGCTTTCAGGAGTGAGTATGATCCTAGATTTTCTATGAATTCGTTAGCCTCCTTTGGAAGGTTTTGACTTAAGCCCGTTCATGGTACTCCCTCCTCCTGAGGGTGCCTGGGCAGCGTGACAGTGCCACCCAGCCCCCCGCCAGCTCCCCTCCCATCTCCGGGGCCTGGTGAGGCCTCTAGCTTTTTTTGCATCTTGCAGGAAACTTAGCTCTTGTCTGTTTAAAGTTTAATAGGAATCATGTTGTATCATCAGCACACCCACACGAAAGGGCCCCAGGGAAAGTCATGATGCCTTGTCATTGGTCCGTGGCAGTGAGGGGCGGGCTGCCTCACCGCGTCTTTTGTTACAGGTGCTGTTCGATGACATCGCACAGTCTCTGATCCAGCTCTCTAGCCCGGATCTTCAGTTCCAGCTGGTCACGGCCTTTCTGCAGTTCCTGGGTGTGCCTTGTGGCTTCAGCACCCCGGCCTCCTGTGTCTACTTGGCCATGGATGAGAACAGCATCTTCGATAACGGGCTTCATGATGAAAAGCCATTGACTTTCCTCAACCTGTCCTTTAATGGCATCAGCTGTGTTGGCCGCTTAGACCCCCTGGGCTGCCGTCGCTGGACCCGTGGTCATAGTCGAGAGGGCGAGGAGTTCATCCGCAACGTCTTTCACCTTGTGATGCCTCTGTTTTCAGGCCAGGAGAGGTCCCAGCTCTGCTTCTCCTGGCTACGGTACGAGATGGCGAAGGTAATTCCGGCCTCCCCTGCTCCGTGCGGGGGCTTCAGAAACGATCGCGGGGCTCTTGGTGTTCCTTAGCACTGGGCTTCGGCCCCTCCTTGTTCTGGGACCCCCCAGGTCCCAGTATGTGGCTGCCCCTGCTGAGGGGCCTGGAAGGGCCCTGTGTATGCTGCTCGCCAGTGGTTGGAGCTGTTTGTTGTGTTCGCTCTTCTGCCAGATGTGTGGGATTATACGAGCAGTTACTGTGAAGAACCAAGCTTAGGCGGGGGTTGGGGGCTTCCGGGTTTATTAAAAGATAAAACTGCTACTTACTTACCTTGTTCTTCATAGCGATCCGTTAGGTGTTCTTCTAGGATGGACTCTTCTGCCCTCTGCTGGCCACCGGTTAGTATTGAATCTTAACGCCCAGAGAGCTCTGGTGCTTAAACTACACAGATTGCACACACCGTGACGTGTTCTGAAAATAATGTGCGAGAAAATTTGGTGGCCCCCTGTCACTGGAGAAGGATACTTGGACCAGATGAGCCTCGTTTACTGAGGTTTCCAGTGGAAGCCTGGAGGCGGTTGTTTGGGGGTGCCGGTAGCCTTGGTTCAATCCTGATTTGTTGTCTAGCTCAGGGATCCCAAGTGATTGGCAACCATGGGATGCAGGAAGTGTAAACACCTGTGTGGCTTTCTGAAGCGGACAGGACAAAGGGGTTGCTTGAAAATCACAGAGCACTCAGGAGTCCTTTTCTTTTTACTTCCAGGTCATTTGGTGTCTGCACACTAAAAACAAGAAGCGGTTAAAGTCACAAGGAAAGAACTGCAAAAAACTCGCCAAAAATCTCCTTAAGGAGCCAGAAAACCGCAACGATTTCTGCCTCTGGAAGCAGTATGCACATCTGGAGTGGTTGCTCGGCAACACGGAGGACGCCAGGAAGGTGTTCGACTCGGCGCTCAGCCTGGCAGGCGGTGAGGAACCGAGGGGGTCTGAGCTCTGGGAGCTCGGCCTCCTCTATGCGCAGCTGGAGCTGGAACTGGAGCTCTCAGCCGACGTGAGGGGGGCTGCTGCGGCCCGGGCCGTACACGTACTGACCAGACTGACGGAGAATGGTCCCTATGGGCCCTACTCGGGGCCGGTCTCAGCCGTTCATGTCCTGAAAGCCCGGAAGGCTTACGAGCATGCGCTACAGGACTGCCTGGGGCAGAGCTACGGCTCTGCTCCGGCTCCTGCCGGCCCCGCTCACCGCCTCGCGAGCCTGGCCAAGTGCTTCCTGCTCTTCCAGTATGTGACTGTAGGCATCGAGGCTGCCGTGCGGCTCTACGAGCAGGTGTGTGCGGGGCTGCGGGGCTCGGTGTGCCCGGGCGGCGCTCTCGAGGCCATCACACTGCTGCACACGGGCCTGCTTCGGTTCCACACCAGGGTCCACGTTTACCCCCTGGCTCCCCTACGCCAGGCGCTCTCGGAGGCGATACAGCTGTACCCAGACAACCAGCTTCTCTGGAGGGCCTACGTACAGGTTCAGAGTAAGTCTCACGCAGCCAGTAAGATCAGAAGGTTCTTCAATGCCGTTACCAGGTCCGCCAAAGCCTTGGAGCCTTGGTTGTTCGCGATTGAAGCTGAGAAAATGAGGAAGAGGCTGGTGGAGACCGTTCAGAGGTAGGTTTGGACGTCTTGTCCGTGTATCCACAAGCCTTTGTGGTATGTTTGCTGTGACCCCGCTGCCCTGTGAGGCCTCCGGGATCCAGAAGCAAATACGGGCCAGTGCCCAGAGCGCTGCTGTGGGTGTCCTGGTGACATAAGATGACCTATTGGAAGAGGACTGCAGTGGCTTTGTTAGGGGCTCTTGTGACCCGGGCCATGCGTTTTGGGCTCCTGAACGTTGCTGATGGCACGTTGGGGGGCCGGTCAGGCATTCTGCTGTCTGAGCAGTGGTGGGGATAGCACGATGGGCAAGAGCAGGGGCTCCAGAGTCGGACTGTGGATTCAGATCCCAGCCCTCCCACATCCCGGCTGTGTGGCCTTGGGCAAGTCTCGTCCCCTCGAATAGGTTCCCCTTCTGTAAGGTGAACGGTAGCCTCCTGCGAGGACTGCTCAGAGGGGCCAGGCAGGGAGGGGCTGAGCAAGAGGGAATGTGAGAGAGTTACGGTCTCTGTTGATATCACTGGTGATGACGGCATCGCGTTCTATGTGTCGTCTCTTGATCCGGTGAGTGTGTGTCCGAAGGTTAAGTGACTATCACGGTGGCTTCGCTCTGACCTCTTATCAGCCGACAACTCAGCATTGCCTCTGAAGAGTGTGTCGCTTTGTTTTTTATTTCTTCCGTTGGGATTTTATTCACTCTATGTCTCCTAAGTCGAAAGGACTTTCCTCCCATCAGGTAGGATTCGCATTCTGCTGAGTAAAGGGTGGGCTTGGCTCTAGAGAGCGGAGATGCAGGGAGATCGTGTGTGCGTTCTAGGTGGACTCTGGCATAGAGTCCTTGGCCTTCTTGCCTTGGAGGGGCCCCATCATGTCTGCAGCCTGTGCCCCCAGACCCCCCCCCCCAATCCTGCCGGAGCGGACATTGGCGGTCACTAACGCGCCTCTTCCGCCGGCGCCAGCGGTGGGGGGCACGAAAACTGGTCTTGGAGTCACGTGAGCCTTTGTCTTGCAGGGTGGATGGCAGAGAGGTCCATGCCACGATTCCTGAGACCGGCTTGCCTCATCGGATCAGAGCCCTGTTTGAAAGCGCGTTGCAGAGTGACCATGGCCGCCTGTGCCCCTTGCTGTGGAGAATGTATTTGAACTTTTTGGTAAGAAAATATTCAGTGTTTTTGTTTTTCTGTAGAGTTCCACTGCTTCCTCCGTGTAGGGGAGAACATGCAGGTGTCCAGTGACCACCAGCCAGGAAAGCTGGCAGGGGCCTACTTTTCCCCCACACCTTGTCAGCTTGTTGAACCCTTCCGAGGACCCTGGTGGAGTCATGTCAGGTCGCTCTGGACGTGGGAGGGGGACGCAGGCTGCATTGCTCCTGGGGGCTTTGGCAGAGTGATGGGAATCATCGCTGGGCGGTTTGCAGCAGAACGTAGTGTGGCTCTCTTGGGGTTGACTTCCTCGAGTCAACAACTTGGAAGTGGCCTAAGAGTTTTCATTAGAAAGAGACCTTCATTCTCTGTCATCTGTTCATAAGAATTCCAAGGCCCTGATTCTGTTCTGTCGTTAAACGTGAGATTCACCCTAGAATGTAATTTTGACAATGGGTCTTTTTCTCCTTTTGACGGAGGAGCTTTGTTTTCGCTTTAAAATATCATAGTTGGTGACTGAAGATGCAGAGATGCCGTTTGATCGTGTTAATGTGCGTGTGGAGGTTGGAAGGTGCTTCCTGGGCCTCGTGGAGTCTGTGGGTTAACTTTGTCTTTTGTTAAGGACCTGGCGTTGGGATGGACCTCACTTCCTGGAATATATCTGCCAAGTTGTGTGGTTTTTTGGAAATGTAGTCTCCTAGGCCACTCGAGTGTTTCAACTAAAGGCTACTAAATCCTGTCCAAGTGATCGCTGATGAATGCTGTACTTTTCAGAAGCCAGGAATGACCTTCCTTGTCTCTCTGATTATTTCCACTGGATAAATTCTCAAGGCAGTCAAAGTATTTGAACTATTCCAATAGAAACATGACAGAGTTGGGTATAAAGGGATGTGGAGAAAGTAAACTACAGGTTAGGAGAGCTTTGGGCCTTCCCCATCTTAGACTTCAGACTTTGGCTTGTTGGGCCTCCCCTGAGCTCTCAGAGGCCTGAGTGACAAGGAGGACTCAGGATGTCAGGACAGCAGCTTACTGGCACACTGAGGACGAGGACGCACAGCCTTGTGGACTGAAGCATTATCGAGTTGAACTAACCCAAAAGTCTTTGTGGTTTTTGTTTTTTTAATATATAAGATTTTATTTATTTATTTGTCAGAGAGAGAACAAGCAGGGGGAGCGGCAGGCAGAGGGAGACGGAGAAGCAGGCTCCCAGCTGAGCAGAGAGACCGATGCGGGGCTCGATCCCAGGACTCAGGGATCACGACCCGAACTGAAGGCAGATGCTTAACCGACTTAGCCACCTAAACGCCCCAGAAGTTTGTGTGTGGTTTTTTCCCTAACATTTATTCATCAGACCCAAAGGCTCAGGTTTTAGGTTTTGGCGTCTGTGTGCGAAACGGAAACCTTCGCAAGTCCAGATGCTGCTGTGGTCACAGCACATCGGTGGCCGCCACCTGTTAATCGGGGCAAGGGAGGGCAGCTTGGCAGAGAGCGGTCAGGAGAACCGGCCTTCTGCTGCATTACTGCCGTTCCTATGCTGGGGCCACCCAGCCCCATTTTAGGAGCAGGTGCTCCCTAAAATTCCCAGTGCTGATATCGTGTGAGTCTTTCTAGCAAGTGCAAGACCTTGAAATGTGAAAAGGGAGGGACTTGCCCGTTTAACTCCCCCTGTGGTTGTCGGTAGAGACGGGTAGGGCAAAGATGGACTGGTGGTATTTTTACAAAGAATCTTCCAAGAGCCAGATTTGGTTGGGTCATAGAAAAATTCTCCTTCACTTGGGAGAAAAGATTGGGGCCCTTAAGGAATTTCTGTCTTTCTGGAAAGGTTAGCATTGGAGCGAGGACAAGTTTGAGCAGGACTTCCTCTCGCAGCTCCTGAAGCATCTGGGTTGGCCACCAAGGCCTTGATGACCCTGTGAGCAACTCCAGTTAGGGCCAGAATGCAAGGTGAGGAGAGATCCGAAGCGAGCCGGCTCCGCGGAGGAGAGCTGGTGCTGTGCTGTGTGTGTGTGTGTGTGTGTGTGTGTGTGTGTGTGTGTCTTCTCTGCGCACGTGCACATACATGCAGATCTACACACACTTGAGCCTGTTTCCACACTTGCTTTTTCTCCTGCAAAAGTGATGGATGGGATTGGAGCTGCTCATTGGCCACGGAGGACATGGGAGAAGGAAAGGATTGGCAGTCAGCGGGTCAGCCTGTAGGGAAAGGCCAGCACTCAGAAGAGCCACTGGGAGGGCGAAGAGTTGTCTTCAGTTCACCGTGCTGGTTGTGGGGTGGGGGTCGGAAGCTTCCACAGGACTGTCCTCTCCTCCTAGGAACACTCAGGGTGTTGTGGAAACATGGCTTTTTGTTTGGATTGGGTTATCAGTTGGGTCAAATTATTTTTTAAAGTGTTTTATTTATTTATTTGACAGAGAGAGACACAGGGAGAGAGGGAGGGAACACAAGCAGGGAGAGGCAGGCTTCCCGCTGAGCAGGGAGTCCGATGTGGGGCTCGATCTCAGGAACCCAGAATCGTGACCTGAGTGGAAGGCAGAGGCTTAACCCACTGAGCCACTCAGAGGCCCCAGGTCAAATTACTTTAAAAAAGTTGTATTCACTAAAGCCGCTTGCTCGGGTGGGTCTACAGTCAGATAAGAAAAGAGAATCAAATCATACCAAAGCCCAAATGCCCTCAGGTTTTTCCCTTTGCCGCTGATGTTACCTCCGCCAGGTGGAGGTGGCCAGCACCACGTAAGAGGGGACCCAGGGGCCCAGACAGGCGTTCACTGGGCGCCAGCCACGTCTCTGAATAGGGACTCACGCAACTTGGTGGTGTAGGGGCAGCGGCCCCCCCGCATACGGCTGTGTTGCTCTCTGTGCTGGGGTCCGGGTGGTGGGCCCACAATGCCAGACCTTTGCAAGGACTTGCGTCCTCTGCTCACCAGGGTCATGTTGGCCAAGCCCTTCCTGGGGCGGGGGATGTGAGGCCCCCTTCCTTACCAGAACGGCCTCTGCGGGCAACCCGGGCTCCCACTTCCCTTTGCAGATCAGTCGTGCTCATGTAGAGAGCGGCCCCTTCAGTTCTGTGTTCGATTCCTGTCCTGATGCTGGGGTCGCCCATCACCCTTGTTTTAGCCTGGGCTTAGGGAACTACGAGAAGTCATGGTTTGTCAAGACAAGGAAACCTAGAGTGTGAGGCAGGACGCAGACAGCCAGGGCGGCTTGTGTTCCCAGGGCTCTGTGCTCGTGAGAGGGAGCGGGTGGCTACAAGGCTGGGTCTTAGAATAGGAGATCCTGCATGGAGACAACCAGGGGTCACCACCAAGCTGGCTTGCCATCGATGGCCTGCCATCGAACCCTCCCGAACCTGAGAGCCTAGGCCTTCTCCAGTGGCTGATGGAGGGAATCGTGGGAGCAATTTGCATTCGAGTCCTGCTAACCGGTGTAGCTGAATTTGCTGGGTTCTGGGGTTATCAGTGAGCCCCACAGATACAGTGCCTGAGAATGGACAGTTGTGCAATTTTTCCTTCTTTCAAGAACAAGGAAACAGTGTCCCAAGTTTATGAGAGGATATTGAGGTATTCTGGCATGTGAAGGAAGGCCAGCTTGTACTGGTTCCTTGTGTGTGAATTCAGAGAAGTCCAGCTTCAGGAGGGCTGGAGGGGAGGGAAGGCAGGAGTCCCCTGGGCTCCGGTGGCTGGCTCTGGGGGTGGCAAAGCCCTGTTGTCCCAGGTGCTGGCTGTGGCCCAAGTTAGTCTGTTTCTGTGGGGGTTAACCTGAGGGAACTGGAAGGGCAGCCGTCCCCAGCGGACAGAGAGCCTGAGCCACAGTCTCGAAATGCGTCCCCCAGGTTCTGCAAGTCCGTCCTGTGCCAGCGGCCATGCACTGGCCATCTGGTAGGAAGAGCCAGTGGCTACTAGAAGGCTCTCCCTCTAGGAATGGGAACCTGGAGGAGCTGGGTGGGGAGAAAGCCCAGGAACAGACTTGAGCTCCATGAGCCCGGCTGGTGCCTGCCGGCCAAGGGAACGGCCCTCCGGGGCTGTGGTGCCTTCGAGGAGCTACTGAGCGACAGATCCCTTCCTGGGACTGGGACATGCCGGGGGCAGGGGATGGTGGGGACACATGTGTTCTTTCCATGCCCACTGGAAACTGAAGCAGTGTGTCTAGGGGCTAGACCAAGGATTTTACACCTGGAAAGAGAACATGCTGAGTACTTGCAGGCTGTCAGACTGAAATTCCTGACCAGGAGTTTATTTTTATTAGTGAGGTGCTGACTCGGTGATGCTGGTTGTCTCATTCCTCTAAGGTTTTAGAAAACGGCAAGTGTTACGGCAGACATTGTGTGTGTGTAAAGTCATCAGCCCTGTCTCTCACACGCGGCCTCGCTCTAGGCACCGTTCTGACACAAGGCACCGTGGTCCCCAGTGGAGGAGGAGGTAGACTGGTCAGAAGTCAGAGGGCCCAGTCTCCTCTGGGTCCATCATCAGTACAGGGGAAATGCTGCGCAGCAGTGGCCCTGAGAGTGCCCCGTGGCACCTGGACCCCTGCCCAGCGGCCACCGTGATGATGCCAGCTGCCCCCCTCCATGGGCTGGTTGGCCACCACTGAGCCCCCATGCAGATCAGGACAGGGTGGTTTCTGTGGCCTTAGGCTCTCTGCCTCAGTTAATCCTTTTTGTAATTCTCCTGCCTCAGGTTTCCTTGGGAAACAAAGAAAGGAGCAAAGGCGTTTTCTACAAAGCACTTCAGAATTGTCCTTGGGCAAAGGTAAGTCCCAGAAACCATGAGACCTGCACATGCCCAGTGCCCTTCCAGCCTCGGGGCCCGCCTGTCCCTGTCTCTAGGGACAGGGCACATCCTGGACCACGTCATAGGGAACCTGTCCTCAGTGGAGGCTTGGCTTAAGGGCACGTGTGCATGCCCTGTGCTGGGGCTGGAGTTTCAAGGGAGCCTGGCTGCAGGCAGGGGTTTCCATCGTCTGCCGGGGTTCAGCCCAGGTGCTCAGCGTGGGGGCCCGTGGCCCAAGTCTGCCTTGCCGAGCCCGGTCAGGCGGCATTTGGGGACTGTCCCATCCACCAAGTCCTGACCCACTTTAGAGAAAGAAGGCCTCGCTCGGGTCCACTTACTTCCAGCCCCAACTTTATGAGTTCCGTGTCCTTCTGGAACCTGGTGCCCGGGTGCTGCCAAGTCCAGACGGCGACGGGGAGGGCAGGCTGGCTAATGTGGGATTCTTGTCCTAGGCGCTGTACCTGGATGCCATGGAGCACTTCCCCGAAGAGATGCAGGAGGTCCTGGACCTGATGACGGAGAAGGAGCTCCGGGTGCGCCTGCCCCTGGAGGAGCTGGCCCTTCTGCTGGAGGACTAGAGACCAGGAGGGAACGGGCCCTGCCTTCCAGGCTTCGTCGCCTGCCCTGCCGGAGCTGGGATGCACGAGACTGGTGACGCCTGGGTTCGTGTGTTCCGGGAGCTCTGCTTTTGAAGTCTAGCTTTCTTAGTACTTTGTACCTGGGTCATCGGTTTCTTATCTCTTGCACATTTTTTTGGATGTGCAAATGACACAGAAGCTGTTGTTTACACATTACATGTGTGAATATGTAGGTAAGAATCACACCTAGTGATAAGGAAACCTCTCGTGGTTGGCGTGTGCGAGTTTGTGCTCTTCCTCTGCTCCCTACCCAGCTCCCCCAGAGTGAGTGTGCCCCGTTGGTTGGCATTCTTGGGGGTCCTGCCAGGGTTTCTGGGTCTTGCAGTCATGACAGGAAAGGTCTGGTGACTCTAGAACCTCTTCCCCAGGCTGGTTAGCAGGAGAGCAGATTTTGCCCTTCTCTTCAGGCCAAGCAGTGGAGTCATTTAAAACTTGGTGTTCTGGCCTATATCAAGTGCATTAAGTTCCTCAGGGTCCCTAAGCTCTTCTTGATGCCTCCCAGCTGTGGACCAGCAGCACCAACTGGGTGCCTGGCAAAGATGCAGCCTTGTGGGCCCACCTCAGCCCTTCTGAGTCTGGCTGCACTATAACAGGACCCCTGGAGACCTACGAGCACCCAAGTGTGGAAAGAACCCCTACTGCAGGAAGCACGCCGGCAGCCATGTGAGCAGAGTGCAGAATGGAGCCTGCGGCTTCCTACCAGACCACCCCCTGCCGCTGCCCACAAGATGGTTGTGGCAGCCTTCGTCCGGGTGTAGAGACAGAGGCCAGTAGGTGCCTGAGGGTTATGAATGAAATGAAATGGACATCTCTACGTTCAGACCACTTTCTTCTGCAAAGGACATGCCTGCAGTTATTATCTGTTAATATTTAACTGGAAGGCAATTGCTTTATCTTCTCTGAGCCCCTGCTCTTAAACAACCAAAACCCTGATGCCTATAATTGCTGAAGCTGTCATTCCTTCTCATCCCATCCAGAAAAACCAGTGTTGTGGAACAGAATTTGGGCTAGAAAGAGCTGGAAAAGAAGGGTGACAAGTTAGAGCCCCTGAGGAAGGTGGCTGACCAGCCAGCCAAGTGGACACTTACCCTGCCGGGCTTGGACACACGGACTTGGACATGGACCTGCTCCAGAAGGAGAGAAGGGCCAGACAGACAGGGAAGGGGAAGCTTTGATATGGTTTTGAACATCCTGGAGAGAGATGAGGTTTCCGAACCGAAGAACATGGGATGACGTGGGTGGTGAGTGGCAGACGTCAGCCCAGGCCTGTGGAGATTCCTAGTAGGAACACCACTGCTTCTTTCTTGCCTGAGTGCTGAGAAACCCGCAGGCTCCACACACCTTCCAAAACGGAAAGCTGTTTCCCTCAAAAGCCACAGCCACACTCTTCCACTGCAGAGACCACTGGCTCTGTGTCACGCCTTCCCACTAGCTGCTGTCCAGCTCTGCCACCAGCTCTGGGCAGGTGAGGCAGGGCCAGAGGTGCCAAAGCCCCGCTACCGCCCAGGGCCCCCTGCTTATCGCTGCTGAGCGCCAGGTGTGGATGCTCCAGAAACAAGTGTGAGAAGGAACACGCTTTATTGGAGGCAGAGCACTGCACGGGACCAACAGGTGAAGGCAGCCTGGGGGGCATCCTACACGCTCAGAAAAGTACACAAGGACGTTTTGCTAATAAGAAAGATCAACTGGAACATGGGTTCCTCTGGGCAACTTCCCCAACCTCGTCCCTTCAAGGGGTCGGAACAACCCTGACCACTTCCTTGAAGGCAGCTGTGGTCTGCTAGAGATATAGTCCCTCAGGGGTGCCTTCTTGTTTTTTATAAAGAACATTTTCTTTAGATTTCTTGAAGTCTTCATTTGTCACTTTCATTCTGCGTTCTCTCAAGGCCATGAGACCAGCTTCTGTACAGATCGCCTGTAAGAACGAACAGTATGTTCAGAAAGGGAAATACTTTCACTTGTGCTCTATCCATTCGGGAGCTACTCTGAAATCAGGTATAAGACCCTCAGACTAAAGAAAGTGCTTGAACTGTTTGGGGAAAGAGTAGATCATTTCAATGTTTTACGCATTCTAATTACTTTCTCAGGATCTGAGGTGGCTTTGAGGAGGAGGCCTGGCTCGGGTTCTAACCAGCAGGATGGCCCGGTGGGGAAGTTCTCTGCTCCACTCATTACAGGAGCCACATTCCTTCCTGGGCACCAGATGCAATTACACCAGGACACTAGCGGCAACAGAGCATCCATTCAGTTCATGTACCCAGTCAGAAGAGAACACGTATCATGGATTCTGGCTAGCTGTCTCAGGACAGCATTTACTATGATACATGTATTTCCTTAGTCATCACTTGCCAAAAGCAAAACAAAAACCCATTCAACATGATGTGATAGAAACACAATCCTGGCGTTGAAGTTTTTATCTGATTATGGCCCTCAGGATATTTCAGATGGTTCAGCAGAAAATAAAGTGTATTTGTGAACAAAAGATAAAGCGTAGCAGTAAAATGGTAACATTGGATAAATCAAGGTGATGGGTATACTAGTACTTACTATTGTTGCAACTTCTCTGAAGACTTCAAATTTTTCAAAATACAAAGTTGGTACAAAATTTTAAAATAATTTCAATTTTAAAAAGAGCTTTTTATTCACCAACACAGACACTAACCTAGTTCTACAGAGACCAAGGATACACAGCTCAGTGCAGGCAGCAGCGTGAAAAGGCCCCACATGTGCCGTCTTGCCCTGGCACTTACACCTGACAAAAACCCAGGTCCTCACCTAAAGAGCAGACTGGACCCAGATCTGGCGCTGCCAGCCTCCCCCCACCCCCGCCCCATGAAACTGAGAGGTACGACCCAGCCCAGGTTCTCACCTTGATATCAGCACCCGAGAGGTCATCTTTAGCCATGATCAAGTCGTCCAGGGTCACATCATCAGCCAGAGTCATCCTGCTTGTGTGGATTTGAAAGATGCGCTTCTTAGTCTTTTCGTCGGGCAGGGGGAACTCAATCTTCCTGTCGATGCGACCTGTGGTTAGAAAAGGTTTCTAGTCACAGCGCTGCGCAGCCTCCAGATTCGGCTCTGGCTCAGGAAGAGTCTGAGCCCACGTCCTCACTCACGCTGTTTCAGTCAGACAGCACCCTGGGGGGGGGGGGGGTCCAGGTGAACATCCCTCTTGTAGTTTGTAAATGTCAGCATTTCAATTCATCCAATCTGAAAGAGATCCACTCTACTGTGGTACCCTTAGAAATAAAGGAATGGCTCCTGAATGGCCTACGTAGTGGAATAGGACAGACTGTGTTAAAAACATTATGAAAGCATAAACAAATTAGCCACGGGTGCGATCTGAATGTAAAAAAATGAACCTGAGTTAACATATGAATTATTCCTTCAGAAAGAAGAATATCCATTATGGGAAAGAAAGGATCACAATTTAAGATTAGAATTAGAAGGGATACACCCACTGCACCACGTCCTTAACCACGACCTCAGAGGACGAGGTCTTTAGTAAGTTACTCTGCATTTCAGTCACGTGTTTGCCTTGATACATATTATTTTTTTTAAGGTTTTATTTATTTATTTGACAGAGAGATCACAAATAGGCAGAGAGGCAGGCAAAAGGCGGGGTGGGGTGGGAGGGAGAAGCAGGCTCCCCGCTGAGCAGAGAGCCTGATGCAGGGCCTGATCCCAGGACCCTGAGACCATGACCTGAGCTGAAGGCAGAGGCTCAAACCACTGAGCCACCCAGGTGCCCTGATACACATCGTTCTTAAATCCCCTGCCCATGCACTTAAACACAGTCACACATAGACACGACAGCTGTCCCTGGTAGAAAAAGCAAACTGACCTGGTCTGATAAGAGCTGGATCCAAAGTCTCTATTCGGTTTGTGGCCATGATAACTTTCACGTCACCCCTCGAATCAAATCCATCCAACTGGTTCAGCAGCTCCAGCATTGTTCGCTGAATTTCTCTCTCACCACCAGAATTTGAGTCGTATCTTTGAAAAAGAAGAGAAGGAATGAAAACCTAACTGATCTGCTGAAGGATAACTTAGACACCCTCCATTCTAGCTACAAAATCACACCCTCCTATCATGTTGTTTAAATTGTAGAAGTTTTCATGCCTGAGATATCAATTCAGTCTCCCTGTTTGCTATCTGAGCTGCCAACCCCACCGGGAGCTCCTCAAGGGCAGAGGCTTGCATACAGTGGCTGTGTGCCTAAAGTCCAGATGATGCCTGGCTCCGAGCAAATGCTTGAGACACTGCCCCGGACTAATCTCCAGGCAGTCACAACTCCTTTGTGATTGTTACCTGGCACCTGGGAGAGCAGAGCCTAAAGCATCCAGAGTACCATGGGACGGTAGGAACTGTAGCAAACCCACGGGCAGGCCATCCAGGGGGTACTCAATGATCGTTCTCAGAGAAGAGCTCTGGGGTTTTTATCTCCGCTCAACACAAAAAGAGAAATGTACCTTTTTGTTCCAATGGCATCAATTTCATCAATAAACACGATGGATGGTGCGTGTTCTTCCGCAACTCGAAACAATTCCCGAACGAGTTTGGGCCCGTCACCTAGGTACTTCTGAATAAGTTCCGAGCCAACCACTCTCAAGAAAGTGGCTGAGGTTTGGTTTGCTACTGCTTTGGCTAATAAGGTTTTACCTATTTTAGATTTAAAAAGAAAAAGAGAAAGGAAAAAACCCCCTTAAGTGCTATTTTAACTTAAAAACTCTGTCACTTAAATGGGCATCAGAAATGGGCAGATCCCAGGGCACCGGGGTGGCTCAGTGGGTTAAACCTCTGTCTTCGGCTCAGGTCATGATCCCCGAGTCCTGGAATCGAGTCCCCCATCGGGCTCTCTGCTCAGCAGGGGGCCTGCCTGCCTCTCTGCCTACCTGTGATCTCTCTCTCTCAAATAAATAAATAAAATCTTTAAAAGGAAAAAAAAAAAAGAAATGAGCAGATCCCTAAGAGGTATGCCCCCATTCCGGGGTCTTAACATTCTGCTCTCCAAGGCAGGTAAGAGGAAATTGAGAAAAACCTAAATAACGTTTTGATTATTTTTAACTATCTTCCTAATTCTTCATTACAATGTCAGAAAGTACATTTTACTGGGTTATTCAAAGGTGCATAGATTATTAACCGAACTCATGCAACCAGGGTTAGAGATCCAAACTCAACTCCTGTGAAACTATTCGTGATGAGAAACAGCCTGCAAACCCTAGATCTGACCTAAGGAACCTGACCTGGAGCACCAGGCCTGCAATCCCTGGGGCTGTGCTGGGTGGGCCTGCCCAGGGCTCAGCTGAGACAGGACCAGCTCCCGGTGAAGCCCATGACAGAGAACTGCTGAAAGCTCTAGAGACTTCTCAGTCTCTGGTATACCCTTGTGAGGATCATTCCTCTCAGGGACAATCTCAAACATTTCCAATTCTCCACTCCTTGATATTTATTTTTTTTTTTTAAAGGTTTTATTTACTTGTCAGAGAGCGAGTGCGCGTACAAGCAGGCAGAGGCTGAGAGAGAAGCAGGCTCCCTGCCGAGCTAGAAGCCCAACTCGGGACTTGATCCCAGGACCCTGGGATCATGACCTGAGTCAAAGGCAGTGGCTTAACCGACTGAGCCACCCAAGTGTCCCGTTCCTTGGTATTTCTATTTCAGGTAAAAAACATCTGTGGCAGCCACCCTTTGAACTTTAGGGCTGGAAGACCTTGGCCCCTTTGATGGTAAGAACATGGGCACAGGGCCAAGCAGTGGCGTTAGGACACGAGCAGCTAGTAAAGGACCAAGCTCAGGCCTGCAGGGGGGCAGGGGGAGGCTGCTGGTGAGTGGCACAGACTTAGTTCAAGTGGGAAGGGGGGCAAGGCACCAAGCTTGAGAATAAGACATGGCAATGATGTCTTTTTGGCCAGATAGGCGGAGGGGCAGATGTGAGGGCTTAGAAGCATGCACTTCTCCCTGAGAGTACCAGTGAAGGATGGTGAATGGAAGACAAAAAGGACCACCTAAGCAGATGGCCTCTGACCCTCCAGAGGCAGCCTCGGCCAGCTACTGGGTCCCTTCGGTGGCCAGTGGGATAACCAAGCCAGGCTCTTGACCTCCTGACGACCTGCCACTCTGTGCTCCAGCCCAGCCCCTCATGTCGGCCCCTGGCAGTGCACGTGCACCGAAGGCGGCCCACAGCTGCTGGTCAGGCGGCCTGCCTTCCAGCTCCAGCCTCGCTACCTGCTCAACTCTCAGGGCTCCCGCGACCCCAGGCTAGTCACCCGCCTCTCTGAATTGCCTGTGCTGTAAGATGATGAACTGCAACAGCTCCATGCCTCTGAGCTCAGTTGTCTCCCGGTGCCTCTACTGTGGGCAGCCCTCAGTGACCCCTTCAAAGAACTGTGCTTCCTCTGCAACTTCCACAGCAGTGAACTGCTAAGTCCTGGATTGTACAACTTACTCAGGTCAGCTAGGTGCACAGTGAACCAAATATGTATCTGTATATGCATCTATTCATCCAATATTCTCTTCACTCAGTACAGTGGACCAGAGAGTGAACCCAATCTGAACAGCATAGAACAGCTTTTAAATCTGTAGTTTCCCACCATGGCTCTGATACCTGGCCACACTCCAGATGAACAGATCAGATCAGAATTTTCAGGGATGGGACCATCAGTATTTTTCAAAGCTCCAGGGTGATTCCAGGGTACAGTCAAGGTTAAGCATCCCAGTTTATTTTGTTTTATAAATTTTTTTTTTAAAAGATTTTATTTATTTGACGGACAGAGATCACAAGCAGGCAGAGAGGCAGGCAGAGAGGGGGGAAGCAGGCTCCCTGCTGAGCAGAGAACCCGATGCTGGGCTCAATCCCAGGACCCTGGGATCATGACCTGAGCCGAAGGCAGAGGCTTTAACCCACTGAGCCACCCAGGTGCCCCTTATGAACTTTTTAATAGATTCACATTACTCTTGTGAATACTTTAAAGTTTTATGTTTTATAGCACATAAATCTAATATATTTGAGTGGAGAGAGGAGTTCTAAGAAACTAAATGCATTCACACTAAGCAGGCATTTTGGAGCGGGAGGGTTTCCCTACTGTGCTTATTTTTGTTGCAATTCCTACTGTTTTTAATACATTAAATCTGTTAGGTCTACAATTTTAAGTCTAAGGTAATTGAGTTTTTTAGCATCAACTATACAGATAA
The DNA here is from genome assembly GCF_922984935.1 of Meles meles. Taxonomy (NCBI): domain Eukaryota; kingdom Metazoa; phylum Chordata; class Mammalia; order Carnivora; family Mustelidae; genus Meles; species Meles meles. The sequence continues at coordinate 122,608,146 of NC_060071.1, forward strand.
ATATACTTTTATGTAATACATATATTTCCATATTTACTCAGAAAATGTACAAAATGTTTAGAAAACCTTGTTTTAAACTAAGGAGTTGTGGCATCCTTACTCAAAAATTAAATAATTATAGCAAACTAATGCTACAACTCAAGAGATTAGCTGAGTGCCCAGAAAGTGTCAAACACAGAGCATACATACCTGTGCCAGGTGGACCATAGAGAATGACCCCCTTCGGGGGCTTTATACCCATCTCTTCGTAATACTCAGGATGAGTGAGAGGAAGCTCCACCGATTCCTACAGAAAACAAATACTTGGTAAAAATGAAATGTTTTCTCACTGAAATGATCAGATCCACGAATTGGCATTCTGGATATATTTCACTTTCAACAGTAAGCTAAAATGTCACTTAGTCTTGTTAGAGACAGTGTGCCTGACTTTGTCTAGCAGCAGGGATAGATGGAAGACGACATCTGTCCTCGCTGAGTTCCCTTTCCTACTGCACCCAGTTTCCCTCTCACTTTCTCATAGAAATCAACCTGAAGCAACATTTAAGCTCTACCAGAGCAAAAGGAACTTAAAGTGAAAATACACTGTTTTCAATTAAACCAGAGACAAGATTTTCTGATTGCTGTTATACCAATGGACATAATGGCTACTTCCCAGCCGTCTCCGAGGTCACCGGTTGTGACCGGTGACAGCTCTGCACGACCCCCCTGCAGATGAAGCACCTGCAGATGAGATGGCTGGCTCCCAGCCAACCTGAATGACCACTTCCCTTCACCCCACTCGCACTACCCCACACATCACTGGAGGTTTCCAGACAGCCAAGGCTGAAGTCAACACAAACGGAAACATTAGATATCCACCCAGATAACAAGGGAACATTGCATGTAAGAACGATGAAGCTGCAGCTGCTGCAGGAACAATCATACAACTTGTTGCTTCTATTAACTAACTCAGGATTAACAAGTAAAATACTCCACGACTGGCTCTGAGTCAGTTACTGGTTTGATCACTAAGGAAAAAACAAAACATGCACAATAACTCTAAGTACCCTAAATGAGGTAGAAGTAAGAAACCGAAATCTAGAAACCCAGAGCTGACTCTTAGACTTACCTTAATTTCCTGGATTTGGTTGTCCAACCCCCCAATGTCAGCATAGGTTTCCTGGGGCGCCTTTTCTACCTTCATCACTGTGACCAAGGGATCTGTGTCATCCATAAGCACCCCTATGACGGCATGCACCTGAGAGAGAACATTAAGTTAACGCAGAAACGTGAGGTTCACATAATCCACTCTAGCAACGCAACGCCAACCACAGAGCCGCACCAATGGACAGATCTGAGAGGAAGGAGAAAGCACTCCTAGGGGCTTAGAGACCATCAACTTGCCTTGTGGTTGAGCAGGACGGAGCAGCCCGGTTCCAGCAGATCCTTGTCTACAAAGGAAAGAATGCTGACATAGTGTTCGGAGCCCACAGATGTAGACACGATGGCGTGATTGTCATCAATGATCTCTTCCAAGGTTCCCACTGACATTGGGGTCCCCCTCAGGTCATCCACCTTAGACCTTTCCTCCTGTGTAAGAATATGCCATGAAGGAAAAGCAGATTAGACCTAAAAAGCAGACAAGGCTGATAGTTTTACTAGTTACCAAATTTTACTACATTTACAACGCAGGTGATGCTTTTAAAAGGCAGCCAGTCTGAATGGGTCAACTACTTGAATTTTATTTATTCACTCAATTCTAGTTAGTACCAAAAACTGTTAATTTAGAAAACAAAAGTTATAGTAATTTCTGAATTACCTCTTGCTTTTCTTCTAAAGGCTTCATTTGTTCCTGATTTCTAATGAATTCTTCCTCCATGAGAAGATAGTCTTTAATTCTCTCTAACTTCAGTAATTTTAACCGGCACTGAGTATGAGGTGTCACTGTAATTACAAAGAAAGTTTTATTCTATTTGGAGCTTGAAGTTAGCAATTAATTCATTCTTAAGGAAAAAATGTTAAGACTTAAAATAAGCTTACTTTAGTTGAACAGACTGAAAAATTCAAGGTCTGGTGACCCTAAGTAAGCAGATGCCTAGATGCTAAAGGAAAAGGGATTTTGGCAGTTGTAAGCAAGCAGGTAAAAACAAGGGATGAGGTCTGAATGACACCTGCTATGTGAACTCAAAAAGAAAAAAAGAACGAACTCAAAGATCATTTACTTTGGTTTTTTATTCCTCATCTGTGTTTATAAAAATAGGTAAAAGTGCTGTCCAGTCAGAATACACTGCTGCAGGCAAGCTGAGGAATCCCCCCCGGCCCTGGAGAACTGTGAAATATTAGTGATATTAACATATGTGGCAAGCATTTTTTCCATATTCTTTTGTTTCTTTTGGTTTAAAGTCTCATGCTACATAGGATTTTAGCATATATAGACAAAAATGTCAATTTTTTCTTTTGTGGTTTCTGGTTTTCTTCTAGATGTCTCTCCTTCCCTAAGGTTAAATATATTTCTGATTTTTCATTTATGTACTTATTTTCGTATCTATAATCCATCTGGCAAAAAGCGAGGGGTCTAATTTCATTTTCTCTCAACAGCAAATAAAGATGCCAGCCATTTCTGTTAAACAACTCACCCTCTCCCCACAGAACTCAGTCACCTTTACCATATAGTCATTATCCATGTAACTTGACTGTTTTTGGACTCCTATGTTCTTCTGGCCATCTGATGATCTGTTCTTTACCAATACCATACTGATTCATTATGGTAGACTAATGGCATGTTTTTCATTGTCTAGCTCCCTTCATTCTTAACCAAGCAATATTCTTTTTTTAAAATTATTTTTAATTTTTTATAAACATATAATATATTTTTATCCCCAGGGGTACAGGTCTGTGAATCGCCAGGTTTACACACTTCACAGCACTCACCATAGCACATACCCTCCCCAATGTCCAATAACCCCACTTCCCCTCTCCCAACCCTCCCTCCCCACAGCAATCCTCAGTTTGTTTTGTGAGATTAAGAGTCACTTATGGTTTGTCTCCCTCCCAATCCCATAACCAAGCAATATTCTAAAAATTATTTCATCTAAGCAAGAAGAGACTTGTTTAGATGGGAGTAGGGGAGGTATGTGAACTGCAGTGTAAGAAGCCGCCAGCCTTGGGAAAGACTGGGGGAAGAACATTTTTTTAAAGATTTATTTATTTTTAGAGCGAGAGCATAGGGGAGGGGGAAGAGGGAGGAGAAGGGCAGAGGGAAAGAGAGAGGAAATAGATTCCCTGCTGAGCACAGAGCCCAACATGGGGCTTGATCCCATGACCCTGAGATCATGACCTGACCTGAAATCAAGAGTTGGATGCTTAACCGAATGAACCACCCAGGTGCCCCAAGGGAAGAATATTTTTAAGCAAAGGACAAAAGTCCTAATGTGTAGGTTACCTGGGGTGGCTTAATTGCTCTGGCATCCAACTCTTGATTTTGGCTCAGGTCATCTCAGGGTCATGAGACCAAGCCCCACATTAGGCTCTGCAATGGGCATGGAGCCTGTCTGATTCTCTTTCTCTCTGTCCCTCTGCCCCTCCCCACCCTGCTTCCACATCCCCACCCAAGCACATGAGTGCGCTCTCTCCAAAAAAAAAAAAAAAAAGTCCTAATGTGCATAGGAGTCAAAGAACACAAGGCAGGGCTGTGTGAACAAGAAGCAAGGAGAACAGTAGGGGCTGAGATTGGAGAGGTGGCCTGCGTCAGGTCACCTGGTCTGAAGCTTAGTCTATGTTCAGTACCGTCACTGAAACAGTTTGTTCATGCATCACAAGATGTGAATTCCAACACGCTGGCATTCCATTTCTTCAAGAACAAAACGTGTTTCTAAGTTATTCAAGCTCGACCTGAGTTTTCTAACCCAAAACTACACTTTTCATATATTAGAGGAGCTACATTAAAGGAAATTAGTGGAATTTCTTAAAGTGAGACACAGCTGTATACTGTTTGTACACAACTCTGCCAAACATAAGAACTAGAGCTTCAGCTCCATTTCCTGCCTCCACATTCAGACCCCTAAACTACATACACACAGACGGTTCCCAATGAATCAAGAGACAGCAAGGAGGGACTAGGTCATTACCAAGTGGCAGCTTGCTGGCAGCATCTGGTCCCTTTGTTTTCTTCTTCTTTTTCCCCACCCGAGTTGGTACAGGAGGTTCATATTTCTTTTTCTTGTCCTTGAATTTTTAGAACAATAGGAAAAACAAAAACCACACAAATCATATCAAAACACAAACTTCTTTCTGTTGTACCATCATGTATTTCTAGTGGCTGTAATTTTCCTTATCTTTCAGAATGCTATTAAAAACTGTCCTTTTAAAAATAAAGTTAATTGGGTGGCTCAGTCAGTTAAGCATCTGACTCTTGGTTTTGGCTCAGGATCATGAGACAGAGCCCCACATCGGGCTCCGTGCTCAGTGGGGAGTGTTTCTCTCTCTCTCTCTCCTCCTCTGCCCCTCCCCCTGCTCTCTCCCTCAAGTAACTAAAATCTTTAAAAAAAACTAGATATTACATTCATGCAATTTTAATTGGTGAACATAATTGATCTTTCTTTTGATAATATACAGTGATGGGTTATTCAATAAGGACTAAAGGTCAGAATTCAGAATTATATGCCAGAAGTTTGGGCTGAAATAATTTGAGACAATTCTTCACATCTGAAGATATTCAACACTAAAACTACAGGTAATTTAAACTCTGTAATGTTATAGTATACATTTAAAAACCATTAATTCATAACTACTTACTTGACAGGTCAGTAATCTTCTCTAAAACATGGAAGAGGGCACTGAATCTGTAGGCCAGGCAGGTAATAACTACTGAATCACTTATTTTGCATTTTCAAAGTCATGAATCCCCAAAGAACTTCTCAGCTGAGATCAAGGATATGTCATGATCTACCTGTATCACAGATCTATCTGGCTTATTTACCTTGTCATCCTTCTTGCCACCTCCAGGGCCATGACCACCACTCTGACTCTGACCCTGAAAAAAGAAATCAGAAGTATACATTCAGAACATGATCACTTCAAAAGAACATCCTTTTTATTTTCCTGTGATTCTAAGACACCAAGACTTGCCCCTCATTTTAACATTTCTGAACTTAAGGTGTACCCCTGTAGTCAACACATACATTAGCATGGTAGAATTTCTTTTTTTTTCCTGAAAAGCTGTTAGTTGCACCTTGCAACTGACTGCATCTTACACAAGGACAATTCTATTAAGAAACTGATGTAACTTCTGTGTCACGATGAGGCTGGGATTCTAAGACTGCCCCTTTCTGAGGGGAAAATAGAGAGCTTACATTCTTTATTATAAAACTACTCAACTGAGTATATTTCATGAAATTAGGCCATCAGAGTTAAATCATTTTACCTAGTCAACAATCATTTATCAATCACTTACTCCTTACTAAGATCACACCGAGACCCAGGAGATTTTCCTTTCAGTACCAACTTATATACCTCCCATCTCTAGAGCCTGGGGCTCTTGGGCAGGTCTTTCTTGCCAACCTGAAAAGCTGAATCACTTTAAGGTATCGAGAATACAGTGTATTAATAAGCTCATGGGATTCTGGACTTTAAAACAGACCACTCAGTTACAGGGCAATGCTTAACACAGAACAGTATCTCAAAAATAATGGCATTTTAAGTAATAATGAACTTACTTGAATAGAAGGACCCTCTCCCCTCAAACTATTTCTAAATAAACGCCTCTAAATACATCATGGTTACCTAAAAGAGTTAGGGTCAAATGTATTTCCCTGCATGCAGGACTCTTAAAATTTTGTGCTTTATTCTGAAGTTATTTAAGGGCTCTAAGAAATTTTGGTTAACAGAATTAGTTATACTGCAATAGGCAGCCCAAATAATAGGCCTTTAACACTTACTTCTACCTCCTAAAGAAATATGCTGTTGGCCAGGGCAGCTAATGTTTGTGGGTTTCTTACTATGTGATTAAGTCTATACCAGACATTCTCCTTCACTATCTCATTAATTTCAAACCATCGTCCAAGGTAGGTTCATTATTCCCATTTTCTAGATGAGGAACTGAAACAAGCCTAAGAACATGGGCTATGGAATTAGATGCATCCAGGTTTCAATTCTGACTCCAGCACTAATAGGCTATGTGACCTCAGGTAAGTCAGGTCACCTCCCTGAGCCTTGGTGCCCTTAAGTGGAAAGTGGGGATGATACTAGCTCCTGTTACTGAAAATGAGGTAATGCACACAACCACTCCCCATTTGCATGACTCAAAGTAACTACTAGTAATACAATATTATTGGTGAAAAAGAAATGTTAGGGTCAGGATTTTAATTATCAATCTGGTTACAAAATCTGGGTTCTGAAACCTATCTGGTTTAGTTCGTCACTCTCTTATTGATCCCATCTCTGTTGTTTTTTTTTTTAAAGATTTTATTTATTTGACAGATCACAAGTAGGCAGAAAGGTAGGCAGAGAGAGAGAGACAAGGAAGCAGGCTCCCTGCTGAGCAGAGAGCCCAATGTGGGGCTTGATCCCAGAACCCTGGGATCATGACCCGAGCCGAAGGCAGAGGCTTTAACCCACTGAGCCACCCAGGCACCCCCCGCCATCTGTTTCTATCCAGTACTCTAGCCAGCCTCCCAATGGAGATTCCCACAACAGTTTCTCTCCTCACCAATACAGCTGTTACCTTCTAAAACAAAGAGCTGTTCCTTTCATTCTGCTCAAAAACCTTCAACTGTTCCCTAGCATTTATGGTGTAACAACCAAACTTTTTACAGTGGCATTCTGGTCCTTGCCAAACTGGCTACAACTGACCCTTCCCACGTTCATCTACCTCACTGGTGATCCTGCAAGTCTGGCCCCACAGGAGGACATTTTCCTGAATGGGTCCCAAACTTATTCAAGTGTGGGGAATTTTACATGATGTTTCTCAGTCTCCAATAAGAAATATACCCATTATAAGGCCTTACTATATGGTAAACAGTGTACCTTCTCAGAGTATCATCTCATTTAACTCTTAGAGACACCATGATGTTGGTACTATCATTACCTCTAGTTTATGGATAAGGAAACCAAGGCCCAGAAATGTTAAGTGACTTGCCTATTACCACAGAGCTTGTCAGAGATGTCGTTGGGAAACACTCAGGTGTAATAGACCCCCAATATCTGTGTGTTTCTCTACTACATGTCCTCTAGAAAACACTAACAGGGTTTGTGTTATAGCAAAGTCACTTACTGTATCTCAGTCCTCTTTGGTAAAGTGAAGAAAATAATTACTACAGGGACTGCTGTGAGAATAAGAAAATGCTGGAAAATACCCTTGCATTTATTGCAGCACTATTTACAGTAGCCAAGATATGGAAGCAACCCAAGTGCCCACTGATACAATGAAAGGATAAAGATGTGTGTAAATGCACACCAGCACATCCAACACATGGATATTACTCAGCCATTAAAAAAAATCCAGGGGTACCTGGATGGCTCAGTGGATTAAGGCTCTGCCTTTGGCTCAGGTCATGATCTCACGGTCCTGGAATGGAGCTCCGCATCAGGCTCTCTGCTCAGTGGGGAGCCTGCTTCTCCCTCTCCCTCTGCCTGTCTCTCTGCCTACTTGTGATCTCCCTCTCTCTGTCAAATAAATAAATAAATAAAATCTTAAAAAAAAAAAAAACAGATCTCACCATTTGCGACATTAATGGACACAGAGGGTATTAAGCTAACTGAAATTAGACGGAGAAAGATAAATACATGATTTCACTTATAGGTGGAATCAAAAACATAAAAAAAAGCAGAAACAGACCCATGAACGCAGAGAACTGGTGGCCACCAGACAAAAGGGGGTGGAGGATGGGCAAAACGGGTGAAGGGGAGTGGAAGGTGCAGGCTTCCAGGTATAAAATGTGTAAGTCACGGGATAAAAGGTACAAAGGTACAGCACGTGCAGGGAATATCATCAATAATACTGCGACAGCACTGTAGAGTGACAAATGGTAGCTACCCTTGGGAGCACGGCATAGTACAGCCTACTCCAGTCACTGTGTTGTCCACCTGAAACTAATGTAACGCTGCGTGTCAGGTATACTTCAATAATAACGCCGGAAAAGTACCCCAAAGTCCTTATGAGACCTATCTCACTATGTGCTCAGGCGTTTCTGGTGTTCAGGAAACGGGCTCAACACATTCCCACCTCCGGCCCTTTGCGCTTACTATTCCTTCCGTCCGCCCGGACCACGTTTCCCTCAGATGTTTGCATGGGCTACTCTCTCATTCTGCTTAGGCCTCTGCTGCTCAAATGTCACCTCCTCAGAGGAACTTTTGCTGACACCCTATGTAAAACAGCCACCGCTCCCATCAATGGCCATCCCACCCATCTCTATCCCGCTCCACGTCATATTCATGTCTCTTTTTCGGTGTTCTGTCGGCCTTGTCTAGAATGTAAGTTCCATTTAGACAGAGACCACCGGTCACACTCACCCCTTGTGCGCTCAGTGTCTAGAGCAGAGCCTGCCGCGCCCCCTCACCCCAATTTGCAGGTGCTCATTGAATACCTGTTTGGTGGACCAACGAATAAATGCTGTTTTTATTATTCTTAACGCACCACAGGAGCGTCCCCTCCGAGCTCCACTTGTCATAAAAGCGTCAGTCTTCAACGCTTCCTCCAAATGCCCCCACTCGGAGCTCTCCTCCATGACTGCGCTCTCCCCTCCGCAGCTGGAACGAATCCCTCCCTCTCCTCTAGTCTCGCGGCCATTCACCTGAGCGGCTCCCAAAGCACTCGTTCCAGATGCTTCGGGAGAAACTCCCCGCGCTAGTCAGCAGGGCCAGGTCGGCAGAGGAGCAAAGCCGGGGGCCCTATGCCGCTCTAACAGCCCCGGGGACCCTTCGCGCCGAGCCCTCTCGTCCCAGGCCGTGGCGGACCCAAGCACGGTCTCCAGGAGCCTCCGTCCCCAGAGAAGACGGGCCGGTGGGCAGGCGGACCGAGTGCCTCGGGCAGCCACCTCGTCCTCTCGTCTCGGGCCGCTCCGACGCTATCGCGCCGCGACCACCAGCTGAAACCCTTAGTCACTCACCATCTTGCTTCGGCCGCTCGAACCACCGCTACCGGAAGTGCATTTGCCGAGGCGACCGCCAGAAGCGGAAGTTGCCGAGAGACTCTACGGAAGCCGACGGGAACCAAATCCCTCGCTGAGGGAGTCGCGCTCCCAGAGCTGCTATCGGTGGGGTACCGGTATAACTTACAAGCAGAATGTGAATTTTGTGAGTATCTCACTTGGAAAAAAAAATTAAGTAGAAGTTATTCGTCTGTTGTCAACAATTATAGACAAGGACCTAGACTAAAAAAGAGCTAAGACAATTGTGAAAGTATAAAGTATTTAAAATATGCAAAAATCATAACTGAGAACTTCACTTACTGTTCCAAGAACTGGAATGGGATTTGGAACTGCAAAGTTGACAATTACTTTTGGACCAATATTTAAGCTATTATTTGGTCTCTGGAGTAAACGTGATCATCTGAGAGTATTTCCTCGTCTAATGAGTTAACTAGATGTTTTCTTTTTTTCCTTTGCTGATTTGTGACTTGTGATGACGCCAGATGTTGTCTCAAAAAACTAATCTTGCGCCTAGTTGGTAAAATTCATCACTTACTACATTCACCAGGACATTAGAAAGACGGCAAGCATCCCTTTAGCCTCTGGAAACTTCTATAACAGGTATTCGAAATGCTGCATGTTGCTGAACTGGAGAGATGAATTCATTTTTGTTTTTGTTTGTTTGTTGTTTTCCCTACTCCTAATTAATCTAGGGGTTTTAGTTGTGAAATGCGAAAAAATTTCACTAATTCACAAAATTATTATATTAAAAATTTATTAAATTAAGATTTAATATTTTTAAAAAATTAATTTTAAAAATAATTAAATTAAAATTATTAAATTAGATTAATTAAAATTTAAATTAGAATATTTCACTAATTCATTTGTATCCAACAGGTACAAAATATGGGAAATTACTCTTCTTTTTCATCATCATTAAAATACTGTTATAGGGGTGCCTAGGTGGCTCAGTGGGTTAAGCCTCTGCCTTCAGCTCAGGTCATGATACCAGGGTCCTGGGATTGAGCCCCATGTCGGCTGTCTGCTCAGCAGGGAGCCTGCTTCCCTTCCTCTCTCTCTCTGCCTGCCTCTCTGCCTACTTGTGATCTCTCTCTGTCAAATAAATAAAATCTAAATAAAATAAAATACTGTTATAGAAAGTCTTGACGCTTTTGACCTCCACTAGCAAATGTGGTGTTTACATGAGACATGAAATGGTATGACACGTGGGGGGCAGGACAGTTCTCCCTCATGAATGCTGAGAGAAATGCCAGAGCTGGATGGAATGTCTAAGCCAACTGTGGATACCTGAAGAAGTGGAGAGTTCCTGAGGTGGTGTCACATTCAAACAAACACAGACTGATAATCAATATGGAAGAAAACCAAAATTCAGAAGGACCTGCATTGAGAAGGGCCTGAATGCACAACAAACACATTTGTCTCTTTTCTCCCTGTCACTGGCCCTGTCAATACTCTCCACCCCATTGACAGCCAGCTTTGCAACCCCTACTTTTGCAGCTTCCAACCTCCCCAAGCACCAAGTTCTCCAAACAACCTTTCCATCTCCTTCCTGCTTCCTCTTAGCTACTTATTATGTAGATGAACTAAACTTCTCTACTCTCCTTAGTTTTAGCTATGGTTTACCAGTTTCATGGATTTCTCGCAGAAAAGGGGCAGAAGAACTGGGCCTAATCAGGGAATATCCTTTTGCCCTAGAAAAAAAAGGGTGGACCTGGGAAGGTCATTTGGAATGGCTAAATCCCTCAGAAAATTGTGAAGAGTCATATTAGTTACTTTTGTCTTGCTTACACGTAGAAGTAATATTTTATAAATAGACTAGGCTGTGTTTAGAATATCCAGGTTTTTAAACACAATATTGAATTTCACACTATATATAGTTGCATATGTATTTATATTTTTACTTGTATTTGAGTATGTGTGTATATCTATTCCCCTCTCTTTATCTCTGTACACCCACAAACACACACATGCATTGATGCCCTACAAGTTATCCCAAACCAAACTTAACATCTTCCTCTAGGACCTGCTCACCCTTCCTATGTTCTATCCTGGCTAATGACACCATTCAGAGACCTAAGCCAGAAGCCTCCCCTTCCCCCTCTCCCAGCCCCAGCCAGCTCAGTGGTCAAGTCTTGCTGCTTTGACTCTGTCATGTTTCATCATCTCACCTCTCTTCCCATCACTACCTATTTCCTACCTCATCATCCCATCTCACAATTCATTCAGCAAATAACTTCTGAGCACACCATGTGCCAGGCTCTCCTCCAGGGTCTGAGGATACTGCGGCGAACAGACAGAAATCTTTTTCCTAATGACTTTTATAATAAACAAGTTAATAAGCATGCTACGTGATGATAAATGCTTTGGGAAAAATTAAGTAGGGAGGAAGAATAGAGATTGTGCAGCAATGTGGTAGGTGCTTCTGACTTTAAATAGATGATATCTGAACAAAGACTCAAGGAACTAGAGAGAAAGCTATTCAGATATCTAGAGGAAAAACTTTCCAGGCAGAGGGAACAGCCAGTGCAAAGGCCCTGAGGTGAGAGCTGCTAGAGATGGAGACTGGAGACACCATATGGTGAAGAAGTGAAAAACAGACATATTACTCCCAACAGAGGCTCAGGGAGGGATTAGAGTAGAAGCAACTTAACCGGATAGGGAAGAGAGCCACAGATTTGGGCATCAGAACTTTCGGGTCTGAATCTAGACTCCATCACTTATTGCTGTCTTGGTTTTCTAGTGCTGCTGTAAGAAATGACCACAAATTTAATGTAGCCTTTTCTGAAAACTCTAGGAAGAATCCATACTCTTGGTTTTTCTAGCTTCATTCTTGAACCTACAGTCCCTGGCTTGTAGCCCTTCTCCATCTTAAAGCTAGCAACATTGGCTTTGCTTCTGTCCTCACATCTCTCTCTGACTCCACTTCTGCCTCCCTCTTTCACTTTTTAAAAATTAATTTATTGAGAGAGTGAGAGCAGGGTGGGATAGGAGGAGTGGAGGGAGAGGGACAAACAGACTCCACGCTGAGCCTGGAGCCCCAGGCGGGGCTTGATCCCAAGACCCTGAGATCATGATCTGAGCTGAAATCCAGAATAGGACACTCTACCAACTGAGCCACCCAGGTACCCCCTTCTTCTTTCACTTTTAAGGACTCTGGGCAATCACATGAGGCCCACCCAGATAATCTAACCTAATCTCCCTATCTTTAAGTCAATTGATTAGTACCCGTAATTCCATCTGTGACCTTAGTCCCCCTTACCCTGTAACCTACCATACTCACAGGTTACAGAGATTAGGATATGAACATCTTGTGGAATCCTTACTCTGCCAAACATACCAGCTATTCAGACACTGGCGTGTCACCTCCCGCTCTCTGCCTCAGTTTCCCCATATGTTCAAGAGGATAATAATGGTACATCTGATCCATTGCTTGCCCTCTCCAGGCCACTGTGTCAGCCGGGTTAGGTTAATGAGCAGCTCTGGTGAGAAAACAGAGGCGAGAAATGGAGGAAGCAGGAGTATTTCTCCCTGCATTTCGGCCTCCATGCTTGGGTTAGCAGCCGCATAGCCACTGTGGCTCTGGTGCTCACTGCTCAGGACAAACATGGCTCCAGCTCCCACAGAGTGACAGGCCCGGGGTCTCAAACCTCCCTTTGTCCACCCACACCAGGGGAGACAGGGACTTCCCATTGCTGTGAATCTCCAAGCTGCCTCCTGCTCTGTGGCAGCTTCTCAGACCTGCATTAAGTCTCTGTTGCAAGTGCTTGGAGTGGTGTCTGATGTCCTGGCTGGGCGCTGGCCGATGCAGTGGCCCTGATCAGTCAGGGGTCCGACCCTAGAATCACAGCCTTCAGCATTGGAAGCGGCTCCAGAGGTCTTCAAGCTGGGCACACGTTAGGAGCTCCTGAAGTTTTGGTAGAACAGAGCAGACAGGCACGTCTCCCCTGACATCGTCTGTCTGTGGATGATGATGACATTGATAGAACGAGGGAGGGTTGCCTCATCAATCCTATTTCTTATCTGTCATTTCTACAGGTGTTTGGGCTGAGAACTCTTCTTCACATAAATGGGACAAGAAAGAAGTTAGTAACGAAAATGTCACTCAAGTCTTCTAAGTCCTTTTGTGTCATATACCAAAGATCACACAATGACCCATTAGCAAAAGCGATTATCAGTGGTAGCTTGTGTTCAGTCTTTCTTCCAGGCGGTTGCAAAGAAAACATGGCATGTACGAAAGGATCTGTTATCCAGTCACGGAATTCACTCCCCTTCTCAGTTTCTGGGAAAAGCACCCAAAATGCTTTACCAAAACATATCAAAACGTGATTCATGATCTCTACTACCCCTTCAGGCAGGGGCTCCTGATTTACTTATATTTTAAAAAGGTTTTATTTATCTGAGAGAGAGAGTAGGAGAGCAGCAGCGAGGGGCAGAGAGAGAAGCAGATTTCCTGCTGAGCAAGAAGCCTGATGCAGGACTCGATCCTAGGACCCTGAGCTCCTGATCTGAGCCGAAGGCCGATGCTTAACCTCCGGAGCCACCCAGGTGCCCCCAACTACATAAACTTCTTATTATGTAATGCAAAGGGTATTGTTTTCTAAAACTCCTTAGAAATAAATTACAGAATAGATCTGGTAAGAATGATCAAAGACAGTTAAGATAAAATGGGAAGAATTAATGTATCCATTTTATAACCATTTATCTTGTTACAAAACAAGATAAGTTAATCTTTGTTTCTCTTTAATTAATTTTTAATAATGCAGTGTAACATAGCTAAGAATGGAAGTTCTCTGTGAAGCAAGGATTATGATAAAATGTATGGCATTCCTTTGGTAAATGTGTGTATGTGTGAATTTTTGAAACTTCCTGGCACGTATAATTTTGGAAGTGGGAAGGAGAAAATATAAAACATTTTAAAAGAAAAACAAGATGAGGACTGACTCTGGTTGGAATCAGTATTTCGTATGACTAGGTAAGCAGGTTTCAACAACCTCATAGAAGAACATATATTGAATCTGAAAGAAACCATGTTAAAATTTCATCTCTGGGTTTTTATTTTACTTAAAGCATCTGCAATATTGAGTAGCCCCAGAAAACAGTGTAATTATACTGAGAAGAGTATCATAAATTAATATGATTCTGGCTGCCCTAAGTTATGTTTCATCCTGAGGACAAGTATGGAGATTAGCTGAAAAAATTGCTAATATTTAGACAACACTTTAAAAAATCTATTTTCAACTTTAGGATCTCTTACCAATGTTCGCTTGCTTTACTCTCCAGGGACACTCCATCAACAGTGATGAATTTTATGTCTATGTGTTTTATGAAAGAAGACAGGCTACCAAACGAGAATTGCCATCCCTCCCATGTTGCCACTGTCCCTGGTATCTGAATTCAGAACACCTACACATAGGCTGTGATGCCTCCCTCCCAATGCTTCACCCCTGCAGAAATATGGAAAGGATGGGAAAACACTAGGTTCTGAGCACATACGTGCCTTGATTTTAGTCATCAAAGGAGCTTTCCCAAAGCCACATTCCCAGTCATTTCTGGGTGAGACCCTGTGCCCAAGATAGAGTGAGACATGGGTGGCTTTCTTCTGTTAGGCGGGAGAGCTTCAGTGAAGCACGTTCAGTCTTGGACAGAGCAAATTTTAGGACAGAGAACACATGGTGACTGTAGAACAAGAAATAGATTTCCAACCCCTAGCGGCCTGCATACCCCAATTTGATGACCTTTTTGGAAGTATGGGCATATAGTAGAGAAATACATTGGTGGGGATTGGCTGACATAAATACATAAATATACAAATGGGGCTTGATGCTCAACTCTTTTTTAAAAAATCGTTACTGGGATGCCTGGGTGGCTCATGAGGTGGGTTAAGCCGCTGCCTTTGGCTCAGGTCATGATCCCAGGGTCCTAGGATTGAGTCCCACATCGCGCTCCTTGCTTGGCAGGGAGCCTGCTTCTCTCTCCGCCTCTGCCTGCCTCTCTGCCTGCTTGTGCGCACTCTCTCTCTCTCTGACAAATAAATAAATAAATTCTTCTAAAAATAAATAAATAAATAAATCGTTACTGATGGCTGAGCCATCAAAGAAGGTTGGAGAGGTGGTCTGAAGAATAGAGGACATGGGCACAGCAGCTAAGGCAGTACACACCCGCACCCACCTCTCCTCTTCCCTCGGGGCTCCTTGGCCCCATCTCCTGCCCTCTGCCGTCTCCTTTCTTCCACACATGCATTCACCGAGCACCTCCGGCACTGTGTTAGACACTAGGACTGCAAACATGCATAAGGTGCCTTTTGTTCAGGGTTTCCCTCTGGCTGAAGTTGGCCTCCTAGAGATACCAGAGAACACCTGTCAGCCATAGGGCTTGGCCCTGTTCTCTGTTCCCCGGGTTCCCTCTCTAGGGGGCATGGTGGGCTAACAGTCTGTAAATGCTAACCATCACTAGTTTTGGTGTCCCAGGGTCCAGCATCCCCTTTTATCTTTTGTCCTCTCCCAAATCCAGCTGGCTTTCCAGGACTCTCCACTCCAGGAAAGGATGGAGAGATTGGCACAAAACAGAGAGAAAGGAGCTCCACTGGTTCTTGAGTTTCACGAGCAAGCTTCCGGGAGTCAGGAAGGATCTTGGGACATAGAAAGTCGATTTGGTGATGGAGAGAGCAGGAAGGAGTCACTCATCAAGCAGTGCTGTAAGCAGCCCAGGCTGCTGCCCCTAAGAGCACATGCCCAGAGCATCTCTGTAACTGCCAGCGTTCTTGTGTTTGCTCCGTTATCCGCACGGGGAGCAGCCAGTCTACAGCAGAGAGATGTTTTTTCGCAGAAACCTGTCCTAATCTTTTGAATCTCCGCACAAGTACATTCTCTGTCTTGTGATACTTCTATGGGCTGTCCTTGCTATGATTTAATTAAACACTCCTCCTGGGGTGCTTGGGTGGCTCAGTTGGTTGAGCATCTGACTCTTGGTTTTGGCTCAGGTCATGATCTCAGGGTCGGGGGATTGAGCCCCGTGTGTGACTCCATACTCAACAGGGAGTCTGCTTGAGACTCTCTCCCTCTGCCCCTCCCCTGCTCACCCACAACATTCGTGCTCACTCTCTACCTCTAAAATAAAATAAATAAATCCTTAAAAAAATTAACACTCTTCCTTGTAATTATAGGTCTACTTTGATAATCCCTCCCCCTCCATCATAGTTTCCTGGGTCCTCAGGATGGGTGGTCCCAAGGGTGTTTTGTCTTTTAAAGCCTTCATTTGCTCTTCCTTATTATTTCATTAGTGATGGAATCCTATCTTTGCCCCTTTGTTGGTCCTGGTCTGTCTTCAAAATGGTTTTCACTGGTACGATGGGAAGCATGGCAGGAGGTGCTCAGGACAATAAGGGCTTTACATTTTTAGGATCCTTCAGATCCGTGGTTACATCTCCTGAGGTCCTGGTAGTGAGCTTCTTTCTGACTAGTAACTCTGTGGGTACGGAGCAAAATATGGTGTTCTGTCTCTTGGCCTGTCCCACATTTATTGGGTTGTTTGTTTTTTTGTGTTTTTTTTTTAATTTTATTCATTTATTTGACAGACAGAGACCACAAGTAGGCAGAGACAGGCAGAGAGAGTGGAAGGGAAGCAGGCTCCCGGCCAAGCAGAGAGCCCGATGCGGGACTCGATCCCAGGACCCTGGGATCACGACCTGAGCTGAAGGCAGAGGCTTTAACCCACTGAACCACCCAGGTGCCCCGGGTTGTTTGAGAGAGAGAGCAGGGAGGGGCAGAGGAAGAGGGAGAGAGAATCTTACGCAGGCTCCATGAGTGGAGCCCCACGCAGGGCTCAATCTTACGACCCTGAGATCATGACCTGAACCAAAATCAAGAGTCGGATGATTAACTGACCAAGTGACCCAGGCACCCCTCTTCCCACCTTTTTAAGGCATTTGCGGAGTGCCCACATTTTTCTTCCATTTTTGTACCCTAGCAGCTGCTATATAGAATTTCCCACTTATACCTGGGATATGTATACATATTTCCCCACCTTTCTGCCAAGTTATAGATTATTTTGGTCACTGGCGGCATATATCTTTGTCATGTTTCCAAATGGTTTGATTTTTCTTTTTAAAAAGATTTTATTTATTTTCTTGAGAGACAGCCAGAGAGAGAGAGAGAGAGAGCGTGTATGAGCGGGGGGGGGGGGGGGGAAGGCGGGCAGAGGGAGAAGCAGGCTCCCCGCTGAGCAGGGAGCCCTAGGCCGGGCTCCATCCCAGGACTCGGAGATCATGACCTGAACTGAAGGCAGATGTTTAACCGACTGAGCCACCCAGGCACTCCTGGTTTGACCTTTCTTAGCCCTCCAAGTGCCTTCCTGAAATGGTCTTCCCTGGGTCTGGCTTTGGCTAGTTCTGCCCCAGGCCCTGCTCGCACAGGGGTGAACCCCCCAGGGAGCTTCCACTGCCGACTGCCGACTGCACCCTGCACGGAACCAGTTTTGGTTTCACCAGCCTTTGCTGATACCTTAGGATCTTACCCCAAGTGAGATGCCTGGAAAGTCTGTATTCACACGAATCTATTCCCCAATTTATTACTTTTTAATTCTGCTACAGTCAGTTCAAGCAAGGCTCTAGGAGTCTTTTCTGACTCTTACAAATTGCCTAACGTGCCGTGAGCTCGTGAGACGGAATCCTGCGGACCGTGCCAGCTGTCGCAAGCACGCTATGAAGGCATGCACACGAGCATGTCTTTCTGCAATGTCAACTTGCTTTGATCCTAAAGCAAGGTCAACCTGATTGTAAAGCAGCGTCCGGATTCCAAGTTCAAGGGCATTTCACGACACGTTTAATTTGGCTTCATACACGTCACACAAAGCAACGCACAAGACAAAGTCACCCAGCAAATGTGATACAACAAGAGGTAAGAAGTTAACGAGCCAAATGCGAAGTCAGTCTGTGAACACGCAGCTGGGGTGAAGGGCACACAGTTGGGGTGCTGGTTCTGGGCATCTCTTGGCACCTGCTGCTTGACTGTCTAGCGTTGGAGGTTTCTGAGATCAAGGGGGCAGAGCCTTTGGGGGCAGCTGTCTTTTTGATGGGAAAGGTCAGCATCTGGAGAGTCTGACAGTTTGCTGCAAAGTCCTCTCTTTAAAAGGGGTTTAATCAGGGGTGCCTGGGTGGTTCAGTGGATTAAAGCCTCTGCCTTTGGCTCAGGTCATGATCCCAGGGTCCTGGGATCGAGTCCCCCGTCAGGCTCTCTGCTCGGTGGGGAGCCTGCTTCCTCCTCTCTCTCTGCCTGCCTCTCTGCCTACTTGTGATCTCTGTAATAAGTAAATAAATAAAATCTTTTTTTTAAAAGGGGGTTTAATCAGTCTGGGGCTTTGCAGGTCTTCTCTGGTTCTACTGGTTATCGGATCTGGATGTCATCAGCCTGGGCTGGTTTCAGCAATACCTGGTTTTAGTGGCAACACCGTTGGCTGCTTGCATCACTGCTTGACAGGAGCCACTGCTTGACGCGAGTGACTCCAACTTGTTCTCTACGGTAACGTGATGGTTAAGAGCACAGACTGACGTCAGGTTGCTTGGATTTGACCCCAGCTCGCCACTCACAAAGCATATCAGTGTGTGGCCCCAGGCACGAGTTTTCCGATTTGTAAAATGGGTGCACTAATAGAGCCTACCCACAGAACTACTTGGAATAACAAATTAGGTGACATTTGTAAAGTATTTAAAATAGTGCCTGGCAAGGAATAAGCATGACATATGTTTGTTAAATACTTTTTAAATGAAGTGTTTGTGCAAAATGAATTGAAGTTTGATAATGTGTCACCAAAAATCACCCCCAGCTTTAGCTCCCAGACTACTTGTTACTGGGGATATGTCTTCCGTGCCTGGTAACTTGAAGGAGGAATCAACGGAGGCCAGTTTTCTTGGTGGCCAACAGGTGCATGCAATTCAGACACTCGCCAGAAGAGGGCGCCATGCAACCAAATACTGCGCAGTGGCCTGTTTCTCTTCACCAGTTAAGAAGTTTCCTTCCTGGAAACCTATAAACTTCCAAAACTGAATCAGGAAGAAACTGACAACCTGAATAGAACAATACCTAGTAACGAGATTGAAGCAGTGATCAAAAACCTCCCAAAAACAAGAGCCCGGGACCTGACAGATTCCTTGGGGAATTCTACCGAACATTCAAAGAAGAAATAATACTTATTCTTCTGAAGCTGTTTAAAAAAAATTGAAGCAGAAGGAAAACTTCCAGACTCTTTTTATGAAGCCAGCATTATCCTGATCCCCAAACCAGGCAAAGACCCCACCAAAAAGGAGATTTTTCAGACCAATATCCCTGATGAATATGGATGCCAAGGTCCTCAACAAGATCTTAGCCAATAGGATACAACAGTACATTAAAAGGATTATCGACCATGACCAGGTGGGATTTATCCGTGGGATGCAAGGGTGGTTCAACATTCGCAAATCAATTAATGTGAAAGAACAAATCAATGAGAGAAGAGAGAAGAACCACATGGTCCTCTCAACTGAGGCAGAAAAAGCATTTGACAAGATACAGCATCCGTTCCTGATTAAAATGCTTCAAAGTATAGGGATAGAGGGAACATTCCTCAACTTCATAAAATCCATGAAAACCCACAGTGCATGTCATCCTCAATGGGGAAAAGCTGATGGCCTTCTCTTTGAGAACAAGAACACGACAAGGATGTACACTCTCGCCTCTATTTTTCAACATAGTACTAGAAGTCCTAGCAACAGCAATCAGACAACGAAGAGAAATAAAAGGTATTCAAATTGGCAAGAAGAAGTCAAACTTTCTCTCTTTGCAGATGACATGATACTTTATATAGAAAATCCAAAAGACTCCACCCCCAAACTACTAGAACTCATACAGCAATTCAGTAACGTGGCAGGATACAAAATCAATGTACAGAAATCAGTTGCTTTCTTATACACTAACAATTAAAATACAGAAAGGGAAATTAGAGAATTGATTCCATTTACTATGGCACCAAGAATCATAAGATACCTGGGAATAAACCTAACCAAAGAGGTAAATGACCTGTACTCGAGGAACTACAGAACACTCATGAAAGAAATGAAGAAGACACAAAAAGGTGGAAGACCATTCCATGCTCATGGATCAGAAGAATAAACATTGTTAAAATGTCTATACTGCCTAGAGCAATCTATACTTTCAATGCCATTCCAATCAAAATTCCACTGGCATTTTTCAAAGAGCTGGAGCAAACAATCCTAAAATTTGTATGGAAACAGAAAAGACCCGGAATTGCTAAGGAAATGTTGAAAAAGAAAAACAAAACTGGGGGCATCACGTTGCCTGATTTCAAGCTTTACTACAAAGCTGCGATCACCAAGACAGCGTGGTACTGGCACAAAAAGAGACACATAGACCGGAGGAACAGAGTAGAGAGCCGAGGTATGGACCCTCAACTTTATGGTCAAATAATCTTCGACAAAGCAGGGAAAAATATATAATGGAAAAAAAGACAGTATTTTTAATAAATGGTGCTGGGAAAATTGGACAGCTATGTGTAGAAGAATGAAACTCAACCATTTTCTTACATCATACACAAAGATAAACTCGAAGTGGATAAAAGAACTCAACGTGAGGCAGGAATCCATCAGAATCCTAGAGGAGAACATAGGCAGTAACGTCTTTAACATTGGACACAGCAACTTCTTTCAAGATATGTCTCCAAAGGCAAAGGAAACAAAAGCAAAAATGAACTTTTGGGACTTCATCAAGATCAAAAGCTTCTGCACAGCAAAGGAAATAGTCAACAAAACAAAGAGGCAACCCATGGAATGGGAGAAGATACTCGCAAATGACACTACAGACAAAGGGCTGATATCCAAGATCTAGAAAGAACTCCTCAAACTCAACACACACAAAACAGACAAAAATGGGCAGAAGACATGAACAGATACTTCTCCATAGAAGACATATAAATGGCTAACAGACACACGAAAAAAATGTTCATCATCATTAGCCATCAGGGAGATTCAAATCAAAACCACACTGAGATACCACATTACACCAGTTAGAATGGCCAAAATCAACAAGACAGAAAACAACGTGTGTTGGAGAGGATGTGGAGAAAGGGCAACCCTCTTACACTGTTGGTGGGAATGCAAGTTGGTGCAGCCACTTTGGAAAACAGTGTGGAGAGTCCTTAAGAAATTAAAAATAGGGGCGCCTGGGGGCCCCTGGGTGGCTCAGTGGATTAAAGCCTCTGCCTTCGGCTCAGGTCATAATCCCGGGGTCCTGGGATCGAGCCCCACATCGGGCTCTCTGCTCCGTGGGGAGCCTGCTTCCTCCTCTCTCTCTGCCTGCCTCTCTGCCTAGTTGTGATTTCTCTCTGTCAAATAAATAAAATATTAAAAAAAAATAGGGGCGCCTGAGTGGCTCAGTGGGTTAAAGCCTCTGCCTTCAGCTCAGGTCATGATTCCAGGGTCCTGGGATCGAGCCCCACATCCGGCTCTCTGCTCAGGGGGGAGCCTACTTCCTCCACACTCTCTCTCTGCCTACTTGTGATCTCCGTCTGTCAAATAAATAAAATAAATAAAAAATCTTTAAAAAAAAGAAATTAAAAATAGAGCTTCCCTATGAGCCTGCAATCGCACTACTGGGTATTTACCCCAAAGATACAGAGGTAGTGAAAAGAGGGTCCATCTGTACCCCAATGTTCATAGCAGCAATGGCCACAGTTGCCAAACTGTGGAAAGAACCAAGATGCCCTTCAATAGACAAATAGATAAGGAAGATGTGGTCCATATACACTATGGAGTATTACGCCTCCATCAGAAAGGATGAATACGCAACTCTTGTATCAACATGGACGGGACTGGGAGAAATTATGTTGCGTGAAATAAGTCAAGCAGAGAGAGTCAATTATCATATGGTTTCACTTATTTGTGGAGAATAAGGAATAACACGGAGGACATGGGGAGATGGACAGAAGTGAATTGGGGGAAATTGGAGGGGGAGACAAACCATGAGAGACTGTGGAGTCTGAGAAACAAACTGACGGTTTTGGAGGGGATGGGGGTGGGAGGTTGGGGGAGCCTGCTAGTGGGTATTGTGGAGGGCACGTATTGCATGGAGCACTGGGTGTGGTGCATAAACAATGAATTCTGGAACACTGAAAAGAAATAAAAAATAAAAAGAACTAACAGGAAGAAGTATGGAAAGAAATATATCTTTGTCTTCAATAAATTCTAGTAAAAAAAAAAAAAAGAAGAAGAAGTTCCCTTCCCAGCTAGTATCAGGTGCTAGACTCTCAAACCACCTAGGTGCTCTCCCTGGGCACCCTGTGCTGATGCAATCCCCAGGGCTGGCCCGTCCTCTTTCTCACCAAGCCCCTTCTGTCCATGAAGTCTCGCATTTGGCCTCTATGAGGCTCAAACCAGGGCCCCCTGAAGAGGAGCAGAATTTGTCATCCCAAAACATACTTCTCGGGCATAAGGATGATTTTAAGCTGGTTATTTTTAAGAGCCTATAGACAGGAGCACCTGGGTGGCTCAGTGGTTAAG
Organism: Meles meles; assembly: GCF_922984935.1. Lineage (NCBI taxonomy): Eukaryota > Metazoa > Chordata > Mammalia > Carnivora > Mustelidae > Meles > Meles meles. The sequence goes on from NC_060071.1 coordinate 122,630,814, forward strand.
CATCTGCCTTTGGCTCAGGTCATGATCCCAGGGTCTGGGGTTGAGTCTCACATCAGGCTCCCTGCTCCTCAGGGGGCCTGCTTCTCCCTCTTTCATTCTCTCTTCTTATATTCCCTCTCTCGCTATCTCTCTCTCTGTCAAATAAATAAAATCTTTAAAAAAAAATCTGTAGATATAGGAGCAGCTCCGAAAACCTAGAAGTTACCCTTTTGTATGAGACACTGATGAATGTAGGTAAATCTCTATCTGTAAGGATGCCTCCCTCACTGTACCAGGAAGAAGGGCATGAACCAAATCTCTGGAAACTTATCAAAGGAGAAGGCAATGACTTACGTCTGTATAACTACCACTCCCTTGTTTTCTGTGCTTTCCTGGTGACCTCCCATTTTGTCATTAGCTGAAGATGGTCTTCTGGGGAATGGCTCAGGCCACTTCTGAGAGCTACTCAGTTTGTCTGGGTCTCTCCCAGGTGTATAGGAGGTTTATGTGTTATTAAACTTTTGTTGATTTTTCTCCTGTTCATCGGTCTCTCTGTTACAGGGGTGTCTCCGCCAAGAACCTAGGAGGGTAGAGGGAAAATTATTTTCCCTCCCCTACACCCTTCAGGCATGGCTTCTGGAATCTGCTCTCTGGTATCCCTGTGGCCACCTTCCATCCTTCTGTTCAGGCTCCACCTGGCTGGAGGAAGACCAGCCTGAGCCCCTCTTGGTGCTGGAACCAGGTCACTCCCCGTGCCACCCCCACACCCTTTCCTCTTTGTTTCTGCCTTGAGCTCTGGATCTCCAGAGATGAACTAAAGCTGAAGACTTTAATTTTTTAAATTTTATTTATTTATTTTTTTAGACATAGAGAGAGAGAGGACACAAGCAGGGGGAGGGGCAGGGGGAGAAGCAGGTTCCCTGCTGAGCAAGGAGCCTGATGTGGGACTTGATCCCAGAACCCTGGGATCATGACCTGAGCTGATGGCAGATGCTTAACCCACTGAACCACCCAGGTGCCCTGGAGCTGAAGACTTCAGATTCCCCCTGCACTGTTACCGAGTGCCCAGTGGCTACCATCTCAGCCATGCACCCAGATGCTGTACAACAATGCTTTGCCTCCTGTGTGTTACTGAAAGAGACCCAGTCGCTGCTTGAACTCCCTCCATGTTGACTCAGTCTGTACTTTCTGACCAATAAAGTTTTCCCCAGTTCACCTCTTAACTCGGGCAGAAAACCAGGCAGGCAAAGCATCCCATGGTGGGAACGGAAACTGTTCCCTCCAGCAGTAAGGACTGCCCTGACACCAGCAGGTCCCGTGTGACTGACCCCAAGACGATGACCGACCTGACCTCTGCTGTCCAGCTTCAGGCATCCATTGGCCTTCATCCCACCATTTTCTTATAGAGCCCTACGAGTGTTTTCAGCACTTTGGAGACAGCCTTGCTTTTGGGACAGTAGTCTGCTATCTTCCCAGTGCTGGCCTCACTGACATGAATCCCTTTCTTGCTTCAGCCCAGTTTGTCTCTCTGACTCTGGATTTTGCCAGAGGGGAGTGGCTGAACCCTGTCTGTTTGGGCCCCCTAAAAACATCGCACTCTGTTGTGCAAAATGTTACCACTGGGGGAAGCTGGTAAAGGATATGCAGGATCTCTCTGTATGATTTCTAACAACTGTATATGAATCCATAATTATCTCAAAATTAAAAGTTTAATTTTTAGAGATGTGGATCACTACCATTGATCAAATAATTACTAGGTTAACCCCGTTGGCACACTTTTAGCTCATTTAGTTCTCACTAAGATCTGAGAAAGTGGGATTGTCACCCTATTTTATGAGGAGCTGGGGTTCGGAGAGGTTGTGGGGACTTGGCTTGGAAGTGATGTGGGTCAAGCTTTGAGTTACTCAAAAGCCCAAGTGCCTCATTAGGTGAGTTCAATGGGCAGAAGAAAGAATCAGTGTTATTTCAAGAAAGAGGAATAGAAATTAACAATCTACAGGACAGGAGAAAGTGAAAACAATGACAACAAACGAACAGGGCTTCAGAGGTCTGGGACGGGAGCTAGTGTTGTAACACACACGTACAGGCAGTCCCAGAAGGAAGGGGAATATAAAAGGCAAAAACAAAAATAAAAATTTGTGGGAAATGAATTGCTGAGAACACCTCAAGGTAGGTGAAAAAAACATTCACTCACAGATCCAAGTGGTTCAACGCACTCCCAGTAAGACAATCACAAGATAGGGTGGAAGGTAGAGAAGGGGCTGTGGACAGGGTCTTCACAGAGGGGTTGGTGCAGCCACAGGGCTCTCCAAGGCAGGGGACACAGAGGAAGGGGCCAGTAGTGTTGGCCCAGGGCTGACTCTAGGGAATGGGTCAGAGGGGCATGGCGGGGGGCAACAAGAGGGCGAGACGGGAGTCCTGGCTCCGTAGGTGTCAAGGAAGCGATGGGAAGAGGGTTCTCAGGGAGGTTAGGGGTGTCAGGTGCACAGAGCAGCATCAGGGCGTCAGGCCAGGGACCCGAAAGGCCAGTGGATATGGTCCCTAAGGAGATCTCCCGGGCACATTCCACCAATGCCCTTGGACTCTGAATGGGAGGCACTCTCCCTTCAGCACATTTTGGCAATATGTCAGGGCTTTACAAATTCGAACCTTGACCCACCTCATTCCAATGCTAGGAGTTTATCCTGCAAAAATTACTAAGCATGGGCACATGGATTTCTGTTCCTTTGTCGTGATAATAATGAGAGCTGACTTGTGTGAAGTGATTACCACGTGCTGGGTGCTTGGCCTGCATTATCTCATCTACCTCAGTAAGGAAAATGCTATTTTTATACCCATTTTACAGATAAGAAAACAGAGGCATAAAGAAATTGTGTTACTTATCAAAGGCACATAAGATGCAGGAAAGCTCAGATCTTTCTGACACAAAGCCCCTGCTCTCAAATGTGAGAGCAGCATAAATATAAAAAAATACAGGCTTGTATACACTAATGCATATCCAACAACCAAAACATCACATTACTGCCTGTCTCTTTCCCTCCCAGAGTTCAGCGCCAAGAGGCTGGGGACCTCCTCTGACTTATTCTCTGGTGCCTAAAATAGTGCTTGGCACATTGTTGACGTTCAATAAACATTTGTCAAATGAAGGAAATAAACCTATATAATAGAATATGAAAGATTATTAAAATTCACCAAATTAGCTGGATTTGTATTTCCCTGAGTAGTGAAACAATTTCTTTTAAAAAGATTTATTCATTTCAGAGAGAGAGAAAGCGTGCGCAGGGGAGGCAGCAGAAGGAGAGGGAGAGAGAGCACCCCAGGCCGACTCCCTATTGAACACGGACACTGACTGGGGGCTTGATCCCAGGGCCCCAAGATCACAACCTGAGCCGAAATCAAGCATGAGTTGCTCAGCAGACAGAGCCACCCAGGCGCCCCATTAATACTTTTTTTCCCTCTACTTATTAATGAACATGTCGCATTCAGAGTTAGAAAAAAATAAATGTTCTGTTTGAGGAGCAGGGTTGGGAGAACGAAGGGCATGGAGCTCGAAGCAGGACGGCAGAGTTAGCTGGAATAAACTGTGGGAACTCAGAGTGAGGCCCCTGCAGTCCCAGAGCAGAAAGGAGGAGAAGTGCACAGAAACAGAAAGGGAAGCCGGGTCCGATGAGGCTTTTTCAAGGTCATAGGGATCCTGGCAATCTATCTGAAAGTAAGATGGAAAGAAGCCTGAAGAGCCAAGTTTGAAAACCATGGAGGGGAATGGAGGAGTTTTCAGTTTAAATGTCTCTGTATGTGGCTAGACACCGTGGAGAAGAGATGAGCAGAACACCCCCATTCCTTCAACCAGTAAACAGGGAGGCCCCACCAGGTGCCTGGGGCAGAGTGGTGAGCAGGAGATGTGGCATCCAAAAAACAGAGTCTGGGCATTATAAACCTTTGTCCCCAATAATGATCACCTAACTCTTGTGGGATAAGTGTTCAGAGAGTAGGGTGGGGAGATATGGCCAGGGGTAGAGATCAGATGTAAGGGTCAGGGACAAGAGGTCCTGGGGTGGACACTCTTGTGGGAGAGGAAGAACTTTGCCTCTACCCTCTTAGATTCAGTCAATGAGGACATGCAAATTAAACTGACGAGAGACATATTAACAGGAGGAAAAAAAGGCTTATTTGTATGCATAACAAAAGGAGCTAATAGAAGGATAAAGTTAGAGATTTGTAACTTGGATATAACTTATTTTTTTTTAAGATTTTTTTATTTATTTACTTGACAAAAAGAGATCACAAGTAGGCAGAGAGGCAGGCAGAGAGAGAGAGGGAAGCAGGCCCCCTGTTGAGCAGAGAGCCCGATGTGGGACTCGATCCCAGGACCCTGAGATCATGACCTGAGCCGAAGGCAGCGGCTTAACCCACTGAGCCACCCAGGCGCCCCTTGGATATAACTTATAACATGGATAAAGTTAGAGACATATACTTAAGCTTAGTAGGAGAAAGGGGGGTGAGAGGCTTCTATGGGAAGAGCAAATAGGTTTCTTTAGGGAAAACCAATGGATTTTTAGGAAAACAAATGGGAGATAGAAAGTTTGTGATGATATTTTTCTATATAAAAATGTGTAGCCTTTCCATCTTCTTCAGGACCATGAAAGTCCCCATGAAAGAGGAGATTTACTGTAGCTTTACCTTTGGTCTCTCTCCTGGAAGTAGACTTGTCCCAAAGAGGGCATTCATGGAAGCCTCATTTCCTAAAAGAAATGGGAGAAAAGGGAGGCTCTGAGAAGGCTTCTTTCTGCATTTGTTGACTTTCAAATGTTTTCAGCTTAAAGCAATCTTCACACCAATTCTGGGGTTCTGAGTGGATCCCCACAGTGTATAAGATGAGATCTGAAAGGATGGGGGAGCAAGGCAGAGATGTCCCCAAGCAAAGGTCATGGGGTACCCAGCAGTTAGCAGAGGCACAGAATAAGCTGGATGGGAAGTTGTAGAATGTGAATTTAGGGTGCATCCCAGTCTGAGAACTCTCTGATTTTCTAGAGACAAAAAGGCAAAGAAAATACAGGTTAGGAGCCAGAATGTCTAAGTTAGACCTGACTGCCAATCAGCTGTATGGTCTTTATGTCTCTGAGTGCCAATTTCTCATCTGCAAAGCAGGGGTAATTTACCAAAGACCAAGAGCACCTGGCTTCGGGACCTCAAATGGACTGGGTTTGGCCACTTGTTCTAGTAAATCCAGAAGCAGAGAGAGAGCAGTGGTGGAATGAGAAACGGATTCATTTCAGTGAGGCCAGCACTGGGAAGACAGCAGACTAGTGTCCCAATGGGTGTCTCCGAAGTGCTGAAAATACTTGTAGGGCTCTATAGGAAAATGGTGGAATAAAGATCAGTGGGTGCACGAAGCTGGGCAGCAGAGGTCAGGTCGGTCATTGTCTTGGGATCAGTCACGAGGGTCCTGCTGGCGTCAGGAGAGTCCTGACTGCTGGAGGGGGTAGTTTCAGTTCCCACTACAGGATGCTTTGCCTGCCAGGTCTTCTGCCCAAGTTGAGAGATGAAATGGGAAGAACTTAATCGGTCAGAAAGTACAGGCTGAGGTCAACATGGAGGGAGTTCAGGCAACAGTGGGGTCCTGTTTACAGGCACACTCATTTTGCTCCCCACCCCCAAGCCCCAGCAACCATGAATCTGTTCTGATTTCCATACTTTTTTTTTTAAAGATTTTATTTTATTTATTTGACAGAGAGAGAGAGAGAGATCACAAGTAGGCAGAGAGGTAGGCAGAGAGAGAGGAGGAAGCAGGCTCCCTGCAAAGCAGAGAGCCCGACGCGGGGCTCAATCTCAGGACCCTGAGATCATGACCTGAGCCGAAGGCAGCGGCTTAATCCACTGAGCCACCCAGGCGCCCCCTGATTTCCATACTTTTGTCATTTCAAACACGCTAAATAAATAGAACCATACAGATTGTAACCTTTGGGGATTTTTTTTTTCACTCAGCATATGCATTAGTTTTCTTGGTCTATTGTGGTAACCAAGTACCACAAACTGGGTGCCTTGGAATGCCGGAAATGTACTGTCTCAGGATTCTGAAGGGAAGAAGTCCAAAATCGAAGCATTGGAGGGGCCATGCTCTCTGGAAGGCTTTGGGATAAGCTGTCCTATGTCCTTCCCTTAACCTCTGACATCCGTTAGCTTGTGGCCACACAGCTTCTGTCTCTGTCTTCCCGAGGCTATCTTGTAGAAGGACACCAGTTGTAGTGGGGTTGAGGCCCACCCTCATCCGACATGAGCTCATCTTAACTTAATTATATCTGCAATAATTCTATTTCCAAGTAATCCCACATCCTGAGGTATTGGGAGTTAAGACTTAAATACACCTTTTTGGGAAGGGAATACAGTTCAACCTATAACAATGTCATTCCCTAGGGATTCACTATTCACTTTTCTCACAAACACAACACAACACTTTATATAGAATTATCTGTTCACACACTTCTTTCTCCTCACAGATTGTGAGCTATAGGTCTTTCCTGCCTCTGTGCCCAGCACCACTTCTGACATTCAGGAGGCACTCCGGTGAGGCCTCCCCTTCATGTCTCAGTTCCGCCCACCAATCTCAGGAATGCCTCTCACCAGATGCCGTTCCCAGTGTCGCTGTTGGGGGGCAGGACTGTGGATGTGTGCAGCCCAGAGCTCCTTTGTCCCTCTTTCCATTTTCTCTCGGACTTCTCCCTGGCCTCTGTTTTCTCTCCCTCCCCAATCTAACCAATCTCTGAAAGCAAGGACTGGAATGGAATAGAAAGTAGAAAGAGAAGAAATATGGATGAAGATCAATTTGATATAAAATCAATGCACAGAAATCAGTTACATTCCTATACACCTACAAGAAGAGAGAAGAAAGAGAAATTAAGGAATCAATCTCATTTGCAATTGCACCCAAAACCACAAGATACCTAGGAATAAACCTAACCAAAGGGGCAAAGTGTCTGTACTCAGAAAACTATAAAGTACTCATGAAAGAAATTGAGGAAGACACAAAGAAATGGAAAAATGTTCTATGCTCATGGACTGGAAGAACAAATATTGTGAAAATGTCTATGCTACCTAGAGCAATCTACACATTCAATGCAATCCCTATCAAAATACCATCAACTTTTTTCAAAGAAATGGAACAAATAATCCTGAAATTTATATGGAACCAGAAAAGACCCCAAATACCCAGAGGAATGTTGAAAAAGAAAAAAAAAGTTGGTGGCATCACAATTCTGGACTTCAAGCTCTATCACAAAACTGTCATTATCAAGACAGTATGGTACTGACACAAAAACAGACACATAGATCAGTGGAACAGAATAGAGAGCCCAGAAATGGACCCTCAACTCTATGGTCAGCTAATCTTTGACAAAGCAGGAAAGAATGTCCAATGGAAAAAAGACAGTCTCTTCAACAAATGGTGTTGGGAAAATCGGACAGCCACATGCAGAAGAATGACACTGGACCATTTCCTTACACCACACACACACACACACACACACACACACACAGACTCAAAATGGATGAAAGACCTTAATGTGAGATAGGAATCCATCAAAGTCCTTGAAGAGAACACAGGCAGCAACCTCTTTGACCTCAGCTGCAGCAACTTCTTCCTAGAAACATTGCCAAAGGCAAGGGAAGCAAGGGCAAAAATGAACTACTGGGACTTCACCCAGATAAAAAGCTTTGCACAGCAAAGGAAACAGTCAACAAAACCAAAAGACAACTGACAGAATGGGAGAAGATATTTGCAAATGGCATATCAGATAAAGGGCTGGTATCCAAAATCTATAAATAATTTATCAAACTCAACACCGAAAAAACAAATAATCCAATCAAGAAATGGGCAGAAGGCATGAACAGACATTTCTGCAAAGAAGACATCCACATGGTCAACAGACACATGAAAAAGTGCTCCACATCACTTGGCGTCAGGGAAATAACAAATCAAAACCACAATGAGATACCACCTCACACCAGTCAGAATGGCTAAAATTAACAAGTCAGGAAACGACAGGTGTTGGCAAGGATGTGGAGAAAGAGGAACCCTCCTACATTGTTGGTGGGAATGCAAGCTGGTACAACCACTCTGGAAAACAGTACGGAGGTTCCTCAGAAAGCTGAAAATAGAGCTACCCTATGACCCAACAATTGTACTACTGTGTATTTACCTTAAAGATACAAACGTAGTGATCCGAAGAGGCAGGTGCATCCCCAATGTTTATAGCAGCAATGTCCACAATAGCCAAACTATGGAAAGAACCTTGATGTCCATCAACAGATGAATGGATAAAGAAGATGTGGTATACACACACAGACACACACACACGCACACACACACTGGAATACTATGCAGCCATCAAAACCCCCCAAATCTTGTCATTTGCAACAATGTGGATGGAACTAAAGGGTATTACGCTGAGTAAAATAAGTCAGTTAGAGAAAGACAATTATCATATGATCTCTCTGATATGAGGAATTTGAGAGGCAGTACAGGGGGTGGTCATGGGGGGAAGGGAGGGGAAAAATGAAACAAGATGTGACTGGGGAGGGAGACAAACCATATGAGACTCTTAATCTCAGGAAACAAACTGAGGGTTGTTGGAGTGGAGGTGGGTGGGAGGATTGGAGTGGCTGGGTGATAGACATTGGGGAGGGTGTGTGTTATGGTGAGTGCTGTGAATTGTGCAAGACTGATGATTCACAGACCTGCATCCCTGAAGCAAATAATACATTATATGTTAATTAAGAACATAGAAGGAATAAGGGTGCCTGGGTGGCTCAGTTGGTTGGTCATCTGATTCTTGATTTTGGCTCGGGTTATGATCTCAGGGTCATGAGATCAAGCCCCTGCATTGGGCTCTGTGCTCAGTGGGGAGTTAGCTTGAGGATTCTCTCCCTCTCTCCCTCTGCCCCACCTGCTAGTGCTCATTCTCTCTCTCAATCAATCAATAAAATCTTCATAAAAAATAGAACAAATATGGGGCACCTGGGTGGCTCAGTGGGTTAGAGCCTCTGCCTTCGGCTCAGGTCATGATCCCAGGGTCCTGGGATTGAGACCTGCATCGAGCTCTCTGCTTCCCCCTCTCTCTCTGCCTGCCTCTCTGCCTACTTGTGATCTCTGTCAAATAAATAAATAAAATCTTTTAAAAAATAGAATGAATAATTTTAAAAATAACAAAGAAATTTAGGGTATAATGGCATTCTGTATTCACTTTACAAGTGAACAAAGTATGAGTCTGATGCAGATTGTAGGGTGATTACTGTGAGGGGCTATATGAGAGTTTGATCCTAAGCCTTTCACTTCTGGGTTGGTTTTCATGGTACCATCAGGTTGTTCTCGTCGAAGCTCCCATCCTGGGGTGTTAGCTGGCCTGCCCTCACCACATCTTTTGGGGCCAGGCACTTGCCTGAGGCGTGAGTGTCTATCACCACTGACACAGACTTCCTGAAGTCCTGCATATTGTTGGCACCATTTGTGGTTCTGCTTGTGCTTCTGGATCGCACCTGACCATCACACATCAGCAAAAGACTGAGTAGAGACTTATTGACCTGACCTACTGGGAAGAGGCTACAGAGGAATGGTGACTGGGTGGGGACTGGTTTTATAGGGGCTGAACTCATTGGTAAAGGTAGTGAGACTTCCCACAGCCTGGGACTGGTGGATGCTGGATATCAGTCCCTGGTATATGAGGACCCCTCTGAGCTCCTCCTCAGGGCTTTGTGGTCTGGCTGCTGGCAGGATGGATCTGCCAGGAAATTCATGTAATCAGAGCAGGGGTTCAGAACACGGCAGAGAGAATGAGATCTCCTTGGTTCATGGCCGAGCTTCTTGAACTCTCAGCCGGGTGACCTTAGGCAAGTCACCTGACCTCTTTGGGCCTCAATACCCCTCCCCATAAAATTCGGTTGTAACTGAGAGGAAGCACTGGAAGCCCATGCCTAGCACATAAAAATCGCTTACTATAATTATTCCAGGATTTTAGCTGACTCATTTATTCTCATCCACTCCACATACAACGTGATTTTTGGGCTCAGAGGTTTACTTACAGTTTCCCAAAGAACTGTGTTTATTCATTCATTTGTAAAAGGAAGTGGAAAAAGGCATTGGTGGCTGTTTCAGAAGTTAGGGGAAACCCCAAAATGGAGAACAGACATGTTCTTCCACCTTCTGGGAGAGATACCCCCACAGGGCTCAAACCTATCAACTCCCACCAGCAGTCATAATGGCTCCTCTCATGGAAGGCTAGACATTGGGGAGAGGAGGGCACACGTGGAAGCAGAAAGCACTCCATACTTTCCCTTCCCCTACTCAAGTCAACTGAACAAAACCCAAGTAGTTAGGGATGGTCCCAGGTTGGGGGGGGGGGCGGCTCCCATAACAACGGGGACTGGTGGCTTGCTCCCTGGCTGGAGGTGGGCCAAATTACAGATGTGTCTAGTCACCAGTTTGCAGCCTGGGGGTGGGGGGGAGTAATTTGCTGGGAACTTACATGTGTGCCTGGAGTTGGGGGACCCACTTGGGAGCATGACTGGGGCAGCTCGCGGTGGCAGCTGGAATGAAAGAACAGTCACAGACAACCTGTATGTCTGTTGGGAACAAGTGGACACCACCAAAAGTAGCTGGCTGGAACCTTCTTGCACCCCGACCAAGATGCTGTCCACCAGCATGAGGAAACCCTGGCAGGGAGAGAGAGTTTTTGTGGTGGCTTCCCAGGGGCAGGAGCTGAGGGTCACGGGAGGTCAGGTGGAGAATGCCAAGCCGAAGTCAGGGGGCAGGGCACTGGGGTATCTGCAGGGAGCCTCGACAGATCCCCGGTGTGCTTCATGAAAGCATGACATGCACGTGCTGACATGTGGCCCTGCAAATGTCAGCCAAAAGAGAATGACAAATAGCCCCAGCTAGGATTCCGTTCCCAAAATGAGATAATATCACTCCCTAGGGGAGTGTCTGTAAGCATGAGGGGGTGTATTTTGTTGTCATGATGATGGCAGGGGTGGGGGGGGCTCTCCTGGCATGTAGTGGGCAGGGATGCTGACACCTTTGATGCATGAAACAGTCCAGCTTACAAAAGAATGGCCCTTGCAAAATGCAACATACTCTGGAACCGCAAAAGATACCAAGTAGCCAAAGCAATCATGAGAAAGAGGAACAAAGCTGGGGCATCACCCTTACTGATTTCAAAATATATTACAAAGCAATAGTACTCAAAACAGTATGATACCAGCATAAAAGCAGGCACACGGATAGATAGAACAGAATAGAAAGCCCAGAAATAAATCCATGCATATACATTCAATTAATTTATCTCCATCAAAGCAGTCAGGAATACACAATAAGGAAGGGATGGTCTCTTCAATAAATAGTGCTGGGAAATCTGGACAGACACATGCAAATAAGGAAACTGGACCATTTATCTTACACCATACACAGCAATTAACTCAAAACGGATTAAAGATTTGAATGCAAAAATAAAAGATTTGAATACAAGACCCAAGACCTAAAACTCCTAGAAGAAACGATAGGTGGTGAGTTACTTGGCATTAGTCTTGGTAATGGTTACTTGGATTTGACACCAAAAACAAAGGCCACAAAAACAAAACCAAGCAGTCAATAGAACTACAGCAAAAGTTTCTGCCCAGTGAAGAAAACCCTCAGCAGAATGAAAAGGCAGCCTACTGAATGGCAGAAAATATTTACAATCTCTGATAAAAGGTTAGTATCTAAAATGTATATAGAACTTATACAACTCAGTATCAAAAAACAAATCAGATGAAGAATGGGCAAATTAGCTGAACAGACATTTTTCCAAAGAAGACATACAGAGGACCGACAGGTGCATGAACAGGTACTCAGCGTCACTCATCATCAGGGAAATGCACCTCAAAACCACAACGAGATATCATCATGCATTTGCTAGAAGGGCCGGTTTCAAAAAGATGACAGATTACAAATGCTGGGAGAGGATGTGAAAAGGGAAGTCTTGTGCACTGCTGGTGGGAACGTAAATTGGTGTAGCCACTGTAGAGAACTGTACAGAGTTTCCTCAAAAATTAAAAAATAGAACTACCCTATGATCTGGCAATTCCACCTCTGGGTATTTGTCTGAAGGAAATGAAAACACTAACTCGAAAAGATACCAGCACCCCATGTTCATTGCCACATTATTTACAATTGCCAAGACATGGAAGCTACCTAAGTGTCCTCTGACGGTCGAGGGTATACAGAAGATGTGTTTATAGTACAATGTGTGTACACACATACACACACACACACACACACACACACACAGAGGAATATTACTAAGCCATAAAAAGAAGGAAATCTTGACATTTGGGATAACATGGATAGGTTTTGAGGGTATTACGCTGAGTGAAATAGACAGAAAAAGATAAATACAATATGATCTCACTTGTATGTGGATTCTTTTTTTTTTTTAAAGATTTTTATTTATTTATTTGACAGAGAGAGAGATCACAAGTAAGCAGAGAGGCAGGCAGAGAGAGAAGGGGAAGCAGGATCCCCACTGAGCAGAGAGCCCGACATGGGGCTTGATCCCAGGACCCTGTGATCAGACCTGAGCCAAAGGCAGAGGCTTTAACCCACTGAACCACCCAGGTGCCCTACACATGGATTCTTTAAAAAACAAAAAACAAAGCAACACCTGAACCCAGATATCCAGAGAACAGATTGAGGGTTGCCAGAGGCAGGGGGTGGGGAAAGGGGGCTGTGAAATGAGTGAAGGCGGTCACAGGTACAAACTGCGGTTATAGAATAAGAGAGTCCTAAGGAGGCAATGCACAGTTGGCGACCACAGTTAATAAAACTGTGTTGCGTATTTGAAAGTTGCTAAGAGAGTAGATCCTAAAAGTTCTCATCACAAGAAAATAATTTTGTCTTTATGGTAGCAATCGCTTCACAATACATGCAAATATAGAATCGTTACCTTGTATACCTGAAACTAATACAATGTTATATGTGAATTCTATCTCAATAAAAAGAGTAAAATGCAACATCCTCCCTTGAGGAGTTCAGATTCAGTAACAGTTTTTGCAGCATCTCTAATCCGTCCTGCCAGGTGGTGTCAGAGCCACAGAGTGGGAAGGGTCAGGGGAGGGAAAGGAGAGGCCACACCCCTTACCATTGCTCTGGGTGTATGCGGGGGGTGTCTTGAGCTATGAATTGGGTCTAGTTGGAGGCTGAGGGATGTTTTAGACTGGAGCAGACTTTTTAATCGGAGTTAGGGTTCCGAAAATGTGACTGTTCTTAATACTAGAAATGACCGGAAGTGCTGGGATCTGCCCAAGACATCCAGGAGTGGGACAGAGGAGTTTTCAAGGCATGGGTGAAACCACAGGTTGGAGAAAAAATTTTTGGGGGGAGATGGAGAGGAGAAGGGAGTTGAGGGAAATTGGAAGGGGAGGTGAACCATGAAAGACTATGGACTCTGAAAAACAACCTGAGGGTCTTGAAGGGGCGGGGGTGGGAGTTTGGGGGAACCAGGTGGTGGGTAATAGGGAGGGCATGTATTGCATGGAGCACTGGGTGTTGTGCAAAAACAATGAATACTGTTACACTGAAAAAATAAATAAAATGGAAAAATAGGAAAATTTCAAAAAAATAAAATGGCTTCTCAAAAAAATGTGTAAAAAAAAAGATTGATTGATTGGTGGGGAAGGGGCAGAGGAAGAGGAGAGAGAGAGAGAAGCAGAGAGGGAGAGACAGAATGAGAGAAGTTGAATGTAGAGCCAACAGGGGTGGGGAGGGTCAGGGCATAAGGAGTGGGGGACTTGATCCCACAATCCTGAGATCAGGACCTGAGCTGAAATCAAGATTCAGATGCTTTACCGGCTGAGCCACTGAAGTATCCCTAGGTTGGAGAAAATTAAAACTATTTCTGGTTTGAACTCAACCTGAACTGTAATAAATTTGCTGTTCATTCACTCACTCATTCATTCAATATCCACTGAGCAATTACCATGGACCAGGCACTGGGCATATTGCTGGATAGACAAAGCTCCTGTTCTAATGGAACATATATAATCTGGTGAGTTTGCATTTCATCCCCTTTGTGCCTTTGCACAGGCTGTTCCCTCTACCTGGAGTTCCTGGCTCTCTTCATCTTCCCGGCCCTGATGAGGTTCTTCCAGACTCAGGTCAGGCTTCACTGTAGAAGCAGCATCAGGAGCCCTTTCTTCCCATTCCCTCAGTAATCACAAGTACCAGCCTGCTCCAATTACTGCCTCGTGTACTTCCTCCCCTAAGTGCATTACCTCCAGCACCTCAAGGAAGACACGCACCAAATTATGACAAAACTCTGAAATGACTGTCAGGTGATTGGGAAAAATCTGTCTCCCTTTAGTTACCACCAGGAGATCCCAAGCATGTCATTCTCCACCTCAAAACCCCATGCTTCACCTTTCTCATCTGTGAAGTGGGTTTATAATCCTTGCATTCTCTGGTGTCATGGGGATGGAATGGAGCTGGGTGGATGGAAAACCCTTTCTGGCAGCTCAGCTGCTGGGCAGATGGGTGCAGGTGTGTTGTTCTAGCTATGGGCTCGATGGGACCTTGCTAAGCAATTACTATGTCTTCTGAATTATCCCTCATACTGCAAAATCAGGGCTCTGATGAGCTTGGAGACATTTTCTAGCACTTGTAGATTTATGGATTGACTCCTCAGAGGGGTGATGGTGATAATGATGGTTTATCACTTCTCAAGTTCCTTCTCTTCTAATTTCCTGCTTTTCAGCCAAATGGGACCAGTTTTGTTTCTTATACCTACCCCAGGTCTCCTATCTCCCTGCCTTTACTCCTACTTCTAACTTCTAGCTGTTGACCTCCTACGCAACCTTCAAGACCCACCTGAATGCCACCTGTCAATAAAGATTTTCCTGACATTATCCCTCTGCCAAAGCTGCACCTGCCCTCCTTTCTTAGAACTTTTTCATTTGTTGACTTCATTAGGGAGGTTGTACCTGTCTCATCTCTTTTCGGAGCCTGGAGGATCCAGGACTAAGAACCATAACCCCCCTGTCACCTGTGCCCAACTCAGAAGCTTGTGTACAGGGGAAATGCAAGAAACTTCCCAGAGAATGGAACTAAGGTCTTGGGGTGAGCCCTGGGACAGAAGCCAAACAACCCAACATCTGAACTGACCTCTGTCTCCATCAGGGTCTGCCTGGGCTTGGCTCTGCCTGAACCTGCCCACATCATGGAAGCAGAGGCACCTGGCGGTGCGTGCCCATTTCATTCCCCTAGGCTTCCCCGGCTCCCAGGAGAAATCAGCCATGTGCCTGGGGAAGCCCTCATGGAGGTAAGATTAGGTACACCTTGTTAACAAGAGCGTTCACTAAACGTCAAAACTTGGCTTTCTCTGTCTCAGCAAAGCCTTCTTGACCGAACAGAGTCCCTGGGAAGGTGGCAATCCCAATGGCATTTGAACAGCTGAAAAGCCAGCTGCTGGAAAAATTCCAGCTGAACGGCTGCCAGCAGTGGATGGACTAATTCATGGAATCCAAATTGCAATATTAATGGTGAACCTCCTTACTCAGGTGTCTAGACTGAGGAGCTGCAAAGAGAGAGGAGAGGCAGGGAGCCAGCTTGCAGGCTGGAGCTGGAGAAAACCCTGACAGGAGTGGGGCCCGGGCTCCAGATCCTCCTTCTCCTTCCAGCCTGGCGTGATCACAGAGCTCCACGGCTTGATATGCCCACTGGATTTCAGGTCGTTGTCACGGAGCATTTATGGAGTGTCTATTGCATGCATGGCACACTGGCTCAGGAATTAGAGAACCTGGCTCCGCCATTGATGGGATGGCAACCAATTATGCCTTTCTGGACCTCGTTTCCCTCACTGTACAGTTGGGATGGTGGTGACAGTGACATGAAAGCTTCTGTCTGATGAGCACTTCTGATGTGCCAGGCTCTATGCCAAGGGCTTTCCTGCCACATCCTAACATAGAACCCACCAACAGCACCATTTTATAGATGGAAAAGAAAAAACAAGGCTTAGACAGTGTGCTGGGCTGGATAGTGTGTCCTCTGTCCCCCACTCCCACTGCCTCCCCTTCATGTCCTTCCTGGAACTTCAGAACATGACCTTATTTGGTTATTTGGAAATAGGGTCATTGCAGATGTCATTAGTTAAGTTGGGTAGGTGAACACTGGAGTTAGTATTGGAGTGGGGTTGACCTTTACTTCACTATGACTGGTGTCCTTATAAAGAGGCTTGATGGCCTCACAGTGCTGGAGGCTAGATTTTAGCTATTTTAAGGCACCCAATTTGTGCTGATCTGTTATGGCAGCGCTAGGACACTAACACAGAGAGGTTAAGTAAGTCACCCAAGGCCACACAGCTGGGAAACAGGAGCCCCGGGATTCCAAAACAGATTCTGATCCCAGAGCCCCTGTGATGAGCCATTAGTCTTCATTAAATGAGTCTGTTGTATGCATCAGCTCCTGGAATGCAGCAAAAGCTTAAGAAGTGCTGGCTGCTGTTACAGTTGCTGTTGCTATTAATTATCCATGATCATGGGCTCTCTCCCTCCTCTGCACACCTCACAGGGTTGATGGGAAGATCGGGAAATTAATGAATGCTTTGAAATCTTTCAAGATCCAGACAACTGTAAATTGTGTTATTGTTCCCATTATCAGAGACAACGAGGTAAAGAAAAAATACAGCTAACATCTTTTCACACCCACTGAAGTGTGTTTAGTCAAAGTGACACCAGTTCATCATAATGAGAAGGAGGTGGGTGACAAACAATTCTGTTGTCTTCAGGAGAGAACATAAGATTTTCCTGCTGCCTCATCTATGCTCCCCGTTGATGCCACCTACAAGGAAAGAGGACAAGGGAACAGACCCCCAAATCCCCACCTTGTGCCACGTGACTTAGCAGTTCTCCTCACTTCCACGGCTGGTGTGTATTCCCTGCCCTTGGGGTTAGCCAGGTGAGTTGCTGGTCAGTAGAATGAGATGGAAGTGATGATGTGCTTAATCGTTGGCATTTCTACCTGCCCTCTGGGGCCTCTGCTGTCAGCATGAGAAGAGTGTTCCCGGGCAGCTTGCTGATTCCAGGTGGAGGATGACAGGCACGGGGTGCGGAGCCGCCTCTAGGCGGCTCAGCCTATGCCCAGCTGTGCACACCCGAGGGAAATCAGTGCTCCCTACTGGATGCCAGTGAAGTTTTGAGGGTGTTTGTTAGGCAGTGTTATGATAACCAAAGCAAACATACACACTTCCAAGGACTTGCTCCTTTACAAATCTAGCTGTGCAAATGATGCTATGGTCACCTGGAGCTTTGGGACACAGTGGGACTCTGGAGCCTTAACAGTATCTGGAATGGAGGTGTAGTCATAGCCCTGCTCTGAGTCCTCCCTGCAATGGGCTTGTGCTTTTCCAAACCAACGATCCATCTACATATCTATCTGCCCATCCATCCATCCATCCATCCATCCATCCATCCATCCATCTACCCATCCATCCATCCACCTATCCATCCTATGTATGTTTGTGGAGCATATCCCTTATGTCAGATGCTCTGCTAGATATTAGCCTCATTGCAGTGGACAAGATGAAGAGTCCACCTTTCCTGGAGCTCACATTCTGGTGGGGAGATACAACAGAGATATAAACCCACCAATAAATACTATCAGGGTATATGGAGGGCCAGATGTAGTCTGTTATTTCTTAGCTCCACTCGCTCACTTTCTCTTCCCAGTAACGATGGAAAGAAAAGAACAAGGATGATGACAACAGAAATAATAGCCCCCACTGACTGATGGTTCATGCTGTGCTGAACATTTCACATGCATTAGCTCATTGTGCCACCATGACAGTCCTATGAGGCTGTGCTGTTATTATGCCCATTTCACAGTTGCAGAGATGTTGAATAACTAGCCCAGGGTCACACTGTTGGCAAGTCAAGGACAGGAAGAAATTCAAACCTAGGTTCTCTGGACCCCAAAAGTGTTCCAACAAATGTTCTCCCTAACATTTGTGTGACTCATCCCTCCAACACACCTTTATACATACCCTCAACTTCTAATGCACCTTCTCCCCTCATGACTGCAGCTATGAAAAGCCTACTGGGTGCCAGACAGCACCTAGGTACTGTATGTACATTATTGTTTACAACCCTCCCAAGGACACCTCATGTCAGGTATCCTATAGGTAGAGGAGCTGAGTCTCAGAGGCTAAATAATTTGTCTCTGGTCACATGAGTAGTAAAGGATGGAGTTGGGATTGTAGCCTTGGTCTGCTCGGCTTCAACACCCATGTTTTTTCACCATCTCACATTGATCCATCATCAGCAAACTCCTACACATCCATCAGGACCCAGTCTAAATGTAACCTCTTTGTGAAGTCAACACTGACACTCTGAGACTTGGTGTTCCTACTTCTGTACTCCCACTGTTCCCCTAAAATGACATTAGTTCATGGTTATTTGTTTATTTCTGTGTCTTTCTCCCTAGCCAATGGGCTCCCCAAAGGAGGGCATGCCTGGCTGTGTTCCATTAACAATAATCTCGCCTCTTCCTCCAGAAACTGGGGCTCCATGTATTTCATTCCACTTCTGATTTTAAACTAACTTAACATGTTAGCCTATTTGTCTACTTATTTCTGCCATTCATTACTAATCCATTTAGTGTAGAATGAGGATTTGGTCCCAGTGGAGCTGATGGAACAAGCATGCTCAAGGGCAAGTCCAACTCTTAGCAGTATTGTGGACTCTGCCTTCGACCACTTCTGCCCCCACCCCTGTGGTCACCTCAGCCTCTCTGGCTGTATCTTTCCCCTCTTATTAGGAACACTGACTGATAAGCATTCACCCCCAAGATAAAGTCCCTGGAATCCTGTTCCTCAGGGATCTGCATTCAATCCGGAGAAAACTCAGAGTGGAATTTCACTTGCCTTCACTTGGAGCAGGGCTGTGGTGTGACTTTCAGGATCTCTTTCCTCTATAAAACATCTTAGAAATTATACTTTATGACTGCATTGGTATAAAGTCAAATACAATGCAGGGTGGTTTATATTCTTTCCTTCCTCCCCCCTCCTCCCTCCCTTCTTCCCTCTCTCCCTCCCTCCTTCTCTCCCTCCTTTTCTCTCCTTCTCCCTACCTTCCTTCCTTTTTTTTGGACAAAAGATACAACTTTAGGGGTGCCTAGGTGGCTCAGTGGGTTAAAGCCTCTGCCTTCAGCTCAGGTCATGATCCTAGGGTCCTGGGATCGAGTCCCACATCAGGCTCTCTGCTCAGTGGGGAACCTGCTTCCTCCTCTCTCTCTGCCTGCCTGCCTACTTGTGATCTCTGTCTGTCAAATAAATAAATAAAATCTTTAAAAAAAAAAAGATACAACTTTATTGTAGAAAATCTGAGTTGGCAGGAGTTTCTAACCAGAATGTTTGGCCCATCTATTTACTACATATATACAGAGGCTGGGGTTTCCCATGCACAGCTGGCCATGTCCTCCCCGCCTCCCACCCGGCCTAGGATATATTTATCTCCTTCAACAACTATCATTTCCTTCCTCTAGCCCTGGGACTGCCACTGACCACAAAATAGACACAGCTTTTCAGGGTGACACCCCATCCTATAATTCCTGGACATCATCTCCTAATTCTTCAGGCTCCCTTCCCAGCCTACGGCTCCTTTAGAGCACCCCGGGGGCCTGCCTGCTCCATGGAGGGATTTCAACCTCAAGCACAGACACTTCCCCCAAACCCACAACTTCAGTCTAATTGTGAGGTAATGCCAAAAAGCTCAAACCGAGGGACCTTCTGCAAAATACCAGACTTGTACTCTTCAAAACAGTCAAGGACATGAAAAGCAAGGGAAGACTGAGAAACCATCATAGATCTGAGTAGATGAGAGAGACACGATGAATACATACAGTGTGGTTTCTTGGACTGCATTCTGGAATGGTGAAAGGACACCAGTGGAAAACCTAGTGAAACTAGTGAAACCTGTACAGAACAGTTAACTGTAAAGCACCATTGTTAATTTCTTAGTTTAGATAATTGCACCAGGGTTGGGTAAGACGTTACCACTCAGGGAAGCTGGCTGAGGGGTGTATGAGAACTTTGTCCTATCTGGGCAACTTTCCTATAAATCTAAAATTATTCCAAAGTAGAACATTTATTTTTAAAAATTTCAAAGAAATCCACAAGTAGGACATTTTTTTTTTTTTTTTGACATGGGGTGCTATCCTTTCCAAAGGGAGTGTTGTATACCAAAAGCTAATCTTGTATTTATGGAATGTCAGGTTCTTTTGATGACTCTGGGCAGCTTGTGGTGTTTGGGGGCAGGGAGATGCCCTATGACCCCATCCACACGACTCCTACCAGGTGCTTGGTGGTAATGAGCACAGTTCTAACTCCGAATTTTGCCAAACGTGCAGGCATTTCCTGGTAAACTGCCCAGATCGTCTCAGACAAGGTTGGAATTTCAGGAAAGCTGTTTGCCTGTTTCAGGGACACAAATCTACCCCATGCATAAAAGCCTCGAGCAACATCATCCTTATGGCAGGGTAGGCAAGCCCTGGGGTCAAACCAGGGGTCCAGAGGTTTCCTGATCATAAGGACCGGTCAGTATTCATCCTTAATCATGCAGGGGGTCCTAACACTTCACTTATAACTCCACTAACCAAAGTATGCTTCCGTCCTTGCTTATGCGAATTAGATAACCCTAGAGAGTTGTAGAGGCTTGTGGGTATAGCCTTGCCCATGACACTTCTCAGACTGAAGAATTTATGATATTATAGGGAGACAATGTCTACAAAGAAAGCAGCCCCTACACAGGTTGAAACCTGCTTTGTCTCTTGTTTTCCACAACCAGCAGGACAAGAGAATGATCAGTGGGGCTCTAGGGTGCCACTGAGCATAGTGAAAGCCAGGTGGGTGCCTGTGAGCAAACCCTGGAGAATGTGGATGTGATGGATGAGCAAGATGAGCCTCGAGGGGGCGCCGTGCCCAGAGAAGTAGGGACAAAATGGCAGACGCACTTTCTGGGATGTGGTGGGCTACAGAACTGAATATTTCCAGGAACCCGAGTAAGGTCTATGTCGAAACATCCACAGGATCTGGCAACATGGAGGCTGTCAGTGAGCCTGTCTCATGGTGCTGGTGGCCACAGTGGTGTGTTTGAGGCAAAGCCTGAGTGTGCACGATGAGGGGAGATGGTAGAAAAGAGGAATGGCAACCCCAAACCTTGCTTGAGAAGTGTGGCTCTGAAGGGAAGGGGAGAGGCAAGGTGGCATATCAAAGGAATTTCTTTTGTTTCTTGCTTCTTTTTTACTTTGTTTGACTGGGAGCAGACTTGCTTGTGGTGCAGCAGCAGTTAACTGTGGTGCATGGAAGGTGTTTAAAGCTTTGGTGTCAGCCAGATGTACAGCTTTATTCCTCTCATTTTGGGCACCTTTCTTTCTTTAAAGAGTTTTTATTTATTTATTTGACAGACAGAGATCACAAGTAGGCAGAGAGGCAGGCGGAGAGAGAGAGAGAGGGAAGCAGGCTCCCTGCTGAGCAGAGAACCCAATGCGAGTCTCAATCCCAGGACCCTGGAATCATGACCTGAGCGGAAGGCAGAGGCTTAACCCACTGAGCCACCCAGGGGCCCGCCCCTTCCTCCCTCCCTTCCTTTCTTTCTTTCTTCTTTCTGTCCTTCCTTCCTTCCTTCCTTCCTTCCTTTTCTTTCTTAATATTTTATTAATTTATTTGAGAGAGACAGAGAGAGCACAAGCAGAGACAGCAGCAGGCAGAGGGAGAGGGGAAGCAGGCGCTGCACTGAGCGGGGAGCCTGATGCAGGACTCAATCCCAATTTCTTTCCTTTTTTTTTTTTTTTTAAGATCTGTTTATTCACTTTAGAGAGAGAGAGAGAGAGAGAGATGGAGTCAGGGGAGGGACAAAGCAAGACTCCATCTTGCAAGATGGAGAAGCAGACTCCCTACATAGTGCAGAGCCCGATGCAGGACTTGATCCCATGATCCTGAGATCATGACCTAAGCAGAAATCATCAAGAGTTGGACGCTTAACTGACTGAGCCACCTAGGTGCCCCAAGGGGATCTTTAATTTCTGTAACCTTGGATAAGCCATCCCTCTGAGTCACCCCAGCTGAGTTCCTTAGTTGTAAAATAGGAAACGTAACTGTTCCTACATCACATGGTTATTAGGGGGACTGCCTAAAATAATGTACACAATGCACGTATTACAGTGTCTGACACATAGCAAGGACTCAGTAAGTGTTAGCTGTCATCACAGGCATCACCAAATGTGCAGGAGAGGCAGGGAGAATGATGGAGCCCCATCTTTGCCACGCCCCTGAACGATCTCATGTCTGATACAGAGGTGCAGACCACCTGCTGCAGACTGTTGGTCTGTTTCCCTTGATGAATGTTTTGTGTGGAGTGTGATCAGAGGATGTGAAGGACGGGAGCTGAGACTTCCTCACACTCATGGAGTGGGCTGCATGAACTGGTTTGGGACCTGCGTGCTAGTAAGTGCTTATTTAGTAAATGTCTATACATTTGGTCTAAGAGTTGCTTTCATTAGTTCCTGGTGGTGAGGTTGGTGGAGGGAGCTAACTCTCTTTCGTCTCAGAGTTTCAGGAGTCACTGTCTTTTTTGCACAGGAGCCTAACCATTGTCAATGATCAAACTGGCTCACGAACAGTCACCAAAGGCACCAGAAAAGGGCTTTTGAAGTGAAGAGATTAAAGGACCAGGAAATTAAGAATGTGAAAGAAATGAGGGTTCATAGGGGCTAAGTTGAGAAAGAAAATGGGTCCGGGGAACCTGGGTGGCTCAGTCGATTAAGCATCTGACTCTTGATTTCAGCTCAGGTCATGATCTCAGGGTTGTGAGGTTGAAGCCCATGTCAGACTCCAACCTGGACATGGAGACTGCTTAAGATTCTGTCTCTCTCTCCCTTTCCCTCTGCCCCTCCCCCCTACAAATATCTTGGAAATGGAGTCTAGAGGTGGAAAGGTTGTAATATCTGCCAATCGATCTTTTCGTTGACCTCACAGTGGTGGCCAGAAGATGCTGAGTGGCAGAAATGCTCCCAACTGACTAGACGAAGAGTGATGGTGGGAACTGCCCTGAAGTGAGCCTGTCACTATGACTTAGGCTAAGATGTGGATTAAGTGACTGATCTATGATTCTCTGGTGAGTGACATCCACTTCCCACCCCCAGCGCATCCATTACATCTTCTGTTCATGGAATAACGGAAGGTTCTAACTAAGAATCCTTTTATATAAGGTTTTGAAAATGGAATCAATTGGGGGAATGTTTCTTAAATTTTTCTTTGGGAGCCTCTGGGTGAGAGGCGATTTCTGTAGAAATGAAGAACAATCGTCTCCACAACTTTAGCACAGAGAATGGGTACTTGAAACCTTTAGAAGAAGCTGTCTGTCACTTCACACAAGGGGCTGCAAATCATGTGGGTGATTCCATCCCCCAATTCTCCTCATTAATCGGAGACAAAAGTTACATAGGAAATGTTTTGAATCAACAAATAGTTGTAACTGGATGTTTCTGCCCCCAATAACTCCATATTCGAGAAAGGTCTTTGACTTTTAATATATAATAACACCCTTATGAGCGATAATTTTGAAGAACTCTTCTCCTTTGCGAGGCCAATTAAAGATGTTTATTAGATTCAGCAATACGCCCTTTTCTCATTGAAGGCATAGAATTTGAAAGGGAAGGACAGTGAAGGAAAGTAACTATTACAATTCACCAAAGGTTAAAAGAATTGGTAGTTCCCCAGAATAACCCAGGAGAGGATGAGAATGTGAAGTGAGAAGGAATATTTGTTAGGGTGTCCAGAGAAATGGAACCAATAGGAGATAGATGAATGGTAGATAAATAGAATATACATAGATAAATAGATAATATATAAAACATATAAATAAATTTAAAGATTTTATTTCTTTATTTGAGAGAGGGAGCACATGAGAGGAGGGAGGGGCAGAGGGAGAGGGAGAGGCAGACTCCCTACTGAGCAGGGAGCCGGATGCGGGGTTCAACGCCAGAACCCTGGGATCATGACCTGAGCCAAAGGCAGACGCTTAGCTGACTGAGACACCCAAGTGCCCCTAAAGAGATTAATCATGAAAAATTGTCACATGGGATCATGGAGTCTGAGAAGTCCCACAATCTATCCTCTGCACGAGGGAGACCCAGGAAAACAGTTTAGTTTGAAGGCGGGGGAGCCAAGAACTGAGAGCAGGAGACTGATGTCCCAGATCAGGTAGCCAGGCAGAGAGGGAGTCCAAACTTCCTCCACCTTTTTGTTCTATTGGGACCTTCAAGGGATAGGATGATACCCACCCACACTGGGGAGACCAGTCTGCTTTACTCAGCCTGTGGATTCAAGTACTAATCTCTTCCAGAAACACTATCACAGACACACCAAGAAAAAATGCTTAATCAGATATCTGGGTTTTGGGTGGCCCCATCAAGCTGACACATAAAAATTAACCATTTCAGAAGAGAGGAGGGAGAGAGAAACAAGAAAATTACTATGTATGTGCTTGTGAGAGGCACATACAACAGCAACCACACTTGTGTTCACACAGGAAGGTATTTATAGATCCATTAAGAAAGAAAACACTGATTTGATTACTTAGAGTCTCAGAGCCAGAGGTGACCATTCAAATATTAGCACCTATAGAATTCAGAGCAATCTTGGGGGTAGGGAGAGGAGGGCTTTGAACTGATCTTATCTAGATCTTAAGGAGCCAGAAAAATTCACATTAACATTAACCTAAGCATCTGAGCCAATCTTTTGACAAGTTCCATACTGTAGAATAAAGTCTCAAGCCTTAAAGAGTCGACTGTGCCTTATTTGCCTTTCTACCTCTAATGCCCAGGGCAGCAGCTGGCAGGGGGAAGATGCTCAAAAATATCTTCTAAATGAATGAGTGATTGCAAGAACAGAGCAGGGCAGAGATTTAGCCCTAAAATGCTTGGATTAGCCGCCATTAAACCCCAGCAGTAAAGCTAGTCATTCTTGCTTAGACCCTCACTCAGTCACATGAACTCATATTTAATAAATAATTTAAAATATATTGGGTACACTGGATACTTGGATAGGTGTCTATTTTAGGAGCACTAGTTAGGGAAGGCACAGTGGAGAGTGGCTGGTCCAGCAGGCACAGTGATAGCTGAGAAGGAGAGTTGCCAGGATGACCCCAAAGCAAGGGAGGCAAATGTCCATAAACACAGTGTGGAGCCTTCCAGAACAGAGAACTTTCATCCTTTTATGGAGGGCTTATTCTGAGCCAGGAACTTCTGGTCATTTTATAGTCATTTAATTGGGCAACTCAGCTGTAGGATTAGGGTAATTATTCTGTTTCACTAGCAGGGACACTGAAAGAGAAATTAACACACTTGCCAATATTCAAATCCAAATCTGTCGATTTTTCCACTACTTGGTACTGAACCTGTTTTATTTCATGCTTTTATTTTAATTTTTGAATATTTTAAAGCAATAGGTAACTATGAAGAAGCAATTAAGAGTGAACCATATTGGGGCACCTGGGTGGCTCAGTTGTTAAGTGTCTGCCTTCGGCTCGGGTCATGATCCCAGGGTCCTGGGGTCCAGCCCCACATCGGGCTGCCTGCTTGTCAGGAAGCCTACCTTCTCCCTCTCCTACTCCCCCTGCTTGTGTTCCCTCTCTTGCCATGTCTCTCTCTGTTAAATAAATAAAATCTTTAAAAAAAAAAAGAATGAATCATATTGTAACTCAAAATGAATTACTGTTAGCTTCATAGTCTAATTATTTCTAGGGTTTTTTGGTTTTGTTTTGTTGTCTCTTAAGAAAAATCCCTTTACTGGATTTATAAAAATGGTCTGTTCACATTCACCAATTTTGTATCTAATTTGGCAATCTTACTCTGGCATCCTTCCTTCCCTGGTGTGTGAGTGTGAGTGTGTGTGTGTGTGTGAGTGTGTAGAATACATACTCTGTGTATCTGGTCCCTTCAGTCTGGTTTGTTAGGCTCCATTGTCTGTCTCCTCTTGCTCCCTCACCGAGTTAAAGAAATCTTTTATTTTTGCTCATAATATATTTGTATGGGATGTATGATTTTCACATTTTGAATATTATATTTCAACAGATGGACCCCACCAAGAAGAGTTTGTGTGTGAGGGGCCGCTGCATGGACAAGGGTCTGAAGTCTGATCTGAATCTTGTACTCACACCGTTCTTTCTAGGCTGTTAGGACACCACCACCTCCCTCCTCAGCCAGGCTAAAATTCTCCAAACAAATCTTGCAACATATAGCTCAGGGAAAATGTAAAAATATATAAAAACACAGAATATAAAGTAAATTAAGAGCATAAACTTAGAACTTCAGGAAAACCACTCTTGTAACAATTATGGAAGCTGTTAAAAAGACCTCATGACCGTACCAGCCCAGACCAATGGAGCCAGAATCCCCGAGACAGGAATGGAGTATCATGTGTGTTTTTTTTTTTTTTTTAAGTTTCAAGTCATTCTAACCTAGGGGATGTACTAGGGGATGCCTGGTACAAGGCGAAAGACGGGAGTAGGGGAATGTAGATGGAATTTTCTCCCATCCTTCTCTTCCCTCAGTCTCTGGGCTATCTCAGGGAAGAGAAGGATCGGACGCCATCTCCTTAGGGCTCTCCTCTGATTTATCTGAGTCCATTTGGAGACAGAAGCCACACTGGCAGTTTGAATATAGAAAATTGAACAGAAACAACTGTTAACCTGATGAGAGGTGGTTAGCTACTCAGTACAGAGAAAGAGGACTCTTGAGGGTTGAAAAGGCAACAACAGAATAAAGCAGCTGTTGCCCCTACAGCTGAGGGCATGGTCAAAGTCTAAGTTCCTTAGGAACTTAGTGGAGGGCTCATCCCTCCCTCAAAGCTGACATCTGGTCCTCTCGGGTGAGAGTTTGCCATTTGGTACATTTCCCCTGAAGCCTGACTAGAGAGGGATTTCAGGGTTTAGGATGGTTTCTGATTTTTTTTTTCTTCAGGCTCTGAGGGGTTTCATGGGTGTGATGCATAATTTTATGAGTCAGTGTGCCTAGACCAAGGTACCCAGGTATTTGGTAACTAGGAAAGTATTTTAAAGATGAGATTAACATTTAAGTGGGTGGATTTGAGTAAAGCAGATTGCTCTCCAGAGCGTGGGTGGGCCTCATCCAATCAGTTGAAGACACAACAAATAATGAGGTCACTGGAGGAAGAGGCAATGCTGCCTCTAGACTGTCTTTGGATAAGAGCTACAATATCACCTCCTCTCTGGGTTTCCATCCTGCTGGTCTAAAACTGCAGATCTGGAGTTGCCAGCCCCCACAATTGCAGGAGCCAAGTCCTCAAAATAAATCTCTGTCTCCATATCTATACATACTATTGGTTCAGTTCCCCTGCAAATCCCTGGCTAACACAACAGGCTGCTGTCTGTCCATCTTCCCCAGGTGGTGCCTCTCAGCTTGGCACTCCTCTGTCCCACTCTTTCTCCTCCAGGAGTCTGAGGCATCGATGCTGGCTGATGTACTCCATTTGCACTAGGTAGACCTTAAGCAGCTCAGGGGAAGTTTAAAGAGTCCTTGCAGTTAGTGACTATCCCAGAGCACCCATGGTGACCAGTAAGCAAAGAACCAGAGATTCCTGTAAAGGGAGGAGAAGAGTCAGTGCAGATACTCCTTAGAGGACCAGGAAACAGAATTCCAGAAAACTAGGAGCAAGCAGTTCTCCCCAGTTCTGGACTTGCTTCTCACTCCTGACTTCCCTTGTGCCTGGGAGGTGCTCACTCAGTGCTTAATGGAAGACGCAGTCACCATCTTGGAATCCTTGATCTTCCTTCTTCCTTTCTCACCTACTTATGCCCTCAGCAGAGAGCTTTTTACTTTTTGTATCCATCCTCCCAGTCCTGGCTCCCAGCCAAACTCTTCCATGAAGACCTCCCTGACTTTCCCAGGCCACATGGACTCCTCCCTCTTCCTGACATCACCCTGGAGATTTTTTAATAGTTTCTTTCAGCCCTCAGTTACATAATATGTTCCTGCAGTGTTCACTGTGTCCCTGAAGTCAGGGACTGCACTGAGATTTGTTCTGTACCTTCAAACAGCTCACCTAGGGCAGGCTTTGATATTTATTGAATATTGAGCCGACTTACAAGAGCCTTGAGAAAGCAGAGGTGAATGCTTGGACAAATGGGTGGGTTGGGGCCCAGGTTCATGCACAGGTCGGAGAAAGTCGGGAATAGATCATGGGGACCAGTGCACCATGTGGGGTTTGATTATCTCAGTGACCATCAGCCTAACCAGCCTGGGGCACAGAGTTATGCTGTAATTCTCTCAGGTGTCCATAAGTCCTTCTCAGCAGATCTGAGGCAGGTCCCACATCTTCTTTAAGATTATCCTGTTTCTTTGACCCCCACCTCATCCCACAAAGCAGCGCTTTCCAAATGTGACCAGGCAGAACAACTGACTTTTATGGGAAGGTGGTGGGAATCCATATTAAAAATGCAGATACCGTGATCCATAGAGATTTTGGTAGAGAAGGTCGGGGAAAGGGCTGAAAATGTGCATTAAAAATCTCCTTAGGTGATTCTGATGATTTTGAGGAAGGCGGTACATGCCTGACCCTCAGCTTCCATGGACAGAGCAGGTCAATCTGTAATGACTAAAGTACAAGGGCAGCTTCTGGGAAGAGTCAACAAAATTTAATCATCAAATGCCCTAGGAATACACAGAAATTTACCCAAGGATGGCTAGGAGGTGATTGTTTAAAAAAAAAAATCTCTTAAACAAAGAAAAAGGGGGCACCTGCTGTATAAATCCAGAATGCTAAGTCATTACCTTCATCTAATAGCTTACTGGAAGCGTAGTTGTCAGGGAGGTTATTTTGTATCTGGGCAATTTAAAATAATTAGAATTGGTTCGGAGATGCAGAAAAGTGATTCATTTCTGGGAGCCATTAGGATTCAGCAATGGTGCCGTAGCCTAATGGCGATGCAGACTGGACCCAAGGGGAGGGTCTCCTACCTGCCCTCGATAGTTCATGCTCAGGAGAGCGTTCTCTACTAGAAAAAAAAAAAAATTGCCCTGGAGGACTTGTTAAAATACACATTCCCTGGCCCTACCCTCGGAGATTCAGATTCCTGAAGCTGGGCTGGGGCCTGAGAATCTGCATGTTCAACAAATTCCCAGGGGCTCTGGGGGCCGTGGACTACTTTAGCTCAGTGGCTAATGCCTGCTTCCGACATGAGACCCAAATTGGAGACGCAGACGTATGCTGGAGTCGCAGCACACGTTGAGGTGTGCTGGGCCGTGTGCAATCTTGAGAAAACTCTTGGCTTTTTCTTCTTAACTTTTTGCTTTGCGATAATTTTAGACACACAGTCAAGTTATAAAAAGAGTACGAGCGTTTCCATATATACCTTTTATCCAACTTCTCCTAACGTTAACCTCTTAATCACAGGACAGTTGTCAAAACCAAGAATTTAACCTTGGTAGAATACTAACTAGACTACAAAATTCACTGGGTTTCACCCCAGTTTCTCAGTGAATGTCCTTGTTAGGCTCCGGGATCTAGTCCAGGATCCTTTACTGTGTTTAGTCGTCATGAATCCTTACGCTCCCCGTAATCTGTAACAATTCATCAGGGGCACTGGGGTAACTCAGTCGGTTAAGTGTCTGACTTAAGCACGGGTCATGATCTCAGGGTCTTGGGATCGAGTGGGCATCAGGCTCTCTGCTCAGCGGGGAGTCTGCTTCCACCTCTCCCTCTAACCCTTCCCCTGCTTTGTTCTCTCTCTCTGCCTCTCAAATAAATAAATAAAATCTTTTTAAAAAAAAAAACCAAATTCTTCCATCTTGTCTTCTGTTTTGTGAGCTTGAGACGTTTGAAGATTTCTTGTTTCTTGTTTTTGTAGATGTCCCTCGGTTTGCGTCTGTCTGATGTTTTCTCTTCAGTAGACTGGTGTTAGTGTGCAGGATGCTCCAGAATGCTGTGCCTTCTCAGTCTGTCCTTTCAGTGGTACCTGACATTGGTATGTACTGTTGGAGCTGTTAATTTTGCTCCCTTGATTAATCTGGTATCTTCCAGAACTCTCCACTGGAAAGCTACCATTTTTCTCTTTGTAATTACTAAATATTTTGGTGGAGATCCTTTCAGACTATAAATATCCTGATTCTGCTTCAACATTTACATCATTAGCTTTAGCATCAACATTGGATCTTGCTTGTGGCGAGCCTTACTCTTGGGTTCTAAAGGTTAATTCTCTATTTTCCTGATTCCTTCTATGTTTATTAACTGGAATTCTTCCATATGGAGGAGTTGTTCTTTCTCCCCTATTATTTAAAAATGTTAAAGAAAGTTCTTCAACATTTCTTGAAGGCTGGGTTTGCTGGCAATGAATTCTCTCAGTTTTTGTTTGAGAAAGTATTTGTTTCTCCCTCACTTTTGAAAGATATTTTTTCTTTTCTTTTTTTTAAAGATCTTATTTATTTGACAGAGAGAGAGAGACATCAGAAGAAGGCAGAGCAGCAGGCAGGGGAGAGGGGGAAGCAGGCCCCCCGCTGAGTAGAGAGCCTGATTCGGGCCTCGATCCCAGGACCCTGAGTTCATGACCTGAGCCGAAGGCAGAGGCTTAACCCACTGAGCCACCCAGGTGCCCCTGAAAGATATTTTTGATGAATCTAGAACTCTGTATCAAAAGTGTACTTTAAAAAAATTTCAGCATTTTATTTCACTATTTTTATTTATTTAAAATTTTATTGTTATGTTAATCATCATATAGTACATCATTAGTTTTTGAAGGAGTGTTCCAAGATTCATTGTTTGTGTTTAACACCCAATGCTCCATGCAAATACATGCCCTCCTTAATACCCATCACTGGGCTCACCTATTCGCCCAACACCCTCTTCTCTAAAACCCTCAGTTTGATTCCTGGAGTTCATAGTCTCTCATGGTTCATCTTTCCCTCTTATTCTCCCCCTTCGTTTTTCCCTTCCTTCACCTAATGTCCTCCATGCTATTCCTTATATTCCACAAATAAGTGAAACCACATGATAATCGACTCTCTGCTTGACTTATTTCACTTAGCATAATCTCCTCTAGTTCCATCCATGTTGATGCAAACATTAGGTGTTCATCCTTTCTGATGGCTGAGTAATATTCCATTGTACACATGGATCACATCTTCTTCAAAGATGTCACTCTATGGTCTTATGACTTGCATGGTTTCTGATGATAAGTCTGCTATTTCTTATCTTGTTCTTGTGAATGCAATGTTCTTTTTTTCCCTTCAGCTGCTTTTATGATGTTCTTTCCCTTTTGTTTCTGCAATTTGAGTGTGATATGCCTGGGTATATGTGTATGTGTGTGGTGAGGGATATATTATGAATACCACCTGCTAGGCATTCTGTGAGCTCCTTGGACCTTGGTTTCTGTCATTAGCTTTGCAAAATTCTCAGCTATTATTTCTTCCAATATTTCTTCTGCTCTGTTCTCTTTTCTCCTTGGATTCCAGTAACTGTGTGCTAGTCCATTTGATATTGTCCCAAAGCTCTTGGATATCATGTTTTGGTAACTTTCCACTCTTCCATCTCTTTGTTTTAGTTTGGTAATTCCTATGGACCTATCTTCAAGTTCCTGGATTCTCTTCTTGGCTAGGTCAGTCGACTGATGTGCCAATGGAAGGCATTACTCATTTCTTTTACTAAGTTTTATATTTCTAGCATTTACACTTGATTCTGTCTTAGTCATTTCCAGCCACTGAAATCACCCTTCAGGTCTTGCATGATGCCCACTTTTTCCTTTTGCACCTTTAACATACCAATCGTGGTTATTATAATCATGGAAACACCTACCAGGGTATTTCCAACATCTGTTTCAAGTCTGAGTCTGGGTCCAATGATTGCTTTTTTTCTGGAGCATGTTTTTTTTTTTTAAATCTTATTTATTTATTTGACAGAGAGAGAGAGTGAGATCACAAGTAGGCAGAGAGGCAGGCAGAGAGAGTGGGGGAAGCAGGCTTCCTGTTGAGCAGAGAGCCCGATGTGGGGCTCGATCCCAGGACCCTGAGATCATGACCTGAGCTGAAGGCAGAGGCTTAACCCACTGAGCCACCCAGGTGCCCCTCTGGAGCATGTTTTTAATTGCATGCCTCATAATTTTTTATTGTTGTTGTTGAAATCTCACATCTTGTGTATGTCAACAAAGACTAGAGTGAAGAGTTTGTGTGCTCAGGTACGAGCATGCCTTTCCTACTGATAAACACTTAGTGTGGATATTCGAATTCATCTATTTGGGAGTTGGGCTGGATTTGAGGTTCATTAGTTACCCTCCCTGCACCTTGGGCTTCATGTTCCCACAGCAATATCTTTTTTTAAAAAATTATTTGACAGAGAGATCACAAGTAGGCAGAGAGGCAGCCCAATGCAGGGCTCGATCCCAGGACCCTGGGATCATGACCTGAGCCGAAGTCAGAGGCTTAACCCACTGAGCCACGCAGGGGCCCCCCACACAGCAATATCTTATGCGTAGGATGTAACTGGATTTGCCAGAGCACTGTCTGTTGAAGGGAGCTTTTGGCCTTGCAGTGTGTCTCAGAGAGGGGTTCTTGGTACACTCTTATCCTCTCAGCAGTGTTCTGCTGTTACTTGTTATCTGCAGTTTGTTAGCTTGTAGGGAGGATGTTGGGAGTGTTTCTCTTGTTCCCATTCAGCCTTAGTTTTAGGTAGGCACTGTGTCCGTGGGTGTTAGGGGCATCGTCTTCTCCCTTCTCCTGCCTGTCCCTTGAGCTTCGTTATTGGTGCCACACATACTCCTGCTTTTCCCCCAGGAGTAGGGACTTCCCCCCGCCCCATTCTCCACTCCTAGCTGCAATAAATTTTCACCAGTGCCCAAAGGAAGCAGATTTTGTTGCCCATCCCTCCTCTCCCTAAAGTTTTTGCTCCTTAGAAAAAAATAGAGAACAAGGTCCTGGTAGAGTCTCTTTTCCCACATGGTGGCCATTCCCTTCCCCGGGTTTGCACCATCATGGACACTTTCTGGATTTTCTCAGAAAATGCCTTTCTGTATGAGCTCATTCTGGATTTTTTCTGAGCGCCCAGTGATTTTTTAAAAAAAGATTTTATTTATTTATTTGAGAGACAGAGAGAAAGCATGAGAAGGGAGGTCAGAGGGAGAAGCAGACTCCCCATGGAGCTGGGAACCTGATGCGGGACTCGATTCCAGGACTGCGGGATCATGACCTGAGCCAAAGGCAGTCACTTAACCAACTGAGCCACCCAGGTGCCCCGTGACCAGTGATGTTTATGAAGAGAAGACCTACAAGAAGGTGTAGGTTCCTAGTTACTATGGCTTTCTGAGGCCTCACACTGTCCCACGAGGCTGCACTCATCAATTCGTAGTTACTCATAATTCATTCTTACTCGAAACTCTTCTGCCCCACATTAGTGAGTCTTGTGATTCCTCCTTCTCTGCAGATGCCTGTTTCTCCTCATATTTTGAGGCAGTTGGTTGCTCTACAACCTCAGCTCACCAATGGCTTCCTCAAAAATGGTGAATTTGAAATTAATCCAGCTCTTTTTCATTGTCCAGGAGTGATGCTCCTTCCATTTCTACATCTAGGAACAGAGGCCCACATATGTCACCAAGTCATTAAATTTTCCTAAGCCTCACTTTCCTCATCAGCAAAGTGGAAATGGGGATGCCTTCCTCACAGGACTATTGTCAGAATTAACGGACTCACGAAACACATCTGGAAATTCTTCATAACGTATGAATGATTATGCCAAGTAAAGTATTGTTCTCATTAGATCATTATTATCAATAGGATATAATACTTTGTGGAACCCAAGATAATAAGCTGCCAAGCAGGAGATCTCAACTTGGCTGCACATCAAAATCACGACGAGAATTGTTTTTCAGTTTTTTAAATTTTTAAATATTTTATTTATTTACTTACTTACTTATTCTAGTTCTACTAATATGTGTGTGTGTGTAGTCTTGGGTTTTCTACATATAAGATCATATCTCCTATAGAGACAATGTTACATTTTCCTTTCTGATTTGGATGCATTTTTTTCTTGCCCAATCGTTCTGACTAGAACTTCCAGTACTATGTTGAACAGGAATAGTGAGAGTGGAAATCCTTGTCTTGTTCCTGATCTTAGAAGATTAGCTTTCAACCTTTTGTTGTTGAGTATGATGGTAGGCTGTGGGCTTCTCATATATAGCCTTTATTATGTTGAGATATATTTCTTCTATATCCAATTTATTGAGTGTTTTTATGATGAAAGGATGATTTGTTTTGACGAGTTTTTTTTTTTTTGCATCTATCGAAATAATCTTTTGATTTTTACCTTCTGTTTATGTGGTGTTTCACATTCATTGATTTGTAAATGTTGAACCATCCTTACATTTCAGGAGTAAATCCCACTTGATCATTAAAGACTGTATTAAGATAATTAAAACAAAGGAAACTTCCTTTTCTTCCCAAATCTTGGAATAAACGGGGCTCTTCTAGAAGTCGATCTTGCTTATTCTTTGGCTTCTGGAATGTTGTAACATATCCTCCTCACCCTCAAGGGGCTTAGGAACCACATAATGAGAGCCCAGACCTAGATCATTTTATTTATCTGCTGCGGTGATGCTGTGATGCAGATCAACTATTCCCACATTGCAGATGGAACTAGTCTTTCAAACACTAAGTAATTTTCAAGGTCTTACAGCCAGAAAATGCAAAGGCTAAAACTCAAATCCAGTCTGTGTAATTTTAAAGCTTATTCCCCTGTCTGTTAATCTGAAGCCCAGTTAATTTTCATGTAAAGTGTGATTATTTATCTCTCTTATTTCAGAAAAGATTAAAAGCCGTTTGAAGACAAGTGATCTGCCTACGTCACAATGTTATGTGGTAAATAACACACCATTATGGAGGTAAAAATATTACAATTGTGCATGAGGAGGCCTTGACAACCATAAAGTTCTAGTAATATACAGGATACTAGTATTACAGCTTTCCCCAAACATTTTACTGTTTCAAATTGTACAATTAACTCAGCGAAATCTGAAATTAAAGGACTCAGTGGAACAGAAATAAAGTTTTTAGGGCCTTTTGATTTAGTATAAAACCCTCACCAAAAATGATGTCATTTGGGGCACCTGGGTGGCTCAGTCCTTAAGTGGCTGCCTTCAGCTCAGGTCATGATCCCAGGGACCTGGGCTGGAGCCCCACATCAGGCTCCCTGCTCAGCAGGAGACCTGCTTCTCTCTCTCCCACTCCCCCTGCTTGTGTTCCCTTTCTCACTGTGTCTCTCTCTATCAAATAAATAAATAAATAAATAAAATATTTTTTAAAAAGAATGATGTCATTTAATACTCAAGAGCCATGAGTAAAGTACGGTGTGGTAAGCTGAGGATGTCAGCACAAGAACAAAACAAAATCCTTCGTTGTGGGATTTAATGTCCTCCCCATCCCTGTCCCCAGTCCCTCCAGCATGTGGACAGCCAGTGCCCACTGCCTTGGTATTGGTAGCTCCTGAAGGGCCACAATGCCCTGCCCTGAGAATCACCTCATTTGATCCAATGTTCCTACCATTTCCACATCAACAGGTGCAAAGGGACTGGGGCACAGGGAGACTTGCCCACCCTCTCTCACACTGGAACTGGTGTCCATGGGCAGGTGTTCAAACCTAAGAACTCTCTTTCCCTATGCGGTTAGCCTTACCTCAGAAACTACTGTACTTTGTGATTTCTATGTAGCCCCCAATGTGGGATGTGGTGGGATGTGCACCAATGTGCACCAATGATTTGGGTGAACATGAAATGATTTTAGGGGCCCTCAGGCTTGGAACAAATTCACATCAAAGCACATAGTGAGGAAGTTATCCCCTTTCTCATTCTCTTCCAGTCCTTGTGATTGCACCACAAAGTCTGTTTGGTGCTAGTGTCTTTCAGACCTCCCCCGCACTTGCCAGTCTGCATTGTAACCAAGAGAAAAGGTCTCCAGTTAGAGTCTTCTCTAGTATACAGGATCTAGCTAGAATTTAATAATATAGTTTTGTCTTCATTTTATTGATTTTTACAGTGGCTGTATTTTCTACTTATAGCAAATGAAAAAAGATCCCCTTTAGTTAGAGACAAATTTCTTTTTAAGATAAAATTAATTAAAACTGATTAAAATTAAACTTAATTAAAATTAAGATAAAATTAATTAAAAACTGATTGAAACATTAAGAAGATAACATTTCAGGCAGTATGGAAATACCCCCAAACTTGTGCCAATGATATGGGGTGAGGGTCCCGTGAGATAGTCCATGTCTTGGCTCTGAGGCCTCCTCATGAGAGGCCAGTTCCTGATCATAGCATCAAAGAGAACTCAAGACAGGCTAGCTGTGAGCTCAACCATGGATGGAGCCCAAAAGCTTCCTGGATGTCGAGTCAATGGGTCCCTTCATTACTCAGGGGAGACTCTGGTTTCCCAAACCAAAGGACTCAAGCCAATTTCAATGCCTTCTGCACACAGTCACTCTCCTCTTGGCCAGTAAGCTGTAAGGGCAGAGGAACTTGATTTCTGATGGGGAGGCCATGCAACACAGTCCAGAGAAGGGGACAGAGAGAATTGGTAAGGAAGGTTAGGGACAGGCAGTGTGGGGACAAAGGTGACAAGAGGAAATAGCAATAAACATTCTAACTCTAGGGAAGATGGATGGACTCCTTGGAAACACTAAGAAAACAGTAAAGTTGAGTAGGCAGGAAAATGTACATGTATGTACACGCATGTGCTCCCTACGATGTCCGTGTGTACAGGACACCTCATTGTACCACACCTCACTTTCTTATCTTTGCAGATATCATGGTGCTTTTTTAAAAAAGATTTATTTATTTTTATTTTTAGTGAGAGAGAGAGAGAGAAAGAGCGCACATGGCAGGGAGGAGCAGAGGGAGAGGGAGAGAATCTTGAGCATACTCCCCGCTGAGCGTGGAGCCTGACACGGAACTCAGTCTCACAACCCTGAGATCATGACCTGAGCTGAAACCGAGAGTCAGACGCCTAACTGAGCCACCCAGGGGCCCCAGATACCACATTTTTTTTTTAATCCGTTGAAGGTTTGTGGCAACCCTGCATTGAGCAAGTCTATTGGTGCCATTTTTCCAACAGCATTTGCTCATTTAGTGTCTTTGTGTCACATTTTGGTAATCTTTGCACTATTTCAAACCTTTTTATTATTATTGTTTTCGTGAGGATGATCTGTGATCAGTGATCTATGATGTTACTATTGTAATTGTCTAAGGGTGCCACAAACCATGCCCATAGAAGATGGCGAACTTAATTGATAGATGTTGGGTGTGTCCTGAGTACAGAGGTGGAATTGGCAAGAGAACCAGAATTAGAAGGGGAGCCTTAAGATGTGACTGCATTGTTGCAATCTCATGGTAAAAATTTAATGGATGAAGGGCACCCGGATGGTTCAGTTGGTATAGCAGGTGACTTAATCTCCACATCATGACTTCAAGCCCCACACTGAGTGTAGAGCTTACTTAAAACTACATAAAGTCTTTTAAAAAAAATAACAAAAGACCCTTAACAGCTGAAGAGTTGCGTCTCATGGATGAACAAAGAAAGTTGTTTCTGGAGATGGAATCTATTCCTGGTGAAGACACCAAACGCTTGTTCAAATGACAACAAAGGATTCCGAAACAGTTGAGAAAGCAGCAGTAGGGTTTGAGAGGGCCGACTCCAGTTTTGGAAGAAGCTCTACTGTGGGTAAAATGCTATCCAACAGCATCCCGTGCCATTGAGAAATCGTTTGTGGAAAAAAGAGTCAATCAATGCAGCACACTTTATTGCTGGCTTTTTAAGAAATTGTCACAGACCTCCCCCCCAACCTTTAGCAACCACCACCCTGATCAGTGGCTAGCCATTGAATCAAAGCAAGAACTTCCACCAGCAAAGAGATTATAACTCACCGAAAGCTCAGATGACAGTCGACATTTTCTAGCAATAAAGTATTTTTAAATTAGGGTATGTACTTTTGAAAAAGACAAATGCCATTGCATACTTAATGTACAATAGTATACAGTAAACACAACTTTCATCTGCCCTGGGAAACCAAAAAGGACTGGCTGTATTGTAATATTTACTGTATTGTAGTTTTCTGGAAACTAACCCCCAGTACCTCCAAGGGGGCCTGTACATAGGCAACAATGTTAAAGGATTTGTGAGCTCTGGATTTTGAACTCCAGCTTTATATTACTACCTAGAAATTTCCTTGTTAACTGTTCATGCCTAAGAATAACTACAGAGAGGCTTAAATACATAAATTCCTAGTTTGCCATTTGGGGGGGCAAATGTTATTCCCATCATCCATTGTAAATATACCACACTTAACTCCTTACACTGGTTCTCAAATGTTTCCACCAGGGAACCTCAACCCAGAGCAAAAACAAACTCATTCTCCAAGACCTTGAGAAGACTCCCCAAGAAAACTCAAAAATTCAAAAAACTTTTTCAGGGCTAACTCAGAAGTTTATTCCAGTTTTGGATCCTACTTAAATAGAGGCATGTGTTTTGATACTACATCTCTCTGCCAAAATCATTTAGTACATCTGACCTTCTAGGAAGATGACACTTGCTTATACCCATGCTCCTTGGCCCCCAGGCACACCCCCGAGGTCTAGGGACATAGGTCGGAGAAGCAAGGACCTTTGTGCCAGTCCCTGTACCAGGAATGTGGAGACCAAGAAATCTCCCAGGACAGGGACCCAGATCCTCTTCCTATCCCCATGATGCTTCGAGCAGGGCAGAGCCCCTGGGGACCTTGGTTTGCAATCTGAGGTTTTTACTGAGGGCTTTGGAATAGCTCCAGAATACCTCCCTTTAATAGAAATACAAGGTAAGACATGAAGATCTCTGACTTTGGCGCTGCACGGCCCTTCGTTCAAAGCCCAGGGCTGCTGCTTATTGGACCCCTGTTCTTGCATGCTTTTGGCATTGTAAAGAAAATATTTGGGTTTGCCAGCTGGAAGAAAAGGCAACTCAGCCAGAGACAGAGCAGAGGAGGGTTCTGAAGTTGTGTGGAACATGGGTGACGAGCCTGGACGTCCCCGTCAGGACACCTGGGTGCCCCTAGGTGTTCACTGTCAGCCTGAAGAATTCAGACAAGGAGCAGTCCCTTCATGCCTCTGTTTCCTCCTTGTCTAAAACACAAGAAAGGTGTATGGGATGGTTCCCAAGGTCCTCCCAGCTCTGATGCTTTCTGTTTATCTCGGTTTCATTAGACATAGTTCTCTGCTTTCTTTTCTTCATGAGGCCAGACCATCTTCATTTCTAAAATAGCTGCGTGTACCATTCTTATCTTATAAAATCAACAGCTATCTCTTGTTAACATTGCCCCCAAACCTCAAAATGTTCTCGCCTGAATATTTGAAGATCAACAGCTTTTGTTCCCAGCATGGACGTTTGACTGGCTTGGCGGGTTATGTAACTAGACTTGTTACAATCCCAGAAGGCAGAACCGAAACAAAGGACAGGAGAAGCCAAATTTTCTTATCTGGCCTAGAATGTTTCTCTAGCCGAGAAGCCAAGATGATGCTCGTATCCCTAAGCATTAATTTCTTGGTGTTTCCTTTTTCTCTGACCACAATAAATGCCCGTTTAATTAGGTACTCCCCGCCCCTAAGCCCCACCATCCATAATGAGCACTCATGTCATCTTAGTTAATAAAGCGAGGATTTATTCAACTTTCAGTTCTAATAAATAGTCAGCCATTGTCTCTGCAATGGGCCCCAAGCCCTGGTTTAAAAAAAAAAATGACAGGGTCTCTGTGACCATTTGGAGGGAGAACAGTAAGCTATATTCTTTCATTACAATAGTGCGTCTCTCCATGACTTGGCTACAGTTTCAAGGCCTGAAGCTGAATTTCGTTTTCTTACCACACAGAGGTTCCACAGACACCTTAGCCCGGCATTAAGATCTTAACAATAAAAGAAAGGAAAAGCGAAAAGCAAAAATCGGAGAAGCAGACACAGAGAATAGAACAGGTGACTTCCCTATCTGTGTCATGAGGGACAAATCCGTTCTGAAGGAAGCCCAGGGCCCAGACGCCAGGTGAGACATTCCCCCCGCTGGTTCGAAGGGGCTGGGAAGGGTGGACAATCTGGCTTCACAGAATCAGGGCTCCATGGGAACAGGATAACCTTCGTTTGGGATTTTTATTTCCAAATGAAGAACAGAGCAACAGGAAATAGAGGCTTACTTAAACCCTCCCTCCCTTCGGCAGTTCAAACGCTGGAGGCAGATGGGTAAAGGAACAGGGCCAAGGTCTTGGGCTGCTTTGGTGATTCATTCTTAGGACTGATTTAGACCTTAGAGGAGAAGCACTTTCTATGGCTGGGCCTTCAGAGGGTGATGGGACAGCTCCAATGTGTCCACTCTGCCGGTCCCCATGCACAGTGTCCACTCCTCACTCCTACCTGTCCCCACTGGTCTCCGCTAGCCTGTTGTTCATGATCGCAAAGGCCCCCACCCCGCCTGAGAACTCATTGTCCCGGGACAGCACGCTGGCCTGGGGCGGGCAGCCGTTGGCCGTCTCCGATAGCTGCTTCTGGAGGATGGCCAGCGAGACCTTGTTGGTGGCCAAGAAGTCCTTCATGGAGATCATCTCCCCTGAGAGACGCCGCCCATCCGTGTCGCTGTCCATCACCCCGTCCGTGTCTATGGAGATGTTGCACCTGTTCTGGACATTGCCCGGCATGACCACGTTCCTCCGTGATGGCAGGAGTTTCCTCTGGCATTGTTGGCAGCACCCCCCATCCATTTTCCTCAGGATCCAGTTCACGGACTGTTTGATGAGGATGGAGATGACATTGAACAAGGAGTAGATGCAGCAGACGCCCATGAGGATGAACACGAAGTTGGCGAAGCGGTAGAGACCTTGGCTGTCATACTGGGCGTTCTGGCTGCTGACAAGGTCCCCGAAGCCAATGGTGCTGAAGGCCACAAAGCAAAAGTAGAGTGAGTCGAAGTAGCTCCAGCCCTCGATGGAGGTGTACATGGCCGAGGCACAGCAGGAGATGAGGAGGGAGGCCACGCAGAGGATCAGCATCACGTAGTACACGGAGGGCTTCCAGCCAGCCAAGCTATCCGCCTCACTCCTGCCGGGGTTCTTCAGGCTCTCCTGGGGCAGGGCTCCTCGCCTCTGGAGCTGCCGCTGGTGGCACGACTTCATGATGTAGGCGATGACGGTGATGAGGCGCTCCAGGAAGAGGTTGAAGAACAAGATGGTGCTTGCACACCCAATGAGCCCATAAAAGATCAGAAAGATTTTTCCTCCTACTGTCGCTGGAGTTGTCATCCCAAACCCTGCAGGAGACAAAAATCAGAGGAGAGAAGAGTGAGGGAACGCGGTCAGGGTCTTAGCTGTCATGGCTGGCAAAGGACCTGAAGAAACAGCTTCATAAAAGTACTCACTCCTAGACTTTCTAGGAACAAAGGGGAGAGCTCTCATTTCCTTTTGAAGACACTCAGTGTTGTTCAGAGCTGTGCTGTTGAAAGCTTGTATGGGGCCACTGTGTAAATCAGAAAAAGGCACGTCTTCCTCCAGGTGGATACAGGCAGCCAAAAAAATGGCGGGGTGATGAGAATGTGAGCTGGATTTCAGGCCTCCCCTCCGGACTCAGCTAGATATCCTATACAGCATGCAACCTGAACAACCATACTCAGCAGACACTGTTCAGACAAAGGTTCGTACAGAAAATCGGCTTACACAGACTCATCATAATTCATTTATTGCATAAATACTTATTTGGTGCCATTCCAGGAACTAGGGATTGAACTGTAAATAAGCCAGATCTGGTCCCTGCCCTCATGGGGCTCTAGCCTAGTGAGGTGATTACTACACTGTGTAGGTGTTGTGTTGGAAGAAGTACAGTGTCCTATGGCAGTGGCCAAGAGTGGAACCATTCTCAGACTTGAGGTTCTGGAAAGACTAAGCAGTGATACTTGAAAGCTACAGAGAAGTTAGGCAGGCAAGGAGGTGTGTGTGTGTGTGTGTGTGTGTGTGTGTGTGTGTGTGTGTGTAGTGGTTGTGGTGGTGGTGGTGGTGATAGTAGTGTTCGAGGTGGAGAACAGCCAATCCTAGCATCTGTAGAAATGAGAAATTTGTTCAAGGTGTTCTCATCTTTTGAACAAAATTCTTCAAACATATACCTTCTATTTTGGGAGTGAATACTGAGGTGTTGATTTTTTATGGTTTGATCAAATAAAAAACATCTCTCTTGCTTTCCTCTTACTGCTCACAATTTCTACCTTCTTGACCTTTCTACCCATGCACACAGACATTTGCTAAGAATACCAACTCCAGGACAATAGGCATCACTAAGAACACCAAGAAAAAGAGAAGAGCAGTGATTCACTCAGTGTTTCTCACTGACTGGTGCTTGGGGTCAGCTCACCCTGAGGAACATGGAATCCTTCTAAGCAAATGATTCTGTAACCACGAGAAGTCTGATCTGTTTGAGGGGATGGGCATCAAAGTCTCTGAATACAAATGCCATTCAAAAAATAAGTACTGAGCTTGCCTCCCTGGGTTCAGCCTTTCATTCAAACCAAACCTTCTTGTTTCCATTTTTTCTTTATTATCAAGTTCAGGTTCCTAACTTGGGCCCCATCACTGGGATCTTGTGGACTCAACCTTATCCTCTTTCCTGATGACAACCTGCTTGTCCCCAAGCCAAAACTTTACTTCATTGCCACAGCTGCCCATGGCTGCTTCCCCGTGCCTGCTGGGAAGTGGTCAAGTCAGACCTTGCTGTGTGGGGGCTTTTTGGGGTCATGACCTCCTGCTGTCCTTGGGCAGAGAGCCAAGGGGTCACCCTTCCCAAACACCTAGCTACACATACTGTGTTACCACCTGGTTTTTCAATTCAATTTGATTTTCCTTCCACAACCCAGGTCTACACGAGTAGACCCTGTTAACAGCCTATAACCAGAAGACTGGAGGAAGATGGTGAATCTAGCTTTTTAGCTGGATGGGACAGGATGATGTGGTAAGGAAGGAGTGAGGGGCTGGAGATACTTCCATTGGGAGTTACGGTCATGGACCCTAATGGTAGAGAGAAAAGTAGACCCTCATCTCTTCCCTGGGAACTCACTCAGCAACTCTTGGCACTGCAGGTTTCACTT
This sequence comes from Meles meles, assembly GCF_922984935.1. NCBI lineage: Eukaryota > Metazoa > Chordata > Mammalia > Carnivora > Mustelidae > Meles > Meles meles. The sequence goes on from NC_060071.1 coordinate 122,673,994, forward strand.
ATTAGGTATCTTCATTATGTAAAGAAATATTTTGCCTTGGGGCACCTGGGGGCTCTGTTGGTTGAGCATCCTTCTCTTGGTTTCAGCTCAGGTTGTGATCTCAGGGTGGTGAGATCAAGCCCTGTGTCGGGCTGCATGCTCAGTGTGGAGCTGGCTTGAGATTCTCTCTCTCCCTCTCCCTCTGCTCCCACCCCACTCCCCTGCCTCTCCCAAATAAATAAATAAACTTAAAAAAAAAAAAAGAAATACTTCTGTCTTTGCTGTGTTCTCTGTTGTTAGTATCTTTCATTCTTATCCTCAAGCTCAAGTTGGAACAAGGTGGTTGTAAGAGTGGAGAATTTAGAAAAAACTGACTGAGTTTAATGACTGAACTGAGAGCAATGTCTTTCTCTCCCAGGCCAAAGAACACTGAGGAGAACCAAGGTGTCGAGTAATTACTTCCTGGTTATCCGCGGATGTTGGGACACCTCCTCTGGCTCAGTGACGCAGTGAAACTTGCAAATCTTTCTGCACTAAGAAATGAACAATGAAGGCTGGAGCCCTTGCCCCAAAGCCGTAAGGCCAGATAGGTCTCACAAGTTTCTTCAGTGGAGGCAGAACTGAGGCAACAAGCAGGAAAAAAGAGAAACATTTATCTAGGGCCTTTTATTGATCCAACAATATTCCAGAAACTGGATAAAGGCATTGAAAATGGGGAAAGCCAGAAATAGCAAGGGAGGGGGAAGGGGAGGTTCTTGTCAACAATCAGAGGAGAGCTTTCTCATGTGGCACAAGATTTAAATGGGCAAATGTTTGCTTCTCCAAAATATTCCTTTCTGATCCTATAGGTGACTTAATAATTTTAGTCTGGGAGAATTGGGAAGTTAGGTATAGCTCTCAGCCAAAGTTGACAACAGTAATTTATTAAGCACCTGTGAAGTTCAAGGGCCAGCACTAAGTGTTTTGGGCAACACAATGATTAGCCGGACAAGGTCCTTGACCTCAAGGAACCTCGCATCCAGGCTAGGACAAACAAACTGCTATCTACAAAGCAAGGCATAGAAAGTCAAGGGCCAAAATAAAGGCATGATGGAGTTATCTGGCTTCAGCGGCCCAAATGTCACCTCACTTGGAATGAGTGACATACCGGTGCGTGACCAAAGCCAGCTGACAAGCTTAGTCAATGGACTTCCAATGAATGATACATCTAGCTGATGTGGGGACAAGTCCCAGGGATTTAAAATTTCTAGAATCTGTCTTGTTTATTTGGTTTTAAATCATTCAATTTGATTCAAGAAGAGAGGCCACAAGTTTTGATCACCTACCGTATTGAACTGGGAGCCGCCATCTTTTTAATCAGCAAAACAACAGCAAATGGCCTACGTGGGAGTGCGGGGGAAGCACTGGGAGGCAGCAGGAGATGGTCTGCAGGGAGAAGGGTTTCCACAGCTTCTACTGCTCTCAAAGCTTAAAAGTGTGGAAGCTCATAACACAGGTTTTTTTTTTTTTCATAGAATACCTTCCCTTTTTTGAGCACCATAACACTGAACATTAGGGATGCCTGGGACAGGGAATAAGAACCCTCCAGGTCCCTCTTGGAGGAAAAAGTCACAAGCATCACCAAAGATCTACTCTCTGCCGAATATCACTGCCTCCTTGCACCCTTGCTGGGGAGCTGGGTGTTTAGTATTAGTCTAGGAGTCCCATTTGACAGATGAGAAGACGACGACTACAGAAGAAGTAACTTGCCTATAGGTATAAAGCCAGAATTAGAACCTAGGTTTGTCTCCCACTCTTGTGCTCTTAGCACTGACTGTGCTAAGTGAGTGCCAGCCACTGTCAGGTGTAGCATCAAGAGAATCAAGGGAGGGGAATTAACCAAGCATCTATATTCCATGCTTTACATAGATACCCAGACCACAGCGGCTGCCAAATCCAGTACCCAAATCAGGCGATTGGCTTGCATCAGATACTGAAACCCTACAATTTTCATTTACTAAAACACATGTTTCTGAATGTATGTGTGCCTCTTCCAACAAGTGATGTAATTAAGTCAGTTTTAAAAATGTGCTACACCCCACGCATTTTGGTCTCCGTGTGTTTCACAGGCACACAAATGAAACTGATTGTCACAGGTGGTGCTTTTCAGTATATAATTTATTCTCTGCACTTCAAGACTGAGGTCATCTGATTTGTGTCCAACTCCTGAGTCTAGGAGCGCCTGAGTTAGCTGACTGAGGACCAAGGGCTCATGAGTTTGGTTTGGAGTCCAAGGACTCCAAGGAAGCTTGCCTGGCAGTCCACTTCATTCTGGCTCACTTGAACCATTTCAGATATGTTTCAATGTGACCCCTAGGGGAGTTCCTGGGACCAAACCAGGACCTGGTGTCTTTGGGGCCAGGAAGGAAGCAGCCAGAGACTGCCATAGTCCTAGTCAACCCCAATAGAGCTTTTCATTTAAACCACAAAGAGAGGAGAGCAGACCTGTAGTCTCCCAGCATTTTATGTCTATTCTGTTGACCACCATTTAAAAAAAAAAAATTAACCAAGGTAAAACACTGAAAAGCTCTGCATGATGTTATTTTCAAACATACAACGGGTAGAGAGAATACTATAATAAATCCTCATTTCCTACTTCCAACAATTGTCAACATTTTGCCAATCCTGGTTCTCCTATCCCACCCCATCTTCTTGATTTGCTGGAGTATTTGAAAGTAAATCCCAGACATCACACCATTTCATCCATTAAGAAGGATGCACTGGGGCATCTAGGTGGCTCACTTGGTTGAGCATCTGACTCTTGATCTCAGCTCAGGTCTTGATCTCAGGGTTGTGAGTTCAAGTCCCATGCTGGGGCTTGAAAAATAAATGTAAAAAATAAGAATGGGTCTGTAACAGAAAAGAACTTTATTTTCCCAACATAACCACACTACTACACCTAATAAAATTAACACTAATTCCTTAAAACCCAGTAATACCTAGGCCATATTCAAATTTCTCAAAAATACCTTTTTACAGATCTGTATGAATCAGGACACCAGCAAGGTACAAGCTTCATATCTTTTAAGTCTCCTTTATTCATTGACAGTCTTCCCTCCCATTTTTTATGCCATCGATTTGTTGGATAAAAGCGTCCTGTAGACTTCAATCACAATTCTTTCTAGAAACATTTTAAATACTATTTTATTTTATTTTTTTTATTTGGGAGAGGGAGAAGCAGAGTCCCCACTGAGCAGGGAGCCCAACATGGGGCTTGATCCCAGGACCCTGAGATCATGACCGGACAGAGCCACCTGGGCATCCCCAGAAACATGTTTTTAAAAATGTCTATTATGAGTGCCCTTAGATGAAGCAGAAAATCTCAAACGCTGTATAGAAACATATGAATTGGCATAAACTGTCCAGAAAGCAATTTGGGAATGTCTCAGTCATCTTAAAAACATTTGTATCTTTTTCTGTTTTTTTTTGTTTGTTTGTTTGTTTTTAGGAATATGTTCCCTCAAAATATCAGAAATATGACTCATTATGTACACTGATGTTCACCATATCTTTGTTATTAATAATGAAAATCCTCAGCAACCGAAATGCCAGATAATAGGGGAATGACTAAATAAAGTAGCCAGTAAAATGACATATTCAGAAAGTTTTTAATGACTAGAGAAAATGTAAAGCGGAGAAATGCAGAACCAAAGTGTGTGTGCAGAGTGACTCAAGCCTAGTGCGTGGGGCATCCCTGTAAAATATTTGTTGGGGGAAGGAATAAACTTTCTCAAATGCATTTATGTAACTCTATATACATGGTAGCAGTGAAGATATTGTTTTTGGTTGCCAGTAATAGCAAATCATAAATAGAGGTGACTTAAACAGGAAGTGGATATAAATGATTTCTTAGAACATGAAACTTGGAGGTAGGGAGGCTCCAGGGATTAATTGGGTGGCTAGTCTGATGGCTTTCCAAATGATCTATGAACCCAAACAATTTCACCTTTCTGGCTCTGGCCCTGTCAACAGGTTGGACTAGTTCCTCCCCATGCCAACAACTTTGGGCATTAACTCCTCATACACTAATGTCCAAAGCCAGAAAATGTGTTCCTGCCTTGTGTAGGTCTTTCTAAGAGCAGAGAATCCTTCCCAGAAAGCTCCTGGCAAAATTCCCATTATACATCATTAATTAGTATAAGGCCCCTTCTCAAACCAATTACCTATAAGAGGAAAGAATTTCCTCTTAGACTGGCTAAGGTTTACTGGAGTTTCTTGGAAAAGAGACAGACCCCAGAACCAACAAGTTCTGCCACAAATCTATACAGAAAAAAACAACATAAAGGGAAAGAGACAAAATTTTTAATCAGGTTGTTTTTGTGTGGTGATAATTTGGGTGATTTTATTTTTTTATAATGCTTTATATCTTTCATTACTTTTATTTATTTATTTATGTTTCGTTCTTTCATTACTTTTAAGCTGAGAAAAAATGTGTTAACATATTCTGGAAGGTTTCCTCAAATGACAGGCAAACACCTGCCCAAAACAATCATCCCTCTTGATTCATTCTTCTCAATACACTGAGAAATTGAAATTTGACTTGCATAAACTTCTCATCATCTTTTGATTTGGAAGTTTTAAACCTCTTTTTTTTTTTTAAAAAAGATTTATTTATTTAAGAGAGAAAGATCACAAGTAGGCAGAGAGGCAGACAGAGAGAGAGGGGGAAGCAGGCTCCCTGCCAAGCCCAATGTGGGGCTCGTTTCCAGGACCCTGGGATCATGACCTGAGCTGAAGGCAGAGGCTTAACCCACTGAGCCACCCAGGTGTTCCTAAACCTCTTTTTGTGAGATGAAACTATAGAGGGGTCTGTGGGTGTTTTTGTTTTTGTTTTTTTAAAGATTTTATTTTTTCATTTGACAGACAGAGATCACAAGTAGGCAGAGAGGCAGGCAGAGAGAGAGGAAGGGAAGCAGGCTCCCTGCTGAGCAGAGAGCCTGATGTGGGGCTCGATCCCAGGACCCTGAGATCATGACCTGAGCCGAAGGCAGAGGCTTTAACCCACTGAGCCACCCAGGCCCCCAGACCTTCAAGTTTTAATTAGGATGGAAAATAGGCAAAAACAGACCCCACAATGGGCCACCTGGGTGGCTCAGTCAGTTTGGGCTCAGGTCATGATCTCAGGATCCCTGCTCAGTGGGGAGTCTGCTTCTCTGCTCTTTCTCCCTCTCCCCCTGCCTCTCGCCCCACTCACAGTGCTCTCCTGCTCTAAAATAAGTCAATAAATCTTTAAAAAGTCTCAAAAAACAAAAAAGAGACTCTATGGATTATTTTTATGGGGGTGTGGAGGCAGGGTTTGGGGCCCATTGGTGCCCAATGATGGAAGACTTGAGGGTCTTACCAGGCACAGTCTTTTGTGGATTGTGGAACCACAACTTGTAGAGCCGAGAGGAATGTCACAGCTTTCTAGTCCAAGCTGTCTATGTTATCGGGGGAGGAGGAGAACTGAGGCACTGAAAAGCCAGGTAATCTTGAGGGGTGGAGGCTTGGCTTGAATCCAGGTTCCCCATCCAGATTGCCCTCCCTTATTCTTGTTGCCTGTGGTAAATTGTTTTTCAAATTCTGAGCAAACTGCTCCCATCCCTGTAAGAGGTAAAGCCTATTTCCCTTCCCCTTGAATCCTGGATCACCTTGAGAGTTGCTCTGACCAATTATATGTTGGCAGAAGTCATGCTGCATTTGTTCTAGGCTTAGACAGTAAGAAGCCTAGGAATTTTATCTCTCTTTGGACCCCTGAGTCACTATACTTAAAAGTGTGACCATTTAGCTGGAGAAAGAGTTCCAGCCCCCTTCCAGCCTCCTCAGATACTGGGTAAATCCATCTTGGGCATTCCAGCCCCAGTCAAACGTGAGATATACCAGCTGGTACCCCGAGGAGCCAGAGAACCACCAGCTGAACCCAGCAGGTCCACACAATTGTGAGATATGTCCATGATTCTGGTTTAAGCCACTCATTTGGGGCAGTTGACCACATAGCAATGAATAATGAAACATCTTCTCTCTTGGGCTTGCAATTTTTTCACCAGGCATCTTCTCCCCACCATTTCTGGATTGTTCCAGCTCATCCCTTCATGCTTCATCGATAATTGAGTATAAGGGATTTAAAGAGTGTCAAGAGGAGGTCTGCAAGGAGTTTGGAATTTAATGGAAATTCCACTTACAAATCAAGCAAGTTCTTGAGCCTGTGTGATATTATGAAACAGACACCAGCCGAAGGCACAGGAAGGGTGGGATGAAGAAGACATTCTACTGTTGATACATATTTAGGTCATTTCTGCTTGGGGCTATTAGGAATCGTGTTTCTGTGAATACTCTGGTGCATGTCTTTCGGTGAACACACACACATATTTCTCTTGGATACCCATACCTAGGGGTGGAAGTGAGGACTCACACGATATTATATGTTCAGCAAAGTGGATGCCCTGATTTACCCCATTCCCCATCAAGGTATGAGAGCCCCAGCTCCTTCATATTCTTGCCAATATTCATTTTAACCATTCTGGTGGGCACGCAGTGGTCTTAATTAGCATTTCCTTGATGCCTATTAAGTTGAGGATCTTCTCACAGGTTTTGTGGTCATGTGGGTATCCTCTGTAGCATGCCTGTTCAAATGCTTTGCCCATTTCCTTTTTTTGTTGTTGAATTCTAGGTGACACAGGAAGAGTGACTCTCTAGGCCCCGGGTGGGTTTCCAATTTGCTCAGTGAATTTACTGCCCCATCTAAGCAAGGGCATTTGTTCACACGACCTGTTGGCCAACCTTATCTTGCACAGCACTCATTCCTCCAACGAATTATTTCTAACATTTCTTTATTTTTTAGAAGATTTTATTTATTTATTTTGACAGAGAGAGATCACAAATAGAGAGGCAGGCAGGGGGGGTGGGGGGAAACAAGTTCCCTGCTGAGCAAAGAGGCTGATGTTGGGCTCAATCCCAGGACCGTGAGACCATGACCCGAGCTGAAGGCAGAGGCTTTAACCCACTGAGCCACCCAGGCGCCCCTATTTCTAACATTTCTTATGCTAGCCACTACCCCTACAGTGTAGATTTTGGCAACAACATTTATCGTGCTTAACAGTGACCTCTTGAAAGTAGATTACAGAGTAGACACGTCATTGATGGCTAACTGCCTCCGGGGTATAAGCTGAAGTTAGTTTACACAAAAGTGCGCTTACCTGCTTATAATGAAGTGTCTTATGGTAAGTGACCACTCAAACAATGTAACACCAGAAAGTGCTCATGGTAACACCATGTGAAAATCTTCATTTGACAAACCAGGGTTTGAGCCCTAAATTGGAAGCTCTGGCCATGCACCAGATACTGCCGCATTCTGTGCAAACTAAGCAATTTCCATTCACCTCACACTTGACTTGACTAACCCCATACCCTGGTAAATCAAAGGCAAATGTACAAGCTAATCACTTAAAATCCTACTTCAAGACCTTCCACAAATTTTAAAAGTCATTGCCCTCTCATCCCAAACACTGTTTGTTGAGTTCCGCAAGACAGAATTCTGCCAACAAACAAAATTTCATTTTGGCTTGATGGGATTTCACACCATACCATGTTTGTGTTCACTATAATTTTCCTTATACAAACTAAAAAAAAAAAAAAAAAAAAAGCAGTCCCTACGAATAATTAAAATTAAGCTAAGAATGTCTCTCCTTGGACCTGGTTCTTTCTTCACAAACCACCACTGGAAAATTCCCAAGAACGGCCAATGAGATGTAAAACTAGCTTTGTCTGTCCTGTTTGGGGTTTCCTCCGAAGTCTGCCAATAAGCCCTTGTGGCTCCCGTGTGCTTAATAAATCAGGTCTGCTCAGGAGAACTTCAGCTCTCAGCTGGGCACATGGCAGGCCCTTCAATTCCATCCAGGTATGGTCATCCGAGCCGACTCCTCCCTCATCTATCTGGAAATAAACTGGAGGGGTAGGTGGCAAGATCAGGTTAAGCGAAGAGATACTGAATGGTCAGTTGGGTAAAACCTTGTCTCAGCAACTTAGTTAAAATGGGGAGAAGACTGGGCTCTGTCCCTTTAGAGAAAGAAAGTACTGCATGCTAGGAACTAAAAAAAAAAAAGAAAACACTACATGGAGTGCCAGAGTGGTGATGGGGTGACCCTTAATAGAAACTTGGGGTAACAAGAAACTGGGACAATCAGTCCCTTTGGACACATGTACAGGAGGTATGGAGGGAGAGGTGTGCGTGCTGCGGGAAGTCGTGGGGCGGCCATCTGTATCTCATAGGCTCTGAGAAGCATGGATGAAGTTTTATGAGTTTTCTCAAGAAAATGCTTGAAGACAAGGGTTTATGAGGGCAAAGCGTTCACCATCAGAACTTCCTTCCTCTTGGATCATTTGTAGATGTTGAGGAGAGAGCCATTGGAGGCAAGTGTTGACGTGACATTCAAATCAGGCAATATACTTATGAGGTTGCAGGCATTGCGCCCAGAACGTAGGAGGGTGGGACAGGAGTGGGTGTTTAGAAGATAGCTTCTGCCCTCCAGGAGCATCAACCCTGGTCTAGGAGAGAAAGTACTACAACAACACACAAGAAGGAAACATGCACTAGGTTGTTTGTCAAGTCAAGTAAACTCTTTTTCTTTCTTTTTTTTTTTTTTTAGATTTATTTACTAGAGAGAGAGTGCATGCACAAGAGTGTGAGTTGGGGGAGGGGCAGAGGGAGAGGGAGAGAGAATCTCAAGCGGAGTCCACGCCAAGCTTGGAGCTTGAGGCATGGCTCGATCCCAAGACCCTGAGTTCAAGGCCACAACCGAAATCAAGAGTCAGATGCCTGACGGACTGAGTCACCCAGGCACCCCAAATAAATTCCTTTCTTACCTTTTTTTTTTTAAGGTTTTATTTATTTGAGAGAAGAGAGAGGGAGCAGGAGTGGGAGGATAGGTGAGGGAGAGGGAGAAGCAGACTCCCTACTGAGCAAGGAGCCTGACACGGGGCTCAATCCCAGGACCCTGAGATCATGATCCCAGCCAAAAGCAAATGCCCAACAACTGAGTCATGCAGGTGCCCCATAAACTCCCTTTTTGAGTCACCTGCAACAACATAAGAGAGAGATAGAAAACTTCTGCCAAGCTTCAGGGAAGATGGATGATCTGATCATACCTTTATTTACAGTGTGAGAAGTGAGGTGAGTGAACAAGGTAGAAGCAAACAATGATCACTTAGGACAAAAGTCTTAACCTTCAGTACACATGAATATTCCCAAAGAAGCTTTTCAAAAACTACAGATTTTTAGACCTTGCCCTCAGAGCTTCTGATTCAGGAAGTTGAATGGGACCAGAAATCTGGCATCTTAAATTAGTTCCCATAGTGATTCTGGTACAAGGACCACAGACCCCACTCTGTGAGATACCACTAGCTAGGGTTGGAGCACAGGCATGGGAGGATGGGAAACAAAGGTCATGTCTGCTTGGGTAAGATTCTAAAGTAGGGCCTCACCCAAACCAGTGAAGGGTATGATGCTTTCAGGATCCTAGAGGCAAAGGCAACCTTCATTTCTTTGGGGTATCAACATATGAGGCTGAAAACATTCAGATGATACATTATATTTGAATACGTTGTCTTCAGAAGTTCTGGGACAGCTGTGGGGCCAGGACAGCAGCAGACACGAAGACACTTGCTCTCCTTCCTTTGGACTGGTGGACTTCCAAAGTAGTCAAGGACTTCCTACTTCCTCCATTACCTATGGCGACAAAGGCAATGAAGAGAAGAAAGTGACACTTCCTTCCCAGTAAATCCATTTTCTGGGATGGAATCAGGTGGGTGCTGTTCATGGTTTATTTTTGTACTATGAGGTTTTGGATTATTTGGGTTGTGGGGGAGGAGGGAGATGCAGAAGCACAACTGAGGGCTGAGGGGGGCATTGGTTCTAACTCAGCTTTCTGCATGGGCATTTGCTTATTAGCACCTGCTGCCATGGGAGCTCACTTTGGTAAAGAAAGAGACCCAGATTCCATGTTCCAGGCAGTGCTTTCAGACTGTAGTACCCGAATCACTGGTTCCAGAAATACCCAAGGAGCTTGTTAGATACGGACCCCTGAGCCTTCCCTACTGGATCTGCATCTCTGGGGCTGGGACAGTTCCCTGCCTGCATATCAATGAGAAGCAATTAGCATTTCCTTGATGCCTATTAAGTTGAGGATCTTCTCACAGGTTTTGTGGTCATGTGGGTATCCTCTGTAGCATGCCTGTTCAAATGCTTTGCCCATTTCCTTTTTTTGTTGTTGAATTCTAGGTGACACAGGAAGAGTGACTCTCTAGTCCCCGGTGAGAACCGTAGAGCTGGAGAATCACTGTTCTGGAGTTTTCCATTCAAGACAGGAGTGCTCAGTGATGTAGGAGACCAAAGGAGGGCTGGCAATAACTTCCTGCTTTTAGGAATTTGATACCTGCACTCTATTTGCAGGTACGCAGTTCCTAGCTTCACGTCTGGTGGTGAGAAAAGCAATGGAAATGCTGATTTGGGGAATTTCCTCCTTCGTTCTATGACCTACTGGTTCATGAGTTCTCTGGGTCCTTAAGAACATGGCCATTTGACCGTTTATTCCAGCTCCTTGAGTCGGCAGATCAGTGACGTAAGAGGATGAGGGCAATAGTATGGGGCACTCATTCTGAGCCAGACGCCATGCTTAGCACTTTGCATGGACTCAGTTTTTCAATTCCCATTCTGACCTTGCGAAGTGCAAATATTATGTTTCCCCTCCTGTATGCAAGAAGCTGAAGCACACAGAGATGACAGAACTTGGCTTGGAGTCACAGAGCTAGCTAGTTAGAGGCCTGGGTTCTAGTCCAGACTCGTAGTAACGTAAGTGTGTGATGGTCACCACTTATTCTGGGGGTCCCTTTGGTAAAATGAGGATAGGGTGGCCCAGACGAACTCCAGGGACAGTCGGATTCCAGTATTCTGTGACTCGGGTGTGCAGAGCACGATCCCGATCATCTCAGGATTCTGGAGAGAGCTCACCTTGCATCTCCAAGGCTCTCCTTCTACAGGCCAGGCAGGTGACACGCTAGATCATGTGAAAAACATTTCAATCTGTAACATTTCTCAAAGGCAAAGACGTCACAGGCTGATTTGAAGCACTTCTCAAAGCAGCCCGGCAGCAGAAGAGAAATCACATTTTTGCTGTACGTGGTGTTATTTTTCTGCGACAGTTACTGTCGTGGACACACACATTCAGGGTTCTTAAGAGTCCCGGATATCTCTGGAATTTGCTGTTTTTCAGATTATTGTTCCTCTCTCATTTTGATAACAGCAAAGCCTCTTTGACAAAAGATGGTATCGTAGGTAGAAAGATTAAACAATTTTTCAGGTAATTTCTGAGCTGGGGGACGTTTCTAGACTCCTCAGCAATGAGTCCCTTACAGGTCAAAAATGAATTACTGCTCTCCTGTCCATAAAAGCCAAAAACCGGGGTGTGAGACATAAGGATTCTGGAAATCATTTGCATTATGACAAGTCACAATAATTTCCGTGCTCAGAAGGTAACAGAAATTAGCCTCGCAGAAATTGGAAGAACGTCAGCGCCTGCAGAGGAATCTGACGAATTTTGTTTTCCTGGGAGAGAAATTTTGTTTTCCTGGGCAATCAGCTCTGGGTTTGATGCTTTCTCCAGCCCTTTTCCTCCTCGCCAACACTGGGCTAGTATGATGGCTGGAATTAATGCTATCATTAGTTCTGACTTTGCCCTCATTTGAAAGGGGGGAATTCATCTGATTTACTTCTCTTGGGGAGACGTCCCCGATCCTAAGTTTCTTAACTTGTACAGTAGGACACTGCTCCTTCAAAGCAAAGCACCTATAATTACGTTCTCTTTGGAGCAAAACTGCCCTGCCCCAAAGTCTGAAGAAATGGTTCAGTTAAGTAGAATGTCACTACGAGACAGGGCACATAACTGATCATAGGTGCTTCTCCTTCAACATGAACGAGAAGGTCTGGCTCCGGGACCTGTTGAGGAGCTGTGGAAAAAATCTCCATTTTGATGGGCATCTGGGTGAAATACAAGTCAGCTGGACTACCTTTTCAAATTTCTTGCTGCTGGTGAGAGGGATGTCAGGCTCCTGTGGGTGAGTGGCAGATGGTACCCACTTCGGACAAGGCTGCCTTCTTCTGCTTGACCTGGAAGGTTCCCAGCCCGCCTTCCCAACACCCTCTCTCTCCCCTCCCCACAGCAGCTCTATAGCCCCCTGGTGGGATCCTAGTGCTTCCAGAAATCCAGTTTGAAAGCCAAAGACCTAGAGCATATTGGTGGCTCTCTCATCTGTTATGGTTTCACTAAGATGCCTGAAGCAGCAAGAATGGAGCATGGCCTGGGCATAGGAAATCATATACGACTTAAGAAATCAATGTGTTATTCATAATATGGTAACATACTCTCCCCAGCCTACAAATCTGCTCTACAAACTCGTGAAATTTCCTATGTGTTATGGACTGACCGTTCAGGAACTTGCCAACTCATATGTTGAAACCCTGTTCCCCAGGGAGATGTATTAGGAGGTGGGGGCTTTAGGGAGGTAGACAGATCAGGAGGAGAAGTCAGCAGTCTGGAAATGGGAAGGGAGCTCCAGAGCCCAGCCTCACCTCAGACGTCCCACCTCCAAAACTGTGCAAAACAAATTTCTGTTGGTTATCAGTCACCCAGTCTATGGTGCTTGTTACAGCAGCCCAAGTCAGTATGTTACTATGGTACCATTATGAACTTTGCATGACCTAGAATCTCCTAGAAACATCTGGTGAACATCCTCATATTTGCTATGAACATAAGCTCTAGCCTTAGGGAACCAAAGCTCCCTACAGAAAATGAAGCTTTTCTTCCCTCTTCTTCCTTCTTTCCTTCTATTCTGGCCTCCTTCTCCCCTCCCTTCCTCCATGTCTTTAAAAGATTCTTTGGAGACATACGACTCATACCTTGTTCTTTTTTTAGAGGCACCTTCTTGGGGGTATCTAGAAGAATCAGTGCTCTGTAATAAGCTATTCTTTGAGGGTGCTCCATTGAGCCCTTTTCTGAAAAACATTTAATTTTGATATTATTATTAGTTCTAAAAAGCAGTCATAAGTTTCATTTGCCCAGAGCCAGTAGGGAATCCATTTCAGAAAGCATTGTGCTGCTTGGGGCACAAATAGAATTGGTATAATAATTTAACCACCAGAGGAAATGTTAGAAAATACTGTCTGTCGCACAATGGTATTTTAGCTAGGCATGGGGAGAGAATGGGCTGATTCGTTAGGATTTATTTTTCCATTGAGGGAATAAATCCCGCAGACAAATACCACCCATGAGCTCAGGCTGTCAGGGTCCTGGAATCAAGGCCCTCATCCGGCTCTCTGCTCAGCGGGAAGCCTGCCTCCCCCTCTCTGTGCCTGCCTCTCTACCTACCTGTGATCTCTGTCTGTCAAATAAATAAATAAAATCTTTAAAAAAAAAGAAAGAAAGAAAGAAAGAAATGGAAGTGTGTTGGGTCACCTGGGTGGCTCAGTGGGTTAAGCCTCTGCCTTTGGCTCAGGTCATGATCCTAGGGTCCTGGGATCGAGCCCGCATGGAGCTCTCTGCTCAGCGGGGAGCCTGCTTCTCCCTCACTCTCTGCCTGCCTCTCTGCCTACTTGTGATCTCTGTCTGTCAAATAAATAAATTTTTTAAAAACTGGAAGTGTGAGGAGACAGACAGCAAGTCTGAGACGCCCAGTGCAGACCAGAACTTGGGTTCGCCCAGAATCTGCCAGCCTTCTTGTCAACCGCACTGTTAATGCTGAGCAGGACCAGATCTGGTGGCAACAACCAAAGGCTGGAAAAGGACCACGACATCATTATCCCTGGGGGGACGACAAGAGGAATGAACAGGGGCATGTTCAGATAGAAGGTATCGAAGAGAGCAGTTTAAAGCCTGAACTTGATCTCAGTGACTCTCCTATCTGAGTCTACGCTCGCTGGAGGCTTTTGGGAGGTAACACCAAAGATGTTCTTCTGATGACATCATTTCTAGTTTTAGGCAAAACCGGCTCTATAAGGAACATTGACCTAAGTGGTCCCCTTGCCCCTGAAAATTGGTTTTTTTCTCTACCTTTCTTCAGTGTTCCTTCTCCTTGACAGGACATGCCGTTTTCACCTCTGCGTCTTCAACAAACTTTGAGCGTGTTTACCTCACGCCGGACGCTCAGCTACTAGTTATCTGTGAATAAGACACGAGCTCCCAGTTTCTCACAGCTGTGTTTCTTCCACAAGCTATGCTCGCTTTCTTCACCATCTCCTCCTCTGTTGCCCTTTTCACATGCTTATCAGCCTTTTATATTTCTTCGTCTGTAAATTCCTACTCACATAGAGTCTGTTTTCCTACTAGGGTATTTGTTCTTTTTCCTACTGATTTGAGAGAGCTCTTCATATATTTTTAGAAAATTAATGTGCCACCTTTTATGTATGTTGAAATATTTTCCCCAATGTATGTCTGCCTTTTATTTTTACATAAAGGCTTTGAGCTTTGCTGAAGTTTAATTTTTATGTAGGGAAAGCCATCGGGTTCCATTAATTTTTCTTTGTGGCCTTTGTCTTTAGGAGTCATGGAGGGAAAATTCCTCCAGGAAAATACTAGTATTCACTTAAGATTCTAATTTATGAAAGCCATTTAATAATGAAGTCCTCTCCATGTGTGGTAACCTATCTAAAATTCTTAAAATAGTTTTTCTCAGCACCATTTTTCTTTAAAATTTTTTAAAGATTTTTTATTTATTTACTTGACAGACAAAGATCACAAGTAGGCAGAGAGGCCGGCAAAGAGAGAAGGAGAAGCAGGCTCCCTGCTGAGCAGAGAGCCCAACACGGGGCTCCATCCCAGGATCCTGGGATCATGACCTGAGCTGAAGGCAGAGGCTTTAACCCACTGAGCCACCCAGGTGCCCCTCAGCACCATTTTTAATTGAAATTTTTATTGAGATAATAACAGATTTATAAGCAACTTAAGAAGTAATACAGAGAGAGTCTGCTGATACTTTACCCAGTTTTCTCCAAAGCTAATGGTTTGCAAAACTACAATGTAGTATCATGAGCAAGATGTTGACATTGATTGAATCCATTGGTCTTATCTTTCCTCCCATTTACTTGTATGTGGGTAGGTTCAAATTTTTTTAAAGATTTATTTATTTATTTGTCAGAAAGAGAGAGAGAAGCACACGAATAGGGGGAGTGGCAGGCAGAGGATGAAGCAGGCTCCCCAGTGAGCAGGGAGCCCAATGCTGGACCGGATCCCAGGATCCCAGGATTATGACCTGAGCTGAAGGCAGACGCTTAACTGACCCACCCAGGTGCCCCCTGTGTGTTCTATAAAATTCTGTCCCGTGTGTAGGTTGTATAGACCAGTTTTAGTCTATACTTTCAAACTCTCTTTAAATACCACTTTTATCAGAGGCAAATTTCCTACATTTGGTAAGAAATACATTCTATATTTTGTCCCATCAATCTGTCTGTCCATGCTGGGACTGCAACAAAAAATGTCAACAGTTCTCTTTCAATACCCGTGACAACTCCTCTGTCTGCTCCCCTCTTGTCTTCCTGCTCCTTTCTCCTTTTTCTTTTCAAAACTGTCCCGCTTATTTTTATGTTCCAATTTTCCTGATGAGCTGTAGAATCATTTGGTTAAGTTCCAGAAAAGATTTTTGGATTCTGATTGGAGTCGCCTTATATTTAGAGACTCATTTGTGGAGAAATGACATCCTTACCAAATTGAGTTTTTTCCACCAGGAACACAATGTATCTCTCTCTGTTTATAGAAATCTTTTAAAAATGAGCCTTAGTAGAATTTTGTCCTTGTTTCATATGAATCCTGTCCAAATCTTGTCAACACGGATTCCTGTTTCACAGTTTTCTGTCGACATGAATGAGCCTTTCCCTCTACCACATATATTTTTTGGTTGTTTTCTTTTCCCTTTTATCCCCCCAAGCATTTTATTTATTTATTTGAGAAAGAGTGTGAGTGAGGGATAGCACAGCCAGGAGAGGGGCAGAGGGAGAGGGAGGAGCAAACTCCTCGATGGGCAGGGAGCCCAACACGGGACTCCATCCCAGGACCCTGGGATCATGACCTGAGCTGAAGTCAGATGCTTAACCCCCTGAGCCACCCAGACACCCCAGTTGTTTTCTTACTGATTTTTTAAAACTATGATCAAACATCTGTAACATAAAATTTGCCATTTTAACTAATTTTTTTAAAATTTTTTAAAGCTTTTTTTTTTTTTTAAAGATTTTATTTATTTGACAGAGAGAAATCACAAGAGAGGCAGGCAGAGAGAGAGGAAGGGAAGCAGGCTCTCCGCTGAGCAGAGAGCCCGATGTGGGACTCGATCCCAGGATCCTGAGATCATGACCTGAGCTGAAGGCAGCGGCTTAACCCACTGAGCCACCCAGGAGCCCCCATTTTAACTAATTTTTAAAAAGAGTTTATTTATTTATTTGACAGAGAGAGATCACAAGTAGGCAGAGAGGCAGGCAGAGAGAGAGGGGGAAGCAGGCTCCCCATGGAGCAGAGAGTCTGATGCGGGGCTCGATCCCAGGACCCTGGGATCATGACCTGAGCTGAAGGCAGAGGCTTTAACGCACCAGGCGCCTCCATCTTAACTATTTCAAAGATCTAAATCAGTAGTACTAAATCCATTCACAGTTTCTACAACCATCACCACTACTGATTTCCAGGACTTGGGCATCATCCCAAAGAGAAACTCTGTACCCATGGAACCGAAACACCCTAGTCTCCCTTCCTCCCAGGCCCCCAGCAACCTCTATTCTACTTTCTGTGTCTATGGCTTGGAAATCAGATGGTATTTGTCCTTTTGTGTTTGGTTTCTTTCACTTAGTATCACGTCTCAAGGTTCATCTGTGCGGTACCGTGTGCCAGCACGTTGTTCCTTTTTTTTTTTTTTTTTAATTTTTTTTTTTTCTTTTTTACAGAGAGAGAGAGAGAGAGAGAGATTACAAGTAGGCAGAGCAGCAGCCAGAGAGGGGAGGAAGCAGGCTCCCTGCCAAGCAGAGAGCCTGATACGGGGCTCGATCCCAGGACCCTGAGATCATGACCTGAGCTGAAGGCAGAGGCTTAACCCACTGAGCCACCCAGGTGCCCCACGTTGTTCCTTTTTATGGCTGCGTCATAGTCCTTGTGTACGTTTAAGTCACATGTTGTTCATCTGTTCATCATTAGAGGACATTTGGGTTTTTTCTATTTTTCAGCTATGGTGAATGATGCTGTGCACACCAGGGAATGAGTATCTGTTTCAGTCTTTGCTTTCAGTTCTTTTGGATATAAAGAAATGGATATAAAGGATATAAAGAAAACAGAGTTCACAACTTCCTATTAGTGGCATACGGTAGGACGAAGGCATTACATGTTTTTTAAAGAGAGAGCATGGAGGGTAGGAGCAGAGGGAGACAGAAAGAGAATCCCAAGCAGGTTCCACAACCAGTGCGGGGCCTGATGTGGGACTTAATCTCATGACACTGTGATCATGTCACGAGCCAAAATCAAGAGTTGGACACTTGGCCAATGAGCCACCCAGGCACCCCTTACGTTTCTAACTAGGAAAAAATATTACCATCCGCATCCCCAGTAAAAACCCCCAAACAAAACAAAAATATATGCACTCATCCTTCAAGGCCCTCACCAAAGGCCTTTCCTGCTTCTGGCAGGCCCTGACCTCCCTGAACTCACGGTGACAATTATTGACGAACTTGTCCATTCCTAGACCATGAGCTCAGCATGCCCCAGATAGGCAAAACTTTAAAATTTAATTATTAAAAACCAAACAAAACAGTTCTCTCTTTATGCTCTTGAATGTTCTGGATGTTTCTTTGCAAAGGCAAAGGGGCTGGTCAGAGTAGATGCAATAGAGAGATTCTTCCAACCTTGCCCAAGTGCTTCAAGGCTCAGAAGGCAGGATGATTTATCTCAAGGGATAGGTTGTCCATCAACATCTAGGTACTTGCTGTAGCTGGCTAGCTGACTTAGAACATACTGTATGTCTCGCCTGCTCTCGTCACAGATAATTTCCCTTTCTAAGGTGGGCGTTCTTGTTGCACCATGGCCTGAAGGCCTGGTTGGGTTCCTGATCAGCAGTTCTCGTATCCTGTTAGGTGTTAAGCTCCTTAAAAGCAATCTTGTCCTGGAATCCCCTATGCACACGTGTTCATGTACATGTGCACGTACACACACAAACACACACACACACACACGCACCAGCTAGGAGGACCAAATCTGGGATAAGACTGTCTGGGTCCGATCCGAGCCCCAGCACCTTCCCAAGGACACTCAGCAAGAAAGGTCTGCAGGGAGTTTGTGGGCTCCAGCAGGGTCTGATCATGGCCTTAACCTGGACCAGATTACTCCACCTATACCTCAAGTTTCTTCTTCTGTGACCCAGGATAATAGCAATACCTTTCTCATAGGATTTTTGTGAAGACTGAATGATCTAACACAGGGAGGTGCTAAAAAAAGGCCTTAGAGTTGGAGGAGTTAATCCTTGACGGCAGGCAGCTGTTCCTGATGTGTGGTGGTGCTGGGCATTGGGTCTCACACACGGTGTTGGCTAAGTAATACCTTCTGTGAACTTGCATTTTCATTGTACACCTTGGGAAAATTTATGTCATCACAATGGCCTAATCCCGTGGAACACAGACCACCCTGCCCTCCTGCCCTCACTGTGTGGCACCTAGAATAGCATTTCCCTTTGTATTTGCCAAGGAGCAGCTGCCGGCAACAGACAGTGTGCAGTGATCCCGCACGGGGATCTGGGAGGACTGGGCATAGGGCTCTGGGAGCAGCAGGTGCCTGGAAGGAGAGGAGGGCCAGGCACAGAGGCCTCGGTTTCCACTTCCGATCTCTAATCTGAGCAGAGAGGCCCTGGCTCTGCTTGGCTGAGGGGTCCAGAAGCTCCCACACAGGCACTCCTCCATTGAGGGGGCCCCCCGTCTCTCACGGGCCCAGCTGGAACAGCTCCAATGTCAAGTGCTCAGAGAGGACTGTCCCAGTCTGTGGTTATCTTGCATATCTGGCCATTTCCACATCTCCTGCAATAGAACATAAGCTTCTTGAGGGCAAGGGCCTTGTCTCTTATGTTCACGGTTCTATCCTCAGCACCTAGCCCAGAGCAGGCATGTGATAGATGTTTGCTGAATACTTGGAAAGAAAGGTAGGCAGGCAGGCAGGAAAACAACCTTCTTCTTTTTCCACACTGTCTATTCACCCACTTCTGCCTCAAACACTGCCTCCAAGAAGCCTTCCCTGATTCTCCAGCCCTCCAGAGAAGTACTACCACAGCACAGGGCTCTGGTCCAACTCTCTATTCCTACAGAGCAAACAGCCTGAATTTCTCCATGTACCCACGCTTTTCCTTACAGCCTTATTGTCCTTTTCTCTAGTTGCTGAGAGCCAAGAAAACAAGACTGTAAACTATTCAAAAGTGGAACTGTGCTCAGGTTGGAGTTACATCCTTGCTCCTCTTGCCCCCAGAGGCCAGCCCAGCTGTGTCCACATTTACAGGTCAAGGCATGGGTCAAATCATGAATGCTTCCTTTTAAGAACCTGGACTTAGCCTGCTCCCCCCACCCCACATCAGTGACAGATAATAAACAAATAATCTTTGTTCTCCCATCTCTTTCCCTGATAAACACCAGCTGGGAAGGCATGTTGGCGGGGGCAGACAGAACACTTTCAGACCTGGTATCTTAGCACAGCCCCTCAAAGGAGACCCCTGGCGCTCTGGGACACCTTCTTTCTGGGCCACTTACAGGTCTGCTCTGGCTGTGGTTGGTTATGTCCCTTCTGCCCTGCAGTCAACCTGAAGTCTTGTGCATCTCAGACGAGGCCACGGGACTGAACCTCATTAGAGGATTTCCCGGGAAGGGGTGGCTTATCTCTATTCTCATCTGATGTGTAGCAAAAATAAATGACATTTTTCTTGGTTTCGGTAAAACTGGATGCTAAGACAGGGTAAGTCTAATGGGATAAAAAGATCCGGCTACAAACCTAGCGGCCTGTTTATTGACTCTAGTTCAATTAATATTCTGGCTAACTGGGAATTACAACAGAGAGTAAACACATGTGCAAATACCAGATCAACAAAATGGGATTACGACACAGATTCTGCCATATTATATTTAAAACTACCTTTGATGGTACAGATGGTATTTCAGATTCTCGAAGTACATCATCAGAATGACCAAAATGAGCACACATTCTTTTGAAATAGCACCGATGGGAGTGTCCAATTATGTGAGATTTTTGCTGCTTGATATCCAATAAATGTGTTTCTCTAGATTTATTCGAGAATAAGCTCTAGTTTCTCCAGAATCCAAATATACCCAATTATGCAATGTGCAAAGGCCCCATCGCTGGCCTGGAGTCATATAGAACTGACTGGAAAGGTGCCCCTGGGACACATGTGCAGGGCTGCAAGGATCCCACAGGGGGCTCGAGGGGAAGGGGGAAGTCCTGCACCATGAGGCAGTGGACCTCTTGCTTCAGCTACTCATGCGTGGATGACCCTGGATGTGATATTGAACCCCTCCGTGCCTCAGTCTCCTCATCCGTAGGATGGGATGATGACGACAATAATACTTACCCCACAAGATTGCTGGTCAGATTTCATGAAATGAAGGGGACAAGGCACCTGCCAGCCTCTCATAGGTTTCTCCCCAACATTCCCTGAATATATTCATCCCTCGCCCACAGTTACCAATCTCAACAACACTGTGTCACAATTTTGGTGGTTTCAGTATTCAAAGACAATAGAAGCTCCCTAAAACACCCTGGTGTGGACTCTCCTGCGCAGCCTCCCCCTTTAGCCTATTAAATTACTCTCTTCAGTTGGTTTCCAAGACATGAGTCTTCTAGTTGTCTTCCTAACTCAGTGGTTTCTCCTTCTCCGTCTCCTTTTCTGGCTCTGCTTTACCTCCACCCACTCTTTAAAGATTTTATTTATTTTTTTGAGAAAGAGAGAAAGCATGCACAGGCCAGGCAGGGTAGGGAGAGACAGAGGGAGAGGGAGAAGCACACTCCCCGCTGAGCAGGGAGCCCAATATGGGGCTCGAGGCTGGGACCCTGGGGTCATGACCTGAGCCAAAGGCAGACACTTAACTGACTGAGCCACCCAGGCACCCCTCATCTTTCTCATTTAAGTGTCAGAGTGCCCAGCCCTTAGTCCTCGGGCCTCTTCTTCACTCCGTGTTCATTCTTTTAATGATTTCATCCAGTGCCCCAATTTTAAGTTCCATCCAAATAGCGATGTCTTCTAAGTGACATCTCTAGTTTGAACCTTTCTCCAGAACTCTGGACTCATATATCCTGCTGCCTAGGTTACTTCTCCACTTGGATATGCAAGAGCGATCTCCCAAACGGCATGTTCAAAATGGAGTTCCTGACCTTCCCCCTGAACATGGCCCACCCACAGTCTTCCCTATTTCAATAAAGAATAACTATATCCTTCTGGTGGTTCAGAACCAAAACAATCACCCTGGACTCCTTTCTTCCTCCCATCCAATCTGTCAAGAAATCCTGTTGACTCCACCTTTCAAAACAGAGTCAGAACCCAACACTTCTCATTCCCTTCCCTGCCACTTCCCTGGTCCAAGACATGTCTTCCCAGATTCTTGTAGTACCCTCTGGACTGGTCTCCCTATTGTTATCCTTGTCCATCCTGCAGCTCCAGAGCCATCCTTCTGGAACATGCCACATCCTCTAAGGCCCTAAACACTCCAGTGGCCACCCATTCACCTGGGATGAAAACCAGAGTCCATACAAGAACCCACAAAGCAGATGCAATCTGCCCCCTCCCCAGTCCCACCTCTGATTCTCCAAACCCCCCCACCACCCCCCGTTCAGCTATAATGGCTTCCTATGGGTACTTCTCCATCCCAAGTCCACTCCTACAACTATTACCCCCTTCGTTTTTCTCCTAGATTCCTGCAAGTTTCACCCCTTCATCACTTGCAGATCTTTGCTCAAATGTCGACCACTCTATTTGGACAACCCCCTCCCAGAACTCCCATCCCTCCTTCCAGCTTGTTACCAGAGCATTTGTCGCCATGTACTATACTGTGTGTTTTACATTTTTCTTTGCTGTCAACCTCTCTCCCCATTAGAATGTTAGTTCCATGAAGACAAGATTTTGATTTTAATTATTCTGGTAAAAAACACACAACATGAAATCTACCATCTTAATAAACCTTTAAGCATACAGTGCAGTGTTAACTATGTGCCATCATCATACAGCAGATCTCTAGAGCTTTTCATCTTGCATGACCGATGCTATACCCACTGAAGAGCCACTGCCCATTTCCCCTCTTCCCCCACTAGTCCCTGACAGCCGCTATGCCATTTTCTGCTTCTAGGAATCTGACTACTTTAGATACCACCTACAAGTAGAGTCACACAGTATTTATCTTCTTGTAAGTGGTTTCTTTCACTTAGCATAATGTCCTCAAGGTTCATCCATGTAGCAAATGGCAAGATATTCTTCTTTTTTAGGCCTGAATAATATTCCACTATATGGATAGACCATATTTTCTTTATCCATTCCTCCACCAATGGTCATTTAGGTTGCTATTGTGACTAATATTTCTTTAAACAGAGGAGTGCAAACATCTCTCTCGGATCCTGACTTCAATTTTTTTGCATAAATTCCCAGAAGCGGGATCGCCCAATCTTATGGTAGTCCTAGAGGACAGGGATTTTTGCCTATCTTGTCCATTGCTGTGTCCCCAGGCCCTAGGATGATGTCTGAAATACAGCAGGTACTCGATAAATGCAGTCATCTTTTCTGCAACACTGGACATAGCCTGATTACCTCCATTACAGCTTTCACAATCATTCCCACAGTAAGATTTCTGATGCAACCTCTTGCAGGGGAAGGGTTTGCTAAGTGATTTAACAGGGTAAGCAAGTGTACAAGGGAAAATAATGAAATTAACTAAGAGAATAAGTGATTTTCAAATACCCTCAAACTAAAAACCACTCTTTATGCAAAGGGTTAAAAATTCTTTGTAAGCCATCCTTATTGGTGACTCTGGCAGTTCTGAACATTTGTATGGTCCTATTAACCCTTCCAGTTGTTATGGCCATCAGTACAACAGCTGAACTGGGATGAACCAAGGATGACTGGGGTGAACTGGGATGACCAAGAACCAGACTGTAGGCTGGGCTAGGCTAGTGGAGCCTTGTGAGTGGAGAGCATGGCATTGTGGGTAGGAGAGCATGGCATTGTGGGCAAGCACAATAGGTAGGGGAGCAGGTATTGTGGGTAGAAGAGAGAGCACTGTGGGTAGGCAAGTGGCATTGTGGGTAGGAGAGCACAGCATTATGGGCAGAACATGGCCACTGTGGTAGGAAAGCCCAGCTGCAGTGTTGGTAGAGATCATTCCGTACTTTTGGCGGACTCAGAAAATGCTCATGGTTTCAGGCCAAACCAAAGAAAACATGAGCTACCTAATTATATAGCCAGGTAGAAGCCAAGTACAGGAGTCCTGACAGAAGGCAGAGTGCAGGGTCAAATCAGAGATGAGGGACCTGCAGAGACCAGAATCCAAATGAAACTAACTCCATCAAGTGGCAGGGCCCATGGTGGGGTGGGGGTGGGGGGTGGGGCAGTCACTATCATCTGGTGCCCCGGGATAAAGGCCATCTGCCTTCGCTCTTGGCACATTCCTTGGTGGGTGTATAAAGGCTTCCTGGTGTTCCTGCTCTGGGGAGAAAGGCTGGGCACACGGGGCATGTGTCTGGGGCCACCTCACCTGAAGAGACCCCCGCCTCTGAGTCTTCCTCACAGCTCAGAGGCCTGCAGGCTACAGCCCTGTTTCCTCCCAGGATTCTGCTTCCGGTTCTGATGGCATCAGATGGAGGACCGAGGTAGACAGGAACTTTATCTATACCACAGTATTCCCTAAACACCCGTCGCGTGCCAAGCGACATGCTTCATGCTTACGCCATGAAGAAGCAAGCATGGATTCTGCCTGCAAATGGCATGGGGGAGATGGAACCACGGCAGGCGTAAGTGGATGATGACGACGATGACGATAGATACTAACAGCAAGTTAGTATCTATCAAACAGTAGGGGCCAGGCTTGGTGCTCTGAGCTTTACAGGGACTATTTTAATTTTTTTTTAAAAGATTTTATTTGACAGAGAGAGAAAGATCACAAGAAGGCAGAGCAGCAAGCAGAGAGAGAGGGGGAAGCAGGCTACCCACTGAGCAGAGAGCCTGATGCCGCGCTTGATCCCAGGACCCTGAGATCATGACCTGAGCCTAAAGCAGAGGCTTAACCCACTGAGCCACCCAGGCATCCCTATTTTATTTAATTTTAGGAGACTGTGTGGTAGGAACTACTGGGATTATTATTCCCATTTTCCACAGGGGACTTATAGAAGTAAAGTAAATTGTCCAGAGTCACATGGGCTGACAAGAGACGGAGCCAGTCCGAGACACACAGCCTTTCTGACTCCAAAATTAGTGCACTAATCACTCAGCCCTGTGGACTCTTGGGGTGTTAGGGGTACAGTGGAGGGGGACACCTAGCTCTGACTGGGTTCAGGGGAAGGCCAGGGGAAGCTGGTCAGATTTCCCCTGGGAGGTGGCTGATGCCTGAGTTGAGCTGTCCAGGTAAGGAGGGAGAGGTGGAATAGGCCAGAGAACTTCTAGAATAAAGGAAGGAGCAAGTGAACAACATTGTATTCCTTGCTCAGCCAGACTCCTCAGGTTCAAAACCTGGTTCTGTCACTTGTTAGCTGTGGAAACTCGGGCAAACCACCTAACCTCTCTCTTCCTCCATGTCTCCATGCAAGAGCCACTCGAACTCCACTCCAGCTTGGCATCTTGTTCTCCATAGCTCTCTCTTCTTCTACGTGCATCTACGTTAGTTTTCCTCAGGATTCTCTGTATTCTGTCCTTTTCTCATTTTTTTAAACTTTGCTTTTTAAAAATTTGGGGGAGGGGAGAGGCGCAGTGGAAGAGGGAGAGAGAAGGGAGAGAACCTTAAGCGGGCTCCACACCCAGCGTAGATCCTGACCCAGGGCTCAATCTCACAACCCTGAGATCATGGCCTGAGCCAAAACCAAGAGTCAGATGCTTAACCAACGGGGCCACCAGGAGCCCCTGTCCTTTTCCCATTTTCCACGTAATTGGACAGAGCTAACACATTCTCTAAGCTTTCATTACTGTTGGTATCCTGATGTCGTTAAAGTTACACCTCAATCCAGATTTTTCCAGTAGGCTCCAAACCTGCCAGACGTCTTCATTTTCAGACATGCCACAGATACCTCTGACTAAACCTGCTCCAAACTGAGGTCACCCCCTTCAACCCCCAAATCTGTCCCTCCCACATGGGTGAAGAGTTATCACCATTAATCCAAACCAGAACCTATGAGGTTAGCCCAACCCTGCATCCTTCATCGGGTCATAATTCAGGTCCCATTGGTCCCAGCACTAGATATTGCTCCTGTCCCTTCATGTCCCCAGCCCACGAGGTCGCCTCTCTTGCCTGGGTGATGCCAGTCTTGCCCCGCCCCCACCATTCTCCATGCCGCAACCACCAACCCAGCCAGCTTTCTTTTTCTTTCTTCTTCCCCCTCTTTTTTTAAAAAAGATTTTACTTATTTGATGCAGAGAGACACACAGAGAGAGGGAACACAAGTAGGGGGAGTGGGAGAGGGAGAAGCAGACTTCCTCCTGAGCAGGGAGCCCGATGAAGGGCTGGATCCCAGGACCCTAAGACCATGACCTGAGCTGAAGGCAGATGCCCAACGACTGAGCCGCCCAGGCGCCCCAGCCACTTTCTAAAATGTGACTCTGCCACCAGCCAGAGCTGCTTCAAGCCCCGCAGTAGTTCCCGGCACCTGCAGGATAAAGTCCCAGCTTCTTACCTCCTCTGGGCCCTTTTGGCTCCCCAATCTCACTTCTTGCTCAGCCCTCTCGTACTCTCTACCCTGCCACACTGCTCCCCAAGCAAGCCGTGTTCTCACCAACTTCTGGACTTTGGCCTGGGACTCTCTTCTACTTACCCACTTACTCCTCTGGCTAGGTAATTTCTACAGGGTATCTCAAGCCTCAGTTTAGACACCACGATTCTATGACATCTCTGATAAGTGGGTTGTGCGTCCCTCCCAGGAGCTCCTGCATCTGGCCCGGTGAGCGACCCATGCCCATCCCTGCACTAGTCCTCCCTCCGCAGCGTGACTGCTGATGCTGTGTCTTTTCCTCGCCTGGGTCCCCAGCACCCGGAGGGCTGGGGCTGCTTGACCACTGTTACGTCACCGGTGCCCAGGGCAAGCATGACACCCAGCAGGTGCTCTGTGCACAGTTGTGAATATAGCTAGAAACCTCGGTCACCCTCTGTCCTCTCCCATTTCCCAGAATCCGTGGGGACCCAAGTTCTTTCTCACAAAGGCCTCTTTGCTCTTCCTTCTGTTACCACCACTCAGTTCAGGCCTTCCTCGAACCTCGCCACACCTGCTCCGATCACCTCATTGCCTCTCCTCCTGCTGAGCACTAGACAGACCCGCCAAAGCCTTTCCCGACCTCATCCCTCAGGGAGACACAACTAGCACATGACCCTCACTGCACGTTAATGGGCATTTGCAATATTCCAGGCAAAATGCCTGTCTTCTGTACTTGATCGCAAACTCCAGAGAGCAAGGACTGTGGCTATCCATTCATCTGTGCATCTTACAAGATGAGTGATGACTACTAAGGCAGATATGATTTCTGGATTATTCCCTTTTGGCAAACCTCTATGAGCTCCTTGTTGCTTGTAGGATAAAATATACATCTCTTCGCAGGGCCCCACAGGCTTGCCAGAACCCAGCCTCTCCAAGCGTTCCCGTCCCTTCCTGCTCCTCCCCACACTGTGCAAGCGAGGTGTGGGCTCTCCCAAAGGCACTCTGTTGCTCAGCATCCCTGGTCTGCTGTGCCCTTCTTCTTGGTGTTCAAGACCTAGTTCAACACCACCTTCTCTGTGAAACTTGGCTCAGCATCTCCTGACAGAGCTAGTTGTCCTTGCCGGTCCCTGGCGGCGTTTGGTATTCATGTGGAATGATCTGTTTACAGGCCCCTCTCCCCTCCCTGGATATGATGGGCCTAAAGGCCCTTGAATTCAGGGAGAGGATCTCATTCACAGCCTCACGACTTGGAGCAGCTCCCGTGAGGAAGAGGGCATCCTGGAAAGGGCGCCAGACTGAAGGATTTGTGTTTGATGGACTAACGGTGTGGTACAAGGACAGAAATGTGAGGCACACCCATAAAAGCATAAGAGGCTCCAAAAGAGGCCCCTAGAGGCTAAGATTTATGTGTGGCCAAGGTGGCATTGCAAACCAGGGGAGGAAGGAAGGGTTACTCGGTCAGTGAGGCTGGGAAAATTGACTTTTTTTTTAAAGAATCAAGTTACAACTTAACCATGTGGCATGTAATTAAATCATGGCTATGCCAAACTGTTAAATGTAAAAATATCAAGTTCTAAAAATACTAGAGATAAACAAACATAAATATCTCATTGACATACGGATAGAGAGAGCTCTCTGACCCATAAATCTACAGAAGAAATCTCAGAAGAAATATTGTAATAGCGGTGACTACATATCAATTTTAAAATATCATTTACATTAAAAAATAAAAGGCAAGCAACAATCTAAGAGAAGTTACTGATCACAAATGTTGCAAAGGGCTAATACCTCTCAAATATTAAGTGAATAAAATCTTATAAGGAAAACATGACTGCTCTAGAATATAAGAAAGGATGTATAAAAATACTCTTTGGAAAAGGAAATAGAGGGGGCACCTGGGTGGCTCAGTGGGTTAAATCTCCACCTTTGGCTCAGGTCGTGATCTCAGGATCCTGGTATCGAGCCCCGCATCAGGCTCTCTGCTTGGCTGGGAGCCTGCTTCCTCCTCTCTCTCTGCCTGCCTCTCTGCCTACTTGCGATCTCTGTCAGTCAAATAAATAAATAAAATCTTAAAAAAAAAGAAATAGAAATGCTTACAAACTTGGGAAATAATTACCTTTCCCTTAGTCACTGAAGAAATGTGAACTGAAGCAATATATCATATTCATCTACCAAATTAAAGTATTTTTAAATGCCAAGAGTCAGTCGCCCTTCCACACTGCTAAGTGTTCATTAGAGCCACGTTTCTGAAAAGCAATCAGACAACATGTGTATATCAAGAGCCTCAAAATAACCATTCCCACGGACCTTCAGGATCTGTTCCAGGGAAATGAGAAAATCAAACAGTGATTGTAAAAGTATTCAATGCAACCTTATTCATAATGATAATGTCAACAGAAGTACCCAGATTGGGATAATAGTAAAATAAGTAAACAGGCAAGGAGAGGCAGCCAATACTTGATGTTGGTGAAGAGGTTTTTTTTTTTTTAAAGATTTTATTTATTTATTTATTTGTCAGAGAGAGAGAGAGAGAGAGAGAGAGTGAGCACAAGCAGGCAGAGGCAGAGAGAGAAGCAGGCTCCCTGCTGAGCAAGGAGCCTGATACAGGATTCGATCGCAGGACCCTGGGATCATGACCTGAGCCAAAGGCATTGGTTTAACCGACTGAGCCACCCAGGTGTCCCAGAGTTTTTAATGTTTTAAGAAAATGTCCCTCCTCTCTATCATTGTAAGACTACATATTGGCTCAATCATATGAAAATGTTTTAAAAAATGATATAAGGGAAATATGGTAAAATACGGATAGTAAGATGTGCCTGGAAAACTTTGAGGACTTCTGCTTTTGAGGATGATGGATAACAGGGCCTAGATCCACCCTCCTGTGTTGAACAACTAAAAATAATGGACAAAATACATGAAACAAGAGTTTTCAGACATTGGACAGCAGGCAGCACATATGTAGAAGCAAAATGAATGACAGCCTTAGAATGGAACCAAGTTTGGGAGAGGAGAAATGGAAATACACTATTTTAAGGTAATGATACCATATGTGAAGTGGAATAATACTTACAGACTGTGATAGGTTAAACATGTATATTGTAAACTCTAAGTAACCATTAAAATAACACATCTAAGAATTCTGGCTGAGAAGCCAACAGAGAAGACACAATGAAATCATGAAAAAACACTCCATTCAAAAGAAGGCAGAAAAAGAGGGAAAAGACAATAATAGATGGAACAGAGAGACAAAAAAATAGCCAAGTCATAGATTTAAATTCAATCATACCAACAATCACGTTACATGTTTAAACTCCTAATTAGCACCAATTGTCACTGGAAAAAAGAAAAACAAGATCCAACTATAAGCTTTCTATGAAAGACCCACTTTAAAGACACAAAGAGGTCAGAAGCAAAAGAGTGGAAAAAGATATTCTACGTTTATACTAACCAAAAGAAGGGGGAGACAAAGCATAGGCTAGAGCTGAGAATATTGCCAGGGGAAAAGAGGTTCCCTTTGAAGGGGAAGAAGTATAATGGATAAAGGCACCAATTCACCAAGAGGACATAAAACCCCTAAATGTTTATGCATCTGATTAAAAAGATTCAAAATATAGGAAGCAAAAATTGCTAGACCTGTAAGTAGAAATACACAAATCTGTGATTATGGTTGAAGATCTGAACATATTCTCTCCATAACTGACAGAACAAATAGGATATGGGAGACTTGAACAATACTATGGACCAGTTAGACCTCGTTGACATTTATAGAAAGCTCCTCCCAGCAGGAGCAGGATAGGCATTCGTTCCAAGGGCAACAGAATCTTTAGCAAAAGAGAGAGTATTCTCGACCATAAAACAAAACTCAACAAATTTAAAAGCAAATCACAAAACTGTGGTGGACACCAGGTGATGGCAGGAACTGTTGAATCACTATATTCCACACCTGAAGCAAATGTAACACTGTGTTCTCTCCTGGAGTCAAAATAAAATTTAAAAAAGCAAATCCTTGAAGACCACAATGGGCTTAAATAAGACAAAAATAAGAGAAATGGGAGTCACAAAATCCCCGGTTATTTGAAAACTAAACAACACAGTTCAAAATAACCCATGGATCAAAGAAGAAATACAAATTAGAAAGCATTTCAAATGGAATGAATATCAAAATATGGAAAATTCAAAGTTGGATGCATCTGAAACAGTTCTGAGAAGGGAACTTATAGCACTCAATGCCTATATGAGAAAAGGGGAAGGGTCTCAAATCAACATTAGCTTATACTTTAAGAAATGGGGAAAATAAGTACAAATTAAACTCAAGGTACAGAGAAAAGAGAACAAAGAAAGACCAGGTATATGAAATAATTAAAAAGGGAAAATAATAGAGAGAAGTCAATGATACCAAAAGCTGATTCTTAGAGCAAATCAGTAAAGTTGATAAACTTCTGGACAAACTGACAGCAAAATAAGAAAATAGGCACAAATCACCAATTTCAGGAATAAGAGAGGGACATCACTGCTGATCCTAAGGACATTGAAACAATAGTAAGGGAGGGGCACCTGGCTGGTGCAGTTGGTGGTTAAGCCTGTCCCCCTGACTTCTGCACAAGTCATGACCTCAGGGTCAAGAGACTGAGCCCCACATTGGGCTCCTCCCTGGGAGGGATTCTCTCTCCCTCTGCTCCCAAATACATTCAATGCAGCCATAATCAAAATCCCAGCAGCATTGTTTTGTGTAGCAATTAACAAGTGAACTTAAAAATTTGTATAGACATGAGAAAGACCTGGAAAAGCCAAGGTAACTTTGAAAAACAACAACATTAGAGACTTGTACTATCTGATTTAAAGATTATATAGTTACAATAGTCTAGTCAATGTGGTATTAATTTAAGATAGACACATGGATCTATGAAACTCAATAGAGTCTAGAAATAGACCCACACATATGTGTCCAACTGATTTTTTAAAGATTTTACTTATTTATTTGAGAGAAAGAGACATACAGTGACAGACGTAGTGAGAGAGAGTGTAAGCAAGAAGAGAGACAAAGGGAGAGGGGGAAGCAGGCTCCCCACTGAGCAGGGAGACACACGCAGGACTCAATCCCAGGACCCTGAGATTGTGACCTGAGCCAAAGGCAAATGCTTAACCAACTGAACCACCCAGGTGTCCCAGTTCAACTAGTTTTTTATAAAGGTGCCTAGGAAATTCATTTGACGATTGGGAATGTTTTTAACAAATGATGATAGGAAAATTGGACAGCCAATAAAAAGGAACACATTTTTGATACGTGCAACAATATAGATAAATCTCAAAATGACCGTCCGAGTGAAAAAAGCCAGTCAAAAAAAAGAGAGCACAAACTATTATATACAATTCTAGAAAATGCAAACTAGTTCACTGTGACAGAGAGCAGACATGGTCACCCAGCGAAGGGAGAGAGGGATAAATTACAAAGAGGTCTAAGGAAACTTTTGATGGGTGTGTTCATTATCTTAATTGTGTAGACAATTTCACAGATGCTTAAATACATCAAAACCCATCAAACTGTACATCTTAACTACATGCAGATTACCATATGTCAATTACATGTCAATAAAGCTGCAAAACACAAAATCTATTAGTTAAATCAAATACCCCTCTCGTTATGCAATCGCTTCTTGACATGCACTGACACATTCCTGTATGTGTTTGCCTTGGGGAAACCCTTTCTGAGAATGTGGTCCATTTTGGAGTCACCTCCTGGACAAGAGGCAAGGGATGAGGGAGATGGCCAGCAGCAGCGGCCAGCCCTCTTGGTTTTGACCTGGAAAAACTGCTAAGATATCCAGGAGCATCTCATGTCTGGAAGAGGGGTTGCTGAGTTGGCAGGGTTATGTCTTCCCACTCATTCAGCCCAGGTCTATACTGCCCAGAGCTTATACTGGTCCAGGAAAACACGTGGCTTTCCCCTACAGTGAGCGGTGGTGGCTGACAAGCCCCGCTCCCAACCCCTGCTTCTGCTCTTAAGTTGCCATTATTTATTTGTTCCCCAGGAAATGTCAGCGCTCTGACAAAAGTGGCCAGAGGAATGATCATAAAATATTCACTGCCCCCCTTGCTGATTTATGTCTCATTACAGAACCTACAACCTACAGAAGTCACTGGCAAATTTATCTTCAGTTCTGTTCCAATATCCACAACCCTCAAACTTGACTGGACATAATTAATCTTCCTCAGATAATTCAGAGGATCATCAGGATCTTTTGTGGAGTCCCATGGGATTTCCAGGGGAACAACATGAAAATGAAATGGGTTTTAGTTGATCCCCGTGCTCGTCCAGGTTTAGTACCAGACAGACCTCTTCAGAGGGATGGGCATGGATGGGATGATGACTCATGACCCCAGCCCCTCCAACAATGTGTACCCCTTAATAATACCATTCCCTGGCTCTACTTCCCCAGGATCTGACTGCTTTGTAGTATGGTATATTAGAATGTTTAAGTTCATTGTTTCTTAATGGGCTTTCAAGAACCAGAATGTTTTTTTTTTTTTAAGATTTTAAAAATTTATTTGAGAGAGAGACAGAGAGAGAGAGAGAGAGAATAAGCAGGGGGAGGAGCAGAGGGACAAGCAGGCTCCCTGCTGAGCAGAGAGCCCAATGCGGGACTCAGTCCCAAGACCCTGAGATCATGACCTGAGCCAAAGGCAGAGAGTTAACAGACTGAGCTACCCAGGCACTCCCAGAATGTTCTTAATAATGTTCTGGTTTCAAAAACCAGAAGAAATGAACAAGTCTCTCAAGTCTTATACTCTGTAGGTAAGACCAGGCACAGGGAGAATCCAAGTCTTGTGTAGGAGCTCAGAGGTTCTGGGATATGCGTTCTGCTTATCCTCATAACTACTCTCTAACCTGACATCCCCAAGTCAGGGAGCTGTCTTGACATTTACCGCCACAGTGTCTCTCATGATGGCCTCCAAGCCTCCCCTGAGACTGTGGGTCCTGTATCCCTGACATCTCAACTCTGACAGCTCCCCACTTGGGCCACTACCCCACAGATGAAGATCTCCTTGTGCACCTGGACCAGTGAAGATGCTCCTAACAGACCCTCTGCTCTGCCCTGGCCCACCTCTAGCACCATTTCCTTCTAGCACCCAGAGTTCATTGCCAAGTTTTCAGTATGAGGGAGATTATATAAAAATCCAAATTGGATCTTATCACTTCCTTACTTAAAACCCTTCAGTGGCATCCTGCTGCACCAGAGGAAGCTCTAGCTCTTCACCATGCCTTCCAGGGCTAGGCATGTTCTAAATCTTGCCTGGTCTCCTCCCCTGTCCTGTTATTCTGTCTCCTTTGCTCCCTGTATTCTGGCTACAATCACCAGCCACAGGGCCTTGGTATCTGCTATTCTCTCTGCTTAGAAGGATCTTCCCTAGATCTTCATTCACACTACTGATTTCAGGTCTCTGCTTTCAAATCACCTCCCCAGGCCCTTGGCCACCTACATAATAGCCCAGTGCCCACTTGCAGACTACCATTTCAGTCTGTTTTTGTTTTGTTTTGTAAGGGCCTACTTAGCCAGAGGGAGCCATTTTGTGTTTATGCAGTGAACTTAGATTTACGCTGCCCCTCCCAGAGGAATTTACTTGCAAAGTCCAGATACAAGGGCAGGTCAGGCCAGGTGGAGACATCCAATCAGTGGGGTGCGCATATATCTACTAGGGTAAGTTGAAATTCAACTGACCACCTGTATGTGACACAGCATGACTGTGCAGTTTTCTCTGTGTGTTGCTGAACTAGCATGACTGTGCAGTTTTCTCTGTGTTTTGCAATCTCATTGGCCACCTGTGTGTAGCCAGGCTCAACCACCTCTATAAAATTTAGTCTGTGAGGCTGGGAGCGGTCGCCTCTTTATAAGAGATGGCCCCGACCAGTTGGTTTGATTCTTGATACTTGGCGCGAAATAAAGCTTTGCTTGACCTTCGCTTTGTATCAGTCTCGTTCCTTTGATTGTGGACCCTAACATTGGGGGCTCATCCGGGATCAAATGATGAGAACAGAGCCAGCATCAGAATTTCTGGAAAAAGCCTCTGGAGGTAAGACGGTATGGCCCACTGGGGAGAAGCTGGATGCAGCCACGCTCCCCAGGGCTGGATTAGATGCGGGGATGCCCTTTCCCCCCACTGGTAGATCGCCAGGGAGTTCGAGTCCCCCTAGGAGGTCAGGGGTTCAAGTCCCCCTAGAAAATCCCCAACGGTGGTAGGACCATTGGGCCTGCGGTTGTCTTTGTCTTGCCTTTTTGTTGTCTATTGTGTTGTTTGCTGTGTTTGAAGAAATGGGGCAAGGAGAGAGTGAGGGGACTCTGACTTTTAATGGCTATAACTGGAGCCAACTGTGGTTAGTCTAACTTGAGACAGAGACTTTATGGAATATTCCCAAGCAGCTGCCAAAACTCCCTTTGTTTTGGGGAAATTCCTGTCTTCTCTGGCCTGACGGGGACTGCCTGGCCTCTCCCCCTTGCTGGCGGGAAAGCATGGTGTCTGCTCTCCTGTTGGAGCTGATGAGCTCTAGAACTGGGAACCCTTTCTCTGCCTTCTGGTGGCACTTTGTTCTGTTCTTCACTGTCGGGAAACAAGAAGAGAACCCCCTGGACCTAACACCCCCCCCACTCTGGATTTTCCCACCCATGTCTCAGGTAAACATTAGAAGTGGAGTGGGCCCAGGTGGAAAATGAAATCTGTTAACAAAGAGATGACTAAAACTGATGGTTAATTGTCTGTCCCAGGGTTTTAATGGGTAATTGTTAAAGTAGCTTTCAGAGTCTTTGGTAACCTGAAACTTTAAAGTTTTGCTTGGATGACAAAATGGAATTAAATTTGTTGGACATCTAGGTCTTAACCAAATGGGATAAAATGCTAGAGCATTGGTTGCTGGAACTGGGTTTGTGCTTTTGAAATCTGTGGTGAACATGTTTTGTGCTTAACCGATTCATAAATTTGCCTTCTAAGAATTCTCTTGTAAAATGACTTCTACCTTAAAGGGAATTCATATGGGAAGACTTTCAGGATAAATACAGGTCTTTGATATGTTGAAATCCTGGAACTCAAAAATGGGTAAGAATTTACAGAAGTAAAAGCTGCATTCGGAGTAAACCAGAATTAGCAACATGGGACTAAATGAACTGAAAGATTGTAACGTTGTGTCTCTTAATGTTTTGTCTTATTTTAAGCATTACTGGTTCTGTAATGTTTGCTCTTCCAGACTAGGGAAACTTTTTCTTAAGCTATCTGTAACTTACAGAGATGTAAAAGTAAATGTTTGTTTACCTAAGCTAGACAACTTGAGGTAAACTTCAGGGAAGTTGCACAATAGCTCGTTTAGACGATCTTGCTTTTGCCAGTCAGTCAGCCCCAGATATAGGGAGGAAACTTCAGGAAATTGAAGGATTTGAAGGGAAGAATCTGACTGAGTTAGTGGGAATATCAGAAAAGGTGTTTAACAACAGGGATGCACAGGAGGAAGGTTTTGGCATTATATGAGGCAGGTAGGGGATGGTAAATGGAAGGAAAAGCTGAAGCACAGAGAAGGCAGGCGGGAAGACTTAGATTCAGATCAGAGTGTTTACTGTAAGGAAAAAGGACATTGGGACAGGGAGTGCCCTGAAAGGAAGACGGCCATGCTGGCCTCCAGAGACTGAAGGGGCCGTGGTTCGGAGCCCCTCCCCGAACCTCGGGTAAAAATTGAAGTGGAGGGGAAATCAATTGAAACCTATGGGAAAACTATCTGGAGAGGAAGTCTGGGTACAAGGGGCGAATGGCACAGAAAGACATAAATGGACAACTGTGCAGATGTTTGTGGCAGCAGTAGATGAACACCTTCTTTACAAGCCAGTCTCAGAACCAGAGGAGACAAGAGAAGGGAGCCTTCTCCAAACCCGACAGGTCGAGTTTCCCAAAGTCTGGGCAGAAGGGAAACCCCCTGCCTTGGCCAAGGGACAGCCTCCAGTGGTGGTACAATTCAAAGCAACAGCTATGGCTGTTTGTGTCTGGCAGTACTCCCTTCCCTGGGAAGCAAAGGAAGGGATCAGAAAACACATTAACCGCCTCTGAGGGGACGGGATCCTAGTTCCTTGCAAGTCTCCATGGAACACACCTTTGCTGCCCGTCAAAAAGGAGGAGACTGGGGAGTACCAGCCTGTTCAGGACTTGCAGGAAGTTAATAAATGGGTTGAAGATATCCACCCAACGGGGCTTAACCTCTATACCCTCCTCTCCCTCCTAGGCCCCAAAAGAACTGTTTATACCATCTTAGATCTCAAAGATGCATTTTTCTGCATATCTTTAGCAAGGGAGTCTCAGACCCTCTTTGCTTTTGAGTGGTCTGACCCACAGGAAGGATTCCAAGGCCAGCTCACCTGGACAAGACTTCCCCAAAGGTTCAAGAGTTCACCCACTATCTTCGATGGGGCCCTACACGAGGATTTGCGTGAGTACAGAACCTCCAACCGGGGAGTCACTCTGTTACAGTATGTTGATGACTTGCTAATAGCTATCGAGGACTATGAGTCATGCTTGCAGGGGACGAGAGCTCTCTCACAGACTCTGCAGGAAAAAGGGTATTGGGTGTCAGCAAAGAAAGCACAGCTTTGTCAGAGCCATGCCACTTATCTAGGCTTTGATCTCCACGAGGGAGTGCGTTCACTGTCTGAGTCCAGGAAACAGGTGATCACCCAATACCCCCGCCCCACCACATCCCAACAAGTGAGGGAGTTTCTTGGGACAGTGGGCTACTGTAGGCTGTGGATACCGCAGTTTGCGGAGATTGCCCGACCTCTCTACGAACTGCCAAAGGGGGGCTCACTATGATAGAGTGAACAGCTGAGGCAGAAGGAGCATTTCAGGAATTACAAACAGCCTTACTGAGGGCCCCAGCATTGGCCATCCCAGATGTTACCAAACCCTTCCACTTGTATGTATATGAAAAAGCAGGGGTGGCCAAAGGAGTTTTGACTCAGACTCTGGGGCCTTGGCAAAGGCCAGTAGCCTATCTTCGCAAGAAACTAGATCCAGTAGCAACTGGGTCCCCCCCCCCCCCCGCCTCCACATAATTGCTGCCATGGCCCTCCTGGCCAAGGATGCAAGTAAATTGACTTTGGGTCAAAATTTCATCTTGACCACCACCCACACTATCGAGGGCCTTCTCCAGACTCCACCAGACTGATGGATGACAAACGCCCGAGTGACGGGTTATCAGGTCCTCCTCCTCAATGAACCAAGAGTGACCTTCCGGCTCCTGGCGGTGGTAAATCCAGTCACACTGCTGCCAGAGGAGCTGGCTGACCACCCACATGACTGCGGGTAGGTCCTAACCCAAGTCACAGGAATAAGGCCGGACCTCAGAGACATTCCCTCCCGGATGTGGAGATGACTGTTCACAGACGGGAGTAGCTACATGGTCAATGGAAAGAGGTATGCAGGGACTGCGGTGGTTTCCCCTGAGCAGAAACTCTGGACATCAGTCCTGCCACACGGAACCTCAGCACAAAAAGCGGAGCTGATTGCACTCACCAAGGCACTGCAGGTGGCCAAGGTAAAACCGCCAATATCTACTATGGACAGCAGGTATGCCTTTGCTACTCTCCATATACATGGGGCTATTTATAAAGAAAGGGGCTTATTAACAGCAGAAGGAAAAGGAATTAAAAACAGAGGAGAAATATTGGCTCTCCTCCAGACTATTTGGGACCCAAAAGAGGTGGCCGTTATGCATTGCCCAGGACACCAAAAGGGGACTGATCTGATTTCAAAAGGAAACCAATTAGCAGATCAAGCCACAAGGCAAGCAGCCCAGGAAACAGTGCAAGAGCTGGTTACATTCCCAGCTCCAGTCCTACCAGAAAAACCGGACTATTCAGAGGAAGATTTAAAGTATTTACAAAAATGGGCTAAATTAGATTATGAAAGGGACTGGGCTAAGACTAAAACAGGAAAGTTAATTCTTCCTCGAAGACTACATAAGAAGTTAGTAGACTGGATACATCAGGGTACTTATCTGGGGATACGCAAACTCAAGGAGCTTATAGGCAAGCAGTTCCAGGTTTCTAAATTAGGGCATATGATTCAGGATGTAGTTGATAGATGTGCTCAATGCCAGGCAGTTATTGTGGGAGGAACTAGAATGGGAAGAGTGAAAAGAGAAAGAGGTAAAGAACCAGGAATTTATTGGGAAATAGATTTTACAGAGATGAAGCCCGGAAAATATGGGCGCAAGTATATGTTAGTTTTTGTAGGTACCTTTTCAGGCTGGGTAGAGGCTTTTTCCACCAAACATGAGATGGCAAGAGTGGTAGCCAAAAGCTATTAGAAGAAATAATTCCTAGGTTTGGGCTGCCTCTTGCGATCAGGTCAGACAATGGCCCTGCATTTGAGTTCAGTCTCACAGGCATTGGCCAAGGCTGTGAGCACTAATTGGAAACTACATTGTGCCTACCAGCCTCAGAGTTCTGGGCAAGTAGAGAGAATGAACTGGAGTCTTAAAGAGACCTTGACAAAGCTAATTCTGGAGACTGACGGTGGATGGGTAGATCTCCTTCCCTTCGCCCTCCTCAGGGCTCAGTGTACACCCTACTTAAACAAAGTGACCCCATTTGAAATAATGCTCGGGAGACCCCACCCCCACCCCCAGCTCTGCCCTTGGCTACAAGAGGTTGCTCTAGCAGAAATGACTGATCAGTCTGTACTCCAGTCACTGCAGGCATTACAATCTGTCTTAAAAAGAACCCACACAGGGATCTGAACAGCCCACACTAAGAGATGGAGGTGGAACCACATCCTTACCAACCCGGGGACTTGGTTTGGATATGTCGCCATCAAGTGGGAAATTTGGAGCCTCGCTGGAGGGGACTGTTTACTGTCATCCTGACCACCCCCACGGCAATAAAAGTAGAAGGCATCAGGGCTTGGATTCACGTGGGTATGTCAAATGAGCTGAGGACGAGGACAAGGAGGCCCCCCAGAGATGGAAGCTGCAGCCAATGGACCCTGCTGACCGTGGACGAAAGCTAAAACTCAAAAGACGATGAGTTCATTGTTGCTCCTATTGTTATCTGTTGTGTAAGAGCTTCTGAGTCACCTCATAAGACAAAAAAGTATAGGTGGGAAATTAGACGAACGGACTTAGGAAAAATGGAAAAGGTTATACAAAGCGGTGAATGGCTAACTCATCAGCTGACTATGCACTAATATTACTTTTTGGCCCCTACATTATAAACACCCTAATGTCATTTGTACAAAAGAAAATTAGAGCAATAAAAATGTTAGTCTTACATGTTCAATATAACCCCTTACAACAGGAGAACATAGAACTAGCTGAAAATTCAAGGATTTGACTAATCTCCAAAGAAAAGGGGGGAATGTAAGGGCCTACTT
The DNA here is from genome assembly GCF_922984935.1 of Meles meles. Lineage (NCBI taxonomy): Eukaryota > Metazoa > Chordata > Mammalia > Carnivora > Mustelidae > Meles > Meles meles. The sequence continues at coordinate 122,713,332 of NC_060071.1, forward strand.
AGCCAGAGGGAGCCATTTTGTGTTTATGCAGTGAACTTAGATTTACCCTGCCCCTCCCAGAGGAATTTACTTGCAAAGCCCAGATACAAGGGCAGGGCAGGCCGGGTGGAGACATCCAATCAGTGGGATGCGCATATATCTACTAGGGTAAGTTGAAATTCAATTGGCCACCTTTTTGTGAGCCTGTGTGTGTGACCCAGCATGACTGTGCAGTTTTCTCTGTGTGTTGCTGACCTAGCATGACTGTGCAGTTTTCCCTGTGTATTGCAATCTCATTGGCCACCTGTGTGTAGCCAAGCTCAACCACCTCTATAAAATTTAGTCTGTGAGGCTGGAAGGGGTCACCTCTTTATAAGAGACGGCCCCAACTGGTCAGTTTGATTCTTGATGCTTGGCGCGAAATAAAGCTTTGCTTGACCTTCACTTTGTATCAGTCTCGTTCCTTTGACCATGGACCAACAGTTGTTTTTTGTTTTTTGTTTTGTTTTTTTTTTACAGAATTTTCCCCTATCTCAAATTCTCTCTTTATGTACTTGTCATAGTAGAATGAAAGCTCTATGAGACCATGGACCTCCTCATCTTATTCTTTGCTATCTCTCTAGGACTAAGCTGATCCTGAACCATCCTGGCTCCCATGTGATCTAATCCTTCTAGAGTCCTCTGAGCTACACTCTGTGTGATTAAGGGAACCAATCCTTTATGACCTGCTGAACCTTGCCAACCTCCCCAGAGCCATAGTATTGCCCTCTAAACATGGCTTCCTAGAATGTGTTTCTTTTGCCCGCCCCCCTCTACTTTCCCAGCATGTCTAGAATACAGCAATCCCAAGTTCTACGGGTGTAATACCCAGCTGCCTGGGCAAGTCCGTCATGTAAATGTTACCCAGCTATAGCTGGGCGGGCTGCTGGAGTTAGCAGCATCCCATTTAGGGGAGCTCAAAATTCCAGAGCAACTTCTTCAGAGTGATAACTGCTGGGCCAAAGCATATAATAGAAACATAACTTCATAAGAAGCAACCACTTACTATTAGTCAAGGGATGCTGCTAGCTGGTATGGGAATTTATGTACAGATCCTAAAAAGGCTCCCATCAGAGCAGATGAAGCTCCTTGGGTGCAGGGTGTGGAGGCATGCAGGCTGGGTTTAGCTCTCTACTCAACTCTGCTGGGGGTCTTTGTGCAGTGCACACATCACACAGCTGTCCTTAGCATCTCTGAATGGTCATCTTGGAGATCCCATGTCAAGCCCCATAGGGTGAATTATCAACTTCCTTTTTGTGAGCCTCTGTTATCTGATATTTTACATCAACTCCCAGCTAGCCATGGTAAACAGAATGGAGATATGACAGCCAAAGATATCCCCCAAATATTACTTTAATAAACTTCATTATACTTACCAGGCCCTAAACAGCCAGGTGCTGGGGTAGACCCTAAGCACAGTGTCACATTTTGTCAACCATAGGACATCAACACTTTGTGAAAAGAAAAAGTAAGTTACAGATTCAAAAGATACCAATTCAATAGATAATTCTCCCTTTAGAAAATCAAAATGAATTACGTATGGGCGGATAAATAGAACACTTTTAATAGCAGCGCACCTGGTTGGCTGGGTTGGTTAAGCATCCAACTCCTGATTTTAGCTCAGGTCATGTTCTCAGTGTCCTGGGATCAAGTCCCTTGTCAGGCTTTCTGCTCAGCGCAGAGTCTGCTTGGAAGTCTCTCTTTCCCTCCCCCTCTAACCCTTGCCCTCATGTGTGCTTGCTCGCTCGCTCTCTCTCTCTCACAAATAAAATAAATAAAAATAAAAAGAACACTTTTAATAATAGTTACTCTGGGGGAGTAGAACCATGGGACTCACAGTTGATGTATTTCTGCATTGTCTAACTTATTTTTGTTTACAATAAGCATACAATTGCTTGTTTTTTTGAAGGGGAGGAGGGGCAGAGGGGGATGCAGAGAGAATCTTCAGCAGGCTTCACACCCACTGCAGGTGGCCTGTGCAGGCAGCAGGTGGCCTGAGACCTGCCTCTGCGCTTCCAGCACCTGTGGGGTGGTTCCATTCCTGCCAGGTGAGTTAACATAGCAGGATTCGGGTTCTTCCCTCTCCCAGGAGAAGACGAAAGGCTTAGCAGCAGCCCTGGCCATCACAGTGAATGTGGACCCTTCTGATGAGTCATTACAGGTACTTTGGGAAACTTCTTTAATGTTCCATGAACAATGCCATGGCCCCAAACTCAATCAGAAGTGGAAATTTCAACACAGAATTAACAAGCCTCCTTTTCTCGAAGAGGCCATCAGCACAATCTACTGCTGAAAAGCCAGCCAAGTGCCCTCGAACCTTCCCCACAAGGCCAGACGTTTCTCACACCCACCCGTGACGCACAATCCACATCCGATGACATTACAGGCCACCTTCTGTCTCATGCCTGTGGGTTGGTGAAAGTCCCCCACCACATGACAATGAAGGGGACAAAGGTCTTCTCATACCTGACACTGGGTGGTCATCATCCACAGAAAACAATGGAACCCCAACATTTTTATGTTTTGTGAATATGAAAAAGCACTTACGTGGCACCGTTTATCAGTCTCGAAACAGTCTGAGATATGGGTGACCCTCCGCACCTCCCTTCCCTTGGTTCTCAGCGAGATTAGTGTGGGGCACACACCATCGCTGGCAAGACAAGCCCTGAGGTGGCCCAAGGAGAGGCAGGCCAGCGACTCACTTCCCGTCTTTTCTTTGCCAAGAAGTCATCAAGCACACGGAGGGTTTTCTTTCATGAAACCCACTTTATCCTTATCTTTGTTTTCCTTCTGAACGAGTCCCAGTTGGAGCATTAGGCACAGATTCGTGTGTTTTTATTGGAAGCCCCGGGTCAGCAGCATGGAGGTAAGTGTCCCCCAAATGAGCCACGAGGCCCAATTCCTCTCCGATTTAACAATGTGAAGACTTGAAAGTAAGTCACAGATGACTTCCAAAGGAAGCTGGGAGGTTTTCAGAAGCCTGGCAGCCAGAAGACACTTCAAATCAGCCCTGGGCATGACGGACAGGCTATCTGGAGCTCCCCAATTCCCATTGCAAAAGTGTCTCCTTTCAGTGGCTGGCTTGTTTTAATCACGTTTTGTTTGTTTATAATAATATTTACTAAGTATTATTCCTTTTTTTTTTTTTTTACAATTTTATTTATTCATTTGTCAGAAAGAGAGAGCACACACAAGTAGGGGGAGCAGCAGGCAGAGAGAGAAGCAGGTTCCCTGTTGAGCAGGGAGCCCAATGCGGGGCTCTATCCTAAGACCCTGGGGTCACTGCCTGAGCCAAAGGCAGATGCTTAACTGACTGAGCCACCCAGGTATCCCCCAACTGTTATTTCTAACTAGACATATTCACTGTAGAAAATTCAGAACATGCAGAAAAGCAGAGAAATGAAAAACCATGCATGATCCTGCCATCCGGAAAAGGGAGGTAATACACCTCTCTGCAAAACTCCAAGGCAGTAGAGGGAGGCACAAACAGCCCCACAGGAGGATGAGGGTTAAATGAGTTTATTGAGAATTTAGCACGGGCTAAGAATGAATGAGTTGCTAATTGTGGCTAATACCTTGATGTATTTCCTTTCAGTTTTCATACATGTGTGTCTACACACATCAATATTTCATAAACTTTTAATCTTTCCTGTGAAGAAATTAAATTTTTCTTAAACTTCCTACCTGTGTTCAATTTCAGTGGGGCTCTCACTAATCGTCTGGGGTTATGGCCCCTCGACTATAACGGGAAGAAGGACAAGGGAACACTAGACCGTGTTGCCTCTGTATAGAGGCAATAATGTGTATTCCTACCATCTGGACTTGAGCTTGGACATGATATTTTTCCAGAGGCAGTACTGTGTTTTTCCCAAATCATACATATCCTCGCCTCGTTGCCTATCTTATCAACAGCACAGGCTTTACAAGAAGGCTGTCTGGGGTGAGGGTTCATTTTGCAATCACAGAAAAGAAAGCAATGCTCTGTGACCTGCCTGGAGATTAGACTGGCCACGTTGGCCTCATTAGTGTGAAGAGCTCATCTGTTGGGCTCACCAAGCCCAACTGTGTACATAAAAGTGTCCCACGTCTTCTTTGATGCTGGTGCCAAAGGGTGCTTTGTGGAAGGGACTGGCCAGGGAACCATGATTCCAACCAGAATCAGGACCTGCAGGCGTAATCGGTGCCAGACCTGAGCTAGGCCCTGGGGTTACGTGGCAGAAAGGACCTAATCTCTCTTTTCTAGAAGCATGCATAGCTCTACATGCTTTTAGCAGAGAGAGGGCCTGGGAGCAGGAGCGGGGAGGCTGTGTGGAATGATCAGAGCCATGCCAAGGGAGTGAGGGAGCGGAGTGGAGCTGAGTCTTCAAGCAGCCGCTAGAGTGTGTTAGACAGACAGACAGGGAGAGAGGCACCCAGAAGCACCCAGGGTGGGCTCAGAACACCACCTGCCTGGTTCAAATTCCAGCCCTGCTGCTTGCTAGCTCTGTAACTGTGGGCAAGCTCCTTGACTGCTCTGGGCTTCTTTTGTGCTTGTTTTAAATAAGATAAACAACAACAACAACACACAAAAAAACAGCTTTTAGGGGCGCCTGGGTGGCTCAGTGGGTTAAGCCTCTGCCTTCCACTCAGGTCATGGTCTCAGGGTCCTAGGATCAAGTCCCACATCTGGCTCTCTGCTCAGTGGGGAGCCTGCTTCCTCCTCTCTCTGCCGGAATCTGCCTACTTGTGATCTCTCTCTCTGTGTCAAATAAACAAATAAATAATCTTAAAAAGCCAATTTTATTGAGATATGAAGTATAATTCACAAGCTAAGAAACTCACCCATTTAAAGCGCACAATTTAAATTGTAGGATCTTAAATAATAAAATGCAGGATATTTAAATCCTACCTTAAAATGGAGGATGAATTGTGCAATCTCATATTCATTTTGGAACATTATCATCATCCTATAAAGAATCCACATACCCAGGGGCCACCATTCCCCTCTTCCCTCTAATCCCAACTCCTAACAACCACAAGCCTATTTTCTGCTTCTCCAGGTCTGTCTTTTCTGGACTTCTCCTCTAGATATAACACGCGATCTTTGGTGCCGGGCTTCTTGCGCCCAGCAGGAGGCTTTCCAGGTCTGGGGTGATCCCGTCACATGTCCATGGAGAGCAGTCCCGGAATCCGCCTCCAGTGTGGATGTTTTTTGGGCAGGGGGGGGGGGCGGTTCTGGAAGAGGGCAGGGCTGTCAGGTGCCTGGTACAGAGTGAGTTCTCGGTAACGTCAGGCCTCCTCATGCTGAAGCTCCTGTGCGGAGCCAGGCAGGGGACCAGTGGAACAGGAGTGCTGCGGGTAAGGAGCCTGACATCCACACCCTCAGCCTGCCCAGCGACAGGCCATGGCTCACACGCACCCGCTTCCCGGGTGAAAACGGAGCCCAGGCCAAAGGCAGAGTGTAACTGCAGGGGTGGAGGTGTGCGAGGTGAGGTGGGTGAGGCAGGCGAGCCCCGAGTGAGGATCGTGGAACACCATCCCACCAGGGTGCCAGGAGGAGCAGATGTGGGGAGGGGCTTTGCACCAGGGAACCCATGCAGAAAGGGCCACAGCCACTGTCCTCCCCATGCCTGTCGGAGAGGCAGACAGCGGGGGCTCTCACCCAGGGCCCATCCTAAGCTGCCAGGGGCTTTACGCACCCCCCCCCCCACCCGCTCCCGGAGAGCTCCGCAGCCCTGCGAGGCAGCCCAGAGTGATTCCAATCCCATGGAGGAGGAAACTGAGGCACAAGAGGGACCAAGACATCCTGGGCGGTTCTCACCTCAGGGCTTTGCTGGAGGTGTTGGGATTCAAACTCAGGCCTGGCTGATGGAAGCCGATACTCTTTCTACCATGCTCGGCTCTGCCACCGCATGAGTAACTATGTGTCCTGCACGGAGCTATCCCCTCCCTTGCTTTACTTATTCTATTATTTTCTTTAAAGATTAATTTATTTATTTTAGAGCAGGGGGAAGGGGCAGATGGCGAGGGAGAGGGAGAGAATCCTGAAGCAGGAGTGTGGAGCCCCACACAGGGCTCAGTCCCGGGACCCTGGGATCAGGACTTGAACCGACATCAAGAGTTGATGTTTAACCAACTGAGCCACCCCGGCTCCCCTCCCCTTACTTATTTTTTTAAAGATTTTATTTTATTTATTTGACAGAGAGAGAGAGATCACAAGTAGGCAGAGAGGCAGGCAGAGAGAGAGGAGGAGGAAGCAGGCTCCCCGCGGAGCACAGAGCCTGACACGGGGCTCGATCCTAGGACCCTGAGATCACGAACCGAGCTGAAGGCAGCGACCCAATCCACTGAGCCACCCAGGCGCCCTTACTTATTTTAAATGTCCTTCCCTATCTTCTTCCAGTTCTAGCATGCTGTAGACCAAACCCTCATCACCTTATCTGTCACAATATTATGAAAGTTCAATCACATCTCTCCTGAGCCGTCTTCTCAAAATGAAGTGCCTTTTGATGAAACAACCATACTTGAATGGGAGAACAGACAAAAATGCCAGCTGATGGTTTCTGCTCTTACACAAGGACCCCCTCCAGGTTTGTTTCAGCTGGCCGAAGTGAATCCAAGTGAGCAAAGCACCCAGCTCTCTGACTCTGGTAAAAGACGTTCTCCTCCAGTCCTAGGAGTCATTCACCATTTGCTTTCCTTGACAAACCTGTCCAAGCCCATTCCTTTTCTGGTTCAGCCCCAGAAAGTGTACCCAAACCGCATAAAGAGCTCTGTCTTCTTTTTAGCATACCCGTCTCAAGGTATACATCCTTTCTGGCTGTTTTTCATGTTGCATAGAGAGAAAGAACATGAATAAAACCAAAGACAGTGAAAACGTAGCTCAATGGAATTTTTCATACTGTCATGAGAAAATGAAACGCATAACCACATCAGAAAACAACTGCGTATCCTCTTGACATGGGTGCCCACCCTGCAGCCCAGCCCCGCCACCCCAGGTAGTCACCCTAGGATAGTGATGCCCAAAAGGGGGGCCCCAGAGCAGCGGCAGCAACATCGCCTGGAATCTTAGTAGAAATATGAACCCTCCGGCCCTTCCTCAGACCTGCTGAGTCAGCAGTTCTGGGAATGGGGTCTGGCAATCTGTGTTTTAACAAGCTTCCAGGGGATTCTCATGCAGGCTCGGGTGTGAGATCAGAGACACTAGTAAACAGTCACACGAGACATCCCCCAAGATGTTCATGGTGCCTCTGCTCATGATGGCAAAAATCTGGGGGAAACCCTCAAAGGATCCAAGTCAGGAGAATGGAGAAGTAACCCGAAGATGCACATAGAACAGCACAGTGTACGGAACCCAAGCAAATGAATGAGTTACAGGTCTGGCGCGTTCCCGAGGTGACGGGGAAAGTTAACTCTATTCAGTTTGATGCTTCTTTTGTCACGCTCCAAGTCAAATATGAAATAATAACTGCTCAGGGTTACATACTTAGGTGACGAAAATATAAATTTGAAAACCCGAGGGAATGATAACCACAGAGTTCCGGGCAGCGGTCAGCTCTGCGGATAGGAGGTGGGGGGACAGGTAGGGTGATGAGACAGTGTAGGCGACGCTCGTGTTCTTAGGACAAGTGGTGGGTTCACGGGTGTCCACATTATTGGGAGGATTCATAAGCTCTAAGAGAGCAGGCAGTTAGACAGGAGCTGGAGGCAAGGCGGGGATACGTAGGTGACAACTAGAAGCCTGAGAGCACAACATCCTGACTTTGGGCTTTTAACATTCCTGGCCTTAAGGCTTCCATCGCTCAGGGGCTGATGGACCAACAACCACAGGCACAGAACCCGAGTTCTCCTCTTTAACCTCTACCCCAGGGTAGCCTAGAGCTTCCTTAGAACGGATTTACACTGTGGTTTCGATGCCCTTTCCTGACCTCCCTCCCCAAGAGGGTCAGGATCCTTCTGGCAAGAATACTATAGAGCCCCAAATGCCCCCTCCCGCCCAGAGGGAGAAGTCCCTTAGATGACTAACAACCTCAGTGAGAGAGCGCCCCAACCGTGACCCAGAACTTGTGCAAACAGGAAAGGACAAGACACCCCTAAGCCCAGAGCCATTACCACGCTCCGGTCTGCCCGCCCTCCTTCTTGAGAGCAGAGGGTCCTTACAAGACTGCTTTGTGCCTGTGACCTGCCTTCTGGCTGTCTTTACCGGAGTGTGGATCCTCATGTTAATCTTTTGTGGGAAATCCCAGAACCGAGACATCCATGCACACAGCAGCCGACTCTCCCGCTGGTACCCCATGGACGCTACGCGTATCTTCCCATCCGTGTCAAATACTAAGTGAGAAAGGGCAGGGGAAGGGGATGAATTCTGCCCTGTATCAGACCATCTCTTACTCGGTTGGGAGAATGATGCTCAGGGAAGCTATTCTGCCAGAGAAAACCTGAGAAAGTTCTCCAGAGGGAAGGATTAGTGCCCTCCGAGGAACCCGTGGAGTGATGGAGGCTGACCCACGCAGGGAATTTCCTTCTCTCTCCTCCTCTTCAACCTCTGTCTCAAGAAGGGTAGATAACAGGCTGTTAGGGGCCCCTTTGCTGCCGTCGTGCTTTCTCTGGGTTATGCCATCCACGGGTCACTTGAGGGGCCACAGCGTGCCAGGCAGTGACAGGGAAGTTGGTGACAAGGAAGGAATGAGCCGACAGGCAGCTGAGGGAGTCGGGGTGGGGGAGCCGGTCTAGGAGACCCAGGCCCCCTGAAACAGCAGAAACTGGATACGTAGAGGAGCTTTCAGTACCTAAAAATATATGTGTGTGTGTATATATGTGTGTATAAATATTTATTTTATTTTTATTTTTTTACCACCAATTGAATCCTTCCTGGGACTGGAAATAAACCGCTGCCTGGAAAATCGCCAATCTTTCCGTGAATGAAAGAACAAGTTTCATTTGAAGGCAGAACCTAACTACCTCACAAAGTACTTAAATATTTGTGGCAAGAAGTCCACAGTTAAGAAGCAGATGCACCATGCCTGTTCTCCCTCTGACCGACTGGAGGCAAGGCCCCATTTTCATTTCCCTGTGCAGACTGACTTCAAACTGTGGCAGGCTCTTCGAAATGAGAGGGGCTGCAGTGGGGTCCCCGCAGGCCCAGGGTCGGGCCAGGCTGGCCTTCCACGTGGGCAGCTAGCCAAGCTCCCTCTGTCTTCTGCCATATGTATTTTCCTTAGTTCCCCAAAGTGTCCTCAGATGGTCACTTGTTAAATGAAACATACTCTTGAAACACCAAACAGCTTTAATACGCTGGGATGAGGGAGTCGTATGCGAAGCAGGGAAAACGTGTACAAAAAAATCAAGTGTGAGGAGCATTTCACTTTGAGACTAGCTGAGGCACAGCTACAGAACTGCTGTGCTGGGGGCCGTGCCCCCATCCACCCATCCACGTGGCTCCTTTCGTCCCTTCGGAAAATGCAGAAAGATTCTTCTTATTCAACAGAACATACACGGTACCATGGAAGAAATATCTGGGAGGTACATGAGATTTTTTTTCCATTTTAAAAAATGAGCTTTCAATTTTAGATTAGTTCTGGATTCACAGAAATATCGTGGGATTTCAGAGTTCCCACATACCCTGCACCTCATTTCCCCTATTCCTAACAGCTTCTGTGAGCACAGTTTATTGGTTAGCACTAACGAACCAATATTGGCCCGTTATTATTAATTCAAGTCCCATATTTTATTCAGGTCTCCTGTTTTTATCAACTGTCCTGTCACTGCAGCTGGATTCCCACCAGGACACCAGCTTGCCCTTAGTGACCGCGTCTCCACAGGCCCCCTGGGTCTATAACACCTCCTCACACTGACCTTGTTTCTGGTGACCTTGGGAGGTATGTATAAGGAGTACTGGTTAGGTACTATGTAGAATGTTCCTCAGGTGAGATTTGTCTAATGCTGTCTCATGAGGAGGCAGGGAGGATAGTTCTAATAACGTATCTTTGGGGATGAAGACCACGGAGTGGAAGGGCTCTTCTTATAGGACACCCAAGCAACTCACTGTCCACGTGACTCATCACTGATGATGCTGGAACCCTGATCACCTACCTGGCTGAGGGACAGTTTGTTAGGTTCCTTCACTATAAAGTTGCCCCCAGCCTCCCACCCACCTCTTCTGTCCCTGGGGGATGTCAGTGCACACATGTAAGTGGGGCAAGTTGGTTCATTCATCTTTTTCGAGGGCAGAGCTTCTACATAAATTATTTGGAATTCTTCTTGCTTTCCCCATTTATTTATTGAATCATTTACTTAAATAAATTTGGACTTGTGCATATTTGTTTTATATCTGGGTGACTATCTAGTAATTAATTATTAATTAAATATTAATTCAATAATTAATTAAATAATTAATAAAATAAAATAAAATATAATTAATTATATTTATAATAATTTATAATTTATAATTATATTAAAAATAAAATAATTAAATATTAACTTTTACTTAATTTTATTGCTCAAATTGTTCTAGCTTTGGGTACTAGAAGTTCTTTTGGTTGGCTTCTGTGCTCATTTCACATAGCTCCATCACTGTGAGGGTTTTTCTTTTCTTTTTCTTTTCTTGAGCATTTCCTTAATGGTGCATATGATTGTACTATAAGCTTTCATCCTAAAATTAAGCAGGTTTGGGGGCTGACAGTGGGAGAGAATAGGACTTTGTTTGAAATCTGAGCTATTATTATGACATTTTCTTTCTCTTTTGTTTAAGGTTGTATTTATTTATTTATTTACGAGAGCAAGAATGAGAGAGCACAAGCAGGGTAGGGGGAGTAGCAGAGGGAGAAGGAGAAGTGGACTCCCTGCTGAACAGGGAGCCCAACATAGGGCTTGATCCTAGGAACCTGAGATCATGACCTGAGCCAAAAACAAACACTTAACCCACTGAACCACCCAGGCACCCCATGGCTTTTTCTTTATAAAAAGCCAACCCTTTCTAAATGATACATCCTTTCTATATTGTATCTACAAAAATTCCCTTTTCCTTCAATTGACAGTAAGAGGCTCTTCCTTCTCCTTTTAGTTGAAATTTCCACTAAGAAGTACAGAATCTGGGCCTCACACATCACCTACTGCCCAGGGCCCTGGAATTAAAAACAAAAAGAAAAACAAGAAAACCCAAAAAACCCCAAATTCTTGAGCCGAAGTCTTGGTTCCTCACCACTTGAATTGCTCCACTCCTTATCAATTCTGTGAACAGAGCTGCTGAGCTCCATGGCCAAAAGGAGAAATGTGTTGTGTGGTTTTTCCGAGTTCAGCTGTATTTATTTTTCTATTGCTTCTGGAACAAGTTGCCACAAATTTAGTGGCTTAAAGCAACATAGATTCATCAGCTTGAAGTTGTTGAGGTCAGAAGCCCAACGCAGTCTCACGGAGCTAAAACCAAGGTGTCTGCAAGGCCACGGTCCTTTCTGAAGAAGCTGCGAGGGGAGACAGTTTTCCTTGCTCACTCAGGTTATTGACTGAATTCAATTCCTTGTGGCTACAGAAGCAAGGGTCCGTTTCCTTGCTGGTTCAAAGCCGAAGGCTCTTTCCAGCTGCCCAGAGTCCCAGTTCATTGTGGCTGCCTGTGTTCGCTGGCTCGTGGCCCCTGGCTTGTGGCCCCCTCTTCCGTCTTCAAGGGTAGCTTTGGTGGGTGGAGTCCCTCTTGTGGTTTGCCTCTCTCCTGGTCTTATGTCATATTTCTCTGACTTCTGCTAGGAGAGATTCTCTGCTTTTAAGAGCTCCTAGGACAAAAAATGAGCCCATGTGGATAATCCAGAATGATCTTCCTATTTAAAGTTCTGGGGACTAAGGTATGGACATCTTTGGGGGGCACTCCTCAGTTTATCAGATCAGCACGGTGTCTGGTGTATCAGAGGCCTTCGCTGAACGACCATGAACTTTAATGAATGAAAGAGGCAAAGAATGCCGCTCCCTGAGTGTGTGTGAGCTGGAGGCAGGAAACCCAGCTGCTGTATGCTATATCGGTGATGGGAAGGTATTCTATGGAAAATGCTAAGTATCTGCTGGGCGGACAGGCTGATGGTTTAGAATAATGAAAGCAACTCAGGTCTTGCTTTAATATTTCAATGAAACAGGGCTCTCAGTTCTTGGTGCACATCTGAATCACGGAGGACTTTTTTTAAGGTCTTATTTTTATTGAGAGAGAGAGAGAGCGCGCGCTCGCGTATGCTCATGCAAGCCAGAAAGCACAAGCAGTGGGAGCAGCAGAGGGAGAGAGAGAAGCAGACTCCCCACTGAGCAGGGAGCAGGATGCGGGGCTCCACCCAGGACCCTGAGGTTATGACCTGAGCCAAAGGCAGTCCCTTCACCGACTGAGCCACCCAGGCACCCCACTGAGATACTTTGAATTATTTTTTTTTATTTTTTTTAAATCATTATTTTTTAAATTTCTTTTCAGTGTTCCAGCATTGTTTATGCACCGCACCCAGTGCTCCATGCAATACGTGCTCTCCCTATTACCCACCACCTGGCTCCCCCAACCTCCCACCCTTCTCCCCTCCAAAACCCTCAGTTTGTCTCTCAGAGTCCACAGTCTCTCATGGTTCTTCTCCCCCTCCAATTTCCCCCAACTCCCTTCTCCTCTCCATCTCCCCATGTCCTCTGTGTTATTCCTTATGCTCCACAAGTAAGTGAAACCATATGACAATTGACTCTCTCTGCTTGACTTATTTCACTCAGCATAATCTCTTCCAGTCCCGTCCATGTTGACACAAAAGTTGGGTATTCATCCTTTCTGATGGAGGCATAATACTCCATCGTGTATATGGACCACATCTTCCTTATCCGTTCGTCTATTGAAGGGCATCTTGGTTCTTCCCACAGTTTGGCAACTGTGGCCATTGCTGTTATGAACACTGGGGTACAGATGGCCCTTCTTTTCACTTCCTCTGTATCTTTGGGGTAAAAACCCGGTAGTGCAATTGCAGGCTCATAGGGAAGCTCTATTTTTAATTTCTTAAGGAATCTCCACACTGTTCTCCAAAGTGGCTGCACTAATTTGTATTCCCACCAACAGTGTAAGAGGGTTCCCCTTTCTCCACATCCTTTCCAGCACTTGTTGTTTACTGTCTTGTTAATTTTGGCCATTCTGACCGGCGTAAGGTGGTATCTCAGTGTGGTTTTGATTAAAAAACACCTTTGCCAGGAGCCTCCACAGACCAGTCAAGTGAGATTCTGGCTGCATTGCTATTTGTTAAAAACAAAAACAAAGACAAAACCCCAAAACTCCTCAGGTGATTCTAAGTGCAGCTGAGGTTGAGACAAAGCCACTGGCTTAGAATTAGCCATATTTTGTAACTGAAGACTTAAAATCTTTCAGATTCTACTACCTTTGGTCATGGGCTGAACTGTTGAGCCCAAATCCCTATGTTGAGGCCAGTACCTCAGAATGTGACTGTATTTTGAGATAAGGTCTTTAATACGGTAATTATGTTAAAATGAGTTCCTATGCGTGGGCCCTAATCCAATATGAGTAGTGTCTCCATAAGAACATTAGGACACACACATGCACAGGGAACACAGCCATCTACAAGCCATGAGCAGAGTTCTCAGAAAAAAAACAATCCTGCCAACACCTTGATCTTAGACCTTAAGTCTCTAGAGCTATAAGAAAATGAATTTGTTATTTAAACCTCCCAGTGTGTGGTGCTTTGTTGGGACAGCCTAGCAAACAAATACAACTTTTAAACATCTGGTGCCTCTGGTCTTTCTCCTGGGGTGGGGTGTCTTGTCTTTCTGCCTTTGTTTCCTAATGTTCGTCTTGCCGTAGCGAATAGAGCAGTCCCTTCAGTAAATACAATCAAACAGCCACACCCAGGGTTTGTCCCAGGTCTGCAGCTCCTGGACTGTGTGATTGTTGGCTAAAGCACCACGCTTCACAGTCTTTACCAGTAAAATGCCATTACTTCATGTGACTGCAGAGATAACGTGTGATGGAAAAACCTGTATGATGGGAAATCTACCAAGATCTTTCCGAGGGTCTGTGTGATTTTGATTTCAATGGGAGGGCTTACTGGGTACACACTGAAAGAATGAACAGAGTGTCATGGCAAGTTCGTGCAAACTGTTTCTTCTATCAGCCCAGCTGCCCTTTCCAAAAAAGATTTATATATTTGAGTGAGAAAGAGAGCGAGAGAACACGTGCACATGAGCACATAGCGGGAGGAGCAGAGGGAGAGAATCTTCAAGCAGACTCCCCGCTAAGCACTGAGCCTGATTCAGGGCTCGATTTCATGGTCCTGAGATCATGATCTGATCCCAAACCAAGAGTGGGTCCCTTAATGACTTAGCCAGCCAGGCGCCTCTGGCAGCCATTTTTAAAATTAGTTCTGACATTGATCTCCAAGTCACAGTTACCTTTTTTTTTTTTCATGTTTATTGAATGCCGTGGGCCAGTTTGTGCATGTCACATTCCAAATAAGACCCAACAATTTCATACACGACCCTTAAAATATAAATGGCTACAGCCCTTTTAGAAAGCAATGTCAAATTAAAGGTAAAAAACTATTAAAATATTCATATCCCATTTTCCAGAAATTTCACTTCTGTTACTCAATTTGAGGGAAAGATGCTAACTAGAGAAATATTTATTCTCAAGCACATTCATCGCATTATATACAATAGTGAGAAATCAGCAACCATCTAAATGCCCAGTAAGAGGGGCACCTGGGTGGCTCAGTGGGTTAAAGCCTCTGCCTTCGGCTCAGGTCATGATCCCAGGGTCCTGGGATGGAGCCCCACTTCCCCCACATCGGGCTCTCTGCTCAGCAGGGAGCCTGCTTCCTCCTTTCTCTCTGCCTGCTTCTCTGCCTGCTTGTGATCTCCGGCTGTCAAATAAATAAATAAAATCTTAAAAAAAAATGCCCAGTAAGAGAAGATAAATAAAATATAGAACATGCTCAACATAGCCTGTTATGAAACTCAAAAGTGCAAGAGACACTTATATTTTGGAGTTTACTTAAGAAAAAGATGCAGAATACATATGTTAAAAATGCATAGAGATAAGGCTGAAAGAAAATCCAACAAGGTGCTAATGACGGGGGAACAGAAGGCTAGCTGAGGACATAGCGGAAGCTGGCACCGTACAGCATTCCCCCAATCCACCTCCCCCCTTGTGACTTGTGTGACGTTCCTCAGGCACTCCTGGCTGTCCTAAAGGAAGAACAGATAGTTAACTTATAAAGACCACAATCCTGCAAGACCTGAGTCTCCCAACTTCCAATAGCCCAAGACCCGTAACTCAGTTCCTGAAGCCCTAGTATCATCCTCCCCTCCATAAACCTGAGGGAGCCTGAGGCAGAGGGAAATGTAAATCAAGTTAAATTTCTTCTAAACCTAAAGCTCATTGGTAAAGGAAGTGTGATAGCAGGAGTGGGACTTTCCTCCAGAAAGCTCTCAACTATCTTCCTGTTAATGCCTTACTAAAAGGGAAAAACAACCTTAACTAGACAAATAGCAAAGCCTTCAGTATCCTGTGTGTCTTCTTTAATACATGAAAGTTCTTTCAAACCCTCCCTTGTCTTTACCTCCTCCAACCCCATAGTATATAATCAGCCACCCCTCACAACCCCCGGGCAGCAGCTCTTTCTGCCTAGGAGTCCTGTCCCCAGGCTTTAAGAAGCCACCATTTTACACCAAAGACGTCTTGAGAATTCTTTCTCGGTCTTTGGCTCCGGACCTCACCCCACTGAATCTCACTTATATTCTAAAACTTCATCACTAATTGGTTGGTGATGGGTGCCTTAGCTGGTGGGATTGTGTGTGATCTCTTGCTTTCCTTCTCTCTCTCTGGAGTGTCTGACTTTTTTTTCCTACAGTGTATATGTACTCCATTTATCGTGGCAAAAAAATGAAAATAGAATTAATATAAAACAACCAACAACAAAAACAAAAACAGGACCCAGGAGATCCAAATCGCCTGGGGATTCTGCTATCCTATTACAGGGCACACAAACGGTCGCATGCCATTTAGCTGATGACGGGGTTCTGGCATGGTGACACCCTCCCAGAACGTTTTCCTGGTGTGGGTGTAAAACACATCCTAAGGAAGTCCCAGTGCTTACAGGGAGGCAAAGGGCAGAAGCTGCCAAGTGCTGTTTCAGCAACTTCTCATCCATGCCTTTAACAAAACATTCTCCTTAATTAATTTAACAGAAACCTGTCGATAAAAGTCAATATTTACACAAACCTGCAACTCTGATAAGGCATGTATATTATTCTTACATTTTGCAGCACAGTCTGCAGAGTGGTCCCTACCTCTGGAGTGAGCGACACAGCCACCACGCTGGTCCGCGAGCCAGGAGTCTAGGGGCTGACTCGTTGCCTCTCTCGGCGCCATGCTGGTCCTTCAAGTCCTGCTTATGAAGGACTCCGAGTCTCTCTCCCTCCATCCACTTCTCTGTGGCTAATGCCACCGCCATCTCTGCCCCAACAAGTATAATCACCTCCAAGCTGGAGACTGGTCTTCCTGCTAAATTCATCCTTCTCAACATCCAAAGAACAAATAATCCAATCAAGAAATGGGCAGAAGACATGAATAGACATTTCTCCAAAGAAGAGATCCAGATGGCCAACAGACACATGGAAAAGTGCTCAGCATCACTCGGCATCAGGGAAATACAAATCAAAACCACAATGAGATACCAACTCACACCAGTCAGAATGGTTAAAATGAACAAGTCAGGAAATGACAGATGTTGGAGAGGATGCAGAGAAAGGGGAAGCCTCCTACACTGCTGGTGGGAATGCAAGCTGGTGCAGCCTCTCTGGAAAACAGTATGGGGCTTCCTCAAAAAGTTGAAAATAGAGCTACCCTATGACCCAGCAATCGCACTACTGGGTATTTACCCGAAAGATACAAATGTAGTGATCAGAAGGGACACGTGCACCTGAAAGTTTATAGCAGCAATGTCCACAACAGCCAACTTATAGAAAGAGCCTAGAAGTCCATCAACAGATGAATGGATAAAGAAGATGTGGTATATATATATATAATGGAATATTATGTAGCCAACAAAAAGCGAAATCTTGCCATTTGCAAAGACATGGATGGAACTAGAGGGTATTTGCTAAGCGAAATTAGTCAATCAGAGGAAGATAATTATCATATGATCTCACTAATATGAGGAATTTGTGAAACAAGACAGAGGATCATAGGGAAAGGGAGGGAAAAATGAAACAAGATGAAACTGGAAAGGGAAACAAACCATAAGAGACTCTTTATTCTCAGGAAACAAACTGAGGGTTGCTAGAGGGGAAGGGTGTGGGAGGGATGGGGTGGCTGGGTGATGGACATTGGGGAGGGTATGTGCTATGGTGAATGCTGTGAATTGTGTAAGACTGATGAATCACAGATCTATACCCCTGAAACAAGTAATACATTATATGTTAATAAAAACAATAATAAATAAATAAATTCATCCTTCTCTCCTTCTATGGCAACAGAACCTCCTAAAAGATCTGGTGCATAGCATTGAAAAAAAAAAAGACACATCCCTGTCTGCTTGCAATCAGGCGAGTTTATGTGGCTACAAGAAGTGACTGGCAACCTCAGTATCATGTGTGTCCTCATCTTCCCCTGCCCCCTTCCCATCGGCAGGAATGAGGGCATGGTAGTCATGGCGTCAAATTCTTTCCTTACTAAGAGGACATCACTGAGCAGCCGGCTGTTAGGCTGGTGTATGAGACTCCACCAGCTGCCATAAAAAACACCACAGACTTAGCAGCTTAAAACAACACAAATTTGTTGCCTTAGTGTCCTGGAGGTCAGAAGTCTGAAAACACTTTCACTGAGCTAAAGTCAAAGTCTGGTTTGAGTTTGTCCCTTTCTGGAGGATCTAAGGGGAGAAAGCTTTCCCTTGTCTTCTTCACCTTCTAGAGCTGTGTTCCTTGTATCCCTCGGCCCACAGTCCCTGCCACTGCGGCATCTTCAAAACCTTCTACTTCATCGTCATGTCACCTTCTCCTGCTCACGGGACTTCTCTGTGTCCTTCTTGCGTGGACTCTTGTGATTACAACAGACCCACTCAGACGATCCAGGTTATCTCCCTATTTCCTTAATGTGATCATATCTATCTAGTTCCTATTCTGATAAAAGGTAATCTTCACAGGTTCCAGGGATTAGGACGTGGAGCTATGCTGGGGGACAGGGGAAGATATTATTCAGCCTACCACAGACATTAAATACAGTCTCTCATGAAAATGCACATGTGATTTTGGGCATATGACCCAGAAGGCATTCAGAGAATTGAGTGGCAATGCTTAACAAAATTTTCTTCCATTCTATTTGCCTATTCATGTAAATAAGGCTTCTTGGATGCTGATATTCAAATGAGAAATAGGGATAGAATTTATTCTAAACCCATCTCTTTCTAGCTGTAACATTCATTCATTGATACATCAATCAGAAAAAATTATAAAGCCCCATTCATCTCATTTAGAAATGTATTTCCAGTAAAATCTCACTTTTCAAGGCTAAGAGTTATTTTTCCAAGGATGTTACATATTCATGGCAGCTTGATCAATTGTGCACTGCTAATACTCGGGAGAGTAAATCAGAAAGAAATTTAAAAATATTTTTAAGCCTGATGATCACTGGTAATGAGAAAAATTAAATTTCAATTTGTGTATATACTTTTGTTATAGGAAAAGGATGATGAAGAAAGACTTAGGTATAAAATGTATTTACTTGTATAAATTTCTGTGGGGAAGAGGAACAGATGGATACCCAAGTTCCAAGAGAAAATGAAACACTATAAAAGTTCTGACAGCTAAAGAAAAGCTTGTTCATGTATTGTTAAAATAAGTGGGGGTTGGTGGATATTCAAATTGACTATGGTAGTGAGTCCACTGGGTCCATTTACAAAAAAGACATGATAGTTTTGTTTTAAATATCAATACTTATAATGTACCAAAAATCCAGTTTTACTATTTATAGTTATGAAGAAATTCTAGATGCCAACTTAAACATGTGTTAGTTTTCCAAAATTCTTGTGGAACGTTTATGAATAAAGAGTTTGAAGATGGGGCGCCTGGGTAGCTCGGTGGATTGGGCCGCTGCCTTCGGCTCAGGTCATGATCTCAGGGTCCTGGGATCAAGCCCCGCGTCTGGCTCTCTGCTCCGCAGGGAGCCTGCTTCCTCCTCTTTCTCTCTGCCTGCCTCTCTGCCTACTTGTGATCTCTCTGTCAAATAAATAAATAAAATCTTTAAAAAAGAAAAAGAGTTTGAAGACAATTGCTTACAGGTGTCAGCTTGTCAGGAGAACAGCCCCCACTCCGGCCATGGTAGGGCTGTCTTGCTTGAACCAGTGTCACGAAGTGTCCTTGTGCCCTCAGAAAGGACAGTGTCTCAGTGGCAATGGCAGCTTGATCAACAGAATAAGGAAAAACACCCAGACTCCGCCACCCATCAGCTCACTCATTCCCTTCCCTACCCTGCTCAGTGAG
Organism: Meles meles; assembly: GCF_922984935.1. Taxonomy (NCBI): domain Eukaryota; kingdom Metazoa; phylum Chordata; class Mammalia; order Carnivora; family Mustelidae; genus Meles; species Meles meles. The sequence goes on from NC_060071.1 coordinate 122,732,817, forward strand.
ACACATTTGTTTGTGGTCCCTCAGCCTCAAGGACTTACACTCTGGTTGCCGGCACTGTGCCTGGTTGTAAGAAGAGACCTTGTGTGGTTCCAGATATTAAGTTCGGACCACAAGCTGCTGCCCCAGAGCTAAATACAGAATTGCCAGCTTCACCATCAGAAAAACAAAGCAAGACACCAGTGACGCTTATTCACAGCCTGTGACGAGACTATTTTATGAGTGGAATCTATATAAGGTGATGATTTGGGGTGAGCAGAAATGAGATAAAACTCAAAGTGAACTCTTGGAGGGGACCAGTTATCTCCGCTGGAACGGTGTTTTAAGCATGCACACAACATGACACGCACGCTCACACCTGAGGAACGAACAGAACAGAAACCAAGATTCAAGTTATGCCCAGCCCTGGGGGCTCTGGGTGCACAGTGGGGACGGGATGCAGAACTGGTTGATGCAGGTATCATATATCAAAAATTAATAAAAGAAAATGGATGGCCAGTAGGAATCAAAAGGAATAAAGAAAGAGGGTGCAAAATTTCTAAGCAAAGGTAAACTTCCCAAATCAAAGCAGACTCCATCATGGTTTGGGCAGGAGTGGGAAGGATGGTGGGGCTCTAAGCCATCCTGTTTAGGCCTGTGTCTTGGCTCTGTCATTTGCAACCTTTGTGACTTAGACCAGAAACCCAATTTCCATGTGCCTCAGTTTCTTCAAATGTAAAATAGGAATTCTATCTCATGAGGCTGCTGTGAAGATTGAAAGAGCACTTCAGACAATGCTAATGATTGTGAGTTAGCATTCTTAAAAATGAATACTTCTTCAACATTGAATTCTCATCACTGACTAGACCTTGGGACAGAGCTGGTGGTGTTCTAAAGGGCTTTCCTGGGGAAGCCTCAGATGACAGAGTGCACATGCAAGGGGGGGGTTTGGGGGGCAAGGGGCAGAGGGAGAGAGTGAATCTTAAGCAGGCTCTATGCTCAGCATGGAGTCCTACACAGGGCTCGATCTCATGACCCTGAGATCATGACTTGAGCCAACATCATGAGTCGAATGCTTAACCCACTGAGCCACCCAGAAGCCCCAGCCCTGCAAGGAATCTTAACCAAAGATGGAAACTGAAGTTTAGCACTGAGCTGGCTGAGTTTGTTGGGGCTTCTCTGACACCAGTTATGAGCCCTCTGTTGTTACTGAATTTACAAAACCTTAGGAGAAGAGAAGACCACAGTGGTGCATCACTGTATTTCCCAGGACTCGATCACTTGCAAGAAATGGACTCCCAGGGTGCCTGGGTGGCTCTGTTGGATGAGCCTCTGACTCCTGATTTTGGCTCAGGGCATGATCTCAGGGTTGTGAGATCGAGCCCTGTGTTGCGCCCGCTACTCAGTGGGGAGCCTGTTTGAGATTCTCTCCCTCTGTTCCCCCTCCACCCCAAATAAAGAAGTGAAATCTTTAAAAAAAACAAGAAAGAAAGAAAAGGAATGGACTCCCAATTCAGCTCAGTTTAAGCTGGAAGGGGGAGAATGACTTATATGACCATAAGGACCATAGGAAGACCATAAGGAAGTGGTCCTTCTTTGGGGAAGGTGGATCTAGGTATGAAGACTATTCTCATCTTTCTCATCTCTGTCTTTTTTACATGTTGCTTGTTGGGAGAAAATTCTAGTGTTTCTGCATATCTTCTGTGCTTTGTCCAAGAGTGTTTCCAAAACTGCTCTGAGGCAGGGAGCAGCTAGGATTTGGCAATGCCATCTTAGATATGATACAAAAACCACAAACCAAAAAGAAAGAATAGATAAAACTGAACTTCATCAGAATTTAAAACTTTGGTGCATCAAAGGACATTGTCAAGAAAAAGAAAGGACAGCCTGTAAAGTGGGAGAAAGTATTTGCAAATCATATATCTGAAAAGGATTAGAGACCTAGTGATTGATTGATTGATTGATTGATTTGACAGGCAGAGACCACAAGTAGGCAGAGAGGCAGGCAGAGAGAGAGGAGGAAGCAGGCTCCCTGCTGAGCAGAGAGCCCGATGTGGGGCTCGATTCCAGGACCCTGGGATCATAACCTGAGCCGAAGGCAGAGGCTTTAATCCACAGAGCCACCAAGGAGAATTCCTCTAATGATTTTTTGAAAAGATTTTATTTATTTGTTTGACAGAGACACAGCAAGAGAGGGAACACAAGCAGGGGGAGTGGGAGAGGGAGAAGCAGGCTTCCTACTGTGCCGGGAGCCCTACGTGAGACTCCACCACAGGACCCTGAGATCATGACCTGAGCCGACAGCTGTTGCTTAATGACTGAGCCACCCAGGCACCCCAGTGATCTAGTGATTTTGTATCCATAACATATGAGGAACTCTTAGAACTCAACAACTAAAAGACAAAAAACCCAATTAGAAAATGGGCAATGGAATTGAATAAACATTTCTACAAAGAAGATATACAAGTGACCAATATATACGTGAAAAGATGTTCTACATCATCAGTTAACAGGAAAATACAAATTTAAACCACAACGAGACACCAGTTCACATCCACTAGGATGGTTATAATAATGAAAGAAAAACAAGTATTGGTGAGGGTCTAGAGGAATCCGAACCCTTGTACATTTCTGGTGGGTTATAAAATGTTGCAGCTGCTGTAGAAAACAGTATGGTGGTTCCTCAAAAAGTTAAATACAGAATTACCCTAGGCCTGGCCACTCCACTTCCAGATATAGATACAGATACAGATATAGATATATAGATATACACATACACACCCAGAATGGACAACAAATATTTGTAGGTAAATGTTGGCTGTAGCACTATTATAATAGCCCTAAAAATAGAAACCACCCAAAAGCCTATGGACCCTCAAGCACTGATCCATGCTACAAGGTGCATGAGCCTTGAAAACATTATGTTACCTGAAAGAAGCCAGACCCATAAGGTTACACATTGTACAATTTCATTTCTATGAAACATTCTGGACAGATAAACCCATAGAGACAGAAGGCAGATGGGTGGTGGCCGGGGGACTAAGAGGAGGGACAGATGGGGGGCAGGGAACTCTTAAAGGTACGGTTTCCTTTCAGGGCAATGGGCATGTTTCAGAAGGACATAGAGGTTGTGGTCGCACTTTAAAATGCTTCCTTTCGTTATGTAAATTTCATCTCAATTTAAAAGCAATAAAGTTAAGGCCCCCCTGCTGGGAGAAGAGTTGAGCTTGTTGGCTTGTCAGAACCCATGTGGACACAGAGCTCTTGCTTTCTGGAAGCTGAAATACACCGTCTAAATCTACCTGGGATTTTTGTTTCCTTTCTGGCAGAATCTCCAGAAGCACGGTAGGTTGACCCAGCCGGGTCCCGCGGCTTACAACCTGCTTGTGGCTGGAAAGGCCTCAGTATCCCCTGATGAACGTGGACCAGCAAGGCATGTGAGACTTCCTGCCCACGGGCTCGGTGCGCCATAGCAACAAAATGCGCGATAGCAAATTCCGCTCACACATCATGCTTGTTTTCACCCACATCGTGCCAAGAAAATCTGTGGGCAAAGAAAGTGCCAAACACTTAGTGGGTTAGGGACACCTATTCCAAGAGGATATGGATTTAAAAGCAGGCTTCCAAAAAACATTAGGAGGCTATAGCCTGGAAGGGGAGCAAGGGCTTCTTTAAGTGTCTTATATTTTGATCTGAACTATGGTTATGTGGATATAATACACGTGAAGAGTTCAAACAATAAATATAAAAAGTCATCAAGCCCTATACCCAAGATTTGTACACTTGACTGCCTATATGTCGTTATCTCGTTTAAAAATTGGAGGAGGGCAAGAAGGAAACAATATACTTGGAATCCTTCCATCTAAACAGATGAAAATCCTTCCGGAGCAGATTAACAACATTGCATCAGAGCTAGATGCTGCTCTTTAGAACGATTTGTGTGACAATAGGGGACTCTAGGATTCCAGCTCTGGTTCCTAATCCCGGTTGATTGAAAACTCACGGGAAGAGCTTTCTATAAATACCAAGGCCTGGGCACCACCCATGGAGAAGCTGATTTAATTGGCCTGGGGTGAGAATATCATTTTATGGTCCCCGTGGGGTTTTATCAGGAGTGGACAAACTACGATCTGGGAGCGAAGTCAGCCTGTAGCCTGTTTTTGTAAATAAAGAATTGCTAGAACCCAGCCACCGAAACTTCATCTAGTAAGTCCCCAGCTGTTTTCACACTCCAACGGCAGAGTTGAACAGGTGTGCCAGAGACCATTGGGAATGCAAGCTTAAAATATTGACTAGCTGACCCTTTATAGAATAAGTCTGCCAATCCCTCAATCAGACCTGGACTACACATTTGAGTCACCCGAGGAGTTTATAAATCACTCAAATGTCCAATACCCCCAGGAAACCTCTGAGGCCAACTTTCCAGGGTAGGTAGGGGCTTCAGCATGATTTCTTTGTAAATTCCAGGACAGTTTCATGAGGAGCCCTGATTCCTGAAGTGTTGTCCTTGACGCTCTGGGGTAATGCAGTTCCTAGTGTAGCTCAAGAACCAACAACAGTGGGATGGCTGCCCCACATCACATGGGGAACTTAATAAAACTCAGATTCCCAGCCTTCCCCCTTCAGAGACTCTGAGTCAGTAGGTCTGGGGGAGGGCCCATCAACTGCTATCATAAAAAAATAACAACCTCCCCTCACAACTCTGGGTCTGGGAACGTTCATATTCAGGGGCTGAAATGAGACCAGGTCCCAGCCCCAACACCTCGAAGGCACAGTACTGGCTGGCCAACCGAGTGGGCAGTGGGTCAGTAGGAGCCAAGTGACTTTGACCTGACTTTGGCTTTAAGTGAAATCAAGAGTAGGTTCTGCCCGGGCCCCACTTGGAGGGCACCCGAATGTCTGCACTCCGCAACTGCACGGGAAGTGGTCAGAGGAGGACCAGCAACTGCATGCAGAGATAAGGGCCACTTAGCCGAAAAGGAAACCGGCGCTTTGGGGCTGCTAATGGAGAGGCCGGTGATCACCGAGCAATGAACTCCCTCAGGATGGTGGCGGCCGTCTGCTTCCAGAAAAGAAACCAGCAAACTCACTCACTCTGGAGGATGGATGACTCACAACAATATCCCAAGAATCAGGCACACACACCTTCTGGGGTGGAGACACAAAGCAATCGGCCAAAAAACCACGCCCGCAGGGTGCCAATTACTGTACGGGAAAGAAGAATGAGTGAAATACACAAACTCAGCCCTTCTGTGTTAGGACACGTGGGAAGAGCTGCTGTATTTAAGGCAGGGGTTAGCCGAGCTTTGCAAGGACCAACATGATAAATCCTCAAAATTCTCAAACTTGGTTGCACTTAGAATCACCCAGGGAGGTTTTCTTTTAAAATCCTGACGTCCAGGGCATCCCCCAAACTGCTTAGTCAGAATCTCTGGGCGTGGCAACCAGGTATGACCGAATTGTTAAAGTTCCTCACCCGACTTCAACATGCAGCCAAGTTTGGGTGCCCTGGGCCACACACTGGGAAGTCCAAGGGAGCCAGTTCAAGGGATAAGCAATGTTAGAAAGCTGTCGGAAGTTCAGGGAAAGAATCATGGGGAGAAACCAATGGCTGAAAGTGCACAGTCTCCAAATGGGTGTGGAGGGGCCGGCATGGCATCAGCTGTGATTCCCGAGAAATGTGGGATATGGCACAAACCAGGGGTCCCACTGGGAAGGGAGCCCTGGTGCTCGTGCGAGAGCTACAGTGGGAACTCTGGTTTGCATTGTCCATCGGTCTGGGAGATTTTGACCCCACCATATCTTGGGGAATAATTTTAGACTTACAGAAAACTTGTGAAGATAATGCAGAAAGTTCTTATATATCCCTCACCCAGTTTGGCCCAATGTGAATGTCTTACATTACCATATTTGTCAAAATGAAAAAAACTAACATTGGTACATAACTGCTCACTAAAACCCAGACTTCATTTGGATTTCAACAATTTTTCCACCAATGTCCTTTCTCTGTTCCAGGACCCCATCTAAGGTCATTTGGTTTGATGTCTCATTTGGACCCGAACACTTTTGAAGACTTCAAATGCTTTGCCTTGAAACTCATTTTTCATTCTGCCCTTATGAATGTGTGGATTTTAATCTGAATTTTACCAAGACTGCAGAAATTTCCTGGACAAAAAATTTTCCATTAGAAGCCACTTTATTTCCTCAACAGTCATTCCATTCTGTATAAACTATTACCATGTTTTCCCCCTTTAAAATCTTTCAAAATTCCAAAATTTTTTTCAAAATGGGATTTCTTTTCTCATCTAAAAAAACTACCAAAAATCTATGTCTCGTCAATTACTTCTTGTTTTTGAGTGTTGTCTATCGTGGTTTCCAACCATCCGAGTTTTCCTTGATGACCACATTTCTACCAAGATCATTTTCCTGGATGAAATTATACGTATCCAGAGTTTGCCAACACTACAGATTGATTTTTAAAAAATCCATTTTACATGTGCATGTTCCCTTCTGTTGGTTGTATTTTGCGTGGGTTTTTCTTTCACATCTCCATTTCTCCCCAGTTCAATTGTGGTACTTTTCAACCTTATCAACAAGCTTGCATTTTTTTTAGGTTCTTATGTGTGATGAATTTTATTACATGCTGTGTTAATACTGTTGCCAGATTCATTTTGCATTGGCTATTTCAACCAGTAATACTTATTGAGAATTTGGATAAAAGACAGAAAATTTGTATTTGTTTGGTTATGTAAGCCACAGAAGAATTGAGGGGGTCTTCTCAGACATCCTGGGGATTCCCTCCTATCCAGTATGGAGCTATTGTATTGCTCGTCCCATTCTTCTGAAGCTGGAGCTCACGTGACGTGCCATGGACGGGTAGAGCAAGGACAAATGGCAGTCAGATAGTTACCATGAGCCGCTCCATAAATAATTTTTTTTCTTTTGATGCTTGCATATCAGTAGTACTTTGCCCATAGAATGCAGGGTAAATGGCACCCTTCGAGTTGTGCAGGATGGCAGCCTGCTGTATGCCCAGCTGCAGAAGATCGGCAAAAGAGAAGACACATGAGCAGGACAGACCAAGTTGAGTAGGACATTGGGCTGAATACTGCGCAGAGACAAAGGACCAGAAATGGGGCTGAGGCAAAGGCTTGGTTAATGGGGAGTCCTCGTTCTTGAAAGCAGGGTACAAAGTCAGGCTGGGGCCAGCCTCATGGCTGATTTACTGCACTAAATAGTGTAGTGGTGTAGGCTCCTTAAACTCCCCCCAGAGCCTGGCAGATGGCCTCATGCCCCATCTGTGAAGGTTGCATAGACAAGGGCGAAGGCAGGAAATTACTAGAGAAAGCGATTCATCTGAGGAAATCAGAAACCTTATTTATTTAGGGAAAAATGTAGGGGAAAATGTAGTGCACTGCCTGTGCAGAGGGAAGGCTTTACTGCGGCAGCTGAGCCACTCAGGGCCATGATGCCTCAATGAGAAGGGGCAGTGACCTCTATGACCTCAGCTGCAGCAACTTCTTGCTGGACACATCTTCAGAGACAAGGGAATCAAAAGTAAAAATGAGCTATGGCGACTTCCTCAGGATAAAAAGCTTTTGCACGGCAAAAGAAATCACCAACAAAACTGAAAGGCAACATATGGAGTGGGAAAAGATATTTTGTAAATGATGTATCAGATAAAGGGCTAGTATCTAAAATCTATAAAGAATATAACAAACTCAACATCCCCCAAACAAAACATCCAGTCAAGAAAGGGGCAGAAAACATGAACAGACATTTCCCCAGAGAAGATATCCAAATGGCCAACAGACCCAAGAAGAAATGATCAACATCACTAGGCTTCAGGGAAATACAAATCAGAACCACAATGAGATAACACCTCACACCAGTCAGAATGGCTAAAAAGAGCAAGTCAGGAAAGGAGAGATGCTGGCAAGGATGCAGATAAAGGGGAACCCCTCCTACACTGTTGGTGGGAATGCAAGCTGGTGCAACCACTCTGGAAAACAGCATGGAGGTTCCTCAAAAAGTTAAAAATAGAGACCCTATGACCCAGCAATCACACTACCGGGTATTTATCCAAAGGATACAAAAATAGTGATTTGAAGGGGCACATGTAACTTACTACTCATAGCAGTATGTCCACAATGGCCAAAATATGGAAAGAGCCCAGATATCCATCAACAGATGAATGAAGATGTGTGTGTGTGTGTGCAATGGAATGTTACTCAGCCATCAAAAAGAACAAAAGCTTACCATTTGCAATGGCATGGATGGCTGAAAGTACTATGTTAAGCGAAATAAGTCAGTCAGAGAAAGACAAATACCAAAAGATTTCACTCATATGTGGAATTTAAGAAATAAAACAGACAAACGTAGGGGAGGGAAAGAAAAATATGATAAAAACAGAAAGGGAGGCAAACGGTAAGAGACTCAACTATAGGAGGCAAACTGAGGGTTGCTGGAGGGGAGGTGGGTGGAGGTGGGGTAACTGGGCAATGGGCATGAAGGAGGGCACAGGATGGGATGAGCCCTGGATGTTATATGCAACTGATGCATCACTAAACTCTATCCCTGAAACTAATAATACACAATGTTAACTTAAATTAAATTTAAATAAAAACACTTAAAAAGAAACAATGAAGTGGAATATTCTAGAGAGAGAGAAAGACTCAACCCTTCTCGGGATGCCCCTTTCCAAGCAGTACAGGTCAACATCTCTCTGCTCAGTTTCAGGGCAACAAAAGGAAACCCTTCACTGTGTCTTCCATGCTGCTCTCTCCCACTGACTGGTAGATTGGGATAAGCGAAACTAACAGAAAAGGAGCACAGCTGGGAAATAAAGGATAATTGGGCTTGAGTAGTAAATAGTGATTCCCCTCATGCTTTCCCTGGGCTAATCGACCGCATCTACTAAAGCCACCGAAGGCACAGTCTTATCTTTATGAGAGACGTAACATTCGGACCAAAGTGAATAAATGCGTAGGTGGCTTGAGCATCTCTTCAGCAACTACCCAGTCAAGAAACTGAAAATTTCCAGAGCCCTAAATGGACTGTCGGCTTTCCAATCTCCATCTGATGTGTCCCAGGACAGTTTTGTGACATGCACAGATTGGAAGGGAGAAACATGGCTTTGTCTCCTAAAGACCCACAAGATTCGGAGACCTCTAGATACATACTCAGGCGTTTTCAGCTTTGGTGGTTTTAAGGCAATATTCAGGGAATTAATTATTAAGTTGGGGAATTCCTGATTCAAGACATCTCGGGTAAGGCTCAGGGATACACATTTTGGACAAGTGCCCCAGAAGATCTGATAGCAGGTGGTCCCCAAAGATACCACACTTTGGAGGGAGATACGGGTATCTACGGAAGCTTAGATTAGCACAAGCAGGTGCCATGTGAGTTATGTCCTTGATACTCAAAATGTGGTCCTGGGTCAGTGGTCACAGGGGCCCCCGGACCCTTGATGGGAATGCAGAACCCTAGGCCCAGTTCAGAGCACCTGCATCAAGTGCACTTAAATAAGATCTTTCTAGTCATTCGTGTGCACATGGAAGTTTTCACTGGGGGCGCGTGGGTGGCTCAGAGGATTAAAGCCTCTGCCTTACGCTCAGGTCATGATCCCAGGATCCTGGGATGGAGACCCGCATCAGGCTCTCTGCACAGTGGAGAGTCTGTTTCCCCTCCAGCCCCACCTGTCTTTCTGCCTACTTGTAATCTCTGTCTCTCAAACAAACAAATAAAATCCTAAAAAAATTTTTTTTCTCTGTGTATACATCTCTGGTTCATCGAAGACAGAGCTCTCAACGGGAACACCACTGCCCCTAGAGGCCATTTAGGAAACAGGCGTTGGCAAGTGGTTTGGTTGTTGTGATTTAGCATTCTGTGGGCAGGTGCGAGAGATGCTAGATGTCCTGTCACGTGCCATCAGCACATTAAAGGACTGTCCCGCAACCTGCATGACTTCTAAACATCCTGCTGGATAGCCTCGCATACAAAACACCTGCCTGGATTGACCTGAGCCCAGAATCTAATTCTTGTTTTACAAATAAACTCCCCCTTTTTTGCATAATTTTAATAGACACTGAAATTTCCAGGAATTCAACTGCCATTTAAGTTGAAGGAAGATTCAACAAATGTTGAATTTTAAGTGTTATCAAGAGCTAGTCACCATCTGTGATGGTAATTTCATTTGCCAATTTGACTGGGCTAAGAAATGCCCAGATAGCTGGTAAAACAGTATTTTTAGGTGATTCTAGGAGCGTGCCTCTGGAAGAGATTAGCATTTCAATCAGCAGACTGATGAAAGAAGATAGCCCTTCCCAATAGAAATGGGTATCGCCTAATCAGTTGCGGGCCTAACTGGGGGAGGGGAGGAGTGACAGGGAGAGTTTTTTTGCTTGCTCTGTTTGAGTTGAGACATCTATCTCCTTCTGTCTTTAGACATCGGCGCTCCTGGTTCTTAGGCTCTTGGACTCGGGTGGTGACGTATACCATCACACTCCCAGCACTCAAGCATCTGGACTCCAGCTGGATTATACCACTGGCTTTCTGGATTCTCCGGTTTGCAGACAGCAGACTGTGGGCCTCGTTGGCTTTCATAACCCTGTAAGCCCATTCCTATAACAAATCACCGCATATCTGTATCTATTTGCCTCCAGTTGGTTTAATTTCTCCCGAGCGCCCCAACACACCGCCGTCAGCGGCAGTAAGCAGGTGCGGTGATGTGTGGCCCTCCTGAGCTGGTTGACCAGTAGGAGCAAGCACCTCCCTGCTCCTGATTCAGACCCTCGCATTTATTCACTGACATCCAGATTATTTTACCATAAAACATTTTCCTTTGTTTCTTCTATGATCAGCAGGTCTGTGTGCTGTCTTTTGAACATCATGTGTATTGATAGCTTGTTTTATCTATCAGATTTCATCTCAAAATTGTGAAGGAATATTTTATATTTAAAGTTTCACTTTGGTATGATAAGAAAAATTTCAATATAGAGTGGAAGTTGTTGGGTAAGACCAAGCTGAGAGGGGCTGTTCTGGTGGATTTGCTTCATTTTTTCAGGCAAAGGATCTGAATCCCAGGGAGGCAGAGGGCCCAAGGTCACAGGGGCAATTTGGATCAGAAACCCAAGAATCCGGCCCCTGCAGGCACTGGCCTCTTGCCACCAGCATTCCCCTCGGGGCCTGTCCAGCTGTCGGGGTGGGGGGGGGCGGCTCCTCGTCTCCAGAGCGAACCTCTTTTTCTGCCCCTGCTCTTGCCAAGGCCCTGGACAATGACTTATAACATCATGTAGCCTCAAGGAAGAACAAAACCTTTGCTGGACTCTTGATGATTATAACTTTTTTTTTTTGACCCAAGAGCTTTTCCTGAGAAACAAATTATAAATTATGAAATAAATGGAGCTCTTGTTCCTGACTCTCTTTGGGCATGAACTGTCACCTGTCCTTGTCTGTTTGGAGCTAGGAAGGGATTCAAGAAATGTGGCAAGAAGAAAAATAATTCCTTCCTTGAATTTGGAAGGCAATGGATTTTGTAGCTAAAGACCGTAATAGGATTTTAAGCCTAGTAGGACACTATCGTTCTTAATGACAGCAATCCAGGGCCCCAGGAGGGGAGGCACTAATCTGCATATACAGAGTGTCTCCACACATGCAGAGTGTCCCCACAAATGTGTAGGAACTTGTGTTGCTCAAACATTGGTTGTTCTGCTACTTGCTTTGTTCTGAACATGAACATCAAATGACACCTCCTGCCCCTAACAGTCATCATGTCAGACATGGGCTACAAAGGAGATAAATTGGGGTGGGGAGGCACTTCCCCACAGGCAGTAAGAGAAGAACTCATGTCTTCAGGGGAGGCGAAGGATGGTGGCCCAGTTTCATACGGAGCCGAGAGAAGGAAAAGGAAGTCAAAGGTCTTGAAGTTGGAGGAAGCTTCGAGGACTGGAACAGAAAGGAGACCCTATAGGTGAGAGATAGCATTGTTGAATGTCTTGGAGGGGGAGAGATGGACCCCGCACCCCGGAGCCCCACCCCCACTGTTGTAAATAACAAAATGGAGCTGGAAAGTAGTCCACATCCCAATTTAGGACAACCACATATCACAAGGAAAGGGATTCCTTGTGACTCTCCCATCTTCCTTGCTAAGCCTGAGTAGAGCAAAGCTTGCCCTGGGCTTTCCTGGTTATCCTATGAGGAAAAATGGTTGGGGAGAGAAACAGACAATGGATATCACCCTTGTGGGACAATTCTGGAAGAACCCTTCAGATTATCCACAAAGGCTTCCAGGCAATTTCCAAAAGATAAAACAACCAACCAAATTATGTAAGTTCCCAAACATGGGTAATGCAAGTTGTGACGAGGACACCGAGTTCTGTTGCTGGGGGCTTGTCATGTGAAGGGAAGAAAGGGGCTTCAGAGGACTTGTGTTTTCAGTAAGTCTGAAACTCACCAAAGACTTGCCTGCAGAAGAATGGATCTGAACTAGTGTCTATAAAAAAAAAAAAAAAAGGTATCATTTTAAGGGAGGGACACGCCCAGAGAGAAAACCCCATGCTGACTCCATTCCTGACACCCAAGAAGAACGCAGGGAGAGGCCAGACAGTGTGAAAAGGAGAAAGCTCGAGGGGTTGAGTGAGGCTTTTATTCCGTGGTGTCCTTGAGGATGAACAAGCGTGCGAAGGCTCAACTAAGCAGAGGAAAAGATGTTGAAGGGAAACGGGGCAGTGGAGGGAGGACTGTGCACTGTCAGAAGGGGGAAAGATCAGGAGAGGATCTTGAGGATGACGCTGGACCAAAGCAGCTGACTTCTGCGAACTGAATGTGTGCAGAGACAAAGCGGCTTGAGGAAGCTGGGAGGCTGAGCTTGAGCATGTGGATAAAATCCATGCTTCATTCAAGCTATAGAAAGAAAGGAGAGTCTTAGAGATCTCTCTGGCCCAAGGGAGGGATGGGGACTCCTTCTCTCCTTGAGGTGGAGGGGACGTGCTCGTCTCCCTGTATTTTTCGATTTCCAAAAACACCTGCATTATTTTTCATGGGAAGAGCTCCTGGAAAAAATAACCCAGGTCGCCTTTAGAATTCCAGAAGTGTTAACAAAGCTCAGATTCCTCAGAGTCGAATGTCTGATATCTTAGACGAAAGCTTTCTGACTCAACTGGAAAATAGCAACCAAAGAGAGAGAAACTTAGTGTGAACATCTAAGGAAACACATCATACCGATTTAGAAGCTCTGTGGAAAGGCTCCAGTTTCCAAGGACTATGTATAGACAAGGGGAGGAATTTCACGGGAAGACACGGGAGACAATATACCATCCATGTCACTGACTGCCAATAACCAGGAAGGCGGCAGGATTGAGGACAACGTTCAGAGCCTGTCTGTATTAGGGTAGGGGTTGAATTTATGGGTTCTGGGGTCCAACCATCCAGGACTGAATCCTGCCTTTACTGCCAGGCATTTGAGCAAAGGCAAGAGTTTTGCTTCACTCCTTTAAGACACTCTAGTAAATGCAAGAGCTTTGTGCCACGTCTGGCATCCAGTAAGCTTTCTCTGTGATGGTGGTAATTATTACCAGGACCACATCAAGGTGTGGATCTCTGCCTTTAACCTGAATTAACGCAGTACCCACGAATCCGGAGTCCATTCCTGAATATGGAATTGACTCCATATTCAAATATACAGCCCCACCCTCTTGTCTCAGGACTGGTTTTGACATATAAAGACAGGACCCACTCATTGGGATCACTGACCCAGGACAAGATCATCAGGGCAGGGTTCTGATGAAGATTCCCGGAAAACAGCGTTCAGTCCATTCTGTACTGACGGGTGATTTCAGAGAGAAAGAGCAGTCAGAGCTCATATGCACCAAGTGCCTACCCGTTAGCAGACAGGGTTCTAAACCCCTTACCTCTGTCACTCCTTTACAGCTCAATACAACTTGTTATTATCCCCCTGCCCCATTTCAGCTGGGGAAACCGAGACACAGAGGCTCCAAGCTCCCAGCAGCGGTATTTCCAGCAGTAAACTGAAGACCGCCTCCTTGTAAAGAACACAGAGGCGTCTGTTGGAGTCAAATACCTTAGGTCGTGGATGCAAATGTGATTTTAAAAGTGGCAGCTGTTCAGAATATTTTTTCAAAATCATTCCACTGTTTCATGTATACAAATGGAAGGTATAAAAATAACCACTAGTAATTTGACGAAATTACTGTTTTCCTTGTTCAGTCTGTGGCTTCACACGTAGAGGTCTACCTAATCACCCTGGGGGTGATGAGGCCTTCGTCTTTCATGAGGCAGGCAATTTTCTCTCCATGAAAAGGAAAAGCCTTATGTCCTGGAGGTTGCCAGTACCAGCTAGAAAGTGGCTTATTAAGTGTAATTTCATTATGCAGAATCAACTTCCAACTCAAACTTCACTAGGGATTAAATACTACTAAGGCTTGAGAACCACCCACCGACAAAAAAAAGAAATTAGGGGCGCCTGGGTGGCTCAGTGGGTTGGGCCGCTGCCTTCAGCTCAGGTCATGATCTCAGGGTCCTGAGATCGAGTCCCGCATGGGGCTCTCTGCTCAGTAGGGAGCCTGCTTCCCTCTCTCTCTCTCTCTCTCTCTCTGCCTGCCTCTCCATCTGCTTGTGATCTCTCTCTGTCAAATAAATAAATAAAATCTTAAAAAAAAAAAAAAGAAATTAAGTCACAAAAAATGCAGCCGTGGCACCTGTTATGGACTTTTTAGGGTGGAAAGCAAACTCACTTCTTTGCATCAGGTTCCTCCACAAAAGCTCTTTTTAGTTGCATTTAGTTCTTTTTTTTTTTTTAAGATTTTTTTTTTAAAGATTTATTTATTTGACAGATAGAGATTACAAGTAGGCAGAGAGGCAGGCAAAGAGAGAGAGAGGAGGAAGCAGGCTCCCAGCCAAGCAGAGAGCCCGATGCGGGGCTCGATCCCAGGACCCTGGGATCATGACCTGAGCTGAAGGCAGAGGCTTTAACCCACTGAGCCACCCAGGCGCCCCAAGATTTTTATTTATTTATTTATTCGACAGAGAGAGATCACAAGTAGGCAGAGGCAGGCAGAGAGAGAAGGGGAAGCAGGCTCCCCGCTGAGCAGAGAGCCTGATGTGGGGCTCGATCCCAAGACCCTGAGACCATGACCCCAGCCGAAGGCAGAGGCTTTAACCCACTGAGCCACCAGGCATCCCAGTTTGATTTAGTTCTTTATTTATGGTTAATACCTAATTATCCAAGTGAGATGATCTACACTATTCATGCCAAAGTAGGACAAATGCCAAAGAAACTTTATCCAAGGGCTTATCCAAGCCCTTAGGCCCTTCTAACACAGAAAAGAGCAAATTAATTTTAATATTGACTTGTGAAGAGAAAGGCAGGAGAAATCTGAGCCTGGGGTAATATGCTAATAAAACCACAACTCAGGAAAACTCCCAAGCTTCCCCGTTAGTCAGGCTGTCTGTACCTACCAGAAAAGGACGTTTGCTAGCGGGGAAGAAACCATTCTGTATATCAAAGCCAAATACACCAAATTTGGAGGGACTGTTTGCCCTGCTTGCTTCCGCTGGAAGGAAAAAACATATTTATTGGGTAGGAGAACGAATGTGCTTCTGGGTCTTTCTCCCTTAAGCAGATGTTCCAAACCCTTCTGAAAATTCTGCAAATATCACACCCAAGTGTATTTTACTCTTCGGCTCTATGGTCAGGTTTTGACAAGTGCTGATGTGCTGTTTCGATCCCATGGAGTCTACTGCGCTCTGTGATAGCAATCAATGCCTTTTATCTAGGGTCCTCAGAACTTGCCTAAACAATCAGCACCTTACTCTCAGTTGTGCAACACAGGGAAGTTGTTGAGCCAGAAACAACTTGTCTAAAAGCTCACAGAAATCAGTCAATCCCTAGTTGCCTAGAACCCAACTAATGGGTATTTCTATTTTCCTTGGGATTTCTCATACCCTCAACTTTTAGAAAAAGGCAGCCATTAATAAGAAACAAGGTGTATCAGAGATTTATTTAGAGCATATACTGAAGTCACCAAGGAAGTGGGCTGAAAAAGAGTAGAGAGAGTTCCATTTCTGATCCTCTCCACGCTTGGTGGCTGTTCGCAACAGTGTTGGGGGCAGGGCAGAATACTGAACAAAGGTCTACTTGCTGAGACAGGAGAACCGACTAATGTAATTAATTAATTAACTAATTAATTAACTTGTTTTTTGGTGCAAAAAGGTGTAGACTAATGTATTTTATAAGTATTTCATCTCAACCATGTGAAAATCATACAAAGTAAAATTTGGAAGGAAATCCACAAAATCAGAAGTGGTAACTCTGCTTAGAGAGATAATGGGTGATTTTTATTTTATTATTTATTTTTTATTTGACAGAAAGAGAGAGGATCACACACAAGCAGGGGGAACAGCAGAGGGAGAGAGAGAAGTGGGCTCCCGGCTGAGCAGGGAGCCTGATGTAGGGTTCAATCCCAGGATCCCAGGATCATGACCTGAGCTGAAGGCAGATGCTTAACCAACTAAGCCACCCAGGCGCCTCTATTCTTTGATTTCAAAAGATGAATACAAAATTGTTTTCTAAAGGTTTAGAATGGGATCCTAGTACTGCTTGATGGCAAGAGAAGCCAATCAATGAGACCAACTGCATTCCCCAAGCAATTTGGATGAGACTTTTATGGTCTCCAGAGGGCTCTCTCTGTGATGTAGTCACTTGACCTTTCATGTGAGTGGTTATATAAATTGCAGCATTTTAAAATTCTAAATTTCATCTTAAGCAGTGAGAGCAAGAAATCACAGAGGTTTTTTTGTATGTCTGCCATTTCTGTAACTTCAAATTAAATGTCAATTAAATACCCATTAAAAATACAACATTTTCCATATGGTATCACCTAAAATCATGTGTAGGTCCAGTGGTATTTGGAGAACTGCCATAGTAACACCTCGGTCCTCTAATTTGTGTTTTAAAGCCTTTGAGGAACCTCCAGGTTAGAGCTGGATGCACAGAGTCGTAGAAAGGCAAACATGAGGCAGGTGCAGGCTACCCAGAGAGAGTCTGAGAGAGTGATCTCTCCTGAGGACCTTCCAAATTTTCTGCCCCAGGACAGAGGGCTTGGGTCTTTGTGATGTACTCTCCTTATCTGCTTAAGTCACTTTGAATGGATGTTGATAAGCATGTTTTAAAGGCTGGAGGTTTGGGTACCTGGGTGGCTCAGCTGGCTAAGCAACTACCTTTGGCTCAGGTCATGATGCTAGGGTCCTAGGATCGAGTCCCACGTCAGACTCCCTGGCTGGTTTCTCCCTCTCCTCCAGACTCCTGCCCTCTCTCACTATCCTTGTCTCGCTCTCTCCAATAAATAAATAAGACCTTAAAAAAATAATAAACAGTGGGGGTTTCACCTTCTTCTCCCTGGTGGTCAGATGCTGTAAGGGCTCTGCACCAGTGGGTGGTAACAGGACATGCTACAATGGGGTTTCCTAGCTCCCATTCCTTTTTCCAAAAGGAAATCTGTGGTGCAATTTTGTCTTGTTTTCCTCCTAGTGCTGCATACTGGGTCTGCTGTGATGGTTTGACCTAATTATTTGCTCCATATATGGCAGCTGGAGGGTGATCTTACCTTGGGACCAGAAGCCTTTGCCTGCTGCAGCTTAATGGGATTTTTAAAAAATTTTTTATTTTATTTTATTTATTTACAGCATAACAGTGTTCATTGCTTTGGCATCACATCCAGTGCTCCATGCAGTACGTGCCCTCCCTATTACCCACCACCTGGTTCCTCAACCTCCCACCCTGCCCCTTCAAAACCCTCTGGTTGTTTTTCAGAGTCCATAGTCTCTCATGGTTCATCTCCCCTTCCAGTTTCCCTCAACTCCCTCTCCTCTCCATCTCCCCATGTCCTCCATGTTATTTGTTATGCTCCACAAATAAGTGAGACCATATGATACTTGACTCTCTCTGCTTGACTTATTTCGCTCAGCATAATCTCTTCCAGTTCCGTCCATGTTGCTACAAAAGTTGGGTATTCGTCCTTTCTGATGGAGGCATAATACTCCATTGTGTATATGTACCACATCTTCCTTATCCATTCATCCGTTGAAGGGCATCTTGGTTCTTTCCACAGTTTGGCCACCGTAGCCATGCAGCTTAGTGGGATTTTGAATACTCTCCCATCCAGGATGGGGAACAAGATTTGCAGCTGCCAGTTTGATGGCTGGTTATCTGGTATAGAGTTGTGTCTGGTATAGAGTTGTACAGGAAGTGGGGCTTACGCTAATTGATAAAATAAAATAAAGAAAATGTAGGGCATCATCCCTCCCCCACCCCACACGCAGCTACACCTCTGCCCTTGGCAACCATGTTTATCGGACCTGATCCACGCCCCCAAGATTCAGCTGATTGGATGATGACTACACACCTGACCCACATCTGGCCAATCAGAGGCTCTAAAGAAAGTAGAGGCGGGGCTGAGAAACAGGAGGCAGCCATTGCTCCTTGTTTCATCTTGGGAGATTGTGAACTCCCTGATCTGAGGGGTGACGGTTGGCAGCCAAGGGCGGGGAGAAGCAGAAAGCAACAGTGAAGATGACTTTAGAGCTTTTGTGCTTCCTGCACCACAGTTCCACGAACTCGGCCCCGTATCCTGATAATACAGGCTGTGTTTTGTCTTGAGCTCCTCCAAGTGAGTTCCCAGGACTTGCAAGCAACAGGGTCTGGACGGAGGCAACACAGAAAGCGTGCTCCTACCTCCTGATAAACTTGTGCCCAGTTTTTGTAGGAGAATTATGTGTCGTGGCGTTTCATCACATCCTGCAAGGAGGACTAAAGGTTCAGGTATCGCATCATCTGAACAAGGGTGAGAATAAACTGCTCTTACTTGTGGGGAGAAATAAGAAGCCCTTCTTGGGGTCTTCATCCCAAGGCATCTCAGAAAAATCAGGCAGCACATTAACAGCAGCGGAAGATGCTGACTCGAACACTGACCCTCAAGGAGGCACAAGGGTCAGAATCACTTGGGGAAACTGCGGTGTCTGTTTTAAATGGAGTCACCAGGGACCCACCTCAGACCTACCAGATCAAAAACTCTATTCCAGTGGTCAAGGCAGTGAGACGTTGTTTTAAGTTTCCTAGGAGATTTTAATGAGCTCCCCTGTTGAAGAGCCACTTGATCCCAAGACAGAAGGACGTGGAGAAAAGGAAAGAAAAGGAATCTTGAGTTTACAGATTAATATAGGGACAAATAGTGTTAACCACAGTGGTTCCTTGACAGCCTTGCCTTTCTGTACAATGCAGTAATAAAATTCCTCTCTAGCTGAGGAACAGTGATTTCCTTGCCAATGATAATGAGCTTTAAGTCCAAAATGGCTTAATTTATGCTCAGTACATATTTCCTGAAGATGTAGGGTAAAAATGTAATCCATTTTTTAAAATAGGACTTAATTAAATTTGCAATTTGTGTAAAATTTCAAAGTAACTTCTACAAGGTAGAAAATTAGAAAATAAAGATAAGCATAAGAAAAAAATACATCTTGGTGCGCCTGGGTGGCTCAGTGGGTTAAGCCTCTGCCTTTGGCTTGGGTCGTGATCCCAGGGTCCTGGGATCAAGCCCCACATCCGGCGCTCTGCTCAGCAGGGAGCCTGCTTCCCCCCTCACTCTGCTTGCCTCTCTACCTACTTGTGATCTCTGTCAAATAAATAAAAATCTTAAAAAAAAAAAAGAAAAAAATCTTAAAATCATATCACCTGTTTTGTGATTTCTATCGCACTGTTTGGATTCATATCTTCATCTATCAGAATATTTATGTATTTTTCCTTATAGAAATGGGACCATATTGTTTTATATTTTCAATTTCATATATCATGAATATATTTCTATGTCAAAATACTTATATAATTCAATAAAAAATAAAAAATATACATACCTCTTATAGCTTTATAGAATTCCATTTATGGATGGATATATAAGGGTTAAATGAGACAATGTATATGAAATATGTGGTAGACACTCAAAAAAATAGCAGCACCTAGTACCGTTACTAGAATGTACTAACAGTTTCCCTACTGATGGAATATTAAGGTGTTCCCAGGAGTGGGGGTATTGATTTTTACTTTATTACATGCTTACTAGACATTTAAATGACTCTTTTCATTAACTGGAAACATTCTTCTTATCCAGTTGTTTTTTTTCTTTTTACTTAAATGGTAAATATATAGAAATGTTCTATTTTCACTCGTCACATCTGTCAATCTTATTCTTTGTTACTTCTAGGGTTAAAAAGCTAAATTCTCGGTGGCTCAGTAGGTTAAAGCCTCTGCCTTCGCTCGGGTCATGATCTCAGGGTCCTGGGATCGAGCCCTACATCGGGCTCTGCTCAGCGGGGAGCCTGCTTCCTCCTCTGTCTCTGCCTGCCTCTCTGCCTACTTGTGATCTCTCTCTGTCAAATAAATAAATAAAATCTTAGAAAAAAAAAGCTGAATTCTCACTAGGATACCATAATAAATCTTAATATATGATCAGTATCCATGTAAGAAATAATTAATTTTAAATGCTTCCACCAAAACGGTTAAGTTAAACATAAGTTTGGGGCAGACACATTTCCGGACCAAACTTTAACTTACAGAAAAAGTTTTATAAGGAAGCACATTGTCCCCAGTGGGGAGGATAAACCTGATGATACCGTGACTCATGTGCTATGCGGCTGAGTCCTGCCTACCTCCAGCTGACTTGGGAAGAGGATTCCATCTCATCAAGACACAGGAAAAGGAAGCAAGTTAAGCAAGAGCGCCACACTCTAATGGTGTTTTTCCTTCCACAGATTACAAGAGATAGAATCCATTTAATTACACAGATAAGGCGCTTTGTACTTACCTCACCTCTGATGATTCAGTTAAGGGACAATTATACAATGCTAGGACTGTGATCTCTGGCTGTCAGAAGAAATAGTCATTTTGAGAGGTCATATTAATGCCTAGTTCTCATCTACTGGCGGTGAAGGAAGTGTATAAGGATGTCATGATCAAAGCACATGGTAGAGAGTTTCCATTTATTAATCTACTCGACCAGCATTTACTGAGGGCCTACTGTGTGCCGGGCACTGGGCTAAGTGCAGACACACAGAACAAGAAAGACATGGGGCCCATGGGTCCATATAGGCCGCAAGACCTAAGTACCTGGGAGATTCCCACGCTTTTCCACAGAGGGAAGCCTGAAGCAGAAGTTAGGCGATCTGATGTAATGAGAGAAAGAAGCAAGAGGGGATCGTGGCACCCACCAAATCCCATTAAAACAAATCCCAGTACAGCCAAGCCAATCATACACTAGATCAGTATTTCTAAAAGCCAGGTAGTAATTCAGTTATAGAAAAAGCACATTCAAAATATCAAGAAAGATTTAGGAGTACATTTCAGAGTTCACGAATGAAGATTTGCCATAAAGCTCCAGTCCTGGGCAAGGAGGCCATCGAGTCTTCTGGGGGGAGGGATGGGCAGGATCCCACCCTACAGAGCTGGACAGCTCATCATGTTCTCCACCGGCAAATGGGAGACGAATGGAAACCGCAAACAACCCCACTCCTGTCCTCGCTCCATAGGGCCCTTCAGCCCGTGAGCAATATTCCCACTTCTGGTTAGGCAGGGCACCCTGGAGTGGATCAGGGGTTCCCTGGAGCATAGCACTTAAAGCATCCACCGTTCTCCCCGACTCACCCCTGACTTGTTGAAAATGCAGAGCTGGCAATGAGAAATTGGGGCATGGTAACAGGTTCTATTAAAAAAAAAAAACAAAAAACAAAAACAACTATTGGGATGCCTGTGTGGCTCAGTGGGTTAAGCCTCTGCCTTCAGCTCAGGTCATGATCCCAGGATCCTGCCCCACTTTGGGCTCTCTGCTCAGCAGGGAGCCTGCTTCTCTCCTCTCTCTCTCTGCCTACTTGTGATCTCTGTCAAATAAATGAATAAAATCTTTAAGAAAAAAAAAACTATGAAGGAAGAATAAAGTCAAGCAGATATGGACCTGAATCCATCTTCACGGACATAATTTTGAAGGAAATTTTCTTCAGCAGTGCTTGGTGAACAATAGCAGTTCTATGCCATGTTTTGGGGGAGTGTTATGCTCAACTAATTAATTCGTTCATGGTAGAATCTGACGCTTGTGAAAGTGACAAGGCAGTCTAGAAGAAGCATGGGCTTTTCTAGAAAAAAAGCCAGATGGACCCGCTCCCCCTTCGGCTGCCTGTGGGGCAAGGACCAAGTTCCCTAAGTCTCTGTTTCTTTATCTGTGAAGTGGGGATGCCATTGTCTCTCTCAGAGAGTGCTCTGAGGCTCAGAGGGGAGGATGACATAAATCCACACTTAGCACAGTGCCTGGCACACTGAAGGGCTCAACAAACTTAATTATTACAATTGGGGCACCTACTTGGAGTGTGTGCCCAGTGCCCAGAAGACATTCAGCCTCAGTCCAAAGGAGGTCCCTAAGGAATGGTGGCTGCTTGCTCTCCTCCTCCTTTCAGAGAGTGATAAGATGCTCCCCTAAGGACAAAGAAATGAACACTTGCCTTCTCTATCCTGCCTCCTACCCATCTTCTTTACTCACTGACAGGTTTTCCTGCTGTTTCTAAATGCTCCTTTCGACATCTGTCCATCATGTTTCCTTATCTTCTGCCTGCAAACTTCGGGATGTATCTTTCCTCTTCACTGTGGCTTTATCACATCTGTGTTTAGTAAGCTCCATTAATTAGCAAAAGACCTCTCCTCTCTTCGTTTAATACAAATTGCTGGAAAGAACTTGAATGGATGGATATGGTACAGCACTGGGTTCCTATATCCTTCCCAAACACACACCAGCTTATAAAAACAGGGAGGGTTTTTCCAGAGAGGAGGTGTTAAAAACACTTCAGTGTCTTTAAGACTGGAGCTCCCTTTTCCAAAATAAAATTGATTTTATTTGTAAATAACACGCCTGCCAATGTTGAAGTAAGTAGGTACATAAATGCAATTCTTAACTGCCTTTCTGATCGACTTTCTATATCCCCTGGCACTGGAAACTCCAAGACTCTCCCTGAGCCCATTTTCTAAACCTCATATTCCTAAATCACCTGCAGAAGCATTCCACCCCACCCAAGAACAGGGTATTAAAATGTCCAGTACCTTTTATGGGTCACTTACTGCCCACAAATAATGAGGTATTTATGGTACAATCACTCTGGCAGGGCTGACATCTCTCGATGTTCTACAGTTCTACATTCTACATTCCAAAACTGGATGTAAAACATTCCAGTTTTAAGAGCAGTTTTTCCCCCAGATGCTGGGGCATTATCCAAAATCAACATGGACAGTATCCAACAAGACCTCAGAGATGCTATTTTTCTTTTACTGTGTTGTGTCAACTGCCTACTGTACAGGGCTTGATACATTTTTAATTACTCAACTGAGTTTCCTTCGAACTTGTCACTTTTCACCATTTCCAGTAAATGGATCTTAATTTCCCAGAGGGAAACTTTTTTAGCCTGTCACAAAGTTCAGGCTTTTCTGGTTCAATTCTCATTTATCAAATATGCTAAGGAGAAAAGCTCTTTTGCCTCCTGATTTAAGATGACCAGAGGGAAATCAACAGGAATGGAATAAAATCTTCATGCACCCTATCAAGAGATGGGACTGCCCTGTGATCAAACTAGAAGCAATTAAAAAAACATATATGTGTATATATATTATTAATATACATATTATATACATATACATATTATACATAATATATACATATTATACATAGTAATATATACATATAATATATATAAATTATGTGTGTGTGTGTATATATATATATAATGGAGGAGTCAACTTCAAAAATCTTTTTTGATAAAAAGCCAGCTGACAAGATCACTTGGTTCTTAAATCTTAAAAAAAGACAAGATGAACCTCAGCATTTACATGACGGGAAAGGAAAGAAGTCGAACCCCGTGATGAATGGCGGGTGACACTCAGCCCAAGTGGGATGGGACCAGGGGACCTTGGGGTCACTAAGAGGAACATCCATACCTCATCCTTAGTGAGTGGTTGGTACAAAGGAGTGGTGGTCTACACAGCCAGCTTTCCAAGAGAATTCGGAAATCAAGATTTTTTTTTTTTTTACTAGAAGTCTGATTTTAAAAGGTGACAACAAATTCACATTTTCTCAAACACTGTTTCCTGGAGCTGGCTGGTATGGGCTCAAGAGAGTGGATTTGCGCCTCTTTTCTCTACTCGGGCCTTCACCGACTTCACATTCATAGCTTGAAGCCAGTCATTGGGGGGGAGTGAGGATATTCGCACCCCAGAAATAGGTGAATGGTACAAATCGGGGTTTTGTTTGTTTTAACCTGTTAAATATTAACCAGGATATCACCATCTGCAGATCAAATAGATCATGTTGCCTTTGGCCAAAATTGCAACTTCTAATTTAAATATTAAGCAAGCAGTAGGCTTACGTAACCTTGAGGAAGTATTCTATATTCCAAGACAGTATTTACTACAGAGTACATGTGCCCCTGTAACCATAGGGGAAGTGTGAGCTAAGAGTCAGGGGGAACATCCCAAACCATTGGAACACAGAGACAGAGACACAGGGAGGCATCTCTGAACCAAGTCCCCCACCCTATAAAAAGAGGACTCTGATGAATAGGACATTTTTAAAAAGCTTGTTTCTTCCCCACTGCCCTGAGGGAAATGGTGATTGATGCTCCAACCATGACCTCTCAAGACATCAGAACATCCTGGAAGGTTTTCTGAATCATCAGGAAAAGCTGAGACTAGGCAACGTAATTGAGCAACACAAGCATCCAAGTCCATGTTCAAACAACTCCAAGTGGGTTAACGCCCTTCCCTCATCACCGAAGCAGCAGGGATGACCGAGGGTACAGGTTCCCCTTTTCTCTTTGTTCAAAATCAGCCAAACATCAGTCTGGTTCTCAATTCCTATTTTCTGTTACATGGAGCCTTGGGCAGTCTGGGGAACCCAGTGGGTCCCTTCTCAGAATGATTTAAGTGAATCAAATACGACGTGTAGAATTACAAAAGCAACCATATTAAAACACGTGTGTGGCATAGCGCATGTATAATCGTTACATAAGAGCGGTCTAACAGCTACCATGATTTTAAAAAGTCTCAGAGAAGGGGCTGTGAGGGACGTGCTGCCCTGCACAGTGAGAATACTTCTCACTTCATCCAGCTTCTCCTGGAGACCAGTCTACAATGGCTGCTCACGTGAGCTCTCGGTTGTTCCCTGCATTCCTTACTGAAGGAAATGTTGGAGGTTGTCAAATAAAGGTTAGTAAACATAAAGACAATTATTTTCCCATCGAAGTTTATAGACCCTCCGGATTCTATCCACAGCCCCAGGTTAAGAACGCCCATAGTCAGATTGAACGTTGTAGGGACTCAAGTCCATTTCGACGGGACTAAACTGAATTTTTATGCTTGATATGGGATAAGGGCTGGGTATGGTTCTAAGGGGATAAGAAGGGAGAAAAGACATTACTCAAACCTAGAGTGGGACAACCCGATGTCTGCCTTACTCTACTGCCTGGTAACCCAGCTTCTTCAAAACAACGGCTTGCAGAAAACACTCACTGGTAACATCAAATACACATCCATTAATGAGAAAAATAAATACAGAACCAGGGCCGTGGGTTTTATTTCAGTTTCACTAGGATTCTATCTTAGTCAAACTAACTTCTCCAAACTTTAAATTGTGGCTTTGAATCAAAGCTCCACCACTTCCTAGTTGTGTGGCTTGAGGCAAAGTCTTTAACTCTCTGTGCTTCAGTTTTCTCATCCAAAGGAGGAGGAACATAACAGCACAACCTCATAGGATGGGAGATTCTGTCTACAGTGTTCAGTGTGGTACTGAGGAAGACTACAGTACATGCTAGCTGTGGAAAAAACAAGATTCTTACAAACTGGTTGAGAGAATATTTAAATTTAAAGGCTGTCCAAAATTTGGTAGTCCCTATACATATTTAAAATTAAAAATATGGGGCACCTGGGTGGCTCAGTGGGTTAAAGCCTCTGCCTTTGGCTCAGGTCATGGTCTCACCGTCCTGGGATCAGGCCCCACATCGGGGTCTCTGCTCGGCAGGGAGCCTGCTCCCCCTCCCACCCCGCTTCTCTCTGCCTGCTTCTCTGCCTACTTGGGATCTCGGATCTCTCTCTGTCAAATAAATAAATCTTTAAAAAAAATTTTTTTTAATTTAAAATATGCTTTATAGAGCTGTTGTACTAGCAAATAATTAGAAATAAATGACATGTCCTGCAATAAGGGGAAGAGTTAAATTTTTGAACATCCATGTCACAGTTGTGTATCTGGGGAAATTGCAGAAAAAATCTATAAGAACCATAGTTGTACACTTCTCAACATATCCTATGGGCCAACATTATCCTGCTATGAAGATAAGGGGCAGCATCACAATGAAGGGAAAAAAATAGGTGAATATCTTTTTTGTGTATAGATGCAAAAACTTTCAACATAATACTAGTAAGCCAAATGCAGAAACGTATGAAAAGCACCAAATGGGATTTATCCCCAGAATCCAAGGTTGGTTTAATATCTAAGAATGCATTAATTCAATATGATAATATCAATAGTCCGAAAGATAAAATCACATGATCGTCTCAGGCGCAGAAAAAGTAAGTGACAACAATCCCACATCCATTTGTGATAAAAACATTCAACCAACTAGAAAGAGAAGGGAACTTCCTTAGTCTGATAAAGGTCATCCTACCAACAAATATACCAGAACTAACATCATATGAACCGGTGAAAGACTGAAACATTCCACCTTAGTTAGGCAAGGATGTCCCCCGCACTGCTTCCATACAACACTGTGCTGGAGATTCCAGCCAGGCAGGACACAAAAGAAAAGTCACCCAGATTGGAAAGGGAGAATTAAAACGAGCTCTATCCATAAATGATAGGATCTTATATATAGAAGGTCCTAAGGAATCCTCTAAAGAACTATTAGAAGTGGGGGCCCTGGGTGGCTCAGTGGATTAAGCCTCTGCCTTGAGCTCAGGTCATAGTCCCAGGGTCCTGGGATCGAGCCCTACATCAGGCTCTCTGCTCAGCAGGGAGCCTGCTTCCCTTCCTCTCTCTCTGCCTGTCTCTCTGCCTACCTGTGATCTCTGTCAAATAAATAAATAAAATCTTAAAAAAAAAAAGAACTATTAGAAGTAATACATGAGTACAGCAAAGTCCCAGGCTATGAGATCAATCTACAAAATCAAGTATATTTATTTTATTTTATTTTTAAAGATTTATTTATTTGTCAGAGAGAGAAAGAGAGAGAACACAGCAGGGGTAGAGACAGGCAGAGGGAGAAACAGACTCCCTGCTGAGCAGGGAGCCCAAGGAGGGACTCGATCCCAAGACCCTGGGATCATGACCTGAGCTGAAGGCAGAGGCTTATCCCACTGAGCCACCCAGGTGCCCCTCAAGTGTATTTTATACACTTGCAATGAACAACCCAAAATAAAGTCTCATTGTCAATAATGCTAAATAATCAGGAATCAGTTTAACAAAAGAAGTGAAAAAACTTATACCTTGAAAATTATAAAATATTATTGAAAGAAAATTAAATGATCCCATGTTCCTGGATTAGAATGCTTGGTATTTATAAAATGGCAATATTCTACCAATTGATATACAGATTAGGTGCAAGGTTTCTTTGCAGAAACTGAAACACTGACCTTAAAATTTACCTGGACATTCAAGGGACTCATAATAGCCAAAACAATCTTGGAAAAGAAGAACAATGTCGAAAGGCTCACACTTCCTGATTTCAAAATTTACTACAAAGCTAAAGTAATCCAGACAGTGTGGCCTTGGCATAAGGACAGATAGGGAGATCGAAGGAATAGAACTGAGAATTCAGAAATCAACCTTCCCATTTACGGTCAACTGATTTTTTGACGCGCCTGCCAAAACAATTCAGTGAGGTGAAGAATAATCTTTTCAAAAACCAATGGTGCTGGAAATGGACATCCATGTGCAAAAGAATTAAGCTGGACCCATATCTCATACTACATACAAAAATTAACTCAAAATGGATTAGCCACCTACATGTAAGAACAAAAGTACAAACTCTTAGAAGAAAACATGGGTATGAATCTGACACTGAATGGGGCAGTGGTTTCTGGGATAGGACACGGGAAACATCAGCAACAAAAAGAAAAACCGATCAATTGGAGTTCATGAGAATTTTAAAAATTTTCATGCTTCTCAAGATACCACAAGAAAGTGAAAAGACAACCCACAGAGACAAGGACAATATTCACAAATCATGTATCTGATAAAGGACTTGAATCTGGGATGGTTCTATGCTGGGTGCCTGGCTCAGCTGGTGGAGCACGTGACTCTTGATCTTGGGGTTGTGAATTCAAGCCCCATATTGGGTGTAGAGATTACTTAAAAATAAAATCTTAAGAAAAAAAGACAAACCCGTTAAAAATGGGCAAAGGATTTGAATAACATTTCTTTCAAGAAGTACAGAAATGGCCAACAAACACATGAAAAGTGTTCAACACTGTTTGTCAATGGAGAAATGCAAATCAAAACCACAAGATACAACTTCACATCCACGCAGAATGGATATAATCAAAGAAACACATAATAAAAGTGTTAGGGGGGGCGCCTGGGTGGCTCAGTGGTTTAAGCCTCTGCCTTCGGCTCAGGTCATGATCTCAGGGTCCTGGGATCGAGCCCCGCATCGGGCTCTCTGCTTGGCGGGGAGCCTGCTTCCCCCTCTCTCTCTCTCTGCCTGCCTCTCTGCCCCCTTCTGATCTCTCTCTGTCAAATAAATAAATAAAAAATCTTTAAAAAAAAGTGTTGGGGGAGAATGCAGAGAAATAGAAACTCTCAGACAGTGTTGGTGGGATACAAAATGGTATGACCTCTCTGGAAAAGTCTGGCAGTTCATTCACATATTAAGAACAGTTTGTATTAGAAACCTAGGTATACACACGAGATACATGAAAACCTGGACACCGCTCCATCATTGTACAGCACTATACGCAATAGCTAAAACATGAAAATACCCATCTGATTAACTGATAGGTAAAACGCGGTGTGTCTGTATAATAGAATATCATACAGCAATAGGATGGAGGGAGGTATTGATACATGTGAGATGGATGACTTGAAAACATTATACTAAGTAAAAGAAGGCAGGCATACAAGGCCACATTTTATCATTCCATTTATAAGAAATGTTCAGAATAAGCAAATCTGTAGACAGAGAGGTAGATCAGCAGTTGCCAGGGGCTGGAGGGGAGGGTGGGGGTGATGGGTATGGGGTTTCTTTTGGGGATGATGAAATGTCCTAAAATTAATTATGATGATAGTTGTGAAATGCTAAAAATCATTGAATCGTATGCTTTATTTTTTTTTAAGATTTTATTTATATATTTGACAGAGAGAGAAGGAGAGCACAAGCAAGGGGAGAAGTCAGCAGAGGGAGAGGGAGAAGCAGGCTTTCCACCGGGCAGGGAGCACAATGTGGGGCTCGATCCCAGGACCCCAGGATCACAATCTGGGCCAAAGGCAGGCACTTAACTGACTGAGCCACCCAGGTGCCCAGAATTGTACATTTTAAATAGGTAAGTTTTATGGTTTGTGAATTTCAGCTCCACAACTTTGTTACCCACCCCCCCAAAAAAAGAATAAAAAAGCAGTGGTTACCTCTGGAGAGCAAGACAGGAAAGTAAAAGGAGACTTTGATTTTCCACTTTAAATACTTAGAATAATTTGAAAATTAATATAAATATGCATGTATTACTTTATGAATTTTTTTAACATGGAAAAAATATTTGCAAACAAGAAAAAGAAAAAGAAGGCACCTTGTGGCTAATCATGCCACTGAAGGTGGGGCGTGGGCCTGTGGGTGAGGCAGGGAGTGGGGCCAATACTCAAAAAAAACACCCGTGTTTCAAAATTTTGTCTTCAGTCTGGAACTCCTCTATTAATGGAAATCCTCACGTACTTTTGCTTTCTGGAAACCCAGGTCCTGCTTGCTCCTCTCCAGGTCCCAGCATCCCTCCCCGCACCCCTCCCAGAGGGCCCACACCCTGCAAGGCTCCTAAAGAGAAAAGTCACAGAATCTCTGTCCTCTTGTTCCTTTTAAGGCAGTTGCTAGATTTTTGACC
Organism: Meles meles; assembly: GCF_922984935.1. Classification (NCBI taxonomy): domain Eukaryota; kingdom Metazoa; phylum Chordata; class Mammalia; order Carnivora; family Mustelidae; genus Meles; species Meles meles. The sequence continues at coordinate 122,762,968 of NC_060071.1, forward strand.
CCAGGGGGCCTTTAGCAATGGCTGAGTGTGGGTGGTCACAACTGGGGCCCCTGTCGGCAGAAGTCAGGGATGCCGCTGCTAGCAATCTCAGAATGCACAGGACAGTCCAGAACATCATCTGGTCCCACAATCGCAGGACAAGGTGGAGAAACGCTGCTCCGGGAGCTTTTAAGGAGCTGGGCACCGGCAGTTCAGGTATCCTGGGTGGAGGCAGAACTGATGGGAGTTTCCTTAGACCCAGGGGAGTGCAGAGCAAGACCTCTTAGACAGGGGGAAAAGCAGGGGGCTCAGCCAGGGAGCCCCGGTCAAGCCCCCAGGGCTGGGATGCAAAGAAGACAGAGACAGCTGCTGTTGTTAAAAGAATGATGGTTCCAAACATCAAAGGCGAGTCTGACAGACAGCATGACTCCTGACCCCAATGTCCTGACCCAGGAAATTTGTTTTTTGTTTTTAAAGATTTTATTTATTTACCCGACAGACAGAGATCACAAGTAGGCAGAGAGGCAGAGGGAGAAGCAGGCTCCCTGCTTAGCAGAGAGCCCGATGCGGGGGCTCGATCCCAGAATCCTGGGATCATGACCTGAGCCAAAGGCAGAGGCTTTAACCCACTAAGCCACCCAGACGCCCCAGAAATTTGGTTTTTGACATCAGAATATCCAGTCCTAACCTCTCTCCCGAGCTCCAGATCCCCTCCCCTTGCCTCCCCCAATCCCAACTTATCCCAAAGGCTCCCTGAGATCAACAATTTCAAAGCTCAACTCAGGGTCCTTTCAATGGTCCCCTCTTCGGAATCCAGCTTCTGACCCACACAGGTACGTATCCGGGACCATCCTTCCTCCTGCCCCCCACCCCTTGTCTACCAAGAACCTTGGGAATTGTTCCCTTTTTTACTTTCAGTTGCATGCAACCCCCCTCCCCGCCTCCACTGTCCCGTCCATACCAGAGGTAGGGGTGTGATCCTGACCTCCTGCTCTGTCTTGCAAAAGTGAGCCTTGCAGGGCTCTGCAGAGCTCCATCCAGGGGCTCTGGAAAGACAGGGTCTTTCTCCTTCTGGGGTCCTGGATACTAAGGACCATGGCAGTCTGATGTTCTGAGGCCGACTTCACTGCTCTGACGCAGCCCCCGAGACTGACCCTCATAAGAAAAATGAGAAGCCAAGACAGAGACAGATGAAATGACACTTGGTGACATCGTCTAAATCCAGATCCAGCCTGAGGTGAACATTTCAGTTAACATATTATTGATAAATTAATCTTTTCATTTTCATGAAATAGGTTTTTGTCAGAGAACTAACTTTATCAACGGCCTCCGTTTAACAAGAAAGAAAAAAGTAAATATTCCTTTTCATCTGCATTATTGGTTTTCCTTTGGAGACTAACGTTATTAACAACCTCAGTTAAGAAGGGATGGAAGGAGGGTGGCGGGAGGGAGGAGGCAGGCCAGCCAGCCAGGCTCTGGCTGGAGCCATGGCACCTGCCAGCCCCGAAGGACCCCCACACCCACACACACCCTAGGGCCAACTCTGCTGCGGGTTCTGCTCTCTGCCCGCCTTAGGGGGCTCCCCGGCATCCTGTTCTCACCACACTCTACTCCATTTCCTCTTTGAGGCCAAGAGGGACTTGGCCCTTTGTGGGCCTCCTGTTTCCTCTCTGTCCTGGCCCTTTAGACCCTGTGGGGACCAGCCTGGGGCCACCTCCCTGTTCTTCCTGCTTCTTCTCTCTTCTTCCAAGAGATCTGGACACTTCTGCTAGATGAATGTCTCTTTTTATCATGCAGTTCTTCCCTGTCTCTAACAGGAGGCCAGCGCCACTGTGCAGAGTTCCTGCCCTATGGCCTGACAGTCAAGGCTCTTCGTGACTCATTCATGGATATGCTCCTGTGGCGAGCACTGTTAGAGGCCCCCGACATTCTTTCTCTCATTATTCCGTAGTAATTATTCTCAGACAAGTTACTAACTGGAATAAGGAGCCCGTTTCCCAGCCACCGCTGCAGCTGGGTACGACCGTATGACAAAGCTGTGGACAATGAATGTCAGGGGAAGGACCATCTGGAATTTCTGGGAAGCCTCCTGTAGTGGACACTGCTGTTTGTGCCCCACCCGGCTCCCCCTAAAAGCCCTGACAGGCTGTGTGTGTCCATCCCCTGGCTGCTGCAGGATTTACTGCTCACAGCTCACAACTGTGACTATAGAACTGCCAAGGGCCAGGCAGGTTTAAGGGCCTTTGCTAGCCCAGCCAGAACCAGTGACTGGTGTGGGTATATAAAAGCACAGTTCCGGGCGCCTGGGTGGCTCAGTGGGTTAAGCCGCTGCCTTTGGCTCAGGTCATGATCTCGGGGTCCTGGGATCGAGTCCCGCATCCGGCTCTCTGCTCAGTGGAGAGCCTGCTTCTCTCTCTCTCTCTGCCTGCCTCTCTATCTACTTGTGATCTGTCAAATAAATAAATAAAATCTTAAAAAAAAAAAAAAAGCACAGTTCCTTTGCCTGAAGGTGGGATAAATTCCAAGGTGTAATTTGTGCTTCAGACCACCTTAAATTAACCTCCTGCTTTGCTTCTCTTTTCACCTCCTCACTTCTTTTGCTCTCCCACTAGCCTCTTCTGAGAGCACGGGCTTGATAAATCACTTCCACCTAAATCCTTAGCCCAAAGTCTGCTCATTAGGGAAAGTGGCCTAAGACATCTCTCTGAAAGAAAAAGGACACATGCTTCCTCTCCCTTTCCTTCATCCTACTTCCTGTGGTGCGGATGTGATGGCCAGATCTGCAGCAGCCACACTGAGCCCTGAGGACGAGAGAAACATCCTAGGGATAATAGAGCTGAAGAGGCCTGACTCCTTGTTGACATCCTACAGTCACCATACCAAGCCTGAATTGCCTGCATGCACTGCAGTGTCTTTCCTAGCCCAGAGTAAAAACTTGTGCATGTTACCACTGTTTTTTGGGTCTTGCTACTTGAAGCTAAACAAAATTCCTAACTGATGGACTCCCTTACTTACCAGCTGTGTGTACTTGGGAAAATTTCTCTGAGCCTTATTTTCCCTAACTCAAAAGAAAGTTGAGAGAATGAGCAGGTCATCGTCTCTTCCCAAATACCCATTAGACTCCATCTTCTCCAGGAAATTTGTCTTAATTAATTGAATAAGAAGTGATGTGGTTGTTTTCAGTTATCAATTTCCAGAATTCAGTTTTCATCCATCATTCCGTAACATGAAACACAGTATATCCCTGTGTGGTCAAACCGGGCCTTGTACACATTTCTTTTCACAGGTGTTGGTATTAGGTCACAGGTTGTTAAATGAAAGAAACTAAATTTAAAAATACAGCAGCCCCATGGGGGGGGTAGGGGGATAGGAGAAGAATAAATGAAACAAGATGGGATTGGGAGGGAGACAAACCATAAATGACTCTTAATCTCACAAAACAAACTGGGGGTTGCTGGGGGGAGGTGGGATTGGGAGAGGGGGAGCGGGCTATGGACATTGGGGAGGGGAGGCGAACCATAAGAGACTATGGACTCTGAAAAACAACCTGAGGGTTTTGAAGGGTCAGGGGTGGGAGGTTGGGGCAACCTGAGAGTTTTGAAGGGTCAGGGGTGGGAGGTTGGGGGAACAGGTGGTGGGTAATGGGGAGGGCACGTTTTGCATGGAGCACTGGGTGTTGTGCAAAAAGAATGAATACTGTTACGCTGAAAAAATAAATAAAATGGAAAAAAAAATACAGCAGCCCAAGAAATAGTATAGCATGCCTCCATACCAAATACCAGGAATATGACATCTGGAGCAAAAAAAAAATCAACAGCCAGAATGAATAAAACAGGACTTAGTGAGGACACGCCTTAGTGAGTTTGCCTAAATGTAGCATAAATTCAGTTTAAAAAATTCAAGTCCCAAAGAAAGATTTCCAGATTCCTCTGGGACTGAGAGTGGCTTACAGGACCTATTCAGGGAAACTAAGACAAGAACCCTGCAGATGAGCAAAATTGGATGAAGAAACGCTAACTGGGAGAAAAGAGAACAGTTATAAATCATCCAAAGCAAAAGCCAGAAAAGCAAAAATAAACAGGTGGGAGTTCATCAAAATCAAGAGCGTGGGCACACGAAGGCAATGAGGAAAAGCAGCCTACTGGTCGGGACATGATATTTGCAAGTCATGTATCTGATAAGCGGTTAATATCAAAAATACATAAAGTACTCCTACAACTCAATAGCAAACAAACAAATAAGCTGATTAAAAATGGGCAGAGAGGGGTGCCTGGGTGGCTCAGCGGGTTAAAGCCTCTGCCTTCAGCTCAGGTCATGGTCCCAGGGTCCTGGGATCGAGCCCCACATCGGGCTCTCTGCTCACCAGGGAGCCTGCTTCCTCCTCTCTCTCTGCCTGCCTCTCTGCCTCCTTGTGATCTCTGTCAAATAAATAAATAAAATCTTTAATAAAAAATGGGCAGAGGGCATCCAAATGGTGCAGCTGCTCAAGCATCTGACTCTTGGTTTTGCCTTGGGTCATGATCTCAGGGTCGTGAGATCGAGCCCTACCCAGGTCAGGCTCTGTGCTCAGCAGGGAGTCTGCTTCTCTCCCTCTCCTCTGATTTAAATAAGATTTAAATAAATCTTTTTTTAAAATGGGCAGAGAACCTGAATAAACATTTTCCCAGAAACAACATATAAATGCACGCCAATGGGTACATGAACAGGTGCTTGACATCGGTCAGCATCAGGAAAATGCAAATCAAAACCCCAACAAGAGGGGTACCTGGGTAGCTCAGTCGATTAAGCATCTGCCTTCAGCTTGGTTGTGATCTTGGGGTCCTGGGGTGGAGCCCCATGTTGGGCTCCCTGCTTAGCGGAGAGTCTGCTTCTCCCTATCTCTGCTCATCGTCTCTCTCTCTCTCTCAAATAAATAAATAAAATCTTTAAAAACACACACACAACAAGATAATCACCTCACACCTGTCAGAAGGGCTATTCTGAAAAAGAAGAAAAAACCAGGTGTCCTCGAGGGTACGGAGAAAAGGGAACCCTCGTGCACTGGTGGTGGGAACATGAGTGGGTACAGGCACCACAGGAAACAAAACAATGGAGCTTCTCAAACAACTAAAAATCTTGCCTTTACTTTCTCTCTGGAAGCAGAAGAGGGCTTCAGAAAATGCAGTTGGTGTTGAGTGAAAAATCATCCAAAGACTAAAGGTCCAGAGGCCGGAGAAGAAGAAATAGACTGGAAATGAAGAGGAAGGTACTGGGAAGAGATGCACTAAAGATCGCTGAAGAGAAAAAGATTATGGCTTTGGTGTGGTCTCAGCAATCAGATATGATGACACAAGGCAGGTTCCAAGGCGATAAAAATGTAATGTGCAGAAGTGTTTCCCAAGAGCAAGATAGAACAACAAGGGGCCTGGTCAACAAGGCAGTTGGAGGGAATGGAGTTGAACCCAATCACACAGAACTCACTATCACCCAGAGAAAAGGGTCTTAATTTTATTTACAAACATGAAACATAATGGCAGATATAGTGTTTATCCCCAGGAAGTTTAGATAAGCTTTCATTCTGATCACACTTAAAGTGACAAAAAGAATACCCAGTCCACTGTGATAGACGGTATGGTATTGGAAAAGGAACAGAAAAACTACAGAAATGCAGAACAAAAACAAATATTGCATATGAGACCAAATATTAAATGTGCCAAATTCCCCTACAAAGAGAAAAGTCTAAAACTGGTTTAAAAGGAAAAATGCAAAATGTATTAAGTGGTTTGCTTAAAAACATATTAAAACTTACGACTAAGGAATTGGTCTAAAAGTCAGCAAGTACCTATAACATAATGCAGGAACTTAATCATATCTATGGTTAAAAATAGATGTTAGTATTATTTGTGGAGCATAACAAAGAACATGGAGGACATGGGGAGATGGAGAGGAGAAGGGAGTTGAGAGAAATTGGAAGGGGAGGTGAACCATGAGAGACTATGGACTCTGAAAAACAACCTGAGGGTTTTGAAGGGGCGGGGGGTGGGAGGTTGGGGAACCAGGTGGAGGGTCATAGAGAGGGCACGTATTGCATGGAGCACTGGGTGTGGTGCAAAAACAATGAGTACTGTTACACTGAAAATAAATAAATTAATTAAAAAAATTACAACACACACACACAAATAGATGTTAGTATATAAGGCATTAAGTAAACAAAGGTATTATTAATAATATAAGTTATGCAAATGATGACATCAATAATTCTGAATTTATATGCCCCAATATACACAACCAAAATGTTATTTGGGGTGTGTTTACTAGGGTTAGAGGGTGTTCAGGGGTGATGTTCCTTCCTGCTCCAAAATTCTGTAACATAAGAGAAAAACCAGCTGAAACATGTACAGATACCAGGATACAAAGAAACACTCAAAACAGAAAAGAGAATTCTGGAAAATGCACATTCTCAAATCATTATGTGATAATTTTAGAAATAAATCAAATCATAATTATATAGCCAACCACACAAAACCATTTAAAAAGCAATCTTTTTGAATAACATTTGAGATGAGTTAGAGCTAAACAAAGAATGGATGAGAATATTTATCTCAACCACAGAGAGGACCCGGCTTGATGAAAAACCATAGAAGAAATTGCCAGTAAAAACGAACGTATTTGGTTATATAAAAATCCCTTGTACATGCCAAAAAAAAAGTCATTGTCAATAAAAAGGCAGAACAAGATAAATATTTTGAGCATATATAGATAAATACACATAACAGAGATTAAAAACTCAGGACCTCAGGGGAGCTCGTTAAAATACCACCGAGAACCCTATGGGCTACTTGGAGCACAGTTTGAAAACCAGAGCTTTGGCTGATCTGTAAGGTCAATGCCTAGTGATCTTCACCAGATGCTCAACATGAGGGAAGACCCAAGACCCATAAAACCTTGGTGTGAACAGGCCAAGAGCTCACAGGCAGTCAGGAAGTGACTTCTGGATCAAATATGTCAGAATTAGAGATGAAAGTCCTGGGGGCTGGCACATTCTAGGCACATCGGTTGTCAAGGTGATGGGAGGAAGGTTGCAAGTTTGCAAGAACTGTGAGATACTCTGACAAGAGGTCCTAGTCTCCATGTGCATGGACTCCTGGGAGGCGGGCAGAACATTACCCAGACCTTTAACCCATGGAACCACTGATGCTCCAACATCACAAACATCCCCTGAGAGTCTGCTAGCCAGACTGTTCCTGTCTTCTCATATGACCCCAAGTCATCCAGGAACCACCGCCACTGAAAAAAGAGGTCACAGGCTCTTCCAAGGGCCATTCTTTCCACAACAAGGACCCCAGAGGAAGAAACAGCAAAGTGGCGGTGGTTCAATGCATTAGCTTTGAAGGAAGCCTCCAGGCTTCTTCCAGCTGGGTAACTTCAGACACCGCATGAAAGCTCTCTGGGCCCCAGGATGCTAGTCTAGTGCATGAGGATATTAATAGTAATCATCCTCATGGGGCTTTTATAAGAAATAAACACATATACAGACGTGTGCTGTGTTTAACCCATGGTAAGCACTCAATACAGTTCATAAATTTTATCACACACAAGAGTAAACATATATATATATATATATATATATAGTGCCCCAAACCCAACAATTTGAGAATAATTAAGTAAACTATGCTACATTAATAGGAACACATGAAATTCCCAAGAAAGCGTATAGAAAATAATGTAAAAGGAACAAGCTGAATAGAACATACAGATAGACTACAACACCTAAGTGCAGATGAGGATCAGAGGTGTTAAGAGAATGTAAGTGTCCCAGGTCCATTAACAAATTAGTGGGTGCATAATGGAAGAGCTAAGATGCTAGTTCACCACCAATGCTCATCAAGGATCTTCCAAAAATAGGTACACAAATGAACTGTAAAAATCAAGGTGTTGCTCCTGACCAAGAAGGGCAAAGAGCTTCTTGTCTTTCTCGCTCCCAAAGGAAAAGAAGCCGGAGCTCACAGATGGTCAAAATTCCCCCAGGAGGCTCAAACTCTCGAGTTAAGTCATTGTCAGACCTGCCTGGTCAGGGTGACGATGTTTTGCAGTTTGAATCCGAGCGCCTGCGAGAGCACAGGCCCCGCTGTCCCCAACGTCCCATGCCCCAAGTTACACTCACGTCATTCATGGCCTGACCCCAGGGGTCGCTGACCCTGACAGCGTTTCCCTGTAGGGAGAAGGGATCGAGAGAAGAGATGCCAGCAGTGGACTGGAGGATGGGGCCAACAGAATCTGAGTGCTTCGGCTTCTACAGATGGCTCTCTGGGCCCAAGGAAGACGCGGTGGGAATGCTCGAGGTGCGACATTTCAGGAAAGTGACATGATGTCTAGCAATTCAGATAAACTGAACGGAAGGAGGCAGAAGGCTGGAGGGTAGAGGGAGAGCCGCGTGGTGATGGAGACGCCTCCTGACGAGGGGCATTGCCCCACTGTCCTCAGTGCGCTGTGCCTTCTGGGTCTGAACACGGCCATGGCCTCCTGTATAGGCTGAGACTGTCCCCTGGTGTAAAGCCATTAATGTATGATGATCATAATGTCGCCCAGCTCTTCTCTCCATCCTCCTATGGCACAGCTCTGCTGCTTGCTGGGCCAGTCCTCAGGGTTACCCTTCACTGGGGAGAGAGCTGAATGAGAGAAAGCTAAAACAAGTCGGAGAGGTGAAGTCACTTGTGATGACAGAGGACAGACAGAGATGGGGGGAGGCGGTATGCAGAGGGACAGACAGGCTGAGAGAACCCGAAATAAGAGGCTCCAGAACTCCTTTAAGATATAAGAGACTAGGAGAAGAGAAGAGAAAGAACATTCCTCTGTGTTATAAATGGGAGACTCTCAGGTTCTTTAAAAATATGCAAACAAAAATTTACTTTTTTGTTACTTCGGGCTAATGGACTGTGATTCTTGGAATGGAACACCACCCTTAGCCCCCCCAAAGGGGCGCAAGAATTATCTGGGTTACTTTTATGCCACATCTCTTTCTCCTTTGTGGAGAAAGGTACAGCGGGTGGCGGGGGGGAGAACAGGATGGCATTTGGGATAAAAGAAGAGGAAAGCACCATGTTTCCTAAGAGAAGAATTTAATGAAACAAGCTGAGATGAGCACGAATATGGACGCACTGGTGTGCTGGACAGTGGGGACTGAAGAGGCGTCCTGCCACGGAATGCTAATTTCAAGATGCTGAAATGTACCAAGACGGAAACAAATGATTGAAAAATCCCAGGGTTCACAGGATGAATAGTGTGAGCTTCCTCCTGAGGCTTTAGAAGATAGATGCCAAGAAAGATGGCCCTCTCACCAGACCTGGGAAAAAGCAAATGCCTACCAGCCACTCTGTGCTGTCTCTTTCCCCACGACCATGCAGCATCACTCCTTAAATACCATCTCACAATGCACCATCATTGTTCACACGAGACAATATGGGGAAAGGTTTTTAAAACAGCTGTTACCACAGAGGGGTGTGGAGCACTTGGAAAAATACTGAACAGAAACTAGCGTTCTTATAAAATCTGGATGGAAAGTTATTTTTAAAGCCCAAACACAAACAATGGAAGACATCGCAAGGAAAAGGCTAGAATCCAATGCACAGTAATTAAGAGCGTTCCTAAATCTAATAAATGCTGAATGGAAAACAAAAATGCATGGAGAGTATGGCCCAGCCATGACAAAGGGCCAAAATCTTTCAAACCTAAAGCACACATATACAATGATTAAGATGACAACCTCTCACTCCCGACAGCAAAATGGGGAAAGGATTAGCTAGATGACGCAGGGAAGATGAGCTGTAACTGTGTGGGGTTTTGGTTTTTTTTTCTTAAAGATTTTATTATTTATTTGAGAGAGAGAGAGAGAGAGCAAGTGAGCGCACACACAAGCAGGGGGAGGAGCAGAGAAAGAGGGCCAAGCAGACTCCCTGATGAGCAGGGAGCCTGATGTGGGGCTCGATCCCAGGACCCTGAGATCATGACCTGAGTCAAAGACAGACGGTTACCTGACTGAGCCACCCAGGTACCCCAAATTATAAGTGTTTTTAGTAAGTATTTAAAATTAATCAACTTCAGGAGAAATCCTAATTTTGAGACTCATTTTTACCTAATTACAAGATATGTTCATGTCATAGTGGTTAAATGGAAAACAGTCAGATAGATACAAAGCATGATCTATTTCCATGACTTTAAGATGTACTTTCCCCAACATTTTAATGTCTTGGAAATGGAGGTGATCTCACAAGGCTAGCATGTCAAAATTTAATTGGCAGCATTCTTTTCTTTCTTAATGGTACATAAAATAAGGAAGCATCTTAGATTCAATGAGATAGCACTTGAGGTACAATATAATATGATAAGCCAAAATAGTAACAGTGATTCTTGTTGGATGGTGGAATTACGGGTGATTTCTCCTTTCTTTTTTATACTTTCCCGTATGCTTCCAGTCTTCTCAAAAGAATACCTATTTCTTTTACCATCAGACAGTAAACAAAATCTGGTTCTAATTTTGACTTGGCCACATTAGAGCAGAGTAAGTCCTGAGTAAGGTAATTATGCTTTCTGTCCTCAGTTTCTTCATCTGCAAAATGGATCAGTAACTTCTCTGCCTATCTCATACAATTTGTACACAAATGCTTTGTAAAATATAAAGTGCCTAGTCAGTGTGTGATTTAAATCTCAACCTGTGTATGAGACCCACTAACACGTGACGATCATTAGTGTCCTCATGAGATGTTTTCATTCTTTCTCAATGCCTGCTCATGATGTCAATTTATAGCTTTCTACTGTGGAATAGCGACCCCCAGTATTTTGTTTGAACCTGATATAATTTGATTTCATGAGCTCTTTCCTCAACGGCTCCCATGTAGGAGGAAACAGATTCCAAAAACAGTTCAGCATGCACCGCGTAGATGTGCACACTGACCAGGCCAAATTGTAAACGCGTCGGCCCAGCTCCTCCTGAGCCCCACGAGCCTTCAAGCCTTGTAGAACACTGCTGTGCAGGTGCTGATCACAAGCCACACCCAGGGCCCGAAAGGGGCATCAGCATGATTACTTAGTTTAATGTTTAATTAGAATGAACACAACTGTTGCTGCAAATCTCGAAATCTAGCTTGAGGGTTATGGCACTGAGGCAGGGCTTGGCACCTCTCTGTCCAAGCCCTTCAGACTGGCGCAAGAGACCATCCCCTTCCTAGCCTAATCCCAGTGTGTCCTTGCGTCTGGTTAGGCTGTTCTGGGCTAAGTCAACCTGCTGCTCGTGTACTTCATGACCCGCTGGAAAGGAGGGCCACCAAGACAAGAGATGAGCGCATCTCCCCTCCTCTCCATTCCAGCCTGGCCATCAGTTTGTCTACATTCTTGAGCCCAGGGAGCCTTGCTCTAGTAAACAACATCAGGAAACACCTTTCATGTGCCTATGATTCACCGGGGGTTTCGTTAGAGAACAGATTCTAACTCAGTTGGTCTGGGGTTGGCATGAGGGTCTGCATTTCTAACAAGGTCCAAGGGAATGCAGATACCACGGCTCCATCAGCCACTCTTTGAAGAGCACAGATCTCCAGGTCTTCAACGCTACACCTGCTCCCATCAGACATGCCTCAGTGGGCTCCCTATGCTGCCTGTATCAGAGCTTCTGGGGACGTTTCCCAAAATGCTGATTTATGGCATCGGGATCTCTGAAAGGGGGGCCCAAATGCCTACATTTGAACAAGCACCATACTCCCCTCAGGTGAGTTCTTGCAGACGCTGAAGCTTGGGAACTTCCAGTAGAGAATTCTAAACGTCCCTAGTGGACCACAGCACCGAGAGCGGTATGTCTGCCCTGCACAGTGCTCCAGCTTTGGCAGAGGGGCGTTTCCTGAACTGCACCTTGCACTGAGGGATGCGGAACTAGGTAGGAGAATGCCGTTCTCTCTCATATTTACGGCCCAGATGCTGTGGAGGGGATTACTCATCATCTTATGCACTCCCATTCATAACCATCTGCAGGAAAAATTTTATTCCAGTCTGAAAAAATTGGGTGTTTTCCAAACAGGCAGCCTGGATAAGAGGGACCATTTAATGGTTGTCCTTGCCTCTTTCTTTTGACAACTGGAAACTCAGAGCCAAATCTGGGGCTCATGCAGGTCCTTTTGACATAAACCTCGGTGTGTTAACCACATGTGGCTAGGGGCACCTGGCTGGCCCAGTGGGTTAAGTGCCTGATGCTTGGTCTCAGCTCAGGTCTTAATCAGAGGACATGGAGCCCACTTAAAAAAAATAATTAAAATTTTTTAAAGATCTGGCTTAATTGAACTATCCTATTCATGTTTTCTCATCACCCATATCTTAAATCCATTTCTACCCACTTCTAGTGCACGGTGCATATGGATGTATAATACATATCTGAGCTGTTCGCCAATATCGAGTCTCACCCCCTTCTGGACTCGGGCGAGCAGTGTGCTTCCCCAAGTCCTTGAAGCTGGGTGTGGCCACGTGACTTGGTTTGGCCAATGGAATGTGTGTGGCGGTGACTTGGGTCACTTGCAGGTGACAGCCACTGGTCACCGGTACTCCACATGTCAGCCCTTCTCTCCCCTTCCTGGACAGTCCTGGAAGCATCAGCTGAGGAAGAAGAGCCACAAGGTGAAGGCAGCCTGAACCCTGGGCCAACAAGGGAGGCAGCCGCCCCAGGGAATCCCCACACACACCACAGTGACCTTGGTGTGAGTCCGAAGTAAGCCCCTGATGGGTTAAGGGACTGAGATTTGGGAGTAACCTAAAACCCAACAAAGCCTACTGGACCGTATCATATGCAAGTGACCTCAAGTCCTTTCTGGAGAGATGCTGAGTTATAAACTCACAGGCCCACGCAGAAACAAATTCCTAACAAAAGCCTATTTGAGAGAAAAGATGTGTGGAGAAGCTTATCTACAGGATATCTTATCAACCTACTTCTCTGAGTCCTTTGTTTACTCTTATTTCAATCTGATCACCAGCCTCTTTCAGCATGGGCATCCCTGATTTGTGTTTTCATATTCTGCTCCTCTTAAATTGTGGCAAAAGAGACATTAATATTTACCACTGTAACCATTCCTAAGTGTATAACTCAATGGTATCAAATATACTCGATCTATTGTTTAACCATCACCACTGTCTACACCCAACACTTTTTTTTCATTATCCCCAACAAAAAGGACCATGCCCATAAAACAACCCTTCTCCTCTTGCCCCAGCTTCTGGTAACTTCTATTCTACCTTCCATTCCTCTGGAATTTGTCTATTCGAGGTACCTCATACACATGGAATGATACAATATTTGTCCTTCTGTGTCTGGCTTACTTTATTAAGTATAAGTATGCTTCCCAGATCCATCCACGTTGCAACATACATTTAAATTCCATTCTTTTTATGGCTCAGTAGTACTCCGTTGTACGTATCTACCACTTTGTGTTTATCCATCCATCTGTTGATGAACACTTGGGTTGTTTCCACCTTTGGGCTATTATGAGTAACACGGCAACAAACACAGGTGCCCAATATCTGAGCATGTGCTTTCAATTCTCTTGAATATGTGCCCTAGGAGTGGAATGCTGGGTTATATGGTAGTTCTCTGTTTAGGCTTTTGAGAAACTGCCAAACTGTTTTTCATTCTGCTTTTATTTTTTAAAATTTTTATTTAAATTCAAGTTAGTTCACATATAGTGTATTATTAGTTTTGGGGTAGAATTTAGTTCTGCTCTGACTTTTCAATCAAAGATCTCAGGCAACAGGTGCATGAAATCCTCACTTTCATTTTCAGGAAAATGTTCGTTTGTGAACGTTACCACTAGCCTATGAAATGCTTCCTATACAAAAATCCCAAGGGGGAAACTTTTTGATTAGGAACTGGGATAAGGTTGATGTTTCCTTTTTTCTGATAATAAGGATTCCAGTATGGGGTCCTGACTTTGCCAGGAAGCTTGGAATCAAATTTCAAGGTTGAATAGTCTTTGTTGGTACCCCTTCTACACCCCTTGGGGTCCTCTTTGCCATTTCTGGGCATACTAGACTGAACTCAGGTGCCCAGTGCCTATATCTTTGTCAGAGGACTGACCTTGGGCTGTCCATGAAAAAAAAAAAAAATCAGGCCAGACATATAGGTTTCCCCCATTATCTGCGAGTTTGCTTTATGCCGCTTTGCTTTTAGGAAAGACCTATATTAGTAACGTGTAATTGCTAACTGAAAGAAATCTAAGGATTTTTACTTTTACTAAGAATTTTACTTTTAGGGGTACTTGCTTTATCCTTTCACACCATTTCAGTTTATAAAAGGTTCCATAGAAACACTCTGCTTTCGGATGGCGGGGGAAATCTGTTCCTGGGAATTATCCTTGTGCTTCCCCTGCTCTCCAAGCAGCTTTGAGCCAACTCCTGACAGGTGTGGGTGTATAAATACCCCAGCCCCCTTACCTAGGGTAATTCTGGGTCACGAGCTTTGCATTGTTTCAAACTTTCACTTGGGAGTAAGTACCAGCTGCCGACTACAGTTCCCGCCAAATAGCGGACCCGATGGTGACGGACTTCCTCTTCTCTATCACTTCTCCTTTCTTTGGCCTGTATCCCTGGCACCTTTCCATCAACTCAGATTCTTGGCTCAGTGTCTGCTTCTGAGGGAACCTGAACTAAGACAAAGATCCTCTCTAGCAACTTCCTAGATCCGTTTGCTTTCCATATTTCTGTCCTTTTTCCTGGTTCTGAAGTTGTACTTACATGTTTTTCATTGTTTTACCATATGCTTTCTTGTTGTCTGTTACTTCAAAGTCTTTGCAGAATAAAGCACAGCAGAACTATTTTAGATGAAAAACACCATGTAGGGGCGCCTGGGTGGCTCAGTGGGTTGAGCCCCTGCCTTGCACTCGGGTCATGATCTCAGGGTCCTGGGATCGAGCCCTGCATCGGGCTCTCTGCTCAGCGTGGAGCCTGCATCCCCCTCTCTCTCTGCCTGCCTCTCTGCCCACTTGTGATCTCTCTCTCTCTCTGTCAAATAAAATCTTTTTAAAAAATTAAAATAAATAAAAAGAAAAACATCATGTAATTGTTACACCTAAAATACAAGATGAGAGCTTTATTGACTATGACCTTTGTACATACGTACATCTGTGTATGCATAGAAAAAAAGAACAGACAGAAATGCACCAGAATATTAACAATGAGTAACTTGGGGTGATGTCACTGCAGAGGTCTTCACTTTTTTCCTTCTTTGTACGTTATTTTACAAGGAACGTGAAGCTTTAGCGTCCCTGTCTATACAGGATAATCATACCGACCTCATGGAGTTGTGTTGATGGAAATTAAGTGTAACGCGGTAATTAGCTGCATCATATATTCACATAAAAATCACAGTATGTGCCTAATATGTACCCTAATAAAGGGGAGTGAGTGCCGTAATTACAACAGCAATTAATGAAAAATTTAAAAGGAAATGTTAGAATCCGGAAAGTGGAAATAAGCCCCTGCTTCTTACTTGTAAGGAACACTCACTTCCATGAGCTCATCACCCCTCCAGAGCCCTGCGAGAGGAGAAGGCTCAGGGGGAGGGAGTGGGCAGGACACAGAATGTTTACTGAACCACAAACACGTGCCAGTGGGCCACTTTGTTGACATCTCAGGTGAGAAGGATGGGGCTCAGAATGGTTAAGAAACTTGTCCCCGCTACGGAGACAGGACCGATGGCTCCAACGTCAGACTCTCAGTCCAGAATTCCTTCCCTTCCAACAGGTGACATTCCATTTGCTCCTCAAAAGCCCCTGTTCCTACCTGCCCACCCACCAGAGACATTCCCCCTTCCTAAGGCACCAACATTCACCAGTCAGTACATACAAGCTGCTCCTTCCTACTGCCATGTCCACCGGGGGAGCCAAGGGGTGGCTTGTAGCTCCCCCAATCTCCCGCCAGGACCACCCACAAATGGATCATCAGTCTGAAGAAGAACACTGTACTAGCAATGCAGACAAAGAGTCGGGGTCAGCTCCATAGCAACCCTTCTCAGTCAGGTTGTCCCCACCGAGTCCTCCCTACACAGGCATTCTAGAACCATCTTCAGAGACAAAGGAGTTGACGCAGTGGGGGGATTTAGGGAATTCTGCTAAGAGAGCCCAGCAGAGATTGTGGGCTGGGAGAGAGAACCGTGGACATTGCTCCCTCTGTCCCCCTCAGGGCCTCACGTTCTAGTCACCCTAGGGAATGCAAAGAGAGCTTTTCTTGCTGTCCCGTGATTGTGGTGTCATAACGGCCCTGCTGATGGACAGGGACCAGCTATGGAATGGGGGGGAGGGGAGGTGAGAGCCCGCATGTCCCTAATCGTGCCAGTCCTCCCCACCCTCCCCTCCTCCTCACCAGATGAAGCCCTGGGCTTCTAAACTAACCTTGGGAAATCTTTCTGGACTAATCATTCTCCTGGCGGAATGTCAAGCTAAGACAGCCATGCGTGGGAGCTTCAAGCAAGTTTGCCTTGTCACCCTGCCTCACTGACAAGCTCTCCTCCCTAGCACAGGGGCCGGGGCTGAGAGCACCCGCAGCGCCCTGGGGGCCCTGCTGCAGCTCCTGGGCTCTGGCAGCTACTCGCTTTCCGGGTCTTGTTTCAAAACTCCTCCTCCGCTTCAGCTCTCTCCTTCCCTAAGAATTTCCACAGCGTCTTCCCCAACCCTCTTCTAACTCCATTATGCTTCAGAGAGAAGCAGTCTTTAGAGGTGTAGTACAGACTCCCAACATTTTCCTTCTGCTACAAATAAAGGTATCACCGACCATAGCTGTGCTGTCACACTCTTGCTGAAGAACTCTCAATGGCTCCCAATTGCCTCTATGTAAGTTCTAGTTCCTTAGTTTGGCTGTAAAGTCCACTTTCATGCTCTGAGCCTGGAGACCTTCCCAGCCTTCCCTCCACTGCTCCATCTAGATCAGGTAGCTCATGAGGCACCCCCGAAATGAAATTCTCTCCTCCTCTAGAGTGCAAAACACTTCAGTCCCCAAACCCATACCTAAAACTAGCTGGTTCAACCCGAAGGTCATCCCCCTTCCTTCTTGGTAGGAAACTCTTTTCCATCCCAATCCGCACTTTGCCCGCTTACTTCCAACTTGGTATTCAATCTGATTTTTCTCTCTGTAAGCTTGAAGTCATGGACAGTCTTAACCTTCGTGCCTCCCCACCAACCACTGCCTCATGCATGGTATTAAGTCAATAAATCTTTGTAGGGTCCTTCTGATTCCTAAGCCTTTTCCCTAAAGTTTCGCGAACTCAAGCTCTGTCTCCTTACCTACATAGAAAACCCTCCAGAGCAACTTAGGGCTCACTCAGATCCCCTGCGCGCGGGGTTAACGAGCAGGCCCCGAGCCAGGAGGTCAGCACAGCGCCCAGGTGTTGCGGATGCCCCCGCCCCGAGCACCGCGTTTAGGAAAGCCCGGAGGCAGTACCACCTGTGGACGAGGCGGCAGCTCCCATCCGTGCGCGGGGGTGGAGGAACGCAAGAGCCCCAAGCGGTCCCAGAAAAGGGCCTGCGGGGCCGGTCGCCCCTTCGCCCCCCAGGGACGCCCGCTTACCTATGGTGGACACGACGGTGCCCACGAAGTAGAAGGCGCCGGTGAAGTCCCAGCGCGGGCGGGCGCTGTCCACACGGATGCCGGCCTCGGTGGCCTCCTCGTAGTGGCGAAGGAAGCCGCGCAGCTCGTCGCGGCTCAGGTTGTGGCGGCGGCTGAAGTTGGCCAGGCGCTCCTCCCAGCGCTGCTTGGCCTGGCGCTCGTGCGCGAGTTCCAACGCCGAGAAGACGGCGGCGCCGCCCAGCAGGTAGAGCACGATGAGCGCGGCGAGCAGCAGGAAGCGCGCGTTGTCCTCGTTCAGGTAGCCCGGGCCGCAGCTGCAGCCGCACCCCCGGCCGGCCATGGCCGGGTCTCCGGGGGCCGCCCCGAGCCGGAGGGCAGTGGCCGCCGGCCGACTGTCGCCCCGGCCCCCCCGGGGGATCGCCGCTCAACCCGCCCCCGCACGCCCGACGGTCCGCTCGCTCATGACCGCGGGGCGCAGTCCCAGGCCGCGCGGCTCCCCGGGCCGCCGCCTCGACCGTTCCCCACGTCCGCCTCGACTCCTGGTTTCAAATCCGCTTTGTGGACGCTGTCCCCACCCGCCTCGGAGTTCTCCTAAATGCTCGAGGTCCTAGTGACCGGGAGCTGAGTCCGCTGTTTCCCCCCGGATGCCCTCCCTGCTCTGCTCAGATTGGGGAGGGGGCGTGGCGCGTCCTCAGCGCGAATCCGGGCGGACTTGAATTTCCCCCGCAGCAAGGTCTTCCGGCCTCGGAAGCTGGTGGCTTAGAGCAGCCGGGTGGGCTCAGTCTCTTCGCCCATCGCTTCTCCAGCCGCCGACGGCTGGGACGTGGGGTGTCCGTGTGCTGGCGCTCGCTGGGGGTGCCCCAGATGGATCCGTGGGGCTGCGTGCCAGTCTCGGCGTCGCTCGGAGCCTCAGGCCTCTGGGGTCACCTACCCGTCTGCCGGGGTGTAGAGGCTGGAGCAGGTCCTGGGCGGGCGCAACCGAGGGACTGCCGGGAGCGGGGCCCGCAGGTTCCTACCTCGCGCCCGGCCCCCGCGCTGCGCGGCATCTGGCGGACAGAGCAGCTGGAGGAGGACACCAGAAAGGGAAGTCGGAATGGGGGGACGACGGGAGTTAGGGGCATCTTCCCCGGGCAGCCTCCCTCGCCTTGCTCCGAGCGCCCTTGGCCTCCGGGTCCCGCGCGGGGGCGTCTTCCGCTCCCACGCGCCGGCTGTGCGGCTGCGACGCGCGTCCCTAGCCAGCCCCAGTTCCCGGAGAGGTGGCGGAGGACCGGGGGCTGGAGAGTTCCATCTCCTCCATCCGGGCTTGGCCGCCTCAGTGTGCTACAGAGATCCGGTGCTACGGAGTGCTTTCCCCTCGCCCCGTGCAGAACAGCGGCCAGGCTCCCCAGCACACGGTCAGGGGCTCCCTCCCTAAGACCTGGCCTTTCAGGGGGCACCGGCACAGCCTCTGAGCTCCATTCTCATCTCCCCGGGACAGCCCCCTCCGCGCCGCCCTGTCAGCACTGCCCCCAGGGCCCCTCCTCGCCGCGGCTCCGCTCCGCAGAACGGCGCTGGGAGCCGAGCTCCCCCGGCTCTGCCCGGCCTGGCTCGAGCGCTCCGAAGCTGCAACAGGTGGAGCCCAGAGGCTGACCGCGGCGGCGACTCCACCCGGTTCCCAGCCTGCCGGCCGCGCGGCCCGGCTCCCAGCGCTGTGCTCCGCCTGCAGATGCGGTCTCTCGGTGGGCCCACCCGGGGGCTTCGGCGCTCCCACCCCGCGCGCTCAGATCCCGGGGAAGTGGGTGCTGTAGAGAGGCAGGTTGGGTACTTAGCGGGCTTGAGTGGGCCCCTCCTGGGCCAGAAGAGGGCGCTCCGTCTCCTCCAGACACGTGTCGTCCCCACCTGTGTACCCAGCCACACTCGGCCCCTCCGGAATCGAGCCCCTGGCATGTGGGAGTGAATACGGATACATAGAGGAATGGACGCGTAGGCATCTTCTAACTAAATAGAAGTCCCCCCCGCCTTCCGAGAGAGTAGTCCGAGGCTCCGAGCCCACCCACCACCCACTTAACTCGCTGCGAGCAGAACATAAAGAAACACAGAGCTCTGGATTCCAATGCACCTGCCCACCCCTCAGCTCCTTTATCTCCTCCCGAATGTCCCTATTTTGTCTGCCTCACTGGGGGCAAGAGGTTTAGGTGCTAGTGCAGGTGGAGACACGTGTAAACGAGAGCAAGTCCAGCAATTACTCCCCTCCCCCATTTTATTATGAACATTTTCTAACATCAGTTTGAAAGAATTCTATATATTCACCACCTAGATTCTACAATGAACATTTTACCGTACTTGCCTTATTACATATTTATCCATTCTTCTTTCCATCCCTCAAGCCATCTTATTTGGGTACATTTCAAATTAGGTTGTAGACAGCAGTACATCTCCTCCCCAATACTTTTCCCTACATATCATTAAGGAGAGTCCAATATTTACAGACTTTTTTTCTTTGGGGGTAAAACTTATAGTGAAATGCACAAATCTTAAGTGTGCCATTAGATGAGTTCTGACAAATGCATGCACCTGTGCAAATTAAATACCTACCTATCCAACCTATCAACCAAATATCACCGGCAGGTCATACCTTCCTCGTATCTTCTCTGTCAGCAAATCCCACCCACATTCCTCCAGAGGAAATCACTGTTCTGATTTTTTCCTCCATCATCGACTGGTTTTGCTTTCATAGAACTTGATTTTGTTTGTTCTAGACCTTCATATAAATGGAATTCTGCCGTTCTGTCCTTTTGTGTAACGCATTTTTGAGATCTATCCATGATCTATGTCTTGGTCCTTTATTCCTTTTTATCACTGATTTTTAAATGTTTGAATATTCATTCTCCTATAGATAGAAACCAGGGCTGCTAGATTTTTTTTTGGCCATCATAAAACTGTTAGGAACATTCTTGTGCAAATTTTTGTGGATCTGTTTTCAGATCTCAGGTAAATATTAGGAGTAGAACTGCTGGGTCATAGGGGAGCTGTGTACTTAGTTATATGAAACTGCTTAACACTTCTCCAGAGTAGTATCAACCAACGATGGACAATAGTTCCATAACCTTGTATATATTTGGCAGTATTAGTCATTGTGATTTTTTTTTAATTTTTAGAAGATTATGTGAGAGAGATAATGAGCAGGGGTAGAGGGAGAAACAGCAACAGACTCCACTGAGGGAGTTTGACTCCAGGCTCAATCCCATGACCCGGAGATCATGACCTAAGCTCAAGGCAGACGCTTAACCAACTGAGCCACCCTGGCACCCTTTGTGATTTTGAACATACTGGTGGATGTGTTGTGCTATCTTATTGTGGTTTAATTTGTGCTTCCCTACTTTCTTAATGTGCTATGGTCATTTGTATATCTGCCTTTGTAAATTTGATGAATATTAATGTTGAAATTATCTCTTGAAGTAAGATATCGATTATCTGTTTAAAAATTGATTTCTCGGGCGCCTGGGTGGCTCAGTGGGTTAAGCCTCTGCCTTTGGCTCAGGTCATGATCTCAGGGTCCTGGGATTGAGCCCCACATTGGGCTCTCTATTCAGCAGGGAGCCTGTTTCCCCTTCCCCCTCTGCTTGCCTCTCTGCCAACTTGTGATCTCTCTCTCTATCTCTCTCTGTCAAATAAATAAAATCTTTTAAAAAAATAAATAAAAATTGATTTCTCATGGGGGCACCTGGGTTTTCCCTTTGCTAGCTGCATCCTAAAAATTTCAGTATGTTGTATTTTCATGTAATTTTCAAAATATTTTCTAATTTTTCTTCCTTGCCCCATGAATTATTTAGAAGTATGTTGTTTAATTTCCAAATATTTGGGTTTTTAAGACAAATCTTTTATTTCTAATATTTTCACTGTGGTCAGAGAACCATAGTCAATGTGTTTCAGTCTTTCTAAATCTGACTTATTTTATGGTCCAGCAGATCTGTCTCTGTGACCATGCCATATGCCCTTGAATATGTATTCTGCAGTTGCTGGCTGTGGTGTAGTTAGACTCTGTAAGTGTTAATTAGGTCAATGTACTTGACAGTATTTTTCGGATCTTCTGTCTTTACTGATGTTTGTTCTAGTTATTCTATTGATTGGTGAGAGAAGAGTGTTGAAATCACCAACCAGGAGGAACCTGGGTGGCTCAGTCTATTAAGCCTCTGACTTCAGCTCAGGTCATGATCTCAGGGTCCTGGAATGAAGCCCTGCCTTGGTCTCCCTGCTCAGTGGAGGGAGGGGGGTGTTCACTTGTCCCTCTGCTCCTCCCCCTTCTCATGTTCTCTCTCTCAAATGAGTAAATAAAAATCTTCTTAAAAAAATCACAAACCATGACTATGGAATTGTCTATTTCTTCCTTTAATTATGTCAGTTTTTGTTTCATACACTTTGAAGCTCTGTTATTAAGCTCAAGCATTTATGAGTATTACATCTTCTCAGTAGTAATCCTTTTATTTTTATGAAATGTCTTTATCTCTGGGAATACCCTTTACATTCAAATTTACTTTTTCTGATATTAATCTAGTCACCACAGTCTTTTTGTACTTAACATTTGCATGGAATCTTTTCCTTTTTTTTTTTTTTAAAGATTTTATTTATCTACTTGACAGGGAGATCACAAGTAGGCAGAGAGGCAGGCAGAGAGAAAGGAGGAAGCAGGCTCCCTGCTGAGCAGAGAGCCCGATGTGGGTCTCAATCCCAGGACCCTGAGATCATGACCTGAGCCGAAGGCAGAGGCTCAACCCACTGAGCCACCCAGGCGCCCCTTCCCATTTATTTTTTAGCCCGTCTTTACATATTTAAAGAGGATTAGTTGTGCACAGCATATAGTTGAAAATTGGCTGGGTGCTTTGGTTTGATTTTTGGTCAGGTCTGACAATCTGCACATTTAACTGGATTGATCAGATCAACACTGTTCAACAATTTCTGCAATGACGGAAATATTTTGTAAATATTTATGCTGTTCAGTATAGTAGTCTAATATGACTATTGAGCTCTTGAGTGCCACTGAAGAACTAAATTTTGAATTTAATGTTAATTTAAGTTGAAATATTGCATGGCTAGTGGCCCTATTTTAGACAACAAAGGTTGAGATCCCTTATATTTATTTATTTATTTATTTATTTATTTTCAAAGATTTTATTTATTTATTTGACAGAGATCACGAGTAGACAGAGAGGCAGGCAGAGAGAGAGAGAGAGGGAAGCAGGCTCGCTGCTGAGCAGAGAGCCCGATGCGGGGCTCGATCCCAGGACCCTGAGATCATGACCTGAGCCGAAGGCAGCGGCTTAACCCACTGAACCACCCAGGCACCCCAAGATCCCTTATATTTAATACAGTGATTTAGGGGACTAGACTCAAGTCTACCATTACTATTTGTTTTGTTTGTCCCCACTGGTTTTTGATCCTCCTTGCCCATCTTCTTTTGGATTAACTGAATATTTTTTAGAATTCCATGTGATCTGTTGACTTTTTAGCTAGCTCTGTCTCTTGGCATTTTTTTAAGTGTTTAAGGATTAGCTTTTCACAGCCCTCTCACAGTTACTACTGTACAACTTTGTATAAAATATAGAAAAATTCCAACTATATGGGTTCATTTCCCATCTTCTTCCCCACATCCACTGTGGTTGTCATTCAAATCACATTTCCATATGCTAAGACCATCAATACATTTTTTATTGTTCAGATAGCAATATATATTTTTACCAAAAAATTCAGGTTTTATTTTTACTTATTACATTGGTTGGAACTGATGTCAGGAACTTATTACTTTTGTTTTCTAACTCTTAGCAGAAAAAAATACATACAATGTGGCATTATCCTTAGACAAGACTTGCTTTTTCACATTTCACACAAGAATGTGTATTATCCTTTCTTGAACAAAATGCCCAGATTACCAAGGAAACCATCTTTGAGGAAGTGTTTAATAAGCCTATTTTATTTAAATAGATCCTCCAGTAGGAAATGGGAGAATTCATTACCTTAACTTAGAAGAAGGCAGTGTAAGTAGTTATCTGTCAAATTTCTCTGTGCAGCTCACCAACATCTCCTTATTGGAAACATCAATTTTTCCACATCACAGTTCCCAGAATGACTTTAAAGTCTCAAACAAAGAATTCTGTATCTTCCTTTGGCTTGCTTCTCTCTTTATTCTGCCCAGGCTTTATTTTTTTTTTTTTTTAAGATTTATTTATTTGACAGAGAGAAATCACAAGAGAGGCAGGCAGAGAGAGAGGAAGGGAAGCAGGCTCTCCGCTGAGCAGAGAGCCCGATGTGGGACTCGATCCCAGGACCCCGAGATCATGACCTGAGCTGAAGGCAGCGGCTTAACCCACTGAGCCACCCAGGCACCCCTGCCCAGGCTTTATTAACGGTTCACTTCCTATCATCCTCTCCATTTTTGAAAATTTTCTTTAGAACATTCACCAGTCCCTCACTAGGATCTGTTCCCGTGTTGTAGGAGGGCTCTTTCTTTCTCTTCTCATGCTTTCTCAGCCTGAGTCAGGCAGTCCCACTGCCTGGTTTCTGCTTTATTTCTACCTAAGATGAGAACTGTATCTGTTTGACTTCTTGTTGAACTGTCTTCCACAGAGATGGGTTTCAAGACGTTGTTGCAGTAACTCTTCTCATTTGTATTCTTTACGGAAAGACCAAAGACCAAATGACCTCTGTGAAATGCACCTGCACATTCTCAGTGAGGAACTGATGAACTCCAGTCAAGTCTGTGAAATCCACATTACCTTATCTGACAGATCCCATCCGCGAATTTCACCTCATATCCTGTTCTAATGGGATCAACCACGGCAGCAGCTTTTCACTGTCAAAAAGTTCTGCTTTTCTTTGATTTCTGCCGCATTATATACTTGATTTGTTTCAATCTTAGACTTTTTTTCAGTCAGTCTTTTCTAGTGGTCTTTTCCAGCAGCACCTTCACCTCTTCCAGATCTTTCTGTCACTTCCAGCCTCCCTCTGCAGTCAGCATTGACTTGAAGAAGCTTTCTGTCCTCAGGCTGGCAGAGCGGGAGCTGTGGGAGCCTCGTCCAGACCTGAAGCTGTGGTCGGGCTGAGTCAGGCAAGGCCCAGCCGCAGGCGGGCAGGGGACAGAACGGGAAACGGTGCACCAAGTGAGCATGCTCACCCTGGCGGGCACAGACCCACACCTGCTTGGGTTGCAGAGCCCCAAGCCTGCGCGAACACCCACCAGGTGCAGGACTTAGCCCCCCTCCGCAACATAGGTGTCTCAAGAGAAAGTCTTCTGTATTTGTGCACATATTTGCTCCTTCTGGTGGCTTTCCGTCCTTCCTGACTATCTGAGCTTCTCTCTGGTATGTTCTTCCTTCAGCCTGAAGACTGTCCTTTAGCATTTCTTGCAATGAACATCTCCACATTCTCTTAGTTTTCTTTGATCTGATAATGTGGTTATTTTGTCTTCATTCTTGAAGGAGGTTTCCACTGGATATAGATTTCTGAGGTGACCTTTTTCTTTCTGCCTGTGAAAGACATTTTGTGCTGTCGTCTGGCCTCCTATTTCTAATGAGAGGTTAGCAGTCACTCAAATCATTGCTCCTGTTCCTTCTAGCTGCTTCCAACATTTTGTCTTAAGTTTGGTCAAAATGAGTTTGATGAGGAGGCACCCAGGGGAGTTTTGTGTTAGCCTGTTGCTTATTCACTGAGCTTCTTGAATCTATAAATTTATGTCTCAAGGCACCTGGGTAGCTCAGGGGGTTAAAGCCTCTGCCTTCGGCTCAGGTCATGATCCCAGGGACCTGGGATCGAGCCCCACATCGGGCTCTCTGCTCAGCAGGAAGCTTGCTTCCCCCTCTCTCTCTCTGCCTGCCTCTCTGCCTATTTGTGATCTCTGTCAAATAAATAAATAAGATCTTTAAAAAAAATAAATAAATTTATGTCTCTCCAAGTTTTTAGCCATTATTTCTTTAAATATTTTCTCTGCCCCATACTTACCTATCTCCTAGGATTCCAATCACATAGAAGTTAAACCTTGAGATATTATCCCACAAATCCTTAATTCCCACGGCATCCCCAGTTTTTAGTATTTTCTGTTCGTTCTTCAGATTGGATAATTTGTATTTACTTATCTTCAAGTTCCCTGACTCCTCTGTCATCCATTCTGCTACTAAGCCCATCTACTAAGCCTTTAATTTCAGATTGTGAGATAACAGAACATACACCTATTGGTTCATGTCCCCAGTTCCTGACACAGAGCTCTTGAAAACCTGGTAAATTCCTAAGTGGTAACAGTACTAAGAACATCTTATATAAGTTCTAATGCGGTGACTTGGGGTGGGGTGGGGGGGACATGTGTTCCTGGATTGGGGCTGGTCACCAGAAGGACCAAACCATGATTATAACCTTGGAATTTTCAGCCCGATTTTCCCAAGAGGGAAAGGGGCTGGAAATGGAATTTGATTGACCGTGCCTCTATGAGGAAGCCTCCATAAAACCCCAGTAGTGGGAACTGATGTCAGGAACTTATTACTTTTGTTTTCTAACTCTTAGCAGAACAAAAATACATACAATGTGGGGAGCTTCCAGGTTGGTGAACATATCCACACTGGAGAGGTTATGGAAGGGTTGTGCGCTCAAACTTCCTGAGCCCAGGAGGGTCTCAGGACCCTCCCAGACCTCACCCTGCATCTTTCGTCACCCAGCCATTTATCATTCCTTAAAAAAAACTGGTAGTTAAGTGTTCCCCTGAGCTCTGAGAGCTGCTCTAGCAAATTAATCCAACCTGAGGAGGGGTAATGGGACCCTCTGATGTATAGCAGATGGCTCAGAAGCGCAGATGACAACCTGGACTTGTGACTGGTATCTGAAGTTCAGGGGGGCAGTCTTGTGGGACTGAGACCTTCACCTGTGGGATCTGACTCTGTCTCCAGATAGATTGTGTGATTTTTAAATTGCAGGACACACAGCTGGTGTCTCAGAATTGTTTGGCGTGGAAAACATCCCCACACATCTGGTGACCATAAGTGTTTTGAGTGTGGTGGTCATGAGAGGTCAGCAGGCACACTGGGCGGGGGAGGGGGGAACTGCCCCCATCGGTATATTTTTCAGTTCTAAAATTTCCATTCCTATTGCTCTGCTGAGATTTGGTATCTTTTCTTTCAATATAAGAATTTTTTTTTACACTCCTGAACATAATTTCTTTAGCTGGTTTAAAAATCTTTGGAGACTCTTTTGGTTTCTTTTGCTTGTCTTTTGAGAATAAGCCATGTCTTTCTCTTTATTTGTATAGTGAGTAATTTTGGATTATATCCTAAGCATTGTAACATAGATAATTTATGATGTGTTGTAGAAACTCTGAATTCTGTTCTTTTCCTCTGAAAATAATTATTTTTTAAATTGTTATTTTTAAGTAGGCAGTTAACTTGGCTGAACTCAACTGCAAAGTGTCTCCCCTACAGTGGGAAGTGGTTTAAATTTTAGATCAGTTATTTTAGCTTGGCTGTGCATGAACAGCTCAGAGATCAGCCAGAGATTTGGGCAGAATTTATATACAGAATTTGGGAATCCTCTCTTTGGCTCTTTTCTGTTCTTTCCCTCTTCATGCTCAGAGACTATGGTTGCTCCAAACCCTGTACTCTGGATCTTCTAGCCGGCAAGACTACAGATTGCCACTGGAGGTTTCATGGTGCTCATGGAGACCTGACCTCAGGCCCAAAGTGATTAAACAGAAACAAAACCAGGAAACTCACATAGTGTTGTGTCTTTCTTCCAGTGTTGATTCCTCTTCAGTTTCTGCCTGTTTTCAACCACTCTCAGTAGCTGGTTTTTAAAGACTTTTCTCCCAGAGCTTGTATTTTCTATCTATGGAAGAGTTGGTTCAACACGGGCTCTCTGGCCCTGCCAGAAACCCGAGGTTATGTGGTTTCTCCCACACATTTTAAATGAAATTTTCAAACATACACCAAAGGTAAAAGAATTTTACCTAGATTTAGCCTAGATTGTATACTTAAATTGTATACTTGATCATAGCTCTGTCCATTATTATACTTTATTTCTGTGCATTTCAAAGTAAACTGCAGTCATTACTACTTGCCCCTAAATCCTTCCGCATATCTATAATTAACTAGAAGTCAACAATTTAGTTTTTTTCTTTCAATGTAAAATTTACACAGAATGAATGGATATCTGACCTGTGCATTCTTTGAGTTTTTAAAAAAAAACAGCTTTACTGGGGTGCCTGGGTGGCTCAGTGGTTTAAGCCTCTGCCTTCAGCTCAAGTCGTGGTCTCAGGATCCTGGGATTGAGCCCCACACCTGCTTCCCCCTCTCTCTCTCTGCCTGCCTCTCTGCCTACTTGTGATCTCTCTGTCTTTTAAATAAATGAAATCTTTAAAAAAATTTTTTTTTTACAAAACCAACTTTATTGAGCTATCATTTACAAGAAAAGTTACCCATTTGGTGTATTAAAGGGATTTTGTAAAATGAAACCAATACCACAATCATGAAACGTTTCTGTTGCCCTAAAAGTTCCCTCATGCAGCCAATCCCCTCTTCATTCCTGAATTCTTTTTTAAGGCCACCCAGTTCTACTTCGAGTGGGAGCCAGGGTGCCACTCCAAGAATAGGAATTAGAGACCAAGGAGAGGCCATCCATTGCCGAGTGTGTCCTGGAGGACCAGAGAATGTAATGGCAAAGCAGAGGCTGGGCTCTTATGAGGTGTTCCCAGACTGTCTCTAGAAAGGTGCTGCGTGGCTCAATGAGAGGACAGGTTCCATTCTCCCACTGAAAAGTGGATTCTGCTAATTCAAGCACAATTAAAGATGCCCATCTCTTGAAGCCTGTTCTGGTATCAGAGGAGTTTCGGTGGCAGGAGCTTGATCTTTAAGAGTGCAACCTTAGGGGGCGCCTGGGTGGCTCAGTGGGTTAAAGCCTCTGCCTTCGGCTCAGGTCATGATCCCAGGGTCCTGGGATCGAGCCCCACATCGGGCTCTCTGCTCCGCGGGGAGCCTGCTTCCTCCTCTCTCTCTGCCTGCCTCTCTGCCTAGTTGTGATTTCTCTCTGTCAAATAAATAAAATATTAAAAAAAAAAAAAAAAAGAGTGCAACCTTAGGCAGGTTCCCATAGCTCTGACCCTGTTTCTTCATTTGTGCAATGGGATTCCTCCAGGGGTAAAGTGTCAACTCATCCTTCGGGATTCATATTAACACAGACTCCGCAGTCCTGCCCGACAGGCCGCAGGCAACGTGGATCCAGGACTTTTAGGACTGGAAGTCTGCAGGTTGGTTCCGCAGAGTTTTAAAGGGTGTTTGAGAGACTGGGTCCAGGGAGGCAGATTTCCTTGTGAAGAGGGTCCCCTTCCTGTGGAATCCCAGAGGACTACTGGCTACCCTGCTGCAGCCAGGACTCAAACCTACTTGTCTTCCAGAAATGACTTGCATTTAGTGTTAAGAAGCAATATTTTGGGGGGACAGGCTAAGTTTTCAAAGACATGGGTTTTATATTCTACACTTGAATTGCCATCTAAGTGCCCCAGAGAGAGACTGCCAATCCCAAGCACTTTTACAGTGATAATGAGAATCCCTGCAACTTAGATTTATGGAGTTCTTGCCAGTGTTATAAGAGCACCCTTTCATCCAATTCGCAAGATAATCCCATGAGGCAGGAAGGATAGGTATTCCCCTTAACGGATGAGAGAATGAAGACTTAAAGGCATCTCATGACTTGCTTAAGGTCTCACAGTGTGGAGGGCAGAGCTGGGATCAGACAATCCTGAGTCCCAAGTGGCTTGGAGCTGAGTCACCTTTTAGGCTTGTCAATCTCGAGCCATTATCCAGGGAACTGTGTTCACTCAGCGTGACTGAACTAGCAAACCGGGGAAGGAATACATTATATATTGTAATCCTGAATGCACTCATAAATACATAAATGAAAACAATCACCTCATTTTGTGCTACAGGTATTTTCAGATTTTCCTACTAGATTTCGTTGAAAACTACTGATGATGATTTCCTAAATTGATTTCATGATTCATTAAGATATTGACTGGCAGTTTGAAAAATCAGCTTTAGAACATTCAGATTACAAGGGTTTACTTATTTATGCAAATTTACAAGAAACTTGGACTTAAAAATTTCCTTCTGGGTTTACCTTTGCTTTAAAAAAACAAACAAAAACCTGCATGCTTGCTCACATTATTTAAGGAGGAGACAAAAAGCTTTCTCTGGTACACTATTAATAGTTCCCCTAGGGATACTTCTTGGTCTGGAGTGGACTTCAGGCATTTTCCAACTTGTCTCTGGGGAATTTCACAACTGCAGCCTTCTCATCAGGGGCAGTCCCCTGGTCTGGAGTGCTTGCACCAGGGACAGGCAGGTGCATCAGGGGACTTGATGGAGCTACAGGGAAAGGTATTTTGTTGTTGGTGTGTTTTTTTTTTGTTGTTGTTGTTGTTTTTAAGTAACTACCTAGAAGTAATGTGGGACCCTGGAGGGGGTTAGAGGGTGGAGACATTTCAGGCTCCAGTGGAGAAAGCTTGCTGGAGAATGGTGTCCATATACCTGAGAGCAGGTATTCTGAATCTGGAGACTGCTAGGTTCCTCTGGCTCCAGCATTTGCCAGACTCTGTTAGTCTTTCATTGTTTATGCTTAATTCATCTGACTTCTGTAGCTATAAAAGCATCCTAATGTATTCTTTCATAAAAATATTGATAAATTACTGAGTAACAAATATGTAGGGATTTTTAAATTTTGTCAGTTATCTGAAGAAAACAAAACCAGCACTCACCTACCAAAGGACCTATGAGCAATGAGCTACCAAGAGCAGGCACAGTGGCATCATCTGTGTCTTTGGGGCCAGAAGGGAACACATGCTATTTGTGACCTTGACTCTTATTTTACCCTCCCTAAATGGGGTGTCACCTGCCCCAGTGTGATATGTATAGTTACCAATGATTGACTATGCTTGTAATAAATTCCCTATGGATGCAATTTCTCCCTCACCTTTTCCCTTCTGAGTTTCCCTGTGTATTAAAGACTGGTTCAGATGCCTTCTAGTTTTTAATCACAGTGGAGTGCTCACTACAAAGGGACCAGGGACCAGTGCCTTAGACTCATGAGTGTTGGTTAAAGTTTCAGTGGGCCTTTTGGTAGGCCTGAGAGAACACAGCATACTCGAGATGGACTTGCTTAGAACTCTGTGAAGTATGGAAAGTGCACTTGACCGGACTTGTGTTGCTTTGGCCCCATGTCTGCTTCCTAACCGCCCCCTCCCCCCCGTTACTGCATGAGGCACCCTCCTTTCATTTCCTGGGCTGCTTTTTGCCATCCTCCTCCCCAGCATTTTGACACTTGGCATAATCCCTTCTGCTCTCTGCTTTAGGCCTGGTCCGTGGAAACATCAGGTTTCAGTCAGAGAAGTTCACAGAGCGTACTTAACGTGGCAATATCTTCAGCTGTTGATTTTCTCACTTGAAAGGAACCAGTTCCACAGTCATGTTCAGTGACTCAGGCCTGCATAGTAATGCAGCATTTAGCAGTTGATTTTATGAACCCATAGCTGGTTCAGTCACGCCAACTAGGATTTGCTGTTGCAGTGGATGAAGGTGTACCCGATTTTGTGCTACTGTTATACATCCTGTACATGAGGCCTGCTCCGTGGCTGGAGCTTGGGAACATGCGCCACACTTGCTGCCTGGTTCCTCATAGCAGCTCTGCCCTTGCCAGCTGTGGGACTTTGGAGAAATAATCTTAGTTTCCCCATCTGTAAAATGGCTATGGTAATAGCATTGGGTTATTAGAGTGAAGATTTGGTTCGTTAATACACCGAAAACACGAGCAGTACCTGGCACACTCCAAGTGCTCTGTACTCGCTGGTCAGTATTCTTACTCAGGGCCAAGTGGAGTCTGGGCTCAGAGATGGTCACCTGTCCACATGTGGGGTTCTGGCTGTGGGCACTGCTGGCATCTCCCAGGAGCAAATGACTGTATATTACCCCTGAAGACCTGTAAGAGCAACTTAAGTCCTGTAACTTATTAGCTGCTAAAAATGCAGTAAGAAGTTGCAGTTTTGTTTGTACTATTTTTTGTCCTGGATATTGCTTACAAAAAGTGGGCTACTAGGGGCGCCTAGGGTGGCTCAGTGGGTTAAAGCCTCTGTCTTCAACTCAGGTCATGATCTCAGAGTCCTGGGATCGAGCCCTGCATCCGGCTCTCTGCTTGGCGGGGAGCCTGCTTCCCTTCCTCTCTCGGCCTGCCTCTCTGCCTACCTGTGATCTCTGTCAAATAAATAAAATCTTAAAAAGTGGGCTACCAAACTTGGAAAACTTGTCAAAAATTTTATAGTGGGACCCATGCATGCATGTATTTAGCGCATTATCAACAGAATTTTAGATTAAACCTGTGTAATATTTAAGCTATTTTATTTCTGCCATTCAGTTCCTGTTATCATCATGAGTACCATTCATCAATACAATTACATTTTACGAATGTAAATAAAGAATGCCTATCTAATCTTTTTCTTTGAAGTACTCATCAGTCAAAAGCAAGTTTTTTTTAAAAAGATTTTTATTTATTTATTTGACAGACAGAGATCGCAAGTAGGCAGAGAGGCAGGCAGAGAGAGAGGAGGAAGCAGGCTCCCTGCTGAGCAGAGAGCCCTATGCGGGACTCGATCCCAGAACCCTGGGATCATGACCTGAGCCGAAGGCAGAGGCTTTAACCCACTGAGCCACCCAGGCGCCCCCAAAAGCAAGTATTTTTTTTTAAGATTTTTATTTATTTGACAGATAGAGATCACAAGTAGGCAGAGAGGCAGGCAGAGAGAGAGAGGAAGAGAAGCAGGCCTCCTGCTGAGCAGAGAGCCCGATGCGGGGCTCGATTCCAGGACCCTGGGATAATGACCTCAGCCGAAAGCAGAAGCCTTAACCCACTGAGCCACCCAGGCGCCCAAAGGCAAATATTTTTAAGGAAGTGGTTACAGCTCTGATTTTTCGGCTATGAGAAAGTAAAATGTCCTAAGATGTGAACCAAACATCCAGATCATCCAGAAATGGGTTCACAATGGCAAATAGGTCATTTCCCTAGAAAGTAAGCTAATTTTGTGTGGAAAAAAGTTGTGACAAAATGTAACCTAAGATCCTTATTTTCAGCATACCAAATCTGATGCAGAAACCATATGTTGGAAGTCACGTATTGGTAACTTCTATTAAGGAGAACTAATGTGTACACAAGAACCCAGGAAAACAAAGATGGGCTCCACTGTTACCGTGGAACCTTATGGATGTTATTCAACACAGGCTGATGTGAGGATTACATGTGAAGCACTTTAGCACAGGAATCGAGACACAGAAGAGCTGAGGAAACATGGGCTTTTACATTGTATGTAAAAATACAGCTTCCCAAATCAGCCAATTTTAAGGATGATTTGTATCAACTGTAGTTAAAACCAGGCAGCCGTTCTCAGGATTGTGATAATAAATAATTTAGAGGT
Source organism: Meles meles (assembly GCF_922984935.1). NCBI lineage: Eukaryota > Metazoa > Chordata > Mammalia > Carnivora > Mustelidae > Meles > Meles meles. Next base: position 122,795,975 of record NC_060071.1, read on the forward strand.
CTCGGGGGGGGGGGGGGCGCAGTCGGTTAAGTGCCTGACTCTTGGTTTCAGCTCAGGTTGATCTGGGGCTCCTGAGATCAAGCCCCACGCCAGGCTCTGAGCTCAGGGCAGAGTCTGCTTGTTTGTCTCCCCCTTTCTCTCTAAAATAAATGAATCTTTTTAAAAATAAATAAAATCCTACTTTCCCTCCTTCACCCCACAAAAGCAGCTGGTGGAAGACCCATTCCCCTCTTCATAAGACAGTATGTGGGAAGTGGAGGGGACACGGAATCCTCCTGCCAAAATGGCAAGTGACTTAAGTCGCTATGTGTAGGGACGAAATTTTTGGCCTCAAAATTTTTTAGGACTCTTAAAGGATCATTCAGAATATTCTGTTGAGGGGCGCCTGGGTGGCTCAGTGGGTTAAAGCCTCTGCCTTCAGCTCAGGTCATGATCTCAGGGTCCTGGGATCGAGCCCCGCATGGGCTCTCTGCTCAGCAGGGAACCTGCTTCCCTTCCTCTCTCTCTGCCTGCCTCTCTGCCTCCTTGTGATCTCTCTGTAAAATAAATAAATAAAATCTTAAAAAAAAAGAATATTGTTGAAATCCATCATCTAGTATGAAGATCTTGTTTAGACTTCTGGCTATATGTCCATCTCTGTAAGAGGATGTTAGGGAAGCTTTCAAAAGAGCACGAGAGAACTCCACAGAAAGGCAGCGGTTCCTTTTGTCCGCAGGCTGAGACCCTCCATCAGCCAACAAGTCTCCCCTATTAGAACTTCATGCAGGGGCAGAGGCTGAATTTTGATGTGAATGTTTGCTCTCAGCAGGCATGCAGTCACTGGCTGGTGTTTCCAGATCTGAAGCAGGGAGAGGTGAGGAGGGGGAAGATAAAAAGCGGCAGGCAGCTACCTGCAGAACAAGAGTGAGATGAGCGTTCCTTGGATCAGGGAGAAATAATTGTTGAACCCCAACCTGAATATAATGGAATTTCCTCAAACATTAAGAGACACATTTGATAGGCTTTTTTGTAGCACTTTGGTTAATTCTGTTAGTCTCATTTTTGAAAAGGACCAGATGGGGCAGAACTGCTTGCTTTTTGGGTTCCCATGTTGATTATTCTTGGGCCTTGTTTTCCATGTGTGCGATCACCTATACCCAGAAATCTCATGTTATGAACCACCTACCTATGCTGGCCTGTCTTCCTCTAATCCATGCTAACCAGGGTGAAGGGCATAGAAGGCTATTGTTAACAGTTGGGTCTGGACAACCACTGAGTGCATAACCCTTGACCATGGGCTTCCCCTAATGTTATCTTGATGTACCTAGCCACCCATTCTGGAACTTCTGTTTCCAGAGGGGCCCCTTTGGGTCCCCACCAAGTGTAGAGGAACGTTACTTGAAATACAGCCCATGGACCAGGGCTGGTCTGTGAGGAGTACAGAAGATAAGCATTTAGAAACTTCCACTGTAATCTGACAGTCCTGTAACATCCAAGCACCTGATTCTGTACAAGTGTTTGTCCACAATACACTGGGGGGGTCAAAACCGTCCCTCTCCTCACATACCATGCTGCCTGGGAGTTTGGGCCACGTGGCATAAAACAGGCCTTGGACACTGCCAGACCTGAGTTCAAATACTGGGAGAGCACTTTCTAGAAGTAGGACCCTGCACAAGCACTACACCTTTCTGAGTCTCAGTCTCATTAGGAAAAGGAGGCTAATCCTAATGGATCATCTGTGGCCGCAGCAGGAGCAATTACCAGACGGTTCTCACGCTGTGCGGGCTCAAGAGTATCTTCACGCATTCACTCACCACTCTCCATCATCCTCTGTGAGTATTACCACACCACTCCCATTTTACAGTTGAGGGGACCAAGGCACAGAGAAGTTAAATAACCTGGTCTACGCCACACAACCATAAGTGGCAGAAGGGGCATTCAAACTCCAAGTTCCAACCCACTCTGCAGTGACCTGGATCAGATGAACAATGGACCTGTGTGATTGACTCAACCAGCGACTGCTGTCAAGCTGCTGCTGTCCTCTCAAGTAGTTGAACTCATCCCACAGAGCCCAGGCGGCCTGCTCACTGTCCTGGTGACACAGCTGACCAAGACGCCTCTGTGGTGCTGCCCCACCCCCACCCAGGACGGGACCAACATGGTGGTGAGAATCTCGGGGCCCCTGCAAGGCCTATGGACATAGACTGCAGGGCACCCGCTCTGGGCCAGCCCCGGGTGCCTTCCCACTGCCTTCCCGGTTCATGTGATGAGGGTCTGCGTATTCTGGGAAGTAAAAGGCAGGGTCCTGAAAGGTTCAAGCCTTAGTGTAACCAGTTCACTACACAGGTAAGAGGAGTAATTCGGTGGCTTTTCAACTTTTTTTTTTTTTTAAAGCAGCGTGAGCACACATACACACATAATCCCAGATAATATCTTTTACAGAATCCCAAAATATAAAATAGGTAAAGCGAAGTGAAGGCAGGGTAGAGGGTCTGCAGCTGGCTTCCCCGGCTTCTCTATGGCAGCACCGCTGCTCCACCCTGCCAGGTCCTAAGGTGAAAATCGTAGGCCTGGGGAACAGTCTGAAAAGGTATCTTCAGAAATCTTTCAAAATTAATATTCAACAACTCTTGAAAGTTGTAAGATAGGCTGGAGACAAACTGGATATCAGCCTCATGTGGAAAAGAAGGTCTACATCATCCTAGGAGAACGTGATTCCTAAGTACAAAGGACAGATGTACTTAAAGTGGAAACATTCACAGCTTGGACCCAAACCAGCTGTGGTGTGGGGGACATCCTGAGCCTTTCTGGGCCTCCGTTTCCTTGCTTGTGAACTGAAGGCACCAATTTAGGTTACCTTTCAGGGTTTCTTGCAAGTAACATATTTGTGCTTTTATATGGTTCTGTGAGCTGTCTCTTCTGGAAACTTGCAGGGATGAAAGATACCCATCTGCTCCAGGGACGGCGAGGAAATGGCAGGACCCATCTGTAAGCAAAGAGGCAGCTAGCACGGTGCCAGGATGCGAAGCCTTGTGAAGCTGCAGGACGATGGGAGGTAGTAAGATTTGGTGCGTCAGAAGAGTAGCCACACTGACCTCAGTGACAGGCTAAGGAACATGGGCAGCCTCATGGCCAGCAGCCCTGAGACAACACTCAGAAAGCGGAGGGCCGGGTGATAAGCAAACGGTCACGTTCTTCCCCTGCTTAGTTGAAGTGCAGGATGGACGGAGTACAACACACATAGTCAGTCTTCGCTTTGGAAGAGCGAACACCACCGTGAAATTCCATGTATCACTTTGACGATGACTTTGTGTCTATATTCAGCATTGTCGAGTTTGATAGCCTTCATTCTGAAGCTTAAAAAAGTGAATTAAGGGACACTGTTAATGACTATCAAAAGTGTAACCAGCATCCGCGCTCACAAGAGTGAGCTATGCAGAGTTTTGTTAAAGGTGTAGATAAAACTCGAAGGGTAAACATCCAGCACAAATAAGAACATTCATTATTTGGGGCTTGATGTCTTGCACCTAAATTTTATACTGCTTTAAGATTCTCAGGAGGGAACCCACATATTCCCATGTGTATCTGGTGCTTTGGTATAAGGAATGTTCCAAATCCATGGCCGATCTGGGGAAAAAACAAAACACATTACAGTTGTATAATACTTATTTGAACAGGCAGGATTACAAAAAATTCACTTACCCACTAGGATAAAACCACCACGTGTCAGTCTACACGTCGTTAAGAACCCCTCCCCTCTTTGTAAAGATTTATGAGTGAGTGCGTGTGAGCACATGTGGGGGTGGGGAAGGGGAGAGAATGAATCTCAAGCTGATTCTGTGTTGATCCCAGAGCCCAAAGTGGGGCTCAATCTCCCAACCCCAAGATCACAACCTGAGCCAAAACCAAGATTCGGACACTTACCCAACTGTGCCACCCAGGCACCCCCTTAAGAACCTTTCCTGAAGCAACCCCAGACAACAGCCCATTTCAGACAGTGGCTGTTGGCAAAGGTTTGTGCTAAGACACAGGCAAGTGAACAGTGGAAGCCGGCCAGCAGAAATCAGGGCGTACATCCTGGCTTGCCACTTACACTGACCAGTCACTTTGCCTGTCAGCCTCAGTTTCCTTCTGTGTACGTGACTGCGGCGCTGTGAGGACGGGCAAGTGAGATAAACGCATGTAGTGTCTGAGAGCATCCGGCAGAGAAAGGCAGATATTATGTTTTACAACTCTGGAGAAACCAACAGTAACAGATGGCACACTGCTCTCAGCTGGTCATGGTCACATATAACCAGGAGGCCCGGGTTCACCTCCATGAAATGGTTTTGTTCTGTTCCTTAACGCTAATAATTGATGAGGCATGAAGGTCTCTGTACAATGACTGTAGACCGATGGTGAAGCAAGCAACACGCCTTGTAAGACACAACGGAGAGAAAACTGAAGACCTAGGTTCAGGTCCTGCCCTTGTCTTTCTCTGCAAACTCGGGAAAACACTGGGATCTTGGCCTCAGGTTCCTCAGCTGTGAAATGGGAATTAGCTACTTAAGTAGCCTCTCAGGAGGTCTGTGAAACATAAATGAGAACACCTGTGGACGTTCCCGGCATATTGCAGGTGCTCAATAAACACGAACATCCCCCCATTCCCTTTTAACTGGGGTTTCAGAAACTGACAAACTCTGATCACTTTTCCCATGCATCACTACTGTTGGAATCAAACCAATTCAAAAGAACAGTATGGGTAGGGTGTAAATGCACTCCCAGGGTTAGGAATCGAGCTCCACGTAACTGTCCTGATAAGGAGGAGAGCTCCAACAGCTCTGAAGGGGTGAGTGCCCAGAGTGAGGCAGCTGCACAGCAGGGATGTGAGAGGTACCATCGGCGGAAGCCGCTGCCCAGCACTGCCAAGCCGCTCTCGGGGAAGCTTCCTTCTCCTCCTGAAGAGAGGCAGATGGCAGCTCAGAGGACGACCTGGCAAACAACAGGAGGCTCTCCTCACCGTCCCTGGTGTAGAATAACGGCCGCGCAAGCATGCGGACAGCAGCACCCAGCAGGACGTGCAGGGAAAGAAGACCAAAGATGGCAACAAGTTAGCAGAAGCCCACTTTCTTGACTTTGACCTTGAGAAGGTGTGAAAGCCTGAAGTTAGCTTGTTAAGCCCGTGAGAGAGCCATAATCCTGCACCTGTGCGACAATCTTGCTTCATAAAAGGCTGAAGGTTCGGCAGCACTGGAGACTCCCCTCAGCTCCCCACTGGCCTGAACTGAGCACTGGCTCTCCTGCCCCGGGAACACGGTCTTGTGTGGCCGGACTTCTCCCATCTTTTCCTGCAAACTGCCCCACTGGGTAACATCTGCTCCACTTCATCCCCAAGGTAAAGGACACCCGATCCTTGCTAGGTGAGGAGCTGTTAGGTTCTTCACTGAGGCAGGGTTCGTGATGCAAACATCCGCCGGCCAGCCAGCAACTCAGAGACCGCCACCGATTTCTTCCTCTCCCTCACAATCAGCCAACGATGACCAAGCGGCACTGGCGAGTCCCTAGACACACTGCTCGCTAAGTGAGCAAATGCCTGTACCCAGGGGCTGACCATGTGCCATGCCGGCTGCAAGACTCACCGCTACCCTGGGGCAGAGACACAGAAGGGCTAACAGGAAGGCAGGAGGTGGCTGTCACTCTGTTGTCTTGCTACCATTACCGGAAGTCAGCATTAACACTTTCTAGCTTAGATGAAACCTGTTCTAAGCAATCCTCCTAAATTATCCCGCGAAAGAAAAGCTTGCCTCATGAAACAGTCCTGCATGTATCTGAAATATCTGTCGGTGCTGGTTAGATGCCAGGTGCTCTGCTAGCCAAAGCTGAGGTCCTCTCAGTTTGCGGTCCAAGGGGGTAGACGGACGAGCAGACAGGCCATGGGGGCGGAATTCTGAACTTCACCACGTCAGCGTGGCGGTTCCCGCACCTGGCTGACGTGCGAATTGCCAGAGCGTTTCCTCAGAGCTCACCTCAAGGGAGCCTGTTTCAGTCGGTCTGGGCTGGGGCCTGGCATTACACATTCTCACCAAGTTCTAACGGCGACCTTAACACAGTCAGAGTCCAAGATCAGAAACTAAATGGGATGAAGCTGCTTTCTGCTGTGATACAATGGAAGGATTTAAACCAGGATGTGATGTGAAGTGCATGGCAGCAGGGGAGATGATGTCCGGTGGGAGGGGACCAACAATGGGGGGATGATAGGCAGTGCTGTCTAGGGGAGACACAGCGAGGCCAACATTAAGGCCATGGCAGGAAGGCTGAGGATGAGGGAACAGCTGAGGGGTTTTATCTCTGTGTCTATGCCATCTGTCCTCATGGTTGGTCAGTTGAGGACTGCGTGCCATCTGACATCTCTAACTCTAGAACCCAGCCCTCTGTGGGGAGGTGGCACAGTGTGACGGTAAAGGGGGCATGGACATAGTGGACAGGCTGCCCCTGGGGACCTGACCAAATTGACCTGAGTGCTTAGGTTCCTTGTCTATAAAGTAGGGGTATTATTAGTACTGGTGTCATAGGGGCAGTTAGGATCCCATAAATTCAAGTCAAGTGCTCCAAGCAGCTCCTAGCATGTAATAAGTACTTAATGAGTGCTAGCTGCTATAATATAATGACCACCACCCTCAGCTCACAGTGGGTGAGTACTCTCACTACCCTATATGCTGTGTAGGTCTCTCAGGTTTTTTTAGCAGCCAGACAAACCCAAGTACAATATCCCATTCTACTTAGCCTCTAATCCTCTAAGAAACGGCCCTTGTGTTAAAGAGTTAGGACTTGGACCCCCATGTCCAAACACCAATACCCACATTTCCCACTGTCTTCAAGGGAACTTGATTTCCTACCTACCTATAGAACTCGCTGCCTATCACCTGAGCAATTACCTTTAATTCTTTCCTTGTATCAGACACAAAGTGTGTGTATATGGCATGTGTGTGTGATCCCAAAGAGATGAACTAAGGAGAAGATATCTGATGCCACTTTACTTCAGCTTACTCTGAAATCAACGAATGTACAAAAGACTTGCCAGCTTGCATTACAAAGGAAAGCTTCGAAATATTTTACACTGGGTTACCAACCTAGCAGAGATGCAATCTTTGGTAACTGGGATACCAGTGTTATCCGAAGCCCATTAATACTCTCTTCTGTGAAGATCTCTGGTATTAATCTGTGACTAAAAAAAGCACAAGAGAACAATCTATCCAGTGGGAGGAAGAATAATTCAAATTGCTAAAAACCAAGTACTGATTTCAATATCATCTAATAAAATTACTTTACTTTGATAGTTCTAGATTTCCTAAAGGTTTCTGTTGACAAAGTAATTTTAAAAGCTAAGCTGGAAGTTTGGTGTCAGCCTTCTGTTTGTACTATGAAACAAAAATAGATCTTATTAAAGGAGATGATCAAAATCATGTCTAAAAACCTCTTCTGGTTCTCATAAAAAAAAAAAAAAATCCGGATTTCTAAAGATCATTCAAAAACTGGTCCTTGAAAATTAAGCATATCAACAATGATTTAAGTGACTGACTTCTTTTGCATTTTCTTTGGATTAGAAAGTTGAATCAGCTATTGTCCTTACAAAAACACTTTATGAATCTGGTCTCTGCTATTTAGCAATAATTCTGACGGGTCTAGACTGAAGTTTATTCCGAAATAATCTAAATTCAAGGAATTATGTCAAATGGATCAAGCAGCAGGTGGAATGGTTAAATTATATGGGAGCCCATGGTTTAAGGCACTTTAAAGAATTATATACACTACATATATGCTAAATCTAGATCACGTGTATCTTGTGTGCCCGTCAGGTTTCAATGACCTCGCCTACTGAGCAATTACATATACAGCTAATTAGCTTAGTTCTAGACATTAAAACTTTTAAAATTCTAAAATATACTAAATCTGCAAAAGATACACACAATGTGGCAGATACCACCTTAACCAATTGATCAATACTGATTTCATCAGTGATCAGGCAGATTTTATCATGTGCTCCTCATATGATGCACTAACAACATCTCTTCTGTGGTGTTCTTGGCAAAAGTGCATAATCTGGATCTATTTATGAGAAAACAATGGGAAAACCAAATACACAACGTCCCTCACTGTCTATTAAACTAACTGGCCTGTGCTCAGCAAAGTGTCAGCATCATAAAACACACAAAATTTCTTGTGGCACTGTTCAAATTAATGGAGACTAAAGAGACTGCTAAACAAATATGACATGGAACCTGAAACTTCCCTTTTGTTATAAAGTTCATTATTGGGGCAACAGATGAAATCTGAGTAAGTTCTGTAGATGACAGTATTCAATCAATGTTAATTCCTGATTTTGGTAACTGTACTGTGGCTATGTAAGAGAACGTTTTTAAGAAATACATTTTGAAGTATTTAGAGATTGCACAGATCTTGTTTACAACTTCCAAATGGATCAGAAAAAAAGTTAACATAAGAAAGGAGGATTATGTAAGTGAAAGGGAACCTGGGTGAAGAGAATATGGGAGTTCTTTATACTGTTCCTAGAATGTTTTTCTAAATTTGACATTACGTCAAAAAATTCAAAGAAAAGAATACTATAGTTGACCTGGACAACATGGGTTTAACTGCAAAGGTCCACTCACATGTGGGTTTTTTCCCCAATAAAATACATACAATACTTAAGTGTATTTTCTCTGCCTTATAACTTTCTTAATAATTTCTTTTCTCTAGCTTATTTTATTATAGGAATAAAGTATATAATACATATCACATATATGTGTTAATTATTTAGGTTATCAGTAAGGCTTCTGGTCAACAGTAGGCTGTTAGTAGTTAAGTTTTGGGGGAGTGAAAAGTTACATGCAGATTTTCAGTTGCACTGGGGGTCACTGTCCCGAGCCCCGGCATTGTGCAAGGGCCAACTGTTCACACATACCACGTGAACAACCCAGATCACTTAACATAACTATGGTCTCTGAAGCTTTGTACTTCAATTATTCTTAAATTATTCTTAAATATATAACTTACTCTTTAAGTCCAAATAAGATAAGCTTTACATAACCTTACCTTGTTTTACACGCTTTATAGTGTATCAGAAAATAAAAGAATATAAGCCAAAAAGGGAGTACGAAGCAGATGTCTCTGGCATTTAACGGCTCCAGAGAGATCACATACTGGTCTATTTCATTCTTTTCAGGCTCAGGGTCACACAACAAGTGGGACATATGGAAATAAAATTTAAAATATGGTGATTCTGCTTTATAAAAGATTTTTTCCCCTCACATCAGATGGGTAATGTGCCGAGGTCATAAGGTTTGAGAGAGGCGTGTGTCACGCATTGGTGTGAACATCCAATCATCACACTTATGAACTACAAAAGGATCTGAAAGATTTCCTTCAAAACTACAACTCCTATTAGTCACATGAGTTTGGTTAGGTATAACTTCTCAGGGGAAGAGTAATTTAGACTCCCACAGGCCAGGGGTTTGTATCTGTCTTGTTCAAGGACATATTCCAAGGACCTATACAGTGTCTGCACACAGCATAAATACACCTTTGGAGAGAGCAGATGAGCAGCAAGTCCTGCGTAAAGCAGGGTGTACCTGCAGCTGTGTTTTACTTCATTATTTGAAGTATTATTATTTTACTTCATCAATTTCTTGGTTTCAGGATGTCTGCTGGTATCTTGTAATAAACTATAATTGGTTCAGAGCAGTATATTTCTTTGCTAAGCTTTCTGTACAGTTCCTCAGATTTAAAAAATAATGAGCACGATCTTATACATGTTACAGTGGTTTGAAAATCATTTTCAAACAAAGTGCTTTTGAAATGTTCTTAACTACTTCACTTTCCCAAGTCTTAGTAAGACACCTTTCTTCTAGTCTGTAGGAGTCCCCGGAATGCTGGCTACACGTGAACTGGTGATATCCGAGTGACTGGCACCATTCTGCATGCTACTGAAGCAGTGTGGAAGGTAAAACTGTACTAATAAAAAAATGCTCCAGTCTCCCTTGTATGTATGTTTCAAAGGAAGTGTATACACCCAGACAACGCCGCTGAACAATGGAAACATTCTGCTTGCTGGCGAAATAAAAGATTCATCACTGCACAGTCTGAGATACTACCCCATTGTAAACTTTTAAATTCTTGAGAATGCTTTTCCTATCAGAACTGAAGGAACCTCAGGGTATTTTGAAGGCTCCTCTGTCTCTTTCATTCTTGCTTGCAAAGTCCTTTGGAGATTACGGTTAAGTGGAGGAGGTGGAATTCCAGCCAAGGTTCTGGGCTGGGGGTGGAAAGTATATAGCCCAAGGCCAGACTACAGGAAGTCAAACTCTGTCAGTCCGTGGTGCATCTGTCCCCACCTCCACTAAGCTTACTCAGAATTCAGGTTTGAGGATGGGGGAGAAAAAAAAAGAACATGAACAGACAGAAAGAGAAAAAATAAAACTACAGCACAAAGCTGGAAGGAGGAAGGAGAGGTTTTTGTCGTGAGGTCCTGTGACACTAGGTGGATTCAGGGACTGTCCTACATGGGCCTTAGGCTCTTTTCATTATCAGCTCAGCAAGGGGAAGGGGAGAAAATGAACACCGGTTATTACATGTCGGAACTGAACTGGATATTCTAAATAACAGAAACAACAGCTAACGTTTATTGACTGCTAACTGCACTAGAAGACTGTGTTAGGTGCTTTACAGATAGCATCCTGGTTACTCTTTTCAACAAACTCTACGAAGTAGGCACTCTTATTTTCCCATTTTACAAATAGAGACACTAGGGCCTAAAGAAAGAAAATAACGGCCCAAGGTCACTTAAGTTGCAAGGTTGGCACACAAATACAGTCTAATTCTAAAGCCCTCTTTTCCATTTGTATGTGCAGGGAGGGTTGTGGGGGGCACCGACTCTCTGAAATTCTGATAAAATTGATATCATCTTGCCAGTGAAAAATGAAGATGCATAAATATACAACAAATTTAGAGGACTCAAATATACATAGCTTGGAAAAAAGGAAAAAAGAACACTTCTTAAACTTGTTATCAATATGATTGATTATAGCTCTGGGAAGTCCCCTGCCATAGGCAGCAGCACACCAGGCAGCATGAGACTGTATAGACACATCCAACAAAGTCAACACCACTGAAGAAACAGGTCCACTGGAAGGGGAAGGTCTGGTTTACCACCAAAACCAGGAAGGGCAAATAAGGGTGAGGGAATAGCTGGAGCCCATCTAGCACCATCTAGGGAAGAAAGGAACCCAGTGCCACAGCTGGCTCTCTTAGGGAACCAGAGATTTGGGAATATTAATGCAATGATGTCATTAAAACTTTCCAAACAAAAACCACATTTTCCTTGTTCAGATTCAGAATTTACTCAAATACCATTAATTATAATCTGTCTATCTGTGAAGGTATCTGCCTTCCACTGGAAAATATGCTGATTATAATAGACCTTTTGCCATTTTAAATTAATAAGCATGTCTTGATTTTACATCTGCTCCTGTGTGAGTCTGGTGAGTGCGAACTTGCTTTAAATACAGACATTGTAGAGCTAAGACAACTGCAGCCTGTGGGGCTGGGACAGACCTGTGATGGAGCTGGTCCCACTCATGCCAGCCAGCTTTCCTCCAAGAACACCTTGAACCTGAACCAGTGTTCTAATGACTTTCTATTATGAAAAATACTTCTTCACTGCCTTTAAGAGTCATATTTAGGGCAGCATGGGAATCTCCCCTTTAAGAGCACGGGAGGTGTTTGTGAAGTCAAATTGTTTTCATCAAAATAGTAAGCCATTATTTGTCGTCTTCACTTCTTATGAGTGTATAGAGGCTCTGTGACGTGATATTGCAACAGAGCAGCTGTGAGAATTCAGTGGTCTCTCATTAACACAGAGAGTAAAGAAGTCTGTCTGCAAAAATTGTAAATAATGCCACCTTCCTCACTTTTTTTGACAATTAAAAATAAACCAAACCAAACCAAAAAAATGCGTGTATATAATACATATATGTATACACATACACAACACATATGTGTATGTATATAATACATGTATATATGTATGTATATATATATGTATATACATATACAACATATATATACACAGAACATATATATGTGTGTGTGTGTGTGTATATATATATATATAAATAGGTTTATTACTTTAAAAAACTAATATAAAAATTCTTGGTTTTGAGGTCTAATATAGTAAATCTCAACAGATACAAAAACCCATGTGAGTAAAAGCTCCTTGTGGTCCTTAATAATGGTAAGAGTGCAGAGGGGTTCCTGGAACAACCAGTTTGAGAATGAGAGCTCTAGTGGCCGAGATAGGGCAGCGAAGGGGCCTCTGCAAACCTGCATTTCCAAAGTATTCCGTGAGCCAACCTCCCACTGAGAGACGGACGGCTTCTGGGCACTGTTTCTGTTCCATATGTAACACCCATGACCTCCCTTCATGTGTGTCCTACCTTTACTTCCATACAATTCTGGAGGCAGGTCAAATGGCACAGGAAAGGCGGCCACTGGCTCCTTGCTCCCTGAGAAGAATTTCTCTTTTACTTTGAAGCTGTCCAGGCCCTGCAAACACACAGAGGGCATTTATGATTCCACCCCTTTATCTGAAAAAGATCTCAAGAAGCAGTTGTATCTGTATGGTGCTCACAGCAAAACTGAAGTTATTTTCAATGTTTGATAGGTGGGATATATTTGTAACTCCCCTAAATTAATCTTTCCTAAAAATAAGAGGTTCAAATTTTAAAAAACCAAGTTATAACAAAGTTTGTAGAAGTTTAACAAAGGAACTAAGAGAGAAAACAATTTTGGATATCATAGCCCATTTCTCCTAACCACTATGTACAGTTTGCAAGGAGTGTGTAGAAGACACTGTATATAAATAATTTCAATATTGCTATAGTAACAGGCTGCTCACTCTGGTGTAAGAAGAAAAGTTGCCTTCATGTATAATGAAAGTGTTCCAATATAATGTGATAGGAATATAAAAACAAAAACTCTTCCAGACTCACCAAAATGGAAGGTTTATTCCAAGAACTCAGAATAGGGTATTATTTTTAGATCTTAACCAGGGTACAAGTTAAAGTTCTGTATCTCAGCTCAAGTAAAGAACCGCTAACTGCCTTCTAGGACCTTTACAGCAGTGCAGGTGCTTACTATGTGAGCCACATTTCCCCCAGGCCTCCACACACTGATCCTCCCCTTCTGATCTCCCTCGGCGGGTCATCCCAGCACCTTGTTTGCAAGTCACTCTGTCTCTCATCCCTTCTGTCCACCCATCCAAACACATACTCACCCTCCATAACCTAAATACCCACACATCAATCGGTGCTAAATGTCCCTGGAACCCATACAAAGAACTAGAGTTCTAACTACCCTGAGTAGGGGAGGCTGCTTGTGGGCACAGTGAAGGACATGGTAAGAGTTGGGGTTATGCTGACCTGGGCTTCAGGCAGTCTGGTTCTAACACTGCTCTGGCATTTGCTGAGCTGCAAGAATGGCTGATATTTGCATTTTTTCATTCAACACATTATTTCTTGAGTGCCTCTGGTGTCAGACACTGGATGCCCAAGAAGTAACAAAGATGTCATTATCCCTGTCCTCACTGGGTACACAGTCTAGTGGGGAGACAATGCATTTATAAAAGTGAAATAATTACATACTTGTGATTACCACTATGAAGAAAAACAGAAGTACCAGAAGACAGAATAGCAGACCTGTTTTATTTTTTCTAATTTTTATTTTTTAAAAGATTTTATTTATTTATTTGACACACAGAGATCACAAGTAGGCAGAGAGGCAGGCAGAGAGAGAAGAAAGGAAGCAGGCTCCCCGCTGAGTAGACAGCCTGACACCCAGCTCGATCCCAGGACCCTGGGATCATGACCTGAGCCTAAGGCAGAGGCTTTAACCCACTGAGCCACCCAGGCGCCCCAGCAGACCTGTTTTAAATGAGGATAAGGGGTGGGTGGAAGACGGGCAATAGAAGACTCCCTTAAAAAATGACATTTTAATTAGACCCCGAAAGAGGGGCAGGGTTAGGAGACGTGAGAGTGCAAAGAATATTCCAGGCAGAAGGAATACATCTGAAAAGGTGCAGAGGTAGCAAAGAGCTTGCATGTTCTGGGAGCTAAAAACAATGGCTAGTGGGACACCTGGTCACTTATTTACTAGGCCTCAATTTCCTCATTTGTAAAATCAGAATAAAGCATCTGGACGCCACCACCTTAAAATATTTTTCACGTCAACACCCAGCCTTGGTGCACAGCTGGTGTTCAAGCAATGCTGAGCTGCAAAAAGAGGGTAAAGGTGTCTTGCCTGCTTCCTCTACGGGCTTTTCCATTAGACAAATCAATGTCTGAATGCTCTGTACACATGAAGACCTTAGAAAGGTATGGGCGATGAAGAAAGTACTAGCACTGATGAAGATGGGGATAAGAAACAGCAAAAGGCAGTTATGTGATAACTGTCTGCATGCTACACAGAAAAGGAAGAAATGCCTTTCACCAATTTTGGGAAAAGGAAAGGCTTTGTAGAAAGCATTATAGCTGGGCCTTGGGAAATTGGGATGATTCTGATAAACAGAGATGGCAGGAAAGAACATCAAGGGAAACCAGCATAAGCCAAGGCAGAGTTGTTAAAGCATAGAGCAAGCACATCGGGCAGACGGGGAGTGAATGACCTACATGCAGGAGGAGGGCTGAGAACACTTGAGAGAACCAGATGGAGGGGGTGTGAACAGGAAGCAGTACGGGTGCCTGTGGCTCCCACCTATCTCACTGGGCCCAAGCCGAGGCCACAGTGACTCTTGATGGGCAGGCTGGCCACGTCAGACGCATCAGGGTAGAGACCATCTTTCTGCTGAGGAGTTCATTCGGTAAGATGGGAGCCCTGAGCTGCTGGGGGCTCTCACATACTTCAAAATGAACTCTGAAAATATGGCCCAAACCCCTGGATTCAGCTCTGCCTGAAGCAAGAGACTCACCCCCTGTGTTTGCCTTTTTTCTTACACTGTTTCAGTTGGTTATCGGTCACAACCCACAGCATCGCAAGACCCCAGGGATTAAAGTGTGTGGCCCTCACTTTGACATACAGTGAGGAGGTGCAGGTTTCTGAACCGAGAAGTTCTACTACAAAGGCAGATTGGCACAGATGAGGACAGATCCAACAGGGAACTGTTAGATCCAGAAGACTGGAGCTATTGCCACACCAATGGGAGATGGATGAGTGAATGGTAATGGGGATACAAATCCAGTGTCATAACAAAAGCAGAGATACAAACGAGGTGAGTTCGGAGGACATTGGGGTCAGTATAAAGTGAAGGAAATGGATTTGAAAGAGACTGAAGGAAAATAAAAGATCAGGGATATGTGAGGGCAGAGAAACCAAGGGCACTTGAAGGGGGACACTGCAGCCTGCCCCCTCGCCCTCACTTCCTCCCACCCTGGGGAGGGCTGCTGGGCCATCTCCATAACAGTCAACACTGGTGCCCCGACTCACAGCTTACCTTCAACAAGTTCTGGATCGGAGGCTAATCTTACCCTGTTCCTTGTGCATATTGCTTATTTGCTGTGTGACTAGAGGTGAATTACTTAACCTTTCTGGGCCCGGGTTTCCTTATCTATTAAATGGTATGCTGACAGTAAGTTATTTAGAACGATGACTTGCACATAGATGTAAATTAGCATAGTATGTACATCAGGATGTTGTGATAAAATTACTCCTATTTTATAAGGGAGGAAATAAAATGAAGGTTAGATAGTTGCCTAAGGCCATACAGCTATTAAGCGGTAAGACTGGAAATCAAACCCTGCCTTTTTTCTGTTCCTTCAAGTAAGTGAACAAACAGTCTCATATTCACCCACCAGGAGCCACAAAAAAGGAAGAATTCCTTGAAAATTTAAGAGGTGATATTAAAGCAGACCAAATCAGGAGGAACCAACTTCTGGAAACCATGGTTCTTGACATCTGTGAAAAGAGGCCAGAGGTTGGGAAGTGAAGTCATTTAATGACATTAAATATTTTATGTGGACTTCCAGATAAAAACAATTTCCCTCTTCTTTGGCTCTTAGTCTATTTCTGTTATTTTCAAACAAATCATCACAAAGGATGGAGAGTCCTTATGGCCTGGCCCAGATCTGATGTCCCAATGAGCTTTGGCACACGTCTGTTCTGTGGTGTCTTGCTTCCCATATAAGAAGCTTTGAGCCATCCATGTCTGACAGGAAGTAATACGCTTTCCTGAATGCCATTTCTGATCTAAATTCTAGGGTATTATAGGGGGAAAAAAAAAAGAAGTACCACTTTTCCCTTCAATCTGGATGTCAAATAATTTGAAGCTGTCGTCTAATTATCATTATTTATATATCACAGTGGTATCACTTGGCATTTCATAAAACAGAGGAAGCTACCCTTCCAGGCACAGATACTTAAAAAGACAGTTAAGACAATATATTTATAAAACACCAGGTGAGAGGGTGGACATCTATCACACTTGAGAAATTACTGGCTTTTCCCTTCATCAGCTCTGGGAGGAAAAGAGCTATTATCACCATGACGGATTAAGTTCAGCGGCTTAGCTCCATCACAGAGAACAAGAGACACGTTCAAATCTCAGAGATATCATTTATTTTTCAGTGGCATCTGATTAGCATCCTCAAGCAGTAAAACCCTATATACAAGGCATCAAGTTTTTCTGGATAAAACGGTAATGACAGTGAGCCATCTTCTTAACCAAAGATGGACTAACTGACGAGGAATTGAAGTACAGGGAGGTGGCTGTCTTGTCCTGCCTGTAAGGTGGCATGTGATCAACTGTGTTTCCAGGTGGGGGCTGAAAAGCTTCATGGAGGAGAGAGTAAGCCCACCAGGCCCAAGCAGGGTGGGTTTCTGATAAGCAAAGGGCTGCGTCCATGGGGTGGAGTACACTCAGAAGAAAAAGGAACAGCATCCCATCACTGTGGGTGTGAGGTCAAAATTTTGACCTCTGCCTTCCATTTCCTGTTGAACTGCTGGATCTCCGAGCTAGTGCTGCTGCTGCTAACTGCTCTGTACCTGCCAAGTGCGAGGCACTGTTCCAACGACTCGTAGGCAAGAACTCTCAATTCTCCAACGGTGCTACAAAGTTAGTAGTTACTGCACTATCCCCACTTCACACTGAGAAAAAGGAAGCCTGTGGAAGTAACAGGACCAGGGCCCAACAGCTTATAAGCAGGACCCCAACTCTGTTGTCATTTGGGCTCCTCTAGTACTAGGTGCTCCCAGAGTTCCTTTACTTGGTCCCTGGTATTTCTCCAACTTGTTCTATATTCTCTTTCCACATGATTTCACTTTCTAATGGAGGTGAGGAACAGCAGCACAAGATCACACAACTAGTATGTGGCAGCTGTGCCTCTGGTGCCCCAGCCCACCTCACCCACCTGCTAACAAGCACTCCCAGGTGACTAGAGCCCTGGCTGTGTAGGGGATGTGGGGAGAGGGGTGGGAACAGAGGTTGGGGGGCCATGCTGTCCCACAAAGGATTCTGGACATAGTCTCGTGGGCCAAGAGGAGACACTGCAGGTTCAAAGGGGAATGCAGACCCTGCCAGATGGGCAAAAAGAGCTTCAGAAGTGTAGCTGTAGCCAAGATGGGGAGCCATGGGATCAATCCAGGGAAGAAGACAATGACCTACAGCAGCAGGCAGCAAAACTCTTGCTAGAGCAGAGGACAGGATGTGGTAACTGGATGTGGACAGGAAAGAGGAAGGAATAGAATGCCAGAATGGAGCTGAGTGGGAGAACATGAAAACTTAGAGGAAAACTCCATGTGAAACAGTACCGACCAGCTGTAGTCCCATGGGAAACAAGAGTACCCTCAAGAGATGGCCAGTGGTCAGACACCGTGTGCGGAGGGGAGGGAGCAGCAAGGAGGTGGCTTCTGTGAATTTCATTAGTTCTTCCAGCCAGAGCCAGTCATGATGTGAGCAAATACTTGTGGCATATATATATCAATTTTGGCAACAAAAGACAATAAAAGAGTTTAACCAGAACAGAGAAAAGAGACTTGAAGACAAAGTTCTTATGGATTTGACTGAAGCATTTTTGATTCTAATGACAGAAAAGAGAAGCTGCCATCTTAGGGGCAAACACATCTAGGGTTTGGAAGGAGCCGAGGTGCCCCTCAGCCCTAAGGCAAGGGCAGGAAAGCTCAGGCTACACTTGTGTGGAGGAAACCATTTTGGACTTTGACCCAGAATTCTCAGATGGTTACGTACATTCATCCCCAGAGGCAGCAGAGCTGTAGCCCAGAAAGTACCAGGCAGGCTCGAGTCCAGGACTTAGTGCCTAACAAAGTATGTGCTCCATAAACACCAAAATGCATGAAGTTGAAATAGAAACCCTGCCTCTCCCTAATATACTCACAGAAGCCTGAGGATTTAGAACACAGCTACCAGTCTTTGAAATTGTTGGATCTTTCCTATATTCAAATTTTTCTGAACCTAAATGAATTAGAATCCAATCTAAAAGTTAAATATACTTAAAGGGACAAACCCGAGAAAAATTATATAGTTGATAAATTGGTATCAGACCTCAAAAGAATAGTCTTTAAGCACCTGTGTAACAATAGCTAAGTGCTAAGTACACAGTGAAATGTACCCTTGATATTAATCCCCAAAGCTCCTGAAAGTGTTCCCAAAGGGAAAGCTATTGACTGCAAGGCTCTAACAGCACATTAGAGTCACCCTGAGATGGTAGGTTTATTGATTTATTCATTTAAATGCAGAAAAAAATGTGAACAAATCAATGTTTGGTGACCAGAGATTTCGCTTCCAGACCGAGCCTAGAATCATGAATGAAAAATGGTGGGGGCGCCTGGGTGGCTCAGTGGGTTGGGCCGCTGCGTTCGGCTCGGGTCATGATCTCGGGGTCCTGGGATCGGGCCCCGCATCAGGCTCTCTGCTCCGCAGGGAGCCTGCTTCCTCCTCTCTGTCTGCCTGCCTCTCTGCCTACTTGTGATCTCTCTGTCAAATAAATAAATAAAATCTTAAAAAAAAAGAAAAATGGTGGCTCTCATCCACTATTTTCAGACCACAGAGAATGTCCTGTCATGCAACTATTGGTTCCTGAGGGACAGGTCCTCAGGCTAGGGGAAAGTGCAGGAGCTGTGGGGCCTTCTAGGTGCCTGCCTCAGCAGTGTCTGCGACTTCATTCTGGCCACAAAGCTCAACTGCTTGTACATGCTAATCTCAAGTCAGTGTTCTGGAACACAAGGATCAGGATGGCCTACTGGGGAAGGACAAAAGTGGCAACTCCAGTTGCTGATCGCTCAGAAACGTGGGTGTTTTGGACACGGAGTTCTGCTAAGAAGTACAAAGGTGGGCTGATCTCAAGAAGCCGGACTCTGGATGATGTCCAGTTAGAGAAATGACTACAGAACTGGGTAATAAGTCTTTTTGGCAAACCTGTAACCAAAAACATTTAAAAGGCATGTCTTACTAGTACTGAAGAGGGAAACACAAGGCCTCATTTTATAACAAACCGCATTCCCATTAGTAACATTTTTGAGATGAACAGATACAGAAATTTTAAGAACATTTATTAAAAACACAGGGACTGACATTTGCAAGCAACACAACAGACTAAGCGTGTGCACACGTGCTTTATGTTCAACAAAACAGGTGAGCAATTCTATACTGCAAACTGCTTGCGAACACATCTGAACACCTACTACACACAACATCCACTGGGCTAAATCCCTGTGGTATGCACAGCCATTGTTCTCCCCGTTTGCATCCTTACACAAAGGACAGTGTGTACTCTAGGAACTGAAAGGAAGCAACATCAACGAACAGATGTACCAAGCCCTAGGAGAAAGGCGCTCACAGTCCAGTCAAGGAGATACACAAGTAAATGATAATACAAGGGATATGTGATGAGCCCGCATTCTAGAAAGCTCTGGGATGCAGAGGAGGGGCACCTAGACTGGAGACAGGGGAGGCAGGTGGGTTTAGGGGTGTAGGGATACTGTTCCTGATACAGATTAAGGCTGATGAATGATGGCATGATGGTTATTAGGTATCCACTTGACCGGGCCATCGGATACCACATGACTGGTTAAAAGTCACTTACTCTGGGGGGTCTCTAAGGGTGTTTCTCGATGAGATTAGCATTTGAGTCAGTGGACTGAATACAGCAGACAGCCTCTGACTCCCCACTGTAAGTGGGCATTGCCCAATCTGTTGAGGGCCTAACTATAACAAAAAAGCTACGGAAGGGTGAATTTGTTCTCTGTTGGCTGGAACATGGGTCTTCTCCTGCATTAGATTGGGACTGAAAGCATCAACTCTCCTGACCTTCAGACCGTCAGATTCCAAAGCTGGTGGAACTACACCCCCAGCTCTCCTGGGTCTCTTGCTGACAGAGGCTAGGGCTTCCTAGCCCCAAAATCACATGAGCCAATTCCTCATAATAAATCTGTCTCTCTATGTATCTATATATCCTATTGGTTCTGTTTCTATGGAGAACACAGATGGTCTCGACTTGTAGTAGGAACAAATTCTGTATGGCTGAACATGAGGGCCAGGAAAGAGAGAGAAGTGGTCAGGCCCGAGGAGTCAGGAGTCAGGGCATTAAGAGAAAAGTAGGCCATGCTAAGGAGCCTGGCTTCTATCTTACGAGATCTGAAGGTGGGTGATGCGACCTGATGTGTGGTCTACAAAGACACTCTGGCAGCCAGATGCAGAGCAGCTTGGAGGCTGCCCTGGGAAGCATGGTGGGAGGATCCCATACCAGGAGATGACGCACCCTCGACACAGTGGCAGCAGGAATGGCCAGAGGTGACTGATTATCAAGCAGCATTAAGCAGCAAAACTTGGGTATAAAAGAGTCACCAGAGATGACTATATACTTGAGCTAGGACGGTGGGATGACAGTAATAGTAATCATTAATTAAACTTTTATAATAGTATGTCTTAAGTGATGAAGAGGATTTTGGTGAGAATCACAATGCCCTTATCCTCAGGTACCTTTTGATAATATAACTTAAATTATACTCATAATTGGAGAAGTACCTTATAAGCTTCAAATTATTTAAAAATTGGCCCGATGACATCACTAATCCTGCTTAAAAAACTAGTGGTTTTCTACTGTCCACATGGGACAAAGTAATTCCAGTGGGTCCTGCTTGCCAATCTCTTTCAGAACAGGAGCCCAACCTCAAATTCTATGGCCCACATCCCAGCGTCTTCCCAGGCACATGGAATGGCCTGCCGTTCCTCAAATATAACATCACTGTTCTCTCTAGCTGGAAGCCTCATCTCCCTTGATGGGGGTTTAAGCTTGTAACTCATTTTTCAAGACCCAGGTCAAATGTAATCTCCTTACAAAAGCCTTCCCCGGGCCCCCAGGTAGACTACATGCTCCTTTCCTCAGAGTCCTTATACTGTGAACCCCCTACACCACAGTTCTCATCACATACTATAATCTGTTTCTGACCTTATCCATGAAATTCATGAGACTGAAGATGCCATCTCATTCCTCCTCCCACTCCCAGGGCTACTGAACTGGAGGAACGGGGAGCTGGTGGAGCTGAACGGAGTGACTGCGTGGTCATTCCAGGCAGGCCGGAATGTTCAGTGACAAGTCTGGGAGACATTCTGAGGAGAGAGCTATGGAGTTGTGCTGCATAGTCTCTCCTTCACAAGTTAAATGTCTCACTGTGTTCGAATTACCTCAGCAAAATGACAAATCACCTCGTGGCAAAGATCTTTAGGCTGCCCTCACAACATATAAACATATGGTTTATATGTTTATATGTTAGTTCTGCCAATTCTGCAGAGACCAAGCAAAGGTCTACTGGTTTTCCAGAAGCTTCACACACCAGTAAGTGATACAGTAGCTTAAGGACAGTCTCCTCTGTTGCAGTTTTCCTGATATGGTTTTATGCAGACTGATAAAACACACATCAACTCACTCACGGGTGACACCCTCAGGCAGTGGCTACCTCTGGGATGGCTTCCCAGCTCACACCAATCTGCCCTTGTCTGGGAAACAGGCCCACTATTACAGGACAGGGGCAGGGCCATACAGAGGTATAAAAAGCAGACAAACTTGAGCAGTCTTTAAATGAGGAATGACTGGCAAATGATGGGACAAGCCACCGTGGAGTTGTTACCAGTGGCAGCCCCCAGACAGGCGGTGCACTGCTCCGGGCCCCAGGGCGGCCCGCTCTGCCCACTCCCCCACCATGACATGCCTTTCAGCAGCTCTTCACAAAACTGTCCCCTGTTGCGGGCTTATGTAAGCTCAAGTTAGTTTCTGTCAAGAGCAATGAAAAGGATGCGAATACCCACTTTCAGCCCTTGGGGTTCTGCTCACACAGGACAGTTACTTCTCTTACAGGTCTCGGCAACTGGACATCTCTCAATGAAAGTGCCTTTTTAGAATGATCTTCTTGCTCAGCTTGACTAGCAGGCTTCTTGGGAGGGTGAGGTCAAACACACATTTTTTGTTTTTTTTGAGAGAGAGAGAGAGAGAGAGGGAGAGGTGAGGAGGGACAGAGGGAAGGAAGAGAGAGAATTCCAAGCAGACACCCTGTCAAATGTAGAGCCCGACACAAGGCTCGATCCCCTAACTCTGAGATTATGACCTGAGCCCAAACCAAGTTGGACGCTCAACCCACTGAGCCACCGAGGCGCCCCAGATAAAATATTTCTGTGTCTTATCCGTATGTCTCATTTTGGCACCCTGCCCAAATAATTCATGGTTCAGTGAAGGACACAGAGAATCCACCCAGAAAAGAGAATGTCTGACAAGACAGTGAAAGTTTTGGGTGTCTGACAAGATAGTGATGGTTTTGGGTCCTTACTAGTGTTACAGAGGAAGCCTGCTTTAAAGCACTGTTCTAGGATCTGACCCAGAAACCCAGACCGCTCGACAAAACACTGACTTTTTAGTCACTATGTTAATTACACGGTCACCGTGCTTGGAGCCTCACCCTTAAATCTATCAGCATAGCATAGGAGGGTGGAATCCATTTTTAATATTCTTGCCTGATAGTCTTTATAAATAACTGAATCTCTTATCGAGAATGTACTATAGTGGGGGCTCTTCCTTACTGTAACAGTATAGAAGAGTCTAATTTGGGGATTCTAAATGATTATGCCCATTTTTTCCTCTATTAGCTGTCGCTAACATACAGTCAGAAGTAGAATCAGAAGCAAAAATTAGCTTAGCAGGGTCTAAAGGATCTGAAGTGTCTTTCGTATTAGCATTTTCATGATGAGGAATTGAGTCAGCAGTTAGAAATGTCCAGAATTCTGGAGACATGGACAACCAAAGCCAAACAAGAGAGACATGGGATTTATTCCTTATTATTGGGAAATAATCCTGGCCTTAGTTCAAAGCTGTGGTCACTATAGTCACACCAAATTACTATTATTACCCCAGTGTTATGAATTTATTATTTCTCTGTGATAAAGCTGAAAGATCACAGGAGGGATCAGTTAGAGATGGTGGCTTGAGGGCTGGAACCCACTCAGCTGTGGAACCCTAGGGAAGTCACATCCTTATCTATAGCAAAGGGGGAACCATCTACCTCCAAGGAAATGGAGGGGGAAGCAGCTGTAAGCAGTGTTAGAATCTGCTCTGACTCTGTAGAAAACAAACAAAATGTGCTAGAATTTCATAATTACCCTTAGGAGAAACTTACTTGACAGCTCTGGGGCAAAACTCTGAGTTGGAGAAGAAAAGGATGAAGGCTGACGAAGGGAGGAGAGAGAGGGAGAAGAGGACTTTTTACTGGAGTGTAGAAGGGAAGGATAGTGAAGAATACTGTCAGGCTGGGGTGGAGGTGGTGGTGGTGTGCTCTCTGGAACCTTCCAGACTCTGCCTACATGTCACATGGGTCTGGACTGAAGCCTAAGGACAAGTACACAGCACTCCCTTAAATATTCTGGTCTAGCCCAAGCGGTTTATAATGGAGCTGCATCATGTGTGTGTTATCATAAGTTCAACTATAGCAGGTGGCAAAAAAAAAAAAAAAAAAAAAAAAAAAAAAAAAAAAAAAGAAAAAAGGCAAAGAAAAACATTAACCATCTTATTGTGTGGGCAGTTCTGACTGCATTTCACCAAATGTGTGGGTGTGAGTGTGAGGGGCAAGATAGGTGGTCTTGGGGTCTGTGTGCCCCTCAGAGTGGGAAAGTCTCTCGGGGTCAAGAGTGGTTTTAGCGTTTGGAAATCAGAATGCCTGCATAGCCAGTCCCTACATGAAAAGCAGCCATACTGGGGCTCCTGGGTGGCTCGTGGGTTAAGCCTCTACCTTCGACTCAGGTCATGATCCCAGGGTCCTGGGATCGAGTCCCACATTGGGCTCGCTACTCGGCAGGGAGCCTGCTTACCTTCTCTCTCTGCCTATCTCTCTACCTACTTGTGATCTCTCTCTGTCAAATAAATAAATATAAATCTTAAAAAAAAAAAAGGGCAGCCATACTGTCCGGCGTTCAGCTGCAGAAACCGAGAACTGTTCCAAGGCGGGAGACAAGCTGGCTGGGCTAGGCACCCCAAGAGAGACACAGCTTCCAATGTGGTGTGTTTCTAGGGGCCTTACCAGTAAGTCTGACTGCACAGGGCCTCTGTGACCTTCTGACCTCCTTCTCAAGCAGATGTTGTGAGCGTCCCTGCCTCCTGACTTATGCTAGTGCCACTTCCAACATGGGATGCCCTTCCCTCTCCTCTCTGCCTAGCCTAAACTCGAAGCATCCTCCCCCACCAAACCCTCTCCCCCGCACCCTACTAAATCTTCTAGCTTCCAAAGACCTCCTCCAAAGGAACATCTTGCTCTTGGCTGACTCATCCCTTTGGTGACCTGTCACTACCATCTTGTAATGAATCTTAACAATATTTAAATCCTGTGAAACATGTGATTAACTTTACCCAACGCAATTATCTTCAATCTGTCATCAGGTATGCTTCCTAAGAGCAGCAATCTCATGGCACCCAGAACAGTTGAGTGCTAAATATATCTGTTAGCACAGGCCAGCAGTTGAGAGCACAGGCTCTCGGTTAGAACCCTGGCCCTGCTACCTCCTGCCCTCGGACAGGTCATCATGATCAAAAGAACATAAAAACCCAACCTGCCTCACATGTGACCACTCAGGCAGTTTCCAATGTGAACTTACAAATGCTGATGGCAGGAAAAGGACCCCAAGCTCATAGGAACGGATCATCAGCTGGGTGCCGTTCTTCTCTAACGCTCCCCAGGCGGCCTTGGACAAATTCGCGCTGCAGGGACAAGGACATAGAAAGGGCTGACTCAGTGAGGCATTTCAGCTCAGGTCAAACTTTCACAGCTACAAGGACATTGGTCAAAATCACAGATAGCTGCAGTCACATTCATTCATTTTTTGGTAGCATTGTGCATTGCTTTAGAAATGGAATACTAAATCCTATTGTGCTATAATCCCCAGGATTTATCTACTTGTTAATTTGGGGCAGCTTCACCCTTATCTGTGTTTTCCCTGAGGATAGCTATTAAAATAATTATCCTTTTTAGATTTTTTTTCTCTGTCTAAAGTCCTTTCTTTCCTGGGCTCTGGTATAGCTGGAAGGTCTGATTTTATTATATGCCAAAATAGTATTTAATGAAATATTATGTCAATATGATCTTAGGTAGTATCTTAAGCTTCACATTCCTTTCTTCTGCCTTTGGTTTTGGGCCAGAAGTACTAAATTCTACTTTCAACCTTAAGGAAAACAAAGGAGGGCAGTAGACTGGCATATGTATCCAGAAAGAAATGGTGTGTTCAGAATTCTGTTTTACATGGGCAGAGTCGCAGGTATGCCTACGAGTCGCAGGATGCAGAAGGAAGGAGCCCTGGGCCTAACCGGATGGGAGGCACCCAGATGCGATCAAGACCCAGAGGCAATCTGGACAGGGAACAGACCTAAGCTCTGAGGCATCAGCTCCAGAAACATGCTCTCCTGCACCAAACTGGGCCAAGAACCCTCACTCACCAGTTAATTAACATAAACCCACCACAATGTTTTTTCCCCAACAAGGCTCACCCAAATTCCCTTATTTTTAGAATAGGGGATATTCTTAGCTATTCAGACCCTTACAGCCCAACTTCAAGGACAATGGAATTATTTCAAAATTTGATCACTGGGGCATCAAGTATTCTTGGAAGCAAGTGCTGACCTGGCGTCACAGGAATCATAGAATCAGAGAGAGGCAGTAACCAAGAAAGGTGAAAAGTATGATCCCTGTTCAGGGTCCTGTGGGAATAGACAAGGATTATGGAAATCACAGCTAAAAAAGTACTAAACAATGAAGCTACCTTAAAGCATACGGACAGACTTGCCTGTCGTCCTTAACGGACCATACTGAGGAATAAGAAACTCTACTTTGTTGCTCAAAAGCCACAATCATGAACACCACCATCTGTGATCAATCACAAAGATGGAAAGAGCAGGGGGAGTGGGGAAGTTCACAGTAAAGTGGTACTATGACTCCAGGAAAACTGTTTTCTTTAGAAGTCCAAGAGGATAGCTTGCTTGTAGGTTTCTCACCCATTAGTCCGTTAGTAAAACACGGTGGCCCCCTGGGCAAAGCCACAGGTCTAATGGCACAACCAGCCAGTGACATGAGGTGGAAGCCGTCTCTCGTTGAATATTTTCCCCACTTTCTAGGTTACCACCTGATTGCTCCCTTGACTTGCAACACCTAAGCACCACAGGCCAGAGGCACTTTCTGGAAGGTCTGTTTTCTTTCTTCACTAGTCATTTCAACAACTGGAGGGCTTATTACAAGGTAAAGATCACTGGAGACCACGAATATACCTCTTCAGATAGTTTCCTCCATGCCCTCCTTTGTATTCAGCATCTAATAAAATCCCAAGCATCTGGAACATTTAACTATATCCTGAATAACTATACTGAAAGTCACTTGTACGCTGTCTAGGTGATAAGTCAGTATTCCTTGAAAGAGCATCTTTAATGATTGTTTTTATATCTGAACACACTGTGGATCACTGGTACCCAGGGAAGCCAGGACAAAGGGGTATTTTTACCAAACTCCAGCCCTACTGCCTGTGGTGTATGTGGTGTAGATGGGCATCTCCAAATGTCTAGCAGAAACCCAGTGCCTTGTGAGGTACAGTGACATCACAGGGCTGCTTAGGACAAGCTTTTTTACTACCAAAACTTCAGAGGAGTTCTAACTTTTCTCTTCCATTCAGGATCTAGGTCTATTGCCTTTCCTGGCTTCTAGCTGTGGCCGCTGCTGTTACACTTCTACTCTGATCCCTGTCCTTTCAGTTTTCTTCTGCCTCCCCAGGCACTCTTCTTCTAAGGCATCAGTTTCTTGTCCCTAGAATGAGGGGGTTTTGGCCAATGAAGCCATAAATCCTTTCTGGACAACAGTCTACAATGACTAAACACATCCACCTCCTAACCAGATAGCTGCCCTCCACCTATATATTCCAAAACCAGAAATATTAAATTCATGCTATTCACTGGGAGCTCACGGCTGAGCGGTGTTTGCCTGAATGTTCATGGTAACATGCTGGGGAAACAGCCATGCAAGAAAGGAGAAGGAAGCGAGGAAGAAGACCTGTGGGCCCATCTGGCTTCATGATGTCTGGTAACATCATCAGCCACCTCCAACCCTGACCTGAGAACCTACTTATGCTGCTCAATGAGTTTACTTTTAATATTTAAAAAAATCTTATTTATATAAATTTTTATTTGAAGTACAGCTGCCATTAGTTTTGAGTTTACGACAGTGATTTGACAATTACCTCCATTACCGAATGCTCACCACCATAAGTACTTGTTTCAAGACTGTTAGGAGGTGTACAAAACCACAAGATGACTGTTATGGGCACATGTATTCATGGAAAACATCTCTTTCATGATGAGTAGTTAATCCAGGCAGCAGCTGCACCATGAGTGCAGACATGGCTAACAGACTGAGCTTTTAGCCACATCTCTTAGAGGACCGGGGGTGGGGGGTACGGATACTTCCACAGACAGATGCAATAAACAGAATGTTGGCACTAGATGTGAGAGAAGATGTAGACAGAGCAGCTGCGTGACGAGGAGGGAAAATGATTAACTCTAGCTAATGTTGCTGTCACCCCAGCCTAAAATCCGGCAGGCAGAATGCTGGTCTCTCTCCCCCTGCACCCCTTCCTGCTCCCCTCTCAACATGCATCTTCTGTTTTGCATTTGCTGGTTTTTTTTTGTATCGCCCTTGGACTCGGTTTCTTTATGCACTGAAAAATAGTTTCACAAGTGATATGAAAAGATACTCCCTGTGAAAGATTCAAGTTGTATACAGGTATACACAAGGAAATAATCTTTATTATTTTATTAATTTTGATGGATTTTCCCTCTCAAACATCTTTCCTATTTAGATTATCACCAACAATATATAAGAGACTCTTGGATTCTTGAGAAGACTGGATGAATAATATCTATGAAAATTTCTGCTAATCTAATAGGCAAAATAGATCTCATTTAAATTTGATTTCTCTGATTACTAGTGGTACTCAGTGTTTTTAACCGTATTTATCGGACATCGAGGTTTAATTTTGTGTTAACATTTTAAAATTACATTACTTGTCTTTTTTACTTATAACCAGTAGGCATAGCTTCCTATTGCTGCTCTAACTACCATAAATTTAGTGGCTTAAAACAGCATGAATTCATTATCTTACACTTCTGGAGATCAGAAGTCTAAAATGGGACTTGCTGGACTAAAATCAAGGTGTTGGCAGGATTGTATTTCTTCTGGAAGCTCTAGGAAGAATTCATTTCCTTGCCTTTTCCGGTTTTTAGAGGCCACCGGGATTCCTTGTGTCTCCATTCCTCCACCTTCGAAGGCCAAGAAGGTCAGTGAAGTTCTCTTCCCAGCGCCATCACTCTGGACGTCTCCCTCTTCCACCTGTAAGTGCTTTTGCGATTACGCTGGGTTCTCTCCGATAATCTCCCTCATTAAAATTCCATCTGCTACCTTCACGGGCTCTGGAAATTAGGACATCTTTGAGGAGTCATTATTTTATCTCACGGTGCTTTTCATATATTATAATTATGCAGCAAATGTTCTCCCAGTTTCTTGAAGCTGCTAATGAGAACCTTTATATTTCAGGTCTTTCTTGCTTGCTTTCTTCCTTTTTTGGGGAGCAGAGACAATTTTTCTAAGCTGCAATTTTTTCCTTTGCCATCTTCTGAGTTTGAGGTCTTGTTTAGAAAGGCCTTCTTTATCCATCCTCAAATGGTGTCTTTTGACGAACTGAATTTCCAAAATATCTTTGAAGCCCAAAATACATCGATTTTTTTTTTTATGGTCAAGTGCATTTTTGTGCCATCTACTAAACCTCTGCCTACTCCAATGTCGATATGAGAATATTCTTCAGTTTTCACACCATAGTTTTAGCTTTCTTACCTAGGTCTATCATCCATTTGAGATTAATTTTGTTTATGGCTTAAGATAGACCAAAGTTTGTTTATTCTGCATGGCTATCCACCTGCCTTAACCACCATTTACTGAAAAGCTGGTGCCTTTGTCAAAAGTGTTTCATTACATCTATTTCTGGACTCTATTCCATTGATTAGAATATCTACTAAACTCTACCACAGTCTTATTCTCATTTTATGCCACATCTTCCAAACAGGTACTGTAAATATCTTAAGATCATCTTGGCTATTTTAGATCTTTTGTATATACACATGTAAATTTTGCAATCAGCTTGTTCTCTATGTCTTGCGTATTCTTAATACCTTGCATTTTCAAATTTTTCAAATTTTAGAATCAGCTTGCTGGTTCTTCTTTTACAACAAACGCTGCTGGGATTTTGATCAGGATTGTAATGAAATCAAAGAAGCTAGGACCAACTGATGTCAATATTGAATCTTCTAATCCATGAACACGTTGTATCTAGCTCCATGTATTTAATTTCTTTCAGCAGTGTTTTATGCACAGTTATCAGTGAGGCTGTCTTACACAACTTCTGTTAAATTTATTTCTAGCTATTTGGTGCTTTTGATATTTTTTTAACTTAGAAATTTATTACTGGGGCACCTGGGTGGCTCAGTCATTTGAAGCGTCTGCCTCAGGCTCAGGTCATGATCCCACGGTCCTGGGGTCGAGCCCCACATCGGGCTCCCTGCTCGGCAGGAAGCCTGCTTCTCCTTCTCCCACTCCCCCTGCCTGTGTTCCCTCTCTTGGTGTGTCTCTGTCAAATAAATAAAATCTTGAAAAAAATAAAAACAAAACAAGTTTATTATTTACAATCATATCACCTATTTTATAGATAGTTCTACTTTTTCCTTTATCTTTTTCTTATTGCATCAGGTATAGTACAAAAAAAAATCTCAGTCTTCAATCTTTTACTTCATAAGGCTTCTCCCCATACTACTATACTACAATCATTCAAAGTCACAGAAATCCTCCACATTATCAAATCCAATGGAACCTCCTTTGACCTCATCTTACTTCATCTCTTAGCAGCATAAAACTTTCATAACTCACCCAGAGCCCTCCTTTAAAAATGAGATATTTTGCCTTGACTTCTGTTAAACTTTGGTTTTCTATTTTCAACCTCTCTGGTCACTTCTATCTGATCTCTAAATACTGGAGTGCCAGGAATGTGTCCATACCCCATGCCAAGCTATTAACAGACATTGGTTCCAGGCTGGCAGAAACAAAATCTGGAGATATAGTGGTCCACTTAGATGAAAGAAGATTCTTACAGTTAAAGCCTCAATGAAGAGACACTTTTATAACTCAAAATTTCAAATTAATAGGAAAATAATCCCAATCCATCATGAGAAAAAGTCAACAGAAAGTAGGATTAGACTTCAGATAACTGAGTAAGATGGTAATTTAAAATTAAATATATTTAAAACAATGACTGTGAAATAAAAAGTGAGACAAAAATGCAAATGTGACAATAGCAGTTAATACACAGCACGTACCACGCTGTTTAATCCCTTTATTCTTCTGTTAATTCTCATTCTAACTATTAGATTCTATATCTATAGGATGTCTATACTATTATCCTAATTTAACTGATGAGAAGAATAACTGTGAATTTGCTGGTGGTTTCACAGGTAGTGAGTGTAGAAGCTAGAATTTGAACCCTGCAATGTTCCTGTGCTCTAAGTTCTAAACCACAAAGCATACTATATATTACTAAAGCCTCAGACTGAAAAATAGTCACTGAAATTCAAAACTTAATTGATGAATAAAATAACATTAGTTGAAGCTAAAAAAAGTTAATGAACTAGAAGAGAGATCTTGAAGAAATAACATAGAAAGTAACTCAGAGGCAAAGCAATGAAAAATAAAAGGCTGAAGACTAAAAGGGTCTCACATGTACTTTGTAAGAGTTATAAAAGGGAAATAAAAATGGTTAAGTTGAGGGGCACCTGGATGGCTCAGTCACTTTATCATCTGCCTTCAGCTCAGGTCATGATTCCAGGACCCTGGGATCGAGCCCCACATTGGGCTCCCTGCTCAGCCAGAAACTTGCTTCTTCCTCTTCCTCTCCACCTGCCTGCCACTCCCCGCCACGTGTGCTCATATGCTCTCTCTCAAATAAGTAAATAAAATCTTAAAAAACAAAAACAAAAAATGGGTAAGTTAATATGCTCAGAGATGAAAACCAGTAATCTTAGAGAATTGTTTTAAATAGATCTTCAGACTGAAGTACAACAAATGCCACCAAGACTAAAGGTAATTCTACCTTTATAGATAAAGTTTATCTGTAATAAAACAGATCTATTGATCTGTTGTAGTAAAACTACAGAACACCAAAGATAAAGAAAAATCTTAAAAAGCAAAGATAAAAAAAAATCTACAAAAGGTAGATTTCCCACAAAGGAACAGTAATTAGATGGCAATTTCCTAATAGCAACAAATGAATTCAAAGCCAATGAAAAAAATTCTTCAAAGAAATAGGAGAAAATAATGGCTGACTTAGAATTTTATTTTTTTTTAAGTTTTTATTTATTTATTTGACAGAGAGAGAGATCACAAGTAGGCAGAGAGGCATGTAGAGAGATAGGGGGAAGCAGGCTCCCTGCTGAGCAGAGAGCCCGATGTGGGGCTCCATCCTAGGACCCTGAGACCATGACCTGAGCCAAAGGCAGAGGTTTAACCCATTGAGCCACCCAAGCACAACCAACTTAGAATTTTAAATCCAGTTAAAATTATTACTCAGAAATGAGGGCAAAAGTAAAGGTAGTTTTACAAAAACTCCCCCAAGTGCTTATTATCAGTGAAAAGGTTTCAAGGAACTAAAGGATACAGTTTAGGAAAGAAAACTAGATCCTCTAGAAAGGACAGATATGCCAGGAAGAAAAGCAAGCAAAGAAATTTGTAAACCTGTGGGTAACTCTAAGCAAGAATGATTCATTTCCAAGGCTTCAATATAATATTGGAACAATAATCCTGGAGAACATGTAAGAGATAGGACAATCAGAATTCGGAGTTCCACAGTTTTCTAGCTGTTTAGGAAGAGGAAAACCCCAAATAACTTTAGATTGAAGATTAGAAATGGACTATACTTTTTAAATTAATAGAAGATAATTAATAGAATAAAAATAAAGCAAACCTGATGAATCTGATAGAAGTGAGAAAAAGGAGGCAAAGAAAAAAACATGGAAACAAGAACACAATGTAAAATAGAAAATTACAAATATATCAGTATGAACACAACACAAAAGCATTAAAGTCACCTACTAAAGTGGAGATTATCAGATTGGATTTATATGGTACACGCCTAAAAAATGGAGAAACAAACATTAAAAGAGAAGGGACTTTTTAGATTAACACCAAAAGCACAATCCCTGAAAGAAAAAAAATTGGTAAATTGAACTTAAGAACTTCTGCTCTGCAAATAGAAGTATTGAGAGAATGAAAATAAAAGCCATGGACTGGGAGAAAACATTTGCAAAATACATACCTGATAAAGGACTATCAAGACACCAATGGCTCGTTTTCAAAGAACGAGAACGAATAATACTAACATTGGTATAGAACCACAAAAGACCTGCCATAGCCAAAGCAACCTTGAGAAAGAACAAAAAAGCTGGAGATATCACAATCCCATAATAATCTAATCAGTACGGTACTGGCATAAAAACAGACATAGATAGATGGAACAAAATAGAGAGCCCAGAAGCAAACCCACATTTATATGGCCATTCTATGATAGAGTAGGCAGGAACATACAATAGGAAAAAGATAGGCTTTTCAATAAATGGTGCTGGGAAAACTGGACATGCAAAACATGCAAAAGAATGAAACCAGACCACTTTCTTATACTAAATAAACTCAAAACAGATTTAAGACTTAAACTGAGACCTTAAACCATAAAACTCCTAGAAGAAAAATGAGCAATAATCTTTTGGACATTAGCCTTAATGTTCTCCCAGATATGTCTCCTCAGGCAAGGAAAGCAAAAACGAAAACACTTGAGACCACAACAAATTAAACTTTGGCCAGTGAAAGAAAAAGGCAACATACCAAAAGAAGATATTTGCAAATGATATATCCAGTAAGGGGTTAATATCCAAAATATATAAAGAGCTCCTACAATTCAACACCTAAAAACCAAAACACCCCACAAATAATCTGAATAAAAATGGGAAGACGACCTGAATAGACATTTTTCCAAAGACGATACACAGATGGCCAACAGATTTATGAAAAGATGCTCGGACATTACTAATAATCAGGGAAATGCAAATCAAAGCCACAATGAGATATCACCTCACATCTGTCAGAATGGCTAGTATCCAAAAGACAAGAAATGATGCCTCAGCAAGGATGTGGAGAAAAGGAAACCCTTGTGCACTGTTGGTGGGAATGTAAACTGGTATAGCCACTACAGAAGACAGCAGGGAGGTTCCTTAAAAAATCAGAAACAGAAATACTGTATGATCCAGTAATTCCACTTCTGGTTATTTATCTGACAAAACAAAAACACTAATTTGAAAAAATAAATGCACTACTATGTTTACTGTAACATTGCTTATAATAGTCAAGCTATGGAAGCAACCTAAGTGTTCATCACTAGATGAATGAGGAAAATGTGGTATATACACACAACGTTATATTACTCAGCCATAAAAATAAGATCTTGCCATTTACATGGATGGACCTAGAGGGATTATGCTAAGCAAAATAAGTCAGAAAGACTTATTATAGAAGACTTATTATATGATTAGATACTTTTATATGATTTATTTCCCTTATATGTGTAATCTAAGAAACAAAAACAAATGAACAAACAGCAACAGACTCACCAATAGAACTGGTGAGTGCCAGGGGGACGGGTAAAACAGGTGAGGAAGTTAAGAGGTACAAACTTCCAGTTATGAAATAGGTTAAGTCATGGGGATGGAAAGTATAGCATAAGGAATATAGTCAATATTTAATAACTCGTATGGTGATATTTGGTAACTACACTTACAATGAGCATCTTGCAATTTATGTAACTGCTGAATCACTAAGTCTGTATACCTGAAAATACTGCATTTCAATTATGCTACAATAAATAAAATTCAATGAAAATTCTCGTTGTGATAAAATAAAAACTAAAAACAAACAACTTGATTAAAAAATTGGCAAAGGACTTGAACAGATACATCACCAAGAGATATAGAGATGGCAAATAAGCTTAAGAAAAGATGGTGCACGTCATTTGTCCTTAGAAAATTGCAACTTAAAACAAGCTACCACTACACATCTGTTAGAATGGCCAAAAGACCCCAACCCAAAACCCTTCCAAAACCCACAATATCAAGTACCGGCATCAAGAACTATCATTCTATGCTAGTGGTTATGCCAAATGATAGAGCCACTTGGGAGAAGAGTTTGGCAGTTTCTTTTGCAACTAAATATACTCACACTGTACAACCCAGAAAGCATGCTCCTTACACCTAAAGGAGTTGAAAGCTTATGTCCACACAAAACCTGCACATGGGTGTTTACTGTAGCTTTATTCTTCACTGTGCAAACTTGGAAACCACCAAGATGTCCTCCATTTGGTGAACAGACAGCAGGCTGTGATGCATACTCAGACAACGGACTATTACATAGCACTAAAAAGAAATTAGCTATCAAAGTCATGGAGGAACTTTAAATGCATGTGGCTAAGTGAAAGGAAGCAATCTGAAAAGACTACATACAGTATGATTCCAACTATACAACATTCTGAAAAAAAAAACAACAACAAAAAAAAAACAAAACCATACAGACAGTAAAATGATCAGCAGATGCCGGGGCTAGGGGTACAGGGATGGTAGTAAGTAGCATGAATAGGTGAAGTACAGAGGATTTTTGGACAGTGACTACTCTTTATGACAATGTAATGGTGGATACATGTCCTTTTACTTCTGTTAAACTCCACAGAATGTACATGAACCCTAATGTAAACTAAGGACTTTTTAAAAGATTTTATTTATTTAATACACACAGAGAGAGAGAGAGAGAGAGAGAGATCACAAGTAGGCAAAGAGAGAGGAGGAAGCAGGCTCTCTGCTGAGCAGATCCCAGGACCCTGAGACCATGACCTGAGCGGAAGGCAGAGGCTTAACCCACTGAGTCACCCAGGTGCCCCTAAACTAAGGACTTTAGTTAATATTGTATTAATAGTGGCTCATCAAGTATAACAAAGGTCTCACACTAATGCAACATGTTAACAATAGAGGAAAGGGAGATGAACAGTCCTTTCTGCTCAAATTTGTGTTAAACTGCTTAAAAAAGAGATTCTATTAAATTTGAAAAGTAATGAACTATTTGTACACATGAAGGCACATGGGACTAATTTATTTGTACTTTTAATTTAACCCCACTAAAACTACCACTACTTTATTTTCCCAGAGCAAGACAAGCTTATTGAGTTTATATGTAAGAATAAGAAAAAGTAATTATCATATTCCACATATATCTCACTGATATTGAGTTTATATGTAAGAATAAGAAAAAATAATTATCATATTTCACATATATCTCACTGATATATGTGGAACTTAAGAAAGAAGGCAGAGGATCATAGGGGGAGAGAGTTAAAAAAGTGAAATAAGATGAAACCAGAGAGGGAGACAAACCATAAGAGACTCTTAATCTCAGGAAACAAACTGAGGGCTGCTGGAGGGGTGGGGCAGCTGGGTGATGGATATTGGGAAGGGTATGTGCTATGGTGAGCGCTGTGAATTGTGTAAAACTGATGAATCACAGACCTATACCCCTGAAACAACTAATACATTATATGTTAATAATAATAAAAGAAGAAGAAATAGCCAGGACAACCTATCAAAAGAGAACGGTGAACAAATGCTGGCTCTACCCCATAAAAACTTCATGAGTTCAGAGCTTAAATGTCTGCTTTTACCACCCTTCTGATGTACTGAGTGAGTGGTCTTCATCCTCAGTTTCCTTTTCCTTTCCTTCCCTTTCTCCCTCTTCAATTCTCTGTAATTTGACTTCCACTCACTCAGTATTTGCAACTGCCAAATTCAGTGGTCTTTTCGTAGTCCTTATTTTTCTAGAGAGATGAGCAGTTCTCACCTGGGAGCAGTTTTGCCCCTAAGGGGACATGGGGCAAGGTCCGGAGCCAGTTTCCATTGTCACGACCCTGGCATGCTGCTGGCAGCTAGCGAGTAAATGCCGGGGATGCTAATATCCAACAACACAAAAGGCAACTCCCATAACAGAAGTCATCTGGCCCCAGAGGTTGATCATGCCATGGTGGAGAAACCGTTTTAGACTTCTCTCCTGCATGGACCAGATTTTCTCCACTTACTTTCCATTTCTCTTCCTTGGCTTTCTTTCCCCTCGACTGTTCGGCTTCTCTCTCATTTGCTGCCCTTCCCACCATGAACCCTCTAAATTCAGGCTCGGCCCTTGGCTCATTCTACTGTCCTGCTTACCAACAGCAAACATTATGCTGATTAAGTATGACTCCCAGACTTCACCAGCTTTGAGCTGTCACCATATTCAACTAACATCTCCAACCATAAGCTGAATCTCTCTATTGGAATGTCACATTATCAACCCAAACCCAATACTCCAAAAACAGAACCTATCAGCATACTTTTACCCTCTGAAAACCAGCTCTCTCCTGCTTTCCCCTCTACCCACAGTCTCAGTCAGGCTCAGAAATCTCATGCATTTTGGACTTCTCTGCTCCACATCCTCTACTTCCAATGAGAACTCCCTACTTCTGCCCCTTTCACACCAGACTCTGGATCCAAATGGACTGCCCTGTCTCTGGTGTAAATGCCCTTTCTCATTTACATCTTCTTCCAGGCTCTCAGAGTATCCATGTGTCCTTTCTACTTAAGCACAAGGTAAATATACAGGCCGGAATTTAGGACCCTCTTCAGTCTGACCAGATTTATGCTTTTCGGTCTTATTTCCCATTACGCCTTTTCCTGACTCTGCTACTTTTAAATGAACTGATTTACTGCCTGCTTCCACGTCTATGCAAACATTTCCTAGTCCACAAGGTCTTCACCCCCACCCCCCCTACCCCCACCCCCCCATGGCTATCTGAGCTCTTTCCTACCCGGCAAACCCTGTTGCTATCAAGAAGCTGTCTGTCTATGGCCCACAGATGTCTCCTAACTGAATCCTGCAGATGCTATATAGGCAAGAAACATCTAATTAACTCAAGAAAAGAGACTAATATACAAAGGCCCAGAAGATACAATTTATCGAGACTATTTTGTTCATTATGGTTATAAATTAAAACTTTAAATAAAATCTAGAGAAAAAGTCTTATTGTTGAAAAATAAGCACAACAGCAGAGTAGGGTAGTGGGTAAGAGCAGAATCTGAGCTTGCATGCATTTCTATTAGTGCCAACACTGCTGCTCTACAAGTTCTGGGCCTGTAAAATATGGTAATGTACTTGCTTTATAAAGGGAATGTGTGGATTATATCAGAGAAGGTGTGTAAAGTGTCCCTGGCACATAAATGGTGCTTAGTAGATGTTAGCTCTTACCAACATTAATACCCTTGCTAAATTTCTGGGAAGACTCCTCTGGTCTTCCTCTTATGACTCACTAAAAAATGGAATTTTCCAGAAGGCCGATCCATCCAGGCCTCCTCACCCTAGGAAATGTCAGTGGTAGATAGGTCTAAAGTTTCTACAATGGATTGCTTCACTGATTTCATAATTCTAGCACAAGTCCCCAGGGCAGAAATATAGTGAGCTCCCATTTTATTCTGTTAAGGAAGTCAAAAAGATTTTGGTTCCCTTGATACAGATATATGCTCCAATTTTTTTTTTCTTTTTAAGCAGGCACAGGTCTCAACAACCCTGAGACCAAGACCTGAGCTAAGATCAAGAGTCTGACACCTAACAGAAGGAACCATCCAGGCAGTCCTCCCCAATTTTTAATGTAGTGACTAGGAATTTAATAGCATGGTACAATTAAACCATTTCTGTTCATGTCCAATAATCTTATGAAATTAGGTACCAAAGGGGACGCAACAGTCCAGTTGTGTTTTGGGGCTATCTTGTTTCATAGATAAGGCATTCACAAAGAAATTCCAGCAAGAAAAGAACACTAAACAAGATGATGACCCATGTTTTCCCACAGTTAAGAGCAGAGCACTAAGGAAGATCAGCTACTTGGGTGTGGGCTTTTACAAGTTGCAATTCTGACAACTCACCAAATAGGCTGAAAAATCTATCTGCAACATCATTTTGCTCCTCCGCCACAGGCATATTATGTCCCCAAGCAAATGCTTTCATACTCACACTGAATTTGGAGGGCTAGCTTTGGTATCATGTATAATTCAGTCTAGCTGTCAACCTAGTCTTTAAAAGGATCCATCTATCTAAGGGGTACCTGGGTGGCTCAGTCGGTTGGGTAACCAACTCTTGATTTTGGCTCAGGTCATGATCTCAAGCTCCATATTGGGCTCTGTGCTGGGCATCAATCCTGCTTATGATTCTCTTCTTCTGCCCCTCTCCTTCTCTAAAAAAAATAAATAAAAATAAAAGGACCCATCTATCCTTGACCCCATAAATGGAATTACATGGGCTTTAGAAGCCATCATAACAGGGGTGCCTGGGTGGCTCAGTGGGTTAAGCCTCTGCCTTCGGCTCGGGTCATGGTCCCAGGATCCTGGGATCCAAGCCCTGCATCTGGCTCTCTGCTCAGCAGGGAGCCTGCTTCCTTCCTTCTCTCTCTCTGTCTGCCTCTCTGCCTACTTGTGATCTCTGTCAAATAAATAAATAAAATCTTAAAAAAAAAAAAAGAAGAAGAAGAAGAAACCATCATAACAGTATCCCAAATCCAAAAGGACAAAACATACTGTCAAGCAGAATCAAATTTGCTTTGTCTATTTCAGGTCAAAACTGGTATTTGGAACATCCTACCAAAGAATTTCAGTGTGTGTTTAACAGCAACATGATGATAACCAAAAACTGCTTACTATCTTGTTTTCTACTGACATATTCCATTATTTTGGTCCACCTCCTACAGAGGAATGGTAACACAAAGAAGTGCAAAGAGCAATCAACTCTTAAGATTTGACTTTTGATTTTGGCCAGTTACTACCTTGGGGTTACGTCTTTTGGGTGCCACCTTTTCATCTATAATATGGGGTTTAACATCATTTGTTCACTTCCCTGGTTAATAATGACAAATGAATGAAACAATTTGGTGGAAGTTCCTAGTTTATTGAAAAAACAACATAAAGGTGATGTTTGGGAAGTATTAATACTTAAACTTATAAAATGTGAGATGGGCTTAGGAGATTACCATAGTGGCTTTTCAGTCTTTAAAAAAAGAAAAATCTAGAGAGTACTTTGTTCAAAGGAAACATTTAAAGCAGATAAAAGTATCTCTAGGTGAACCAGGAATTATCTGTGTTCCTGTTCCCTACCCACCGTGGTAGTGGGCTCTGAAATGAGTTTCAGAACCCTTAGGGCTCCAAGGAACATGGCATGAAAATCCCTACTTCAGCCCAGTCTCTGGATTTACACATGGAGAAATAGCCCAGAGGGCTGAAGCAATCGCCTAGAAGCAAGAAGGCTTGCCAACAGTGGACTGTTTATAGATGGGTAACACTACAGTCTGATGTATAGCCAGCACTGGTTCAATTTACTTTAGAGACCCTGGAAAGCCACTGGAGTAACAGTCTTCTCCTGGTCTCCCAACTAAGTGTGTGCAGGCAGGTCCCTGCCTTTATGTGCCTAGGCCCCACAGCGGTGCCACCTGCCGGGAGCTCTTCTCAGCCTTTAGGAGCCTCAGAATGAACAGCACCATCAGGGATGGTTTCTTTTTAAAGATTTTATTTATTTGACAGAGAGAGAGAGATCACAAGTAGGCAGAGAGGCAGGCAGAGAGAGAGGAGGAAGCAGGCTCCCTGCAGAGCAGAGAGCCCGATGCAGGACTCGATCCCAGGACCCTGAGATCATGACCTGAGCCGAAGGCAGCGGCTTAATCCACTGAGCCACCCAGGTGCCCCAGGGATGGTTTCTACCAGAACCTTCTGAGACAGCTTGAGGAGCAGCCTCCTTGGGGTTAGTGACCAGCTCTGCAAGGCCTGATGGTGCCTCTCTCCCCTAAAGAGCTATGTTCACAGCTCTATTTCTCCTGCCTTCTCAACCTGTTCTGAGTCTGTCAGATTTTTCTGTAATCGTTCTCCATGTGAACACCCCTCACCTTTTCAATTCCACTGAACCTTTAGAGTCTCGTGTTTGGAATTTCATTATCAGTTGCTCAGTAGGTTTTTCTGCCTCAATGCTTTATTTCCTTTAATCCACCGCATAAGCTAATTCCAGAAAGAGCATGACTTAGAAGAAACAAAAGATCTGGCTTCAAGTTCCAGTTCAACCATTTACTAGATGAGCAGCCTCGACACTTGTACCTGTTTCTACTTTCAAAAAATAGCTATGACAACACTTGATCCATTTATATCTCCGAGCACATGACAACATCATCGTAAGAACAGAATGTCAATCATAAAGCCATGAACAACAGTCTTTATCAGTACTATAATCACAATACTCTTAGTCATCTCATTGTCTCCTTCAAAAATATTTAGCGATCCTTATCTGAAAAGTGAAATCTTATGCCTGTCATACAAGTTCCATAAGCCTGTCCTCATCTACTGCCAGGCTTCTTCCCCATCCTTCGCACACAAGTCTTCACGCCAGTCTAGGTGATGTCTCCATATCCCCCAACACATCCTGTATCATGACTCTAGAATAGGATTTCTCCTACCTAAAGTGCCCACCTTGACCTATCAAAAAAGTACCACTTTCTGAAGCTTCATCTATTACTTAATGCAGAAGAGATCTCTTTCCTCTGAAAGATACCCACATTATTAGTACCACCCTGGATGCATTTAATTGCTACAGTGTAAAAAATTCCTCTGAACACACACACACACACCACCTATCTACCCCTCACTAAATACTGATCAAGCTCTCAATGGATCACATCTAGCTACCAATATGCCAGGCTGAAGGAGATCTGCAAGCCCACAGGCCCAGCACAGTTAACAGAAAGGGGTACTAAATGTGTATTTGGAAATGGCAAAAAAGATGAGTAATAGAGTGAACAATTTAGCCCATCTCCCACCCATTTCCCCTCTGGTAACCACCAGTTTGGTCTCTACAGTAAAGAATCTGTTTCTTGGTTTGCTTCCCCTCCACCTTTCTTTGCTCATTTCTTGAATTCCATATATGAGTGAAATCTTATGGTATTTGTCTTTCTTTTACTTAGCGTAATATTCTCTAGCTCCATCCAAGTCATTGAGGCGTACACTCATGATGAGCCCCCAGTGTTATCTAGAAGTGCTGAATTCGGGGCACCTGCGTGGCTCAGTTGTTAGGTGTCTGCCTTTGGTTCAGGTCATGATCCCGGTATCCTGGGATCGAGTCCCACTTTGGGTTCCCTGCTCGGTTGGAGGCCTGCTTCTCCCTCTCCCACTCCCCCTGCTTGTGTTCCCTCTCTAGCTGTGTTTCTGTCAAATAAATAAATAAAATATTTAAAAAACAACCAAAAAAGTGCTGAATCCTAATATTGTACACCCGAAGCTAATGTTTAATCAAATGCCAGTTAACATAAATGTAAAAAGATGTGAGGACAGAGTGGAGACAATGTGCACACAGATTTAGCAGATGGCCATCTAGAAGAGAAACCAACCCTGCTGACACCTTGATCTCAAACTTCTGGCCTCCAAAAGTGTGAAAAAAAAATAAACGTTTATACACACACAACAATCAGCAGTAAGGGACAAGAGAAACATCCAGAAGATGGAGGCTGTGGATGGGATTAAACAGACTGGATGAGCAGAAGCCAGAGGATTAGGTCCTCAAGACCTCTGTCAGCTGTCCAGGTGTTGACCAATAAGTGGAAATTGGATGCCCAGGATAAAGAAATGTTTTAAGAAAGCACTGTAACTGAATGGTTAAAGATTCAACTCTTGATTTTGGCTCAAGTCATAATCTCAGGGTCACGAGATTGAGCCCCATGTCAGGCTCCACAATGAGCATGGAGCCTGCTTAAGATTCTCGCCCACCACTCCATATATGAGTGTGCACTCTCTCAAGGAAAAAAAAATGGGGAGGGGGAAGAAAACACTGAAGCTTTAAGTGCTGTACCCCAGCAAAGCCTGGCACAGAATGGATGCTCAGTGAACATCTGACCGATGAGCCAAGAGGCAGGACACACACAGGTGGAGGAAAGGCAGCAACATGGCTCTCACCGGCAGCCCACAGCTGTCAGAGTAGGCTCAGCAAGGGCCAAAAGGGCTGCTATGGCAGAAACTAAACCTGTACGGGCTGAGAAACCAGTGGCAATGTAATGGGTAGGAAGACACAGCATTCTAAAGGGATGTGAAAGAGGAGTCAGGGGAAGGCCTGGCACA
Source organism: Meles meles (assembly GCF_922984935.1). Taxonomy (NCBI): domain Eukaryota; kingdom Metazoa; phylum Chordata; class Mammalia; order Carnivora; family Mustelidae; genus Meles; species Meles meles. The sequence continues at coordinate 122,838,853 of NC_060071.1, forward strand.
GCAGCACTAAAGGAGGTCAGAGGGGAAGAGGGAAGACTTGGCAAGTACCTAAGGAAATGGTGTGGTAAGTTTCTGAGCTGTGTGTTTTCCTCACAACCTCAGCCAGCAATGCTGACCTCAAGGCAGAAAGACAAGAGGACTATGCCAACCAGAATACAAGTTCCTTGTGGGCAGGGATCATGCCTGCCTTATCTGCCACCCATAACCGAAGCCTAGAGCAGACACATATGAAATACTCTAGACTATCCGGGTTCCAATCCTAGCTCTACCACCACCAGGCCACTGTCAGGTCTCTAAAACAGGGACATTACTATGTAATTCCTAATTAAGAAGATTAAATAAATTAGAATTAAAAAAGCACTTGGGGAACATAGCAGAAGGCATAAACTTGTTGAATCGCTGTTGAACAATTGAAACTAATATAACGTTGTGTCAATTTCAAAAAAAAAAAAAAATCAAAAACCAAAAACCAGGTGGTCAGCATACACAGTGAGCATCATGAGTGTATCTGGTATTATTTGTAATGGGTTTTCTTTGGGGCCCTGAACCTGGTGCAGGACTCCCAAATAGAACCTCCTCATCTCAAGCGATAGGTATACTCATGACTAGTAGTCCAAGTGTACAAAAGGTCTAGAGGCCCTAGGTCAGGGGGAGCTCAGGACTTTTTCCCAATCAGGGATAATGCTCCATCAGACATGCTCCCATGAGCATGAAAAGGGGCATGCTCTGTGTCCTTGGTCTACTTGTAGCAGAATGCAAGAAAGTGAGGGTGGGGATAGGACCTCTAATCATCTCTTGTGCATAAAGGAAGTCATCTGCTGACTTTGGTACTGATACCATTATTTGTGATACAGTACATGAGGCACACGAACTAACCCCAGTATCTTGGAGCCACAGTTCCAGGCAACCAAGTCTCGCCAGTGACATCTACCACTATTTTCTTATGTGACCCAATGTGATTTTCACTGCAGAAAAAGAAGAAAAAAATCAGACAGATGAAAAAAAAAAAGACTGTTTCAGAGCCAAAGGAACAGACATTAAAGAAGTATTGCACAGCAATGCTGAAAATCAGAGCAGGGTACCATGTCTCATGTTTCCTCAAAAAGCCACGGTGGTTTTATAGTTAAGTATTTGTCTCATTTTCTCCTAAAGTGGCAGCACCAACATTTCTGCTTCTCCCTGATTATCCCGCAATGCCTGTCAGTTGCTAGGCAACTGTAACTTGCCAAGGCTTTCTGCCCACCCACAATGCACAGCTTTCTTAATTGTGCTCACTGGGTTTGCCAATTAGTCCTTGAAATTATCTTTTAACCAAAGTTGCTTCTTCAAGTTTGTCTTCTTGCCTGCTTGCTCCTGTGGTAAAATTCAAACACTGTGTTTGTCATCATGTCCCAGAATTTCAAGAACAACAAAACTGCCCATCAAATACAGGATTATTTCATGGTAGGCTCAAAACTATAAACAGCGGGGCACCTGGGTGACTCAGTGGGTTAAAGCCTCTGCCTTTGGCTCAGGTCCTGATCCCAGGGTCCTGGGATCGAGCCCTGCATCAGGCTCTCTGCTCAGCGGGGAGCCTGCTTCTCCCTCTCTCTCTCTCTCTGCCTGCCTCTCTGCCTACTTGTGATCTCTGTCAAACAAATAGAATCTTAAAAAAAAAAAAAAAAAACTAAACTAAAAATAAGTTGAAATAAAAGTAACCAAACAAAAGAGAAAATTGGTAGCCAACATAACCTCTTAAGTTCAAGCGTAAGTGCTAGTTTCAAGTTTCTCTGAATAATATATTTCTGGCTGAATGTACTTGTCTTGATTTCATAGAATAATTGTAACCAATTTGTCAATTAATCACACACTGAACCTAGAAAAGGCTCTAACTATACAAATCTTTAGGTCATGTATCCTTTATTGTATGAATAAAACAAAGGCTTTTAAAGCTGCTTTCTTGAGTCTTGTGAGGTCTGATGAACATGAGCTTAATACCTCGTTAACAGCCACAAAAATCAAGCAGTTCACGTTCAATACATCATACAGAGAGGTAGGTAACTTCCGCACGTGTTTTCCATCATCATCCTCACAACACTCCATAAAGAAGATAAAACCAGATTATAAAGGATATTCCCCAAATTTATGTGGCAAGGCTATAAGGGGCAATTGCAAACTAGAATATGATCTTTGGACTCCATGCCAGTGTTATTTCCTCCACAAGACATTGATGAGGTAAGATCACCCAGCCTCTGAGGTACCTGGGTTTGAGGAGTCATAGGGTTAAAAGCTCTTAAACCCAAGCACTAGTAGTAGTGGTCTGAGGAAGAGGAGAAGGATGGCTGGGGAATGGGAAGACAAACTTTTTCCATTTACCCTTTTCCTATTCTGTGCATGCATTACCTACTGGAACATTCTGTAAGGCTCTCATTCAAGTATGTATAGGTCATTAATGATATGCTGTGCAGAGTCAGATGTTGAGGATCTAAAGATGAGTAAAACCTGGCACCTCTTCTCAAGTAGTTCCTATTGTATGGAGACACAGGAACCCAGAAATAATTAAGAAGGAACATGTAGAAAAAGACTAAGCAAAAAGTGCTACAAAAACACAATAGGGAAAACAAGCAATTCAGTCTGCTGAGCTAGAAAAATTTTCAAAGGGGAACACTTGAAATAGACCTTCAGGAGAAGTATAATCATTCTGGACAGTACAAAGAGAAAAACTAAGAATCTGAGAAACAGTGAGCAAATGAATGGTAAATGCATTATAGGGAATATCATTCACTCATTCAAAAATTTCTGGGCCACTACAGACCAGGCGCTATGCCAGGCACGGTAACTGCTGGTCTGAAAACAAGACATTAAACAAAAGTTCCCAACAGGATGAATATTTTAGCAGGAAAAGTGTAGGAATTACAAGCTCATTTTCTCTTACAGTAGAATACTTCTAAAGCATACAGTTCAATAAAGTAGAGACTTCATTAAAAATGGTTTTGGGGCGCCTGGGTGGCTCAGTGGGTTAAGCCGCTGCCTTCGCTTCAGGTCATGGTCTCAGGATCCTGGGATCAAGCCCCCACACCGGGCTTTTTGCTCAGCGGGGAGCCTGCTTCCCTCTCTCTCTCTCTACCTGCCTCTCTGCCTACTTGTGATCTCTCTCTCTGTCAAATAAATAAATAAATAATAAAAAAATAAATGGTTTCGGTGCAGAAATATGAATTCTCGGTGATATGGCAACCATATAGTAAAACCTAACCCAGGGTCTATGCAAAAGGCTTTCAGTCAGAACCCCAATCTCAACATATAATGACAGAGAGAATATTAAAACTTCGGTTTTTGTTTTTTTTTTTTTAAGGGGAACCCTCCTACATTATTGGTGGGAATGCAAGCTGGTGCAATCACTCTGGAAAACAGCATGGAGGTTCTTCAAAAAGTTGAAAATAGAGTTACCCTACGACCCAGCAATTGCACTACTGAGTATTTACCCTAAAGATACAAATGTAGTGATCCAAAGGGGCACGTGCACCTGAATGTTTATAGCAGCAATGTCCACAATAGCCAAACTACGGAAAGAACCTAGATGTCCATCAGCAGATGAATGGATAAAGAACATGTGGTATATATTTACAATGGAATATTATGCAGCCATCAAAAGAAATGAAATCTTGCCATTTGCGACGACGTGGATGGAACTAGAGGGTATTATGCTTAGTGAAATAAGTCAATCAGAGAAAGACAATTTTCGTATGATCTCTCTGGTAAGAGGAAGTTGAGAGGCAATGTGGGGAGTTTGGGGGGTAGGAAAAGAATAAATGAAACAAGATGGGATCGGGAGGGAGACAAACCATAAGAGACTCTTAATGTCACAAAACAAACTGAGGGTTGCCAGGGGGAGGTGGGTAGGGAGAGGGTGGTGGGGTTATGGACATTGGGGAAGGTATGTGCTATGGTGAGTGCTGTGAAGTGTGTAAACCTAGTGATTCACAGACCTGTACCACTGGGGCTAATACATTATATGTTAATAAAAAAATTAAAAAATTAAAAAAAAACTGGTTTTATAAAATTTTTTTTTTTTTAAAGATTTTATTTACTTGTCAGAGAGAGAAAAAGAGCAGCAGGCAGAGGGAGAAGCAGGCTCCCCACTGAGCAAGGATTACCGCCCGACGCAGAACTCGATCCCAGGACCCTGGGATCGACACGAGCTAAAAGCAGATGCTTAATCAACTGAACCAGTTGGGTGTCCCAAAACTTTGTGATTCATGTATATTTAGAAGTGGAAAATGAGAACTGTAGCAGAGCTAGTGTTTTTACAAGATTTCAGTCCCTGATCTGCAATGTCAGTGGGGTAAACAAAGTCCCCATGAGCACAAAGTCAATGTCCTCTACTTACAACAGGCAGAGAAATGACACGTAATAAGATAGTATATACACACCGGAAGCAACAAGTGAAGGACACTTCTAAGGTGATAAGGGTCTTCCCTCTCCCCACTCCCAGATTAGGAAATTAGATCTTTTGGGCTTCTACTTGTCTTTCACAAGATTTACTTTAAACAGCTCTACATATGCTGGTCAGTGTGGTTCTCCAAAGCAATCACACTGCGGAGTTACTCTTTCACTCCAATAAAGCAGCCTCCTCCTTTGCCTCAAGATAATTATAGAGTTTCTTTTCTCAAATAGCCTTCGGATGCTGAGGTTCAGTCTTTTGAATATGTTCAAGGGTAATTTTGCCTAACTATGAAAAATAAATCTCAATTTTGAGAACAGTAAGAAATTATTTTTAACTCAAAGTTGGGGAATAGGACAGAAGGATCTAAGTGTAATAAATACCAATGAATCCTATGGAAGGCAGAATTGGAAGATGGCCCCCAAGATTCCTACCCTTGCTCCCGATGTACCCATCTGATATAAACCTCTCCCTTTGAGCATGAGCAAAATTGTGAACATGATGGAATTTCATTCCGTGATCAGATTATTAATAAACTGAGTTTATCAAAAAGTTTGGGATGACCATAGGTGAGCCTGATTTTATCAGGTGCAGCCTGAAAAGAGGAAGCAGGGGTCCTTCCTGAGAACAGATTCTCCTGCAGACTTCAAAGAAGCAAACAGTTTTGGGGTGCCTGGGTGGTGCAGTGAATTGAGCATCCCACTTAGTTTCAGGTCAGGTTGTGATCTCAGGGTTGTAAGACTGAGCCCCATATCAGACTCTGGGCTCAGAGCAAAGTCTGCTTGGGTTTCTCTCTCCCTCTGTCCCTTCCCCCTGTGCACTCATTCTCTAAAATACATAAATCTTTAAAAAAAAAAAAAAGGAAGCAAACAGCTTTGTTGTGACCTGTCCCCTGCAAAGAGCAATGGCACAGGAAACAGAGGAAGTACTATGGAGTCAAGAACGGCCCCTGGACTGTCACCGAAAGCACAGGACCCTCAGAGTTTTGCCAACAACCTGTAGGATTGGTAGAGGACCCCAGGCTTTAGAGATCATACATAGCCTGGTTCACACCTTGATCCTGTGTGGAGGACTGTGTCCAGACTCCTGACCCACAGAAAATGCAGGATAATAAATCTGCAGTTTTATTTAAGCTTAGTTTGCTGGTAACTTATTACACATCAACAGAAAATAGAAAACTAACCCATGGCCAAAAACTGAACAGTGCCTATTTAAGAAACAATGTTGGGGGCGCCTGGGTGGCTGTCTGTTGAGTGTCTGATCTGTGGTTTCGGCTCAGGTCACGATCTCAGGGTTGTGGGATCAAGCCCTGCACTGAGCACGTCTGCTTCCGCTCTCTCTCTGCTCCCCCCTCTGCTGTGCACTCTACACAAATGAACCTTCAAAAAATTTATAAAAAAAAGTTGAAAAAACAATGCTTGTTAATGTGCCTTCAATTCACATCAAAGGAAATTCTTGAGTGACAAAAAGATTTGAGCAACGGCAGTTTTTTTGGTAAAAGTACTTAGTTTCAAAAGGTGACCACCTTGAAGGGTAATACTTTTTTGATGTATGAATCTCAATTATTAAGAAACATTCTCATCATGTCAGAGTCAAAATTTGTATTGCTTATCATCCATCTTGCTTATTACTGTTAATTTTTTTCTGGTGAACTTGTTTTAATTTTGTTGTACTTAAGGAGTTATTAATCAAAAATGATTATTAACTTGGACTGGTAATATACAAAGTAGAAAAGGGACAAAAACTTAAATTTATGTAGCTTTTGATATTTTTGTCTTTTGCTAAAATCCAATTCTTAAGACATAATCTGTCTGCCACTTTGTTGATGGTTATATTTGCTAGACATTATCACTTCGTTTGGACGAGAATCTGTGGTTGTCGGTATAACTATGTCTCACTCTCTCAAGTAGGAAAATATATTAAATGAAAGGACAGCAGCGTTCATAAATCAGTTATTCATAAAGTTCTGAATGATGACTGATACTATCCAATAGGACAGAATCTAGTGGATATTTAGAAATATGTTTTGTTTTTTGCTTTCACCATGATGTGGCCTTTGGTATGTGAGGTCAGGTTATTAAATGCCCTATAATACATGGGACAACTCACAGGACAAAACTATTTTGACCAAAATGCCAACAGTGCCCTGTTGAGAAACCCATTATTTGAGTATAAGCTACTACATTAAAACCATGTCTTATTCCAGAAAGCCTAATGGAACATCTGTAACAAGATGTATTTTAGGGGCGCCTGGGTGGCTAACTGGGTTAAAGCCTCTGCCTTCGGCTCAGGTCATGATCTCAGGGTCCTGGGATCGAGCCCCACATCGGGCTCTCTGCTCAGCAGGGAGCCTGCTTCCCCTCCTTTCTCTCTGCCTGCCTCTCTGCCTACTTGTGATCTCTCTCTGTCAAATAAATAAATAAAACCTTTAAAAAAAAAAAGATGTATTTTAAAAAGTACTTAATTGTTCTAATCAATGCAATACATCGACACAGGACTGCCTTCCATAGACCCAGGACTAAAAGCTTTAGGAAACACAGGAGACATGAAGGCAATGGCAACTCTGCCTTGAAAGCATGTAAAGGACAGTCTGCCCTCCTACCTTCGCACTCCAACACCACCACTTTGTTTCTTCTCAAACACAACAAGCACAAGCACATGTATTCCCACCTCTGCTTCTCTGCGCAGAATGTTTATCCATCCCAAGGCTCGCTTCCTCCTTAAATGTCTCCATGTCAGTGAGGCCTTCCCTGACCATCCTATTTAATGAGCAGCCTCCATCCTCGACCCAAGCACTCATCACTCAACAGTACAGGGCTAGAGGGTGCGGAGGGTTCTTAGGCCCCTGTAACCTCCCTGTGCTTCAGTTCTCCTCCCTGTAGAGAGGATTAACAGCTACACACAGAAGACTGAGGATTACATGTGGGGTGTGTGTCTGTGTGTATGAAGCATGCCTAGAACAGTGTCTGGATGTGATAGTAAGCATTAAACGTTGGCTCTGAACCTAAAAAGAACCTGAACCAAATTCAAAATTAAGCTTCTACTTAACTCATTTAATGGCAAAAAACCAGCTCATTTGGTGGTAAAAGTTGACCTAAACAGACATGAGGCTACTTGTAATGCCTACCACAGTGCAACCTGTACCGTGTTGCCTTTCTAAACTCTAAGTACTGAACTACACCTAGTCAGAAGGATTCTGAGTAAAAGACAATGCACCTGAATTATTCTACTTTGTTTTTCTCTATAGCACTTATCACCTGATACATATACATTTACTTTTTGGGTAACTCCCACCACAATAAAGTCAAGGATTATTTTATATAATTATACCCCCAGCACCTGGAAGAGTGCCTGGTACACAGTAGATGCTCAGCATAGGCTGAGTGAAAGGTTAAGTTCTGTGATGTCCAAATAGAACGTGTAACATTTCTCTTAGGTAGAAGGAAGATTATTTCTGAAGGATGGTGACCAGCTCTTCTTCAACTCAGGGTCGAATTCGTTTGTTTGGCAACGGAACACTGGTAAGTGTGAAAAACCCACTTGTTATGTAGTTCCTGAGGTGTCTCAATTCCCAAGACATCAACCTTTTGCTACCCTCTCCCCTAAAAATGCCACAAAGGCTCAGGGTGTCAATAATTAATTCTAAAGAAAACTCCAAAACATACCAACTGCACACCAAGTTTGTACAACAGACAATCCCATGTGACACTCTCACCGTAAGTCAATTTGCACTCAAAGTGACTGTTCTCCCACTAAAACAGTTCCATTTCCCAATTTCCATATGGATGACAATGACCACTCCCATCTCCCACGACACCCTAAACGTCGGAATCACATGTGAAGCATCTTCCGCATTCAGTTCTGCACAAAGTCTAAGCAGCACTTTGACGATCACAGCCTCAATCCTGGACACCACTAGCTTCCTTGTTAACAAATCGTTACCGACCACCCCTACATGTCAGGTGTGGGGGGAGGCATGTCGCACTGACAGGGAATGAATACTGACCAAGCAGGAGGCCCAGAACATTACAGAAAGCGCCAGGCTAAGGAAGCAAGGAGAGTCTCCATCATGTTGAGTTGAGACCTAAAGACAGTTAAGGCCTTGCTAGGTGAAACTCTATATATGTAGAATACTCAAAATTGTTACAATTGCAATTAAATAACTGCAATTAAACTACAAGTTGTTTATAAAACCGCTTTTGTTCTAACACAAATGCCTGGAGAGCAAGGACTGCACTAGGGCTTATCCTTCTATTCCTGTGCCTGGAGTTGGCAGACTTGCCCACAGTGTGCAGATACTTGGTGGGTAATGGAGAGAGTCCTCAGCTCTGTAGTCCTATTCCTTGTCTGTGGAAGGGACACAACTACCTCATAGGCCCCTGTGAAGGCTGAATGAAACAACACAGGAGAGTGCTAGAATTTTCCACATGACAGCTACTCAATGAAGGTCAAGTCTCTCTCTTGCCCCTTTCTTATCCCCACAGAGCAGAAGCAACTTTTTTTTTTTAACATTTTACTTATTTATTTGACAGAGAGATCACAAGTAGGCAGAGAGGCAGGCATAGAGAGGGAAGCAGGCTCCCTGCTGAGCAGAGAGCCTGATGTGGGGCTCGATCCCCAAACCCTGAGATCATGACCTGAGCTGAAGGCAGAGGTTTAACCCACTGAGCCACTTAGAGGCCCTAGAAATAACTTTTTAAAAGTCTCCTACCCAGGGACTGACATTTCACTGATGATTCTCCAGGGTGATTAAAAGTATCAGGACAGGGCGCCTGGGTTAAAGCCTCTTCAGTTAATTAATTAATAAACTTCGCCAATTTATTAACTAAAATTTGGATTTGGGTCTGTGTAACTCCAAACCCATGCCCTTCCCACCATCCTGACTGCCCTTCCTCAAGAGAGATTTTGGGGTATGTGCCCTACAGACAGTCCCCACCCCCCATTCACAGAGCCCAAACCCAACTGCTCTTCCCCCACGAATGCTCACCTTTGCTATCTAAGCGGCCATAATTTCTCTGTGCTTCCCAGCTGGCCTACAAGCAGCTACTCATTTCCCACAATCCACTTGACATTCAACAGCCTGGATTAACTTTAAAAGACATGTATCAGATGTCCTTTCACTGTTCAACTCTCAAATGGTTTCCACAGCACTTAGAATGTCTCTTAGAATGTCTCTGTCGCTCTTGTTCCCCACAGTATGAGCAGTGCCTGACACGGGGCGGGTCTTTCTGGGCACATCGCTCATGCTCTCAAGCACTCGGTGAATATACAGCGTCTTGAGCTCCATATGGATTTGCCAGTGTCCTGAGTGTTCAACAGTAACTGTGTCCCATTTAATTCTTGCTACTCACAACTCAGACTTCTTTTTTTTTTTTTTTTTTTTTTTTTTTTTAAAGATTTTATTTATTTATTTGACAGAGAGAGAGAGAGATCACAAGTAGACAGAGAGGCAGGCAGAGAGAGAGAGGAGGAAGCAGGCTCCCCGTGGAGCAGAGAGCCCGATGCGGGGCTCGATCCCAGGACCCTGAGATCATGACCTGAGCCGAAGGCAGCGGCTTTATCCACTGAGCCACCCAGGCGCCCCATAACTCAGACTTCTTGAAGGAAGAAATGGAAGCCATACTGTATGACCCTGTGTTCTCCGCCTGGCATACCACTGGCATTCAAGAAATGCACTCAATATTATGGCTACTTAAGAGGATGACTTGGTGCCGGACCTGCATGAGCTGATCACTGGTTACTGGGACAGAGTAAAGCAAGTAAACACCGGTGCACAAACTGAACAGGGAGGTTGTTTCAAAGGTCCTTCAAAGCAAGGGTACTATTGTTATAAGCAGCACCACACATCCCTTAACATACATTTTGAAGATTAAAGACAGAGAGTGCGTGCAAGTGAGTGCATGAGCAGGGGAAGGGCAGAGGAAAAGAGAGACTCCAGCAGACTCCCTGCAGACGGAGAAGTCCCACTCGGGGCTCAATCTTCTGACTGTGATGTCATGACCTGAGCCAAAAATTAAGAGTCAGACGCTCAACTGAGTGAGCCACCCAGATGCCCCTGCTGTAAATTTTAAACTGGGCCTTTGAGGAAACAGAATTTGGACTCTTTGACAGAAGAGGGGCAGCATGTGTTAGGCAGGTGTGTTTCATAACATGATGTGGGAGCACAGAAGAGACGGCCCTGCCTGGGACACAGTGTTTCAAAGGAACAACAGATACATGTGCACAAGGGGTTGATAAAAATGCTCTCATTCTAATGGCTGAGGTGGTCATACACAGTGGTCGTACTAGACTGTCACTAGTAACTTTAGCACCTATATTACGATTTTACTTCCACTTCTAGTTCTTTCACTATACTTTATCTCAGTGAACTTACAACTGTGGACTTCTTGCAGCCTCGGGGGCACGTCACTGAGTGTGGCCCCTCAGTCACCCTTACTGCTGCTGTGTACATAAGGGATCGGAGGTTCGGATCCAGATCCCTTCATAAACTTCTCTGCAAGAAGAAACAAGACAATGATGTAGGAGCTACAGGCTCCAGTGGTGGAACCTTCATCAGTGCTCTAAGGATGTGGACGAGAGAGAAGTCGGCAGGAGGCTGGCAGAGTCCCCAAGAGAGGACACCAGACCTGAGACAATTCTTGGGAGGTGGGCAGCAACTGGAATGGCAGAGAGTAAAGACAGAGGAATCAGGAGAGGGCTGCTGGCAGGGTGAGTACTGGGGCACAGGAAGTTGCTTCTGGTAGTTCGTGTTGGAGAACACAGGATAAGAAAGGAGGAAATGGTATGGTTAGGGTCACAACGCCAAGGAGGTCTCTAGAAACTAGTACACAGGAAGTGGGGGGAACCTGAACGTGGGACAGTGAGAAAGATTCATGCTTCTGAAAGGTGAATGGGCATCACAACTAGGAAAGGAAAGGTGGCCTGGGAAGTGGCCATTTGAGTGATGGGATGGCAGATGGGCAATCACTTCACAAATCCAGGCAGTACCTGACTCGGTAATTTCATATATCAGAAAAGTGAAGTCTGAGACACTTCAAGGATGAACAGGCTTTGATTATCCTCCAAAGCATCCACATGCCCAACTCAAGCACAGAATCGCTCCCTTCCTGTTTTAATTACTTCTGTGTCTGGCTTCTAACATCGAACATAAGATTTAGGTAATGCCTCTAAGATGCTTATTTTTTATTATTATTATTTTTCTAAGATTATTTTTTTATTTGACAGAGAGAGAAATCACAAATAGGCAGAAGTAGGCAGAGAGAGAGGGAGAAGCAGGCTCCCTGCTGAGCAGAGAACCTGATGTGGGGCTCGATCCCAGGACCCTGAGATCATGACCTAAGTCGAAGGCAGAGGCTTAACCCACTGAGCCACCCAGGTGTCCCTATTTTTTATTATTTTTAAAAAGATATTATTTGTCAGCAACTGCATGCATACACATGCACACAAGCATGGGGAGAGGCAAGCAGAGGGAGAAGCAAGCTCCCGGCCGAGCAAGGAGCCCAGTGCACGACTTTAGCCCAGGACTCTGGGATCATGACGTGAGCTGAAGGCAGGCGCTTAAATGACAGAGCCATCCAGGTGTCCTGAAGCTTATGTTTTTATCCCGAGCGCCCCACATTCACAAGAGGAAGGACTGCAGTAAATGCTGCAGAATGCTCAAAGGAAGGAATAGCAAGAGGATGGCTGGGCTGTAAGCCTGAGGATAAGAGGGGGCAGGTGCCACCAGGGCCAAGACAGATGTTAGGAAGGAAATATCCTTCTAGATAAGAGCTCAGTTTGGGATGTTCTGACGTGGAGAGAAGGTGGCAAACCAAGAAATAAAATGGAGTTCCTGGTAGACATCACTTTTATTTTGGCTCTACAGCTTTCCTTATTGTAGAAGGGCTGAGAATGGGCTCTAAGTATTTTCTAAATTATTACTTCAGTTATGTCAGACTTACTTCAATACTGGGATGCTATGTGGGTTTTTTTTTTTCTATATCACAATCAAAGTAAAGTGATGCAGTTTCTTTTGACTTCTCTTCACAGAAAATAGGTATACACAGAAAAGAGCTGTTAAGAGTGGCATCAGAAAGCCGAAGTGAAGAGCACCAGCTGTGAAGTCAAATTCCGTTGGTTCAAATCCTGCTTCCGTAACTTACTGCTGTTTGCCTATGGGCAGCCTACTTAACCATTCTCCAAGTCCTCATGGAACAGCTATGAAAACTAAATGAACACAAAAGCACTTAGAACAGTGTCTGGTATATTGAAATTGCCAAGTAACTGTTTTAATTTTTTGTATATTTTGGTAAGTTGATAGTTTTTAGCCTAGGTATTCCAGAATGAAATTAGAAGCCACAAATCCATGACAAATTTCAAATTCTTAACAAATTAACTTCTGAGTCAGAATTTAGTAATGAATAAGCAGTTATTCACAGGATACAAAACACCAGATACGAAGTGAATAGACAGTGGATGCCTTCTGGACTCAAGAAGACACCTAGAAAATCCATTCTGAAGCTACGTGAATCTTTTTTCTCTCATCTAGCTGCAGCTTCAATCAAATGTTCCCTGAAAACCCCATGTTTTCCAGCTCCGTGGCCTCTGCACACCCTTCCTCTGCTCAGAGTCCCTTCCAGTCCATCTGGTTTACTCTCGGGCGTACTTCCAGCCCTACTTGTGATACCACTGCCTTAACTTTAGCAGGTCTCTGACCCATCCCAACCCCACCCCCCAACCAGATAATACATTTCTGAGGGTGCTTTCATCAGATCCTGACACAGGTAAGCAACTAATGAACAGGGTCCCATCTCTTCCTGCAGCCTCTGCATGGCATGGGGTCATGTCTTGTTCTGGATTCCCAGAGCTGAACAAATGTTGTCATTATACTCAACTACAAAAATTCTGCCTTTAGACAAGGATTACTCAGTGTTAATCTCAACCTCACTTTATGCCCTTAAAATAGGATCAATAAATACCCAACTTTAGTACAGTACGTCCATCTTTTAACTCCACCCTGAGGAAAACAATCCCCCCCAAAACAGTAAATTCAACTTTTCCAGTGATGTATAAAGAGACTCATGGCTACATTTCTCTAGGCAACAGTTTTCCCAGCAGGATAACATGATGCTAGATAAGACAACTTTTAGCAAATAATTGATATATTTCTCCACATGGCTTCTCCTACATTGGTTAAAATCCTATCTGATTTTTCTCAAAGTTGGAAGTATAGCCTTCAAGTTCAATTCAGGCTTCATGCAAAGGGGCATGACTGCAGGAAGAACCTTGACTCATACAAAAAAAAAAAAAGAATATATAATGGGTAGAGCCCTAAAACATGACCCACACTGTCAGAGATTTCTGTCAGACCAGATTGAGAAAACTATCTAATTTAAAGTATTCAACACAAAGCAAAATAATGGTTGTGTAAATAAACAGAAACAAAACATTTAGCCCGTGGGGTGAATGATGGCCTATTACTCAACTATTTCCAGTGGTAGCATTTCAGAATTGGAAGCAGGTAGATAATCCACCTAGTTTTACTGACTCATCATCAGGGTATGCAGGAAGTGACCATCACACACAGCATCAGGATGGGGCAGATGCAATTCAAAAAGCCAGGTTTTAATACTGCAACTTAGTAACATGGTTTCCTTTTTACTCAATAACTTGGCTTAACAGACAATTATTGAACAGGTGAGCTGACACTGAAATGTGGTCTCTGAAAATCCAGTTCCTTTGGATTACATTCAAGGGTCCATAATATACCCCAATTTATACACTTATTGGTTAGCTTTGTAGAAGGCTGGCTAGCATTGATAATTTCTCATCACTGTCAGGAATATTTAAATAATTTAGCTTTAAGTGTGTTAAAATAAAATTGGGAGAGGGATGAACAACAATCTCATACTTACCAAGGCAACTTGGTAATTCCACCCTCAATTCTGTAATACTTTCCATTAAAAACAATTGTACAAGAGCAAATACAAAACATATTAAATTATGAAAACAAATCCATTAAGGCTCCCTTTATATATATTATATACACTCAAACAAGTCAAGATTTTTCAGAGTAGAAGAATAAAATCAATTGTTGTAGCTTAGAAAGCAACACTACTTTACTATCAGAAGACTATAAAACACTGAATTAGTTTAAGAAAACCATAGAGTGGAAAAATGGAGCCATTTTGGTCAAAAAGTGGCTCAAAGCACAAAACTGCTTGTATGTTCACGAGTCCTAGGAGTTTGGACTGTCCAGTATGAATGTGTGGAGGAGAGACAGGCGCCCTCCGAAACTCAGGCTTGTGAGCCTAGCTGATCTGACAACTTCAGAGCTTCTCACCTGTACATCCCACCGTTTGGTCATAAGACATCACTTCACACTATTGATATATATATCAAGTCTTTTGGCCAGACTTGGGATCGAACTTGCCCAAGGTCAGGCCACATATATTTTAGAGGTCTCTGTTCTCCCTGGCACTACCTATCTGTCTCAGGCAATGACTTCTCTACCCAGGAAATATCTAATTCAGTTCTTCACATCCAAGAAACCTCCTTCAGAAGCCAAAGTTTCTCAGGTGCCTGGGTGGCTCAGTTGGTTAAGCAACTGCCTTTGGCTCAGGTCATGATCCTGGAGTTCTGGGATCGAGTCCTGTATTAGGCTCCCAGCTCCACGGGGAGTTTGCTTCTCGCTCTGACCTTCGCCCCATCGCATGGTCTCTCTCTCTCTCTCTCTCAAATAAATAAATAAAATCTAAAAAAAAAAAAAAAAAGTTTCTCTTTAAAAGACACATGGCAACTTATTTGTGGAGCATAACAAATGACATGGAGGACACTGGGAGATGGAGAGGAAGTTGAGGGAAATTGGAAGGGGAGGTGAACCATGAGAGACTATAGACTCTGAAAAAGAACCTGAGGGTTTTGAAGGGGCGGGGGGTGGGAGGTTGGGGGAACCAGGTGGTGGGTAATAGGGAGGGCACGTATTGCATGGAGCACTGGGTGTTGTACAAAAACAATAAATACTGTTATGCTGAAAAAAAAAAAAAAAAGACACATGGCAAAGAAATGTGTACCAACTCCCCTGGCCATCCTTCAGTCTTGATGGTGAAGCCCGAACTAGCATAATCCCAGCTATCATGCCCTCCAGTCCGTTATATCAGATGCATGGAGCTTTGAGCATCTCATTTAACTCTCATGACAACCCCAAAAGACCGCCATCACTTTCCCCAAAGAATAGGAAATAGACTAGGATTAAGTCCATTTCGCAAGTTCACAGAGCTAGGAAAGGACAGAGCACCTTAAATATTCAGTACTCAAATGTATGTTTTTCCATTACAGTGAAATAAACTTTTGTGCCTCAAAAACTTAGCAGAAGCCCACTCTTGCATCTGATGTATATCCCTAACACTGTTCAGGTCATAGTTCCTTATCCTGAGCAGGTGTAAAGTGTAACCACTAATTTCCATAAGCTAGGGAAGGGACTTGGTTTTGTTTCTAACTGGCTTTTTTAAGAGTTTCTTTGTATTTTTAAACTTTTGTGTCAAAGTTTTTTCATTAAAGAAATTACTCTGTCATACCTTAATTATTACTAATGATGTCAATTGTGTTACTAAGTCATTAAGAGATGCCTAATGCCGTTTGGTCAGACTAGGAGTCAGTTCTCTTTTTCTAAGAGCATAGCAATCAATATACCTTGCTATAGACACAAGAATGCTTAGTAGGTAAGGCATTTCTTATAGGCAGTAATGAAAATTCTGAAATTGTAGTGTTCGTTGTATAATTCTGAGAGTATACTACTAAATCATTAGATTGCACACTAAATAGGTGAAACTTAAAATATGTTAATTATTTAATAGATGTTTAAAAAAATACTTAAGAGACTGGATTAGCCAAATGTTAATTACCTAAGAGAAAGTAATTAAGGAATACTAGTTTTACCATATCATTTTTGTTCTGTATTTACCCTGAATGTCAACTTGCCTCATTTCTACTATTGAATATTAAGTAACAACAGTAAACGCAGACTTTACACAAACCTTACAAATATCAAGACTCATAAAATCAGGCAATGATTACAGGCACTAGAAAGGGGTAAGTCACAAGCCTCTTAAATAAGGCTCAGAAGATACACACACTTGAAAACTAGATGACAATTTACACCACTTTTTGGAAACTCATTTGGTATTCAGAACAAGAATTACAAACACATTTAAAAAGTTCCTCCCATCAAGACTATAAGGATTACTTACCTTGTGACAAGGAACCAAGCAATTTGACTGAAGTCTGGAGAGGGTCTCATATATGTTTTAATATGTGGCATAGCATTGCTGCGGCCAGATGTGTCAGCCGACCATTTGCTAGTGACAGGAAAGACCCATTACTAGTAAGAAAATAAAAATCTGTCAAAATCCTAGTATTAGGAAACTTCATGGAAAGCAAAATCCTGTAATCTAAACAGTACGTACACAGTTCTGTGACGGGACCTCTGGTATTTTATTAAACTCTGTTTACAGAGCAGGGTAATAAAGCACTGTAGCCTTTTGGTATTTAGCCTTCCCCCTCCCCACTTTTTTTGCCAATGAGACATGTATATACTCATGTCTATTATTTCTGCTGTGCTTTCAACTGCACGTGAGCATGTCTTGTCTCCTACATAGACTATGAGCTCCTTAAGAGGAGGAATCAGGCTCCCACAGTGTATTAGCAAGTACAGACTCAGGAAAAGTTTGTTCAAAGTAAGTATAAAATGGGAAAAATGCCAACAGGATGAACATTAAAACAATGTTGAAAAGCAGGAGGATGGGGCGCCT